>NW_028274812.1:4475957-5725957 GCF_037043125.1 Eumetopias jubatus | reverse complement strand
GGAGCTGAGCAGAGAGAGGGCACTTTTCTGTGGAACTTGTACAGAAGGGGGATGCATCAGCATTTCAAAGCCAAATAACACAGGAAGAATAACTCAATCACCGAACAGCTGGATTACTAATGTGTGTGAATTCTGGGTAGCCATATGTGTTTCATTTTTCTGTTAAAAATGTTTCTAAAGAATGAAACAATTCAGTGTCTGAGTGAGAGGCACCAATATAGTTTTGCCATTATATGAGACAAGTGTGCAGTTACAGATCAATGGCATTGTAGAAGTGATCAGATTATGCTTGGGTTTTTTTAAGGAGTATGGTGAGTCTTTATGGTATGACTGAATTTGTAACAGAAAGCCTGGCCTTGCAATTGGATGCTGATTGAGATCATCATAAAGTGCTCACATTTCCTTTGGAATCTTACGGCATTGGGCGTGTACAAAAATGTCCCAACAGGAAGAGGAGGGAAGAACAGGAAGTGTATGGATGCTTAGATAAGTATGGAAACTGTCACCAAACAGCCTACTGTCCTGTCTCCTCCGCACCCATGGAGCAAGCAAGCAATCACAAACCCGTTTGCACATGCAGCGTTTGATAGCCCCACTGCCTCAGCACCTTTGGCTGCGAGGGCTTTTCTCTGCGGACAGGCAGGGCCCTCTGGATGTTCTGTAGGGCTACACAAAAATGGGGATTGACTTCCATTTGGATAAAGGTAACACGACTAAGGCTGAAATTGCCTCTGTGTGTATCATGGCTCATTTGGGGATTAGACTAACAAAAGAAAAGAACTTCTTGCCCATCTGTGAAGAGCTTTAAGTGAGACTTACATTGGAGGACCCTGGGAGCGATGGAACGATTCAGTAGACGAGCAAGCATGCTTTTGCCTACCATGTCTCCGGGGGCCCGGCACCCTCCTGGGCCTGGCCAGCCTGAGAGCAGGAGCACCTCACTGACCCCTGACAGTGTGCTCTGTTGCATCTCTTCCCTCTCTTCATTCTTGGTTTGTTCTGTGGCTCAGCACCACTCATTTTGGCTCCACAACTCAGCTCCCAGTTTTCCAAGAGTTACTTTAATTTATGACATGGTTTGGACACACTCATTGGCCATGACCTTGGCCCTCGGCCCAGAATATTATTTTCAGCATTTATGCTCTAGCTCTCCCATTGCAACCATGGGCAGGAGATGCTCCATCCTATCACGGCCCCACGGCCCAGGCCCAGAGGCACAAAGGCCAGGGCAAACCTAGTGCAGTTTCCACCCCCCAGCTCCCAGTCAGGTAAGAGGTCCACGTGGGAGGGTGGCGGAGTGATGGAGTTGGCTGAGTTTACTGCTGTGTGTCCTACTTTTACAACGCCATACCAGATACTTTTCTTCTGGCAGCACTGAAGGTCGCTGCACTCATCCTATAGAGAAGCTTGGCACCCACTTAGGTTTTACCTTTGGGGAGATAGAACATACACATGTAGCACCTAGAGAAGATGCACAAAGCTCTGTTGCTGAGATGTGCCAACAGGTACGCTCGGATCACATACTCACCCACATACAGAGGCTCTTCAAAGAGGGAGAGACAACAGAAGAAGTACTGAGTTCAACCTGGGCCTGAAGGGTATGATGGACATATCCCATGGATGGGTGGTAGAAAATGAGTGGAGTACGTTCCAGGTAGACAGTCCCCACATGAGCCACACCGAGAAGCTGGATCTTGGGGACACACTGGTGTAACAGAAGTCCCCACCACAGGGCCACAGATAACTATATATGACGGGCACATCTATTGCCCAACAGAACAGGCCCCATAGCTGACACGAATCACCACAGAGAAGCGTTCAGGAATGGAAAAGCTCTAGGAACAGACCTAAAAGGAACAGGGAGGACATTTCAACTAGTGTAGTACCAAAGAGTTTATATTTTTGTTGTTACTCTACTGTTGTTTATTCAGGTGATACTCTAAAACACAGTCAACTATGTGTACATGATGAATAATGTATTTCGTAATTTACATTTTTCTAATTGAAAAAATTTCAGGAATAGCCCCAAGTAAATTGCATGCATGATTTAAGAGGAGATGAATAAAATTTTAACTATGGAAAAAACTCTGAAATGGGGCTCTTTCCTAACAAAATAGAATTAGAGAATGGTTCTAATCCTTGGTTCTGTACTTTCATGAGATTAGTGACTGGAACGAGCTAGCTTACAGACCAAATGCAGAGAGAACTAGAATCAGTTAGTCCACTTCTTATTGGGTTAGCACTTTAAACTTCTGAAGGCACCTCTGAACTGATTCTGTAATTTGCTCCTCACACCAACTACAGAAGACAGGAGATGGTTTTGTTTTGACCCGACAGAAAGCTTCATCCATGAGCTTAACGTAACCTTCTCCAGAGAGCGGGGGAAAGGCCAGTGCTTGGGCCAACCCTCCGTGCTTTGTGAGCACTTACTTACTGCTTTGACTATTTCAGACCTTTCCTTCTTTCTGGGAGCGCCACCTCTTTTCTTGGGGAAAACTGCTTTTCTCTCAGTCCAACCACCTGGTTCAAATGGAGGTTCCTAGTCACACGCTCCCAGCCAGGGCCCCTGACCTGACCTGAGGTGACCAGAGTCTTTTCCAGGGACTTTTCAACGGTGATCAGGCTTGGGATGAGGAATGTGGCCATTTAGTCAAGTTTTAATTTTTCTTCCTGGGGCAAAATTGTGAGATGTGTCCGGAGGGCTGGGGGGCAGGAGTCGTTGGTAGCTGTGTGTCCCGAGCATGTGTAGGAAGTTGAAGAAAAAAAAAAATGCAGTGGGAAAAGAGTCTTCCTAGCATTCAAATTTCTGGTCCCAGTGGTTTTTGAGACTCTGTTGCTTCTTTTCTGTGGTTACTTGAGACTTTCAATAGACTTTTTTTTTTTTTTTTGCTTCAACTATTTCAAGTTGAGTTCATGTCCCTTAAAAAAACAAAGGAGTCCTAAGGCATCTGTCCTCAATGTTACACTTCTATCCCCGGTGAACCTTTTATAATCTACTTTTGTATAAGAAGAAATAAGGCTCAATAAAGTTAAGTAAGTTGATATAATTATGTCACTAACCAGTACATGTTATTAGGACCTTCTACATATAATCAATAAAGTTTCACATATACTACTGCTTTGATTTCTATGACAAGCCCTTGAAACAGATTGGAAAAGCACTGTGAACCCCAACTCTAGAGGAGAAAGCTGACATTCATAATGGTAGGTGATGTCCCTGCTCTCAAACAATCAGCGAGTGATGGGACGGGGCTTGAACTGATGTCTTCCGACATAACGCCCAATGCTCCTTCTAACCACACCTCACTGTACATCTGATGCCCAACCATCTGTTGGGCTAAACTCAATAGACATGCTGGCAGGAAAAGGTCCATTTCAATTAAAAATGAAAATCAAATACAGCGAAATAACTGTCCTTCTTAGGATTATTTTTACAAAATGTTTTAAGATATTGCTGCCCACAATTATTTGTACTTTAATTTTGTGCCAAAACATTGGTGTAGGATCCACCTGGCTCTTCTGTAGATCTAACTGGGATACAATATTTTCCATTATCTTGAGACTTGATAAAATATAAATAGCTTGTACTTTGTCTCTCTTGGTTTTGATACCTAATGAAATGTGAAAAAGCAAGATGACACATAAAAGCAAAAGATAACTAATTTAGAGATTAACTTTGGAAAAGCTCCAAAATTAGATCATGTAATTAGTTCACAGTTTAGAAGCCTTTGGTGGAATTAGATTTATGCAAACAAATTCCATTCACATAGTTTAGGAAGACTGAATGATTTTATAGATGAATCACGCTTAAAATTGAGGATTACATAAGCCCTATTCCTCCTTTTCTCTTTTACATCAACAGGTTTTAACAATCAAGAAAATCCAAGAATTGGCACTGAATTGTTCACTGGAAAAATTGATGGTGGGTACTAACGTGGTGGAAAGGAGGCTACAACAAAGCTAAATTATAGCAAGTCTTTAAAAGGCATAAACATTCCTTGAAGGCAAGTAGCCAAGGTTGGTAGGCTCCAAACGTGATCTGCTCTGGTTTTGGCGTCTTTGTGTGGTCCTGTATAAGGGTGAAATGAGCAAGAGGCGAGGCTGGATCACTGGTTTTGAAGTTGTATTTTTGTTGTTGGAAATCTGACGTACAAAACGGTCAAAGGTGAACTGCTGTCACTGTATGGGTCAGGGATGGAAACACAGAAGCCACTGGCCACTTGAAGCATTTACGACTTGATCTAAGCTGCATTTAATCGTACGCTCAAGCACTGATCACAGTCATGTGGCCCTAATTTAACACGTTCCTCAATGGGAATTCTTCCTCAGATTATGAGACTTCAGATTTAAGACTCATCTATGTAGATAACAACTAACCAGTATAACAGACCAGACAATGGAGGAAGTACCCTCATCAAATATTAAAAAGAAAATGTTTTTTCTTTTCACTGAACTGACTGGTTGGTTGTCAGTGTGGGCAAAATAAAATGATTATTTCATTGTGTGAATACTTCTTGGACAGCTCTTTCCCGTTTACAAACCAGCTTTTTTTGGACAAGTCAGTACATGTCTGTCCACACTGCCAGAAGAAAGGAAGGATAGGTCAGGGGAGTCTCGCGCTTGGCATTTGGCCAGTACACTTTTTCATTCAATTTGGATTTAGGCTCAGCTGTGAGCCATGCATCTCCGTGCGGGGCGGTAACAGTTTTAGGCTGGAAAAATATCACGATGTGTACCAGCAGCCTCTCCCCCAGCTTCCATGAAAACAGCTGGGGCTGGTCGGCCTCTTCCTAGCATGTTTGAGAACTCTGTGTAAACATTCTGAAATAGGCAGTATTTCTAAACTTTGCAATGAGTTGGGCGAAGGTTTCAAGGATCAAATATTTGAAAATGTTTGAGAAACACAAATTATACTGTGAGGTAGACCCTTGAGAAAAATGACACTGAATGTAAAACCAGCATTTTTAACATTTCAGTTTTGAGGGAAGACTTCATATAGACAATCTCATTTGCTCCTTGCTGTTTTAATACAGATTCGGGTCAGTTCCTGGTTTGAGAAAAGGCGAAGTCCTGCAACGCTTTTCTGTTTGCAGGGAATCTGATGGTCATGAAGTTCCTCTAGGAAAAGCAGAGGTTAGATGAGAGGAGGTCTACCAGTTGTTGACGGTGTAAATGCCAAGCGTTGCCTACATTTGGTGTGAATTTGGCTGTATTTAAAAAAGCAAGTGGGAAGTTATAAACCATTTTCAGATATATATATATTTATTTGAAATAATTAAAATTTTCCAATTTTGTCTACATTTCTCAAAATGTCACTGTTTCATCGACATTTTGCATGTTTTATTTTAATGTCAGGACAGACACTGTCTTAAGAGTATTGGCACATATTTTCTCCATACACTCTTGGAACCCGAGCATTTCTGTGACACTGGAATAGTTTCCATGAAGTTCCCAGAGGGGATGCTCAATCAATGAGACACCGAACAATTTGCTGACTGGGGACAAACTTTTTTTCTTAACAAATTTTATTTCTTATTATATAATTAATTCATGCTTATTACAGAAAATACCGCTAAGAAAAAAATAATAAAATAATAAATAATAAAATGCAATTTCTTTCTTCTAAATCCTCATTAGAAATAATATTGCTATATTTTTGCCCATCTATGATTATTTATATAAAATAAATTCCCAGAAGTGATATTATAGCCCGAAGGCACACATATCCTAAATTCTATGATATATGTTAACAAATTATCTTGTAGAAAACTCCTATCAATTTATAGTATTATCATTAGTATATGAGAATATCAGTTTACTTGCTTTGTTTATGGATTATATCATTAAGACATATTTAAAAAATTTACCGGTAAAAAGATAATTTTCATTTTCCTGGACAAACTTCTGCACTGTACATAGTTTTTCTTCAGCTTCCTCTACCCTGCAAGCTAACACCTTTATGTGCTAGTCTCCCCGTACCTTGAAAAAGCATCTTGGATTCGCAGGGAACCCTGTTCCAGCACAATCTAGTACATTCTAGTACATTCCTCTACATTGCAAGGGCCTGACCTTTTCCTCCCTTCGTGTATTCTGTGTTTTGTTTTGTTTTGTTTTTGAGAAGCAGGGAGGGGCAGAGGGAGAGAGAGAATCCCAAGTTCCTGAGATCATGACCTGAGCTGAAATCAAGAGTTGGACACTTAACCGAATGAGCCACCCAGGTGCCCCAATTCTGTGTTTTAAAATATGTTTTTTTTTTTTTCCTGCTAAGGTGAATCCAATATAATAATTTCAGTCAGAGCTTAACAACGGATGGCATCCTCCCAGATATATACATAGATATACACTGATCGGAATCCTAAGAAGTGCACTGATGAGGAATGTATTTTTAGTAAAGGGAAATTTTCTTGGAGATCTTCAACTCCATGCAGATCATGGCCTTCTACTGTGGCCTTTAACTGGCCAGCCCTGCTGTTTTCCACTGTGGGAGATGCCAGTTTCGGCCTAGGCCTGGTGATGAGTGTGGGGTGGTCCCTTTACCCTAGGTGTACTCTGGGTGACAGGTGCCTTCCGCAGAGCTCCAGCAGCCTCAAGTATGGGATAGAAGTTGGACTTACTCACCAAATACTCACACTGATTTTAGTATATGTGCTGCCGAAGTAAGCACAATCACACTGATTTTCCAAGTTTTATACAAAATTCCCTTCTGAAATACCTTCCAAACAATGCATTTTTTTCCCCCCAGTAGTGTTGGGGGGTAGGGAGTTGGAACAATTCTGTGAAGGTTTCAGTAAATTTTTCCTTAAAACCTGGATACAGTTTTCTTTCAACTGAGACAGCCAAGTGCCTATTCATCCAGACAAGTAAGTAATAGATGACTATGGAATAGTGCTGAGTTAATGCCATTTCCCGTGAGTGTCTCAGATGAAAGACCGTTAACATTTTCTGTGTGAACGTTTTGTCTTCGTTTTTTATTGATGACACTGATTTAAAGACACCCTGGTTTAAGCTAAGAATATGTAATGTTTAGATTATATAACCATTACATAAATAGACTAGAGTCAATTATTATCTGGACTTCAAATAACTATTAATCAAGTAACCAGCTTTTTTGGGGGGGTGGGGGGGGGTGGGAAATAGGAGACTATGCTCTGTATTTTATCCCAGTGTGAAAGAAACAAATAAATACTAACACTCAACAACTAATTTTCAGTTTGTCACAAAAATGTGTAGAGAGGCCTTGTGTATGTTAAAAGGGAAGTTGGAGATTTCGTTTCTGCCTTCCCCCCTTCAGCCACAGCAGTGGTGTGAGCTGTGTGGTGTCAGAGGTAGGATTTCTTAACCTTTCTCGTACCCTATCAAGATAGGTGATGAGAGCCAGGCTAAGTATTTCCTGAATCGAGCAAGAATCCTTGAAAATGACAAACACAATCTTAGCCTTTTTGTATATTATGACCTACAAATGAAAATAAATACCAGTTGAGGGGCAATATATTTTTTTTAAAAGAAGAAAAAAGTACCCTTTTAAACCTCATATCCCAATGCACAAATATTAAGGATAATTACAGAGCCGAGGAGCCCTGTGTGAGCTGGCCCTGACTGCTCTGGTCTTCACCGGAGAACAGGATGGAAAGAGGAGGGCAGGAAGATGATTAAAGGGCTGGAAAGATGACTTTCTGGCAGTGTGATATTAAGGCCATTAATATGTCTGCATTTCAGTTCCAGTGTGCTAATATATTATTTTACCTATTAAAATATCATAAGGATTACCTATAATTAAAGATGATTTAGAGTCTAAGTCATAACTAGATCTAACTTCATGCAAACACATTTAGAGTGAATTCCCTTTAAAGTGGAATTTAGCTAGCCTAATGAAAACAGTATCTACAAGACACTGAAAAGAGAAAAGAAAGACACTATATATGGTCAGTACAATAAAAACCCTGACAACCCTTTTATGGATTCATACCCAAAAAGTCTGTCTTGAAGGAACATGTGTAAAGCGCTGCTTAAAATAAAATGTCAGTTAGTTCTTTGTTTTCTAATAAGCGATGTATTTCCAATATTGAAACTCTGTCCTTCATTTTCTTCCTCACAGGGATCAGCCGGGCAGCCAGTTCTCCTTTTTTCAATCAATCAGCATGTTTTACTTCACATTTGTACCGACTTGAAACAAGTTACATTTGCAACTGCAGAAAGCAAAGATGAAACTTTGTTCTTGCTTTTGTGTTGAGCCCTACAATTTATTTCTCTCCTGGCAACAGATTTTAAATCTCTCTTCCTCCCCCTCTCTTTTCTTCCTTTTCATGGGAACTGTTTGGTGAGTGCCGACAAAGCGCTGTGTGTGTGTGTGTGTGTGTGTGTGTGTGTGTGTGTGTGTGTGTGTGTGTGTGTGTGTGTGTTTTCCCTTTGCCTGGTTTCTGTGTCGGTGTGCACAGGCACGCATTCATTAACGTAATTCCTCAACATCCAACAAGAGCGCATCATAAACCCGGGAGAAAAAGCCTCATAAATATTTAGATGTTCCCTCCACCTTCCAAACTGGAGTGAAAAGCTTATTTAGTGAAGAGTTGGTCTCGGTTAATCTGCATGTGAATCAAGATGGGAGACAAAAGGATGAAAAGGTGATGGAAACTCGAATACAAACCCTATGGTCTCCAGGGGGTCATTCATCTTGTGCTTGTCAATACCATGGCGGGGCTTGGCTTTTTTCTGCGCATGAGCAAACAGAGCCGGTTTCCAAAGACAGCTGGAAAGGATGTGTATGCTTTGTTCTAGCTTGTAGTTTTTTCAGGAATGAAATTGCTTTACACTTTATATTGGACTGACTTCTTCATTCTTCTGAGTTGCTGCTAGCCATAGTTGAGTGATGCATCTATATTTAGTGATGTATACAAATACACAAGACAGGCAGTAGGAACAAGATTTTTTTTTACAAAATATACATAAGACAACCATTTTAATCATGTTAAAGTGTATAATTCAGGTGCATCTACTACCTCAGTGTTGTGTAGCTGTCACCACTATTTATTTCTAAAACCTTTTCATCATTCCAAACGTGAGTTCTGTACACATTAAACAGTAACTCATGACCTGCCCCTCCCCCAGCGTAAACAAGCTTTTTTTTTTTTTTAAAACTCCATACCTAAAACTCTCCCTGGAGTGAGAACTCCTGGCACTTGATTTCGGAGGTGTTGAGGTGCTGGGCAACGGGGAGTGAAGGAAGGTAAAGAAAGTAAAGATAAAGCAAGAAAAGTCTTTTCTCCTAAGTGTGGTTTCACTGAGCTAATGAACTCAAAGCCTGGAAATGAATATGGGGAAAGAAACTTGGATGTCAAGTAGCCAGTCTGCTTTTCACCGGAATAAAAGAAAATGATAGTGAAAAGTTTAGCAGCTCTTGAAAATCCCCATTATTATAAAAAATCGGTTTAGGTAAGAATTGCAAAATAAAACTCAAAGATAAAAGCCTATAATACTTGATACTATTTGAGACAAACAAGTGGATTATGTATTTTATAGAACTATTCTGCCAAATATTGGGGGGTATATTGTACTTGACCAAAGACTGACATGAAAGCTAGGAGGATAACCTTATAACTAACTGTTAAAATTAATTTATATTGTTATTTCCCATTTTACGTATCTCTGAGGTTGTAACCATGTTGCTTTAAATGAAAAACACTAAAGAAGCACTATTGGTCAAATTCCATCACAAGGCAATGTATTAAGGAGGAAATTTGCAACCCCAACCTCCAAGTGCACCACTTACTTTAAGAAATCTTAAAAAAAAAAAAAAAATCAATGCAATTTAAAAAAAAATGGGGGCAGTCCTACTGAGTTTGTTTTAATGGGACCCTGTTTTCCTAGCACCTAGAGCCAGGCTCCCTCTCTAAGAATGAGTATTAGCAGTTGAGACCACATGTGAGTGACTAATACTCTTTCTCTCTCGGTGGAAGTCATGCCTGTCATTGTCACTGATTATTTAAGGAATTATATTATTTTATATAGTGTGAAGATAGCAGCTTTCAGGGGCAGGTGCTGGGGGAGGGGAGAGTGTGTGTGTGTGGAGCCAGAGGCCCCGGGGCACTGGAGGAAGAGGCAAAGCTGGTAAACTGGGAACTTGCAGTTCCAAATAATGGGAAAACGAGTTCTGATTAGCTTAACCGAAAAGGAGGTTCACTGACCAAGGTAATTGGGAAATATGAATCAGGCATTAATGCGGGAGCTCAAACGATATCATAAAGAAATGTTCTTTCAGATTGGCTTTGTTCTCCTCCATAGCTGCTTCTTTGGCGAGCTCTTTCCGAGCGGCGATTACCGCCAGGGCTAGTGTATCCTTAAAATGTTTTCATCCACTGCAGCCGGCAGTCCCCACCAAAAAAAGGGAGGTCCCTGTTTTCCTGAAGTTTCAGTGGGAGTGGTAGCAATGATTGATTTGCCTGCCGGGGGTCAGGTGGCTATCTCGGAAGGGCATGGAGTCCTGTGTGCACTGCCTGCCCGTGGTGGCCAGGGTGTTAAGGCGCACCAAGATCACACTAGATTTCCCATGAAACAAGAAAGGTTCTTTATGGAAAACAGGACGAGTAAGGGCAAATCGGCTAGGCAGACAACGGCAGCTCTGACAGTTCACTGCAAAATTGATCCTCCATTGAGTTCAGGGGATATGAGTTGATCCGTGAGGGTGAGCGAGGCTACTGGCCAAATGCATATTAGTTTAAAAAGAGTAAAAGTGTGTTTCTTATTTGGGTAACACAACTATACGGGTGAAGAGGTCTGCAACATGGCCTTTCTCCAGGCAGTCACTTGGGGACTCTTATCCTCCGGACCCACGCCCCCATTCCAGCTGGCCCTAGCAGGGCAGACTGCTAGAGGACACTGGGAGGCTTCTAGGGGCCAGGCTGGGAGGGGACACCTATCACTGTGGCTCCTATTCCATTGACTAGAACTCAGTCACATGGCCACACCTAAGTTTAAGAGAGGTGGGAAATGTGGATTAGCTGTGTGCCCAGAAAGAAGAGGAAATCATTTTGGTGAATTGCTGTCAGTTTTTGCCTCATCGGTTACCATGATTCTGCAAACGGGCTGGAAACCAGAGGCATGTAGTGGGTGAGAGGAAGAGGTACTGTGTTCTCACCAAGGGCTTTGCATGTATGAACTCCTAAAATCCTCTCATCAGCCCGGGGGTTGGGACAAACCTCTTCATTGGAAGTGAAGAAACAGAGGCACAGAGAGGGTATGTAACTTGCCCAAGGTTGCAAAATTAGAAATTGTTGGAGCCAGGATTTGATACAGAACAGGTTGAGCACACAGGCTTGTAGGGGAGACTAGGTAAGATGATGTTTGTGAAGACCCAGGTCATGCCAGGCATTTGGGAAACTGTCAGTGTTAGTTGTATTATTAATCTGGTCCTCTGGTTAAGCACAGCGTCTCAGAGGAATGCTCATCTGGAGGCCAACCTGGAGGCTGAGAGATGATGGGTGTCCATAGAGGCAGGTTCCAGAAGGCTCCTTCCTCCTGAGTATGTGGGACTACTGGAGAACCTGGATCCGTTCATTAAATGAGAGCCATTACTGAGCTGGCCAAGTTCATGCTGGGGCAGGGCCAGCCATCACCACAGCCTGTACACACTACCTTCCCCAGGTGGGAAGGCCTGGACAGCCTTCTCCTGTTCTTGTCCTCAGGTGGGGTTAGTTGCTCCTTGCTCAATATTTGTGAAGGACTTTGAGCACATTAATAGACGGCTGATTGCTTGTAATTTGGGGCTTACTTGCTCCCTTTGCCACCCAGAAAATTTCTTGAAGGCAGAGACAATTTCTTTGTGTCCTCACATCATGCACGACATAGAGTAAGCCATCTCAATGTGGTAACTGGATGTTGATAATAATGCCAATAGCCAATGCATATTGAGCAGTCCCTAGATTCCAGATGTATGTCCGGCCTTGATAATTGTTGCCGCACTTCATCCTCATAGTAACACTACAGAGTGGGTTTTCTTACTGCCCCATTTTTCAGCTAAGAAAACGGAGAATTGCTGAGATCAAGGTGTCTGCCCCACATCGCCGCAGAGCCAGAGCATTTCATCATTGTATCACCTCACGGGGGCCAGCTTTTTTTTTCCTTTTTTAAAGATTATTTATTTATTTGAGAGGGAGAGAGAGTGAGAGGAGAGACATCACAAGTGGGGGGGGGCCGAGGGACAAGCAGACCCCCCGCTGAGCAGGGAGCCCAAAGCATGAGAGAACTGAATCCCAGGACCTGAGATCTTGACCTAAGCCCAGGGCAGTTGCTGCTTAACCTACTGAGCCCCCCAGGGACCCCGGGCCAGCTTTAATTCCATGACAAAGAGACCCACATCCTGTTCTATGCCAGAGGCATGGGACACCCAGGCAAGACCAGAGAAAGATGGCTCAGTGGGGCAGTCTGGAGAGTAGGAAGAGAGGCAGAGTGAGGGTAGATCCTTAAGACCTCAACCAGGAGGCGCTCCATTAGGGGCCATGGTGGCAAACTGGAGGTCAGAACAAGTAGCCTCAAGCCCAAGAGAGAAGCCTGAGAGGGAAGAAGGGACTCCTTTGTCATAGGGTCAGAGATCGGGGCCTGGGTCCCCCAAGAGCTAGGGCAGCACACCCAGTAACAGAGAAGGGCGCTGCCAGCGAACCTCTAATGACAGAAAAGATTAATAAGAATGTTCAGAAACATTCCAAAGGGTTGACCTGGGTCTCCATTGAAACGTAAATGAGGCCAGTCTTTGGGAACCCCTGCTGGATTTTTCTGAGATTCTTTAGCAACCTTGTAATTTTTCTCAATGTTTGTAATTTTCAAAACCCTGACCTTTTGATAACTAAAACTCCTTTGTCCTTTTTTAAATTTGTGTTTGTTTTGGAGGCAGCAGGGATGAGGAGAGGTTGAGGAAGCTGTGTCCTTCCTGCAGGGGCCTGTGGGAGGGCCTGGCCTCAATTTCAGGGACTGGCCAGGAAGAAAGAAACCAGGTGCAGCTGAAGGGCTGGGGATGGTGGCTGGCTGGGGACGCAGAGGGATGGAGGAGGTTGATCGAGTTCTTTGGTTACTTCTAGAACTTAACTCTCAGGCCCAAGAAGGATCTGTGTCACACATAATTTCATGTCCATGTCAGGGGGAAGCTAGTGCACATGCTTACCCTTTTATTACAAGTGCAGTTTAAGTTAGGAAGGAAAGACTGTAGGCTTTGCAAATTTCCTTTGTCAGAATTTGGGGATCAGAAGCACCTTACAGCTAAAATCACTGGAGGCCTACCATTGGAAATGGTGAACACTCGCCCCTGAGCTATCTGGTGGAAACTGCTCCGCCACAGAAGCTTTGGGTTGCTGTGCAGATAGGGCCTCGGGAGAACAAACTGTGAGGTTTAATTAGCATGAAGATTTTCTCCCCACATCTGGGGCTTCCTTTTTATTTTTAACAGGGGAAAATAGATAGTGAATGACAGCATGTTTTAGTTTTGTGAAGTCGACCACTAATTTAACTCAATTGCAATGAAAAATAAATAGCAGGTCTAAGAACACTTTTATTTTCTCTTCTCTGAAATGCTTCTTAATATTTTCCTGTGGTTAACATTGTACAGAAACCAGGACCTTTTCGTCAACAATGCAGATCTTGCAAACAATTTCAAACACAGCATAGAACCTTAAAGGCCTGTTGAGCCACCCGGAACCAACGTGAAGTTTAGGATCCATAGAAGGACTAAAGCTGTGTAAACACCATGGGGTTGACAGACAGATGAGCTAAAACGTGAGCTATCAGAGAAGGAGTGGTATTTTTGCGTGTAGAACCTGAAAAATAACCTTGCCTGGTGGAAGTGTTTTCCGTGTTCTTTTCTTCCCTGCACAATCCCCTTTATTTCCTTTACTGCAATGACACTGTTACTGAATGCCATACATAGTCGAGGCTACTGAATACAGGGCCAGATGAAGGATAAATGGCAATGATAAATCTTAGACTAAGTACTTTAATTATTTCTTTCTTTATTATGTTTAAGTGTGGGGCTTGAACTCATGCCCCTGAGATCAAGACCTGAGCTGAGATCAAGAGTCGGATGCCTAGCCGACTGAGCCACCCAGGCCCCCAATCTTATGTTAAGTATTTTTAAAAAGCTATAATGAGATGCCAGCCACGTTTCCCATCCAGGAAGTTCACTGACAGACGCTAAGAGCAAGGTTACAGGATGTATATATTACGTTGCTGATATGCATATGTTGTGTTATAAATAAAAAAATCTATCACATCACATCACACCAGCAAGTTCCAAGTTTAAAGTAACTCACGGCGCCATGGAGACTGTGTGGAGAGGCTGTTGGGCTGGGAGGAAATGACCCTCCAACCAGAGAAAATGGGAGAGAGCAGGGGCAGGGAGGTGAGCGACTGAACTTGAGACTGGATGGGGGAGGGGAAGCCCCAAAAGGGAGCACCAAGCCCTGAGCTCAGGTTTGTGTCATTTATGAAGGGAGCTCACAGCTCAGTCATGGGACCAAGATTTTGCCTTGGGAAATCTGATGTAAAAATCAGTGATTTGGGTTTTTTGCTGTGGTCTGTATAGCATTACCCTTACTTAGTGTACAGTTGTATATACAGGTTATAGTAAGTGAGTTTTGTAAAAATAGCTATCGAGAGGAAAACTCTTATCAAGCCCTTGTCAGGGATTCAATTATCCTTCAGGCTGAATTCCCCCCCTTCCCACCCGCCCCAGTATCCAGTGATAACACTTTGCCCTTTTGGTAACATATGAGGCAAATGTAAATTTTGTTTAACATCAGTATTATAAAGCGGTAAGTGATTCACTGAAGCTGGACACATGATTATAAAAGTGTTTATTTAAACAATTCCTTTTTCTTTTCAGCTACCTTGATTTAGTTGTGGGTCCCAGCTTTCATCTTGAAATGATCCTCTGAAAGCTGCTTTGATAACCTGAAAACCACAGAGAGAAAGTTTTCGCTCTCTGGGTCAACTTTTCAGAGGTTGTATGCTGGCTGGGTGTGGTGACAGATCCGGAGGCAATGGAAATCAGTCTCAGGGAGCTAGCCTTGTGGAAGTGGAGACTTCTGGGGGTTCACTTGGAGTGATCAAGTTCACTTCAGGGAAGGCCCTAGGAAGACAGGGCTGTCACCGTCTCTCTAGTTGCTTCATGTGTGACCTGATGAAACTGACTTGCAGAAGCCACTTGCGAGTGTATGTACATTTGTCTCCTCCCACCCTGCTCTCAGACCTTAAGTTCCTCAAAACATGAGCTATTTTTTTCCCATGGCATCTGACTTAAAAAGGGGGGTGCTCATTGCTTTGCTTACGGAATGTCTGCTGAGAGGCGGGTGGAGCAGACACCCTACTTGTTCACTTGCCTGTGGTTGTTGGCTGTGGCCGCCCATGCAGGGATTGGAGAAGGCCCTTGAACTGGCCTCGTGCAGCCCAACGGGTGCTGGGCCATCACATTTTTAAACCTGGGGTCAGCGCGCAACTGTCGGTGTCAGAACACAACAACGATGGGCTCCTGGGGTCCTGCGAGCTCCTGCGAGTCTGGGGGTCAGCGCCTGTCCATCTAGTCCTGGACCCTCCAGGCCTCCTGCTAACTGCCCATTCAGTTGTTGACAGGGCAGGAAAGGGAAGGAGGCAACCTCCTTCTCCACGTTCGCCCTGCTGCTACAGAGCTCTCGCGACTGTCCGGCAGCTGGAGGCTGGGTTTTGAAGAGCTCCGAGGACCCGGGCCAGCTTTACATCTACGGTTTCTGCTGCTGACAACACAGCCGGCCTGCGATCGAGGCGCCTTTCCATCAGGTTCTTGGTCCTTCTACTTCCTGGTGTCAGCGGTCCTGGGAACAGGAAATGCTTTGTGCAATAGGAAGCAACAGGAAACTGATGACTAAGTACTTTCGAGTTTTGTGGATACAATTTCAATGTAAATAGAGTTATTTACACACTTTCCAAAAACACATGTGCATCGATAAATAGGAGCTATCCGGAGACCTCACTCTTTTCCAGTTTCTGCTTGCTGAAAGTTTACTGTGTGTCAGGGAGTTTGCTGGGCACTTCATGGTCACTTCCTCACATGATCCCGACACCATCCTTAGGTTGCATTATTCCATTTTACAGGTGAGAAGAGAGGCGCGTAATTCATTTAAGTGGCTTCTGGTAAGGGGCAGGGCCGAGATATGAACCCAGGACGTCTGTGGTTGCTGCTCTGGACCCCTGTGCTCAGAGGGTCCAGCAAACTCTCCAGGGTGAATGTTTTAGGGCTTCGTTCCCTTGCTTGGGGGTTTAAAGACAATTCGTCTATGTCACATGTGAGAAAAGCAAGAAAAGCATTTCTATGGCTTGGCAGGTAGTTATGTAGTGGGGCTAAGGTGCTATTATTTCATATTTCTGCCGTGTGGAAGGAAGTACTCATTAGACATCAAGTGTCTGAGCCTAGAAAGGCCTCTTTCCCCCACCAGGTCAGGGCTCAGCAGCCCTGACACCAAGGAGGCCTGGCCACTCCCTTTCCCAGGCGGAGTGACAGGGTCTGGTTGGGGCCCTTTGATTAAGTGAAAGCTGCCTTCCTGAAATCAGGCGCCTGCCCAGGTGAAATGTTGGAGCCCGGTCAGCTGAAGGCCTGGAGAAAGTCAAGGCTGGCTCTGGGTCCCCAGAGGTCAAGGAACCTGGTGCAGAGACGCGCCTGCCTCCTCTGCCCACCAGTGGCCAGGCAGCCCAAGAGGAAGCTGGGACTGGAGGGGAGTAGGGTTATTGCTGGCATGTCAGCTGACGGGACAGTTTACAAGACTGTCTTTGAACTCTGCGGACGCAAGTCTTTTTCTTTTTCCTCATTTCACAATTGAACAGTTTAGTGTTCTCGGTTTCCTCCTCATACCCCTTCTGTTCCCTTATTAGCTTTACCTGGACAGAGAAACGCTACTGGCCCGGGGGGGAGGCCCCCCCCCACCATCTGTCACAGTTTCAGCGGGCACTTTCCCATTACTTAACTCCAGGCTCACACTATAAATACAGGGCACCCATTTTAGAACTGTTAAACAAACGTGTGACTCACTTCACTATGCGGTATTTTATTTCCATCTGAAAAACCATCCTTACTACCGACGGGTATTGACGAGGACAGTATCACCCATGCCCGTCAACCAGGCTGGTGGCCCTTGAAGGTCTACAAAATGTAACGGTAACACATTTTTACAGATGGGCTCGGACAGAATAATTAGGAAATAGTAAATGCTGGTATCATCAGTATTACTTGCAGAGTTCAGCAGAGGAATGTGAATGGCTGCCCAGGACAGAGGGGAGAGCAGAACAGAGGTACTTCCTATGGTGTGAAATATAAAGCGTTTTCCATAAGGAGAGAGATTAATCATTTTTCAGCTCTGGCAACAACCTGTTTATTAAAACATTATTCGGCGGAAAATAGAAAGTACAGCTGAAAACTTTGGTATTTCATTGTAACTGGCTAAATAGGATTTTCATAAATTTTCTTTCTAAACTTTGATATATGCTCAAAGAGTCTGTATATGTATATATATTTCAACAAAAAAATATTTACTTTAGTTGCAATCAATAAAAACTAGTAAAACTCAGATTTAACGGACATGAAGATAGGAAATAAGCAATTTTCTAAATATACAAGCAAGCTGATACAAATGTATCATTCAGAATGTTTCCATTGGTAGGGCAGGAGTGCAGGTGACCCAAGTGGCGGTCAGTCCCACTGGGAGCAGGGCAACAGGCATCACTCCTTCAGTTGCTGGGTCGGAGGGATTCCCAGGGCTTCTGCAGGAAGGTCAGGGCAGTGTAGCTAAGAGAAGTAATTGTGCCCTGAGTGGTGTGGAAATAGTTCAAAATTTAAAATCTGAGAAAGTTTACTGGTGTGTACTGATCGAATATCAGTGCTGTGAATAACTGCTTCTAATCTTAAATAAAGTGAAAGTGATTCTGATAAAGCCTCTTTTATATTAAAACAGGAGGTACTTGTTTTCTGACCTATTAAAGATTCCAGAGACTATGGATGCTCTGGCCCCTGTTGCCCCAAATGGTATGTTTCTTGCAGGGTCAGAGGTATCTCACACTCCAAAGTGCTTTTTAGGAATCATGAAATCACACTGCAAAAACTGTTCACACAGTAACAGAAACTGAGGCCCCTCCTTCCCCTTCTGTTTTCCTGATGTCACTGAAGGCAAGGATTTTCAGATGCTACTATTTACTCAGGTAAGTATTCTGGGCTGGGAGCAGCTTACACAGCTGCCTGCCCTCCCTAGAGACCAAGCAGGTCTATGTTTTTCTTTCTTTTTCTCTTTTATTCAAACAAGTAACTATTGAAAGGAGACTACTTGTAAAGCATCTAAAGAGCAGAAAGAGGAACAGGCCTGGAATCTACTCTCCAGGAATTATTATGCCCTTGGAGTGGTTAAGTTTCTCCACCAGGAACTCTAGAGGCGATTTTGTAGGGCTCAACATTTTCAGCTGCAACATGTTAAAGAAAAAAAAAAAAAAGAAAGAAAGAAAGAAAGAAAGCCTATTTGGTTTTAACCCTTTGTTAATTATAAAAATGTAGGAATTTCAGTTAAATGTATTATATTGTCTAAGGAACACCAATATCCAAAAATATGACCTTTATTTCAGTAAGGAGAGCAAAAATGACACCTAAGAATTTTAAATAGATTTCTTATCGCCATTACATGAACCACCCATCTGTGCACCGTGTTATCGTAGGCACAGAAATTAAATTACAACAAAATCAGTTTGCTGATGTGGATGAGAACATCTTATTCAGAATCACAGAATTTTAGAACTTCAAAGCCTCCGAGATCACTCAGTTCACATGTCAGAGAGACTGAATTACTTACTTTGTGTTGCACAGCTCATTAGGATAGAACTAATAAGGCCTTTTTATACCCAACACAGCAATCTTTTCTCTATAGGACATCAGCAGTATTTCAATGAGATGTAAGAGCTTAACGTCTGAAAAGATTCAACATCAGCACTGAAAGAAGACGGACTCAGAGAGGACAGTATTTTAGTCATTACAAGACATAGCTCTTGGGGCACCCAAATTTAACTGACGGAAGGGCCAGAAGTGTGCCGTGAATCACTCAGAACTTAGGAGGTTTGCTTTGAATCGGGTTCCCAGCATTTACCAACCGTGTCACAAGAGTCACATCACTTGGTTAACTCTCTCAGCCTCAGCTTCTTCACTATAAAGGGTGGGGGGTAATAATTAACTCAGAGCTGCCAGGTACTCGATGAGATCATAACTGAAGTGCCTAACAGTTTGTAGGGACTCTACAAATCTCAGTCCTCTTTTTGTCTCCCTGGTCTCACGAAAAACTGTTCAGAAAGTACAAATATGTAGTAATTACAGGAAAAATGCAACATTTTAGGCTGTAAGTTAAATTTTAGTAAAGGATAATGGCATTTGACTAAATGTCTGGGACATGAGCAGGCACTTCCTTTGCTCATAAAAAATGTTTACTCACATTAGTTATTTAAAACGAACACAGAGAGGGGCACCTGGCTGGCTCAGTGGGTAGAGCATGTGACTCTTGATCTTGGGCTCATATGGTTGAGCCCCAAGTTGGGGATAGAGTTTACTTAAAAAAATAAATAAAGGGGGCATTTAAAAAACAAAAATAAAACAGAACCCCTAGTGCATAGATTATGAATCACACTGTATCTGTTTAATATGTTAAAAAAGTCTAATTACAGGTTCATCCTGAATGAGCCAGATCTTGAAGGAAAAAGACAACAAATCAACAAGTCCAGGGGAACACTATGGAAGTTGTTCTGCAATCTTAAACCCATGAATCAATCTGAAAGTTGATCAGAACAAAATGCATTTTTAATTCACTCCCATATTCCTATAATTAACAGATGGTTATTTTTCAGTTTAAGTTTCTGTTTAAGTGTGGAATGAAGATGGGATTACCTGGCACAAGCCTGCATCCTGGCTGAGAACATTTTTCCCTCTAAAGTTTCATTTAGGGTCAAATGAATAGAAACTCTACACCATCAGTTCACATTTAACTGCTGTGCAGTGGTTTAAGCTAAATGTATTACATCTGCAACTATCATGTTAGTGGTTTTAAAAGGCAGAACAATTAACAGAGCAGCTGTGAAGAGCAATGCCTTCCATTTTACAAATGGTGCATCTACACTAAGAGATATATAAATATGCCTCACTGAAAGGAATCCACGCTACTGTTTGATTGATTCATTTCCTTGTATTAAAAAAATTCCCGAGGCTCTTCTTCACGAACACTTTAGCTTGACATTTGAGGCTAACCAAAAACTGGCATCTACTACTCTTTCTGGAACCTCCTACTCTGCAGCCTGACCCTTTCCAAGTTCTTGTCAGTATCCCCCATCTCCCAGGCTGCGTTGCTTAGGCTTCCAGGCCCCAAGTGGTAGTGCTCATTTCCATTCCTGCGGCATTTTGTCTTCAGCACTTGCTTTTATTAGTTAACTTTTCATATGTATGTGATCCTAACTCCCAGCTTAGCCTTAGGGTTAGTAACAGGTATTTAGATATACTAGGTACCCGAAATATTTGTTGATTAAGATATTCACACTTAAAATGTGTCATTTTCAACCTTCCAAATAATTGCTGATAAGACTTCTAACAATTGAACAGGACACTTGAGAAATCTAAGATAATAAACAAACATAATTAAGACAATAAACAAAAGGTTATAGGAAAGCCTCATTCCATTGTAGGAAGATTTAAGAATTAAAGATTGAAAACAAAACAAAAACAAAAACACAAACACATTTGGGACAAAAGGTCATTGAAGACTGGATTCTCAAGTCCGAAGAACATTTTAGTTCCTGATAGGACTCCAAGGTGATGGAAGAAAGAAATGTTTGGAATATTCAAATTTTTCTATTTTAAAAGTCAAGAATAGCAATAAGCAAATAAAGCCAATCAAATTTTAGAGAATAGAAAATATACTTCCACTCAAGTTTAATTACTGATGTTAGATGTGGAAACATTTTTAGTGTCAACATATTAGATGACATAGTTTTTCACAGTGAAAAAGCTATTATAAAGATCTTCAAGATGAAGCTCGCCCATGTGTACATTGTAACTTGTGAACATTGTAAAGATATTTTTGTAATCATGTGATTAAAGTCTTTCCATAACAACTTTTAGATTTTTAAGCTTCTTGAAGGCAAGTGATGTATCCCAACAATTTTTGTATTCTTCATGCACTTGTTATATGTTAGGTAATTAATGGGGTAAGATGGTACTTAAAAGGTCTGAGGCAGGAGTGTCAGAGAGAAAAGGGATATGGTGGGTAGCACAGTTGTCTCCAGAGGCATCTCCCTGCACGGACCCGGTTCTGCCTGTACGGGACCAACCACTTACTACTCTGTAGCATCAACCATCTCTCCTCTGAAGTCTGGCTATTTACATCTAAAATGTTTGCTTTAAGGATTAAAAGAATATAGGTGAGGGGTTTGCACAGTTCCTGGTGCAAACTACTACTTAATACTTTTTTGAATATATATATATTTTTGAGTGCCTACGTGTACTATGCTGTTCCAGGTGTTGGGAATTCCACACAGAACAAAATAAAGCCCTTGCTCTCATGGAGTTTACATTGTAGGGGGAGGTGAGAGGCAAATTTACCCATAGAACATGTCAGGTAGAAATAAATGCTATGAAAAGAATTACAAGGGGGGGGGGTAAGCAGATAGAATACAGAGGGAGTGTGTGTATGTGTACTTGCATGTGTTATCTCATACAAGTGTGGTAAGGGGAACCTTCTCTGGTAAGACCTGAGAAAGCGTGGGAGGCAGGCTTATAGATGTGTGAGGAATGCTCTGCAAAGAGAGGAGACACCAGCTGCAAAATCCTGGAGTAGAAAGCATGCTTGGCCTGTTTAAGGATGGGAAGGGATTCCAGGGGGAGAGCTCAGTGTGCTAGGGGAAGAGAAGAAAGAAGGTCAGTGAGACAGCAGGGTCCAGAGCATGTGGGGTCTTGAAGGCCTCGATCAGGTCTTTGGGTTTTTCAACTGAGAGGGGAAACATGGAAGAACTGTGAGCAGAGAAGTGATCTATGTATACTTGAAAAGGCAATACATAATAGCTATTATAAATGCTGTAACCACATGAGATTTAATACATGGGACATGAATATTGATTATTGTTCTTTAACTCTGATCTGGTTTACCTAGAAGAACCAGGTGAGCCATATGAAATTGCGATTTCTATCCATCAACAATGGTGGAACATCATCAAAAGTTTCAACCTGACTTATTGGATAGGGTTAGTAAAAGGGTGAAGAACATAGGATAAAATATAAGTGGAACTGAATCCCAGATCCAGGACTCATGAGCTATAGGCTTGGCGAAGTTATTTAACCTCCTTCTCCCTGTGTTTTCCCCTTACACAAAAGAGGGATAATAGCATACCTAAATTACAAGGTTGCCTTGAAAATTAAGTGAGATATACATGTAAAGGATTTAGCACAGGGCCTGGGAGCTTAAGAAATAAGGAAACTGATTAAGAAGGGGAATTAAATCTTTTATGCTATCAAATTACATGAATAGCTTAGTACCCTCTAAAATACCTATCATTTTGCTACATACTGAAGCAGCATACATTAGTTTTTAAAGAGGCAACAGGTTTTTTTTTTAATGAAATTAGTTTCTTGCATTTACAAAATTTATCCTTTAAGTTGATAATTGAGTAGGCAAATATTCTATGGCTCTGTTAACAGCAATGGAAGTAGGAGAACTTCTTAAAATATTTTAGTTAATTGTTTTCAACTTTGTCTGCAGGGCAATTCCATTTCCTCTAGCAAAGTAGCTTAATTTTAGAAACAATATTCCTTAAATGAACAGAAGCTACTAGCTACTCAAAGAGTATTTGTTTGAAATTCAGCTAGTTTCAATACAACTCAAACTTACGTGTTCCTCAGAATTAGTATGAAGCAAAATTTTACCAAAACACCCCATGTAAGTTCTTCCCAGTTAAAACACAGTAGACATGATTAACAGATTTCAGCCACTTGTAGCTCTCACCATGGTCAGTTTGATGTTAAATTTCGTCTACATTAATTGAACGTAACAGGCTTGCAGAAAAATGCAGATGCAGATTTAGCGACTGACAACATTCTATAAACCAGTGGGCTACACTGCTGCAGTTCAGAAGTCTTTCCCAAACAAACCTAAATATTTGAAATCCATCATACCGCATGGAAAACCCTCCTGCCCAATGTATCATTATTTTTACAAGTTGGCAAATGTAAACGTTGACTTCCACCTTTCGAACTCGGTACATGATCTTATTTGATTTATTGCGGCTGCATTTCATAACTGGATGCTGATGCCATCACGGAGTGCAACATCGCCCACACCGTTCACGTCCCCCTCCTTATTTCGTACAGCGCGGTGCTCGCTCCTAACTGCAGCTGGCTCTTGTAATAACGGGTACTGCACCAAGGCAGACCCTGTCCCTAGAGGCGCGCCCCGCCACTGGGACAGGTACTGCATAGGTAGTGGCGACGCCGTCGGGGCGACGAGGGGCGCCCACGCGGGACCCACCGCGCGTCAGGCTCCTTCCCGCAGCGTGGCTCTCGAAGTCAGAGACCGCGGGGACGCGGGGGGGGGGGTGTCGTCGTGCGGGGCCACCAACGACACAGCAGCAATCAGAGCCCACCGGGAACGCGTCCTGCGGAAGAGAACCCGACACCAGGGAGCGAGGATTCCGCAGCTTCTGGCCCCCACCCCGCCACTTAGGGGTCCGACGGCCAGATCGTCCCACCCCCTCCCCCCACGGCGCGCCCCTGCGCCAGCCCCCGCCCAGGGCCCGGCCCGCCCCACGCAGGCGCGCGGCAGGCCCTGCCCCTCCCCCTTCGCTCGCGGGGCCCTGGCAGGGGCGGAGCGACCCTCGGAAGGGGCGTGGCCGCCGGACTCGACACGCGCACGCGCTGTCGGACCTTAAGGCTACGTGTCGGGCCACGTGACGCCTACCCCGAAAGTCCCCCGTGAAGCAACAGGACGTTAAAAAAAAAAATTCTTTTCTGGGGGGGGTGGTGAGAACGGACGAGAGGTTTTTTTTTAAAAAAAAAACTACAGTAACGGAGGAGAGAATGGGGCCGTGCGGTGGCGAGCGCAGCCCTGGCGCGTCCCGCTGGCAATCCCTCGCACCCAACGCCACAGCCCGACCGCGCCCGCCAGACGAGCCGGCCCGCCGGCGGGGAGCGCGAAGCGGCGCGGCCCTCGCCCCCACCCCAGTCGAAAGCACCGCCACCCGGCGCCCTCCCCCGTCCGTCGGCCCCGCACCGGTCCCTCCCTCCGCTCTCGCCCGCCTCGGCGGAGACCCCAGCCCCGCGCCCAGGCCGGGCTCGCCGGGCGCCGCCTCCATCACGCTGCCCGCCGCCGGCCCTTCAGGCCGCCCACCCCGCCGGAGGGAGACGACGCGGCGGCGGCGGCGGCGGCCGGGCCGGGGGCTGCGGGGGGCGGCGGCGGGAGGAGGAGCGCGCCGGCCGGGCCCCGCTAACGGCCGCCCTGCGCGGCCCCGCCCGGCGCCCGCCCCCGGCCCTCCCCGCGCCGCCGCCCCTCCCCCCGCGCCGCCGCCGCCGCCGCTGGCAGCGCCGCCTGAACTGAGGCGAACTCCGCCGCCAAGTGAGTGAGGAGGAGGAGGAGGAGGAGGAGGCGAGGAGGAGGAGGAGGAAGAGGAGGAGCGGAGTCAGAGCGCGGCGGCAGCGGCAGAGGCGGCCGCGGCGGGGACCAGCCCAGAGAGACCCCGAGCCCGCGGCAGAAGCGGCGGCGGCGGCTGAGCGGGCGCGACCAGCCGAGCGAGCGGCGGCGGCCCGGCTCCTCCTCGTCCGGCGCCGAGCGGCCCGCGCCCGCACTCGGCCCGCGGAGACCCGCCTCCCGCCCGCCGGCCTCGTGAGGGACGCGCCGAGCCGGCGGCCGAGGAGCGGCGGCGGGCCGGGAGCGCGTCGGGCCGCGGGCGGAAAGTGCCTGCGGGGGCGGGGAGAGCGCGGCGAGCGCGCGGTCCGGCCGCCCCGGCGCCCGGCGCGGGAGCGGAGCGGAGCGGGACGCCGAGTCCCGAGCGGCCGGCGGCCGGGGCTCCCCGCCCCTCCCTCCTCTCCGGCGGCGGCGGCGGCGGCGGCGGCGGCGGCGGCGGGCGGAGTGAGCTGCGGAGCCTGGAATATGGTCGGGGAAATGGAAACGAAGGAGAAGCCGAAGCCCACCCCAGATTACCTGATGCAGCTGATGAACGACAAGAAGCTCATGAGCAGCCTGCCCAACTTCTGCGGGATCTTCAACCACCTCGAGCGGCTGCTGGACGAAGGTGAGTCGCCTCGTCGGCTCCTCGCGGCCCGCGCCCGGGCGGCGGCCCCTCTCCCCGGGACCCGACGCCCGCCGGCGTCTCGGGAGGGCGGGAAGGTCGCGGCCGGCGGGGACCGTGCGCCCGGGGACGGAGAGGCCCGGGCGGGGCGCATGGAGGCGGCGCCGAGGCCGGGCTCGCGGGGCGCGGCGGCGGGCGGGCCGGGGCCGCGGGCGCGGGTGGGACCCGCCGGCGGGACGCCCCCCCCCCCCACCCCCCGGGACCCCGTCCCCGAGACCCCGGGCCTCGCGCCGCCCGCGCCCAGCTCGCTGCGCGGGGGAAGGCTGCAGGGCGAGCCCTCTCGCGCCCCCGGCTTCCAGCCGCGCCTGCGAGCACCGCGACGGCCCCAGCTGCGCGGGCCTGCCCGGGAGGAGCCCGGCCTCGCCCGCCCCGCGCCCCACGGGCGCCTGAAGGACGCCGGCCCCCGGGCGCTCCCGGAGGGGGTCTCCCCCGGAGGACGCCGCTGGTTCCCAAAGTGGAGGACCCAGTGGGGCTTTTGCTTTTCTGGAGTTTGTGCGGCTTGGAGAGACTCGAGGGGAGTAGCGTGGGGCTGGATAATTTAAAGGAATTCCCTAGGAGACCGAAAGTAATGCTGATTTAGCCGAAGGCGAGGACAAAATGACAGCGGAAAGCACTTTTTGTCCTTTTGTTTGGGGAAGCGAGAACTGTTCGGGAGTTTAACTTCGCTTTGGGCGGGGGGGGGGGTGTGAATACGAAATACCGCGAGGACAAATCTGAACGTAGTCCCGAGTTGGAGAGAACTTCGGCGGAGAGCGTTCTCCCGAGGACGCCGCTGCCCGACGTGGTAGGACAGGAAGTCAAGACTTGGAAAGGGCGAAAATAAAAGCGAGGAAAAAGTTTGCAGAAAAGCTTTGCTGGGGGAGAACTGAGGGTTGCGAAGAATGACAAGAAGATTAATTTTGGCCAACTCTGGAATTTAACAAGTTCTTGTAGCAGCGCACTGGACTATTAAATTCTAGTGGCTGTGCATTTCTGTGAACGCCTAGAGAGGACAAAAACGACCAACGAGAAAGTCTTACTTTGAAAATCGAGTAGCCCGGAGTTATTTTTCTCTTAGAGGCAATACCGGAGGACTGTTAAAAGGAAGCCGAAAACTGTGTCTTACAGAATTGACAGTGGATTTTAGATTTTTCACAGGAATTTCGAGATCTTTACTATAGAACTGGGGAAAAAGAATCTGAAGCTTAGAGAGTTGGAATGTCACTGAAGAACAAAAGACCGGAAATGTCTCCGTGATTAAAGATGGTTAAAGAAGAATTCCAGGAGCTTTTGTTGTCAAAAAAGTCATAGGAACGACTTTAAAAGTATGAAACTGTTAGGTATTACTGCGTCCTCGCTTTTGCTTACATTTGTTAAACATAACAGCAATAAGGGTTTATTGGAATGGGCTTTTTCCACTGTTGAAACAGCAAATCTCTTAATTTCATATTGCTCCAGAAAAAAACTTGAGCTATCCCTTTAAGGGGTTCTGCTTTTGCTATTTTTGTTGGCATTTGAAAGATTGTGGAGGCAGAAAACTTTCTGGAATGTCAAAAAAAAAAAAAAAAATTGCTGGAACTCTTAAATTGAGTATTTCCAAATGTGAGCGCTAAGGGGCGCCAGTTATTTTTTTTTTTTTAACACGAGAAATGTTTGGAGCAAAATGTGTAACATACTTAGTAAGCTGATCTGTATTAAATTTAGTTGAAATTTAAATCACAGTAAGTCATTTTATGTGTCATTTCGTGGACTTACTGTATTTATACTAGAAAACATATTTACGAACAGTGAGCACATTCTTTAACATTATGGGAACAATTTTATTACATTTCGAAAATAATATGCTTTTTCTGCCTTGGTATATTTTGGTAAAATTAAAAATTTTAGTAGTATTTATAAAAATTTCTTTTAAGGTTATTTTTCTTAAGTACAGTTGTTTAGAAGGAATCCTTCGTAGACATTGAAATGAAAACGTGTTCTCACAATATTTAGGGTTAAATAAAGTTGCATTCTTTGAATTAAAATGTTTAATCAAATGACAGGAGGTTATAAAAAAATTGGAAGTATTTTCACTTTGTGTATCCTATTTAAAAACATACATAATTTGAGTTTCTCTGATTAGTTGTGAAAGGCTTCTCGCTTTACTTTTATGTTGATCTAAAAATCCTCTGGTAATTTGGAGTTCTCTGTTAAAAAGTTTCTAATGTTGGCTTCAATAATTTGTAATCTTCCAAATCTAGAATTCCACTTAGGTCATTATCTCTAACAGGTTTTTTGTTCATTTCTCTGTAGTTGGAGATCGCAACTGTTTGCGTTTTAAAAAACTTGGAGACCACTAGCTGAGGATGATACATTCTAAATAATTTTTTTTTCTTTTAACGTGGTTTACTCGATCCCTTATCTTGGTCTATCTTCAGTTTTAGCCTTTTCAACTTCCCGGCCTAAGTAAAGATTGCTTCTGTGTGGTAGCTGGGATGTTTAAAATGGACAGCATAATGACTAGGAAGTTTGATTGTTTTTTTTATCAGACCAGTACAAACATGCAGGAAAAGGGGCTATTCCTTAGTGTGGAATAAGCTGCTTCCTCTAATTGTTAGCCTTATTATAAACTTAATTTGACTTAAGAAAAATACAGTTTTTGAAATGCATCACGTTTTTTTGGGCCAGATGATTTAATTCTGAAAATTTGGCAACTTGCTTTGCCCCTCTGTGGCCTGTCACTGTCCAAAACAAATTAATCATGATTTCTGTTTGTGGTTAGGAATTACATTTTCCTTTTCCATGTGATTGGCGGAAAAATTTTTTCAATTTAGATAGAGCTGTAAATTTTATGTTGATGACTAATTTAGTCAAGTTAAGGTACTGGACTTAACAGTAGATGTATTTCCTGATAATTAGAAATTCTGAATGATTATTTAGGAATTCTATTAAATTTTTTTTAAAGTAAATTTCAAAAAATTTGCTTGTCAGTCTGAGAACTTTTATTTGGCTAGTTACAAATTTGGGATTTACGTGTGCTAGATTTTCTTAGTTGATTAAAGCTTGAATGCTTTAGATTGAGCATTTTAATTCCATGCCAAGTTAATCTTTAGCTTATATTTTGACTTCGGACATTCTTTTTGGTTTTTGGATTTATTTTTTTTGTCTGGAGAGGGGAGTAGGTAGGAATTGCCAGACGATTCTCTAAGTGTCTTCACAGTTCTTTTAAGTTGTGAGTGCTTTCTAGGTTGGACCACTCACATAAAGGACGTAATTTCAGTTGTTTCCAATACTTAAGAATCTTTCGTTGAAGCTAGAGATGATTACACATAAAACCGAGGTTTTAAAAGTCTTAAACTGCTCTCTGGAGAGAGGTTTCCAAACTGAATCCTGGGTCCATCCATGGGAAAGAGTAGTTACTACAAGTTTTTTATTTAAAAAAAAAAACAAACAACTTTCTTTGTCATGAAAAAGAAACTCAGGCAACAACAGTACTTGAATGCAAATTCTGTTTATTTTATAAAGTATTGCAATTAGAATTGAGAAGGCCACAAATGAAATCAGTTAGACTTAAAAATTTCAGATGGGGGAAAGGAAAGAACTAGGGATTTTAAAATCAGATTTGAGTTTTCATTTTTTAGGCATAGGGAGGTTAAAGATGATGGGAAAATTAAAAATGCATTGTATGGTTTATAAGTAAAGCTAGCCTAAATCTTTTGTGAGTACTTGAAAAATTAGTGTGTGGCTCAGAAAAAGTGAGCAAACATGTTAGATTGCATTCTGCATTCCTGATTTGAGAAACGCATTTTCATTTTCTCACGGTCTTTGGGGGGGATAATTAATTTTCTTTCTGACCTCAGTTTTCTTTCCCTCCCTTAAAAATGTGGGCAAAAAAATAATTTTAAATAAAAACTTGCTTTACTAGTTAAGATTTTTCCATGTTACTGTTTATTTCCATTTATTATGCATTCAGTATTGAAAATGTCTTATACCTTTGGTTTTCTTACACTTCAAAATTTTTTTGCAGGGGAGAAATCTTGTCTACAAATGCTTTGTTTCAAAAATTATATGGCTATTTGTATTGAGAGGACTTGCTGTATAAGTTCATTACAATTTTAGGTTTTTTTTTTTCCTGGAGCCTTGTTGACAGTAATCAATCTCTGTAACAAACAGATTTTATTTACTTAAGTTGCTGTAATTAATCTTTTCTTTAGGAAGAACGATTTTGCCGTTGTACACTGGCCCTCTGACTTAATAGTGATGAGAGAAGGACAGGGTGTTTATAATCAGTTGTCCTTCCATTATTTTTCTCCTCACCCAGGAGGTGTCACCAGCTCTGTAAGGTAATAATGGAAATGATAACTTGTATCCTAGGTCATTTATTCAACATTTATTCTGTACTTTTGAAGCTTAAGTCTCCCTTAGGCAGAATATATATTCAAAATGCATGTACATTCAGTGAGGCAGAAGGTGATTCCTTTTTCTTACCTCTATTCAATTTACGTGTTTTGTAGTAAAAGCTGTACTCCCAAGGATATAATGTAATTGAATTAATAGAAGTAGGTCTCTTTGCTTAATTGCCTTTGCTAGTGTGTTTGGTATGAGCACCTTTTCTTAAATGGCTTTGAGAATATAAAGTGAATACAAGTTAATTTGTTTTTTTTTAATGTTTTGTATACATTGTTTGTTATTATCCCCCCACTTGTCACTGTCCTGAAGCTGATTGCAAAGTGCATCAGCTTTTCATAAGAAAACATGGCTTTTTGTTTACTTTTTAAAGGGAAATAGATTCCTGTGACAAAAGACAAGTGTGCTCCCTTCCTCCCCCAACACACACCCACACCCATACACCCTGCCTTTATTGGGCACCTTTTTTTTACATGCACCTTTTTTGAAGTCAATATATTTAGATATGTAAGCTTTTTGTTTGTTCTTTGACCTTTTTTGGCCCTTAAGAGAATTACACCAGTGTGATCATAGGGACGGCTTTTTTACTCTGACTGGAACATCTTTTAATTTACTTGGGAAATTTATTATAGTTAATACAATTTGGTTTATGATGGTGCAGTTATAAGTAAAACTTGTCTTTGTTGGAGATGGAAAATGCTATGCCTCTTTTGAGTTTTATTCGTTTGATAATCTAAGTGACAGAGTCCACTGAGCAACTTTCTGTCGTTGGTATGTCAACTATTATGAAAATATCCAAGGATCTATGTTAGGGCCAAGGGATCAGGATAGTAAAGAAACCTATGCCAAGAAGTTAGAATTATATTATGTACCGACTTTTTATTTTTGTGATTGACAGGACTTCATTATTTTTTCTGATCCTTCTCTCTTTTTTTTTTTTTTTTTTGACATCAAGACAATATATTTTTCCCTTTATGGGAATGCTTTTTTTAGGGCATGTTTATACCCCTTTTAAAAATTGGCATTTCAGTTTTGGGGCCCAAAATACCTATGTTGTTTGATGTCCAAGTAAGATTTTTACGGCTTTTTTCATTTAGTAGAAAGCAAACGTGGCATTAAACTTTTTCTCATTGTGAATGCATTTTGTTTTGTTAGTGTGACTGTGTTATGAAAGTTGACTGTAAATATAATCCAGTGTGTGTTAGGTACTACTGTCTGTGTAGTTATCATCATACTTCATGTTGCAATACTCTCTCTTTTTGTCTGCCTATCCTTATTAGAACTAGTTCTTTGAAAGTGCCCATCTCATAGCCTGGCACACGTACACTATCAGATGTTTGTTGAATTAATAAATAGGTGGACATTGTTATCCTCTTGATTTCTATTTTCTCTGAAGTATGGGATTAGGCCAATTATAATTTGTGATAGTTTTGGGAAATTACAAAAAAAGGTACACGTACTTTTAAGTGATATTTTTTTAGAAATCTTACAATATCATTTGCAATGCCTGTTCTCAAGAAGCTTTTTATTTATTATTTATTTATTTGACACAGAGAGAGAGAGAGAGAGAGAGAGAGCGTGCGCAAGAGCAGGAACACAAGCAGGGGGAGTGGGAGAGGGGGAAGCAGGCTTTCCGCTGAGCAGGGAGCCTGATGCCAGGCTCCATCCCAGGACCCTGGGATCATGACCTGAGCTGAAGGCAGACGCTTAAGGAATGAGCCACCCAGGCGCTCCTCTCAAGAAGCTTTTATCTTCGTTTTGCTTTAGTACCTTTGGTGTGAATGAGAACTAGAAAGATAAAATTGCTTTACTTGGGCAGTAGTTTTCAGCCAGTCCTTGTACAAAGTATTATCAGTCCTTAAGCAGAGAGAAGCTGTCAGTGACCGTCTCAGCTCTTAAAAGTTTTGGCACTTTCAAATTAGCTTAAAGAAACACCTGTTTAAAAAATTGCTATTTGTGTTACTGCCACATATGTTTATACTCAGCTTTCTTTTCAGCTAAAACCATTCATATAATCCTTATTTATCCTGAACACATCAAAGCAGCACTTAGGGACCTGGAATCCTTCCCATATACTTACTGTGTTCTACAGAGTACAAGACCTACATATCAGCTGAATGTTGACTTTTATAGGTAATTGACTAGAGAAAAGGTTTACCTACATAATCCCATAAATGCCAAAACTTTTTAAGAGCTGAGATGGGCAGTGACAGCTTCTCTCTGCTTATGGATTGGTAGACCTGAGAAAAGTTTTTAGCTAACTGAAACTTAACCCTCTTAAAAGCAGTGTGCTTTTCTGCTTTAGCCCTAACAATGTTTTAAAGTAAATCTGTCATGAATTTTTTAACAAATATATAGCTTGCAGAAGATAAGTGATTTATCCAGAATTCTTGTAATTAACAAGCAAATGATTGTACTTGGTGGTTTCATCATTTCTTCAGTTTCCTGAAGTAGCAACTCTAGTTTGAAATTCCAGAAATCCTATCAAGTCTAGCAAAATAAACAAAATTTTATGTTCATAATGTTGCCTTGTATATTGATTCTAACATACGTGTTTTATTAAACTAAATTTTGTGACTTGTGAAATGAATCTTTTGTAACATTTCTATCACATTATTTATGATAAAGCGTAATTTGTCAGTTTGGATGCTTTTCAAGGGTACTACTGAAGTGTCAGAAAAAAACATCAAAATGTAGTTAAATCCATAAAGCGGTCTCATGTTATATGGCCATGGTAATAAGGAAAGGGCTTGTGTGTGTACACACATGTAGGCACACATGTATGTAAAGGGAGACATGCAGTGAAGGTGAGCTGGCCTTGAATCCTTGAGAAGAGTGGGTGTTGGGGCTGGTGAATTTCTAGAACAAGGACGGTTTTTGAAGTAATGAAATACCTGCTTGGTCCCAGGATTGAAATGATTATGTATTAACAGTGAAAAAGGGTCTTATTAGCAGGTCCTAAGTAAACACCTTGCTTTTGGCTTTCATGCGGGACAAGTTGTTGTAAAGATTGGGCATGATCACCTGGTCAGTGAGATTATTGGGGAACTTTTGGCTTTTAATCTAACTTAAGAATTTAAAATTTATAGAAAAATTTAATAAAGATATGTAATACATGTGTATATATTTATTAACATTTAAGAGTACTAGGAAAGTGCTGGTTTTAAAAAGCAAAGTTTTACAAAATTTTTCTTTGAAATCTTTCTTCATTAACTCTTATTGTCATAATTTATGGGGACTCAGAATGGTTTTACCAAGGGCATTTGAGGAGATGTATAGATGGAAAAAACTAGGAAAATGGAAAACATTTCTTGGATGCAGTTTAGTGTAGGGAAAACTAAAATAATATCAAAAGATCATGGAATTTCAGAACTGCAAGGGACCTGGGAATTAAGGGAAATCTTTCTCTTATAGGTGCAAAAACAACTGAGCTCTGGAGAGGTTGTGACTTGTCCACATCACAAGGCAAGGTAGTATCAGAGTTGGAGCTAGACCCTCAGTTCTACCTTCTTTTTGGTGAATGTGTCACTCTATAAGTGGAACTAGAGAAGAAAAACCCAGAATAGTTCCATGTGTTAAAAAGTTGGCTGTGTTGTCTTAGGTTGTGAACATGAAGAAGAAAAAAGTAAATGGGAGTAGTGTTAATTCTGTAATATGTGGGACTTGGGCAAATACTGGTCAAATTCTTGGAGCTAGAATTTTTTTTTGAAGGTAAAATTGAGATAGGCTAAAAGTGAGAAAGTAAAAGTGTTTGGAGGGTTTCATTCATTTACTTAAACTTTTTTTTTTTGGTAAAGATTTTATTTATTTGAGAGACAGAGCATAGAGGGAGAGGGAGAGTGAGAGGGAGAAGCAGGCTCCCCGCTGAGCGGAGAGCCCGATGCGGGACTCGATCCCAGGCCCCTGAGATCATGACCTGAGCCGAAGGCAGACACTTAACTGACTGAGCCACCCAGGCACCCTTACTTAAGCTTAATAACCATAGGATAGAGCCTTAACTCTTTAAGGGTACAAATCTAGTGTGTATTTTTAATATTGTTGGTATTATTATTACTGCAGTTATTATTTTTAATAACCGCTCAAGAGGAAACCTACCATTTCTGACCGGAAGATTTAATATAAAGGTTTACTATTGCTAGGTGATTCAAGGCAGGAATATACCCTTGGTTCACTTTTACATTAGCATAGGGTGGTTCACAGCATCGGTACCAACTCTGAAGAGTACCTGTCAGTAGGTGGATGATGATGAATTAAATGGAAATGGGAGCTGCACTAGGTAGTCACTGCATCCCATTCCTGATACCCATATTTGAAGCATCAACTGAGTCTTTCAAGTATATTTGAAAATAAGTATAAACCACAATCCCTTGCTTGCTGTGTTAGAGTAATTGTATCACTCTGAGAGAATTGTTACATGGTAGGTAAATTAATTTTTTAAGAAATAAAATTTCACACGAAAGCCAAATGTCAGGTATTTGGAAATTGACTGTTGCAGTGATGCTCCAATTGTTATGACAGGTATTCAGGTGTCAACTGTATAATAAGTGTGCATATGTATGCATGTATGAACGTGTGAGCCAGCATAAAGATAAAAATGAATTTGTGTTTCTGTCCATATACTAATGAGACCATGTTGCAAGTAGTAAGAATTCTTTGAGTAGTAGACCTGGGATCTAATCAAGAGTTTGCAGTTAACTAGTTTGGTGATCTTGGACAAGATATCTAATCTCTCTGAACCTGGGATTCTTCATATGTAAATGGAATTATCAACTGCCTGGCCAACTTCAAATTAAAATATTTGGAGGCTGGAGAGTATTATATGCAAAAGAACTTCTCAGACTGTAAGGTAGCATCATCTAATTTCTGTTGATACTTTTAGGTTTTTGATAGGATGGACAATGAGATATGCAAGGCAGCTTGTAGAGAATGAAAGAAGAAAAGAAAAAGGTAATTTATCCACATGAGTATCCACTAGTTGTTATGTTCATGAGAATCCCTCACTACTAGCATTCTGATAGTCTAGAAGGTCCTTTGAGCTGAGATATCTAATATTTTTTGAGAAGTAGAATCTGACTTGGTATTCATAGATGGTCGGTTTTATGAGGTGAATGGGAGGATGGAGGATGTTCCACGAGAAGAGAAAGTGCTGCAGTGTCAAAACAGTGGTGATGGGAGAGTGAAAGATTTTCAGAAAGTGTGTTTAAACTCAAGTTAGTTGGAATGGCAAATACGGAGGAGAGTTAATGAGCAGAGCCAGCAGCCTAGGTACGGGCTCTACCACGGTAGGCCTTGAATGCCAGGATGAACAGCATACATTTTATTCTGAGCTTTGTAAGGAACCAGTGGAAGGCTTGTATTATTTTGGGGTGTCATAATGAACTCTTTCAGGGAAAACTAATGAGTGTAGAATATATGGTTCTGAGGAAGTAGAAATTGGTTGCATTGTGAAGGGTTAATGTAAATGGTTAGGTAACTTTTAAATAGTTATATTTTCTCAAAATAGTTAATAAAAATATATTTTGAGCTTTATATATTTTAGGTTTAAACTCTTTAGAGTTTTTAAAAGTGCATCTTAACTAAAAATAAACATAGACAGAAATTATTTTTTCCTTACCCTTAAGTTCTTACATTAATCCTGAGGTATTGAGAACATGTGGGGCTCATTTGTAAAGCTGTCAGCTAAAATTTCGGTTACTTAGAATTAAGCTTATGTATAAATTAAAGAGAATTGAAGAAACTCGCTGGTTTAGGGGAACCTTAGAAATTCTTGAATCGGTTTGAGTTGGAGGAAATTTTGTCCAAACCTCACTCATCTAATATTGTTGAGTCTAGATGTGTTATCAAATACAAAGATTTTTGAGAATTTCATTATTTTCATCCTCCATCTTACTTTATTTTTATTTAATTGTATTTTTTATGTTGATTATTTTAGGTAAATTAGAGATATCTTGACATTCCATCTCTGTATTTGTGTATCTCTTTAAACACTAACATCTTCCTATATATATAACAGCATCACACTGAATAAAATGGGTCAGTCCTACACTTCATGTAATAACCAGTCCATATTCAGATTTTTGTTGTTATCCCCAAAGTATTTTTTATAACTGTCTTGTCCAAACCAGAGTCTGACTCAGGACCCCTCTCATTGAATCTGGTTGTTAGGACTTTGTCTTTTTAATTTAGAACCATCTTTTTTATGGCACTGCTATAACTTCCTTATCATTGGAATTGTTCTTTTATGCCCTGTGTATCTAGTACTTGGGAAGTTAGGTTTAAAGGATTGAATAGGTTCAACTATACATCATAGGTGATGCTGTGCACTTGATTTGGCAACATGCTGGGGGCCTGCATCTGGTTTCCACCATTAGTGAAACAGACGAATATCTGGGTTAGCCTGGTCATAGAATGATTCTCCTGCCGTAGTTAGGTAAAGCTTTATTTCAGCAGCAGGGAATATATTATTATTCTGAAAATTGTTACTGTTGGAAAGCCAGATAGATGCTTATTCTTAATTAATTATTGGTTGGTTCTCGAAGTAAAACGTTGGTTCGCTAATTGCCTCAAATGGTGACCAGTGAAAAGGTTTTATTTCTAAGTAGTTGCAAAATCTCTACTACAAAGTTTTTCTCCTTAAGAACTTTTAATAGTGAGGAAGTTATGTTCCAGCAGATGGAGATATTAGTACACAAAAGACAGTGTTTAGTGATTAAAATTTGTTGAGAAATAACTCTCTTACAAGAATAGGAAATTTTTTCCTTTAAATTGTAAGAGGAGAGTTGCTCAGGACTATGAGAAGTAATAATTATTAAATTTAATATTTAGAAGTGTCATGTAAATCAGTTGTTTTAAGAGACCATATGTTAGATGTTGACTATAAAATGTGACGGGATTAGGACATTCCATTGAGTATAGTAGTATTCTGGAATATAGTTTCTGCCTTTACAGCTTAGTTGTTTGAAGGTTTTTTGTTTGTTTTAGTGCAGGACTGAGTCAAGTCTGTTGAAAAGTATTCTACTTGTATGTTTTCTTTGCAGTTCTAAAGTCTTTAACCAGGCAGTTGATTTGTTTACTAATGTAAATCAGAAAAAAAAAAACCTGAGCCATAGTTTACTACTGTATGTTAGTTGAAGAGAAAGTTCTTTTGGGGCTTATAGTTTTATTATAGTAATAAAAAATTATCAGCAATAAAAAGGTAATCTTATCTCACTTTATGGCATTCTTTGTCAGTTTTTTTTAGTTAGGTAAATATTATATATTTTAAAATACAGCTTGCAATTGTTAAATAAGAAATACTGCTTATTTAAGTTCCTTCTTAGATATGATATGGAAGTGTGTGTTTTTGTTAATAACGCATTTAAATTATATTTTCCAAGTTGTTATTTTGAGCTTTTTTTTAATTGCTGTATCAGTTGTAAAATACTTTTCTTCCTTAATCAGTTGACATTGAACTCAGACATGAGAGAAGTGTTTGTATGTAGAAGACCAGGGAAGAGGGTATCAACTGTGATAAATACCTTTGTAGAACTGATAATAACTTGCATCTTACTTCTTTCTCCCCGGTGTTTTTTCTTTTTTGTTATTCATAAAATGTAGAGAATTGAAGATGCAAACATTTTCAGTTCACCTTTGACAGTAGTGTGGTATTGTGGTCTCTGAGCCCTGGGAAAGGTGGTGGTGAGGGCAGAGAGGGGTCCTAGCATATTGTCTTTGAACCTCAATGCCATGTATTATTTTTCAGGGAAAGTTTTTCCCTGTGGCCAATTTTGTGTATACATTTTAAAAATTGTTTCTTATAGTCAGAGTATATGAGAAGCATAGATTTCTTCATTCTAGTAATCATTGTAATATATGTTACAAGGAATTAAACACATAGATTTTGTTCTTATAGCAAGTATTCTTCATCTTATGGAAAAGAACTAAAATGTACCAATTCAAAAGTAAAAATTACCCAGAATTCAGTGATAATCACTCTTAACATCTTGGCAAATTCTTTTCTAGACTTTTTTCCCCCTTCTCGATTTATGGATAAAACACAATTGTGATCCTACTGTAGTGTCATCTGTTTGTGTTTAAGTAAATTACATCAGGAGCATGTTCCCCTGCCATTTCATACTCTTTGACAATATAGTTTTATGTTAACATAGTTCATCTTATAGAGGTATATTATAATTAACTTAAGTATTCGACCTATCACTTTGTTTTCAGTAAGCTTGTGTGATAATATCAAATGTTTTTAGAACCTGATTACTCACTGTTTAAAAAGCCTTAGGTTACTAAATATTGTAATGGCCCTGTGAATACCAAGCTCTCTTATTTTTGCAATGTAGTTAATTGGAAATCATTTTATACTGCATCCTGGTACAGTAGAAAGTGATTACTGTTATGTGACATTTAATTCTTGAGTAATGTCAGAGTTGCATATTTTGCTTATTTCTTAATGACCTGACATATTTATTTGAAATTTTTTATTCTATTCACACAAGTAAATTTGAGTGCATGTTATGTGTAACGTATGAGGTCTGCAACAGAGCTTCAAATTCATTCCTTACCTTCAGGTTGTCTGAGTAATAGGGTAGATAGTATAAAAAGAAAGTAATATAAGGGAATATAACCAAGAAAGGTTGAAAGCCTGGAGCTAAGATCACGTTAGGCTGGGGAGATATGGAATGTTTCAGGAAAAGAGGTAAAATTTCACCTGGCTCTTCCAGGATAGATAGGATTCAAGTGGAGAAACGGTAAGGGAGTAGCGGTAGTATTCTAAGAGGCAGGGAACACTCCTTGAACGTGAGGACATTCTGGGTAGGAGAAAGGAGTAAATTATTCTAGATCTCTTCTGTAGAAAGCTTTAAATTCCTGGAAAAAGATTTCATCCTGTTGATAATGGGAGACCCATTTAAGGCTTTTCTTTTTACATCTTAGTTTTTTTCCCTTTTATCTGCCTCCATATTTCTGTTTAGTATGGAGTCATTGATAGATTGCTCTGCTTATTGCATATTTTTAGACTTTCTGGACTTGCTCCCCACCTTACCCCACCCCAGTATTTTGCCTCTTAACTTCTATTTTTTAATTTTTTTTAACTTGTGCATGCTTAGTTTGGCTTTCTATTTTGTTTTACTCGTACATTTGGATATACTTAACGCACTCTTTTTATGATAGTTCTTTTCTCTGTGTGTCTTTTGGTGATTGTGTTGGGTTTAGGTGACTGGAGGAAGGAAGTTTATCTGGCATTAGTGAGTGTGTGATTTGTAGAACTGGTGAGTCCAAGCTCTAAACTATAGATGAGTTGCTAGCATATCTTGTCCTGTATGTATGGCATGGATTTTTGCCAGAGGCTTGCCCTTCATCTTTCTCTCCATTTGCTTTTGCTCTAATGGCTTGAAAGACCTAACAATCTTATATTGGATGGGAGAGATTGAAGATCTGCTAATTTAACTCTGAATTGAGGGAGGCTATAGGGGAAGTGTTTGCAAAGTGTGTTCCATGTAATACTGGCCTCCTGAGGTAGTCTGAGAATAAAAGTAGTCAAAGAAATGCTGCGTATTCTTTTGTGAATTCAACATGTGGCGACATGTTAAATATCCAGGAGCTGCTAAAGGAAGCTGACTTGGTTTAAATGAACATTTTCTGAAATTACTTGGTAAAGGAATGCCTTTTTTCTTTTCTTTTTGGAACTAGTGGTCTGAGGATACATTATGGTAAATATTAGAGGATTATAAAGACTGTGGATCCGAGGGAGAAGAGGGTTTAAATAATAATTGTTTGGGAATCTTAATTTTTGGCTGAGAATACTGTCTCAAGTCAGATCAAAGTACTCTCTGAAGAAGATAGTTAAATTTCATTTAGTTTGGGATTATTTCAAATTCCATCTAAAAGGAAGCAAGAAAAAGCATCCTTTTTGACTTTATATAACAATCGCAGCAAATGGTTTCTATAGTGAATTTTGTTTAATTCAAAGTGTTATTTAAATAAAAATTTAGACTTGCTATTTTTAAATAATTTTCTAAATGAAAGAAAATTAACAATTCTGACAACTTAAATGTAAAATTTAAAAATACTTTAAAATAGATAATGCACGGAGAAATGTTGATTGTTTTAATGTATGCCTGGTTTAAGTCTAATATTTTTAAGTTGGGAACTAGTGAATTGTTAGGTCAAGAGGAGTTTTGAACAGAAAAATACTTATCTTTGTTAGATTGTTCAATAAACATTGAGATGCAGTGATATAGTAGTTTTGTAAGATCTGTAAGTCAGTAATTAGATGAGTTTTTTCTGTTAGATTTTAATCTGTAGGATATCAGGTCTCTTTTTGTTGTTACAGCAATTACTCATTCATACTATAAAATGAAGTTTTGATGACATTTATAATTAGCAGTCTTTAAAGAAGGGTAAGTGTAAGGGTGGATGGTAGAATAATAGCATTTCATCTGGAAGGCCCAACAGATTTTCATTAATTTCTAGTTCAAAAAAGAACCTGTAATTCAGAGATTTGAAGTTGGAATGGATCTCAGTGATCACAGATCACAGTTCCATCTTTTTGTTACATATGTAAGTGTAGTTCATTTACAGAGGGTATGAAGTTTTACAAATTAGAAACTGCTGGCTTCAGGAATGGTAGTTGCTTTGGCGCTTGTGACAGAAATATGTCTGTAAGTGGTATTATTAGCCAGTCAGAGAATATCTTTGGGCCTGATCCCCTCTATGGGGAATGATGTTATGACTGATAATTGGTGTATTGTGACTACCTTCTAAAGTGAGTAGTCTTAATTATTTTAAATTTTGTTTCAATACTTGAAATATCTACCTAGGGATTTTTTTTTTTTTTTTTTTTTGAGAGAGGGAGAGGAGGGGAGAGAGAGAGAGAGCATCTTAAGCAGGCTCCATGCCCAGTGCAGAGCCTGACACAGGGCTCAATCTCACAACCCTGAGATCGTGACCTGAGCCAAAATCAAGAGTCAGACGCTTAACCAACCGAGCCTCCCGGGTGCCCCTCTACCCAGGGTGGTTTTTTTTAACTTTTCCTGTAAATAAGAATAAAATTAAGATAAAAAAAAGAAAAGAAAAAAAAATAATGCCTACAGTGATATTGTCATTAAACTGATGTTAAAGACAAAAGGCCCTCCTGGGTTCATTTTCCAGCCAGCGGACTCTGGGTCTAGATACAATTTAGTGTACATAGCAAAGGAACTTACACTGTCTGTATTTTATACAGTATTTTAAAGTCATTAGTTAGAGTAAGCTCTCTATTTTCCCCCTTGTAGATCTAGGTTATTTGCCCTAAAATAATGGGATAAAAGTCTCAGGTAAACTTAAGGGAAAATGAGAAAGCCACTTAGTGTCTTCTAAATACTCAGTTCAGATTCTCTGTCATTGCTAGACTTAGTATTTAGACTTGTATGTGGTGATGTCCTGTACAGGTTGTTTCATAGGCTAGTGTAAGCTTATCTAAATTTTGAAGGGTGATAAATTTAGGGGAGGTATCTGCAAAAAGCATTTTATGTTGTTGTTTCATGAATCCTGAATAAAAGAAAAATGAAAAGGGGAAGAGAGTAGAAGATAAGTGGATCCTGTAAGAGAATGACAGTAATTAGGAAGGGTGAAAGTAAGATCTGAGTTAGAAAATCCTAAGTTTGTTTTTAGGTTATAGAAAAATGTATTTATTTTACTGGGTAGTAAGGGACATTGAGAGTCTTATTTTTCACATTTCATTTTTATTCAAGGACTAACACCATTGATTTTCTTATTAAAATATACTAACATATATAAGATATGCCACGTGGTACTGCAGATGTGTGTCAAGTTGTTCAGATTTGAATATACAAAATTTTTAGTCACTTTATCTGTGGATGTTTAAAGCACTGGAGCAAGTAAGTAATAAGAGGAATCTCAAAGTGAAATCTTTGATTTTGTTAACCAGGAGTCTCTTTGATTGTTAATACTGTTATTTATTGAATAACAAGTACATATATCCTGAGTGTAAACTAGAAAAATGATATAAATGTGGGCAAAAAAAGGTATGTATCAAATTTTTAGAATGCTACCTATAAAGAGAAATATTTTGTTATGCACATATTCATATAACTAAACAACTGAAATGAAAGCTTCGTGAAATAATATTTGTGTTTTGTCTCTGTTACGGTGTAATCTGTTTTCCCAATATCTATGTCATTTCTGTATTTTAAAAATTTATTTTAGAGAAAGCGTGTGCACATGTGCGCATGGTGGAGGGGCAGAGGGTGAGGAAGAGAGAGAATCTCAAGCTCAAGCAGACTCTTCGCTGAGTGGGGAGCCTGATGCGGGGCTCGATCTCACAATCCCGAAGTCATGACCTGAGCCACAGTCAAGGAGTTGGACGCTTAACTGACTGAGCCACCCATGTGTCCCCCCCCATTCTATGTCATTTAAAAAGTGTTGGTTGTGACTCATACTATAGAATTAATGGGTTATGACTTGTGTAGTTTTAGCAAAACTGATGTTGACTCCTGCTATAAACTTAGTTTTCAGCAAACTTTTTTTTTTTTTAGCACTTTCTCTAGCACTTTTTCTAGCACTTTCCTGGGTGCTGTGGATACAAAAATTAATTAAGGCGTAGTCCAGTACTTAAGGAGCCATGTATGGAGAGAGAAATGAAATAAGAAACTGCAGTATAGTGCTTTAACTACTGTGGCAGAGGCAGACACAGGTTAAGATGGAAGGGATCACACCATTTTCTAGCAGGTAGATGGAAATTTCTTGGAGGTTCACATATTAAATAACCTGATAATTCCTTTGATTATAGGCTTCATTTAATGTGAAATTTAGTTCTCTCCCCCCCCCCCCCGTAAATTCTAAAATGGATACTATCAAGTTCACTGGACTAAGAGATTTCTGAGTTTTTGGCATAAAAGCCAAGTTTGTAAAAGTAAATGTTAATTTTATAGATAATCTTGAAAAAATCTAAATCTTCTAAAGAGTAATATTGTGTTCTTAATTATGTCATGGTGACTAGCTTTAATGACTTTATTTGGGAAATACTGTTTTTTTTCCTGACTTTTACCTCCAAACCTTATATTGTGACTTACTGAGAAGGTAGAGTTGGGTAGAAGGGTTATATAAGTATAAACATTATCTATCTATATATCTTATAATTATTTTTGACCATTGGCTGTTTGCCCAGATAGTGAAGGTTAAGCTGCAAGGCAAATCATGAACTTTTAAAGAAGATGGATACTTAATTATCTAACACTTAAAAATTATTTTGTCATTTTATTGAAATTTGGAAATATTCCCTATGTTGACTTCTTGTGGTTGATTCATTCACAATAACACTGAATATAAAAATTACAAGATTGGTTGCATTTTATCCAAAAATTAGGTTCTGTGAGTTACAAAATTGTTAGTTTCTCCTGTGAGTGATGTAGGCTACTACATCAGGTTGAGGAAGCTAATGTCTGAGTGGATGTGGTGGTTGTCTTAGAATGTTTTTGCCGTTAGCAGTGAAAAATGTTTTTCTTACAGTTCTTGTGCAGCAGGCCGTGGAGTAAAGCACATTTTTATAATAAAGGTGATGAATTTAATCGCAAACTGGCAGCCAAATGGAAATTGCAGACCTTGATACTGGGAGAAAATTGCCTATAAAGCAACTCTTGAGGGAACAGGCTTTAAATTTATCCACCCATTTCGACATTGAGGAGAACATAGGAATCACAGGATATTTTGCTTGGCCTGCTTAGTTCAGATGAATGACACTTGAACATTCTATTTAAGAGCTAAAAGATGGTTGTTTTAAAGTTGCTTACGCTTTGTACGTTAAAGCCGTAACCATATAAATTTTTATATTTCATTAAATATCTAAAACATTGCTGACTTTATATTTCAGCACATGATTTGCCTAATGAATTGAAATCCATTTACTACATTTATGGTGATATGCTGTGTAATTTATGTTTCTGCCATTTGTATGATGAACTACAGTCTTAAAGGATGCAGAATACTCCGGGTTTATAGGTAACATTCAGTTGGTAGAATGTCATATAAACTATCAGTCTTAACTGGTTTATATTGTGTTTAAACAGTTTATATTATAAAACTTAAACACAATGGTAGAATTTCTATTATGGGAAATCTGGGCCTTGTCAGTTTTTACTCTAGGTGACTAATGCTTGTCATTTCTTAGAGTAACCTAACCCTTGATTCAACATACAGTATTCAGAGTGTTTAATCCTGAATTTTGGTATATTGTACCATGCATTTTGGAGTACACTTTCTTCCCATGGTACATACATTTGTTAACAGATATCTGTGTCCAAATTAAGAGAATTATGTGTGACTTTTGGAATGTGAGACCTATTCGAAGGTTGGTAAATATTTAAAATGAAAAATGCTAATGTAAAATATAAAAATAATATTTTTTAGTATACGTCCTGAAACTTGGGTTCTAAGGTAATGGAGGATTACTTCTAAGAGGTTATTAGATTTTACTTGGATACATAATCCTGGTTAATAAATTATATAACGTACCATGCTACCTAGAAAATTTAATAAGAGTATAGCTATGGTAAGTCTGTTAAGTACAGAATAATAGAAATGTTTAATTTTGAAGTAAATGTGGGAATTTAATATTTGATGGTTGGAAAAAGCAAGAATAGAAGGAAGAAAAAAGCTGTACAGATTCTCTGTATTTAGGAAACAGTTTATTGAGGTTGTGCACATGAGACCGAATGTATGAAAACCTGCAAGAAATAGTATTACTTCTTGTTGAAAAAAGTTCCGGTTGTCATTAAAGTACTTTCATTTAAGTTACTTTAATTGCTAGACTGATTATGATACATCCATATGAGAAGTAAGCCTCCATGTGATGTTGAAGATAAATTAGAATGCTTAGCCATCTCTGACATTTACAAAGTTTAAAATAAATCAACACCTCTAGGGGTGCCTGGGTGGCTCAGTTGGTTAAGCGCCTGACTCTTGATTTCCGTTAGGTCATGATCTCAGGGTCCTGAGATTGAGCCCTGCTTGGGGCTCCGCACTCAGCCCAGAGTCTGCTTGTCCCTCTGGCCCTGCTCCTCTCCCTGCTCGTGCTCTGTTTCTCCCTCAAATAAATAAATACTTAAATCTTGGGCACCTGGGTGGCTCAGTCGTTAAGCATCTGCCTTCGGCTCGGGTCATGGTCCCAGGGTCCTGGGATCAAGTCCCACATCGGACTCCTTGCTTGGCGGGAAGTCTGCTGCTCCCCCTCCCGCTCCCCCTACTTGTGTTCCCTCTCTCGCTGTGTCTCTCTCTCTCAAATAAATAAAAATCTTTAAAAAAAAGTCACTCAATACCTCTATTTTCTTATCACTGATACAATTTGGCTTAGGTAGGCTGTGGCAAGCTTAGAATTCAGAGATAGAGCCTAAAGATAAATATTCTTTAAGCTAGGCCTTTATGAGATACAGTATAATTATTTTAACTCTAATGTTCCTGATCCAGTAAATCAGTATGTGGAAAGCTACATTTTCAATTTCAGGAAAAAAACTGAAAATTTTAACATACAAGATGAAGTTAGAATAAGGTATATGGAGTATCTATGAATCACATACATGTGTAAGTATTAATATATTTTAGTAATATATTTAACGTTTTATATGTTATACACGTATATGAGTATAACGTGTGTATAATTCCTACATAATTTTATTGATAAAAGTAGTATATGTGTATACACATATATATAGTACTTATTTCATTAAAATTACCACTTTTCTGTAGCAAGATGGCTGTAATTAGTTGTTTATAAGCTGATACTAAATTTCAAATTCCATAGTTACTGGTGGGAGTTTACTTTTTTAAAAGGGTTTTTTGGTGATATGTTTAAATTCACATCCAAATCTATTGTGATAAAGGTGACACCTATTTTAAGTTATTAAATTATAGTTATGCAAATATATATTTACAGGCCAAACTGTTTGCCCAATTTTTCTTCCCCCAAATTACTCATTTGAGGTTAAAGTAATCTTAAACTCTGGAAAATGGTTGAACCAAAACAGGTCAGATCCTGATGCCAAGAGCTCTTAACCTTTTTAAAGTGTGTTCTGGGAAAGTGCTGTGGAGAATGTCTGCTCCAAGTATTTAAGAGTCATTTTTAATAAGCTGAACGTACTGTGGCATTTGTATTTGAGTAGTGTGTAAGCTTTTCTGGAAGACGTGGTTGACTGTTTGAGGAGGTGCTTAGTAAAAGTGAGTTGGAAAAATTAAGCTGTATCTTTTGTTACTTCCTACCTCCACTTTGCCATGTATGATGAGTTTACATGTGAGAAGTCATTTGCAAAGAGTGTTTGTTGGTAGATGCCTTTTCTCTGTGCCTTTTATGCCTCTAGAGTCTGGGAAAAGAACAGAGTGTAGTAACAGATACTCATTAATATCAGCAGTTACTATCTTTTATCTGTCAAGTTAACAGCATTTCCAGAATATATGATTTTATATCACAATTATCATTAGTAATGATATGAACATACTTAAGTTTGTGTATCAGGCACTTTTTATAAATATATATTCATTACCTCATTTAATCTTTACAGATTCCATTTTATAGATGAAATGAAGGCAGACTGAGGTATTACAACAGTTTTTATCAAAGATTGCATTTTCAGCAGTTTCTTTCTTTGTCATAGATTATTATTTATAATTTTGTAGTCAGCTGTTTGGTAATTTTTTTAAAAAGTAAAATGTTCTCTGACTTGGGAACTGTTATTAGTTCTGCACAAAGACCTGGAGACTTGGAGTTTTTCTTGAGCAACTGTAACTATAGTTGTGAGAAAGGTGATGGTCTGGTGATTGTGTCAATAGCTTGCTTTATTTGACATTGTCATTCTTTTCATAAGAGAAAAAATACAACATATTCAGAATGCAGGAAGTATGTTAAGTTTCTTTCAAAGCTTGTTCCATTTAGTACTGACATTCTGAAAGTTGGTTCACTTTTTGTTAAGTCTTGATATTCTGATGTGCCTCTTACTGCAGGTTACTACTAATGCCTCAAGGCACCTGTGAATTGGCCTGGGTTTGAAGAATTTCATGGCCTTTTCCACTTACTTGCTTAAAAAAAATGTGCTGGGGAGTGCTAATGTACATCTTACTCTTCTGTTGCCTATGAAATTCTCCAACAAAAGATGATATATATATCTTGCTATGCTTACTCTTTGTAGTAGTATGTGGTTTTAAACCACAATTAGGGAGGAATTCATTTTTAGTGAGTGGATTTCACTCGTTTTCCAGTGTGATGAGTTTTGAGTGCTGTTTGAAATAGGTTGCTTTTAGATTTTGGTTTATATCTGTAAATTTTCCACTTGCCCCTACTAAGGCAGGCCTTGGTGAAGATAGAACTTTTGTTCTTAGAAATTCTGTTCATTACGAACTTTCCACGGAAAATTTTGTGTTGGTTTTAAGAAACATACCTAATTTGCATAGTAAATTCCATGTCTTTAAACCTTAGTGGGCTACTCTAAAATACACAACTGTTCACTGACCTCTGCCTTTCGGAGTTTTTGAGTAAATGAAAAATTACCACGAGTGAGAAAAACAGAACCATTTGCCTGGATAATTATAGGCATTACTAAAAATAGCAGTCCAGTAGAGATGGGATTAGGAGTCAGAAAACTAAGGTTTGTAAAAAATCCTCGAGGGGGACATATGCATATATTTTAAGCATTTTTCATTTATCAGCTCCATCAGCATAAATATGTATCATTAGAGTGATAAGTATACATCATGTTTTTTTTTCTGATTTTATTCTCTTTTCCTTCATAATAATTAAAGTGAGGGTTTACATACCTAGAATCCAGTTTTCCCTAGCATGATCTTTTCTACTGTGGAATCGAAAGAAACCATAGAACTCTGGCTTACTCTTTAAAAAAAATTACTTTGTCTAGTGTTCAGGTCCAGGTATTTATATCCCAGGACACTTAGCCGCATCTGTCAATCACTTCTAGCCCTCTAATCTATTTACATAGAAACCAGTTCTTACTACTAGAAGAATTCCCCGGGCAGGAACCATGTTGCTTACCAGGGTCACGCTAGCACCAAACACAATGCCTTATACCATAGAAAAATAGGATATATTCAGTCAATAATTGCAGTTTGAGTATGTGCCAGAGACTTTACAAATACTGTTCTATTTGAAAGAATTTTTTCTCTGCAACTCAGAAATTTAGGTCTAGAGTTATCTTAGATGGTCCTTATAGATGATAGAGTAAATGTATACCATGTTGTTGAAGTATGTGTGACTAAGTCCCTCCAGAGCTTAAATGAGACTTATCATTCTAGTTTTAATTTGAATTATACGCTTCTTTCTTTCCTTCATTACTGTGTATATCTCTCTACTTTTCCCTCTTTATATCTGCAATTTCTACACTCTTCTCATCTTTTTTCCTCTATTCTGTATGGCTTTTATTGTATTCTTACACTGTTTTTCCCATTATCAAGATGGGACAGTAATGTTGGAGAGACACTGTGATATGGCGGCCTAAATTTGGATCCTGACTTTTTCACTTACAAGTTATGTCCTCTTTGGTCAAAGTGTTTAACCCCCAAATCTTAGTCTCTTAACTATAAAATGGAGATGAGAATAGTACTTACCTGTAAGGACATTCATCTTAGCTATACAATAAAGTGTTGACTTCCAAGGCAGACTTTGAGGGGCCGGAAGTTAGATCTCATTACTCTAAATTCTGTTTAAGAGATGCTATGCCTCCTCACTAGTTGTATGCTACCATTACCACCACCAGTCAACTCTGTTTCATTCCCAGTCTAATACCTTGCTGTGGCATTTAAATCAGCCCTGGGAAAGGTCTAGATAAGAGGAAAATAGTGGCAGAGTGTAAGCTGGATAATTTGTCTACAAAGGGGAATTCATTTTAAACTGTCTTCTGTAGAGATGCTTCCTTGTGCCCTGTCTGAATGTCTGGTTGGCTTGCTTTCTAGGGGGGCTTTGTCAGACATGTCTACTCTTAGAAGACCAGTCTTGAGCTGGAATGTGAAGTCCAGAAGGAGTAGGAGCTCTTTTTGAATCTGAATTTTAGCTTCCTATTTGAGGACTCCCATTTTCCCTGAATAATTACTTCTGAGAATGTCTCTCCTTACCATATAGACCACATAACCACTGAATACAACATAATACTTCTAATATTTGTCTGATTTAGATTGTTACAGGATGATAATGAGGAATAAAAGTTCAGTAAAAGCTAAAATTCTTATTTTGCGATATGAAATACATTGAGGTACTTCCTTGAGGTCATACCTAGATGAGTACTCTACTTCAGGTATTATTTTTGCTCACTTAGTGTGTGATAGAGCAAGGTCCATGTCTGTGTTTGCATCTGAGTATATCCCTAGGTCTTTTGGCCAGGACCTAGCTCCTAGTAGGTATACAGTACATATTTGTTGAATGCGTGTATGAACAACCAATAGTACCAGAGATTATTAAAGACACTTAAAAAGAAACTCCCAACTGTACATAATTCAGACCAATCCATTTTATAAACAGTTTGTACTTTTAGGAAATAAAATGGAAAAAATTTATTTTATTAATATTTTTACCAAATAAGCTTTGAACAGATTGTAAACTGTGCAGATTGTAAATATAGAGGTTATTAAAAAAAAAAAAAAAAACCTCAAGAGGAATGATTCATTATAACTCCTTTGGTGCAGTCCTGAAAAGGGGCAGTCTTTTCCTCATGGATTAGGGTTTTTTTTAAAGCTAAGCCCATTCATTTAGATGCTTGTGTATTTTATCTTGTCATTTGGTCTAAAACACACCAGAGGAATTTAACACTGATATAATGAACATATGTTATTAACTAAGTGTTTGAGATGCTCACAAATTCTGAATAAATACAGCAAGCCCTTTTGAGAAGAGAAGTGCTTTTCTGTTACTTTAATGGGAAGGGGAGTAAGTCGTGAAGCTAATAACCTCTTGATGCTTGAGTCAAGTTTCAAGCATGTTTTTGTAGCTTTGCATGTTTTTGTACTAATTGTCCTGCTAAGATTGTTCAAAAGGTGCTTTTTCCCTAAGGATGCAGATCCTTGGGAATATAGCAAAAGACAAAAGCAAAGCTGTCTATCTTTCCGGAGTTTACATTCTTATGTAGGAGACAGGCAAGAAACAATAAATACATTCTGTGATATATTAGACAATATGGGTTCTGAGGCTACACTGAACAGGATAAAGGAGATAGGGGTGTTTTGGATGGCTTGGAGCTGGTTGTGGTTTTGAATAGGGAGATCTGACAGGGAGATCTGGGTGGGCCTCACTGAGAAATTGATGTTAGCACAGAGATTTGAAGGGGGTAATGGAGTGAACCATACTGCTCCCTGGGGCTTTCCAAGAGGAAGGAAGAGTCCATGCAAAACTGTGAGGCCAGGACCTGCAGTTCCTTGTGTGGCTGTAGCTGTAGCTGTGAGTGAGGAATGGGGGTTGAGGAGGTGTGGTAAACTGGTTAGGAGAGTAGGTCAGGGAGGTAAGGGGGGAGGCAGGGAGCTTCTGTGAGGACCTGGGCTTTCACACTGATTGAAACGGTAAGTCATTAGAGCATTGGTGAAATGTGGTCTGGGCAGTTTTCTAGGAGTCTGTGAGGTCCAGCTATTTTCATAATAGTACGTTATTTGACTTTTTTAACTCTCATTCTCACTTGAGTTTATAGTGGAGTGTTTCAGAGGCTATATGCTGTGTGGTATTGGAAAAGATTGAATTCAGAAGAAGATATGAGGGGAAAAAAAGATGAGAATTCCATTGTCTCTGTTAAGAGAGACATTTAAACAATTTGCAAAAATAGAAAACTGTGCCTCTCCTCACTATTTTGTTTTGTTGGATAAAATGTTTTTTGTTAAAATGTAATGGGGTTTAGTATTATGTTAAAGCGAATCATAAGTAATTTAGATACTTTAAAGTTTTGATTTGTAGTATGGTTAAGTATTAACAGGTATAACTCTCAGAAACACAAGCTCTTTATAAAGGCTCCTTGAAGTAATTTTTTATGCGTTGAGTCCTGAGACCAAGAAACTGAACAGCTCAGAGAGTTTTGAGCAAAGGAGGGACATGTCACTTTCATTTTAACAGGCTAACTCTGGAATATAGAGACGAGGCTGACGGGGGGAATGGTGGAAACAGGGAGACCAGTTATGTTATTTCAGTGGTTTAGGTGAGAAATGGATTGTGGCTGGAACTAGGGTGGTGGCGGGTAAAGGGGTCAGTGGGATTTTGGGTATATTTTTTAAAAGGTGTGTAAACAGTATTTGCGGGTGGATTAGATATGATGTGTGAGAGAATGGACTTGCCAGTTTTTGAGATCAGGAGGAACAGTTTTGGGGACAGATAGGAGTTTGGTTTTAAGTTTGTCAAGATGACATGCATGTTTAGAAGACAGTTGGTTATAGGCATTTGGGAGTTCAGGAATGTCCTTGACCAGGATTTTTCTTGTATTATTTTGGTAATGTTTTTGTATGATAACATTTAGTTTCCATTCTAATAAATTAAACTTTTATGATCTCAGAAGAGTGCTGTATTCTGCATTTTATAAACTCATATTAAAATTGCATTCTAAGAATATTGTGATATGATAGTAAAATGTATACTTTTAAGAGGCAGTAAGAATGTAGTAAATATAGCCAGTAGCATACACAACATTACTTAGATTTTCTGAATCTAATTCTTTGTAAAGTAAAACAACTTTTGTTTCATTAAAGGGGATCATATTAAAATACCATATTAAAGTAATGTTTTCGGTATCAATTATGTTGACATCTGAAGGTACTGTATATGTTGCTCTTGTTACAAAATTGGAAGTTTTTTAATTCAATCTCAATGCTTGCTGTATAGGACCTTTGGAATATCAGCATATACAGTAGATTGTTTATTATGGCCTAAAAAAACTCCTTAGCTTTTTAGTATGAGGGATTTCTCATGTACATGGGCTGCTGTAACACCTGTGAGTGTCATTTGACATTTGCTTCAGTTTGTGGAATTAAGGTGATGTTCAGATACACAAGGGGTGCATGATTACTGATCTTCGGTTGTTCCTCCATTGAGCTTAGGAGGGATTTGGAATACAATTGAAAAGGATAATTAAAAATCAAAGAAATTGTTAGGTAGGAAAAGCAACCTACCTCCACCCCTCCACCTACACAGACATAATTCCTTCAAAATTTTTGGGAGTTCTGTTTTATTTTCACTCATTTACCAAATTTCTTTTAAAGCCCTAAGTAATTTGGAGCTTGAGGAGGATAAAATACATAGGGCGGACCTCTCCTCACCTCCCACAAAAATAAATTTGTAGAGCCTGGTTATATGAGGATTTGGTGCTTTACAAAGATACTATTTAAAATAAATCCTGGTGTCCATTAGTTTAGGACATTTTGAAATGTAAATTCTGGAAGGAGTAGATCTGTGGTTCTTGATTCGTTGTTGAGTTTATGCAGCCTTTTCCTGTGGGGTATTGATTACACAGAGGGCACAAAATGAGGTTCTCAGAAGAAACACGAAGGTGCCCAGACTCCTAATTAATAGAACTGATCTGGTCTAACCTGATTTTACGGAGGAGGAAACTGAGACCCAGAGGGTTAAGTTCAAAGCCACATAGCTAGATCTTGCAGGGAATCAGAAATAAAATCTAGGTTGCATAAATTCAAGGCCAGTGCTTTTTTCCTTTCTACGTGTGGTTATTAAGAAAGGTTCTATTCCTATAGAAAGATAGTTTATGGATTGTAGTCTTCATGTTCTTAAGGTAAGTTTAAAGTACATGCATTTTTTAAGCAGTAACTGCTAAAGAAAATCTAAAAGATTATTTTGAATTAAAGAGATTATTCTTAATGATTTTGAGATCCCCAGTTTTATTGGTAAGCAGGCATTTTATTTTTTCAAACACTAGAAAAGTAAGCCATTTGCATGGCTTTCATTCTCTCCCATAACTCTCCCCCCTCAGTGAGAATAAATAACTCTGAGGCCAAAGTAAAAACTTTATTTTGCAGCAAATTTAGACTTACACAGAAATAGAAATATAGCACAGAGGTTAATGGTAAGAACTCAGATAACCACAGTACAATTAAGGGAACTGGGGAATTAACATAGATACAATATTATTAACTAATTTGCAGCTCTTATTCAGACTTCACCAATTTTCCTATTCACGTCCTTTTTCTGGTACAGGATCCAATCCAAAATCCCACACAGCATTTAGTAGTGATGTCTCTAGTATCCTCCAGTCTGTGACAGTGTCACATTCTTTTATGATGCTTTTCTTGATATTTTTGAAGATAACTGTCAGTTATTTTGTAGAATATTCTTCAATTTCAGTTTGATGTTTTCTCATGATTAGATTGAGGTTGTGCGTATTTGGCAAGAAAACAACAAAATGGCCTTTTTCAGTGTGTCATACTAAAGGTATATATCTTACTGGTGACGGTATTTGATCACCTGGTTAAGGTGGACTCTGCCAGGTTTCTCCACTGGATAGTTGCTTTTTCCCTTGGTAATTAGTAAATGACTTAAGGGGAGATACTCTGAGCAGACACCCTGTTTCTCATGTTTTTTTCACTAATTTTAGCAGCACCCATTGAATGGTTCTCACCTGCAATACTTCATAACGGTGATTTTCTATATCCATCTTTTTCTTCCATGTGAATTGGAATTCTGTAAGGAAGATCTGCCACTTCTCCTTGTATTTGTTTATTCAGTTATGTATATCATTGTAGTTTCATGGATATTAATCTGTTACTGTTATCATAAGTAAAATCTTCTAAGGCAAGCCTTTTTTTTTACGAAGTTAATGTATTGAGATGCTTAAACACTTCAAAGGCATATAAGAGTAAATGGTAAAAAAAAAAAAAATCTCTCATCTACCTCTCTGGAGGTAGAACCCATTTTCCATTGTTATGAATTCATTTCTGTTCTTCTAGAAATATTAAAAGGGTTGGGAAAAGAGTTATTAATAAGAATTGCTAGATTCTCAAGTATTACTTTTTACCTGGATCCCAGTAGCATCTGCTGGTTTATTGTTGCATCATTTTCAGATCTTCATTAATGGTGTTTCTTAACTAGGTTTCTTAACCTTCAGATTTAAATTTTAATACAGTGGATATTATGTAGAGGTAAAGATTGGTTTCCCCTGTGTATTTTAAAAAACTAAATGACCAGAAGGCAATATTTTTCTTAAAAAATCCTTGACATATTACATATAAAACTAAACAGGTTTAAAATGACCTCCAAACAAAATCCAATTTAAATGAGAAGGGATGCCTATTCCAACACTTAAAAAAAAAAAAGAAGCTTTCCCCCATTCTGTTCTGTTCTTTGTATTGGCCTATTTTGCCTTCTTTGTATGCCAGCAGCAGGCATTCATTCATTCTGGATTGTCACTTTTCCAGGCACTTAGGCCTAGATTTCACCCACTGAAGCTGTGTTCTGTTAGCATGAAAAGAGGAGGGCTGCAGTCTTTTTTGCAATCAATAGTAAAGCAGTGGACTGAACTTGTTAGAGCACGGCTGGCAATAAACTAAAAGTTGGTTTGTTCCATTTTCCTATTTTCCATTCTCTAATTACCGTCTCCTAAAGTAAGTTTTAAGGGCTTCTTTATTCCAGAAAGTCCTTTGTGAAACTCTAAATAAAAGCTGGTTGGTCTTGCTGTGACGCTGGACCAATTCTTAAATTTCTGAGCACTCTTATTTTTTTTTCCTTTGTCTGTTTCTTTCATAAAGTGGGTATTGTATCTACTTCTCATTATGGTGAAAATCAGGTAATAATTCATATATAAAGTATTTTAGCGTGGTGGAAGGTGCTCATGTTAAAAAAAATAAGTCTTTGTAGTTTATTTTTATAGTTGGGACTTAATCCTTATAATTTTATATAGGGAATCCATTATTATATACAACATTTGACTTAAAGTACTTCCTAATATCCTAATGAAAATATCTTTACTATTTTACTTTTTTACTTTACTATTTTACAAAAGTAAAAAAAAAAAAAATTCTTATGTGAATCTACTGTGAAAGCCAAATAGTCCTTGTAAGTTTGTCTTCCAGGGATGATTACTGTTAATAGTTATATTTTTTGACTTCTCTATGTGTCTATCAAAAAATATATGTACTTAGTATAAATTGAATCATATAATAGACATTATTTTCTATAACCTTTGAGAGAGCTTTTCCAGGGAGGTGCGGCTACTGTTAAATGCCTTCTGTGATACAAAACTGCTGCTGAGAGCAGTTATGGAACTAGGACATTTTTATAAGACCTTTGCTGTTTCATGTTTTTCATGTGAAATTTATCCACAACTTTACAAAATTGTTAATTAAATTGCCAAAGCAATTCAAAGGAGAGCTATGATGTTAAATCTAATTTTGTAGTTTTTCTTTTTTTGCTTATAGTTGTGAGTTTAACCCCCCAAGTCAGGTCCCATTAGAGAATTATTGATAGCTTGATTTTTTTTTTTTTTTTTTTGCCAGTTTCCAAGCAATGTCCTCAAAATTAAATCAGTTTTATTTGGTTATTTAAGTAAGCTAAACACATTTTACTAAATGTTGTGTAGGCTCTAGTAACCTGCGTTTTAAATTATTTTCTTTCTGTACCTTGGGGGTGTGGCTTTTAAAAATAAGTACAGTGAAGTTATATTATTTTTGCTCTGCTCAAAATATCTTCAAAACTTTCCCTGTATTTAGTAAAACCTGAATTAGAGGTTACTTTTTACAGAAGAGATCTTTGTTCCCTTTAAGTACTTAACAGCCACCACCTTACCATGGTGTTTGGTTATAAATAGACTCCTAATATTACTGTTTTAAGATTTAGTAAGTTTCATGTAAATAGAGACTACGAATTTGTTAATTAAGACCTAAAATAACTAAAATCTTCCTTTGCTTTTTATGTTCCTGTGCCAGATTAGTGTCCAGCAGATAGTGAGGAAATAATAGAGCCTATTTAAAGTTCAACTGAAATGATGAAAGCTTATAAAATTTTTACTGTGTACATCAAAGCATATGTTTTTATAAATAAGTGGCTCTTATTTCACTGAATAAATTAATGGAAAACATTAACTTTAAAAATGAGGCAGTAATGGTCAAATGACAATGTAACATTTTCATTTCTTTTGTATTTTAGGTCCAGCTGTCTTAAAATGATAAGATTTTTTTTTTTTTGCTGGATTTTAAATATAAGGCTCAAAGAAAAAGCAAATAGCTACCCAAATAAAATGTGTAGGTGTATGATAGTGGCGAACCAGTTGAACAATTGGAATTAGCTACCACAACACTGGGTATAAAATGTATTATATGAGAATGTGTTTAGTGTTTTTAATTAAAAAGTTGTCTTAATTTGTATTGTTAAAATCCTGAAAATAATTTTTTCATGCAATTTTATTTTTATATTTTATTATTTGTATGTTATTAATAGCTTTTTTGTGTACTACTGAGCCAGTAAATATTTTTCGTATTTCATTTCTTAATTTTTATTTTCTTAGTTTAAATTTGTTGAAAAAATTCTAAACCAGTCAGTAAAATAGGGTTATATTCTAGGCTTTATCCAGTCTTCCAACATCTCAGTATTGAATTTATACTTAGCCATTATCTGTCTGTCTGTCTTGGGAAATAACTACTTTATAATTCAGATTTCTCAGCCTTTATTTTTCTGTTCTCTAATCGTTCTTCAAGTTATCCTTACTTCTGATATTTTACTTTTCCACAGAGAGGTTGATATGTTAGTTAATCCAGTAATTCAGATTTTTTTAAAAAATGTACAAAATTTTAAGGTGGCAGAGGGTGGGATGCACATATAGTAAGTAATTCAGATATAATAAAAGAGTAGTCGTGATAAAGAGCTAAAGGCAAAAATGAGCTGAGCCTTATGAAATGTTAAGATTTTAAAGGAAAGCTTTTAGTTTTTGGTGAGTTAGATAAATTAGGGAAAAAGGTGATGTAATATTAACAGGTCATATAGAACAGAACTGTGCTGTGACTATTTTTCCTCTTAGGAGCAGAATTCACTGGCTAATAATTGAGTTTTAGTTCGTAAAAGGGAAAAATCAAGATCATGAAAGCAGAGAACTGTAAGGAGACAGTAAGTAGTATGAAACAAGTTTTCAGTCTTTTTAAAGATTTTTTTTTTTATTTGACAGACAGAGACACAGTGAGAGAAGGAACACAAGCAAGGGGAGTGGGAGAGGGAGAAGCAGGCTTCCCACTGAGCAGGGAGCCCGATGTGGGGCTCGATCCCAGGACCCTGGGACCATGACCTGAGCTGAAGGCAGACACTTAACGACTGAGCCACCTAGGTGCCCCGAAAAAGTTTTCAGTCTTAAACAAAAGTAGTTTTCAAGATATGGAAATTTGAAAAAATGTCATTAAACTGTCATTGCCAAAGATCAGTTCTAGAAAACATGGAAAATGAGAGGACCCTGACTGCTGGAAAGGTGAATACTCCCAAAAGCTGAAAGATTTGTATTCTAAACTTGATGGTACAACCTGTAGAATCCAAAACAGATTATTTCCTGTTTGAACTAGTGGATCCAAAGAGGGGTTTGGGTCCTAGTGTGGCTTGAGATTTCATCAGATAGTTGATAAGGTATGCCTGTATTTCAGTATGCAAGCTGCAGAAATAGGTGCACTCTGAAATTGCAGTTAGTTGGATCCTTGACTCAAAATAGCCCTCCCTAGAGGATGTCAACTGATAGATTAACTTTCTGAAGGGATTTGTCTAGTTGAAAACAACCAGGAAAAAAATTTAAATCACCTATTGTATTGGTGTCTAAACAAACAGATGTGGAAGTATGGAATGGTGAACTCAACATTTGAGTCAGGTGATATGGTCATCAAAGAAAGAAAGGTGTTCTTAAACACACTGTGGACTTGGAGTGTTTGTGACTGGAGGTAAGCAGCCTGTCTGCATTCTCCTCATTTGTCAGGGAAGGATGTGTGTGGTACAGGACTTTCCATTTTAAAGGGCATAGATAAATGGGGTGTGTCTAAGTGAGAGGGGTATAAAACCATGTTGTTATATAGCTCGGAGAAGAGGATGCTTAGATCTAAAACTGTTATAAGTATTTTTGTCATAGGAACGAGGCATTGGATCTATTTTCTGACCTTTGGAGTGTTGAGTGGGGGGAAGTGGGAGAAATTTTAGGAATGATTTTGATTCAGTAAAATTTGTAAACTTTAATAACTTCAGAGATGTCTAAAACAAGTTGTCCTGACAGTGGGGATTTTGGGGTTATTGTAGTGGGAATTTTTATACTAGGTGATTAAAAATGGTTCTGAACTTTTAGTCCTCTGAACCACTGTTGTAGATTGGTGAAGGTAGTGTGGGGATGAGACATTTGAGCATTATCATGCAGTGCTTGATGCAACGAAAGTTTATACAGTTGACTCTTGAACAACGCAGGGAGTCGGGGGCACTGATTCCCCTCATGGTCAAAAATCCATGTATAACTTTTGATTCCTCAAAACCTTAACTACTAATAGTCTACTGTGGACTGGAAGCCTTACCAATAATATAAACAGTCGATTAACACATTTTGTATGCCATATGTATTACATATTGTATTCTTACAATAAAAGTTAGCTAGAGAGAAAATTTTATTTTATTTTGTTTTTAAAGATGACTTTTTTTAAAGATTTATTTATTTATTTTGAGAGAGTGAGAATGAGAGAGAGACAGAGACAAAGAGAGCACATGAGGGGGGGAGGGCCAGAGGGAGAAGTAGGTTCCTCACCGAGCAGGGAGCCCGATGCGGGACTCGATTCTGGGACTCAGGATCATGACCTGAGCCGAAGGCAGTTGCTTAACCAACTGAGCCACCCAGGCGCCCTAGAGAGAAAATTTTAATAAGAAAATCTTAAGAAACTCTGTTGTTCAAGGGTCAGCTGTATAAAATATATTAATTATGAAGCACTTCTATGTTTCATAAATGAACACCTGTAAATCCACCACTTAAAAAGGAACTAGAGCACTACCCATATCCATGACATGTTTCTGTAATATTTTGGCCATGATTAGATCAACTTGATGGTATAACATTAACAAAAACCTCTGATTGATTGCCAGAACTTATATACTACAAGCTTTGGAGACAAAACTTTTTAAAATGTGGGGTTAGGGGACAAAATAATAAATGGGGTCCTTGCATACTAAGGTTGGAAAGCAATGGATTTAGTTGAGTCATTCAGTAAGCGAACCTCTAATTATATGAGGTAAAGTTGCAGAGAGGTTAAGTAAGAGACTTATCTAAAATCACACAGTTACTGTTAGAACTGGAATCAGAACTTTTTTTTTAAGATTTATTTTTTATATAATCTTTATACCCAACGTGGGGCTTGAACTTAAAACCCCGAGATCGAGTTGCACGTTCTATCAGCTGAGCCAGCCAGGTGCCCCAGAACTTGTTTTGACTTGAGTATGGTAAATAACATAGCAAAAAGTGCTAGTGTGATTTCCTGGTTAGAAAGGTGCTGTTAATACAGGTAGTACTGAGCTGGTTAGACCCCCACAATGAGGAAGATTATAAGATCTTTGAGCACTAGGACTTGGTCATCTTTTCATTCCTATCAGTACAGTGTTGCTTATGATTTGTATTATTGAGTGATGTATCTGAGACTAAAAGAAACATGGTAGAAAGACTTTTTATCTTAAGAAAAGTATAATTTATAATTACATTGTTTGTACCTTTGCCTCACATACTGTCATTAGAAAAGTCAAGAGTTTCTTTCCTCTTGACTTCTTTCTTGACCATAACAACCTGTGGCAGATTTGATGGTCCTGCTTTGTGCTACCACCATCTCTAATCTATGCCTCTTACTGTTTTTTCTACTTTAGAGTATCTTGTTTATATATATCCCATATGAGACTAACTTTGAAAGCTCGAAACCATGACTTGTTTAACTTTAATGCCTTAGAACCTAGCTCATTTACCCACCCATCTGCCCAGTCCACTGAGTATTAACAGAGGGCCCACTGTATTCAAGGCACTATTCTAGGAGCTGGGGCTATAGTGGTTAGCAGAATCTCACAGAACTTTCAGTTATTAATCAGAGAATCACATTAATATTTATAGAAATACAAATACATTTAAATGGTAAATTTATCTTTTCTTCTATTTTATCATCTAAGTGGATATGTGAAGGTCATTGATTATTGTAATATTTATGTATTTTTTAATTTAGTCATCTGAATTTTCTTACAGTGCTCTTGGTTTTTCTAAGTTTGATAAACTTGTTTACCTGGAAATACATTGTTTTCCTTTTTATTTTGTATTACTCTGGTTATAGATTTTTTAATATTGAACTCTTGCATCCATGGTATAAATTCCACTGCCTTAGTGCATTATTCATTTGGTATGCTGGTGGAGCCTATTTATTTAGTATGTTTGCATTTATATTTATAAGCAAATTTTATCTATTGTTTTCCTTTATGCTATTATCAGGATTTTTATATCAGCATTATTAACAAGAATTAGGCAGTGTCTGAAGAGGAAATTTAAATGTAATAAATTAATATTGAAATTGCTTTTATATAGAGACTTGGACTAAAGGATATATGCATAATTTTAATTAAATTTCCCTAATGTCCTTTGGTTAATTACTTGCTGTAATTATGTAATTATGTAAGCAGTTATTTATGTTTAAATTATTATTTGGTGGTTGAAAACTTGGAGAATTGCTGTCGCATGCTAATACAAAATAAACACTAGTTTGATACTGGGCATGTTTTAATACTACTATTAGTATTTAATAAGTATTATTAAAGTAGTATTAAAAAGTAGTAGTATTAAAAGAAGTAGTATTAAAGATTTAAGTAGTATTAAAGTAGTATTAAAAAGAACTTAAGGAATGAAGTCTTGCCTTTATAATGTAGTTAAATCCAAGGTACCTTCTTTTGATTTTTTTTTTTAAAATTTCATTTGCTGTTCAGAGATGCACATTTGGTAAGCTTTGACAAGGAAATTGTTATTTAAGAGAGAAGATGTGTTATAAAATGAATGTTGCCATCGTTGAAGCAGAAAATGTATTGTAATACAGTATTTTCACTGATTTAAGACTAACTGGGTAAGAACACCTTTGCTCATGGCTTTTTGCTGTGTTGGGTTTTATTTAGCAAAGTGATATAAATAACTAGTTAAGAAAATTGAAGTGTGCATTTATATTTCATAGTTCCTTATAGCAGTAGATTGAAATTCCATGTTTGGAAGGCAGTCAAAATACATTATAAAAATAAAAGGCATTTTCCTTTTAAATACTAATGGACACAGCCTCTTCTCCAAGAAGGATGTAATCTGTAGCATGGACAGACAGATACAGAGGCATCCAGCTAATTTAGTAATGACAACCCTTATTAGACAGTATGTTCTAATGGGCAGGGGTCTGTTCTCTAACACATTGTGGAAACTTTAATAAGAATTCTTGAAAGAATTGATTCCCCCTTTGTGCAAGTCTTGATTCATTGGATTTCTTATATATTTTTTTCTTATAAGAAGTATATTTATATACCTGGGAACTGTCCTAATAATTTTTTAAAGGTCATTAACTTTAGGTACCTACTTTTCTTCTTATATTTCCTTCGTTAACCTGATGTAGTTTGATCTCTGTAAACCATCTTTTCCTTGAAACTTCTCTGATCACCAGTGGCTTAGTGGTTAAATCCAAGGTACCCTCTTTTGCTCTTTACCTCACCATACTTTTGTGGTGTTTGACACTGTTGATTACCCTGTTCTTGGTTCTGTCATTCTTCAGCTTCTGTGACACCTCTCTTTCCTACTTCTGCTATCCACCTTCATTTCTTCGTGGTTTGGATCTTCTTTGCTTTATTCCTTAAATGTTGCTTTTTCTAGGATTCATTCAGTCCTCCTTTCTCCCTCTGTCTTCTCTAAGACATCTTTTCTGTTCCTGTAGCTTTGACTAACATACTTGTGTATCAAACTCAGACTTCTGCTGAACTTAAAATCTGTGTTATCCATTGGACATCTGTTTGGATATTTCAGAGACACCTAAAATAGCTAAGGAAGTAATCCAGTTCAAAATCTCATTCAGACAGATGAGTTCTGAAGTATAAGAGAGCCACTGTTATTAGTTTTGTCTGATAGGCATTCTTATTTGATTAAAGCTCTTGTTTGGAATGAATGGCCTTATTTAAGCATGGAGAAATTAAGTAAAATAACAGATATATCAAATAGAGGGTAAGAGTTTGGGCTCTGCAGTTAATTTAAATAAAATATAGGGGCGCCTGGGTGATGGAATCAGTTAAACGTCCAACTCTTGGTTTCAGGTCAGGTCATGATCTCAGGGTTTTGAGATCGAACCCCTAGTTGGGCTCCATGCTCAGCACGGAGGCTGCTTGGGACTCTCTCCCCCTCTTCCCGCCCTCCCTTCCCCTGGTCCTCCAGTGCACTCGCTCACTCTCTAAAAAAAAAAAAAAAAAAAAAAAAAATCTTAAAAAAAATAAAATATATTGGTTAATATAAATTTGATTTCTTTAGAAAATAATTAAGGCTATAGTCCTGTTCAACATAGACTTAATCTAGGGAATGGTAGACTAGGTTAATAATGCTTTACTCTTTGAGTTTTAACACTTTATCGATGAAACACTCCCCTACCTTCTGTTTTTTTTTTCCCCTCGACTAGCAAGAATATTTTTTTGTCTAACACATTTAAAATTTTTACTTTTAACAGAAATTAGCAGAGTACGGAAAGACATGTACAATGACACATTAAATGGCAGTACAGAGAAAAGGAGTGCAGAATTGCCTGATGCTGTGGGACCTATTGTTCAGTTACAAGAGAAACTCTATGTGCCTGTAAAAGAATATCCAGATGTAAGTATGTTTTGTTGTCTTATTCAATTTTTTTTCTGCTTCACATACTTTGGGAAGGGATATCTCGTGATAAATACTTAAGCATTGTCAGCTGTTTTAAAAAAAATGTCATGTGAGGGACTAGAAGTATGATTAACTTGGTGTGGACAATTAAAAAAATTTTTTTGATATGTTTTCATTTAATTGCTGCTTTGTCACTTTTGGAAATGCACATGGTAAAGACTTGGTTTTAGCTTTGGCCTGAATGTTGCAGAGAGCACCAGATACAATTCTCTACTCATCTTTAATCTGACCTCAGGGAAGCCACAGCCTGGGCCATGTCATCCTTACAGTAAAATGAGAAGTTGGACTAGGTGACAGCTAAGCTTCCTTTCAGCTCCAAAATTTTTATGATAACCACTGTTCATAATGTTTTTCTTTTGTCTTTTTCATTCTTGTTTCTTGCCCAGCTGTTCTCCATAAACATCTTGTTGCAAGTAGCCTCCTTGTCCTATACCACTTAATTTATAATTAGCTCTAGACTCTGTGTTTGTTATAAAGCACTATGTCATATGGTTCTTTCTATCTCTCTGACCTCATCTTAAGTGATTTTCCCTCTTCCTCAGTACCCTGTAGTCACATTGGCTGTTAGAACAAGTCAGGTCTTTTCCCAGCCTAAGAGTATTTATGTTAGCTGTACACTGGCTGGCTTCTTTTTGTGGTTAAGATTTTGGGGAGAAGCCTCCCCTCACTATTTTATCTAAAGCAATCTAGGTACTCATTGTTTCACATAATTTTCTTTATTTTTCTGAGGAGCACTTGCTATTTGGTGTGTTTTAATTTATTTTTCTATTTCTTTCCATCAGAATATAAGGTACTTAACAAAAGAACCTTTTTTGTGGTTATTTACCATGTACTTCCAATATGCATAATATTTGTACATAATTGGCTCCAGTGCCTTTTGGATACATAAAAGCAAACTGTTGGTATTTTGGTAGGTTTCAGAGAACTATTCTAAAAGCAAAAACTATTCTGCAAGAAGGAGTTGGTATTGTAAGGTCAAAATGTGATGTATACTCTAAGATTCATTGATTATATGGACAGTCTACTTGTCTAAAGATGGAAAATAAATGTTTTAAGTTGGATTAATGGAAAAAAGCTTTGGCATTTCACAAGTTGCATTTCTAATACAATTTTCTTTAAGGCTAATACATTTACTTTGTAAGTATTTTTTGGTTGCACGTATGTAAACAGTTCTGGATAATGTAGGCAAAGAGTTTGTTGGAAAGTAATTGGGTATCAGAGGATTAAAGGAAATGGTGGATTGCAAAGCCTCCTGTAAGAGAAGGGCCAGGACAGCTTTGAGAACCTCAGCAACAGGAATTCAGACTTTATCTTTGAGACCCTTGGTTTTGACATAGTCTGGTTTCAGTGCCTCCCAGACTTTTATCTTCGAACTTCAGATTCTTAGGAGAGAAAATGTGTTTTGGACCAGTCTGCCATGACTAAAGATGGGAGGTTAACTAATGTAACCTGGAGGTGATTACTCTGGTCCCACCCTCGATGATTGGAATGATTCCTAGAGATGGGAAATTACGATTTGGCAGCTATCCCAGTTGGTGTCTACTGCTGTTTGGTGTTTCAGTATCTCCTAAAGGATATCAGCCTTCTATGCTCGTTTAAATTCTAAAGGATAAAGTTTCAACACTAGTCATGAACACAGAATATGTAAGATCATAGGACCTTGTTAGAGAACATAGCTTCATCTGCCTGGTCCCCATTCTTCTGGACAAAATCCTATTCAGGGAAGGTGATACTTATATTGCATTATTTATAAGATATGTTTGATATAATCCTCTAAGTGAGAAGAGATATATTTCATAGTGTGGGTCCAGTAGGAGGTAACTTTGCATTCTGTTCCTGTCTTTCTTCCACCAGTTGGGATTCATTGCCATGGTCAGCTCCTGTTGCTGACAACTGTTTTGCGGTGTAACATTGTCTAGGTCAGTGGATCTCAGAATGTGGTCACAGGACTGTAGTATCCATGCCTTCTGGGAACTTGTAAATGTTCAAGCCCTACCCCAGAGTAGCTGAATCAGAAACTAGGGCTGAGGCCTAGCAATCTGCCATCCAAGCCCTGTCGGTGATTCTGATGCATATTAAAGTTTGAGGAGTACTGCTCTTATTTGTTGATTTGTTGATCGTCAGAATGAGCGGGCTAAGGGGGTTGTTTTGTCAAGCATTGTTCCAGGAGGCAGGTAGAGTGGTGAATTAAACAATGCCTCTGCTCTCATGGAGCAGATGTTGCAGTGTCAGAGATGGACAATAAACAAATGAGTATTTACTTTTAAGTGTAGTCAGTGCTATGGAAAAAATAAGGTGTGCTATAACATGTAAATGATGACTGTGTATTAATAGTAAAAGTATCCCTTAAAAGATGGAGGGAATGCAGAGACATGACTGAAGTGATGGGGAGGAAGGCATGAAAATTATCTGGGGGGAGAACATTCCAGGCAGAGTGAACAGCATGTGCAATGCCTAAGGCATGAGTGTGCTTGGGAAGTGTGGTAAGATGCAAGATTAGAGAGTTAGCAGAGGGACCATATCACGTAGGGACTGTGAGCACCACTAGATACTGAGCACCACGTCAGATACTATTCTGAGTGAAGTAGGAAGCCATTGAGATGTTTTGAGCCAAGGAGTGGTTTTTAATAGATTCATTCTGGCTGCTTTGGGCAGTGGTGACAACAGGGACACTAACTTAGGGGGTAGAGGAGAGAAACTTGAACAAGATGACTTAGAAGTTCTTGGATCCTGCATAGATTGTTAACTTAGAGCCAGTAGCGTTTGCTGATAGATTGGGTATGGAGTGTGAGGGAAAGTCAGGAATAACTCAAAGGTTTTGATCAGTTGGAGTAGCAGAATCATCAGTTCCTGAGCTAGAAAGACTGAGGCAGGAGCCCATTGGGCAGGTGGGGATTCAGCAGTTCTGAGGTAGAGGTGTTGGGTTTAAAGTTAGATGTCCAGGTGTGGGCCTATCAATTAGGTATGTGGGTGGGTGAGTTGTGGATGACTTTTGGCACCCAACAATATCTATTTTAACAAAGCTTTTTAAATGAGAAATTTAGTTATAATTCATAAGAGGATTGATACGGATTTAAAACCATTGTGGTTCTCCAGGTAGTTTTTTTAATACCTTAATTTTAACTCTGTTACAGGAATTTAAGTTATATTTAATAAAAGAATCCTGTTATAAGAGTTAAGTTAATTGGGGTGCTTGGGTGGCTCAGTGGGTTAAGCATCTGACTCTTGATTTCGGCTCAGGTCAGGATCTCGGTCCTAGGATCGAGCCCTACCTCGGGCTCCGTGCTGGGCATGGAGTCTGCTTAAGATTCTCTTTCTCTCTCTTTCCTCCTTCCCCCCACCTCATGTGTGCATGTTCTCTCTCTCTCTCTCTCTCTCAAAAAGAAAAAAAAAAGTTAATTATGTTTGTTATAAGGATTTAAGAATTATTTTTCTTGAGGTTATTAATATATACCAAATGAGTAGTAACTGTTTTGTGCTCTATATTAGGAACTTTATGTCACCTTTTGAAAAAATGAAATAGTATTCAAGTAAAACAAGGGAGAAATTTATTTCAAAATTAGGAATTAGCTATTGGCCACAGTGAAACAAAGATGCATTCTTCCTTTTCTTGCTTTTCTTCACTTACTGTGTTTTAGAGACCATTTTGTATGCTGCTTTTCCACCCACACCGTTTGTATATAGGTTTGATTTTGTGAGTGAATTCATCCTATTTGACTCAAAACTGCTTTTATTATTTTGTATTTATTTTAGAGAGAGAGAGTGAGAACATGCATGCGAGCTCGGTGGGAAGTGTGGGTGGGAGGGGGAAAGGGAGAGAGAATCTCAAGCAGACGTACACTGAACATGGAGTCCGATGCCTGGCTCAATCTCATGACCCTGAGATCACTGCCTGAGCCGAAACCCAAGAGTCGGATGCGCAACTGACTGTGCCACCCAGGTGCCCCTGCTTATATTAATAGTAGTTAAAAGTATGGACGCAAACCCAGAGACCCTTGGCTGGCTCTGCCAACTTAATTTTGAGACTTCAGACAAATTACTTGTCATTTATGGTTCTCCATTTTCTCACCTCTCCGAGGGGATAGTAAGTCTCTCACAGGAATGTGGGGAATTATAAGTGAGTTAATGCACGTAAAGCATTTGGGAAATGCCATAACACTGTCTAAGTGTTAACCAGAATGCAAGGTCCATGAGGGTGGGGATTTTGTCTCTTTTTGTATTCTCATTGCCTAGAATGGTGTCTGGTAAATGGTAGCTGTACAACAAATATTTGTTGTGCATATCTATGTGAAAGTCTCACTCTTTCAGATACTGCTAAACTTTTAATTTAAACTTGTCCTTTGCATTTGCACATAAGCAACTTATTTTATAAAAGTGTTAATTTGGAGATACTGTTTTGGACTTGGTTGTGTATAGCTCTGGGACTTACAGGAGAAGAAAGTTTTAGATTAAGTGAGAAATGAGGTAGTGTGGTAAAATGTCCTTCACAATGTTTTTGAATCAAGTGGCTTTATGATGTGGTAATGGGAAGGTAATAAGAGGAGTATATTGAAAATGAACTGAATTTCTTAAAAATTCACATTCAGTATTTATATTTATTAACAAAGCAGACTTTTATTGCATCTCTACTGTGTACCAAGCACATGCTGGAGTTGGGGATATTAATTCCGTTGAGAAAACTCTCTTACATAGTTGGATAATAGTGGGTTTTTGAGCCAGACAGGCCTCAGTTTTGAATCTTGGCTTTACTCCCTTACGGCTGTATTTGTCAACAATTGCCATAATAATGCTCCATGATAAGCTACTCTAAAACTTACTGGCTTAAAATAACAAGCATTGGTTTTTGTGGTGGCTGAGATTCTGCTGATTGGGCTTAGCTGAACTTGACCTAGGCCAGCTGCAGGTAGGTTTAGATCTTTGTGTTCTTGCTGGGCTCAGTCCAAAGGGGCAGCAGCTACTAGGAGCATGCTTTTCTCATGGCAGGTCACTGGAGTACCAGAGCCAAGCCAAATTGCTTAAGCACGTGTGAGGCCTCTACTCCTGTCTGCTAACAATCTATTAGCCCAGTGATTTTCAAGTGTGGATGATTTTGCCCCTCAGAATTTGACAATATCTGGAGATATATTGGGTTGTCAGAAGAACTACAAGGGGAGGAGGTTTCGTGGCATCTAGTATGGAGGTAAATGCCAGTGATACTGCTGAATATCTTAAAATGAACACTGCAGCCCCTCCAGGTAGGTAGATTATCCTACCCCAAATGTCAGTAGCACCGAAATTAAGAAACTGCATTGACAAGCCGCTCAGTCCACAGTGAGAAGGGGACTGCAATAAATATTTGCTGAAAAATAGTCCTTACTATCACATTGGCTTTTAACACATGTTAACTTTTTAGAATCTGTTTCCTGGTTCATTAAATTATAAGGTCCACCTCATAAAATTGTTCGGAAGAATAAAGATAACAAATGTATGGCATCTGATACTGTACTAAGTATGGTTCTTGTGATCACGAACATGAAAAAAAATTCCTAGCAGCCCACAGTCTTGAATGAAAGGTAAAATAGATTGCATTAAATCATTTAAGAATATGTAACTTTATCATACATTCATAAAGTGACAGACACGAAGAAGATTAAAGTTACACATAGGCCATCAAACTGGTAATTTGGCTGGTTAAATTATTAAGGACTTGTTTGAATCCATGGAGATTTTATAAAGCAGTATGTGAATGAAGTTAACTCTGATTGATATAAATAGAAGATGTTATGTTTCAGTGAGTCAGTAATAATTCTGTCATTAAATTTGCCTAGTTATTCAGTTTTGAGTTGTGAGAAATTGTTTTATAGGATCAACCTCAGTGGTAGATAAGTTCCAAATATTGTCAAGGTCTAGCTGTTAGGGATATTAGTTGTGTAGTACATACATGAGCAGATTAGATTGCTAAACTCTGGGATGTGATACGAAATTGTAGTGAAACTTTCTCTAGCTATTTAATATGAAGATAACTCTGATTTTCTTATGTTTTTAAAATGAGTTTTTTGGGGTTTTTTTGAACGGTTGTAGCTTTGAAAGGTATGTCTTGGGTGTAGGCTATGATGAGGACAGTTGTCAAAGGTTTGTAAGATGGATAAATGCATTTTCAAATATTTTTTCCAACAAGGATCCCAGCCTGGCAACTGTACTTAATAATATAGGTTTATAATAGCACTCATCACTTTCTGTAGTGTCATAATAATAATCTGTTAATGGTGGAGCAAGAGTTTTTTAAGTTCCCTTTCAATTCAGTTTTCCTGAATTTGGCTAGTCATAGCTTCTGATTTAGTATATAGTATAAGATTGTTGATTTTCTCCTATTTCTCACAGTTGTCTCCTGCAAATTGGCTGTTGAGCTAGCATTTGTTTGGGATGGGTTATGAAGAGAACGGGTCAGTGCAGACCTTTCATTAGGCCTTTGCTCCTTTGACTATTGTGGCTTCCTTGTTTGTTGAAAGAATTAATCAAGAGTCTTCATATAAACTACTTTCACCTTTGTTCTGAGAAACAAATGGACATTAAATCAAAATTTAATAATCTGCACAGTCTCCTTTTTCATTACCTAGGTTCAGGCTTAATTTTTGCCGCTATATGATCTTAATTATGAGTGAAAATATAAAACATGAAAAGATCTACATATCTCTATCTCTCTGATAGTTTACACATAAAACTATTAATGATTTGTTGATTTTTAAGAAGGCTGGTATATACTGAGTAGAGTTGTGAAGTATTTCAGATTATATATTAATCTGTTGGAGTTTTTAATTTAGCAGTGCCATTTGATAAAATTGAGCATATTTTTAAGTTTTAGGTAAAGAAACTGTTAACAGTTGACTTTGAAGTTTAAACAGATAATATTTAGTGAGGGTCAATTTCATGACTTTTGTCTTTTTAGTTTTGGTTTGGAGGTTTTTATTTCACTCTACAAGGGCATATTAAGGCCTGCTATGTATCAAATACTTAATTAGGGTTTTTATGGTCTGAGCTATACTAAATTTCTTAGGATGTTAATAGAAGTTATTCCAAAAAGAATTTCAAGACATTCTGAAAACAATAAATTTTGTTTAGTTCAGGTTTTCTCAAAGTTTAACAGTTTTAAAAATAATAAGCCTTCTCAGAGTCTTAAAATTTAAAGCTTTATTTAGGTAATATATTTTAATATTTAAAAAGAACTAGTGTTCAGAAGAACAGATTAGAAAACAGAGTTTGTTTTTAGGGGAGTATTACTTGCAGGCAAATGTTTTCCAGGCCCCCCTGAGATAAAAAGTTTTGTCTGTGAATTTATCTTACCCAAAAAGAGTTTGTTAGGATCTGATCTGGAAAAATTATTGTTGTAAGAGACTTATCAATCAGTTGGATACCTAATCACTGATATCTAACCTCCATATCTCTTAAGATTGTCCCTGAAATAACCAAAGGAATATAATAAAAACATTGGAGAGAAACCTAATTCTCAGGGCTATTCATATTCCATAAACATCCAGGTGTTTCTGTTAGATATTAAAAGAAAGTCTGAGATGTTGATCTACTGTTGGTCCATCTTGAGATAGCATTGCCTCCTGAACTGAGTGAAGCAGTCAGTAACATAATCTTCCTAACCCTAACCCTCTTCCCTCCAAAATCGGCAGACAGAATGGGCTGTGTGGGGTAGTTGAAGGTTCTACCGCTTGAGCTTACCACCCATCTTAGTGCTTGCTTATCGTAGGGCACCTGAAATTATTTTATGAGTGAATGAACTCATCATTTACACTTAACTTTTGGTTTGAATCTGAGTGGAAAACTACTCTAGTTTTTGATGGAACCTGCCTTAACTTTACAAGCATTGCAATCAGACATTTCAACAACTAGCCTTAGAGCTAAATTCGGTTAATTATTTCATTGGGAAAGCATTACATGTCTTAATAAATTCAGCCCTTTAAAACAAATAGTTTGTAAAAAAATTAGGCACTTCCTGAAATCTAGTTTTGATCTACCACAGAAAACTGTTTTCCCCAAGTGCAAAAATAGTATCATCGGGTAAGCAGCCTACCTAGCGTGACTTTGGCCATCTCCACGTTAGATATTGGTGTGATAATTTTTTTTTTATTTTACTATTTTGTAAGGAATTAACTAAGCTTTAAGGAAATATATCTGTATTGTATTCTTTGGGGTTAGAGAACAATGATTGCTTTGATTACTTTCTTGCGTTTTTATTTATAAATTGTATGAAAGCAATATAAATTTGCAATTTTAACAGATCAAAAGAGAAAATGAAAATTTGAAAAATAATTAGAAACATGAAGGCTGAAGAGATCTGAGTATAAGCCAGTAAAATTTTGACATTATTCTTTATTTCAGACTTGTGTGTGGCCTGTTCTAGGCACCAGGCACAAGAGTATGAAAAGATGTAATTCCTGCACTCATAGTACTGTTATAGCCATAATCCTGTTATACAGTAACAAGGGCCTGAACTAAGGCAGTGAAGTTGAAAGGAAGAATAGGGGACAGATTAAATAATGAAAACTTTAAGATTTTTTTTAGTCTATTATATGTGGAGGCTAAGAATGAGAGAGGGCTTTGCTAATGGTGCTATTCATTTAAAGCAGAGAATACAGGGCAAGATTTTATAATTTAATATTATAGAGGAACCAAGAGTAGCAGATGAAAAACATACTATATTAACGGAAGAAAATTAAAAGTCTCTGTAAGCTTTGTCATTATTAACAATGTGGGAACGTTGAGCGAGGGTGGTATAAAAGACGGTTATCACATGTGACTTAAAATGGGTGCCAAAAACAGGTCACTTTAAGAGCTGAATTAATAATTTTGAAATAGTGTATGAGGTCGATGATACTTACGCAGCAAAACTTAAATCAATTTCAAAGAGCCTTAGGTAGTATTTGTAATCCGAAGTCAGAACTATATATTTAAACTCCCAGACTCATCTTCCAGGTTTGAAGTGACACTGTAAGCTCAGTTTTGACTGAAATAATCATTCTTCTTTTTCTTTTTTGAAGTTACACATATTTTTCATTAATATAGGTGGATGAAGTAATAATCACGTAAAGGTTTTCATTCATATAAAAGGTCCAGTTACGGTGAAAAGGATGTATATGATGATTGTTAAGGCAGTGAACCCAATCAGTAAAAGACAGATGAAAATATCAAGGTGTGGTTATGTGACAGTGGTACAGTAATGATAAGTTTTGAGGTGTAAGTGGAGAAGAAATTATAAAAACACAGTTGGACTCTGAAAGTAAACTTGAATCTGAAGAGAGTTTTTATAAACTTTTTACCAAACATTTTGAATGATTAAACAACAATGAGAAAACTAAATGTGAGTTTCTGGTGTGATTAGGATATATAGTTTAAGGTCTTTAGAAGAGGGGCATTATACTATACTAATTAAGTGTCCAAACTCTATCTGCAATCTAGGTGTTCTAGGATTGGGGCTACTTTTGTAACCTCTCATGTATTAAATATTAATGGTAACTGTCTTTAAGCAGCATTACGAGGATGAAGTGACTTAATGCATGTAAAGTGCTAAGCATAGAAGCTAGCTTATTGTGGAACACTCATAATAAAACATACTTCAATGTACTCAACACCTAGGAAATGTTTAATGACCTAGTCATTGCACTCATGGTACTTCCATATTGAAATGGAAAGTGGAAATAACATTTTGTTTCATAGACAGCATTGATTTTGTCATTTGGAATTTATCCTGAGATCAGTCCATCAGGCTTATTTGAGAAATTTCTGAAATGTGTGAGAATTCCTGTGCTGCATATGACTTACTTAGTGACTTAATTTTACCATGAGAATGAAAAAATCGCTACATGATTTCTGTGAGCGCTTTTAAATTATAGTATCCAATAATCTGAATAAATATTACCTTCATCTATGTGCTGTATATTGTGTGAGGCACTGTGGATAAAAAAAAAATTATAATAAAAAGGACCAGGTACTGGTTTCTGGCTCATGGGATGATCTGCAAGAGACATGTATGTACCTCCTTGCATATCATGTAATAGGGGCTGTCAGAGGGGTTGTTACATAGTGCCCTGAAATCCTCACTTTGGAGGGGAAAACAACTCTAGGAATCAGAATACAGAAAATGACAGGAGGAACCCTTGAGCTCAGTGTTGTGTTTTGAGGAGGATTTGACATATTTTGAGGGAGGGAAGGAGAAAGAAAGGTATTTCAAGAAAGAAAAATTAAAAGTATCTGCCATTAAAAAAAATTACTTGCTTTTTTTTTTATAGAACAGTGAATCATATGTCTAAACATAAGGGTAACAGCAAAAAGAAAAAAACAAAACAAAAAACAAAGGTTTAAAAAGTAGAGACCTTTTAAAGGGCCTTCTGTGTAAGAGTTTGGACTTTACACTGTCAAAAATAGTGTCATAAAATTCTTGTGTCATAAAACTCTTGTTGGCTTTCATATTTTTATTTTAATTGCTTAAATAATAATTGTTTTCCAATGTACTTGTTTTTTTAGCTTCTAGAAAAATAATCATCTATCTTATTAACCTGAGTTTGTTTTCAGAGTGGTTTCAGCTTCTTTTCCAATTATATCTATACTCAAAGGTTGAAGATTTCCATACAGATTTATATGCCACAGATTTCATATTTTGGTTATTACTAGTTACTATTTCCCCCACTTTTACATCTGCTGGTGTAAATGCCTCTTCTTGCATAGCATTGTGCCACTAGCAGAAGATGATTATAAAGGCCTGATATATGAAGGGTTTTACAAAATTATTCCTGTAATAATTATTATGTAGCATAAGAAGACTTACTGGCTGCTTATCTAGAATTAATATGGAGATGGAAAAGGAATAAGACATTTATCTCCCCAAAAAGCACAAGACATTTTGATATATTCAATCTGTTTTTTATGGTGTATGTGTTTTACACAATGCTTTCATTGATTTTTGCTGAACTTTTATATCTCTGGCTAAAACTTATGATTTGAGTGAGTATAGTTCTGACATGAGTATTAGTCGGTTTCTGCATTTGCATTCATGAATAGGTGAACATGAAAATCAAAAGACATATTGAAACTTCATTTGTTTATACATGACAAGAGCAACTTCTTCGCTGAATTGGATGATGGCTTTTGAATACTGGAAGAACATTGTGCTATTCACAGTGAATGTAGACACGGCAAACTTTCAAATTTAATCTGTATTAATATTTCCTCCTTAAGTGCCATAAGTCTAGAGCCAATCAGTAAAACAATAAAAACAAACAAAATATCATTTTGGTATTTTATTTTATTTTATTTATATATTTTTAAGGGGTGGAGGAGAGAGTATGCCTTGTGGGGGAGGAGTAGAGGGAGAGAGTCCTAAGCACGCTCCGTGCCCAGCACCAGAGCCCAACCTGGGGCTTGATCTCACAACCCTGACATCATGACCTGAGCCGAAATCAAGAGTCGGATGCTTAACTGACTGAGCCACCAAGCCGCCCCCATTCTGGTATTTTAAAATAAAACCAGTTGTACTGCCAAAATACCATGACTCTTCTTCCATCTTAACATACATGAATAAGATAGGCTCACTAGCGTTGACTAAGTTAGAGTTGGTATATTTTTTGTTATTTGCTAAAAGACTTCACAAAATACACATTTGTGTGTGTGTTTCATGCCTACTATGTCACATATGAAATATAATGTAGGTTCTAAGGTGTCTTACACCTTAGAAATGCCAGAAACAATATTTAAAAAGATTATCAAATCTTGGGGCGCCTGGGTGGCTAAGTCGTTAAGCGTCTGCCTTCAGCTCAGGTCATGATCCCAGGGTCCTGGGATCAAGCCCCACGTCGGGCTCCCTGCTGGGCGGGAAGCCTGCTTCTCCCTCTCCCACTCTCCCTGCTTGTGTTTCCTCTCTCACTGTGCCTCTCTGTCAAATAATGAATCTAGTCTTTAAAAAAAAAAAAATTATCAATCTGTTATGCAAAAAACAATGCAAAGAAGTACATGTTCTTTTTAAAATTATTTTTATAAAATTTTAAGCAGAAATTGCTCTTCAGCATTTCTTAGTGTTTCACTGAAATGCTTTTGGGAAGCCATGTTTTTATTAGTTACCTGTTTTGATAGTATGTCACAGAAAGTTTTATCTTTAATTGTAGATTTCTTAAAAGGTTAGTGGAAAGATTTGCCATATTTATATTTTGTCATTGTGAAAAATCTATCATTTTTATTTAAAATGAAGTGAGCAGCATCTAATAGCATTAGACATGATTGTTGTTAACCTCTTCTTTAGAAATTAACATGCCACTTGGCAAAAATATAATTGGTGAGCCACAGAGAAGGTCTATACTTACACAGTGGGGTTAATGAATGTCTTTTCTTCTCCTCCTCCTTCTGATTCTTCTTCTTTCCCTTTTTTGGTCTTTAAAGTTGGAGTTAGCTCGGGCTGTTTGAAATGATTTTCTATGACTGTGTTGTGACATTGTTTTAATTGAATGAAGCTGCAGAACTAGCATGATAAATCAACACGGAATGAATTTTAATGCAAGGCAAACGATATTAACTTGGAAATTGGTTGCAGTAGACAAAGCAGCTGCTATGATTAATTTTTTTTTTTATTCTCTACTTACAGCATTTTGAGAAGGATGACCTTGACAGTTTCAATTGTGTTAAAATCCCAGTGGTATGCACTTTAACACACTTGAGTTGTTGTTTGTTGGTTCTTGGGCAGTAGAGATTGCCTCATTTTTTAGGTTAGGAAAATTTTGTTTTGCAGATTTAATATGTTGGTTTTGACTGGTTTTAAAACATTTTTTATTTAGATAATGTGAGGATTACTTAGTTGTGGTGGAAGACTGTAATCTTAAAACTGTGGTTCTGGCAGAAAAGTTTAATAAGTGAAAGAATAAGATGTGTCAGAAAGGGTCCTCTAAGTGTATGTCACGAAGTTTATGCCAAGCAGTTTGACAAAGAACACAAATCAAAAATAAGTATGTATTACTTATTTGAAGTGCTAAGTTACCTCTGTTTATAATGTATTTTTCTAGACATTCTTTTCCATTTGTGTGTCCAGCACATGAGTTGCCTTGGAAAAGGATCTGTATAGAGCACAGCTATTACTGAGGGAGAGAAGAGCTGACAAGGACACTTATTTTAAGAAACAGTCAAGGTAACAAATAGAGTAACAACATTTTCACAGATCTCATGAGAGCAGGGAGAGTGTCTCCTCTTCTTTCCTCTTCTTCCTTTTTTCTTCTTTTTTTAAATCCCTAGCATCTCTTTTACTCTCTACCACATAGCAGACCTTGAATAAATGTCTTTCTAAATGAGTTGAATTTGAAAATGAAAGCCATTTTCTTTTGTACTGAAAAAAAATACCCAAACTAAACATGAGGGAAGGTAAGATGTGCAGATTCTTGTCTCTCTTCAGGTTGTTTTGAGGGGCTGAGGGGTGTGAAGTTTTATAGAATCTGTGACTGTGCAAAAAGGTAGAGGTAGGGAGGGCACCTGGGTGGCTCAGTTGGTTAAGTGTCTGCATTCCGCTCAGGTCATGGGATCAAGCCCCGCCTCGGGCTCCCTGTTTAGCAGGGAGTCTTCCTCTCCCTCTGCCCCTCCCCCTGCTCATCCTTTTCTCTCTCTCTCTCTCTCTCTCTCTCAAATAAGTAAATAAAATTTTTTAGAAAAAGGAAAAAGGTAGAGTTAGGAAGTGGCAGGTAAGTAGGAAGAGTCAACATAGGGCCAGGCCTGCAGATAGACTTGCTGTGGTATATGCCTTATTTCTCTTCCCCAGACCCTCATTCCAGTATGTTTTTACCCCATACTGCCTGAAGTTATGTTAGTTCTGGATCTGTTTAGATTAAAAGGCAAGCAGCATCTTTAAAAATGCCATGGACTTCTCTGTTTTAAGGGCTAACAGGGTAATTCAGACCAGCTAGTAAATTTGGAGCTAGTAGTTCAGAGCAATTCCAGTAAAATAGCACACAAGATGAAGAAACATTTGCTTGAACACATCAGAGTCCCAGGAAGATCGAGGGCAGATAATCAAGGATATAAGTCTGGCTTTTAGAAACCTTTCACTGGGTATGTTTTCTGAATCTGGAGAAGACAGCGGAAAGGCTGAACTTTGGGGGACGGAAGTTGGAATCTATGACCTATCTATATGGACTCCTCCCCGCCCCCAGTCTTTGCTTGGGGTAGAGGGATGCTGACAGGTAAGAATTCTAGGAGTAAAAGTGAACCAGAATTTCTGAGGTTCTCATAGATAGTGCATGTCAGCATCAAATTGTTTTAAGAAGTGATCTTGGATTGCTAGTAATAGTAGGTCCCTGGGAAAAGCTGATGCATATCCTTTGTAGAAGAAGGTAACATCATTTTAGGACTTATATTATTTCTGTAAGCTATGTAGCAAGTACAGTGTCTAGCACCCACTAGAAAATAACCCAAATCACAAGAAGATAAGATGACATTAATAAAAATCTGAAGAAACAACAAAATAATAAAAAATCCACGGGGACTCTAGGTATTAGAATTATCAGACCTAGATTTTATAAGAGCTATGCTTAGTATGTAGAAGGAGACAAAAGACAAGTTAGAGAAATATGGCAGAGAAATGGGAACTGTAAAAGAAAAATTAAACTGGAAAAATTCCTTAACTGGAATTAACCGGTTTACCAGAAGATTATAGAAGCATTTGAAGAGAGAATTCGTGAACTTGGATGGTAGCTCAGAAGAAAATACTCAGCATGGAGAGGCAGAGGGATAGAAAAACTGTGAAAAATGAAAGGAAAACAGTGAGAAAGTCTAACATATGTAATTGGAGTTTTAGAAGAAGAGAGAATGGCATAGAAGCAGTGTTTGAAAGGAGTGTGGCTGAGACCTTTCAAACCAAAGCAATAAAGTCAGAGATTTGGGAAACTGAATTGTAAAACAAGCCATTCCTAGGCACCTCATAGTAAAACTTTTGAAAACTAATGTTGAAGAAATCGTAAAAGTAGCAAACAGGAGGGGAAAAGATTACCTTCAAAGGAGCCACAGTCAAGACTCATAGCTCATTTTTCAGAAGTATGACAGAGGAAAACAGGAGACAAAGTAAACAGTCTTTAAGATGTTGAAAGAAAGTAACTGTCAAACTAGAATTCCATACCCATCAAAAATAAGACATTTTCAGATAAGGAAAAAAATGAGAGACTGAATTACCAGAAGATGTTCACTAAAGGCAATACTTAAAGATGTTTTTTTGGAAAGGAGAAACATGACCCTCTTTGGAAAACTGAAGATACAGAAAGTAATAAAGAGCAATGAAAATGCTGAATGTGTGGGTAAATACAAATGCACATTATTTGTATAGGATGATTATTGAGTTAAAAGTACGTATAAAATTTAGAAAAACAATGGCATATAAATTGGATTGGAATAAATGGTGTTAAATAGTTTGGGGTCCTTGCATTGTATGGGAAAGTGGTTAAAGTACAAAGTAACATTAGTGTTTGATAATTTGGTGATACGTGTCTAGCATAAATAAGCATATAACTTTCAGGCTAATAGAAAGGAAAAATAAAGGGAAAAAGCATGCTCATTTCTACCTGTGTCCCTGATCCCCCCTTCCCACGAAGAAGACAAGAAAAAAAAAAAAAGAAAAGGAACATATAGGAGGATGGGCATGTAGAAAGCACTTTAGTAAGATGGTAGATACAAATCCCACACTAAATGGGCTCGGTGTTCCACTTAAAATTCAATTACAAGATTGATGAAACAGACTTTATCTAGATGCTTCTTAAGGAAGTCCTGTTTAAAATATAAGGATAGCTAAAGATTGAAAGTAATAGGATCAAGAAAGATACACTTTGAAAAACAAAACAAATTTTTTATCTCCATGTGAATATCTATAGGCTAACTGGCAGAAGGTATATCTGGAGATAGAGGGCCATTTCATAATGATGGTAAAAGGCTACAATAATGTAAAATTTGTATATATCAAATAACAGCATATAGTAAAGGCAAAATAGAACCACAAGGAGAAATAGACAAAAGTAATCTTGGAAGAATTTGCGTTTTTTTTGAGAACCCATGAAATATTTAGAAAAATTGACCATATGCTACACTGAAAAGTCGGAACAAACAATGCAGGATTGATATTCTGCACAGTATGTTTTCTGATTATAATGTAGAAGTTAGAAATCAATAACAGATGATTAGGCAATCTCATTTTTGAAATGAGAAAAACATTTAAATATTCAATAGCGATTAAGTTATTTGATTTGAATGATAAGGGAAATACTGCATATCAAAACCAGGGGTTGCGGCTAAAGCCAGTTAATAGCTAAAGCTTTAAAAGTATATATATTAGAAAAGAAGAATGTGCGGTAAGCTAAGCATCCATTTCAGAAAGCTGAAAAAAATGTAGCAGATTAAACCCAAAAGAAGTAGAAGGAAGGAAATAATAAAGCTAAGAATAGAAATCAATTAATGACAAGAAACCACAAAAGGAAGAGAATCATTGTATCAGATGGCTCTTGTGGCGTTATAATAAGCCACCCCAATAACTTACTTAAAACAAGCATCATTTATTTAGCCTCTGCTTCTCTTCTACAGACTAGTTGGTCCTTTGGGTCAGGTTTAGCAAAGTAGTTCTTCTGGTCTGCATCTGTAGTCCCCTGTAGGTCGGCGAGGCACCTCTGTTTTTATGAGTTGTCTGGCTATGGGCTGGGACATTGATGGTGACTCGGTCACTTGTCTTCCATTCTCCAGGAGGTTAGTCTGAGCTTGTTTACAGGGGTATAATAGGGTTCTAAGAGAGTAAATGCAGCTAAGACTGAAATTTAGGCTTTTCACACGAATGTCATTCTTCCCATATTGTACTGGAAAAGCAAGTCACAGTGCTGCAGCCCAGATTCGAGGGTGGAGATGAGCTACAAGTTGACGCTGCAGTGGCTTAGATATCTTGAGGGGTTAATGGATAATTGTGGCCATTTTTTTTAAGTCATTCTAGCCCAGTCAGCAAAAACAGAAGTAAATTTTTTGAAAAGACTGGAAGACTGATAAAGAACAAGGAAGACATAGATAACCAGTCAGGAATGAAAGAGGGGACATCAAACAGATTGTGTAGATACTGAGAAGAAAATTAGACTTAAGCTTTACATCAACAAATTTGAAAGTTTAAACAATACGGACATATTTCTAGGTAAATACAGGTTACCAAAATTGACATATGAAAGGCTAGAAAATCTGAATTAAAGAACTGAATCCATAATTAAAAACCTTGCACAGAGAAAGAGTCTAGGCCCAGGTTGTTTCACCACTGATTGCTATTCAATATTTGAGGAATAAATAACATGTCTTCTACAAGCCCATCCGGAGAGTAGCAAAAGAGGGAATGCATCTCGGCACGTTTTGAGGCCAGAATAACCTTGATGCCAAAACCCAGGAAGCATATTATGAGAAGGGAATATTACAAGCCAATTCCATTTATGAAGGTAAATTTTAAAAAAAATCAAAGTGCTAGCAAACTGAATGTAATAACTTACGAAAAGGATGATGCATCAAGATTAACTTGAGTTTATTTTAGGAATATAAGGTTGTTTAACATTTGATAGTTGATTGTAATCCACTGCACTAACAGATTTTAAAGAGAAATATTATGGTTGTCTCAATAGATGATAAAGAAATGTGATAAATTTAAATATCCACTCATGATTTAAAAAAAAAAACTTTAGCAAACTCAGGAATAAAGGGAAGTTTACTTAATCTGGTAAAGTATACCTACAGAAAGTCTACAGATTACTTTAAGCTTTATGGTCAACTGTTGAAAACTTTAATTTTGAAATCTGGAACAAGTGAAGGACTCTTCTTTGACTTTGAACTTGAGATGTATTGGCCAGTGCCATATGGTTGGGAAGGAGAAAGGATATATAACAGTCATTATTTGCAAGTAATAGGTTTGTTTACCTAAAGAACCCAAAAGTACCTACAGAAAAATTATGAGAATTAAATAATGATGAAACAGGCTGCTGGTTATATGGTTTATTAATACAGAACATTCAGTTACATGTTCATATACAAGGAACAAAAATGAATTAAAAAATACATACAGTAGCAAAAATGAACCCCCAAATATCTAGGAATAAGTCTAACAAAAATGAGTAAAGTCACAAAAAAAAGCCTTATATTTTTGATAGGTATTAAAGCAGACCTGATCAAATAAAGAAATTACACTGTGCTCGTGGTTTTGAAGCCTCTGTTGTAATATCTCAATTAAAATTACCACCAGTATTATTTCAGAAATTGACCAGCTGGTTTAAAAATCTGTTCAGAAACAAAGGGAATGAGTAGATGAGACATTCTACAGTACGAGCAAGGTAGAATAGCTTGGTATACTGCATATCAAGATTTTATTATAAAGTTACAATAATTAATTCAGTGTGATATTAAAGCAAGGCTAAGCAAATAGATTAATGTAATAAAATAGAGAACTCAGAAATAGACCCAAGCATATATAGGTGTTATTTATGACAGTAATGGCACCATAGAGTAATTGGAAAAGGATAGTCTTTTCAGTAAAATATGCTAGGACAATTGGGTGTCCATGTGAGAGAAAGGGAAAAAGCGGTACCATTACAGACATTAATTCCTGGTATACTGTGGGTATAAATGCGAAAGAATAGTAAAGCTTCTAAAAGTTAATACAGAACGATATCTTTTCATGATCTTGGGATAGGGAAAGACCCCACTGACATGAAGAGAAGACTGATAACTTGAGCTACATGAAAATTAATTCAGTCCAATTAAATTCAGTTATACAACACCATTAAAGAACTAGGAGGCACTGGGCGCCCGGGTGGCTCAAGCAGTTAAGCATCTGCCGTCCGCTCTGGTCATGGTCTCGGGATGCTGGGATCAGGCTTTCTGCTCAGTGGGGAGTCGTCTTCTCCCTCTCCCTCTGTGCACACGCTCACTCTCTTTCTCTTAAATAAATAAATAATCAATCTTTAAAAAACAAACAAACAAACTAGGAGGCAAGCCACAGGATGGGAAAAGGTATTTGGTACACCTGTAACCACAAAGTAGAAATCACTTAAGAAAACACTAACACAATAAAAAGTAGTCTAGAAACTTCAGGAGTGCTTCAAGAAAAGTATAGATCTGAATGGCCAGTAAACCTGAAAAAATGAACTTTATTAGTAATCAGGAGAATGCTAATTCAGACATTCAGCAAGTGCATCAGAATGGCTAAAATAAAAAGCATTGTTAGGGAGTGCTGGAGAGGAAGTTGGATCAAAACAAATTCTTCTCTTCTTTGGGGACTTATCAATGCATACAGCCATTTTAGAAAATAGTTCAGCGCTATGTACGAAGGAGTTCTTTTTGAATATTATCTTCTTTACCAAGAGTCTTTTTCCTCAAGGAGTGGTCCCTTGTCCTCTTTCTTTATTTTGTACTGTCTCTTTCTTGTTAGCCTTCTCAGGTCTTTGGTGAACCTGCTTTGTCTATTCATATTTAAGTATGAAGCACTGAACATTTGAATTATGAACTTACATGTTTATGTACTGGGCTCACCCACTGCAGTCCTCAAGTTTGAGGTCATCATCTGAAGTGTCAACTTTGAGAAGGTAGCCAGATGCTGTTTATGGAGACAGAAACTCAAGCCTGTTACCTGCAAGTTAGATCCCTGTTTGTTGGTGTTCTGTATGCCATTTCCACCTTTTTTTTTTTTTCTGGTTTTCTACAGAGCTCTCTGAGTGTCAGGTTTCTCTGGAGTTCTCTAGGATAAATTTGCTATGGACCATATCCCCTTATATGGATATTCCAAGCTGGATATTTGATCGAAGGCCTGAGGTTTCCTAAAGTGAGTTTGTAGTGGACTTGGTAGGGTATTAATTATCCACTATATGTGCCAGACCTTGTATTGAACCTTTTATATGTATTGTGCTGTACACACATACACTCCTCAGTACAGCGCCGCCAGATGGTATCATCTCCATTGTATAACTGAGGCTTATTTTGATGTGACTTTCAAATTCCTCATTATTATTCAGTATTGGAGCTTGGATACCAGTTGGGATCTGTGTGCTTTAAGAGTTTTTTAAACACTTAATAATAGTATAGTTCTTGAATTTATTCAAATTGGAGATGTAGAAAAGGGATTCTGGGTTGGAAGCAAGTGCATTGTTAACATGGATGATGGCAGGGATTTAGGTTGATTAAAGAAGTAGAAAAATACTATATGCCAAGGAACGAGGCAAGGATAAGGGGTTCTATCTCGGCCTTTTGGCTAAGATCAAGTGTAGTATCTGTTCTTACCAGTTTTATTTGAATGGAAAGGCAAATTTCAGAATTGGGGATCTTGTAGAGCTAGATCAAGTGCTTATAGGATCAGTCTGTGAGTTTTGGGGTGGACAAAGCCCCTGAGGGAAGGGTGCTTTCTCCCAGCTAGGCATGTGTATTATCCATCTTTGATTTGCCTATCACTTGTAAGATGTGGAAATACTGTGAGCAGCTTAGTGAGGGAAAGTAAAAAGCTGTTGGGAGTACAGAAGATTGGAGAAATGCCTTAGCTTCTTAAGCCCTTAAAGCAGTGAATGCTAGCATATTACTTTTATGTAATGATATGCTAGTAGTAGGATCAATTGCAAGAAAAAGGTAGGAAGCTATAAATACATGAATCGGTACCTATTTGAATAAATAAAAACCACCATGGCTTTTTGTGGAATTGATGGTAAATACTCATTTTTTTTGTCTTTTGTGCAGTTGACCTGTGAATGAGGAAATTTTACTTTTCGGTATTCAGAGTCAGTCTGTGCTTCCTGTTGGCCTTTGTACTAGAAGCTTCTACTGAGGGATGGCTGTTAGTTATACAATTATTTTTATTGCTGTCCTACTCGTGGAAAGAATTAAGGCTCCTTGCAAAGCTAGTGGTATAAGTTAAAGTTAGAAATGGAAAAAAAAGGAAGAAAACTAAGGTACAGACATAAAATTGTGCAAAAAATAATATGCTCTTAAGACTGAAATAGTATAGGGTGGAATCCAAATTTGGCCATTGGTGTTATGGAAGCCAACAAAAAACTACAATTCTCTCTGAATAGTTGCTTTGGAGAAAGTATTTTCTTGTTAGATAAATGAGACAGGAATTTTTCCCAAGGATCTCTGTAAAAAAATGCAATTACTGTTTAACATAATGAACAATTCTCTGTACGCTGACATTACAGAGTTTTGTAGAAGGGATTTGTATTGGGTGGCATCTAAGATTTTGTCAAGCTTTAATATACTGGTTTATTCTGGTTTAGATTACATGTTGATGGACAGTTCAGTATAGTACCTGTTTTATGTAGATAGGGTTCTAATTCATAATTTGTGTTAATACATATAAAACTTCCATGCTGAACAGTGAGCTTTTGTAATTACACCATCAAACTGAGCTAGAAATTCCTAAGTACTCTAAGATTTATTAAAAAATATTTAACTTGACAAAGTAAAAATACATTTTAAAATAATTTTAAGAGCTCTAAATTCAAGCAAGTGAATAATATATAGTGACTTTTTTTTTCCCCAGTTTAATTTTGTTGGGAGAATCCTTGGACCTAGAGGACTTACTGCTAAACAACTTGAAGCAGAAACAGGATGTAAAATAATGGTCCGAGGCAAAGGCTCGATGAGGGATAAAAAGAAGGTAAGTCCTTGAACTTGGGGGCAAGTCTTGATGTGAATAATTTACTTATACTTTTGCATTCTAATAATAAAATATCCAGATCTTCTGTGCATAAAGCACTATACATTAATTCATATCTGAAACTTTTGAACTTTTTTAAGGTGTTGTCATGATTTTTTTCTTGTTGATTATCATGAGTTTTAGCCAACTAAGGTATCACTCAGTCCATCATGTTAACTTATTTTGGTATTTACAGTTGAGAAGCTGCCAATTTGGAAACTAGTCACACTATAATGTATATATAAAGGTATGTCATTAAAAGTTTTAAAAATCTAAAATGTTTCTGTTGATGAGATTTAAATGAAAGTGATCAAATGAATAGCTTTAGCTGTGTGTGTCAGATAACCAGGAGAGCTGTTAAACAGAAAAAAAAAGCTATAACTAGCCATATGATACTCATCTTGGATTTCACTAACATTTTGTGTCGATTGTAAGTTTATTAGACAGTTTATATTGTTCCTGTTTTCTGTTTATTTCTTCTGCCACTTATTGTTCTTCTAGTTTAATTAATAAATACCTAACTATCTACTTTAAATACTGTTTTTAGGAAGGGTTTATTTGCCTAGTTTCCTGTTATCCAATGATACTGTTAGGCGGGATATTTTAGAATGTGTATCTGTAAAACAGTGTTTGATTTTTAAAAAAAAAATAACCTTTTAAAAAAAATTCCACATATAAATGAAATCACATGGTATTTATCTTTGACTCATTTCACTTAGCAAATACCCTCTAGGTCCATTCACCCCTGAAACTAATGTAACACTGTATAAGAATTATACTTCGATTTAAAAGAAGAAAAACCTAGATTTGATTGCCAAATATTAAACATACTGTCCCGGAGGGTATTATTTTTTTAATACATTGCCTTGAAAGGGCTATCAAGTAATAGATGCATAGTCAGCTTACGTTGGAGTGTGTGCGTTGAGTCACTTTATGGAGTTTATGGAACAAACACCAGGTCTACAAAGTATTCTGACTTCATTCTGATGTGCTTCTTTTCTGACCTTCCACCTCATTTCATTTACACTCTCCCACCACCTGACTGGATTGCAGTCATTTTCTCACCTTGCAGACAAATAATGACTTTGTAGCTGCAAAATTGAGTGTGCGTGGGGAGGGGGCGTCCCCAATAATACCAATTATCTTTAAATCTTACTATAACCTGTTCTTGTCAGCTGAGTTTAAAGATATTTTGAGGCTGTGTGAGTTCTCCTTCAGCAAATTTAAATATTGTATTTAAAACATTTTTTATTAGAACCTTAAAACATAAGCATTTTCTGAATCAGCTAAGTGGCAGTCTTATATCGGCATGGAGTTTTGGTTCCCGTTTCCACTTAATAGTTGTATTGGCATTAAGCAATTTAAGAGCCATAGAAAAATGAGGTTGACAGTTGATGGACAAATAAATCTTTACCTTAAGATTAGTGTATCCATCAATTAAACAGTTACTCTATAAATCAGTGAAAAAACATGTTTTCCCCTCTCCTCAGCCTCTGTTAATTCTGTAGTAATGACCCTCCCCTTCTCCACTCATACACTCATAGACACCAAGGATTAGAGCTTGGAACCTGTGTAATGAGACATCATGAGTTGTTTTTTTTTTTTTTTTTTTTTTGATTGGGGTTGAAATTTTAGCCTGAAGAACATATCCTCCTGTCTTTGGCAGAAGAACCAAATAGTTAAATCAGTGAGCTTTGTGACCAGATTGTTTAGGTTTGAATCTTGGTTCTATCAATTAGCAGCTTTGTGACATTGGACAAATTAATCTCCTTCTGCTTTATAAAAATGGGAGTAGTAATAAGGTGATTGTGAAGATTAAATTAGTTATAAAGCCCTTAGAACAGTGCTTTGGATCATAGTAAGTGATAGATTAATGTTAATCATTGTTCCTCATAAATTTTATCTTTTTATTATTACAGTAGTGCCCCTTATTCACAGGTGGGGGGGCATTCTAAGACCCCTGGATGCCTGAAAATGCAGATAGTACTGAACCTTGTATATACTATGCATTTTCCTATACATACATACTTCTGTTAAGTTTAACATATAAATTAGGCACAGTAAGAGATTAACAGCAATAATTAGTAATAGAACAATTACAACAGTATATTTTAGTAAGTCATGTGAATGTGGTCTCTCTCTCATAATATCTTAATATACTGTACTCACCCTGGTGATGATATCAGATGGTAAAATGCCTACATGATGAGATTAAGTGAGATGAATGATAGAGACTGTGACATTAGGCTACTATTGACTTGATGATGAGTTAGAAGGAGGATCATCTCCTTCCTGACTTAGGCTGACCGTGGGTAACTGAAATCGCAGAAAGCAAAGCTGCAGATGAGCGGGGACGACTGTAATTGGATAGTTAGTGCATTCTATGTTTAAACTCTTATGTTGCATCAAGGTGGGGGGACTGCTACTGTTTTGTTTTTTTTTTAAGTTTTGTAGAGGAGAATACCTTGTTTTATGACCTTTAAATATCCCATAGTCTCATTGCTTTTCTGTTTTCTTTGGTGGTTGGTGCATCCATATTCTGTCTTGTCCACTTTGTTCTTAACCACAAATAGAAGCAGTTTACATTTTCTTTTTCTTTTTAATTTGTACTGTTGGCTACCAAAATAAAACGAACTTAATAGATTATACATAATGCAAGAGTAACAATAAGACACCAGAAAAATTTGGCCACAGATTATATCTTTAGTTTTATTAAAATGCTACAGATGAACGTACTTTAGGCATATCAAATTAGTTTGAATGACTATCATATGTTTGATATTACGGTATATGGAGTCTGTGAAGAATTTATGCACGTATTTTTTTTTTTTTAAAGATTTTATTTATTTGGCAGAGAGAGACAGCGAGAGAGGGAACACAAGCAGGGGGAGTGGGAGAGGGAGAAGCAGGCTTCCCGCGGAGCAGGGAGCCCGATGTGGGGCTCGATCCCAGGACCCTGAGATCACGACCTGAGCCAAAGGCAGATGCTCAATAACTGAGCCACCCAGGCGCCCCTGTGCACGTATTTTTAATACCAGAGGTGTCTTCTATAATTTTAATGTAAATCTACACATAATTAATTGTTAATCAAGTCATTTTGGTTAATGCTGTAGTTACTCTATTCATTGAGCTCTTAAAAATGTTAATGAAAGTAAAGTCAAATGGAAAGTGCTGTCGATTGTTGTTTGACGATTATTTTGGTAAAGAACTTGACAAGCAGATGGAGACAAAAAGAAGTATTGATGAGATACTTCTTAGTACTAGGCTGATTTAGGTGTATTTCAGGTGTTTCAAAGGAAAAGCCAGTTGGCTTTAAGCTTTTCTGCAGAGCTGTCAATTTTTGTAAAAGCTGAGAAAGCTAGAAAATCTTAATTTACTGTTGCCTAAAATATGATGGAAAATGCTGTTTGCTGATCTGCATCCTTCACTAGCCTGGTAAACTCAGTGAAGGCAAAGCATGTCTATTTTATGGAGCATTTACCTGATGTTTGATGAGTACCTAGCACAGAGTAGGATCTGAAAAAAAAAATCTGAAAAAGGAATGAATGTTTAGGTAATAAATGAAAGGCATAGATGCCTCCCCCCCACATCCCCATAGAAAAGTTTATAAATAGAGGAAATTATAAACCTGATGTGCTTTTAATTCTTTGGGCAAGATAAGCAGTACCATATTATTCTAAGCTGTTGGTTTTAAGCAAGGGAGTGAAAATGCCACTTTAATTTTTATTCTGTTGGATCGGTATTACTTCAGAGTTATTGGTGGGCATAACAGCATTGATTTTTGTGTACAAGTGTCAGTGGAATGGTAGTGGGTAAACTTCATGGAACCAAAGAGCAGGAGCTGTAGTCAGATTTTATGAGAGACGATGACCAAAGCTTGGAAAGCTGCTCTGTTTCAGCCAGTACTTATCTGGAGCAGGCTAACTATCCCTCTGTCTCTGATTAAGTATATGGTACCATGGTGTCAGCAAGTGGAAACCAGTAGTTTTATGGATAGTTCTTTTTAATTTTCTTTTTTAAAGATTTATTTATTTATGAGAGAGGGAGGGAGGGAGGTAGGAGTGTGGGGAAGAGGGATGGGAGAGAGGGAGAGAGAAACTCAAGCAAAGCAACTCCAGGCAGAACGCGGAGCCCAACACGGGGCTCAGTCTCAGGACCCGGAGATCAGACCTTAGCCAAAACCAAGAGTTGGATGCTCAACTAACTGAGCCACCGAGGTGCCTCTTTATGGATCGTTCTTGTGATTCATAGAGTGTGTACTTTGTATCAAGCATTATTCTAGGTATTATACATTCATTTGTTTTAGGTTTATTTCCATATCTTGTAAGTTTATTATTTTTTTATCATTTATTTTTTATTTATATCATTTTATATTTTATATCATTTATTTTATTTTTTATAGTGTTTTATTGGTTTCAGGTGTACAGTACAGTGATTCAGTAATTCCATACATCACCCGTTGCTCATCACCACAAATGCACCCCCTAATCCCCTTCACCTATTTAACCCAACCCTCCACCCCTCTCCTCTTTCTTCTGTCTAAATGATATTTCATTATATATACATACCACATCTTATTTTATCCATTCATCAATCAGTGGACCCTTGGGCTGTTTCCATATCTTGGGTATTGTAAATAATGCTGCTGGGGGGGGCGTGAATCCCTTTGTATTAGTGTTTTTGTATTGTTTGGGTAATACCCATAGTGTGATTGCTGGATGGTAAGGTAGTTCTGTTTTTAACTTTATGAGGAACCTCCTTACTGTTTTCCACAGTGGCTGCAACCAGTTTGCATTCCCACCAACAGTGAGTGCAACAGGGTTCCTTTTTCTCCACATCCTTGCCAACACCTGTTGTTTCTTGTGTTGTTAATTTTATCCATTCTGACAGGTGTGAGGTAATCTGAGTTTTATTATTCCTATTTTGTGGGTGAGGAAATTGAGCCTCAGGAGGTTGAGTAATGTGGCCAAAGGTCACATACCAAAAAGTAGCAGTCCAAATTCAACCTACAGCCTGTATTCTATCCTGTGGTGTACTACTTCCTACTTGAACCATTTCTGAGAGCGGTAGCAACTTCAGAAATATTAGAACTTGAATATTGAGTAGTTTTAAGCTTTGACTATGAAGTCAACATGAATATATTTTGTGAAACTTCTCTAAAGTTTTTAGTTTTTTCCTCAGGGATAATACATTTTGAGATTTTGTTTTTGTGTCATTCCCTGGATTTTCAGAAATCCTCCTTTAGGAAGGATTTAATCCCATTTTCTTGATAGAAAACTATATAGTTGAGCATAGAAATTCTAGAGAAGTAATTTTTGGAAAAGAAAATGATTTTTGGTAGTTTTTCAGTTGATGTAGCAGAGGGCTACAGGGGCCAGGTGGAGAGCTCTGGGAAAAATGTCTTAATGCTAGAGGGAATGGGTTCATCTTCAAAAAACAGAGGTGGCAGTCAGCTGGTTTCCACTGTAGCAGATGAGTACATGTAAGTCATTAAAACAGAAGAGTGTTTCATGCATAAATTAGATACTTGATAATATTGTGGAGTGATAGTTATTAAAGTGGTAAGTGAAGTTCACCTTTGGGAGTCTTTGTGAGTGGTGTTATAGGGGACATTCTTGGGGATTTGTCTCTTCAACATCCATTAGCTTTTCTCTGAGAGCTCCCCTGTCATAAATAAGTGGGGACTAAGTATCCATGCTTGTGTTTCTGCTTCCCACTCCCGCCCCCCAGCCAAAAATGTTTATGAGAGAAATGTCTACAGTTGATCAAAGCCAGGTTAGTTAAAATGTATCTTCTGGAAATTTCCATTGAGATTTAGTAATTTTACGTAGAGCTCTTTGCTTGAAATGAAGGGATATGCACTTAAGGAATCAGATGGCCCTTCTAGGGCTGCTAATAACTATGGCCAGATGGTATCACTGCTTTCACAATCTGTGCAATGTCTGATTCAGACCATGCAATAACCTCAGAAGATAGTTTTACTCTTCTAACAGGATTGGAGGCTTAAAGAGGTGATGTAACTTATCCAGTCCTCCATTTCTACCTGATGACAGCAGTAAATATAAACGCAGCTCTCATTGAACATTCAAATTGAACTATGCAAATCATTCTCATCAGAATATGGGCTTTGAATTTAAAACCTGATCAATCTGTAATAAATTTTTAATTTTATTTATAAGGGATATACAGTGTTTTGTGGAACATGATTTATGAAACGTTATTAGAGAGGCATATTGTATAATTGCAGACACAATTTCATAACATTTTTACATCTTTTCATATACATTACAAATTTTTCTTATTTCTTAAGTCCTATTACTTCATTTCTTATGGTTAATATATATTTTAATTACGTCACTAATACATATTTTTGGAAAAGTTTAAGAATACAGATAGTCTGAAAAAAAATTAAAGGCACCACCTGTGCTGTCACTCTACAGCCTACCCTTGTTGACAGTTTTGGCCTGTCTTCTTACAGATTGTTCTTCTTATAGTTATACATACATTCACATGTGTTATAGAACATGGATAATATTAGATATGATGCTTTATAATTAGCATTTTCTTCTGCAACTCTGTATCCTGTTCTGTGTCAATCCACTAAATAATTGAGCTTTATAATGTCTAAGACTTTGTGCTGGGTAATAGGAAGACACACTTACAAAGGATGCTTCAAGGCAATATTGACAGCAATATGCAAAGATAAATTTTCTTGAGTTTGTTGGGGAGTTGCTTAGACTTTTATTCTTATGGAAGATGTTACTGCTGTCTCAACACTTTGAAAGAGATCAAATTAATACAGTTTTTTTTGGTTGACGTCCTAAGGTGGCTATAATGGACAGTGACATAACATCAGGTACAAGCATGGTTCAGACAACCTGTTTTAATGATCTTGTTGAATACTTAACTTTCTGACATCCTTTAGCATAGGTACAGTTTATTCTTTTAAATTTTTCATCATGGCTAATTTTTTTTTATTTATTATGTTCAATTAGTTTTTGATGGCAGCGTTCAACGATTTCACCAGTTGTGTACAGCAACCAGTGCTCATCATATCACGTGCCCTCCTTAATACCCATCATGGCTAATTTTAAATAACAGTAATCCATCACCTAGCATCAGCATTGCCTGTCTCCTTCCAAGTATGCCCTCACTCCTCCATGGCTCTTAATTCCTCTTCTGCATGCCACATGATTTGGGGAGCACATTCCAGACATAATTTCCTCTGTAAATATTTTATTACATTTTTCTAAAATAACAGGGCTCTTTAATGCTATCATGTTTATGCATTTTTATCACCCCAGATTTTCTTTGTTATCAAATATCTAGTCGGTGTTCATAGTTCCCCTCTTGTCTCATAAATGTGTTTTTAAAATACTTGGTTTGAATGGCATCCAAGTGAGGGCCGTATACACTGCAGTTAATTGATAGATTGCTTAAGCCCTTCAGTCCCTCAGCTCCATTTCTCCTTACATTTTATTTGTCAAGGGACTGAGTTATTTATCCTCAATTATTACTGTGGATTTTGCTGATTGCATGGTGGTGTTTAACACTGATCTCTGTCCTCTATATTTTTTGGTAAGTGAGAAAGGTTTGGTTTAATCACATTCAGATCTCCTGCTCTCCCTCATTTCCTTTCTTCTTTTTGAAAGAATATTTCACAAGTAGTGTGGTGATGGTAGGTTTTTTAGGCCTTTTATTTCAGTAGGAGTTGCAAAATGGTTATATCCTGTTTCTTCATTAATATTAGCTAGATTTACTTTTTAGAGGAAAGGCTAGATAAATGCTCATTTCTTTATTTACTAGTTTAAAAATGATTGGTTCCTAGGAATCCTTTAAAGGTAAAGAATAGGGTTTTTTTTTTTTTTTCTTTTTGAATATCATTATGAATTCATGTAAACTATTTGGATGTCTCAGTTCATTGCAGATAGTGTTTTTAATGATCCTGTTGTTCGGCCATTGGGGGCCTCCTCAAGTTCACTTCTAAGTCCTTCTGACACTACCCCAGTGGTTGGGGCTAGTAACTTTGCTTTCTAGTGTGGTATGATAGTCCAGTGTCAGCTTAGAAAATTTCCTCCCAGACATGGAATCAGCCATTTCTTTAAGGAATCCTAGTTACTTTTAGTGAAAAATAGTAAGTAGATATTGCATTTTGGGCTTAAGTGATACTCATTATTTATAGACCTTTTCAGGACAGAGTTAGGAGATACGTACATACATACACACACACATTCAGGAATATAGATGTATACAAGTTCATTCTCATTCAAAATCAGGGCTACGGTGTTTTATTTACTTGATCTTATATATCTGTTTTCTTTCCCACTGAAAAATCTGGTTCCTAAAGACACAAAATGATGACTCATTTGCTTTAATCTAAAATATATAAAAGTCTCAGAATAACAGTACAAACACTACTATCAACAACATAGTGAAAACAATTTTTCCCCAGTTCATATTGTTTTTAGAGTATATCCCACCAGAGATTGAAATTCTTTCTTTTAAAACACTGAGTAATTTCCGAGTGTATAACAGGTACATCATTATAAGGGTCTACATTTAAGCTCATTTGCACTTGGTTTTCTAATTTTAATAGTTGCTTCAGTTATTTTTCTGTTACTTGTAAAATATTTACATGGCTCAAAGTCAAATCTATAAGTAGGGCATTTTCAGAGACTCTGGCTCTTACTCCTGTTGCCTGTATGTATTCCCGCGCCTTGCTCTTCAGATAAATTTTTTATATTTGTTTCCAGGTTATCCTTATATTTCTTTTTTTGACACAAACAGTTACATAAGTATGACAGTTGTGTATGCCTGTGTGTGTAATTTCTCACTTTTCATAGGTAGTTATATACACATTACACACTTTTCTACGCCTTACTTTGTTTTTGTTTAACAGTATATTGTTGAGATCACTTTGTGGGGGTATATTGAGACAGTCCTTTTAATAACTTTATCATATTCCATTATGTGGATTATACCATAAATTATTCCAACATTCCCCTATTAATGGGCATTTAGATTGCCTCTAGGCATTTTTTTTTAAGATTTCTTTATTTTTTCTTTAATTTTTTTTTAAAGATTTTATTTATTTGGCAGAGAGAGGGAGAGCACAGGCAGGGGGAGCAGGCTACCTGAGCAAGGCTACCTGAGCAAGGAGCCCGATGCGGGGCTCAGTAGTCCCAAGGCCCTGGGATCATGACCTGAGCTGGAGGCAGACACTTAACCTACTGAACCACCCAGGCGCCCCTATTTATTTATTTTAGAGAGAGAGCGCGAGCATGCAAGCCTGAGTGGGGGAAGGGGGTGGAGGGAGATGGAGAGAGAGTCCTCAGGCAGACTCCCTACTGAGCAAGGAGCCAGACATGGGGCTCTGTTCAGGACCCAGGGCTCATGACCTGACCTGAAGTCAAGAGTTGGCCTCTTCACCCACTGAGCCACCCAGGTGGCCCTGCTCCTAGGCTTTTGCTGTTACACATAGGGAGAGTGCGGTACTGAATAGCCTTTATATACATTTTTTCGTGGTCTCATTAGTTTACCTTCAGGATAGAGTTCTAGAAGTGGTATCGTATTATGTAATTTTGCTAGCTAGTGCTGAATTTCTCTCTCTCTAGGGGTTCTCATTTTGCATTACTACCAACAATCTGTGAGAGTTCCAGTTTCCCAAAGGATTCACCAGCAGTCTTAAACTTTTATACAGGAGATTGAACATCTGTTAAAGGCACTTTTAAAGAAACTATATTTGTGTGTATGTGCTTGTGTGTAAAAGGTCATTGCTGTTATGAGCAATGCAACCTTTTATGGTTTCCCAATTAGTCATTTCTTTGCAATATATTTATGTTCCCATCCAAACCACTTATAAATAATTATTAGACATAGTTGAAATAGTATAACTGGTCTTTAGGTACATTGTAATTGTAACAAAGTTCTGTTTGTGCCTGAGAAATTAATTACTATTTAAAATGTTTTCAAGAGGAAAAGTGCTGTGATTTTCTGTTAGTTTATATGGCCTTTCTCAGCTAGGGTTCCTCTTCTGAACCACAGACCATAAAAATTCTTCAGTTTTACCTAGAGTGATTCGTAACAAGTATCATTATAGATGTGTAGGAGAGAAGTTAATTATATATAATTTATGCCTTGGGCCCGGCATTAAGACTTGATTCTCTTGTGGAGTCCTTAGTTGGGAAAGGCCATTTAATCCCTGCAAGGAATGGTTTTTCCTCTCTACTTTATATCCCTGCCTTACTCCCCCCACTCACACACTCCCTCTTATTGGTACCTTTGACTTGATGCATTTGAAAGTAGGAACTTCTACAGATTCTCTCTTAATCTTAAAAATCTTATAATTTGTATTGTATTGTATACTTATAAAGTTTCATGAATCTGATTTGAATTATAGTATTTAGCTATGAAAACAGATCACTTTAAAAGAATGATTATGAAAATTATAGTATTATGTAATCTGGTTTGGAAGGAACCTTATTAAAGCCATGAAGTCCAGCCACCCTTGTGATATTTAATTCTGTGATACTTTATTCCTACATTGCAAATGATTGTTACTCAATTTTTGGTACCTCCTTTCATAGTTGATTTAATGCCTTCTCAGGCAGCAAATATTTTTCAGTGCTTACGATTTTTGCCCTCAAGGAGCTTTCATCTGTGGAAGACTGATGTGTTAACAGTGAATTAATACACAGGGTGGTAAACGCTCCAGTAGATGTTATACGTTGTGCTGTGGGAAGTCAAGGAAGTATGTAATGAGTTCTGTTGCATGTTGAAGGTTTTAGGAAAAGCTAGAGAGCATTGGACTACAGCAGGAATTTACAAGACAGTTGAGAAGAATGGTAATCTGCAAACCAGTAGGATCAACCTGTGTATGTTGTCACGCTAATACTTGGCCTGTTGCAGTGGAAGTTACAAGGTGGTATGGTGGGGAAGGCAGTGTAGATATTGGAGACAAGACTGAGATCTGAGGATATAAGGACTTGAATACTAAACCTTTTTTTTTTTTTTGAAAGCAGTGCATTGGTGCTCATGTTTTTAAGGTAAGAAGTTTTATGTTAATTGTTCTGAAAAAGATAACTGGGCAGTAGTAGAAGGGATAGGTGGAAGGGAGAAGTGTCCTAAGACCAAAAACAAATGACCAAGTTTGTTAGAAAGTTCTCCCTTGTGTTGAGATAAAATCAGTATCTTTGAAACTTAGATCCTCTGATCTTAAATAGACTTTGAATTCAAAGCAAATACAATCTCTTAAACCTTGGAGCCTTTGACATAATCATATGGTAGTACTTAATGTCTTGAAAGTGTGCTGTTATAGCTATAAACTAATTCCCTAGTAACTGTAGTCCTTTTTTTTTTTTTTTTTTTAATGTTACAGGATTTGGTCTTGAATTCAACCTCAAGGTGGTTGATAGGTTTCTTTTTAAAAAGAAAGGAAGGCTTGCCTTTCTGAAGAGTTGAATTAGTGCTTTTCAAATAACCTGCTGTAAAAGACCATTACAGAACAATTCTAATCCATTGGAGACCAATCTTTTTGTAAACTATAATGAAATTATCAGATAAATAGAATTTGGAAAAGACAGATTCAGTCCTGTTTAGAACTTTTTATATCAACAGATAAAATTACCCAGTTGGAATGTTGTAAAAGTTTCTAAACTCACTTGATTTCTATACTTGAAGGCTGTATTTCCCAACCGCACCTGTTTAAATACCAGCTTATGACTTGATCTGCTGGTTTACAGAACTGTAAACTAGCTTCATGGTGTTCTCTCCCCTCTCTACTTTGTTCTTCTCACTCTCTCAGTTTTGCTGTGTTTTTAAAATATCATTTTAGAATATTAATTTTGTTTATTATGGACTCAAGTGGCTTAGCCTTATTTTAAGATAGGAAAGTATAAAACAGTGCATTAAAAATTAGATGTTTATTTCAGATTGGATAGTATCTCAAGACACTATTAGAAAATAGAGCCACTGTTTTGCCATATTAATTGTTAAGAGAGATTGGGAGGATTTGAAATAAAAATTCTGTTTATTTCAGGTACAGTTATTAAAATTGGTGAGGCACTCTTTGAGGAGTAAAAAGATGGATCCAATGAGAATAAACCTTTGTTTTCATTAATAAAGTAACACATTAAGTAACCTGTAAAACTTAAGCTAATTACTTGCCATAGATCTAATACCAAGATGAGTTAATTGTCCATGTCTAATGAAATGAGATACGAGTTTCAGTGAAAAGGGAGAGTCCATTTTATCACTAGATGCTGTTAATGAGCCTTTTAAAATTAAGTCTTGATTGGATTGCAGTCAATTTAGTTAAAGAATATTTGAGCACCTTGTAGTTGTGTTGTATATAACAGATTTTCTTTTGAGAGGATTCAGTGTTGTGTTGACAGAATTAGTAGTGGAATGTTGCTTATGTGTATATAATGCTGCATCAGTTGATTTTCTTTTTCAAAATCCTTTATAACAAACTGGACAGTTTCTTCTGTCATATTAACAACAAGTTGTTAGGCAGTGTCATAAGTCTAGTGAGCCCTCCTGTTCTGTCCTACTAGGTTTATTTTTCTGTTTAACTCCAGTTATGAATCATTGGTAATGATTCACAGAAATTATATTGTTGCTCTTTTGATTTTAAAACATGTCAACTTTTATGTATAATTGTTAACTCTTTTGCTTTTAGAGACAGGTATAATTGTTTTGTGGGTTTGGGTTTTTTTTTGGTTATAATTTGTTATACCAGGTCAGTATCACAGCCTATGGGTCCAAAAAATTAAAACGGAATCTCAGGTTATTGAAATAACTTTTATTTTGTGAGTTATGTTTTACTTAGAAGAGAGTAAATAGAAATTATAGCAGATAGGCATGTTTTATAAAGGTGTTCATAAGTTCTTTAACGTAAGTTTTTGCTGAATTCAAATACCTGTAAAGTATGCTACATATAGAGGACTAATCATTTCATATTGAAAATGGTTTTAAGAATATGATGTAAAGAAAGTTTTGTATAATTTCATCTTTGTAACTAATAAGATTAATTTTTGCCTAGTAACTTGTGTTCATTTAAATTATGAGATTATGAAATGTTAAGAAACAATTGGAAGTATCCTTATACTTGAGTATGTATAATACGATCAAGCTGTTGCATCAAAGTGTTTTAAGATATTTAAAATTTAAAAGAGGTCACAACTTTAAAAGAAGTCACGCATAGTAAAGGCAAATACTTAAGTTTATCTATTGCAAAATAATTTTTTTCTTGATTATGAAAGCCTTTCATATTTAGTATGGAAACTGTTAGACAATTTTTTTGTAAACCATAATCTTTCCCATTTGGAGGCAGGTGTTACATTTATATGTTGATGCATATTTTGAGACCATTTGTTTTTGTAAACTGATATATTTTACTTAAGAATATTGTATCTGTTTATGCCCATAAAAACTCATGTAGATGTTAGAAAATGAATTGTTTTTTACTATGAAAATGTTGTGAAGAACATCTGCACATATTATTAGGATGAATTTATAGAAGTATAATTGGTTGAAAATGTATTACCAAAATTGCCTTTTAAAGCTACTATTTGAAATTATAAACAGTCTCAACAGGAAGTGAAAATGTTTTGTAATGAATATTCTCTAAACTTGGGATACCAGTTTTTTAGGGGACAAAAATATAGTCTGTATTGATTTGCATATTTTTGGTTAGCGAGGTTAAATCTGTTACTATATATTTATTTGACTTTAATATTCACTTTTGTATTGCCTGTCATTGCTACCACCCCAAACCACTGTTTTATGTTTTCTTTTAATTATCACTTTGAAAAAATGCAAATTTATACCTAAACAATGGGTCCTGTATGCCCCTTACCTAGATTTGCCAGATTTATTAACATTTTGTACATGTTTGTGCACATATGTGTTCTCTTCCTTTGTTTTATATATGTATATGTAGATGTATTCACTTATGTACATACAGTTAATGCCCATTATTTTCTAATTGTGTACTTGTGAATTCGCCTATTTGCTAAAATTTATTAGTAATTAATACTCGTGGCACTTTCAGTTATTCATGGACATGCTCAGAGCAGCAAAAAAAAAAAAAAAAAGAATTGTGGTTCATCCAGTGCTCTTGTTCCCAGCTGAAGTCAAGTAAGGCAACACCAGTCTCTTGTTTTAGCTTTAATGCTGTGAATAAGTGTTCTTTTCACCGTCTGCTTGTGCTATGTTTTTTGCATAGTTGCTTTTTGCTGGTGATTTTGGTGTTAAAAATGACCCCCAAACAAATTGCTATCTAGTGTTTCTAAGCACAAGAAGACTGTGACATGCCTTAGGAAGAAAACACATGTGTTAGTCTTCCTTCAGGAGCGAGTTACAGTGTTGTTGGCTGTTAAATCAATGTTAATGAATTAACAGTATGTATTAATTAAGGTGTCTTTAAACATACACACAAACATAACACAGATAAAACCGGATTACATATCCACCGATTGATGAAAATGTTGTGACCAGAGGCTCACAGTAGTATAATCCTATATTTCCCTTAGGAGCAATGGTTTAGTATTCTCTAATTCAGTGTTCACAGGACTTTATAGATCATAACTACCCTGAGTAATGAAAATTGATCTATTTGTGTGCACACATGTGTGTATATAAAATTATTATTACCTTTTATTTGCTGAATCATTTGAGAGTTAAGTTGCAGATGCCCTGACCCTTCACCCCTGTGTTAAGAGTGCGTTTCCTTAGAACAAGAACGTCTATTTACATTATCAAGGTCTCTTTCTTCACATCTAGCAAATTTAACACTGCTACAATATTACATTCTTTGATACACATTCTAAACTCAAGTTTCTCCAATTTTTCATTCATTTAAATTCTTCTGTCCCAGAAACCAGTTTGGATTGCATTTGACAGTTGTGTCTCTAGATCTCTAATTGGAAGCAGCTACGCAGCCTTTTACTGTCTTTTATGATTTGGGTTTGTTTCATTGTTTTCTCATGATTAGATTCAGGCCATGCATTTTGGGCAGGAATGTTTTTAAAAGTGATGCCCAGTCCTCAGCACACTGCATTAGTTACACAGTGTTAGTCTGCCCCGTTTTGATGATATTAACGTTAATCATTTGGTTAAAATGACGTCAGTCATATTTTTTCACGGTAGAGGTACTTTTCCCCCTTTTACATTAATAATTAATGTAAGGGGAACACTTTGGAACTTTGTAAATATCCTGTTCTCAACAAGATTCTGCCCCATAGTTGTAGGATCGGTTAATGAGTCTTGGCTCACATCCATTATTACTATAATAGTGTTTGCAAAATTGTTATTTTTCTCTGTCATTGGCTTCATATTTATCACTTGACATTCAGCTGTAATGAAGATACTGCCTGTCATTTCTGATAGGTCTAAAACTCTTTCTATGTTTTATATATTTATTAGCATATCCTAGAAGACTTAGCATTTATTCATTAAAGCATACAGGAAATCAACTTATTTCATTTTTTTTAAAGATTTTATTTATTTATTTGAAAGAGAGAGAATGAGAGAGAGCACATGGTGGGGGGGAGGATCAGAGGGAGAAGCAGACTCCCTGCCGAGCAGGGAGCCCGGAAATCAACTTATTTCAAATAACATTATAAGTAATAGATTCTCTTTGTCCTGAATCTAACTAGAATTGGTGCAACTTGTCCATCTCCTTTTGGTTCTCTAGGTAAATCTAAGGGTGGTGCTAACTATTCAGGGAAGCTGGATGTTCCAGAGTTCTATCCATTTAGACTAACAGCAGAAGCCATCACCCCCCACAACCAGTGACCTTTAGATTTCTCATGTCTACCCTCTTAACACTTTACACTTTAGCTTCTTTAATCATGATCAGCTTTTTTGTTTTTCACTGTCCACTGGCAAAGTTTCTTCTTTTCAGATAGTTCTAATTCCAGAGAGAAGGCTTTTGTTTTCCTTATTTATGCTTAGATTCAGGTTTCATCATCTCCCTACGAAAATTTACATCTTTAGAGAGCTGCAGCGGCAGTATATATTATATATATATGTTGCATATGTATAATATATACATGTTTTTTTGTTATATATATATAATATTTTTATATTATATGCATATGTATATACATATATACATATTATGTTATATTATATTGGCTTTAGAATTTCTCTCTCTACTGGAATCTCCCCTGAATTGCAGCTTGCTTACTTAACATCTTGACTGGTTTGGTGGAGATAGGAATGAGTGGTGAAGGTAATGCTCAGTTACTGGTGGAGGTGGAGGTGGTAGTGGTGTTAAGGCTGCAACACACGGAGCAGTTGCTAGATTTAGCTGCTGCTTTGTATCCTCATTACATGTGAATTAACCCATTTAATCCTCAGCCAGTGCTATGAGGTAGCTACTGTCTTTATTCTAATTTTATCCTTGAGGAAATATGGGTAGGGAAGGTAAGAACCTTCTCTTAACCTGCTAGTGAGTTGCTTAGTCAGGATTTGAACCAGGCTGGTTTGAGTGGGTGGGTTTGATGACTACATTGTGCGCTTCCTGGGTAGCCTTCCGATTTCCTTATGTCCCCTGTTCCTGCCTGTCTCCCTTTAGCAACCAGAGTGAATTTTTAAAATAGTCCTATCGTGTAGGTTCCTGTATTTAAGAGTCATATCTTTACTGTGGCTGATAGGCCCACCATGGTCTTGTCCAGCTGCCTTCCGGGCTTCTCTTCTGTTTGCCGCCTCTGTGACTGAGCACCCGTCTTGCCATTCTGTAAACTAATGCTCTCATTGTAGAGTTTGGTCTTGCCACCCCCTACCTGGGATACTCTTCCTCCAAAGCAGTGTAAACCCATCCCCATTTCATTTCAGATTTCGTTCAATTTCACTTTTTCAGAGAGACCTTCCATAACCACTCTGCTCAAATATGGCCAACCTCTGAGGCTCCTCCACTCTCCTTTTACATTTTGTTTCGTATCCATCATCACTCTTGAGATATTTTATGTGTTTATTATTATTTATCCCTCTTTCTAGGGGAGTGTGTTTGGTGTTCTATTTTGTTCATTTTGTTCACCGTCCTGTCCTGAGTGGTAAAGCTGTTAAGTACCTGCCACATAGTCGGTACTCAGGAAATACATGTTGAAGGAAGGAATCTTTTGCCTTTCAATTTTGCTTATAATTATTTTGCATAATGAAGTTTTCACTTGGACAGTCCAACTGTATTTTATTGTTGTTTTAGAGGATTCTGTCTTTAGGGTGAAGCTCAGAGGTTTTTACATTTCCCAGTAGTTCATATAGGTATTTGCTGTTTTCTCTAATTGTTATGGTTTTATTTAGTCAATTAAATCTTACATTCTGTTATAAATTATTTCATTCTATAGGATAAAATTAGAAATTCCACTCTTCTCAGTTACTTTTTTCAATTACTTTGCTTTTTAAAACAATTTTATTAACTTAAGAAATTTTAATTGCTTTTGATAATTGCATAGTTTATTTTTTACAGTATGTGAAAAGTGTGAAATTTAAATTTTTTGAAATTCTCAACTCAATAGCAAATCTTTATATTTTTAAAACTTTCTAAGGAATATTTTTGTGCAATGATTTAGTTTTTGGAGGAATTGACTCCTATGGTATAGGTCAGAATTTGCCCAATTAGTTGTATTTTGTTCAGATATGCTATATTTATTACCAAATGATCTAATAAAAACAGGAGTAAATGTTTGTTGTAAAACGATGTACGGTGTTTCTAAGCCATATTATCTTCGTATTTTGATACCATGCTAAGTTGTTTTTTTGTATAGCTCTTTGGAAGGGTGATACTAAGTTCTGGTTTGCTCAGGGCAGTTTGAGCTATATTTATTGTATAGGTCTAATTATTGATAATATTTCCTTTCATTTTCAAAGTATACTGGTTTGAATGACAAATTGCATAGTCACCCTCAGATTTGGGCATTGTTTTTGTGTTAGTTTTTTCTGCAAAACATGAGCATTGTTGTTAAGTCTACTTTTGTATTCCCTGTATGAGATTTGTTATGGAATGATACTGTGGACTTACGAAATTTTTGTTATAAAATGAAAATGTTGCTTTTAATATGTCTGTTTCAAAGTGCTTCCTTTAGAATAAGAACTAATTTCTGTATATTTGGAGAAAAATTCTGTATATTTGGGAAAATGTGTGTATTTGAGGATCAGATCATTCTGCCCTCTTGCACTTGATGCCTTCCTTGCTTGTTTATAGGATTTGATTCATGTTCTTTATTGGTCTGTTTTTATCAGCAGCCATGGTTTAAAAAAAAAAATACATAGGAGACATCCTCAATTCTTTCTATCCACGATTGGCCATTAACAGATTTATATACTTGTGCAGCTCAGTCTGTTCAGATTTTTTAGCACCGCTGGCCCAGGCAGTGCTGTCCTTACTCTTTGGTCAGACTTCTGCAACCTCCTCTCTTTACTCTTCTTTTTCCCAGATTATTTGCACAACAACTTTTCTATTTTTCCCTAAAGTGAGTTGTTTTGCTACTACTGTCTTGTTTGTACATGTATATGTGCATGTGTCTTCTGTCTAGGTAGGTGTAAGTTTGTAGTACTCTGTATCAGGAAATAGTTTCTTCTCACCCATTGCCAAGCAGTTCAATCTTCTATTTCCGTTACCTGATTGACCTTGAGTTTCTTTAAACTTTTTTATTTGATTGTTTTAACTGTCTAGGTAATTCATAGAATAAACACAATCTCACTTACCACGTTTTAGAATTTCCTTTGTGTGTAGGGCACTTTTGTTGATATAACATAGCCTAAGGTTTTTGAGTCACAGTTTTCTTAAGCATTTGATCAGATCTTTTCATATCTTAAAACCCCAGCAGGAATGTGGTTGTTAGAAGCATCTCACATCACAAATGTGATGTTTTAGAAGTTAAGTTTTTTTTATTTTTTTTAATTTTTATTTATTAATTTTTAAAGATTTTATTTATTTATTTGACACACATTGAGAGACAGCGAGAGAGGGAACACAAGCAGGGGGAGCGGGGGGGGGGGAGAAGCACGCTTCCCGCGGAGCAGGGAGCCCGATGCAGGGCTCGATCCCAGGACCCTGGGATCATGACCTGAGCCGAAGGCAGACACTTAATGACTGAGTCACCCAGGCACCCCTAGAAGTTAACATTTTTTAAAATGTACTCTTTATTGTGGGTTATAATTATCAGAAGAAAGGAATGAAGTCACCATGGAGAACAGTACATGAGTTTATGTTTAGAGCATTATACACTTGTAGAACTAGCTGGCGAAAGAATTTAAAATAAAAAAAAACATATATTTGGCATGATGGCAGAAATCTGTTGGCAGGAAGTAACATTGTTGTCTTGATCAGATCTCCTGGGTAGAGACTTTTTTCAAAATGGAGTATTCTACTGTAGTCTCGGTTGAGGTGCATGTAAATATCCCAGAGTGATATTTTGTGTCCTCTGTCACCTCCAGTTAGAGGATACCTAATGGGACTGTCTCTGATTAAGTTCAAGATGCTTGTCATCCCCAATCTCCCACATCCCCAGCTGAGCCCTAGGCTGGTTCAAATAAAACTCTCTTTAAGGTATACCCAAAAGCATATTGTCATTTTTCATTAAACTAGTCTAAATTAATCAAATTAAAATTGAATAAGACAACTTGAATAGCCGCACAGCCACACTGAAGTGCCCAATGGCGGTGTGGTTTAGTAGCTGCCCTTCGGGACAGCAGAACGGACCATTCTCCTTACACAGAGTTCTCGTGGACGGACGTTGCTGGCCTAGGCAGAAGTTGGAGGACAAATAATTTGTTTTTAACTTTGTATTTTGAAATAATTTTAAATTTACAGAAGAATTGCAGAAATAATACAAAGAATTACCATGTACCTTTCACCTCATTCACCATTTTTTATTTAACATTTACCACTTTAGAGCTCTTGGGCCTCCCCGCTTATGACATCCATTGCTCTCTTCCTCTTTCTCCTTTCTCCCTCTCTTCCTCTGGGAATTTGGAGAATTGCCCAGCTTTTCTTTGCTTTTTGCAGACATTGGGTTTTGGGGGGAAATAATTTTTTAAGATTAAAAAATATTTAACATGATTATAGATGTTTGACAGGTTTATACATTTATCTATTAGAATACACAAACCAGATTCTAAGAGTGCTCATTTCGTTTTTTGGGGTCTTTTCCATTGCTACTGAAGTTGTATTTATTCAGACTGTCACTGGTCTCAATGCTTTTTCCCTTGCTGAAAAATTTTTTAAACTCGTTATGAGAAGTATTAAAAATAATTCAGGAATGTGCTGATGACTTAACTTTTATCCATATTCACCTAGACATATGATTTATTTTGGACCAATTTGCACTATTTAGGTAGGCCAGTGATAAGTGAAGTCTAGTCTGGATACAGCTAGTGAGTTTTATTGGCATTTAAAAGCTGACTCATCATTTTTGAGGAATGATGGAATGATTGATTCTTCTTTGATGGAAAGATTAGATGAAAAAGAAAAACACTTCATGAAGCTGGCAGAGAAGACCAGGAACCATTGTGACATGAGGTGTGGGGCTTGATGAAGGTGCGGAGCGGGAGTGGTGGCATCACCATGCTGCGGCATGTGGCCTGTGTCAGCTACAGCAGCAGCGTACATTTAATTTAACCTGACAGAGCAAATACTACAATGAAGTCCATTATTTCCTTTGTACAATGTTATTTTCCCATAATGATGTCAGTCCCATCTTCTCCCCTTCTAAAATGTCAAACCATTCATATTGCCCCATATGTGTGTTTATTACATGCTTTTATCCACCTAGAATATTCTTCCATCTTTCAAAATTTGTTTAATAATTTAGAAAGTATTTTGATTCCCTCTACTGGGCCAGACAAGAAAGAGTTTTCCTGTATTCCCAGGGAGCCCAATTTAGAGAGGAAGAATGAAAATAAACAGCCAAGTATAAATGCACTAGACAATTTTACATAGTGGTGAGGACCATGAAGAGAATAACATCAGGTGATACAGTAAGTGTGATCAGGGTGGAGTGCTTTCACTGAGTATGTGCGAAGCCTTTCGTCAGGGCTGTGTGAAGAGGTGACATCAAACCTATGACAAAAGGGGCTGATGTGGGAAGGCCTGAAGACTGAATGTTTCTGGGTAAAATGAGAACCCAGTGCAAAGGCACTCCTACTGGAATGAGATTACACTGAGGAATAGCAAGGTCAGGCTGGGGGGTGGGGGCGAGAGGAGATGACGTTGACGAGAGATGGTGTCTGTCCAGACCCTTCCAGGAGGCCTGGGAAGGAGTCGGGATTTCATTGGAAGAGCAGTTGCAAGTCATTGGATGATTTTAAGCAGAGTGGCATGATCTGATATATTTTTAAAAAGAATGGTCTCAAAGCAGTTAGAGAATGGTTGTAAAGCTCGTAAATGTGTAGGGAGGTGGGTAAGAGTTGAAGCAAGGGGATTGGAGAGTAGGCGCTTGCAGTTGTTGAGGTGGGAGACGATTGTGGCATGCACTGGGAAATTTTTTCCAGGTTCCTTTTAATTCAGCATGGTCAGAGCACTTCAGCCTTCCATAATCTTCCCTTGATGAACTTCCACAGTACTTGTTCTCTAAGGATGCGATGTAATATTTAATTTTACTATTCCTGTTTCCTTACCTAGGCTGTATTCTCCAAGAGCAGCGATTTATTTATATTTCCGATTTCCTCGGTGAAGTGTGCACATAATTATGCCCATTTAAAAATTATGTTCTTCTTAGCCACAGAATTTCAGTCACCACTTTCTTGAATTTTCAAAGTATAGAAGTTCCTATAGATAATACAGAAGAATCACTTGAAAATTTACTTAAAATTAAATGAGTGATATATGACTTAAGTTACACAAAAGAGAAAAAAAGAAAAAGAAAGCCAGCAAGCACTTTATAAGTTAGTTGAGTAGGACTTGAGGTTAAGAAATGAAACTGAAATTTAAAACATAAAAGTAACATTAATTGCCAGGGTAGAGATATTATATTAAGTACATTTTGAAAGAACATCAGTGGCGTTAATTAGGTTTTCGAGTTACCCCCACAGACCTAAGTAACAATTTTTGATCCTCTTAAAGTGCAGGTGTTTTTACCCACTCCTCTCCTCCAGAATATACATGTTTCTTCTCCACATTAACATCTGCGTATGGCTTATAATGTAAACCATAACGAAAGATAAAAAGAGTTTCTCAATCGAATGGTTGGAATACTTACTACTATTACTTGTAATGTTTTATATTTTGTTAACAATAGGTATCATTTAATAGACGGTTTTAAATTGTCTATTTTAAGAAGTTTAAAGCAAATTATTTGGCAAGTTTTGAAGTAACCCTCAGTAGACAGTGTGAATTAGAATGTGTTCTTTCCTTTGGTCACTTACCATGTCTCCCCACCCAGCACAAGTACATACACATGAATGGGTTTTACCCAGAGAGATTTATTCCAACGATGTGTTTTAAATGTTTTTGACATTAAAAAAAAAAAAAACCCAAAGCATTTGAGACAGAAATGTTTTTTAGACAATAGTTGTTTAATGAGCTGCTTGTATATACAGGAGAAGAGAATGGGCCTGATTACTCACAATCTGATGTTTGAAAAAGTATTTTTCCAGATCTTATACATTTGCATATCTAATTGCCATGTAATCAAAACTAAGTGAACTGTAGCTGCTTGAAACTCTGAAATGAAAAGCAATCATCTGTCCGGGGAGGAGGGGGAACCCCCTTACATGCAAGCTAGCCTGAATATTAGCATTATAGTCTTCTTGTGTTTAATTATAGGTGTCTGACTGAGCAGCAAATGTATGCTTGTATAATAAAGAAGGGAATGTGACTCTGAAACACCAGCTTGGCTTTTTGGTAACAGAGCATTGGCTTTGAGAGAAGTTAGTATCCATTGTGTATTTTGGCGATAAGGGATTGTGCCATAATGGCTGTTAATTACCTGCTTTGTTTGATATGGAAAGTAGTGGTTCCACATTTTTCTTCTTACCGGTGGCAGCACTCAATTAAAATGTGTATTAAGCAGCGATAACGCCCTTCTTTTATCTGCCGGGAAGACAGGAGGTAAAGAGAAGTAACTGACTTTTTCCATCTGTTTGTTGGCAGCTTTATTTTTGGGTAAATCCTTTGAAAATAGAAAATTGCTTACCCCAAGATGCACCCTTTATAGTTCCATAGACTTTAATACTGTATTTTATTATTTTTGCTACCTCATAAAAGCATTATTAAGAGATATCCTGTTCTTAATAATCATAAATGTCATTTGGAAGTTTTGTAGCTACTGAGTACCAGAGAATTTCAGACTACTTAAAGCTCCTTTTATGTTTTAGCTCCTTTGACCTTCTAAATCTGACACAAATTTAAAACTCTCTTTTTTTTAAGTTTTCTTATTGTCAAATAAGTAAATTACCTGTTTGTTTGGTACTTTACCTTCCTAACTTGCGTATTGAATCTGTGTAATTTGAACATAATTAATAACCACGAAGGTCTGCTTAGAGAGATTGCAGGTAATGTATGTAAAGGATGTACAAGCATACATACATCCTGTGTGCTGTTTGACGCTGCTCCACTCAGTGCCATTTCTTCTAATGTTGTTTGTGCAATATTTTTCTTTAAAAAAAGTATTTATAAATATAGTAAATTGTCAATATGCATGTTTTTCTGTGCTCTGCCTGCTGTCATGCACTCTCAGCCAGTGAATGCTGGTCTAGTGGATCACACATTTCTCAGTCAGTATAATGCATCGTATTACAATACTGTCAGCCACTTGAGTGTTGTACATTGTATGTGGTTTACTCTGATCTCCTCTTGCCATTTGTATTTTGTCCTTGAAATTGGTTTTGACCTACAATGGCTGATAAAAGATGTGCAAGTTATTGTTCTGGTTAGTCTACTGAATGAGAAAATCAGAGCTTTAATGAGAATTTTGGGTATTTTCAGGATAAAGAACTAACAGAGGCTACGGGTCAGCAGGGATAAGTATATGGTCTAGGAGGATGGAACTGACCAAGGATAGCTGGAAGAGATAGGGTTTGGAGAATACTGAGTCGTTAATACTAGTCAAAATAGGAGAGGTAGAATACATTTATAGTGTTTTAATAAATACAGTGTATAAATTCATTTAAAAGCAATGAATGTACTGTGCTATCACAGCCTATATAGAATTTAGGGCTCAGAGAATTTGTGTGTGTGGTGTGTGTGTGTAAAGGTATACACGTATATACTTGTGTGTGTGTGTATATATATAGTGTGTCTATGTGTAAATATGTTTATTGTGTATATATGTATACATATGTGTGCATATAACTTGAACATCTAAGCTCCTAAAATTTTATTTTATTTTAAAGATCTTCTTATTATGTGAGAGCGGGAGAGAGTGCGCGCATGAGTGGAGGAAGGGGTAGAGGGAGAGGGAGAAGCAGACTCCCCACTGAGCAGGGAGCCCAACTCAGGACTGGCTCCCAGGACCCTGACATCATGACCTGAGCCAAAGGCAGCCGCTCAACTTAACTGAGCCACCCAGATGCCCCTAAGCTCCTAAAATTTTAAAGAAAATAATTCTCAGTCATTTCTGAAATATTTTATTTATATTATTTACAGTTAAGGTGTGGAAGTAGGGTTAGAGATTATTGATATATAACAATTTCTTAAGTTTTACTTTGGAAATACACAGTGGGTTAAATAGGGATAATTTAATAGAATATTAACCTTTGTGAATTTTTTGGAGGCAGGTTGGTAAATACTTCTACACTAAGCTTACATATTTAAATCTAAAGTTGCTTTTTGATAATTTAAACTTTTAAGAAGAGAGAGCAGGTTCAGTCTGGGACTGACCAACGTTATGAATGATAAAGATTCAGGGTTTGACACTATAAAATATTAAACACTTGATGAAACTGTAACTATGATTTCTTTAAGAATTCCTGAAATTTTTGCCTTCTTACGTTTTGTGCTTAAAAAAGAACTCCACTGTAATTTGAATCTCATAGGAAAACAACGATTATTCTATTTAGGGTGAACTTGAAATTTATATTGTCATTGTCATTTTAAATGTAACTTACACATGAATTCACTAATTTTCCCTTCCCTTTTAAAAAGCTTAATACTTCTGAATCCAAACACTTACTCTAAAGCTTCATTTGGAAAACACTGCTCATTTCTCTCCACTTTCTGAAAATTCTTTGAGTAATTATTTGAGAAAAAAAGTTTTGCATTTTAATAAACTCATTAATTGAGATAAAGTTTTATCAGAGAGATGTCACTTTCTCTTGTGAAGTTTTCCCAATTTAAGTGACATTTTTGTTGTGGCATAATTAATATTCTTGAAGTGTTATTTTATAAAAATAAGTAATTGAGAGATAAGTTGGTAAAATCTGAGTAATTGAGCTTTAGGGTTAAAAAATATTCCTAAATTTTGTGAAGGACATCTATAGCCACAGGAAATTTCATTGCACAAAGGAGGAAAAGTACCCTTTTAAATCACACGGGTTGTGGTCTCTACAAAGTTTCCAAGTGCCTTGTCTATGTTTTGGATCATATTTGGAATTTCCAAATTCTTTTCAAAGTCTTCAACAATATATTCAAATGAAGTTAGTTGTTTTGTACTCCATCGATCCCATACTAATCTGTTATCTCCATTCAGTCACCTAATACAGTTTGTGTTCGATTACAGAATATTTTTCGGAGTGAGAACTTTGTCTTAATCATCTCTGGAACATGCACAGTGCCTGGCACATCACAGATCATGTTTCCCTTAGTACCTTGTATTCCACCTATTAACTAGAGCTGTTTGTTCATTTCTACTGTTGAATTAATTTTCTGTTTTCATACACAGTTTTAGTTCTTCAGTACTGTGTTTTAAGATTTATATTGTCCAGTACTAGTGTTGGGTAATGTGTGTGAGTTTTTCCCCCTGTGAACCAGAAACACACAGCTGTAAGCAAGGACTAAAATGGAAGACTCACTCAGTTCTGGGATGATTAAGGGCTAGATGGACAGGAAATTGACTCTGAGCATGAGTAATGGGAATTGGAGCCAATTTCACAGAAGTAAACTGGGCTTCGGGGGGGCCTGTGTCACATGTGAATGGAGGCTAAATGCTGTGACTGCCACCTAGGAAATGTTTCTAGTGGCAGGAAGGAGAGAGAGTCTTGTAACTATAACCAGGGCCAAGCTGTTTTGCTGTTTTTGAATACCAGAGTATCTCCATCCCTCTGGAAGAAAGAGAGTTTTAAAGAACGTGAGGCCTTCTGCTTCCAGTAATGAATGAATAAACTCCTGTTGGACTGACACCTGGAGGAAGCCACTCTAAAAAATATATATATAATAGAAGGCTACCCCTTGTATTATATAAGGCAACTCCAAGGCACTGGGGAATGAATACAAGCAGAGTTTACAGGAGGGAAGCATATATTGTGCCTGACTTTTTTAACTTGGGGTCACGCACAGTATGTGGCACTAATTCTAACCTAGGGGAAATCCCTAATTGTTGGGAAGGGGGAATCCAGGAAGGAAAAGAGGAGAAGAAATCCCCAAATTCTTGCTGACCCCTGAATCACACACATACAAAACAGGCTTCAAGGATCTCAGCTAAAGTTCTAAACTAAGACCAGAGCTGGGACCCAAGAAATGAAGTTTGTAGTTCTGAATTGAATCAAGACAATTGCCTAGTAAAGTAAAAATAGATCTCCAAAATAAAAATAACAAAATCTAGAATCAGCATATAGTTCAGAATTAAAACATGAAGATTAATCACGTTCTCAAAAGACAGTCAACTGATCCCAGCCTCCAGATGTCAAAACTAACAAGACATGTATTTTAAAGCCGCTGTTAACAATAATTCTCATAAATAAGACAAAATACAAAAATGGAATTTCTAGAACTGAAAATAAACTATCTGAAATAAAAAAATTACTGGATGGATTTAACTGCTGAGGAAGGAGTATGCAGATTTAAAGACAAAGCAGAGCAATAGAAACAGTCTGTTGTAAATAACAGGGAGAGGAAAAAATTGAGTTAAAGGGAATAACATGTCAAATGGCCTCTCTAAACGTAATTGTGGAGTTCCGTAAAGAAGAGCAAGCAAATGAAACAGAAGTAACTGAAGAAATGATGGCAGAGGATTTCACAAACTTGTTGGAAGCCTTAAATCTACAAATTCTTCAAGATGCTTATCATACAACAATCAGAATGAACATGAAGGGGGCCACCTTGTAGCACACTAGAGCAAAACTGTTGGAAGCCTTATAGCAGCAAGAGAAAAATTACACATTACATACAGAGGAACAATGATGCAGTTAATGGCTGATTTCTCAGAAAGTAGGGAGGCCAGAAAAGAGAAAAATATCTTTTATTTATTTATTTTTGAAGATTTTATTTATTTGACACAGAGAGACAGCGAGGGCAGGAACACAAGCAGGGTGAGTGGAAGAGGGAGAAGCAGGCTCCCCACCGAGCAGGGAGCCCGATGGCGGGGCTCAGTCCCAGGACCGTGGGATCATGACCTGAGCTGAAGGCAGACACTTAACGACTGAGCCACCCAGGCGCCCCAAGAAAAATATCTTCTAAACACTAAAAGAAAAATACTGTGAACCCTGAATTCTGTAACCATGGAAAATATCTTCAACTGAAGATGAAATAACGACATTTGAAATAAAAGATAACTAAGAATTTATTATTAGTAGACCTCCATAGTGGAAAAGCTAAAGCGGAGGTTTTCAGACTTAAGATAAGCAAGAGCAGAAAGTTGCTTATTTAGAAATGAACACCAATAATGGTAAATTCCTGGGTGAATAGAAAAGACTTTTTTGTGGGGAGGAATGGGTCTTTTTAGTTTCTTTATAATACACATAACTGTGTAAAGAGGAAAAGATAGCATTGTCCTGTGGAATTTTAAACTTTCGTATGTGGTCCACTATGGACCTCATAGTGGTGGTTACCAACATATATTCGCTTTCTGTTTGTAGCCTGTTTTTGTTCCTCTGCTTCCCTTTAGAAAGAACCACCACTATGAGGGAACTTCCTCAATTTGATGAAGGCCACCTGTGAAAATACCTATAGGAGTGTCATACTCCACAGTGACAGACTCATTGCATTTCTCCTAAGATCATGAACAAGCCAAGGGTGTTTGCTTTCATCTTTTCTACTCCAGTTGCTACTAAACTTCTTAGAAAGTGCAATAAAACAAACAAAAAAGGAATAAAAATAGCATGCATATTGGAAAGGAAGAAGTAAGTAATATTATTATGAGACTTCCCGATTGCTTATATAGAAAATTCTGTTATATACAAGGTCAGTCCAACAAGAAGAGATCATGGTCTTAAATTTGTATATACCAAATAGAATAGGTTGAAAAGACATATAAAATAAAACTTACCAGAACTAGAAGAACTTATATCCACAGTCATAATTTTAATACAACCCTAAATAACTGATCAACAAGCAGACGAAGTTAGGAATGTAGAGGATCTGAACAATGCAACTAACAGATTGGATTTAGTTAACAAAAAAACAAAAACAAACAAACAAAGAACATTGCACCCAACAGTGCCATAATTCATTCTTTTAAAGTGTGTGTGTGGAACATTTTGCCAAAGTGTGTGCTGGCCAATAAAGAAAGCCTCAGCAAAGTTCAGAAAACTGAAATAATTCATTGTGCTTTTTAATCACAATGAAATCGAGCTGGAAATCACCTAGAAATTAAAAATTAAGTGTTGGCAATAAATGAGGTGCATTTTAACTTAAGGATCTAGAAAGAACAGTAAAGTAGATCAAAGCAAAGGAAAAGAAAGAAGTAAAGCAAAGAGCAAAATTTAATAAATAGTAAAAGTGCTGAGTGTTGATGATTCACAAAAGTAAAAGTTGTTTCTTTGAAAATTCACAAAATAGATAAGGATAAAACTGATTCAAAAAAAAGGAGGCAGAATTAATTTGATGTCATTAAATGCAGCACTATTTTGTACCACCAGGATGAAGAAAGCAACCAAATAAATTGACAAAAGTTTGTTATTCACATAGAATTTGTATTTAGAGACTTATTCTGTCTTTTCATTATATTCTGTGATATATGTTAAAAGGAAAAATATAAGTGAAAACAATTTCTAAAAACTTCCTGGACAGTTGTATCATCCTTTTATTCAATCGTGTTTTTCTTGCCACATATAATCAAACCAGGAATGTTGGTGATGTAGCATTTTTTTAAAGGAGTACTTATTATTATTCCCTACTTTTTTCCTCAAGCCATTGTAAGTTTAATACACATTGTTGTTAAAAGCAAAGGGTCTGAAATTTTTATCCTACTTGTAAGCTAACAGGATAACTTGCCACCACAGTTTTAAGGATGCTGGTGGAAGACCTGAGACTTCTGGACCAGAGAGCTGGTCCAACTGTGTCGACTAGGAGCTGGGGCTCAGGGAATCAGTGCAAATATGCTGATACTCTATATTCAGTGGGCTGCATTGCTGAAGAGGCACCAGGGCCAAGGTTCCAGCACTTACGGACAAGCAGCAGACAATACAGTTTCCTACCTCAGGGGAGGAAGCAGTAGGTCTCCTTGAGCTGTTTAGTTGCCTCTGTGGCTGAGTGCAGAAGCTGCTCAGTTAGAGGAGATCGATCAGCCTTGCATTCTGGCACACCTGTGGGAACATGCAGGGATGCTCAGGGCTTGTTGCAGACTGCCAGTCCCAACAGTAGTTAGGCAGGTTCAGCTGTGTACTACTGCTGCCTAGCATTTACAGTATTAGTAAGACCCTTCAGGTTCCAAGATGTTGAAATATTTTTAAGGAACTACCTGAGAATAGATGACGTACTGTAAGTAAATATTAAGAATGGAAATGAAGACCAGATAAGAAATACTGGAGATATAAAATACAATGAACAACTTCAGAGCTATAAATTTGAAAACATATATAACTTAAATTCCATATATTACAGATACTTGTTTCTGAGTCAATTTTTATAGTCAATAAAATCTAACAAGAAATGCCTTTTTTTTTTTATTAGAGAATAGTAAAACTTTTTGTGTGGAACTGAATTGATTAAGAATTTTTGAGATAGTAAAACTGATCATTGGGACAGTTCTGAAAGGAAAGTATAAAACAAAATGGAGGGGTGCCTTGTGTGCATTTAATTCCGGTCATTTGATTGTTTATATTCCTGAGGGACAGCAGGTAGGCCAGTGGAATTAGACTAAAAGCTCTTTTTAATATAATGTGTATATGTATATTGTAGAAAGAAGGGGTAGACACAGAGGAAGAGCAAGTGAAATTGGGGAGGCATGACTACTCAATAAATGATGGTAGGATAGTTGGGTTTGCATATTGCAAAAAGAAGTTCCAAATTAATTAAACATCTAAAAGTGAAAAGAAGAAAACCATTGGAAGAAATCATAGAATATATTTGTGACTTCAGAGTAAGGAAGGATTGGACTAGAAAACTCATAAAGGAAGGTGGATAGATATGGCTACGTTGAAAAAATAATCTTGTTATGTGAAAGACGCTAAACTGTTAGAAGACAAGCCACACAAAGTGTTTGTATTTAGACTACATAAAGAATTCATTTAAAAACGAAAAGAAGACCATGGATCCAAGAGAATAAATACACGAAAAAGTGCTTTACTTTATTAATACTCAGGGGAATGCACATTATAATGACAGTAGTGCTACTTGACACCCATTGAGTTGTCAAAATAAATATACTACCTAGGTCTAAGATGTGGAGGAAAGTAACTCCCATGCAGTGAAGTTGAGAGTGTAAATTGGTACAACAACCTTAAAAGAGTAGTTCAGCAGTGTCTGTTAATTGTGGGTTTTTGTTTTGTTTTAATTAAAGATCTTGTCTGTGGGAATTGTACTGTTCCTTAAGAAACTCCTATATCTGTTTGGAAGGTAGCTATGAGGATGTTCACTGCAACATTATAATAATACAATAATAAACTATTATTAATTGTAATACAGTACTAAATAATACAATAATAAACAATAAGAAACTATTGAGAACAGCATAAATGGCCGTTAGTGGGGAAATAGAAATTCTGGTCTCTTCATGCAGTAGAGTATTATTTGGTAATAAAAAGGAATACATTTGATCAGATACACTTGATTCAGTATATACTCAGTCTTGAAATTGTGATTAAAAAAAAAAAAAACCCAATTTTTAATTATTCTAGGTACTTTTCAGTATTTAAAAAATATTAATGTGTTCTTTACACATTGAATAATTTGAAAAGGGAACCATACCCCGTGGTAATATGGTGATACATCATTCTGTATGTGAGATAGAGTTTCAAGAGATTTTGTGTCTAATGTATTAAACTATCAAGACACCCTTTAAATATTGAATACTTATTTTTTTTGGTGGGCATAGGTGGTTACTGCTTTCTACTTAAAGTAGAAATTTTGTACTTAGAGTAGAAAATTAGTCTAGCAATTGGTTGTTCATAAGTGACTGAAACTTTTCAGTTTTTTTAACCTTTCTCAAATCTGTCACCTCATTATGATAATCTGTTCATTTATATAGGGCATTATTTTCAAAGACTGTCCTCTCATGATTAAATCGTAACTAAGTACAGTTAAGTATTCTCGGATATTAGGGTAAAATGAGATTAATATCTTTCTGTGGTTTATTAATATCCTAAGAGTGCAGGCTGTTTATGGAAAGTTAGAAATACATAGACATATACACAGCATATACATGGTACACAGAATATGCATTCTGCTCTATTGCTTGCAACTTAATAATATGAGGGTCTTTTGGATAAGATGGAGGATTTCTAAAAATTCATCATAAAGTATTCTATCTAGTTAAATTTGGGGGTTTATGGCCTTTTCAATGTGCCTTTAATGCTTTGATGAAATGAAGAGAAGTCTTGTCATCTTCCCTTAACTACCTTTTCCAGCGTGTTCATTGAATAAGGATTAATCCAACATGTCTATTAAAGAAGTTATTTTTTCACACCAAAATGAATACTTCTTTTTTTTCTTAGCAGTGTGGATTTGGTGCAACTTACTTGATGTTCTGGAATAGATTTTAATTTATTTAGCCTAAAAATAATCCTAAACATTATGACTACTTTGAAATACATTGACCAAGGTTAGGTTAGTCTCTTGCATTCATGCCATAATTATGGCTTTAGTGGCTTAATGGGATTCTTTAATTTTATTTTATAATTTTTGTGAAGGTGCAACTTGAATGCTAAGTGTACAAAAACAAGTCTTTGTTGAAAGAAGCAGCAGTGGGACACACACGCACACGGGAAATTTTTATGAGGAACTGACTTTACACAGTTGTGCCACCTTCTACTCGTGGGTATCCAGAGCAGGCATCAGGAAGATCCAGAGGGAAGGAAGTAATAGACTCATTTGCTTTTGGGAGTATATAGAGTTTAGAGAGGCCTTACCTTTTTTTAAAGGGTTCCAACTGAATAACTCAGGCCCACCCAGGATAATCTCCCGTTTGAGTAGAGTCAACTGGTTAGGGACTTGAATTACATCTACAGAATCTTTTCACAGCAGCACCTAGATTAGCATTTGGTTGAATAGCCGGGAGAATGCTAAAAAAAAGGCAACTGCCTCCTTTTTGTCTCCCAGCTCTTAAGAAGGAATGTATCTTACTGCTCAGCCTAACTGGTAACGCACACTAGAATGGAATTCTGGCAACTGTAGCTCAGTGTAGCTAAATTGACACACCCAGATAACTAACTTTTCTCCTTAAATAGTAGCTTCCTTTATTTTGATTATTGATATTAAAGGATAATCTCATTGATGAACAAGAGATATAAATTTGGGTATTATTAGAAGATACACAGCTATTTCAGGGAGGTTAAGATCAATCAGGAATCATGTCCATTTTTGGTCTATATTTAGTTTATATTTAATAGGTTTACTTGTTCCTACCGACCTTGTTCTTTATTTTCCTCCCTCGCATCAGTTTTCCATGTTTAGTGTACACATGCCTTTTAACAGTTAATATGAAGAAAAGTGGATGTTCGGGGTTTTTATATAAGCAAGATTCCAATGTATTACAAGTCAAGTAATCTGGAGAGAGGTCTGATTCTTGTCTTAAATGAAAAGGAGCAACTGACCAGGGAAAAACAGGTCACATCAACTGAAAACTAATTTATTTCTTGATTCTTTTATCCACTAGACATTTTAATTAGCAGTAATCGCGCCTCGGATAAACCTCATTGGCTACGATACTGCCACTGCGCAAAGCTTCCACTAGACATTTTAAAAAAATTTCCTTTGTGGTAGGGAATATGCTAAGTCCTGAAGATACAGTTAAATATAAGATAACAGTGCCTGCTCTTTCATAGACAAGCTGGAGAAGTATAGATTTTAATTAGAAGTAAATTAAGCCGGGTTAGATGATACTATTTTTCATGAGTTCCTAGTTTTGTTCCAGTAGTGGGTATAACTTAGAAGGGCCACAGACTTTAAAGTCTTGAGGGTTCCTAGATAGGTTTTTCAAAATTACTACAAACCATTAGAGAATTTTAAGGAAGAAGTGTTTTATACTTTACTGGGAGGAAGGCCTTTATTTTGGTTATTGATATTACAGGATATTTTATTGATAAGGGATATAAATTTAAGTGTTATTAACTATTAAATTTGCATGTGTAGATAAAGTCTTTGCAATTTATGAGCTGTAGACTTTGAGGATTAGGGTTCCATTTATTGTGTAATAGTTTCTACTACTTAAAATCAGTTCTTTCAGCATGGAACAATTAGAATAAAATGCTCTGTTTTTCAAAGAAAATCAAATTAACTTGATTTATAAGTTCTTCCCCCCCCCCCCATAGAATGCCAATTTTGTATTTCAGTAAGAAGATCTGGCATGGTAAGCCTAGGAAGGCCATAATTCAGCTGCTTACAGCTCTCCCAAATGCAGTAGGTGTTCACAGAGGCTTGCATTTCTTTTTTGAAAGATTTTGTTTGTTTGTTTGTTTGTTTGTTTGTGAGAGCCAGAGAGCACGCATGAACCTATGAGTGGGAGGAGGGGGGAGCTAATCTCAAACAGACTCCACACTGAGCGCAGAGCCTGACATGGGCTCACGAACCCTGAGATCATGACCTGAGCCGAAATCAAGAGTTGGGGTGCTCAACCAACTGAGCCACCCAGGTGCCCCCGAGGCTTGCATTTTTTATGGCTGCATGAATTTGTTTACTGTGAGGATATATTGTTACATCTCCTACTTTGTAGATAAAATTAGAGAGCTGAACTCTAGAGTTGGTAATATGGAGTTATGTTTATTGAACATGGTATTTTCTCTCCCATTTCACTAAACATCTGAGTGTGAAGAATATCCTAAGAAACATGGGGCAAGAATCCTAATCTTAAGTAGAATTTTAACCAATAGTAGAAATGAAGAGATGAGATCTATATACATAATAGAGTTGCCTTATAAAAATGTGTCATTGGTAAGAATCAGATGACTAGGACTCCTAGAGAAATTGAAGATGGAAGAGCTCCTGAGACAACTAGTCAAAAATGGGCCTCAGAGATACTTTCACATTTCATGCGGACATGGAAAAAGAATAGGTTCAATGATGCTGCTTCCAGTGTGGCATAGTGGAGAGGACATGAGAAAAAGAGTCAGACTTGCGTTTATATTCTGGGTCTTTTACTTACTCTTTAAAGCACTTGCGACAAGTTACTTTCTCGGACTAAATCTCATCTGTAAAATAAGGTAATTTTAGGATTAGTAAATATGAAAGGATTATTTTTAGTATTTTTTATATTGATTGTTTTATAATATAGACAGTTGATAAATCTTTAGGTGTCTGTGGTCATTTTCAAAGAGATGTTTTCTTCAATTATGATTACTATTAACATTATTTAAATTGAACCTCATTCTCAAAATTAATCACGGTAATTATTAATGGTAGCTTAATTCGTAAGCATTACAATGATTTCATGTGGTTGTTACAAAGCTTGTTTTATACCTGAGAAAATGTTTCCATTGCCTTCATATTTCAGTTAGATGGGAAATAGCATCTGTTACATCAGTTCCTTAATTAGCTGAGAGGAAATGGAGCAAACTTATTCTCAAAGAGTGGACTTGGGTGTCCTGTCTAAGCAAATCTTGTTGTTGTAGGTAAGAGAAGTCTTTCATCACTAGTGGATAAGTGGTGCACCATTCCTCGGTCACTGAAAATACTTCCTTCGTCACTGAAAATACGTCCTTGGTCACTGATGAAACATATTTTAAAGCTGTAATTAAAGCTTTGAAGCAAAGAATAACTTTGTGATTATACAGTTCTAGTGATGTCAGTGGGTAATAGGGAGAGGAATTTAAGAACTGCACTTCAGTTCCATATCTCTGAAAGTTGAGCGTGCTCGAAATGATTTCTAATAAAGAAGACAAAAAACATGGATTCTCTGAACTTTTATTGTTTATTCTGCTCAGAGATCATGCTTTTCTTTGGTGAGGTAGGTGAATTCTCAGGGAATTACAGTAGAGTGTAAAAATAACAAAATGTAACATTTAACTTAAACATTAATTATTATAACTGGATAGTATATAAAATATATAGAAGTGACAGTTTGTAACAGTAGAGAGTCATGAGTATAACAGGCCAGTTTAGTTAGTAAATAGTTCAGGAATTTTTTGAACAGTTTTTAGGGAAATTATATATATTGCCTGCATAACTGTAATTCATGAAGAAGGCATTCCTACAGCTGTTTTTACCTATTAAAATGCCTGCAGAGTGGCATTTAATAAAGAAACAAAAGATAACAGACCCTGTTTTTACTCTATTTTTGCTTGACCACCACCTATTTGATGGAAGTGTTTAAAGGTGCAGTTAGCTGTTGTGGTTCCACTTACCGTGTATTCAGACTGTTGAAACCCGTTCCAGTCATGCTAACAACATCATTGAAGAAGAATTTTTTAAAAAAATGTTTTCAGTTTATTCACATCTTTGAATGTACATGTTAGTCTTACTCTGGGTCAGTCATTTTTCACAAGTACCCACAGGAAGTGAAAATAATTCAGTATCTTTAAGGGGAAAGGGAAATTGCGTTACATAATACACTGTGCCACATTAAATAATCACTTTTATGGTTCTGTTTTGCTGATCCAGTTATCGTGAAGGTTTATTAGAAAGGTATCACTTTTTATAGCTATATTTTGTTAGCCACATTTTAATAAAAGATTAGAAGAAAAGTCTTGGATTTTATAGGTTTTGGATGATAGAGGCGGTGTAATAGGAGAAATGTAAACCTGGAGAACCTTAAATTCACCTAGTTCTTCAATGAAGTAAAGTTATCCTTGCTTTTTATCCTCTGGGAAGTATAGAGAGGTGAAATATGTTAATACTTTGGAATTCTTAGGAAAAGAACTCTGCTTCTAATGCATGAACCATTTGGACAATCTAGTACTGTTTTTAATCACCATTGGACATCATGTCATCTGTTAACCAGAAATAAGAGGTATGCTATTCACAGTATTTATACCTACTACCACTTGGCTGTGCATTAAAACCATCTGTAGAGCTTTTCAAAATATGAAAATCTCTGGGGTATGTTGTGGATACCTATCTATATTTTTTTCAGTTGAAATCAGAGGGACAATTTTAAGATATTTAAATAAACCACATAATTATCAGTGTTACAAATATTTTAGATAAGAAACAGGGCGCCTGGGTGGCTCAGTTTGTTAAGCATCTGCCTTCAGCTCAGGTCATGATCCCAGGGTCCTGGGATTGAGCCCAGAGTCAGGCTGGCTCTGCGCTCGGTGGTGAGTCTGCTCGTCCTTCTGTCCTTCTGCCCCTCTCCCTGCTCTCTCTCTCTTAAATCAGTATCTTAAAAAAAAACAGAGAACCTCCCCCTCCCCCCCCCCCACACACACAGGGGCACCTGGGTGGCTCAGTCGTTAAGCGTCTACCTTCAGCTCAGGTCATGATCCCAGGGTCCTGGGATCCAGCCCTGAGTCATCCTCTCTGCTCAGTGGGGAGTCTACTTCTCCCTTTCCCTCTGCCCCTCCTTTAACCCCCACTTACGCGCGCACGCGCTCTCTCTCTCTCTCTCTCTCTCTCTCAAATAAACATATAAAAATCCTAAAAAAAAAAACAAAACAAAACCCAAACTATTAATGTTACTCTGGTTTGACTTACTTTTATCATTCTAATCTTAATTCTAAAATTTTCCAAGGTTGAAAGTCACTGCCATGAAAATAATTAAAATATCCTAGGTAATTGGGGGTGGGCATCTGTATTTTTTAATCTAAAGGAATGACTGATTAATTGTTATTTCATTCAATTTAATTTTATTATTATTTTTTTACTGTGGCTTTGATTTTGGGGCTTCCTTGTAGAGGAACTAGGACTTCTTGTTGGTTGGTTATGTTAACATAATGACAGGCAGTGGAATTCATATTACCTGGAAAGTCATCTTTTAAGGAAAGGCTAGGAGGGGAGTAGGGATACTAGGAGGTACATAATAAAAAGTATTAGGTACTATGAACTTAGTCACTGTCTTTGCAACCTTGTAACCTTTACAAATGAGGAAATATAATTTCAGGAGGTAGTTATTTCACCGAATAACCTAGATCAGTCAAGTTTAGTTATGCACTTTGATAAGACAGTGAATTTTGGTGTCTGTCACTCATTTCAATTGCAAGTAAATAGTTACTCCATTACTATTTATTTCCTGTGTGTCTTCCTGGCTAGCTAGCCTGTGAGCTTCTTCAGGGCTTGCATGTCTGTCCACTTAGGCGTCATAAACCTTGTTTACTTAGGAAGGTGCCTTCTGTTTAGTAGAAAAATTCAAATACTGAGTAAGTAAATGAATATATGAATGAGTTGCTCAGGGTTACAGAGGTAACTGAAATAAGGTACTGAAATAAGGCTAGTATTTGAGTCTTTGTTCACTTTTTTGAGGTAGGTAATGTGGAAAGACCTTGTTTGTTGTCTTTCTACTTAATCAGTTCTTTTTATTTGTTCTCTGTTACACAGTGACCAAATGCTGATTTAGGGTTTGGATCATACTTAACACTCCAGTTATTGTTAATAAATATGAATACTTGGTAGGTGCTCAGGACCATGGAATATGAAACAGTTTAGCATATTCCTTTTTTCCTTACCAAGGATCTTAAAGTTCAGGTGTGACAATAGAGCTCTGCAGTTACGCATTTCTGTATTAGAGACAGTTGTGTTTTTGATGCTGCTTATCACCGATGGGTTCAAGATTACCTGAAGGAGGCTGTGAGTTAATATTTGGGCAATATGAATGCTGTAAATAGCTACAGTGGCCTTAGGTTGGACAGACAGGACATTGCAAAGTAACAACTATAAATAATAGAGCTGCTCTTCCTCTTCTCTGTTATAGTCCTCAAGGACTGTAATCTAACAACCCATGTGCCCTTGCTCTCTTACGTTTTGGAAAATCCTAATTATATAGCATTAAGCTATGGTCTTTGGCTTCCAAAGAAATGAGGCAGGCCGTAGCTGTATGTGGATCCTTCAAGATAACCTTTACTTTCCTATGATTGTAGTTTATTCCTCTGATTCATCTTTTTATTTTGAATATGTGTCTTTACTTCAATTACATGTTTAGTGTTTTTTTAATCACAGAAGGCAGGTAGAATATTCTGTTTTGGTATTGCCTAGTTGATATTTTTCTTTATAGGTCTTATATTGAATTTTTTAGATGTTCAGTGATTTTCCCTAACCTACGTAGAAAAGTACACATGTAGAATGCATAAGAAACACCATGTGGCTTAGGAGTTTAGTAATCATTTAACCGGTATATTTTATTTACTTGCTACTTTTAAGTTTATAATACAGAAATTTAATTCCAGATGTTTTTAAAATGCTTACTGTATACAAAATATTTTGCCAGATGTATTAAGGAAATGATTTCTAATGTATAAGGACAGTAGTGAGTAAAGCAAATGCATAATGATTTAAAAAAAAACCTAATTTGAATTTAGTGATGCTTTTGAAGTAAATTTGTATTGTGTTCATTAGAATAGCATGTATATATGTTGAGAAACCAGTAGTACATTTGTATGTGACACATTGTTTCATTGATAAAATACGCATACATATAAAATGTCAAATACTCAAGAGAAACTGATGAAAACATTATAATAGAAGTACAAGTCCACATCTGTGCAGACTAGAACAGAGAAGTGTACATCTGTGGGTTATATACCAAACTCATTTAGGCATTTTAAAAGTGTATTTGAGTAATACAAAAAATGAGAAGGAACCATCTTGCTCTCTAGAGCCTTACTACTCTGTCTACTGATATGGAAGACTACCTATAGTACAGTAGTAGTATGTAGTATTATAGAGCCATGAAATTCTGTGGAAGCAAAGTAGGGGAGCTGGATTCTGAGAGAGAGGGGCTGATGGGAAAATATTATGGAAGCAGTAGTATTTGAACTCTTCAGTTTCACTAATTTTTAATAAATTCCTTTTACTATTCTTTTGGTCTATTTTGTGTAGAGCTCATGGAATAAACATGGTTTATTCCTTCTTCTGGGAAACTGTAGTCATCTTTATGTGCTGTTCCAAATCCAAACCCTATATGGAAGACAGTTCAATGCTTTGATTAGCTGAGCTCTCCTCCAGTCTGCTACCGCAGAGATTACAGGTGGATCTTTATTGAGCTTCTTTCTCATAAAAATTTTATTTTAAAGTAATTCCATGTTTTTAGTTAATGTTTAGTATATTTTTATTGACTAAGTTAATTAAAAATTAGATTATGTTAAGATGGTACTCTTTATCCCCAAAGTGCTTTCTGATTTTATTTTTCTAAATTACAACCTGTAGTCATGTCCGGTTTTTTGCTGTTGTTTAGTCATCCATTCTGTTATGTTCCTGCTTATATCATTTCCTACAGTCCTCTATTCCTGTTAGATTTTAGAGAGCAACCTTTCCAGGACCGCAGTAACATCACTTGTTGATAGGTCTTAGGAGACGCCTGGCCCTCCTCTGTGTGCCGTACAGACATGGCACAGGTCGAGCTCGTCCCAGTCCTGGTCCTTTGGTGTTAAGGGCTAGACTTACTACACTTGCACAGGTGAGGACACCAAGGGTCGGGTGTTTTGCCTGAATACAGTTGGTAAGTATAGTATCAAAATTCCTTAGAATATCAGCAAATGAGTATTCAAAAATCACATTTAAAAATCATATTCTAAAACAAATGTTTTGTTTTGAATGTCTGTAGAATTTACTGTCTAAATAAATTCCCTCAGGAAAAGTTACCTCAGTAATAGTGAACCATATTCTGTCATTCTCTGAACTCTCTTCTTAATACTATCACACTTGGGCCTGGGAATGACCTTTGCTCAAGGCAGTAAGTTAATTCTGTAGGTGGCTTTGTCAGAATAATCATCTTGTTTCTTGTTACTGTCTTCAGTGAAATAACTGTAATCTTTTTTATTACTTTGGTTTTAAAATAATTATATTTAACCTTTCTTACTTAGTAGTGTACTGTTAGTTGTAAAGTGCTGAAGGCGGATTGTGTAAACTGAAGTCAGTTTAGCTGAGTGACACTGAGTAAGTCAGGGTTCTGCCCATTAGTTTATCTCATTTTTCAGTAAGAAAGAGGTGATTTATAATAATACCTACCTCTAAGGCTTTGAAAGAATTAACTTTGTAAGATGTAAAATGCTGAGTATGAGGCCGTATGTGTTTACTTCTGTTAATCGTACTAGCTGTGACTTTATCTTTGTATCTCATGCTGTGCTCTAGGAAAAGTTGAACAGTTACAGGGCATCTCCTGTGATCAGTGCTAAGGAGTATGGAGGGGAGTTTGATTCTAGACTTCTTGGAGCTTTTTAGATAGTAATACAAATCAGACTTACTATGTCAGAAGATAAAACGATAGAAGGAAACATCCTGTCTGAGAGGACCTGGGGAAGATTTCATTAAGAGATGATTTTTGAAATTGGGATTTTGATTTGGGGGGGAGAAAAAGTAGAAATGTTAAGTCTTTTTCTTTTTTCTTAGTGTACTATCAGCAAGTAAATGTTCCAATTTAATATTTTAAAACACCACTTTTTAAAACAAATGACTGCTTTTCTATACCTTTAATAATCTTTTCTTATATATACTCTATAGTGAAGAGAATAAAACAGTATACAAAATTTCACATAGGAATAGGAAAAGGATTCTAATGCTTTGAGGAAGTGTTTTATGCTTCCATGGGCAATAACTGCTTTTATATGGGTAATCGTTAGCAACAGAAACCCAGGTTTCCAAAAGGATTTCCTGACAGTTCTTTATTTCTGTTCTCACTCTCTATTTTTGTTAACCGTTATCCAGCCCATTGATCTTTAAACTTGCTGGGAAGTGAAATTAAAAATCACTTGATCATTTTTGTCTTTTTATGGGAAATTCTTTACACATATTTAGTTCAGTCTTTTCACCTTCACTGTAGTATCATCAAGGTCACATTCAGCTTCCCGAATGGTCACAATCCAAAATTATTTCCGCATACTACAAGTCGCTCAGATCTAGAGAAGTCTTGATAATTTTTGGTCGTCATTGGAAGAAACCAGTGTTATTTGGCCATAATTTGGCCATAGTGTGGCCATAACTGGTGATATATAAGTTTAGTTTAGACGCAGGGTCATTACACATTTAAATTAGTAGAATTACTGTATGAAAACTGGAAGGAGGGCATACCTGACAGTCTTTTAGTATTGTTTATAGGAAATGTTTCTTGCGAAGGAAAAGTATTGAGAATAGTCCCTTTGTTCTTAACTTGGAAAAGATAAAATATTGACATAACAATAAAAGTTCTTCAAATTTAGTAAATTGTTTCATTATGCTTAATTATCTGAGAGAGAGAGCGAGCACAAGTGGGAGGAGCAGAGCAAGACTGAGAATCTCAAGCAGACTTCACACTGAGCACAGAGCCCGACGTGGGGCTTGATCTCATAGTCCTGAGATCAGTACCTGGGCCAAAACCCAGAGTCGGATGCTCAACTGACTGCACCACCCAGGCGCTCCTCATTGTGCTTAATTTAACAAGCATTTGTCGAATGCCTGCTTCTTAAAGAATTTCCTGGAGGAGGCTTCAGCAGAGTGAATATAGACATATTCTAATCTTCATATATTATTAGAAAATAATTTGTTTTGAAAATATGGTTGTTAGGGTGCCTGGGTGGTTCATCTGTTAAGTGTCCGACTCTTGATTTTGGCTCAGGTCATGATCTTGGTGTTATGGGATTGAGCCCCATGTCAGGCTCCCTGCTTAGCTGGGAGTCTGCTTCTTTCTCTCAAATAGGAAAATCTTTAAAAAAAGAAAAAGAAAATATGATTGTTGCTGGGCTCAAGTTCAAGTTAAAATTTTTGAGGAACTTTATATCCAGAGTCAGTGAGCAGTTAAATTATATGAAATCTACTTTATGTCCAGTTTCTCAATGAATATTTCTTACTAATTTAAGATTGTATATACAACTGGAGATAGTTATATGTTTAAGCTTTATCTCTTGGCTTAAAATATATATATTCATAAGTGTGTTATTGGAATCTTGGTTTGCTTAAATATGTAACACTTTTGAATTCCTTTCAAAAGGAATATAAACCTTCACATTAAGAGCACAGTAGGGGCAGAAGTCTTGGGCTCATTTGCCTGACTACAAATGTGTAATTAAAAGAGATTTTTTTTAATCAGCAGGGGTTGGTACAATCAGTGTGGTCTGATGTTTCATGTTATAGAATTACTTTGTTGTTCAGATAGATGCTGTAATTAGAACATAATTTTAAACTTCACAGGGCACTGACTCCTCAGGTGTTTTAAGTAGTTCCTCAAATTTTGAGATTTTTTTGATTTAATATGTTTATGTCACTGCATATAGTAGCTTCAAAAATGAAATGGAGGATATGTAATTGAGAAGTAATGGTTAGAACTTGTTTCAGGACAATGGTTTGAATTAGCCCCAACTCATTTATAATGTTGATTATATTGTGTATTAAGACCAAATTTTAGTTGTAAGAATCTCACCCATTGAACACTTTAAAAACTGAAGGAATTCTATGTGTGAAGTGGCCACAGGTTTATCATTTTTGTATATTTGTGTCATTGAAATTTGATAGGCAGTTGTCTCATCTAGAAAAAAAGCGTATTTGTAGATGTAAGAGATCTGTTTTACCAGGTACTTCTCTGCCAGTTGTTGATACTGTTCTTCATGTAACTTATTCAGGAATTCATTTATGGAGAAAGAGCACTTGACTTGGAATTAGGACATAGGACCAACACCAAAAAAACAAAAACCACATTTACCAAATAATTTCAGTTTGTTTCCATATCTATATCCAAAGTCCCTACTATCTCTGAATGCTATGCAAGGCATGTTTAAAATACCACACAGATTTTTAAAGGTAAAATAGAAAAAGTTCTCAAGATTCAGGATGTCAGTGTTCTGGCTTTTTCACTATTTATGCTATTTTAGGGCAGTTTGCTTAATTAGGGCTCTCCTGTGGGTGATGTCTTACGCTAGGAATTCGTATTGCTACTGCAGGCTCTGAAGTCATTCTGTCAGATAGAATTGATACAACACTTATTTTCTGCATGACTTGGGCAAGCCATGTCTGTCTCAGCCTCCGTATTAATGTGTTAGTAAGAAAAACAGTACTGTACTCGTATGGCTATTAGGAGGATTGGATGAGCTGGTGTGTTTATATTACTGAGCATAGTACTTGGCAAGCAGTAAGTGTTTAATAAAAGCTTAGTTACATATCATATCATCACCACCATTGTTATTTTCATTTCTGAATTTCTTCTTCATCACCTGAGAGACTAAAAGTTATTTGAAATTTGTTATTTCTTTATAGTATACTTGTCAAGAATGTAGATCATAATAGAGTATCATTGGTAATCGCATCTGTTCTATAATTAGGAATGAATGGTATTACAAAGTTCCTTTATATGCTATTAAACTTTAATTTACTATATAAATAAAGCTATATTGCTATTTCCTTGAATGTTGTCTTGTCATTTCAGCCTCTTTTATTTAAGTGGTTTTGAGCTTTGAACATATGTATATATACATAGTAATTATGTATATGTAAGTTGTCTTTGCTCTTATTTTGTTCTATTAAGATATAACTGTAGTCTTGCCAGGGTTTTGTTTTGTTTTGTTTTAAGATTTTACTTATTTTAGAGTGAAAGAGCACAAGCAAGGGGAGTAGCAGAGGGGGAGGGAGAGAGAAATTTTAGCAGACTCCACCACTGAGCGTGGAGCCTGGCCCAGGGCTCAATCTCAGGGCTCAAGATCATGACCTGAACCAAAACCAAGAGTCGAAGGCTTAACCGACTGAGCCACCCAGGTGCCCCTAAGTCTTGGCAGTTTTAAAAAGACTTTGACAACTATTACTGCATTCCTCTGATAGAGTGAAGCAAGGTAGTACTGAGGTGATAAGAGTAAAGGAAAGGCACAAACTTTGGGTATGAAAATCAGACCTCAGAAGCATTATTGTAGAAAATCTGGGCAAGTTGACTTAGAAGAGAACAAAAATAAAAGGGGGTAAAGATTGTCCAATATAACTGGCAACTTAAATACGAGGTCAAAAAGAAGCAGGCCCAGAAACTAAGATACATAAGGAACGGAGATTATATAGAAGCTTATATAGACAGAGACACAAAAATAATACAGCAAGGCACTGTGGGGAAAACTGCAGTGTACTGATGTATTTTAATGACATTCCTCAATAATAAAAGCTCAGTTGTTCAGTAAGTATTTGTTAAGGGCCAGATATGTCTAAAGTCAGTTATATACATATTATCAAGAGTTTAAAAATCAGTGAGACATGCTTGGTAACAGGTAATTAAATTGCAGTATGATACTTAGAACAAAAGATAAATAAAAGCAAATATTAAAGAAGGCATTCTGGATATAGGTGATAACTTGCATAGTTATGGGTATCAGAATCCATGTTTGTGAATAGGCCAATTTATTTACAACATTGAATGAATATAAGCAAGAAATGGCACCTGAAATTTGTGTGGATTGAATGGGTATATGTATAGCAGCTTCTCTCTGTCAAGGCATAAATAACCTTATGACTGCATTTCAGAGATTTTTCTACAAAACCAGTTAGTCTTTGTCCTCACGTTTAAAAAGTCTGCACTTATTAGGATCAATAATAATTGAGACCCATTTGTAGAGAAGTTTGGAGAAGGGAGATAATGAGCTCCAGTTGAGACATGTTGAGTGCTTTGGAGACAATGACGTCCACATGTCAAGTTGGCAGTTGAATTTGAAGGCCTAGAAATCAGCAGGGATGACTGTGCTGGAATGCAAATTTGGGACTGTGTCAATTGGAAAAATACCCATGTTCTGTATTGTGAAGATTTGGTGGCACATTAAATGACATGACATTGCTCTGGATGATTATAAAACAGACATTGTAATCATGAGTAATAATGAGCTGTTTTTTCCTACATCGTATCTCTGCTGTTGACTCTTGAAATATTATATGAGGGACACCTGGGTGGCTCAGTTGGTTAAGTGTCTGCCTTTGGCTCAGGTCATGATCTTGGGATCCTGGAATTGAGCCCTTGTCGGGCTCCCTGCTCAGTGGGGAGTCTGCTTCTCTCTCTCTCTCCCTCTGCCCCTCCTCTTCAGTCCCCCTCCCTGCTTATGCTTGCTCTCAGTCTCTCAAATAAATAAGTAAAATCTTAAAATATATATATATATATATAATTTGAAATGTAACTGTAGAAAGAAATCAATGCCTTGACCAACGTTTCTAAGAGATGCACCATGTTTGATGTATATCCATTTGCCATCCCTCCTCTCTCCTTCATTTCAACCTTTTCTTTGTCCCAAATTATTTATTGAAGTGAGAAAGGGTGTAGATTCTTAATGTAGGGATTGGGTACAGAAGTATGTACTCTAATCCTATGGTAATTCCTTGTTTGTTTTTTTATGACTGAAAGAGAACATCTATGGATAGGTTTTATTGACTTCTATAGTAATTGCCAATTCTGTATTGCCTTTATTATCCATTACAGAAACAGAAAACGAACACAGGGAGAAATTGTTTGTATTGAATAATTACTAGGCTTAAAACTCACTCTTGAAGGAATTTTCTTAACTCTCCCTGAGTTTAGAATGGACTACAATTGGATAAATCTGGCTTCTGGGTAGAGTGATCTTAAAAACTTTTTTTTAAAAATCAAGTTTGATAATGTTCATTTTAAGAAGTCTGAGGATGAAAACATGCGTCCCCCCCCACCCCCACCCCCACTGGAGATTCTTGGTATTTATTCCTTATTGCTGCCTTGTGTGCTTATGTTGCTGTTAGTTGATTTTTTTTTAGTTTTTCATCTTTTTCTATTTTGGTGAGAACCCAGTGGGCCCTTTTCATTTGGAAGCTCTTATCCTTCAGTTTCATTTTAAAAGTATGTATTACGTTGATTTTTCTCCCTTCTTCCTTTTTCTCTTTCTTGGTAAGACATCTGTCATTTAGTTTCTGGGCCTTTTGAACTACTCCTCTAATTTTTATACTGTTCTTTACCATTTTCCCCCTGTGTCTTTGCTGCTACTTGGAGGGAGAGTTTCTAAATTTTTATCTTCCAATATCTCTATCAAGTTTTCATTTTTGCTATCATATTTTTAGTTTCTCAAGTTCCCTTTTATGTCTTGAATTTTCTTAACAGCATCCTTTATCTGTTTCAAGGATAGTGTCTTCTCTTAACTCTCTGCAGGGTTTCAAATTTTTCTTCTTTCTGGTCAGTGGTTGCTTTCTTGAGGTTGTTTTCTGTTTGTTTGTTGGGCTGGTCAGACTCCCAGAGAAAGATCTTCCAGTCTCCCTTCCCTAGTGTGTGGGCTGACTGACTGCCCTCACTCTAGATAAGGAGTGGGGTAGAAGGCTGGACACCTCAGCCTTCAGTATGTAAGTGATACCATGAACTGCCCCTCAAAACCCAGTTCTCGGGGCACCGGCTGGCTCAGTCAGTTAAGTGTCTGCCTTCAGCTCAGATCACAATGCCAGGGTCCTGGGATTGAGTCCTGCATCAGGCTCCCTGCTCAGCAGGGAGTCCTTTTTCCCTCTACCTCCTACCCCCTGCTCATGCTCATGCTCTGTCTGTCACTCTCTTTCAAATAAATAAATAAATAAAATCTTAAAAAAAAAACAAAAACTAGTTCTATAAAATGAACTCTTTAGGAATATATTTCTTATCTTTTGCTGGGAATTACAGAATGCCAGCTATCTGGGGAGAAATGCTTGCCATTTCCTCAGTTTTTTTCCCTGGGGGATGGGATGGGGTGGCATGGGGGGGTGGTCTACAGCAGAAATTGGTCCCTTTTCACCTGGGGTTAGCTAAATCCCTGACTGCTTAGCTCATGTGTTTTGTGGTTTCTAAATTGTTTTCTTTCCCATTTTACTCTTCCTTATGAGTTTTGTACATTTTAAACTCTATTCTAGAATTTTAGGAGGGAGTAAAAGTACATGATTACAATAACTTCACCATCTTTATCTTTGTCTACAAGTTTTTGTTCTTTTTTAAGTGTTTTAAAAACTAAGCAAAACCCTTTATTTTGAAGCAAACATTAGGAGAGGTATAACTTTCTTTTCAGTTTTTAACTGGCACTTCAGTTATTGAATTAATTAGGAGTATACATTTACCAAGATGTTTTACAACTTAAAAATTTATTCAGTAAATTCAGTAAAGCACAATGTCGAATTACACTTTTAACTTTATTCTCTGTTCCTATGATGCAAATAATATCTCTTTCTTTTCAAATCCTTTGGCAAATTTTTGTCTTTCCATGTATAAAAGTTTCTGTGTTAAGTCACTTATGATTTTAGTTTTTATTTTTACACCTTCCTAAATATTTTGGATTATAAATGTCCCTCAGTTATCATTGTATTAGTATCTGTATTTGTGTCTCACGTATGTGTGTGTGAGCATGCACATGCACGTGTACACTTAACACACAGACACACTAGCTTTTAGTTCTACTTATTATAACAATTCTAGGTTAGGTTGATTGGTTTTTCTTCTCATTTATGTGGTATTTTCCTGCTTCTTTGCATGCCTGTTCATTTCTGATTAGATGCCAAAGAGTGTGACTTACCTATTTGGGTGCATGTCTCCTATTCCTGTAAGTATTCTTGGGCTTTGTTCTGGGACACGGTTTAAGTTAGAAGCACTTTTCATCCTTTTAGGTCTTGCTTTTAAGATTCACTTAGGCAGTACCGGAATAGTGCTCAGACCAGGTTTAATTATTTCCCATTACTGAGGCAAGCCCTTTTATTTACTTTACCCAGTGTCTGTGAATCATAAAGTCTTTTCAGTCTGGCTCTCTGTGAGAACCCAGCACTTTTACTGAGTCCTGTGGCTGGTACTTTCTCTAGCCTCTGGTATTTCCTCTTTTACACATGCACTGACTAGTGTTCAGCTGAGTGTTTGAGTGGACCTTGTGCAGCTCTCCAGAATTCTTTCAGTATAGCTCTTTCTAGAACTCTTGTCTGAACTCTAGCTGTGTTGGTCTACCTGGATTTTTAGCTTAGTCACCTCAACCCAGAGAGGCAGTCTGGCACCCTTCCCGGGGCTGCAGCCTGGAGACTCCCAAGCCGGAGAACTGAAGTAATCCTGGGCTTTACTTCATTGATGGGCCATCTCTCAGCCTCACTGTCTTCATTACCTGATGTTCAGAGGCTTGAGAACTGTCATTTCTTGTGTTTTGCCCGTTTGTGGTTTTGTTTTTTTGTTTTGTTTTTTGGTTGTTTCAGGCAGGATAGTGAATCTTGTCCATGTTATTTTTATCTTGGCTGGAAGCAGAAGTCCCTTACTCATGAATATAGACACACTTTTTTAGGTTTACCAAAAAATACGAGTCATTTTATTAGATCTATCTACCCAAAAAATGATAAATAAAAAAATACGAATTCTGGTGAAAAAATATCGTTAACATTTTTCAACATAAAAATTAAAATCTGTATTTAAAAATTGATTTTCCTTGCCACAGTAGAGGTATGTGTGTATACATTTTATGTTCTTTGGCATACAGAGAACCCTGAGGTTCTCAATTTTTTAACTCATTGATACCCTAGTTTCTCATTTTTTCATGGTGTCTGTCCCCTAGGCAAAAGAAAATACTTAATAGGTTTTTTTAATTAAATAGTCACTTCCAAACAACCTCATTAGTATTTATATCAAAACAACTTAAAGTGAAAAAAAAATTTTGTTCATAAATTTTAATTTTTATTCACATCATTTATTAATGGGATCTCTATTTTTCTTGGGTACCATTCAGATTAGCAAACATTAGGATGCATTTTCATAGTAATGATATTAACAGAAAATACAGGCAGAAACATATACTTCATTATAGAATATATTTCCATCCTTAAAAGGCTAAGGTCCATGTATTTTCCTTAGCATGAGCTCTGCAAACATGTAAGTTGTAGTAGAGAGCTGTTTTTTTGTTAGTTCTATTAATTTATGCCAGTTTTTTATCTCCTTTGATTGGAATCTCACAATTTTTTTAAAAATTTTATTTAAATCCAGTTAATTAACATACAGTGTATTATTACCTTCAGAGGTAGAGTTCAGGGATTCATCATAGCTAAATGATGCAAACATAGCTTAAATAATTGGCAACAGGTTAGTATTAAGAAAGATAAACTCTCTTTGAGAAGAAAAATTGGTAATGTGTTTTGCATATTTTTTAGGAGGAGCAGAACAGAGGCAAGCCTAATTGGGAGCATCTCAATGAAGATTTACATGTACTGATCACTGTGGAAGATGCTCAAAACAGAGCAGAGATCAAACTGAAGAGAGCCGTTGAGGAAGTGAAGAAATTACTGGTACCTGCAGTAAGTAATAATTTCCAAATCTTTGATTTGGGGCCCAATCCCTTTTTCCATTTAATTTTTAAAAAATTACTGTAATGTTGATGTTAATAAAGAATAGGTTCTTTATTTTTTTAGAAATTTTACTTAACCTCAAAACATAAAAATAATTTATAACTCATTTACTGTAGTATAATGGGCAAACACAGACATTGCTCAAATCCTAAAATGGGAAAGCCTGTTTACTTTGGGGGAAGGAAATGTTGTGAGGGGAGCAAACTCAATTGGTGTCCTACTTTTCAAAGGTATTATTATTATTGCATCACTCTTACTATAGGGTAAGAAAGTAGGTACGTTATCGTTAGGGTGATGAAAGCTTTATTGTTTTGAGGGGGGAGCAAATTCTCATTGTGAGCAGGTAATGAGTGTACAGAAAAGTCTGTACAACTAATATTTATGTTGGAGGACCTGTGTTAGTAGGAGCACATTGTTTGAGTGGCCTGTGGGTTCCAAGTACCCTCCTGGCATGTCACTGTTTCACACAGAAAGATTTCTGTTCCATAGTGAAATTTTCCCATAATATGATAAAATTTTCTTTTAGAAAAATAGGAGCTAACTTTTGCTGATCTATCAGGCACCATTCTGAGTACTTTTTCACACTTCATCTCATTTAATGTTTTTTTCTAAGATACTGAAAACTATTTAAGTTCATATTTAGGGATCTTAGGTAAAACATTGAAAGTAATTTTGGAGGGTGAAGTCTCATAAAGAAGTGACCCCAAACACCTTTGTTCTCATCCTCCCTCCCTGCCATCCTCCGTCTCTCCCTCCCTCCCCAGCCCCCTTCTTTTTGTCTTTTCCTCATTATTAAACAACCCTTTAGTAACTCCTCATTTAGAAATGATGATTGCACTCACTCCCAGAGTATTATTTTGAAAATGAAAAATAAATTACTGCTATTTTCAAAGTCATTCTAAAAATATTTTTTATGTTGGTAAAAATGATAGAAATGTGGATCCTAATTTGCTGTTGAAAAAACTATGAATACTGTTAATATTCTGTCATATAAAAATTTATTGACATTTACATAAATGAGTATGGTATCTATTGTTCCTTTATTCCCCAGATAATCTGTTCTATAAATAAACTGACAAGCTATAAACATTTTTCATTTAGTGGACAAAATTACTTGGAAGGAAAGAATTTCACATAACTTTTGTTCAGTAGATCTTATGAACAGGTTAAATTATAAACTAAAATATATAGTTGTATACTATTAAACCATATAGTCTTCCTCCTTTTCCTTAATAATTGTGCAGTTTTGAAAAGCTATAAAGAAAAGGGCTTTTTTCTAAGTATATTGGACTATTAGTCCCATGATCAGAAAGTTATTTAACATCACTTTTATTGCTGTATATAGCTGAAAATGCTCAGCTCACATAATACTAAGTACATAAGTTCACCTAATATAGCAAATAGACCAGGCGTCTGATAATTAAAGCTCTTACTGACCTATTATTTTATTCCACCCATTCTGTGAACTACTTTAGTTCTCAAAGTTATTAACCTGGGAAAGAGCATCATATTAGAAGCTGTGTTAGTAACTAGCTATGTGTCTTTCAGAGAGTTAGTAAATTTCTGTCTGTTTCATCATTTACAAAATGAGAATTGAAGTAAATGACTTTTAAAGGACCATTTTGGTGTTAAAGTTGTCTTTGAATGGACAATAGAATAGATAGTAGTAGATAAAAAATGGCAGAAGCTTTTTTAAAACTTCATACAATTTATATTTTAAAGGAAAAGAGCCCTTTTGATGATAAATCTATCTCTGTGGAAGTACTTTTAGGATTGTTATTAATTACCACCTCTGAAGTAATACAACTTTCTTAGAATTACAAATTGTAGACTAAAAGTACTTTAAGATGTGGCCTCAGTAAAGTGATTTAACTTTGTAGTAATTTCTTAGTCCTATCCATTTTGTCAGATATGCTTGTTATAACATGGCTGCTATACCTGGGAATTTATTTTCATTAAACTCAACATTATTATACATTTCTGGTGATGATGCTCTGATAAGCAAAGGTTTAAACAAAACAAGCTTTACAATCCTGAAGTTATCAAGTGATTTGGGCTTTTACTTATAAGTTCTTGGGAGACAGAAATACATCGTATTTGAGAGCTGACTTCTGGATTTGAATCCCATCTTTGTGGCCTTTTCTGTCTCCCTTTTCTCATCTATAAGATTGGAACATCACTGAACTGTCATGTCATTATTGTGAAATTAGATAATACATGGAGAATGCTTAGCATAATACCTCTGTTTCATAAAAGTTTGCTGTAGTTTTTTGATGCTGTCTAAATAATATTGTTTTATAATTGTATAGGTTTACATACTGTCCTTTCCAAGTACTGATTATAAAATGAATGCATTAATTCAGAATTGGAGAAAATACAAGTTCCTTCTCAACTCATTCATTTTAAGTAAAATTGGTTTGACCCTTATAAAAAAAATTCACTGTGAGGCTTCTTACAGAACCCTTTAGTTTATTGTTGCTTAAATATTTTCAGAACAATATTTTTAGATTGAAAATGTGGACCCATCTTGATCTTCTGAAAAGAATTCACATATAAATTCACATACAAATTGGTTAATTTGATTGGTTTTTTTTTTTTTTCCCCTGTTCATGTTAAAGTTATAAAGGGAAATGATTTGGAGACTAGCATTTATTTTGAAATGTATTATTTAAGGTGCCCTCGTATTAGATTCAGAATTGCAGAAAAGAATTATTGCCCCAATTCAGTCGGATTTGACTGAGTTGAAGGGTTGTCAGAATCACTGCATGAAAGACAACACATTTCTTATCAGCATTTACAATTTGTCTAACCTCAGATTGTCCCTCCAGTGAGCTGCCAATAAGATCTTTTTAATTTATTTTTATATTACATGAAAACTTTTTGAGACATTTTTGTGGTTTTCGTGTCTCAAAATTTATCTTGAGAATAATGATACTCACAATTCTGTTGATCATTTCACTCGCAATGCTTACTTAACATGTCTGTTAACAGTAACTTTCAGTTGTGCCTTTCCTGTCTCTTCATATCCTACATGTGGTTTGGAGTCTCTAGCTGTTATCGAGTGTCCAGAAAAATACCAAATTCAGTCAAATTTACTTCCTGCATCCCTCAAATATGCTCATGTCCTTTTGCCCTCATTTTCTTTACCCTTATTTCAAGCCAGAGTTACTCAAAACCCCACAGCCAGCATTTGTACTTGTAGTTTTGGACCCCACAAAACCCATCCTTACATTGCAATCTATTCATAACCTTTATGTGCTTAAAAAAGCCTCTTGGTGGTTCCCTCTTACTTCAAGAGGAGAACGGAGAATTATTTAACATGGCTTTACAATCCCTTCATGATTTGCCATAGGTTATCTTTCAGTCTTCATTTTTCACTCCCCCCTCACCCCAAACCTACAGTACAGACACATAGACACACATACCACTCTAGACCCATAGGTTGATTCTGTATTTATTTGATTTCTTGAAACTTCAGTCTTCTCACTTCTGGGCCTTTTGAGTTTATTCAATAAATGTTCATTGTGTGCATTTACTGTGTCAGCTGTTGAAGATACGGAGAGAGTAAATCTGACTAGCAAAGTGTCTACCGTCTTGAAGCTTACCTTCTGGTTGGGGGGATGGGGCAGCTTGGATTACTTGACAATAAGCAAAAAGAAATATAAACTATACTAGGTTGTGCTAAAATGTGAAGGAAAAAAAAGCAGGAAATCAAGAGCCATGGATTAAGGAGATATTACTTTATATGAGATGATTAGAGAATGCCTCTTAGAAGGTGACATTTGGGAAAACAGAAAACCTAATTGAAATGTGATGTAATCATTTGGGTATCCAAGGGGTTTCCAAGCAAAGAGAACAAAAGGGTGATAGCCCAGAGATATTTTTGAGGTGTGTCAAAGGGGGTCCATTGAGGAGCATAGGGAGCAGGTGGGAGCGTGGTGGGAGGTGAAGTCGGGGGAAATGGGGGAGATGGCAGGGTACAGAGGCTTGTAGGCCATGATAAGGATATTAGATTTTAGACTGACATGAGAAGCTCTTGGAGGAGTTTGAGGAGAGGAATAACATGGTCTAATTTGTATTTTAAAGGATCATTCTCAGTAGAGAACACACTTTGAGGGTGATGGAGAAAGCGGAGACGCCAAGGCACAAGCACTGTATTTTATGAATGAGGTGGAAGTGCCGTGGGCTAGTGTTGAAGGGGCTGAGTGGTAGTAGATACGGGATTTATTTCCAAGGTAAAGCTAGCAGGAATTTTGATGGATTGGGTGTTGTGTGTATGTGAAGACTTCAAGGTTTTTACCCTGAGTAATTGGACTTGTTCTCTGTTTATACCATTAGGGGAGCAGGTTTGAGAGGGAAGTCAAGAAATTGGGTTTGGAAGTGTAAACGTTGAGACACCAAATGTTAAATGGGCATTTGGTTATAACAATCAGATTCGGTGAGAAGATGGGCCTAGAATATGTGAAGTTTGAAGTTGTCATCATATCAAAAGCTTTTAGAGTCAGGAGGCTGGATGCTATTATCTAAGAATTGGATAAAGGTGAAGAATAGTCTGGGGACTCAGCTCCAGGTACTTCACCAAATAGATATCAGGAAGAAGAGGAGGATCCTGCAAAGGAGACCAAAGAGAGGAGCCACTGAAGTTGTCGGAAAACCAGGAACGTAGAGTCCTGGAAGCCAAGTGAAGGAGTTTGTTGCTGACGATTGTTCAGTTGAGATAAGAATTGGGAGTTAATCATTGGATTTGGCAAGTAGTGGTCATTGGTGATCTCACCAATTGATTTTTTTTTATTTTTTTTTAGATGATGGGTTTAAAAGCCTAATTGGCTCGGGTTCAAGAAAGTATGGGACAAGAGGAAGAGGAGCTGGAATTTCTTCCCCTAAGATTTTATTATTTATGTAAATGATTCTTTCAGTACTGTTGGCCTTGCAGGTCTTTTATTGCTTCACTATCTGTGATCTTCTTCTCCATTCTACATCAGCTTCCCACTCCATGATGGCTCCTTGGATCTTTTGAGGGCCCCTCCCTGAACATACAACAGTAGAGTGTCCAGCAGTAGACATTTCCTTCTCTTCATTGAGAAGATGCTGCATAAATTTGGCAAGCAGGTTAATTAACTTGTGCATATATACTTGTAGGATAAATCTCTTGAGGTAGAACTACTAGGTTAGCGGTAAGTTGCATTTTAATTTTTTTTTTTAAGATTTTATTTATTTGAGAGCTAGGGTACTATGTGGGGGTGGGGAGGGGTAGAGGGCGAGGGGCCTGATGCAGGGATCAATCCCAGGACCCAGAGATGAGGACCTGAGCCAAAGGTAGATGCCTAACCAGCTGAACCACCCAGGCGCCCGGTGCATTTCAAATTTTAATACATAGTTCATAAATTGCCTTCCAGAAAATTTATATTGATTTACAGTCCTGCCAGTGTTTTAGGAAAATGACTGTTTCCCAACACAGTCTAAAACCTTGGGTATTAACCAAAGTCCTAAATCTTTGCTTTCCTAGTAGTTTAAAAAATAATTTTAATAAGCCCTTTAATTACAAAAATGTGAATAAAATACTTCTCATGGTTCTTATAAATGTTTGGTTTTTTAGGTTTTTATATTAAGCAGCTGTGTGATATTACAGATATTTTTGTAACAAAAAACTATATTTTTACCTTTTATGTTCATATCTTGAACAGGTACACAGTCCCTAGTTTCATATTGTTTCTATGGAGAATATGATTCGGATTACATTTACATTCACAGAATAAATCTATAGCTAAAGTGTGGAATTGTTTTGTATTATTTCAGTATAAATGTTTCTTACCTAACCATATAGATTAAGTTGATTTTTGGAAAGAAATAGATGTAGAAAGAGTCACATGTATTTTAATGGGTTTTTTTGCCCATTTTGTTTAATGTTATTATAGCAAAAGATCTATCCCTGGCTTGAGGGACCCGGGGGGGGAGGAAGAGAGTGGAAAGCAGAGACTTTTTGCTTTATCTGAAATTTCTTAATTAAATGTAATAAATAGTTGATTATGTATCTTGCATCTGCTGATTTTTAAGATTTAAAAAATCTGGGTAAAGATTGTACCTATACTCGGTGTGACAGGGTTCTAATTTTCCACAGATTTTGGTGATTTTAATGTGTCCCCATTAATTTACATAACACTACACATAACTAAATGTTTAGTAAACCTGTTCAAACCTTTAAATTCAAACTGGGTTTCAAAACAACCTTATGAAATAGGTCCCCCCCCCCATTTTTCTAACAAGCACATGGACTCAGAGAAACCTTAGCGTCATTAGAGCACTTGGTAATTTTTTTTTTTTCAGGAAATAGTTCAAAATTCTTATTTTATTGCAAAGGTAAGGGGTTGAGATGACTCACACTTCATTCATTAGTAGAGTCTGAGCATTAGGCATGGTTTGATTTTGTTTCTTAAATCATAAACCATAATTAGGGAAGAATAATTTCTCTAGTTATAGGTAATGTTTTTATCTGACATGTATAAGTCTGTTACCACCAAATACCTACTAAATGTATCTTTTTATTTTAAGTAGTCTGTTCTGTTGTTTGAATCTCCTTTTCATAACCTGAACTATGCTCTTTCAGATTTTTGAGGCCTTCAGTATGCTATTGTAATTACATCGCGATCTTGTGTGAAAATTTAGACTATACTCACTGATAAAAAAAAAAGGACTATAGAACAGTGTCCTAATTTTGCTGAATATAATAGAAATATAAATATATTTTTATTATAAAATTATGTAAATATAAATTATATAAATATAAAAATAAATATAAATCTAACTTCAAAGTACTTCTTGAGCACATGTATTCCTGCCACCCAACTGAAGTAATCTCTCTGCCCACTGTTAGTTTTACTCCATTTAATTCTCCCGTAAGCTAGTAAGAGTGATTTTAAAAACAATATGTAAATCCTATTAAAGACACGACTTGCCATTTCACTTAGAATAAAATTCAAGCTCTATACTGGCCTCTGCAAGTAGGGCATCAAGTGAGCTGCTATCTGGTATGAAACTCTGTTGTGTGGTGAGGAAGTGACTCAGTTGTAAACAGGTAGTTGTGAAAACATGTAAAGTCAAAGAAGGAAAATGTTAATGAAATAATTTAGGATTTTGGATAACTCTGTGTGACTATAAAGTTTAATTTCCACATGTGTTATTTTTTCTTTCTAAGTTATTTTATAAATGGGAGAAAAAATTTTGAAGTACAAGGATGGAGTAGAAAGAAGTGAGCAAAGAAAAAAAATCACTTTTTCTAAAATGATTATGAGGAAATCCTCAAACTGACCAGTAGAATTTTGCTAAATATACAGGTAGAATATTAAGGAAAGGTTTTATAGGAAGAAACTGTGTGTTGTGACAAGCTTTAATACAGTGATAGCCTTCTTATTTTAAGTGTACCCTTATAAGGAAATTAGTGTTACATGGAATTATTTAGGGATTTGTGATTTCTGGTTTTATATAACTGCTTTATTATACAAGGTAATGGAGTAGGAAAAAAAACCTGTAGTTTTCATGATTCGTATGGAATTTTACAATATGGATTATTTACTAATTTTTGCCTAATATTTAAGACAGGATATGTTGATTATTTTTGTTTGGTGGTAGGATTTATTGCAAAGTGGCACTATAACTTGCTTTTCTACAAATTTCTGGATCTTCAACTGAAATTGTATGATAGTTGCTAATTTAATATAGCCTTTATGATGAATTATTTTATAGTTAGACAAATTATATTTTAGGTAGATTATTTAGTTCTTATATATGTAAACCTTAGGCTTTTACATATATATTGAACTTCTTTATTATAATTAGGAAGCTTTCTTCAGGTGACGTTTTATTGCTTATTCTTATACACATCATAATTCTCACACTTTTTCTGTGATCCCTTCAAAATAACTGGGCTGTTAAATTTCTTGGCTGAATTTCTTCTTACAATCTTAGGATTTACCTAATATGCTTATACAAGTATACAGAATTCAGTGAACTGTGAAATAATGACTTCTTACCTTTATATATTTTCAAGTCACTTTAACATATATTTGATCTTAAGAGAAAGCTTGCATATTAATTTACTCGTTGACCAATTCTGTCATCAGATGTTTTCATTTCCTTTATAATTGCTACAGTGATATTGTAATATGTTATAAATTTCCAGTTCATTTTGCCTTTTGTAGCACAGTAAACCTGTTTGTAATTAATTTGGTTTTGATATGCTCATGTATATTAGCATAGATGATAGGTCAATTGTCTACTATTTTAAGGATTCTAGCTTTTAGTCTAGGATGGGTGAAACCATTGGAGGGCTTTGAGGAGAGAGGAATGACATAATGTGATTATTATTTTTCAAGGATTACCTGACCTGCTCTGTTTAAAACAGAGTAAAGAGTATAAGAGTGGAAGAAAGGAAGCTCTCAAAGGAGCCTGCAAATGATGGCCCATGGGCCAGACCTGTCCTCCCACCTGTGTTTGAATAACCCATGAGCTAAGAATGGTGTTTGCATTTTTCATGGCTGGGGGAAGTCAGAAGAAGGATACTCCATGAAATGTGAAAATTGTGTGAAATTCAAATTTCATTGTCCATTAAAAAGTTTTATTGAAACACAGCCATGCTTACTTATTAACATATTGTCTGTGGCTGCTTTTGTGCTTCAGTAGTAAGTTGAGTAACTGCAGCAGAGACCATATACCCAGAAAAGGCATTTACTGTCTGTCTCATTACAGAGAAAGTTTGCCAATTCGTGGACTATTGCATTAATCCACAAGAGTGGTAATGATGAGTTGGGCCAAGGTAGCTGTAGAAGTGAAGCATGGTCTGATTCTGAGCATATTTTTAAAGTGAAGCTGGCAAGTTTTGCTAATGGATTGTCTATGGGATGTTAAAAAGCAAGGAGTCAGGGATGACAACAAGGGTTGTAGACTGAACAACTGGAAGGATGTAATTGCTATTACCTTGACAAAGAAGACTTGAGGAGGAACAGACTTTGAAGAGATTATCAGGAGTTCCGTTTTAGACCTAGTAAGTTTGAGGTAATAGTTGGCTACCCAAGTGCAGCTACCCTAGTATTCTTTTCAGATTAACAAATACTTATTCCAGGTTGACTGTGTTTTCGGGCACTAGGATCCAGAAAATTATTGGCAAGATCCTTAATATTTAGGGCAGTGACATTTCCCTAACTGTATTCCATGAGACACTTTTCATAGGTATTCCAAGTAAAGGAAGCCTTTAATATGCTAGTAAGTATTGTGAAGCTCTGGTAGGAACCATTTCCAAATTTAATTGACCATCAAATTTTTTTGCTGAGAGTGCATTCACATCTAGTGTTTTAGAGAGACATGTTTAAGAAATAATATGGCAGCTCATGGGTCTGATTTAAATACAGTTGAGCTGTTTCTCAGTGCTGAAGAATAGTTATTTTGGAGACTTGAGGGAAAGGAACTTAAGGGTTTTTTTTTTTTTTTCCATTTCTTATTATACATAAATTAAAACACATTCATTTTAAGTATACAGTTTGAGTTTTGACAACTGTATACCACAGTCAAGATTTCCTTCATCCCCAATGAAGGGGGGGAAATCGGAGGGGGAGACGAACCATGAGAGACGATGGACTCTGAAAAACAAACTGACGGTTCTAGAGGGGAGGGGGGTGGGGGGATGGGTTAGCCTGGTGATGGGTATTAAAGAGGGCACGTTCTGCGTGGAGCACTGGGTGGTATGCACAAACAATGAATCATGGAACACTACATCAAAAACTAATGATGTAGTGTATGGTGATTAACATAACAATAAACCATTAAAAAAAAAAGATTTCCTTCACCCCTTTGCATCAATTAACCACCTCCTCCTGCTGCCTCCAGGCAACTAGCAGGGTTAGTTCCCCCCGCCCCCTTTTGATGGTCTCAAAACTTATTTTTGCCCCAGCTTTATTGACATATGATTGACCAATAAAAATTATATGTTTAGGTGTGATTTTTTTTTTTTAAGGTGTGTGTGATGATCTACATATACATTGTGAAATGGTTATCACAGTAATTATAACACATCCATCACCTCACATAGTTATTTTTTGTATGTGTGGTAAGAACACTTAAGATCTACACTCAGCAAATTTCAAGTATACAGTAAAGTTAACTGCAGTCACCATGCTGTATGTAAGTCTGTAGAACTTAGAGCTGAAGGTCTGTACCCTTTGATGAACATGTCCCCATTCCCCCCCCCCCCCCCCTTGGTAGCCACTGTTCTACTCTTTGGTTGTATGAGTTCAACTTTTTTGGACTCAGTGTTGCATTTACTGTATTTCATATAAATGAAAAAATTTTTGTGCCTGCCTTTTTTCATGTAGCATGGTGTGACAGTTTTTTGAAGTTCATCCATGCTGTTGCATGTATCATGCATGTATCAGTGGGCTCTACCTTTTTGTTGGTAATTAGTATTTCATTGAATAGTTAAGCCAGTCTATCCTTTCACCTGTTGTAATTTTAATTTCTCCAAAGACAAATGATCTCAAGCATCTTTCCATGTTCTTCTTGACAATTTATGTATCTTCTTTGGTGAAGTATCTGTTTAAACCTTCTGTCTTTTTATTGACTTGTTCTTTTTTTTTTTGGTTCTAACAATTCTTCATATAATTTAGGAATAAATTTTTGGTCAGTGTGGCTTGCCTTTTTTTTTGTTTTCTTGATTTTGTGGGAAGGCTTTTAATTACAAATTCAGTTTTATTCATAGATATGAAACTTGGTCAGATTTTTTCTTGTTTTTATATTTTTCAAAGGAGTTTGTCATCTAAAGTTTTTGTCATGAAGTTGTTCCCTTTTTATCTTTTTAAGTTCTGTAGAATCTGTGGTAGTATTCTTTCATTCATGACATTAGCAATTTGTGACTTCTTTCTTATTTTCTTGATCAGCCTAGCTCTAGAGCTTTATTAATTTTATTGATATTTTCTAAGGACCAACTTTTGGTTTTGTTGATTTTTCTCTATTCTTTCTTCTGCCGTAAAGATACAAATTTCTCTCTATAATGCTTTAGCTGCTTCCAAAAAATAATGTTATATTGTATTTTCATTACCATTCAGTTGAAAATATTTTTAAATTTCCTTTGTAATTTCTAATTTGACCAATGAATTATTTTCACATGTTTCCAGATACTTGGGACTTTTCTCTTTATCTTATTACTGTGACTGATTTCTAATTTAATTTTTTTCTTAGAGAATATATTCTTTAAGACTTTAGTCTTTTTGAGTCTAATTAGGACTTTTTATAGTCCAGCATATGGTATGTTATGAATATTCCACATACACTTCAAAACATGTTTATTTTGCAGTAGTTGGGTATATGTTCTGTAAATGTTGTTTAGATGAAGGTGATTGAAAATGTTCACGTTTCTCCTGTTCTTAGCCATTTTCCCTACTTTTGTGAATTACTGAAAGAGATGTATAAAAATGTTTATTGTGAAAATATGCACAATAATATATTCTCCTTGAAAATACTGAAATAGCAAACTAATTTAGTATATGCACATGGGTACATGTGTGTATATGTGTATGTTTGTATGAATAGCTTACACAACCTGTATGAACAGGGTTTATTAGCATCATTAAAAGATGTCACTCTACGTTTTATGTAATGACAATTTTCCCCTTGCTTTAATTTTGAAGTCTTTGTTTTTTTCCTCAAAAAAATGCCAGTTGACTTCATGCAACACATTTTCTAGAGAGAGAGTACCAAGCAGTATATAGGTGGCAGTCAGTGTTAGAGAAGATGTTAACTGAATTCACAAGAAGGTGTCACCGTGGACTGGGTGCTTAGGGAAGAAGACTTCACATAGGTAGGTGAGACTTGATCTGGAACTTTAAGACACAGGACTCATACAGACAGAACATCAGTGTGTTTGTGTGTCAAGTCATTGAAAGTGGTGACAAATGCAGTAGTAGGGTTGCACAAATCATGCATGGTCAGGGACTGTCACTTGGAGCTTTTATTTCCTTATTTGTAAAATTGGGCTATTAATTATCACTCATTTGCCTTAGAATGACTTTGTAAAGGTAAAAATTATTATTTTAGTTATATTGAATTATAAGACATTTTCTTTTTTAAAAAATACATGTGGTATGGACTGGTTACCTCAACTACATCATTGACTGTGGCAATTACAAGCTCAATTACTGGTCACAGGAGGCACCACACAAAAAGAAAGTAATTCTATTCATTACCTACAAAATGTACCCTCATTGCTAATCCACAATCTTACTTGATAGGTTTTTGATTACAGTAGCATAAGAAGATGATTATAAAACCATATATTAGTGTTACTAAAAAGTAACATCATATATAAGTCTGTTTCCCCTCCCTCCCTTCACTTCTTCCCTCCAACTTTTCTCTCTCCCCCTCTCCCTCTATCTGTCCATCCCCCTCTCTCCTTCTCTCCATCTTTCTCTCTCTCTCCCCCACTCCCCCTCTTTCCGTCTTTCTTCCTCTCTCTCTTTCTCCCGCTCCCTCCCCCCCTCCCCCCCCCACACTCTTTCTCCCTTCCCCTCTTCCTCACTCACTCACTCACTTACTATGGGAATGCATCTATTATGTCAACTGATCAGATACCATTGCTCTTTCAATTAATTCTCATTCCAGTTAGTTGGAAAATAATAGTACTATTTATTATCATTAGCTAAGACCTTATATGGGTACATGTCCTATGATGTGTTCTAATCTTCTCCTAAGGAACCTCAGAAACACTAGAATAGTGGAAGCGGGGGGATATTGTGCTGGACTTCTGTTGATAGGAAGACTGAGAAGGCAGAGGGGAGGGATGTTACGGCCAAATATCCTCTTTCTCACTGTAATTTGTCTACCCTTTTAGTAGGAACAGAGGTAAAGATTTCTGTTGGTAAAATACTGCACGGAAAGACTACACTAAATGGGCAGTACCAACCTTGTATTAGAGAAGTTAATGTTTCTAGGCAGCTGAAATTTACATCATCTCATAATTTAAGACAGACTTCGGCATACAAGATGCCACCAGTCCTAGACTGGTGTCACAAAGTGTTCATTTTACTTTTTAACATTTCAACTTTTACGTTATGGTGGGGATAATCATACCTGTTCTTTTATTTTTTCTTTAAGTTTGCTTATAAGTATTTGAGAACTTGAACATGAATCAGTTTTGGATATTATAGCTTATTCCCTCATGAAACCATTTGTATACGTAGAGCTCAATAATAATTGATCTAATATGTAATAGATTCTGACAAATTTCCAGATGAGGATTTTGAAATTTAAAGTTGCTTCTAGTTATTTCAAGGAATTTTAAGACACTGGGAAAAAAATTTATCAAGTAATTTTAATTCACTGTAGTCAATTAAAAATACTACAGATGCTATCAAAATTTGGGAGAGTGGTAGAGGGACAAGGATCCACCACAAAATTTTTTAAGTTTGCTTTTCATGTTACCCAAAGATTCTCTTCTTTCTAGTGCTTATACACATTTGGCTCGTAGTTAACTGTGTACTAATTATAACCTGAAAAGGAGAGAGAGAATAACTCTGGAGATGGAGTAGTCTTATCTTGGAGTTAAAGGTTTTTAACTGGGTTGTTAATGAACTGATAGTATTATATTTAGTTCTTGACCATAGTGTCACTCATTCAGGTCTGTGGTATTCTCCTCATTTTCATTTTGTTGGGAGAGAAGGTAAGGCATTAAAAGATACGTTGAAAGACATCTCACTGTGATGCACTTGGCCCTTGATAGAGCTGTAATACGAGAGAGCATCTCTCTCATGTAAAGAAAGGTGTTGCTACTGTTTTCTGCCATGCACAACCATTTTAATCTGAATGGGAAATCTGTCTAGGGACCCAGAGTACAGTAATTAGCAGTCTCTTCAGAGTGTCAGAGCAGAATTACTATTGTAATGGTTTAGCTGCAGGATAAAAGGATTGAATTTGGGTCTGCTTGTCTGCCAAACTAAAATGAGTTGCCATGGGAATTTTCAAATGGGAGAGGCGTTTACTTAAAGCAATTTGGCAGGTTTGAATAAACTCATAAATTATAGGTTTGAAAGGAGCCAGTCCTTGCTTCCTCTCATATAGGCAGCACTGTATAGAAGGCTGATAGCTTCTTAAATTCTTAATGAGAATGAGTTGATCTATGCTCTCATGCTGACGATCGCTTATTAAGGCTTGTTTATTCACTAAATATAGTACAGTAAGCACATTTAAGGAAAGATATTTTGTTCCAAATCTCTGGAGGAAAAAGAAAGTGACAGCTATAGACATAAGTTTCCCCTCCTGAATTAAATATATCTTCAAATAACTCTCTTAAAATGACTGTTTTTTAATAAACATTGACCTGATATTAACTTTAATTTTGCTCAGTGCAAGTAATAAATACATATCTTTACACATGTCATATTTGTCTTACAAGTAAGATGAACATTTAAAGCTTTTTTGGAAAACAAGGCACTCAAACTTATAAACTGGATTATTTAGTTTGCATGTAAATACTTTCATAGAAACTTTCAGCTCTCTCCTGTCTCTCAAAAGAACTGGGTCTTAGTATAATCACTTTCTAGTGAGAAAATTCTCCTTTAAATGCCTAAGGCAATGAGTATCACTTAGGCTTGTATAACCTCACTCGTCCTCAAGATATCAGTAATAATAATAGTTCTTGCATTAGTGTTTTATATCTGCCCTCCAGAAAAAAACACTTAGTGAAATGTATGTATTTAAAATTTTGAGACTAACCTATTTTCACACAATAGATCAGGTCTTTGGGGTAGTCTGTTAACATTTTCAAGCCACTTTACTTTCATAAGGAAGGTAAAAATTTGCTTGTTGCAAATCTTAGTGCCCTGAAAATGTAGATGCAACTTTCAAAAATGTTTTACAAGGAGATACAGGTATGCAGAATGATTGTTTAATTCAGATTAAGAAAGTACAAAATGAGTATTTTTTAAAATAGGATAAATATATTTTTGTTTATATATTAATCTTCTTAAAGTATAATTACATACCAGAGTAGTCTGATTAAAATCCTATAGTTCTAAGGTTACCGTTGAGCCTTAATTAATAAATTAATAAACCTTGACCCAGCGACAGAGAAGACTGTCAGAAATCTCATTTAAATTTAGACTACAAAAGCCATCAGAGAAGTCCTTATCAGAGATCTAGAACTAGAATCAAAATGGCATAACACACTATATATATTCTGTGTGTAAGGTACTCTGATGCAAATGGGTGTGTACTGCTTTAGGAAACATGATGATGACGGAAGTGCTTGCAGAAGTTGAAGTGTGGTTAATTGCCTCTTACAGAGAGGGACAATGCTAAAGAAATTTAACTGTATTCCACATCAGTGTCTTCTTAGATCCCACCCCATACTCTGCATTAGAACAGCCACAGGAGCCTATTCCAACTAGAATTTTCACAAATAATTGAAAATACTATATCTTTGGATAGCAATCCATATGGACAGATGAAGAAGTGTGACATGGTGTAGGTTGTAGGACTTCAGTCACTGTCATAAATCACTGAGGAGCTGTGTTGAAAATCTTTATTCTCTGTCCAACCATCATGTTGTCTGGAAGTGTGTTGGCATTTTTAAAATGAACAGGGGGCTTTTCCCCAAACTTGGAGCTTCTTGGCAATAATAGTAAGATATGTCTTGTGTAGGGTAGCTGTGAACAAGCCCTTACAAATATAGAGTCTGTGTGAAAAACATCCTCCTTTTTAATATTATACGGATTCATTAAAGAGTGGCTTCCCTGGGCGCCTGGGTGGCTCAGTTGGTTAAGCGACTGCCTTCGGCTCAGGTCATGATCCTGGAGTCCCGGGATCGAGTTCCACATTGGGCTCCCTGCTCGGCAGTGAGTCTGCTTCTCCCTCTGACCCTCTTCCCTCTCGTGCTCTCTATCTCTCATTCTCTCTCTCTCAAATAAATAAATAAAATCTTAAAGAAAAAAAAAAGTGGCTTCCCTAACACACAAAATGTGGTTGATAGTTTAGATAGCTTATAACTCTAAACTTAAGGTGTTACCAATATAAAACAAGGGATTCTGGGCATAAGATAATAGGGTAGTATGTGTTTATTCTTTGGAAATATTTTTGTAGTTTATATAAAAGCTCCTTCCATTTTAATCTTATATTCCAATGCATCCCTCATAATTTGCATGTTGAATTTATTATGTAACATTTTACACTTACTAGTACCTATTTATTCTTAACTATTAATGTTTCTATCCCATAACTAAATATGCTGGCTGGGATAATGCATTTTAGTTTTTTTCCCCCCCCTTACTAAATGCATGGTATTCTACCCAGAGATTCTAAAATTAATTTACTATATATTAATTTTTTATTAAAGATATAAAATTATTTAATAAACAATAGGTGGGCAATTTCTCGGTGTATCTTCTTCAGTTCAATTATTTTCATACATCCCTTTAATTTGTTTGCATGCCCTTCTGATGGTTGGTAAGTAGCATCATGTTCCTTATATATAGGTGAAGCATTTGTATTCCATTCATTTTCTGTTAATGTACATTGAAATTGAATTGGCAAAAAAGATAAAATCAAATACCCTTTAATTAACTTGTATTTTTAAACCCTTACATTTAATTTTTCTTGACATTTCCAAATGTTTGAGTGTTATATGTAAGTAAAATTATTCAGATATTACCATTGTGAGACTTTAATAGTATTTTAATGAGTCAGATGAACATTTTAATATTGTTTCAGGTAAACTTAATTTGGTAGCTTGTCATGTATAGCTCGATTTCCTCCTGTGTTTTTGATAACTAAATTTTTAAAATTTAATTTCAAAAGTGACACTAATAATAAGACTTCTCCTTTATGGGCATTTCTCTGAATCTTATATTGCGTATTTGTATAAGTAGATAGGTTAGGTTTTTTATTCTCTTAACCTTTAATGCCTTTGTGGGAAAAAAATTAATCTTTAATGTGTAGATCAAATACAAAATATAAAGTGAGTTGTTTTTAAAGTTATGCCTTTAAACTGATAAGGCATCAACTTATTTTTGTTAACCTCTTTGTAGAATATATCTCTGAGCAAGTTAACAGACTCATGAATTAGCTTTCTTTATGATATTAATTTATTTTATGAATTCGCTTGTGTAGGATGGCAGTATACTCTTTTAAATAAAAGACTTTGATTACTGAATTTAGCATCTGTGGAATTACAACATCCTTGTAGAGATTAAAAAACTCATTTAATGACTGTCAAAAGCAATTCACTTTACAAACTTCTATTGAGAAACTGCTATATACCAGGCTAGAAACCAAGACTTTGGTACATATGGAGATAGAGATTTAGTAATATAAAAATGAGAGTAGGGCAAAATTAATGAGTTTCCTAGTTACTTATTTGGTCACTTGATGCATGCTCTTCAGAAATGTCATGCTGTCACTAGAGGTAGATACTTTCCAGAGTGGTGATCTGGCACTCCAGTTTGTTCTTTTTGGGCAGTCTCATCCATAATCTATCTCCAGGGACCACTGCCATGGTGGTCATTCTTCAGTATGCTTCTCATCTTCAGCTCCACAGCTCCCCAATCCATTTAACACCTCCTTTAGATGATTTATAGGCATCTCAAACATAACATTTCCCACACTAGCATCACATCTTTCCCTGCCTTCCTCATAATAACAGTTCCTCCATTGTTTACTCTTTGTGAATGACACCCATTGCCTACGAGTCATATATCCTTGATTCCACCTTCTCTTTCCCCTCTGCTCCTACTCCTTCCCATCCACTTTATCAAGTTCTGATTCTGCCTCTTAATAGCACCTGACTCTGAGGGCGCCTGGGTGGCTCAGCTGTTAGGCGTCTGCCTTCGGCTCAGGTCGTCATCCCAGGGTCCTGGGATCGAGCCCCGCTTCGGGCTCCCTGCTCTGCAGGAGGCCTGCTTCTCCCTCTCCCACTCCCCCTGCTTGTGTTCCCTCTCTCGCTGTGTCTCTCTCTGTCAAAGAAATAAATAAAATCTTAAAAAAAAAAAAAATAGCACCTGACTCTCTTTTCTGTTTTCACTATTGTACTAGGTCAATTGATGATACCTCTTAGTTGCAGCTGGAGTTATCTTTTTTTTAAGTATTTATTTATTTGAGAGAGAGAGAGAGAACACAAGTGTGGGGGAGGGCAGCAGGCAGAGAGAGAGGGAGGAGCAGGCTCCCCGCTGAGTGGAGAGCCTGATGCGGGGCTCTATCCCAGGATCCTGGGATCACGACTGAGCCATCCAGGTACCCCCAGAGTTATCTTTTTAATATATATTTGAAGTATCATTATGTTCCCTGTTTCACATTTTCATGGCTTTCTGTCACTGCGTGGTAAAAATGCAAACTAATTAGCACAACATTTGTAGCCCATCTTCATCTGGTGCATACCTACCTTTCCAGATTTGTTTCATGTTATTTCTCCCTTACCCTCCCCCCGTATTAAATACGTTGCAGTTCCCAGAACACTCCTTGTTTATTTGTTTAGCAGTAGAAACTAAGATGGGAAAAGGCCCAGGAGAAGCCACAAGAAAGATTTCTCTTAGTATTCTAGCACTTTGAATAATTTAAAATTGCCAGTGAAACACTAGGAAATAGGAAATGTATTCTCTAAAAATACTACACAGTATTTGTCAAGTTTTTTTTATATGACTGTATACTAACATGCAATGGTAGTACGGTTTTGCTTTGTTATTCATAACTTCTTAAAGAAAAAGTTCTGTTTTAATTTAGCACATTAGCATTTTAACAGGTGTTTTAAGCATCTGCTTACATTCATTGAACAAATATTTATTAGTGTTTTATATATACTGGGAACATACTAGTATAGTTTTTTTGCTGTTACAAAATTAAAGTATCCAGTCTGTTCAGCAAATGAAGAAGTATGTTCCTTATAATATGTAATCAAAACATGGGTTGTAAAAATCTTTTGATTTATAAGGTTTCATGGAAAATTAGGAGTTTCAAACTCAGAGTAACAAAGTTATTTTTTCCTATGGGAATTTCAGTAAACAGATTTTTGAAAAAACTATAAATCCAGTGCTATAAAACCAAATTGTAACAGGATAGATCAGAGTTGAATTACTTCTAACTCTGGAATCAGAGACATTGCCATTCTTTATACCACCAGCAAATTGTTTCTTAAATCTTCATACCAAGTATTTAAAGCACCAACCATCCCAACAAAAAAGCTGCTTACCTGTGGAACATCAATCACATTTCAGGTAATAGTGGCTAGCCGAGTATGTATGTTGTTCTCTAATTTATTGCTTTCTAATTTCATTACTTATCATGAAAACTTACCTGTTAGAAAAATACCAGTGTTTATCTGATGCTGGTGTTAAGAATTATGCCACCACTCATAATCATCATACAATACTGAAGCACTAGAACTTGCCAACACAAAAAACTATTTCTACTGTAGTTTAAAAACCACGTAATGAATGTTAGATTTGATCATGATTATAGTTTTACAAGCCAATTAAAATGTCTTTGAACCACTCAACTTAATATTTCGAAGGTATTCCTAAATTAAAGAAATGCATTACAGCAATTTTTAAAGTATACTTCTGTTAACAAACCCCATTTTAGCTACTGATTTTTATTTGAAGTATTTTCAGTATACAATCTGTCACTGGAATGCAACACATTTAAGAGTATGCTGATTTTATATATGTTGGATATTTTCTGTGATAAAAAGAAACAAACTGTGAAAGTACAAATAACTTTTAATAACTATATACTATACATGTTTTCACACATACATATGTATGTTATGTGTACATTTTATATATATATATATGTAAAAGCAATAAGAAGTACTAAAACTGAGTCAAAAATACAAGCAATATTTGTACTCTGTAATCTTTGTGGTTCCTGGTCTAGTTTGTCAGGTGAGAACCACCAGGCACAGAGAAAGATCATCAGGTTTACCATGCACGTAGCTTTTTAGTGAACTCTAGCATATATTAATACAATCTTGGCAGTCTGTTTTCACGGGGAAAATAAAAGTGGGGAAATCACAGCTCTTGAAAATGCCTGAGGAAAAGCCCAATTTTGAGTTTCTGTTCAAGGAACTCAGTGGCATTGTTCCCATTCGGTTAGCAATTACTTTGTTTTGTTTAGATTTTTCTTTTTCTTTTCTTTCTTTCCTTTCTTTCTATAAAACGGGTTATTGAAAAGGCCATAAAATGAATATCCATACCTTTGTAACCATGTACATTGCAAAAGCCCTTTCAGGACACAGTTGAATAGGGTATGCATCCTCTGGAATGAAGTGGTGGAGTATATGAGTAAATGCAGTTCTTCTTAGTTTATTCCAAAGAGGTAATCCCCAATCAGGAAAGTAATTTGTAAGAGTATTCTTTATAAAAGCAAAAAATTACTGTAAAGCAATAGGAATCTAAGTAATATGGCTTAGATTTGAAATATGAATATTTAGAATATTGTGCCAACACACACACACGCGCGTACGCGTGTGCGCACACCCACACAGAGTTGGTTCTACCCTCTCACCATCTCACACTTCTATTCTCATCTCTCCATCCCCACTGGAATTACCTCAGTTCAGAGTATCATTATGTGTTGCCTGGATTAGGAACATATAATCTCTGCTTTATCTGTATGATCTTTCTGCCTGACTTAGTCTTCCCTTTCCAAATATTCTCCACACTGGAGGTAAAGTAGTGCTTCTAAAAATAGAAGTTTAATCATCATTCTCCTTAGGTTAAGACACTCTAGTGAGTTCTAATTACTCCACAGAGTATGTCCTTGCTTGAGCATGGCTTGCAAACTAACCATCTTATCAACCTCATTATTGATCTCATACTCTTGATTCTAGATTTTTGAACATGTTCTTTCTCTTCCTTGGAACCACCATCACTCTTTCTGTCCTCTTTAACTCTTACTCATCTATGAGTCTAACATTGTATATTACCTTAACATATGAATATCCCAGAGCCTTTCCTGCCCTGTTGGTCACTAGTTTGTGATCACTAGTTTGAAACTTACTTTGTCATCCGCGCTGTATATTCCTGGAAACTCCTTATCAGTTTGTTTTAATTGCTTAATTGTCTATATCCAGCTCCATCTTCCCTGCTACCAGTTTCCAAGAGGGCAGACTTTGTTAGTTAAAACCTATCCTAGAGATACAATCATTTTTTAGAAGTTTTAAGGACTATAATGTAAAAACTCTTCATAGGATATTTCATAAAAATAGTAAGATAAAAAATCATATCAACTCTAAAGGATAAATCCAATTTGTAATAAAATCTAGGTGGGAATAAAGCCAGTAAGTTTCCCTTTAGTAGTAGCTTATATGTAAATCTTAAAATACAATTTTAGGAATGCCTGGGTGGCTCAGTCTATTAAGCATCCAACTGGTGATTTTGGCTCAGGTCATAATCTCATGGGTTGTGAGACCCAGCCTCACCTTCGGCTCTTTGCTCAGCAGGGAGTCTGCTTGAGATTCTCTCCCTCAGCCCCTACCCCCACTTGCATGCACATATGCGCATGTGCTCTTTCTCTCTTGCTCTCAAATAATCTTTAAAATGCAAAAATGAGGCACCTAGATTTGGAAAGAAAATAATTAAGTCCATTTGTTTGTGAGTCCAGATCATTTAACAACATTTTCTTCTTTCAGTTCCTCCTGCTAAATAGTTACGGTCCTGCCTTTGGTAGCCTAAGTAAGACTTTGTCAGTGTTTTCAACCCCCTTGGTGGTATATCATTGATGCCGTCTTAAAAATAGATCAGTTTGGTATATATGTAAAGAAATCTGTTGAGGTTGTTGACTCCCTTACTTAATGGAACTCATCAAGTCTCATAGGGAAATCTTTGGCAGCCTGAGTGTATCTGGCCCCTTCCCAGTGCTCGTGTTTACATTATGTGCAGTGTAAACAATTCACCCAAACCTTGAAGTCACACCACACAACTATCATCTGTGACTTACAGTAAGTTCCATCTTCGTTTTTAAACCCTTGTTTTTTGTTTGTTTGTTTGTTTAAGATTTTATTTATTTATTTGATAGAGATATATCGAGAGAGGGAACACAAGCAGGGGGAGTGGGAGAGGGAGAAGCAGGCTCCCCGCCGAGCAGGGAGCCTGATGCGGGGCTTCATCCCAGCACCCTGAGATTGTGACCTGAGCCGAAGGCAGACGCTTAGTGACTGAGCCACCCAGGCGCCCCTGAACTGTTGATTTTTAAAATGCTTTCCAGCATTTAACATTTTCTCACCACTTGGCAATTTTTGTTTCTCTTGATAATTGTATATTACTAGTTTGTGGGCTAATTATTGTCATACTTATTGGATATTGTGTGATTTTTAATATTTATAAAACTTACCTCAAAATACAAGGTAAACATGGCAGCCACAAAGAATACAGGAATACCCAAAAACCAAATGCCTATGCATAATCAGCTTGCTTAAGGAGAGTGGTTAACTGTAAAAGTTAATAAGGTTCGAAGTTAAGTAGAGGACTTGAGAGGACTTCTTATATTGCCTTCCTCTAAAATAATGTCTGGTGTATTCCAGAATAACAGCTGCTTTCCTCATAAATTACTCTTGCAACAGAGGAAAAAATTTCTAAGGTTTTAGTTCTAGAATTGACTCCTTTTCCTTATTCAACTCCTACACTTAACTTTCCCTGATTTAAATTATGCCTACTTTAAAATGAGGCTTTTAGGTTGCTATATAGTTACCCACTTAAGAAATGAGGGAGTATTTGCAATTTATTTCAGCAGTACGATATTCTTCATCCCTAAAGGAATGTGTTGTTTACATTCCATGTTTTGTTTATTATTATTTTATTCTTCAAGTTTGACTAACCTGTACTTGGCTTCATAGCTGTGGGATAGCTAAGCAAAAGAAGTATTCAAGTGCTTTATTAACAGAGTGGCACAAATTCCTGTCTTTTGTTAAATTTTATCCTAAAGTGCAACCAGTGGGAGAGATAACACCCGTGTTAGAGACCTTTACACAGAGTTGTTAAGAGGTTTAAATCAGATAAGAGCAATTAAATTCTTTAAAAATTATGAACACTTGAAATAAAGACCTTTTTTGAATCCCAGAAACAAAAGACCTTTAAAAAAATGAAATACTTAATTAGCTTAATTATTTTTTCTCTGACCAAGGAAAGATGATACGAGTCTCAATCTCAGAACAAAAATTATAGGGCAAAAACTTAATCTATTTGTCTTCATTGCAGTTGTTATACATCATAGATGTCAAATGCTACCAGATGATAGTTGAAGAAATTACCCGCCTTTTTTCCTTCCCTGCTTTGTTCTCCCTTGGTCTTAATGTGAGGTTCAAAGTTTTAGTCAGTTATTTACAGTGAAGGTATGCCTTCAGATAGTTTACAGAACAATAAAGAAAAAAAGTTAAGGTGTGATGCAACCGAAACTAATGGCCTCAGTGTTACCGTAATGACTATATCCAAAAATAGTTTAAGTGAAACTAGCAATAGTGGCCTTGCATTGCTCTGAGGACCAGGCAGCTTTCTGCCTCTCCTCTCAACTTCGGTCATTACACTGTGCTTGATGGCTCAGAAATCTCATCACTATATCATAGTGCAAATAGGTTACTTTAAAGAATCCCTGTAGTAGGTTGACATTATGTAGTAGTATTACCTGGAAGTCTTTCAAGACCATAATTAACAGTTTTATCACAGATACTTAATGGGTGAGCTTAGTTCTCTGTTAACCCACTGATAGTGTAGGTAACATTTTGCCTATGTGCTCTGGATGCTTTTAAGACAGAGTTGTAGTTATCTTCAGATCCATAAAATGGTTCATGATCCTTTCCCCTTAGTTTTTTATTTGGTCTTCTACTACACTCTGTGTAAACTTCTTCATAGCAGCTATTACACTTTATTGAACTTGCTTTACTTTTCTGTCTCTATCCAAACTAGGCTAGCAATCTTAAATACAAGGACCACATTTAATTCTTTATATACCTAGGCTAGTGATTGGTCTTTAGTATGTAATAGGTATTTTGTTAAAAAAAAATTCCTTTTCCTTCCTGTGGACTCATTGCTTAATCTGAATCCATGAGAGTTTCATACGTTACTATTTTTAGTAACATTTTTTTAAAGATTTTATTTATTTATTTGACAGAGAGATAGAGCAGGAACACAAACAGGGGGAGTAGCAGGCCTCCCGCCGAGCAGGGAGCCCAATGCAGGGCTCGATCCCAGGACCCTGGGATCATGACCTGAGCTGAAGGCAGACACTTAAAACGACTGAGCCACCCAGGCGCCCCATATGTTACTATTTTTAGAACTTGTCAGGCATTTACCATGACATACTACAAGTGTCTACTCACTCCCTGCCACCACTAGCACTGCATGTATACTTTTCAAATTTTTTGCCTTCTTTTCCCATATACCTCCCACAACTAATCCATTTTTAGATCATCATCATTTTCAGGTACCTGCTCTTTGTCTTCTGTAGAATCAGGCTCTCCTAAGCTCACAATTTGTAATTATATGTCCTTCCTTTTATTGCCCCAGCCATATAGTCTGATAATGTCCACCTAAAATAATCTATTTCAGAGGACTTTTTTTTTCTATAAAATAATTTTGTGGCTTTACTGATACTAGTGTAGTGTATAGCCTAAGGTGTGGATCATATAAATCTTTCAAAAGTTTGTCATTCCTATTAAGCTTACCATAAAGAAAAAAATTTCAAATTGTGTCATACTGTGTTTCACATAGGAAGAAATAAATGCTTATGAGACAAGATTCTGAGATTGGTACTACTTTTAATAGATCTGTTTATACCTTGTTGAGAAAAGAACACATTATCTTAAAGTTAAAAAAAAAAAAGTATTCATTAGGGGTGCCTGGGTGACCCAGGTGGTAGAGCATCTGACTCTGTTTTGGCTCAGGTCATGATCTCAGAGTCATTAGATCAAGCTGCGCCCCCGGGGTGCTCAGCACAAGGCATTTGCTTGAGGTTCTTTCCCTCTGCCCCTCCCCCTGCACATGCATGCTCACTCACTCTCTCTCTCTCTCAAATAAAATTTTTAAAGTTACTTGTTTTATATAGTTTAATAAAATTTATACAGCACTGTGTGTGTGTGTGTGTGTGTGTGTGTGTGTGTGTGTTTGTGTATTTGAATGTTTCAAGCTTTTCTGGCTAAGTAAAGTGCCTTGTGCTTCTTCCTCTCTATCTTGCTTTATCTTTGGTAAGTTATTGCTGCTAAACCAGGTATTAAGTGGGACTATGTCGTATAATATAATGGCAGATAGAATAAGATATGCCAAGATTTTTCTCCCCTTATCGTGTTTGTAACATTTTGACCTACAAATTTTTCAAGCAGAACAGTAAGATCAATCTTTGCATATCATTTGAAGTGAGGGCTTGCTCATTACCTTTTAGTAATCAGGCTGTATTGCCTAGGTGAAGCATTGGTGCTGATTTGTCTTTGCCTCTCCACCTAAGCATGGAGTTCTATGTCACAGTAGGTGCTCATTAGCCATCTCTTAACTAAACATTGAAGACTGGGAAAAGAAAAGAAGGTGGAATCAAGGAACCTTTAAATCTGAAGAAATAGGAGATCATCATAGAGTCCACATAAAGTTTTGACACAAAATGAGGTTTGTGACATAAAAGAAGAAGTTGGCGTGGCCATAAATGCCAGTGTGGGAAATTCAGACCCTATGAAATAGTAATGGGGAGCCACTTCCATATCAGGAAAATAAAGGCCACACTAGGTTTTTCAGGGGAGAGAATTAATAAAGTAATTGGTTAAACAGGCGTTGAAAACTGCAAAAGGAGCAGGGTGTAATACAGATTTAGAAACTGTAGGCAGCAGCTATTACCCCAGGGCTGGGAGAGAAAAGAGATTGGTACTGTTGTTCGATCTTAGGTGCTTTGAGAAAGTTCTATGCAGAGGTGGAACTGAGACCTCTGGCAAAATGGTGCCTCTTGGCTGATAATGGAAACATAGTAGCTCGGAGGAGTAGATAAACTGGTTGGCTGGTGCTATTCCTCATGGGTGAGACAGAAGAAAGCTGGTTCTAGAAGTGCTGGGAAGGAAGTGTGGAGCCTGAGAAGAACTGGCATAGGAAGGAGTATCTCGTCTTCCCTCCGCCGACTCTTCAGTCTTGCTTTAATGCCCTCCACTGTTCATCTCAGTTGTGAGAGCCTAACAAAACCAGCTGTCGAAGAAGAAATAGTACTATACAGAGTCCTAAACCCAGTACTAAAAGCCTAGAGCAGGTCAGTTTGGAACTTAATAATTGCTACATCATCTTGGAGAAGAATAGTCTAAAATAGTGTGGGAGGTTAATTTTTCTACTAGCATTATCAGACAAGTTAAACAGATCCCAGATTTATATTCAGCTCTGTACCTAACATCTCTGCTTGGCTGTTTAAATAGCAAAATTAGCATTTTCAAACTTAGTACTCCTGATTCCATTTCCCTCAGCCTTTCCCTTCTTATTAAATGGAGCCACCATCTTCTTGATTGCTTAATCCAAAAACCTGAACGTTATTCTTTAATGTCTCCTTTCCCTCATTTGTTACATCTAACTAGCTATCACGTTCTTTCGAGTTATTTTTTCCATCTGTTACTACTTCCACACCAGTCCAATACATCTTCTGTCACTGGGACTGAAGTCAAGCTCATGACTGGTCTCTAATCGTACTCAAGCCCCAAACAGTCCATTCACAAACTAACAGAATGTGCCTTTAAACACTGATTCTGTTCTGTTTCTCTCCTGTATAAAATCCTCTATTTAAATTTAAGTCAGTTATGTTCTTTGTCAAACTTTTCTTAGCTGGCAGACCAGATACAGGTGATGATTGGTATTAAAATTTTTTTAAACTTTGGTCACTCTTTGTTTTCTCTTTTCTCTACTAATTTCTTGTTCAGCTAAAAGAATTGGTTATGTACTTTTTCTTTTATGTTTGGAAAACCTTTTCTCATTTATTTTCTTTTTAAGATTTTATTAGCGAGCACAAGCAGGGGGAGGGGCAGAGGAAAAGGGAGAAGCAGACTCCCCACTGAGCAGGGAGCCCAATGTGGGTCTCCATCCCAAGACCCGGGGATTATGACCTGAGCCGAAGGCAGACACTTAACTGAGCCACCCAGGCGTCCCACTACTCATTATTTTAAATTTATAGAAAAGATTCAATTTTTTTAATGTCAGTGAATAAGTTCACCTTTGCAGAGCATTGGGAGCTATAAGAAGACTGGTTTAATTGGTTATTGGTTAATTCATGGATTCAAGTCACATGAGAAATTTCCTTAAAGCTACATTAAAAAATAGAAAAAAAATGAGATAGTACATGGCTATATATGATTGAGTCTCCCAAAAGGAGCAACATAGATTTAGGAAAATGATACCATTATGTGTGGGTGTGGTTAGTAAAGAATATACTCTAGAGGGAACAGTCATCTGAGCTATCAAAAGAAGTATGCAGAGGGTGCTTCTAGATAGGATCTTGTCTAACTTGGGGGCAGAAAAGTAAAGTGGGCTTCTAGGGATCAGTGGGCAGATGATTTTTTTTTTCCTTTTGTTTTTTCCCTCTCCCACTCCCCCTGCTTGGGCAGATGATTTTGACTGATATTTGCAAATAGGGCTGCTTATAGAAGTTGTTTAGTGCCTTGATTGCTAAGCTGGAGAGTTTAGGCTTTTCTCTTATAGGCAAATTATTTTACTAATCACATTATAATGATTTGGAAATGTTCATACATTTGCTCCAGTTCTCTTTTGTAATTAATTACATTGTTGTGGTGGAGTTTTTTTAATGTGTACTTTATAAATTTAAAGCTGCCAAATAAACATGATTTTCTTCATTTCTTATGTGAGGTCTTTGATGAATCCAAAAGATAATTCCACTTAAAGGCACTACTACGTAGAGGAGAGGGTAAAGCAGTTTAGGTCAGGTACGCTGGGTGGGAAGCCAGTGGTGCAGTGTGACCATATGCAACATTGGATAAGCTGCCTAACCTGTCTAGGCCTCAGGGATAACACAGTACCATTGCCATAGATGTGTTATAAAGCATAAATGTTTAGATGATGAAACTCTGATATCTAAGGTGTAGCAGTATATAAATCGTTTTACTTTAAAAAATGTTAAGACCTTTGGTTTCTCAATCTAGTATTAACCATGACCAAATCTGTCACATTAACAGCTGTTAAACACAGCTGATAACATAGCTGTAATTTATTATAAAATATGCATAGGTTATTTATGCATCGATTCATAATCTGTCTTCCATAATTGTAAACCCCCAAAAAGTTCAGAAAGGAAAAGAAAAATAATGTCTTTATCCTACTTAGTTTATTTTTATGTTTATCACAGATTGGATTATTTGGAGTATTCCTCCAGACCCATCGGGGATGTTATGTAATCCTTGGTATACTGTCTTTATACAAATCTGAAAAATTCTCAAAATACTTCTGATGTCACAGGTTTTAGATATGGGGCAATGGACCTATAGAGAAGTTAGCAGGTCTTTGTTATATTTTTTAAACTTTTATGTTTCAAAGGTATGTTACTCAGAATGTTTCAGTAACCTTTACATAATGCTTTTCATACAAACTATGAGAGAAATATTCATTTATCCTATGACCCAGCAAATCCACCTCTAGGTGTGTCTTCAAGAAATGGAGGGAAAAAAACTATATTCACAAAAATACCTTGTATGAGAATTTTCACAGTGGCTTTATGCACAATATCCAAAAACATCCCAATGTCTGTAGCAGAAGAAAGGATAAATAAATGAAATACTACTCAGCTGTCAAAACAAGTGTGCTACTGACACGTGCAACGGTATGGAAGAGTTTCATAAATGCTGAGGGAAAGAAGCTGGGCACACAAGTATATACTTTGTGATTCCATGATATGAAATTCTAGAATAGGCAAAATTAAACTGGTGATAAAATCAGATCGAGGGTTTCCGGGGGCAGAGGGTGAGGAGGATCTTGTGTGAGAAGAGGCACAATGGAACTTTTTGAGTTGATTGAACCATCCTGTGACTTGAATTCATCAAATGACTAGCATTCATGACTAGCATTCATCAAAACTGACTGGATGTTGCACTTAAGATCTCAGGATTTCACTGCATATAAATTATATATCTCAATTTTAAATGATAGAGCAAATACTTGAGAAATGAGGATTTATAAAGTTCTAGATGACCACTTTGATTCAGCATTATAAAATACCCTTTTATGACTTGAGGTTGGGTTGGTTAAGAACAGCTTCTTTTGTTACAGAAGAAAAAGCCAGTGTTCCATCTTTATATGAGGTTTGTTCCTGTGCAAGTTCTACAGAAATGCCTTTTGAAATGTCTAGAGTTGAGATGTATGATTTCAGGATGCCATATTTGATCAGCTTTTATCTTTGAGAGAAGAGGAAACATCAAATAAACTCCTGATACAAAGCCTGGCTAGTAAAAGCTCTAAGCCTCTGGACTATAGAAAAAACTTAGTAGAAATTACCTAAGATATTAGCACATTTTCTTATCTGAAGTTATATTTGAAAGACAGATGGCATACCCCTTCAACAGCATTCAGGCAGGAATATGATGTCAAGTTTCATTAACAAAACCAGGACAAGAAGGTTTAAATAACCGCTTCTGTGTTAAGAGTAATTCTGTAATGAACTCTGCAAACTCTTGAGACAACAGCATCATGCTCCGTGAGTACAGAACGGCGGGCGAGGTGGGGAGAAGTGATGAAGATGCCAGAGTGAAGCTTATTCTGGAGTGAGACCACCAGGTTTAAATTCCAGCCTTCATAGCTAAATTTTGTGCTCTGCTAGGAGGTGTAGTGTAGCCTGCCATAATGTGATGTAATCAGTGTGCATACTGTAATTCATAACTTGTGAATCTCAATGGCCTCCAGCGAGGTCATTGTGGCAAAGTCCATTGCTGCTGCCTAGTGAGAGCTGTGCTGCTCTGGGTTTTAGTCTCCTCTTGGGTGGGGCGGGGGGAGCTCTGCTGATGACACTACATCTGCACCTGTAAAAGGCACATATGTACATCCTACGTGCACGAACCCTGATGTGCACGCATGTATTGCTTCCATCGTCTTTCTTTTTGGTAACACTGCATCACCAGCTAATGAGTGTGGTTATATTGTTATCCAAAAGAACACTTGGGTGAAAGCATGCGCTCTAGTACCTCTTACCTCTACAGCACTCTGACCACATCACTTCTTCCATCTTTATTTCTGTCTCTTACTGGATATTTTCAAACATGCACCATTGTTTCACTGTTGAAAGTGAAGAAGGTACCTATTGCATAATTTATATGCTTCTGGTATTCTATTATATATAGATTTGAATTTGAAATGACTTGATGAGTTTTTAACATCACTAGTTTTCAGGGAACAAGTTTAGGGAGTTTGGGTTAGATAATGGATTGCCAATTTGTCCCTTTTGTTGCTGATGCTTACTTATTTTTATCATTAACAAGTAATTGCTATGGCTTTCAAAGAAATCTTACTACTTCATTTTTTTCTCAGTCATCTTTGTACAAGTTCATAGGAGTCAAGGAACAGTAATTCCACAGGCATATGGGTATCTTCTCTGTTTTCTCCTACAAAGGTTTTTGAAAAGTTGGCAGTGACACCTTAAACTTTGTCTTCGTGTTTTCACTCATCTTTTTTAATTCTTTGTGGTTTATTAAAAGCAAATTTGGCAGTTCTGTTTACTATAAATTATAGTACCCTTTGTGCTGCTGTAGTGCCAAGGACAAAGTTTTGTATATCATTGACAGTTACAGTAGAAAGGGAGGACAGAGAAGCTTGTCATCTGGTCCTGCCCCTTTCTGAATTAGGTCAGAAAAAAGTGTCATTGGGTTACTTTGTTTTTAAATATTAAGTACTAAGGATTAGATAATGCATAAAATATGTGAGTAGTGCATGGTTTTACCATAATCTACCACCATCTTCAGGAAAGAATCTTGGTAAATGGACCTTCGTCTACTGCTTTCTTTTGCCGTAGCTAATGCTTAATCCTGTAGGATTTAGACATTTGAGATTTGGAAATGAAGATTTTTTGTTATCAGTCATTTGGAAGTCCTAGCAAAAATAACTTGTGGGACAAGGTGAATGGGAATATAGGCAGTGATAAATAAGAAATGGGCTCTATTCTCAAGGAACTTACTTGGGTAGTGGTGATGTCCATGAAACTATAAATCAGGGTAGAAACAGTGTAATCTCGGTGGCCCTTTGAGAAGGTAGAAGTTAGGTTGGAGTTTGCAGAGATTAGGTAGGATTTAGAAGGAGGGTAGAGTGGAGTGCAGAGGAGCATTCAAGATGGAAATAGGAATATGCACAGAGATGCATAACATGGAGTGATTTGATTTGATTTATAGTATAAGATAGGTGTAAAATATAGTAGAAGACTAATTGCTTTAACTTGAGAAGATAATTTGGGCCCAGATCCCACAGATAGCTTAAATGGTTTATATTTTTAGATAGCAAGAAACTATGAAGGGTTTTAAGACATGAAAATGTTAAGGAACATTAAGAAGAAAAATTGTGTGCAGTTAATCTTACTGTTCTATAGATTGATTGGAGAACAGATACCGATAACAGTACCGTAGCAGTTTTGGTAATACACCAGTAATGACTAGAGCAAGGGGGACAGCAGTCAACCGGAAGGGTGGGGCAAGTCCAAGGTAAACGGGATGGCCAGGCATTTTGGTGGCCAGAGACAGTCCTGGTTTTTTTAAGCCTGGCACCGTTGCATAGCTGTTAAGAGCTTTTACTTTTAAATGTCTCCTGGGTTGGACAATGCATCATATGGTGGCCCTAGAGATAGATTTGCTTTAGAATGATGATAGTATTTACTAATTGAGGGGAGAGAAGGATGTCGGCATAAGAGAGCAGAATATATATTCAAACTTTAGAAATTCTTATGATTGATATTATTAAATTTTCATTTTTAGAAAATTAAACAGAAAATTCTCATAAGTGAATACCACCATCCTATATTATATGTTTAAAATCCCAGTTTGGTGGGGGGGGCGGGTTGCTTGGTTTTTTATGCGTTGTTGGTGGTTTTTTTCCCCCTTTAATGAGCACATTGAGTTTTTGAATCTGCTACAAAATGATGCTGAAGAGAATAAATATACTATATTTAATCTTAATTAACATTTTTATTTATTCTATTTAGCAAAGCTTTTTGGGGAACTTTAATAAATCAGTGTGTACTTCACATAAAAAATTTCCACACAGAAATGTAGCTAGTGGTAGTTGAGAGTATCCTGTGTAATTTCCACACAGAAATGTAGCTAGTGGTAGTTGAGAGTATCCTGTGTATCAGTATGTCAGCACCTTTTGGTTCCCTGGTCTTTTTTTTTTTTTTTTTTTTTTTTTTTTTGCCTTCTTCTCCCTGATTGAAGCAGATGACTATAGTCACATACTCCTTATTTTAAGGCTTGTGAGTAGATACGGCTGTGATGTATGTGGACCATCCTAAGTGCTTACTGCTTTTGTGTTTTCCATGTATAGGCAGAGGGAGAAGACAGCCTGAAGAAGATGCAGCTGATGGAGCTCGCAATTCTGAACGGCACCTACAGAGATGCCAACATTAAATCACGTAAGAATGAGGCTGAGGTCCATGGGAATAGCCGTATCAGGTGTTTAGTCCACAAACCTTTCTCCTTTTGGCAGCACAACACATGAACAGTCATACAAAGTGAAGAGTCGAAATAATCGTCACTTGATATGGACTAACAGTCCCATTTTTACTGCTTTCATGAATTGGGGACATTCTCCTTTGTTTTATGCTAGCATGTCTAAGTTTTGGGTTTATACACTTTATTGTTTTGGTGAAATTTCAACTTCCAAATTTAAGTTTCAGGCAATTTCCTATTCTGTTAACTACAGATTTAAGGCTTCTAGCTTATTTTGTTATATTTATGCAAAAGACAATTTTTTTAAACTTTTTTTTTTTTTTTAGAAAACTATAATTTGGAATGTATCTGAAAGCAGTGACCCTTCTGTCAAATTCTGTCCTTTCACCTTGCTTGCTAATGTTCCCCTCCAGTATTTTTCTCTGTTGATTTCATATGTGAATGAGTTCACAGAGAGCAGTAGGTGATACTATATTTAATCCCATTTTTCTTTTAGATATATCTGTGGATGCTTTCATAAACTTGAAGAGGATTGCTTTTTTATATTTTGAGGCAATTGAAAGTTCACAAGTCTTTTAATGAACATAATCTCCATTTAAATTACTAGCTTTTTTTAAAAGAAGTAGAATTTAAAGTCCTAGCCAACTTTCCAAAGTATAGGCAGTTTAGTGGGTTCAGAAGTGGTTGCTTTACAAAATGGTTGGCTTTAATTTATTCATGAGAATGAGTAGAGTAGATCACTAATAGTCTTATATTTAGGAATGGGTTATTTTTTATATTGTCTTTTCGATGAAGTTCATTACAGATGCAGGAAATTCATATAAAACTAGTAGTCGGTTAATACAGTAAAAATTATTCTTTTTTTAATTTGAAACTTAAGCTATTCTTTAGAAATAAACCAAAACTGTATTTCTGTGGACTCCCAATTCCAAAAATTTTTAACATCTTTTAATGCGAGTGTTTTCATGTCCTTCTGCATGTATCGTTAGTCTCATGAGATCTTAAAAACACAGTTGTATCAAATATATGAAATATAACCTATTTTAATGGTATTCTCTTTTTTGTTGGTTTTTTTTTCTTTTGGTTTTGGTTTTGGTTTTTTTATTTTTTATTTTTTTTTTACAGTGGCTTGGTAATTTTTGCACATTCTTAATCACACTGGGAAAGGGGAAGCTGTTTGCATTTGATCGGTGTGCTTTGGCATTTTGTGTGATCAGCGCATGTACTAATGATTTCCTTTTATTTTTCTTCTTTCCTGCTTTTCCTTTCTTTTTCCTACTTCCCTCTCATTTTCCATATTTTATACTGCTGTCTCTACACTTCCTCCTGCATTTCTTTGCTTACTGTAGCAGCCCTTGCCTTTTCTCTTGCAGCAACAGCCCAGGCTGCTCCACGGATTATCACTGGGCCTGCGCCTGTCCTCCCACCAGCTGCCCTGCGGACCCCTACGCCCGCTGGCCCTACCATAATGCCTTTGATCAGACAGATACAGACCGCTGTCATGCCAAACGGAACTCCTCACCCGACTGCTGCAATAGTTCCTCCGGGGCCCGAAGCTGGTTTGATCTACACACCCTATGAGTACCCCTACACGTTGGCACCAGCTACATCAATCCTTGAGTATCCTATTGAACCTAGTGGTGTATTAGGTAAGTTGTTCTCCCTGTGTGGCTGCTAGTATTTTCTTCATAACTTCTGTGCCTCAGACTTTGAAATGATTGTATTGGTTTTAGAGAGTCAAGACAAGTTTCCATTAGGAAGACAGAAGCCTAAAGTTTGTTTTATTTCAGCCTCTCTCAGTGGCTCCCCTTTTAAAGAATTGCACCTTAAATTTGTGCTCAGATTCTCTTTGGTAACTCAAATTCACTTTTGTAAATCAGTAAACATTTTAAACAGACAATACTTTTTACCATTGACATCACTGTGGTCGTTCTGAGTTAGACCTATCCCCTCCACTGGCTCCACTGCCTACAGTTAGAGTCCTTTTGTCTCAGGGAGTTATTTAATTGTCAACTAAATTTTAAATTTCTGTGTGGAAATATTTTGAGAGCTTTTTAAAAACTGCTGTTATTGTCTGTGTGTTTTCTAATATTTGTGATCACTTAAAATAAGAGAGAGACCAGGTAAATTAGTTGGATTCTTCAGGTTTCCTCTTTTGAAGTTCTAGATAATATCAGACATAAGGGAAATTCCTAATTTCAGTAGTACAGTATGGAATTGATAAGTAAATACCAAGTCACTGTTTTAGAGTCACATTTGAGGCAGAAATTAAGATCATACTATGAACGCTTGGTTTTACATGAACAAAAAGTGGTGTGCTTGAAAAAGACATTACTGATGCCTTTTTTTTATAGAGTGGATTGAAATGCCAGTCATGCCTGATATTTCAGCCCATTGACTTGCTGGATGAAGGACTAGAATACAGCAGCTGTTATAACACGACCAGTCAATGTGGGACAAACTGTTTCCGTGCTGCCCCTTTGTTTTACCAGACAGAATTTGAATACTTTTTTTCCTTGAATTGTGTATGACCTTGGTGCTGCATGCATGCTGTTGACTCTTAGGACTTTGATCTTTTAAGGTTTTTTTTTTTTTTTTTTCCAGCATTAATATTGATTTATAAAAATTTGAAAGTCTTTATGAACCTGGACACTAAGATTTAAACTTGAAAATTCATTGTTCAACAATTAAAGAAAGCCACAATGCTCTGTATGTTATCTGTGTGTGTGCATGCACTCAGGTGCCTTTTGTTTCATGAGCAAATACATTTTATTGTACATGTTTTCCGTTTATCTCTAAATCATTGTATAAAGTATCACAGGTCAGAATTATACTATAGAATTGTTTATGAGAAGCTTGATTCTGTTGCACATTTCTTGAAGCATTTTTAAAATAACATGTAACATGTAACCTGTTTACGTTTTCCTTTCTGTTAACGCTCTGTCCTGTGGCCCCATGCCTGCTCCTCTCCCCAGAGCTCCTCTCTGCTGCACGCACAGCGTCTGGTCGAGGAGTTTGTTGCTTCCTGCAGGGCTGGCACTCTTAGCCACCAGCTGCTGTTCCAGCACTCAATGCAAGATCTTGCTGATTTTGCCTCGTGGAATTATACTTGTCTAAGATTAGTTTATCTAAAATGAAAAAGGGGTGATGGACCAGTTTACTGCTTAGAAACAGCAAGAGGCACTGCAGTTTCTCATTTTAAGCAATGTGTTTTTTGTTGTGTTGGGAAATTATTATTTATAATAATTATTAGACTGACAAAAGCAAAATGTACAGATACCTAATTGGCATTCATAAAATGAATAATAATGAGTACTAAATGACCAAAATCCATTATCAATCCTATTTCTCGCTTTGCCACCTAAGCAGTAAAACATGATGAGCACTTGGAGAACTGAGAAAATTATTTCAAATTGCTAAGTTATAATAAATTTGCACACAGATAACATGCATGATATATATCAAGTTTCACATCATACTATTTTAAAATAAGCAGTGCCCTTCAAAACAGATGCAGACATGTGTGTTGGTGGTAGTGAGGAGATTGGTATTAGCATCAAATCTTCATTGATGACTAATTTTTAATTCCCTTCCTTTTATCTTTAGGTATGGCTTTCCCAACGAAAGGCTAAGAATTCAAGAACGGTCTTAACTGAACCCTCATCAGATCTGAATTTAACAAATGCTTAGTCTCAGCAGCCTCCAGGGGGGTGGGGGGGGAAGCTTAGCCTAGCAGTCAGTGACTTACTTGCACTTTTTGCACACTGATAGAAAGTAAAAGTATGTTATTAATTTGGTTTAGTCTGTAATCTTACAAAGTAACGGTAATTTATAAAGGAGTGTATAGTAGTATACTGACTGCTAAGTGTACTATACTGTTTGCTTTACTAATCACCTAATTCATTGCAGTTCATACTTATTGACTCAGAGTTTAAAACCACAATCTGTAGGCTTTAAGAATTGCTTTTAAACCTTTTTAAGTGATAAACTCTGGAAGTGGTCTTAAGGTTAGCAAATAATTGTCAGTATTAAACATGGCATTATTTAAGTGGTCCTGCTGCGAGAAAGGCACTTCAGTGAATATGTGACTAGTAAAGCTTAAATATGTTTGGATCTAGTAGAGTTCATGAAATACTGTAACTTGGGATCGTGAATGAATGGATAAAATAGGTTAAGGCCAAGATGTTTGAAATGAATGCAATATTAATAGACGCATATATACACAACATACTATGGTTAATTTTAAAACTACTGTGCCTTAACGTGTTTCTTAAAATGAACCTTTTGTAGTAAATGAACATTTGAAATCCATTTTGATAAACCTGCTGTTAATGTTTGTTTTCTTTTCCCTTGTGAATGTTTTCTAACTTTGTCTTGGTAATTGCAATTTAACTAGGTGCGGTGGCTACTAAAGTTCGAAGGCACGATATGCGTGTCCATCCTTACCAAAGGATTGTGACCGCAGACCGAGGTTAGTTTAGTTCTGCAGTTCTTGTTTATAAGAAATGCGTTGGGTGTCCATAAAATTTGCAACACCACACCTGATGGAAAAATATAACTGCTTACCTGCACACCATTTCTTTTCTTTTTCTAAATTGTGATATGTCATAATTGACAGATTTAAAGTTTGGGATTTTTTTTCCTTTTCTTTCTTTTCTTAGCCCCCCCCTTTTTTTTTTTTTGCTCCCTATTTTAACTTATTAAATCCTATATTAGTATGTACTGTGATTTATTCTTACTAAAACATAAATTAGTCCATTTGGGGAGCTGTTAAATTTTGATGTCGCCTTAATTATTTTTCAGTCGTAATTTTTGCTAAAATTTACCTTTGTTCTGAAATTTTGGGTTGGTTTTGCAAATGAACTGAGCGGATGGTGCTTTAATGAGAGAAGTAAAGGAATATATGCCTCCTGTGTCCTTGTGGAGAAAACTGAAGATTTAGTTTCCATTTTCCTTTTTCATAAGATATTTGAGCCACTGTGTAAACATGAGGTTATACATGTCACGTACTCAGCTGAAATCAACAAAAGTAAGGACTGTGAAGATAACTTTGATGCAGTTGGATTTTTTTTTTTAATAAATGAGAAAATCAGTTCCCTTTTACTCTTACATTCTCTTGCCAAAATGGATCCTTTGATTTTTGTCATTTGCTGCTAAAATATTTTATCTGAAGGTAAACTATCTCTTAAAGTTCTGTGGAGACATGAATCCAGCTTTGAATATCCTTTTTGAGTAACCTGTGACTGGAAAATAAGTCTTCATTTTTCTCCGTTTCAACATTTGTAATTTGTGTCCTGTATATGCCCTTGGACCCTATTATAAATTATTTATGTTTTTGAGGAGTGATATTTTCGGTTTATTGACATTGAATTGTTTTCTAAGTTTGTCATCACAGGGTAAGAATCCGAAGCAAGGTAGAAAAAGATTTTTATCAAGCTTCTATTGTGGCACATTTATTACTTACTAATTAAGTTGATCAGATTCTCTAGTAATTAGTGGGAAAAGTGATGGAATTTACACTGCTGTCCTGCATCTTCTGTGAACTTATGAACCACCTACCTGCCTCACATGGTTCTCCTGAATACTGATGATAAATATTGGACACAGCTGTTGTCCACATCAGACTAGAATACCTTCCAAAGACATTGATGATATTTATTTAACATCATACATAATTAGAGAGCCTTGAATTGAATACTTTAATACATACATTACTTGTGATTATTCAGTGATCAAAATAAATAGACCCCAAGCTCAGTGATGATCTGTGACAATAAAGCACCTTGTAGGTGTGTCATGTACAAGTGTATGCACCACCTTCTTGCAGAACAAGCCTCCTAGTGAAGGAGGAAATTTTTTTTTAAGTCACTTTAGATTTAAGGAAACCAGATAATTCCATGAATAATTTGAAGCTTTTTTTTTTCCACATTGTTAATGTCCGAAATAGTTTGAAAGAGTATTTTAAAGTAGTTTTTCTTCTATTAATCTTTCCCTTTCTGCCCCTTTTAGGAGATTTCTCATAATTTTGTTTTAACACAATAATTATTGGCTACTCAGTGCTGCAGTAGCTTGAGATAGTTGAAAATATTAGGAAGATTTTATAGTGTTTGGAAATGACAACACATTCCATGCATGGCTCTTTCGTAGTTATATGTATTTTTTTATTAGTCTTGTCACTTTTATTCAAAATGCAATGTCAGCAAACCGAAATGCTACCTTTTTTATTTTCTTTAAATAACAGAATACTTGTATACTGCTGTTACTATCACTGTATGCACTCATTGGGTCTAAGGGAGATGTCTGAAGTCCTTCATTTAAATTATTTTATGATACTACTGTTTTCTCTATTTTTGAGGTTTTTTTTTGTTTTTTGTTTTTTAATTTTTGAAGGGAAGAATAAGCATTCATTTAATGCAAGGAAACTCAGCCCTTGGACATATAACCATGTAATCTTATATAAGTATTTAGAATACTGCATGGTTGACAAATATATCTAGTTCTTTACTAAAAATAAACCCACTTCTACGCATATTTCAAAACTGAATTTGAAGCCTGTAAAAGACCAACTGACTTTTTAGTTGTAATGAAGCATAAGTGATTTTGCACGGTTGACACACCTGTGTGTACTGTAGGAGGCCAGGACTTGGCAGAGGGTGTATTCTAGGTGTACTGGTCCATATGTGGTAATTTGCTTTGTTTATATATTCCACACACCCAAAAACATAATCAGAGTTTTTCTGAGTGATGATTTTATAAAAACCATCATTTGCATAATTTGTATAAGAAACTTAATACAATTTTAATCAAAATTTAAAGTAATATCAAAAATGCTTTAAGATTCTGTATTTTGGGAGTACTTCCTATGAAGTGGTATGACTACATCGTGTTAAATATTTATTTTCTTCTTTAATTTTGGAATAGCAGTTTTTATTTTAAATAAAATTCCACTTATTTTAAGAAATTCAGGGAAGATTTGGTCACATTGAAGATGCAGTATTTTTGTAGTATTTATAAACTATCCTAAATGATAGACTCTAGAAAGCATTTTTGTTATATGAAAGTAAACCAGTCCATTATATAGATCATTTCAAATAACTCTGTGAACATTATACCTACTGGGTTATGATTTATGAAGTGGCATGGAATCTACCTTTGCACTGAATATTTTTCATTCACATCTCCTCTGCCTTAGTCACAATGGCAACAGTACAGAAAATTCTGTCAAACCTCAGAATATAGTAGAAATAATTAAGCTGTTGAATGAGTCTTAAAAATCATACTACTGTTAAGTGGACCAAGTTTGGTGAAGCAGAATGTGACAGAGGTTGATTTATAAGGAAGGAACAACTCGAGGACACTGGGGACGATAACTTTCCACTTGAGAACTACTTTATGTTTTACTGTAATTTTTTAATTTTTTTTTTGTTCTGTTTGTTGTTTTGCAAAAGAAAATAGTATTTACAGGTGGCTTCTTTTAAAATATAAAATATAAAGCAGGAATGTATATGAAATGTCAGATTTTATTGTATTTGCAGAGTATTAGCTTTGAAATTGAATAAAGAAAGCTGTTTGTAGTTTTAAAATGCCTTATTGGTATCAATTAGAAATTTCTTCTATTTTTTGATGTACTTAGAGCTTTTTGAGTATAGAATTTTAAATGGCAGGATTTTACAGTGTTTACATGCAAGTGCATTTTATAAGTGTTCTATATGTGTAAAATAGTATTTTCAACTGGAAAATGTTGGCCAGCGCAAAAGGCCTGGCCTTTTTCTGGTTCCCATGATGTTGCCTACACTGCTAGACTACAGTTTAGTATTGCTTTGTATCATAAGGCCAAGAAATTCCATGTTGTTTGTAAATAGAATAATTGAAAAAGCAATAAACATTTATTGAACAAAAGAAACCTTGTTTGGCCCAGAGTTTATGTTGAACCAAATTGTTCATAGAAATTTAAATTTCTTTAGATTCATTTCTGTTAATCATCAGTTATTAATAATCACATCCATCATTAATAGTTGCTTTAATGCTTGCATCTGAGAGAATACTAATGCTTAATAGCAGTCAGATACTGATAACTGCACTGACTGTTTCAGAATTCTGTATATCAAACCTATTCATTGTTGTTGTTCTCCAATTTCCTTCATTGACTGCTACTAACTATTAGTTGTTAGTTGTATTTTATTTCTATTTTTTCTTGTTAACCAGTTTTTTTGTTTTTTTTTTTGTGGGAGTGGGCTCTCCTTCATTTGTTCAAATCATGATATGAAACTGTCATGATTTTTATTGTATTCTGTAGATGGTGTCAATCAGTTTGTCAGAATTAAACATGCTTTTTTTTTTATTAGTTGTGATTAGTTTTTCATGTTGTCATTAAGCCGTCACTAGCTGAAACTAATCTCTTCTCTATCTTTTCTTTTCTTTTTTTTTTTTTTTTTTTTTTTTTTTGTTTTGTTTTTTGTTTCTAACCACCCAGCCGCCACCGGCAACTAACCTATGACCTTCTGACCTCTGAACTCTTCACCCAATGATGACCTGACCATGCCTGCCTGCTGATCAGTTAACTGGTAATCGCCTTTGCTTGCCTGTCGTCAGTGCAGCGAGCTGAGGCACTTTGTCCGTTCGTCTTACCATCTAACCAAACAAAAGACAAAGAAATTGTTGTCCTCCAACTCAGCTTTTGGTTTTTCTTTCTGTTTGGGTGAAAGTGGTTCTAGAACCTGCACTGAATAGTAGTAAAGCAATAAGGCCCAATTCATCCCACAGCACTGATCATCTTTTCATGTCCTACCCTAAGCGAACGGTAAGAAGGCCTCACTTCAGAAGGGGAGACAGATGGCCCTTAACTACTCAGTGACAGAGGCAGTTACTGTGAGAGACTTCTAGGAATCTTCTCATAGCGAGTCACAGCTCTCTGAATGTACCGTGTGATGATGCATCATGCATGAACCTTTGGTCAGGGATGTCATTGGTGAAGTGATTTCAAAAAGTATTCAAAATTTGATATGCTGTTTAGTCACTACAGTGCCCTCAAAGGGCAGAAGTTGCAGCCTTTTTTATATTGCCTGCCAAAATTTGAAGTATTAGAAGTGTGCCATGAGAGAAAAAACAAGGAATTTTGAGAAGTAATGCAAAGAACAAAACTGCAACACTATTTTTAAAAAGATAAATATCTGAGTTAAAATTACTGAACCTTTATTTTACAACCTGCTTTAAAAAGTATACGAGAACAAGGTACATGCATTATGTGTCACATTACTGGGCAAACTGTTCAAATATTTTTTTTAAAACCTCCCTGTATAGAAAAAAAAAATCATTAAGGATGTAAAAGCCATGCTTGCCTATTTGCTGTATACATGTAATGAAATTGTAGATAAAGTGTAGTGCATTGAAACAAATGAACAAAAAGTAGATACTTTTACTATACAAGGGTGCTGGTGCAGAAAAAAAATATATATATTTTTGGAAATGTAGCATTTTATACTTTCAAGTGTTATAAAAAAAAAAAGAAAAAGAACAAAGAAACCCTTTATTTCATTAAATGATTTTTTCTGGTGGTTGTCAAGAAACAAAAGACCAAAAGAGCCTTTTTGTCTTTCTTTTTTATTTTTTAAGTATTGGAATAAGTCTAAAGAAAAGAAAGTGCCTTATTTTCCTTCATGGTCATTTAGTCAAGTGTCTTGTAAGATCAGCTCCTCCCTCAGAATACAAGTTAATGCATGTTAACTCAGTCGCCCGCCCAGTATGTGAAAGAAGATTTGAGGGGAGACAAATGAGTTGATGGTTTGAATTACATGATTTTTGCCACGTTACCTTGATAGAAATTTGCCAAATCTGATACTGTGAAAAAATTTGATAACTTTTCTAATGTCTGACAAGTAAGTTTTAAAACATCATTCTTTTAAAATCATAATTGAGTGCTTTTGGTTATTGTGATATTTAACAGTGGCCCACAAGGTTCTGAGATAAAAATTATGTGTGATCTGAACATCAGTTTACAGACAAAAGTAGAACTTTATTTTATTCAGAAAAGGAGGGGTGTGTTGGATTTTTTCTTACTAAATTGGAGATAATACCATTCTTAGCAAACTTTTTCAGAAAAATGAATCTCTATGATTTTCACTCTGGATAACAGTATTTTTTAATGGCCCAAATCTAATCAGACTTCTTTCTACCGTACCAGATCACTTGGGTAGTCCATATCTTTGGTGGTTTAAGTAACCTAAGAGGCCCCCACCCCCCACACACCTTTTTTTTTAAACTTCAAAAAAAATAAGAACTGGCATCATTGTGCATGTAAATGCTCAACTACCTGTGAGTTTAAGCTTCCAGTTTCTCATGAAATTCAGTTTTGTAGTTGAAGCGATTTGTGCACAGAGCCGACTACATCTAAACACTTAAATAATCCTTAACTGCTCAGTACGGATGTGGCAAATATCAAGTGGCAGTGGATCCCCAGCTCATCAACTCATTCCCTCTTGCATACCTTCACGGCTTCACAGTCAAAGGTCAGCAGTAAGCTCAGTAAGCACCTTCGTGGTGACCTCCTCCATCATCTTGTCTCACTTGGAAACCGTTTTCAGTTTATTTACTATGCAATAGACATTCATTGTTTTGTATTCAGCTAGCGTTGGTTTAATGTGCCACTGCTTTGTCTTTCTGTTACATATACAGTTGTTTTGATTTATTTACAATATATGCTGTGCCATTTTGATTTTTATTTTGTTTGGTTGGTTGAATAAATTTGCGACACTCAAACACTTGAGGTGATAGTAGTTTAAAAACAATACCAGTATTTGATCCAGTTTCATCTCAACTACGTTATACCTGGACATTTTAGATGTTTATCAAAGGTCTTTTATGGGGAAGAAAGTAAATATGAAATAAATGTGTGACATTTATGAGTAATGTTGGCTCTGAACAAACTTTTGAAAACTTAGTTGATAAAATTTTGGATCAACTGAAAAAAAAGCATGACTTTTGAAATCTCTGAATGCCTTGGTTCTCAGTATTATCATTCTTTATTGAATTTGTTTCTTATTAAAATATGTAGTTTTTAAGACTTCTTTTCTGACAGTATTATGTAATTTTTTAGTGTGGGTAGATGGGAGTGTCGCTTGTATGTTACCGTACAGCTGACATGTATTTTTGTCAATTCTTTATTATCTTAGTAGTTTCATGCTATGTATGTATCATAACCAACCTATTGCCTATGAGAAACATGTAAGATAATGTATTTACAGCCATTGTTACAAGTTTATAATGTATTTTTCTATCTTGTTTTATATGTATGTTATATAACATTCAAAAAGAATTTTTTTCTTGATTGAGAAAAGGATAAAAAATGCAGAATCCACAATTTTGATAACTGAAAATTGCCAATTGTTTTGCAGTACTTTATTATATTGGGTGTCTTGTCTTTCTTGGGCTTTTAGTTAGCTAATGAATGAATACATTAGACACTTTTGGGTTTTAGTTGGGATTTTACATAGCTTGCATTTTAATTCTTTGGTTCTTTGCTGTTTCTATTAACCCATAGCATTATTTTAATAAATGTTATAATACCAACCTACTAACTCTGGACTATGTCTGTTTATTAACCTTTTCGTGTTTAATTAAAATAAACAAATAAAGACAAAAGAATGTAAAGTCTTGAGTTACTGGACTAACCCTGAAGAACGTGACCACAGATAACATAGCGTGACTTGTTTTTATGTTGTTTGTCAGCTGACAATTGCGCACACTACTGTTAAGATGGCTTTGGTTATTCTGGCCTTTTACCTTGGGGGGTAGGTGCCAGTAGAGATGGGAACAAAGTAGCATCGGTTTGAGGCATTCTTCTCGTCTTGCCACTTGCCTTTCAGCCTCTTGCATTACTAATTCCACACTTTTCTTATTTTTCCTTCTCCAAAATAATCACTGTCTGCTCACAGCGTAAGGAGTAAAGAGATTCGTTGTGATGATATACCCCAAAAAACCAGTTTGATTCTTTGTTGAACCATTTCTTTTAATTTCTGTTAAGTAGGTAATTTTATGGTCACATTATAAAGCAAAGAATCTGATGAGGCTTTGTCTTTATTCACATTTGTGTTTTAATTAGACATTTTTCCTTTATAAAGTGTTGAACTGTTTCAGCCATTGTTCCTTTTGGGGTGAGGGGGGGGCTCAACCAGGTAAAGCCAAAGGTAGAGTGGCTCTGTTTCTCAGAACAGTCCAAAGTAAGCCATTAATAATGACAGTGCACCCCGCCTCTCTCCTCTTGTAACCCCTAGGGAGAGATGAGACAGCATCCTTGAGTTTTCCTGAGGTGTTCTTTCTCTCTCACCCTCTTCCAAAATACAGCCAGAATACTCCATTAATACAAGAAATTTAGGGGAGAATGACAGTGGCATTTGAGAAGTTACATCTCATTCATTTCTTGCATGCAAATCAATTTAAGATTTATTAAATATCTTCATGCTTTTCTTGGCTGCAACTTAGGTAAATTGACCTCCACATATGAATTTTAACTCTTGAGGTACATTTTTATTTCACAGATACTGGTAATTTCCTTTTCTGTGAAATAGTTCTCCTGGATAATAAATTCTCAGGATGAATTTTTATGTTTGTAAATAATGGACTCATTTTTGTAAATTACACTTTTATTTATTTTAAAGTTCTAAAACTTGGGGCTGAAAGCTACATGTTATAAAAGACATAACTATACCAATATGCTATTCACCAATCAGACTGTCAAAGTACTCCCATATTTATATATTCCCATAGAATACCTACATAAGTGAATTACATACAATAGTGATAGCTAATTTAATCATCATAGAGATAGTTGTTTGGCTCAAATAATAGTTGTTTATTTGATGGGGGGGGTCATGTATTTCTGTTAGGTAGACAGCTTTAATATGCTACTATCTGTAAACATTCTCATTGCCGTACAGTTCATATATTATTCTGTAAAAATTTGAAGATACTAGTCAAGCTGCTAATCTATAAGTCATCACAGTACCGTGTCACATAAATTGATGAATTTCTATGCAACTCACTACACATTCTCTGAAGCCTCTGAATACAGTCTCATCTCATTTTCAGTTAATGGTACTTCATGTATAAGTATGTCATATTGTCACCTTTTATGTTGGAAAAGTTGGAAAAGACTAAAAGGTGGAAAAAGTACAAATCCCATTTTAATAAAAGTTGTAATAGTATTAAAAAGGAAACTACCAGATTCTTAGAATGATAAAATGCTAAGTCTATTGTTTTATACTATCATTTGACAAAACAATTGAAAGTTAAGCTTTCAGTCGAGAAATTTGTAACATTAATGTACTTAGTAGTTAAGCATGTATTTCTTGGGCAAAGTGTCAGGACGAACATAGCATGAAAGCAGATACACACACTCTAGTGCAGCCACCTGCGCACACATCGTAGATTCCGCCCGGAGCCGCAGAAGCACCCTGTTCACAAAGGCAAGACGTGTACGTTCATACGCAAAAGTGGTGGTTAAGGTTTTCTAAAAAAAAAATTAAAAATACTAGATAAATAGGATCTAAATTTTCTAGTGCAGTGAAAGCAGACAATAGGTTTAAATGAAATTGCTTGTTACCAAATCAAGAATCTTCTTTACCATTGAAGCCTAACACTTTTATATGTCCTATATGACAGTTCAGGGTTTCTCCAGTTTTTTGTTGTTTTTCATTTGCTTGTTTGGGATAAAATGTCTGTCTGTATTCCTTTGTAACAATTAGCTATTTTAGATTTCTAGCAACTGATTTTTAGTAGAATGAAATGTAATGCTAAATTATAATAGCAAAAATGACTCAGAAAACTTTCTCGGCTCACAAACTTTTTAGAAGTGCCCAAGGTAGTTTTTTAACATTGTCACAAATCCCTTAATATCTTTATCTAAAATAGAAAAAAATCTTACATTTTATAGGCAACACTTTTAGAAATACTCATATGGTACACATGTAATTTTGTCTGGTTTCTTTTCATAAAAAATGAATTTGAAATGCCTTTGTTACAAAGAGACTTAAAATTCTATGCATACCTGGTACTCAATGCTGAATCAAACTGGTTCACCTAAGCATAGTGCTCTCCTGTCTGTGTTTCTGCTGCACTAATTGCCAGGGGCGGGAGAGAAGGAGGAAGAATTAATTCAGATTAGAAGTGGATGGTAGGTGCAGCAAATAGCAACACAATGTTGATTTTGCATTGCTTATGATTTTGCTCTCCTTTCTTGGCAAAAGACATCACCTTGTGGAAAAAGCTCAGCTCCCAGGGTAAAAAACGATATATATATAATATATATATATAATTTTCAATGCTCTTATTGAGAAGTTTTGATTACCAAATACATCTTTATGGTTTATACTGTAGTGGTGTGTATAAGACATTTAGAACTTTACTTGTGGAAATTGTATATATAGAGAAAAGTTTGCATAGGTCTCAAATCACATGTGAATGGAGAACCACGTATGACTGTACATGAAGTGCAATAAACCAACTGGAAAACGTGCATATGTTTCATCCTCTCAAGCCAACTGCAGCTGAAAGTGCTGCTTATGCTCCCTACCACCGCCCCCCCCCCCCCCCCCCGCCCCAGAAACATCAGAATAATGCACATTTTCCTTTTTAGTTTTTGGTGCTTTTGACACAATTTAAAAGAAAAGATAGTCTGACATTATGGAGCTCTATCACTTAACTGGAAGGTGATTATACTATTTGCCTTGATTTCAGTGATGAAAAGGAAATCAATAAACATTTTTATAGTGTCCTCAACTGGATGTACATACAAAAAACAAGTTGCCATTTCTAATTGAGAAACAGGTACAATTTGTAGAGAAAGAAAGGAATGCTGCCAAATCCCGGTCTTGTCAGTCCGATGAAAAGGACTAGTCTCGTCAATTTCTTGAACAAAGCAGAACTGATAAAAAGATTGTTTCCAGTAGTTTAAAACCTGTTCTCTTAAAATTTCATCTTGACACCCAAGTTTTACGACTCCCCTGTACCTGCAGTTTCCCAGTTCTTGTCCGTATGATCTCCAAATTTCTTCTTTCTGATCACAAGACCCTCTTTGGCTTTGGCAGTATTCTTTTCACACACTTCTAAAAGTAGCTGGCAAAGGTAAGATCCAGAGCATGAGATGTGTGTGCTAGCAGCCCACAAAGGGATTTTGATCTGGCCCATACAGTGTTGCTGTTTGAACTGCCTTCCATCATTTAAAGTGTAAAGATTAGACTTAAAAATACATGTTTTCACAAGGTCTGCACTTCAAAATACCTAGAATGCTGAAGGCTGCGTTCTCAGGTGGTAGCCATCAAGCTGAAAATGAGTAATTTTGATGCTCCCTTGAAACCATGCACTCCCCAGTTTGTCATCACCCCCCCCAACACACACACGCACACACCACACACACTCCTTACTGCCCTTGGTTTCACAACTAACTGTTGATTTCCTTCATCCTATCTTGCTTTAATTTTTACCCTCATCTCCCTGGCTCCTGTGGGTATCTAAGCTTGCCTCACCAGATCCAGAAAATAATTCTGACTTCAAGCATCAAACTAGCTTTTCAAAAGGTATAATTTGTAAAGCAGGTTTTAATGTTTTTTTTCTTCCTGGAAAAGTCGGATGAATATGTTTCTAAATAAGGAATTATTAGTCTATCATTCATGTTATATTAATATTAGGGAGGAATATTTCTATTGAGTGAGTGAAGGGAGTAGATGACATTTGGGTTTCCTTCCTAATGTAAGTTTTCATAATTATCAGCTACCTCTTTAAAGTAACTCTCTGTGGTCTTGTTAGAAGACAGTTAAACTAATGGAACATTTAACAATTATGTTAAAAATACTCCACAGCTAAAAGAAAATATTAGTGATAGTTTGTGATTACACTTTTCCTGAAGATGTATATTAAAATTAGGTTTTTCCAGGTAATGCTATTTTGTGAAGTATATAGAGTGCACACCATCATAAAAGTGCTTATTTGTACATATGTGCTACACAACAGTTCAGTTTCAGAGAGCATCTCAAAATTAGGATGAAATTGTAACTATTCTGTTTGTTTTTTTTTTTTAATGTATGCTCCTGTTATGTAACTGGATATTACTTATTCTCTGGTTACTTAACTGGATACTAAGGAAAGTCATGGGAAAGAATGGTTAAGATCAAATACTAAGAGAAGAAAATATTTGCAGTTGAATCCACGAGTATTTTCTTGCAGAACTGTTGGAGTTGATACTAAAAATTTCATGATCATTCATTTACTTAGAACTTCTATCAAGGTTGGGAATGAATAAAATAACATGGTTATGCTTGAAACCTGAATTTTGAAAGCTGCTCTTAATCACAGTGTTTTAAATTTTGTCTTATAAAATTAAAACAGTTAAGTAGTGTAAATGGAAGGTTGCCTTGAATACATTCTAATTAAATGATTTGTGTTAATGAGTGTTGCTTTTGCCCATTGTTTTCTCAGTGAGGTAAAAAACACTGAAAAATTGTTCAAAGCTAAAACTTAAGATTTCTAGTTGGTGGGAAAACTTCAAACTTGAAGTTAGTGGGTGGAGTTCGTATGAAGACAGCTACCTAAAACTCTGAAGTCTAAATTGGAATGTTGGAAGAAAACCAAACTCACAAATCGAACCTACAGATGCCCCACCCTAAACCGCTGTTTAAGCATCAGTTTGCCCCCCGGGGTCGGGGGGGGGGGTGGCGCTGTTAGCAGTAAAGTTGGATTTTAAGTCAAAGGAAAAAATTAAACTGGGAAAGTCCGATTTCACATCTGGAAGTAGTCTGTCATCACTAAATTATCAGTGTCGGTTCTAAAATGAATTAGGTACCTCCCATGGCTCTTGGAGTGCATAATAAAATCAGTCTGGCATGGGGACACAGAAGGAAAAAGGAAAAATGTAGTTTTAAGTTTTTGGTACTCCAAAGGCCACTGCATTTTCATTGAATGTGAGTATTTGACAAAGAGATTTTGTACTATTCAAGAAAAATCACTGATGTGGACTCCACCAAGTGCCTGTATACCATTAAACTAATAAATACCAAAAAGTCCTTTTATATATATCTTGACTCCTTCAAAGAGCCGTTAAACCACATTTTTCCAAACTGCTTCTTACAGTGTACTGAGACAGACTGATTCTCTGTCTCCATCCTTGGCTCCATTCTAGACACTTGCCAGCAAAGAAAAGTTGTTGAATCACAATCAGATAGATTGTATCTGAACTAAAACTAGTAAGAAGTAATTGCCAGGAGGCATAACTTGTTTTATTTACTGGAATACATGGGTGATATTTTAATCTGTAGAACTCCACATCCAGGCAAATGCACAGTCAACTGTAGCCAGCAAGAGTGTGCATTATTACAGGAACTACTGGGAAGCTCATTCTTACCTTACCTCAGTATCCCCTAACTTCAAGGAGCGTGCACTTTCAGGACCCAATCGAACACTGCTAATATAAGGAAAGGAAAAAAACCATGTAAATTTAAATAATTTACAAATCAAAAAATGAAGTTGGTTACTACATGAACTCCCATTTCTTAAGTGTTTGATTTGTCATCCTACCAGACCCAAAGGCGATAACCTCACTCTGCTGTGAGGTCTGTCTTACCCTTTGGAGCTGCTTGCTCTCTTGAGAGTTGGGTAATAGTGTCACCGTGAGCCATCTCAGCAGGTGGTAAGGAATGCCTTCCGATTTTTATGCCCAGTAGGCTCTCTTGCTTCTTTATGGCCTGCATTACTGCCTGTTTTCCCTTATAGAAACTCTTCGTCGGACTGTGGTAATGACATTAAAATACAGAATGCCAGGGGACAGTTGGTGGGCTGTATATTAGAAAAGTTTGTTGTGGGACCAAATCATATAACAGTGGCTTTAAAAATCAAATATTAGATCCAAGACACTAGAAAGTATCCCATCAGGAGTCACGTCTGTCTTGCACTCGGTGTTTACTCATATTGATGAATATCAGCTCTGCAGTCAACTTTTTTGGGTGCTTTACTGGATCAGTTGCATGGTGTTAATCTAGATGCTACGATCAGTATATGATTCAATAAAGTCAGTCACATAAAGTTAACAGAAATAATGCATTTCTCTCTATATCGAAATGCATTAAAACCAAACTTGGGCATAAATTTTGTTATCCAAAGATGGGAAAACCATGTAATAAAACAGATTAATGCTTTAGAGTCAGAAACCAAGAGAAACCCATACATGTTGAATATCCATGTCCTTTCAAAAATGCTCCCCTGATGACCTGTTTGGGAGATTTTGCTGTTGTTATTGTAGTTACTGATAAGTCTCAAATACGTGGTCTGGGTAGATAGCATTATAAGGAATTTTAATGGAAGACATCTTTCATTGTACAAGGAATTTTTATTTTTTAAAGATTTTATTTAGTTGATAGAGCATGAGGGAGAGCACAAGCAGGGGGAGTGGCAGAGGGAGAGGGAGAAGCAGACTCCCCCCCACCCCCCACCCCACCCCCGCCCCAAGCAGGAGCCCGATGTGGGACTCGATCCCAGGACCCTGAGATCATGACCTGAGCCAAAGGCAGCCGCTTAACCGACTGAGCCACTCAGGTGCCCCATTGCACAGGAATTTTTAGAAACAAAATTTAAATTATGTTTTACTGCCACCCTTAAGTTAAATGCTGATCAAACAAAACAGGTCTAAGAAATTTAAAGGTAAAATATTTATGAGAGACCACAAATGAAAAACCATGGAGATAACTGCGTAATGTGTATGCTGTGTGTTAATTTTTTAATTTATGTTTTAGAGCAGTATAAGCTTGCTGTCCCCAGTTGCACTGTGGGCTTATGTTGCCAAAAGCATCCGAGTGTCAAAAAGCTAGGTGTATTGCAAACCAAACGGGAAACATAAACTATTCCTTAGGATTTTATGTGCTTTGTCAAAAGGAATATAAAAACTGCATTCATTGTCAAAGATTTCAATTCCACATCACATTATAACACAGCAAGTTAATTTGGAATATGTGCCTTTACAGAGATAAATTAATAATAAGGGGGAGAAAATGGTTTGCGAGGAGGCCTGGCCCCACCCCCAAGCCCCGTGGCTCAGGTCGGTTCCCCAGAACAGGGCCTCCCAGAGTTTCTCTGCCTATGCCAGTGAATCTAGACAATAGCTAAATGGGTCACTGGGGGCAATTGATGAGGCAGGCGGCTCACGGAGGAGTCATCACCTGAGTGGAGGGCAGTATTTCGGATGCATTTTGTACCAGGGGTGGGGGTCCGGGCAAAGCAAACCAGCTTCTGTGTGGGAAGGTGGCACCAGGAGTGATCGCCCGCTCAAAGGCAAAAGTTCAGAGATTGAATATAACATGATTTGAAAACTAATATTGTTAACTTGTCTACTATGTTTAGAACGAGGCCAATGTCACGTGCTTCACTACTTGAAATTCATAAGAATTTTTGGTAATAGAAAGTGAAGTGAATCTGTTTTTCTGAACAAAACATGAGCTGTTATCTACAGAACCTGACCTTTGGCCTTCCTCGTATCCGGTATATGTGTTCTATTCATAAATCGTTTTAGTCACCTGCTTCTGCGTCAGAGCAGTAGAACATTCTACCAAGAGTTGATCTATGGAGAAATTATTTTACACCACTGTATATGTTCATGAGGAAGTTAGAGAGACCTAAAGACTTAGAAAATTCTCAGTATAATAAAACGAGTTTTATTCTGACCTTGGTTAAGCACGAGCTAGAAATATTTCTAGCACGTGGCTCCCTCCACGAAACAAAAGCACATTAGTGAGACAAACCATACCTATTCTTCCAGACTCGTGCTCTTGGAGGGCTTCCAGCCAACCCAGTCCACAGCTGGTCACTCTTCTAGAGAATCCTGGCAATGCTCTAACGTCCTGCATGCTGACCTCCCCACTGTCATCTCTCCAAACCCACTCTGCCCTCATGCTCTAGACTCCAGTGCTACTTGAATGACTGTTAGTCAAATAGATACGCTCTTCCCCCTGCAAGCTTGAAGCACACTACCTGCTATCTCCTCTGAATACCTCGGCTTCCTACTTTTGCTAACTGGACCTTGTTTATTAGCACTTATGTCAGAAAGTCTTCTTTGAACTGCCAAATGGGTTCCAAGCATCTCCTGGCTCCCAAAAAGCAGAGTGGGAATGTTTATGGCACTTTCCACACTCTGCTGTGTCTGTCTCCAGGCCCACCTCCCCAGCACATCATGATGTCCTTGAGATAGGAACCGTGATTCATTCATCTGATATTGTAGCACCTAGCTTCTAACACTTAAAAGATAATTAATAGATGATTGTCCTAAACCGAATGACAGATTTCTGTTTCTGGTAATACGGCAGACTGGATAGTAAAATATTTGTTGCCACTGAAAACAGCAAAATACGTTGCATAAAATATATTGTCAAAATATTTTAATATTAAACAACATTGATAAGAAATCCTCTGGCTAAAATTTAGATGATGGTATGACTCTAGCAGAGTAACTAGAGTTTTGAGACTGGGTCTTGCTAAGGGGTTATTTGCTAAGCCAAGAAACCGAAGCCTCAAATCTGTCACTGTGGGGCACAGAGTACAGGACTTAAGACCTGGGGCCAACCGAAGGTGGGAATTCCGAGACCCTCACTCTATAGAGCTGGACTCCTTAGTACAAGGGTAGCTGAGAAAGGACTTGGCCACACAACACAAAAAGGACCACAAGGAAAAATGCTGCTTGTAGCCTTGAGTCTGACTGGTAGAGAAAGAAATAAGCTGATCCTGAGAAGTATATCCACAATCTGCCTTCACACCAATTTGTTGCCCGGCTTCAAATCTTCTGGATGGATTAAAAAGCCAAATATTTATTTTAAAGGAGTACCTTATTAGCACCTTCTAGGAACAAACACAAATGCATCCTTTCAGGAAAAATCTCCTTTCATCCCAAGCCTCAGACTTGCCACAAACACAATTCCAAGAAAAGCAAATGCATAAGCAAATAAGGAAATAAGGCAGCATGGTGTGTGTATGGGTATAAATACAGACAGAAATCCAGAAGGAATAGTCACAAAGACTGCAAGTACAAGATGTACAGACACACCACACAATCTCTATGTTTAATACATTTAAGGAAATAAAAGACAAGCTTGAAAATACATGTGGAGAACACAAAACCATAAAGAATAACAAAGCACATAAAATAAGAGACAAATAAAATGCCTATTAGTGAAAATATATAATAATTGTAAGTAAAATTTCAATGCACAGATTTGACAAGAGCTTGGATACAACTGAGGAGACAATTAAGAAAGTATCCAGATGTCGCACGGATAGATAATGTGAATGAGACATTGAAAAATATGAAGGTTGAGCGACTTCCACTAGAGTCAGGGTTCCAGTAGGAAAGAGAGGCGTCAGTAGGCAATGCCAGTAAGTGAAGAGACAGTGGAGGCATTTCCAGAACTCATGAAAAACACCACATCGTAAATTCAATCTCAATGAATAAAAAGAAGTCCTCATCTTGATGAACTAAATATCATATTCAATCAATGAAGATCTATTTCAAGAATAAGTGTGAAAAATATTTTCAGATTAACCAGAAGCAGGAGAGTTTGTCAAAAGGCACATACTAAAGGGGATTCTAAAATATGTATTTCAGTCAGAAGACAAGTGACCCTTAGTGAAATATCTGAACATTTACAATGGAAGTAAAGGTCACGAAAAGTTGTAAATATATGTGGCAATCTAAATAGACCTCGATCACGTGAAATAATATTTTAGGGTTTACCAAAAGCAAGATCAAGTTAAAATGTCCATCAGTAGTATACACATAAGGAAGTGGTGAGTAGAACCATTCAGATGAAGTTAAGTTATCCCAAGGAACAAGCAGCCCTAAAATAGTGACTGAACAGGAGGAAGCTTTATTTTTCTCTTGTACACCCATCCCCATGCAGGTTGGTATGATACTCATTGAATCATGAACACTCAAGGACCCAGGGTAATGTTTCTATCTTGACACTTCTTTCCAATTCATAATGGCCGAGGGAAAACGAGAGAATCACTCACTGGTTTTCAAACACATCTGACCTCCTTCATCTCTGGCTGGCACAGCCCACAGCCACATCCACATTCATGGCATGGGGGTGGGGAGGTGGGGAAGGCCAACCTACCATAAGACTAGCAGGAAGAGTAGTGACGGTTTGTGATCAGCTCTAGTGACAAAGTCTTGTGTCTGTGGGCAACAGGATAACAGGATTTCTTTAGAGAAGTTTGTGTTTGTTTCTGCAAAGGTGACAGGACACAATGAGGGAACCACCAATAGAACAGTTACAAAGCATATAAGTCCCATTCTTGAAGAGGGGAAAAACAGGGTGAGAAAAATAATCAGTCCACATAAGATTAAAAAAAAAGAAAGAGGAAAATAAGAAAAGTTAGGAGAAATAAAAAGCTCAAAGTAAGGTAGTAGGTATAAACAAAGTTATCAGTTATAGTAAATGTAAATGAACTAAAAGCTCCCATTAAAACACAAAAGATTATTATACTGGATTAAAAAAAATCTAGCTGTATGTTGTTTAAAATACAAAAGACAAAGGGCACCCGGGTGGCTCAGTCGGTTAAGCGTCTGACTTTTGATTTTGGCTCAGGTGGTGATCTCAGGGTCGTGAGACTGAGCCCCGTTTGTAGTGCTCCACACTCAGCGGGGAGTCTGGCTGAGATTCTCTCTTTCTCTCCCTCTTCCCCTCCCCCCTCCTCATGTGGACACGCACGCATACACGCTCTCTCTCTCTCTCTCTAAGTAAATAAAATCTTTTAAAAAATAAGAAGAAATAGAAAAGACAGAGTTTGAAAGTGAGAAGATGGGGGAAAAAACATACCAGCACAATTCTAAGCAAAAGAAAGCAGGTGTTTCTATATTAATAGACTTAAGACAAAAAGATGTATTAGAGATAATGATAAAGGTTTGTCAAGAATTAATAATTTAAAAATTTGATGCAGACACATAAAATAAAAAAGTTACCAGGCCTAGGAGAATTGAGCCAAGCCACATTTAGACTGAGAGATTTTAATGTCATTTTCTCATGAACCAATAAAACAGGTATACAAAAAGCAAGTGAAGATATGGAAAACAGGTAGAATATTTGAACAATATGATTAAAAATACTGACCCAGTGCATCTACTTAGAACACTGTATCCAACAACTGCTGAATACAAATTATTAGCTGTTTACTGTGTCAAAGGGAGTCTTCAAAAGTATGGAAATGTCCATGTTGTCTTTCCACAGTAAAATTACACTAGAAATCAATAACAAAAATATAACCAGAAATCTCCTGTGTGTTTGGAAATTAAGACACACACAAGAGAGGCTGCCATGGGTCACATAAGGAATAATGATGACAATCAGAATAATGATAAAATTGCAATAGAGAACATTATGAACTGAATGACAGGAACAGTACTGTATTTCAGAATGTGTATGATATGACTAAAGCTCAGAATGGAGGGAAACATACAGCCTTGGATGCTGAAGCTACAAATGAAGAAAGGCCAAATGACTGAGCCTGGTTTTGTAGGGAGGGGGAAGGGGGCAGCCATATTCTTTGTGTTCCTCCTCCTCCTGAAACCATGCAGGGCAACAAGGAAAATGTTTGCAAACACTTCAAGTGTATACATTTCAGTAAAACTGTAAAGTAGAGGAAGTCTGCAAATTCCAAAACATCAGTAAGTTCTGGGGAAGAAACACTAGAAATCACTGTGATCAATCCAGGTGGCCACTATGATCTGGGTGTTCCCAGGAGGCCAGGGAAACTGCACAGATATTCATCCCAGGAGTAAAAGGCTCCCACCTAGATGGAGATTCCATGTGCAGGTATGAAAATGGGCAGGTCAAGGCATGAGTCACAGGGGAGGGGGAAGAAAGAGGTATGGAATGGAAACAGAGAACAAAGGTCTCCAGATTAAGGAAATTGCTTGTCATTCCAGCAGCACATGAAGTAGCCCCTTATGTGGGAAGCTAAGGGAAGTGGCCCGTTAGCTGAGCTGAGTCCTCCTGTTAAGAGCTTGTCCAGTAAAATCCAGCTCAAACGAATGTGGATCATGAAAGTAAAGCATCTGCATCCGTAGAAAGATACCATGAGAAAAAAGAGAAATTAAGTCTTCGCAGCAGAGGAAAAAAATAATCAACAGCAAAAAAGCAAAGAATTCACAAAGCAAAGGATACTTGGTATACAATATTCCAAAATGCATCTTAACAGAAAAATAGCCCTCTAAGGCAACTGAAACTCTGGAAAGACATCATACAAAGTCATTTTTAAAAATTCAGAGATAACTGGAACTCAGGGAAATTTTTGAGAACATTGCAAAATCATTTCATATGGTAAAGTACCCAAGGGAGAACAGGTATCATGGAAACAAGGATAAATGATGGAGCTCATAGAAATGAGAAAAGAAAATGGGGCAAAATAGATTAACGGGATTAGATAAAAAGGATAGATTCATTACTATCAAAAGAGGTCCAACATTTGTATAACTGCTACGTCCCAAGAAAATAGAGCAGATATTTTAAAAACTCTAACTCGAGAATATTCCTCTAAATTTTCTTTTAGTTGGGTAAAATGACTGCAATGTTATATGGAAGAGATAAATTCCTTGAGAATATTCAAGACAAAGGTGAAGAGCGATGGAGGACTTGACCCACCAGCTAGCAGAATTAGAAAACCATGGTGCTCACATCCCTTTGGGAACTGCCATGGGTCAGTGGAAGGGATGGTGTATCCAGACACAGATCTCACATATGTGCAGATTTAATATATGACAAAGTAGCATTTCAATTCAGAGTCATTTAATAGATGGCAAGGTAGCATTTCAATCCATACCCTGTTCTTGCACAGCCAGCCCTCTATTTGTAAGAAAATATAAATAAATAGAATATATAAGATTCTTATTCTGCACCATAGAAAACCAAATTTGGGTAAATTAAATGCTATACCTAAAAAATAAAAAAGAACAATAAGACACTTCAAGAAAAATAAATGACAATATTCACAATCCAGGGGTGAGAGAAATAGTGTTATCTGGCAACCTTGAAAAAATAAAATAACAATGGGTAGACTCATGTGAATATGTACAAATTAGAAAGTTTTGTATGGGAAAAGAAAAATGAAGAACACTTAAGAATGAACAAAAACATAGGCATTGCTGGGGTTTAATCTTTATTAAGCAGAGACTTCTTACTAATTTTCAGGAAGGGTGCAAATAACCCAATAAAAAAACGGGCAAGAGATTTAGAGAGGCAATTCACAAAGAAGCAAATCCAAAGGGAAAAATTCTGAGAACATGACCAAATACAAAATAAAGTCTCAGTGAGGTGACAGCCCTGTGTGAGGGCATTTCTCAGTTTTCAAAGAGTTGGCCATTAAACAAGAAAAACAAAAAAAAAAAACAAAAAAACCCCCAAACTGCTGGTGTGGAGATAAGCGCAGAGGCACTTTCATGCATTGCTTGTGGGAATGGGAAAATTCACAATTGTTTTGAAAAACAAATTGGCAATACTTGCTAAAATGAAAACATATAAACCCTTTAATTCTGTGGTTCCATTAATGAGAGTCCATCCCACTGAAATAAAAGGATCGGTTTATGGGAGTACTTGTATGAGGTCACTTACTGCAGCATTGTTTATAGTAGCAAGACCAAGTGAAGACCCAGAATTTGGGAAATGATTGAATAATTCTAATACAATCACTTGGAATATCATGCAGATGTTACACAAAGAGTGAGTTAGAATTATAACAGGTGAATTGGAGGGATTTCTTACAAGGTATTGTTAAGTATCAAAAGCAAGATTCAGAAAACACTCTATAACATGATCTCCACTTGATAAACAATAAGCAAGCCCTTCACTATTTATGTATTGGTATGTGCCTGTCATAAATAGATGTGAATATGATTATATGAGCGTTGAGAAAAAATGTTTAAAGATCTATAATATTATGATGGAAGCCCACTTCTACTTCCCAAAGAGCAGGCGATAGGACTGACGTTGCTCATTGAGCACAACCTTTCTCAATGGCTTCCCTCTAGGGGCGGGGAAAAAAAGGAGGGCTCTACTCCTGTAGAAAAGCTGATTATACAGAGGGAAGGCTGCACCTTTCCACCAGAGCCTGTGATTTTAGTTAAGCTCGAGTCTCCCACCATTAAGTCGAGAGAAGAACATGTGTTGAGCCAGGAAGGGAAGAATACAGAATTGCAACAAGCTTACGAACTACATCTAGGAAAACGTTTTCGGTGGAATTAGCATACGGAAGAGGCTAAAAGTGAACCTACCAGATACGAAGGTTCTGAGGGAATTAGATTGCCAAAAGGAATCATCTCAGCCTGAGATGAGCTGGGTGTGAAGTGACCTGTGAGAACCCGAGCCTAAGGCAGACTGGGCGTGCCCAACCCGCGCCAGTGGATGTGAGCTCTGCAGCTGCCGCAAGACCGCTTTCCCATGTGGTGATCATGTGGTGGTAATGGACAAGGCTTCCCAGAGGCCGAGCCAGGAGCCGGAGGGAACACTGGTCCAGGGACTTCCTCCCAGAGAGCAGAACTGAGGTCTGAACCAGAAACCTCTTCCTTTGCTGTGGAAGTTGCTTTGCAGTCCCAGTCCAGCATGGCCCATCATGGCCTAGGACAGGTGACAGCCACAGTTTCCCTTTCCTCCTTTTCTGAAGGAGACTTTCTACTGGGCTTATCCTGTGTCTGCTCTAGCATTATCTGTTGGGTGTGTGTGTAGGAGGCTTGATCATTATCTTGTCATTTCCAGAGCATCAGACCCGATGGAGAGAACTCCGCACTGCCCATGGATTCCTAGGGCATGCTAGCTGAGTGACTTTGGGCTGTCTTCTTGGGGGAGGGTGGTCGGGGCTGCCAACAGCAGACAAGGGGAATGTACACATAACTCGTGGCTGGGACGTGGAGGCCCAGGTGGGGACTGCCTTTTATAGCCTTGCCTTGTTCCCCTGAGCACCCCCAGCAGCTGGATGTGTTTACTCAACTAGGCTCCCCACATGGCATGTCAGGAATTGATGATAGACCATTTCCACGGCACGTTCTTAGGCTTCTGCTCTTCCCCTCTTCCGGCTGGCTGGAGTGTCGGGATAAGAGAGACTTTGGCAACCACATCAAGAAGATGTCAGGGCCTCCATCATTGAGTCCCATACACTTAGGTCTTGCTTGAGCCATTGGGACTTTCTAGATACCACCACTAGCGTAACCCTACAACACACAGAATTTATTGGGGGACGGGTGGAGGGACCTTTGAGGGGGTACATTAGTGTTTTATGGTTTCTGTAACAAATTATCACAAACAGTGGCTTAAAGCAATACAAGTTTAATTCTCTTAACGGTGGAGGTCAGAAGTCTAAAATGGATGTGCAGGGCTGCGTTCCTTCTGGAGGTTCTAGGGGGCAGTGTGCGTCCTTGCCTTTTCCAGAGGCCAAGGCTCACCTACCAGCCTTGGCTTGTGGTCTCCTCCTCCATCTTCAGAACTAGCACTGCAGCACCTTCTCTCCTCTCTGACTTCTGCTTCAGGTCACTGTGAAGGTCCTCCCTCCCCTACAGACTCCACTGATTACATGGGTCCCGCTGGGATGATCCAGGAGAATCACCCTATCTCCAGGTCCTTACTTCAATGACATCTGCAGAGTCCCTCCTGTCATATAAGGGAACATACTCATGAGTTTCAGGGGCTGGGATGTGGGCTCCTTTGCAGAGAGACATCATTCTGTCTACCAAGAAGGTAAAGAGAGGAATGAAAAGGCGGGCAAAAACCAAAACACCAAAAATCTCAAGCTTTGATGTGATTACGCAAAATTATGTGTGTATGTACATAAACAAGCCACTTTAAAAAGAAAACCAGTATTTAAATAAAATGATAAAGGAGAGAGTACAGCTGGGAAAAAATAGGACAGTTAAGAAGTGGCGAGAGTCATTTTCGAGGAACAATTTAAGCTAGTATATCCATTCGTGCCTCTGGGCAGGCAAAGGTATTTTATAAGAAATCATTTCAGAATTTGATTCTATTTTTCAGTCTGAGTTTCAGTTCCCTTGTTGGGAACAGAAAAGCAAGTGAGGGCATGGATGGAGATTTTCATTTTTAAAATGTTCCCAAGGTGTTCCCTTTCTAGAACAGAAACCTGCTACTCTCCCTTCATTATAAAATCAATTTTTTTTTTTTTCTGAGCTGGTGTTCATTCAGCAGTATCCACCTGACAGCCAAGCTGGGCTTCTTGTAATGCTTGCCCATTGATAGGTGCTGGGAAGAGCCTTATATCTGTGAAAGATATTGAGAGAAAGTAGCACTTAAAATAAAATTCTTAGAGAGAGAATCCCTTGGAGACAAATGAGGTGAAATTAGACATAATACCTATTTTTATCCTCTTGAAATTCAAATTTTCTGGAACCAAGAGCGAGATTACTGTGCGAGCCTTTTTCTTTATTTAATTTCTAAAGAGTTTTAAGAGTAACCATTTCCTTTCCTTCCTTTGATTTTTCTCTCCCATTTGAAACTGAATGCATTTTCACGGAGATCACCAATGAACTGATTCTAGTTGATGAGTGTCACCGGACAAGGATGCGTACGTGATTGCAAGTGACGTTCCTACGGCATTCTGACTGGGCATCAGACCTCTCCACACAGTGCTCCCGTCCATCGCTAGAGCTGACACTCCAGTTGCAAATCTACTTGCCATCCTGCCATAGAGAGTTGGCTCGCAATGGGATGGGGATCCAGATGACCCAATGGAAGGGAGACAGGAGCACAGCAGTAGATGGAAGAGTTGGGGGAAGAAGGTAAGGAATGGCATGTGGTAGGGAAAATGGACGAATGAATCACAGAGTTATACCTACGTCTGGGCCGAGTCACAAGGTTGAAAGTTCACAACGAAACTCTGGTGTGAGGTTCCTTCCGTGTTATGTAGGTCAAGGCTTCAGGTGTTGGTGAGAGGTCTAATTTTACTCCTTGTTTTCAGATTTTGTTAAGGGCCCCACACAGATTCCTGGTGGGATGGTGTACGGGTATGTGCATGAGTGCGTGTGCACCCAAGCGTGCATGCGTGTGGACTGTACCTGTCCAGTCCTGCTGGCTGCAAAAGAGGTTCCAAGCGCTTATTATCCTGGTGGAATAGACAGCAGCCCTCACTTTTTCCCAAGCTCTTCTTGGTTTAACTCAGCCAACTTGATGGATTCGATAGAGACTTATAGGAGGAATTTCTGAGATACACGCGGGGCAGCGTGTACACGCCACACACTGGAGGACGGCATTGTGGGCGAAGTGTTGTAGTTGGAGAAGGACTGTAGGGATGGCGTCCAGTCCATGCTCTCCTTCCATGTGGACGTGTACAGTGCTGGACACATTAACTCAACACACACCCAATCCTTTTGTTCTTAAGCCCGCATGTGATGTGGAATAGATTTCTTCACCAACCAATACATTTTCTAGCCTGAATTATAAATCAAAATGTTTTATGTTCATTGAAATCTGTCTTTCTGGATCTCCCTCCTGTTGGCCCTGGATCTGCTCTTTGGAGCTGAAGCCACTAAGTCTCTCTCTATCCTGCAGAAGCCCTTCAAAGGTCTACATGCTCCCAGATACTTTAGCCATTTTTCTTTGTACATGACAAATGCCATTACAATCGCATCTTCAGTTGATGAAAACATTTCCAAACTTCAATCAGTAATTGTGTAATTCGAAACAGCCCTCGGTAGGAGAATGTTAGCACATAACCAACATAAAAAATAACCACTTGGATGATAGGACACAGTTTTTGACTACTAGGCTGTTCCATTTTTGGAAAATAAGGAATGGCAAAAGGATACATAAAAATCAAAGAATGTTGTTAAGGATAACAATTTGCCAGTTGCCGAAAGATGCCAAATTGAAGTTACCAACAGGGCTATGTACGAATCAAGGGTTATCAGGAAGCAATACAATAAGAATGAGAACAAATATGTCACATTATGGGAAAATAGTGTTTGATAGTAATTTTATCCCATACTTAATATCAGCATCTGATAGCATACATAATGTATGTTTGTACATTTCTTGTTTTCTCTCTTCTTCTGATAAAGAAGTTCATTCCACTCACAAAATTAACTTGAAATAGATTAAAGACTTAAATGTAAGATCTGAAACCACAAAACTCCTAGAAGAAAACATGGGGGAAAAGCTCCTTGTTATGGGTCTCAGCGGTGATTTTTGGGATTTGACACCAAAAGTGTGGAGCAATAAAAGCAAAAATGAACAAGTGGGACTACATCAAACTAAAAAGCTTCTGCACAGCAAAGGAAACCATCAACAAAATGAAAAGGCAGCCTACTGAATGGGAGAAAATCTTTGCATATCATGTATCTCAAATCATATATCCAAAAACACATAAGGCACTCCTACAACTCAATAGCAAATCCCCCGGATAATCCAATTAAGAAATGGGAAAAGGACCTGAACAAAGAAGACATAGAGGTGGCCAATAGGTACACATGGAAAAGTGCTCAGCATCACTAATAACCCGGGAAATGCAACTCAAAATCACAGTGAGATATCACCTAACACCTCTTAGGGTGGTTATCATCAAAAAGATGAGATAAAAAGTGTTGGCGAGGATGTGGAGAATCAGAACTCCTGTGCGCTGTTGGTGGGAATGCAAACTGGTGCCGCCAGTTTGGAAAACAGTATGGAGGCTCCTCAAAAAATTAAAACAAAATTACCAAAGGATATCTGAAGGAAATGAAGTCATTATCTGCACCTGCCATGTTCACTGCAGTATTATTCACAACAGCCAAGACATGGAAATAACTTAAGTGTCCCTTGACAAATGAGTGGTTAAAGAAGATGTGGTGTATAATATATATATACAACGGAATATTATGCAGCCACAAGAAAGAAGGAAGCCCTGCCATCTGTGACAACATGGATGGACCTTGAGGGCATTATGCCAAGTGAAATAAGTCAGACAGAGAAATACGAATACTGTATGTTCTCACTTATATGTGAAATGTTAAAAAACAAAATCAAAAACCGGAGGTCACAGAAACAGAGTAGCTTGGCGGTTGCTGGGGCAGGCAGGGGTGGGGTGGGATGGGAGAAGTGGGTGAAGGTGGGAAAGGGCACACACTGCTGGTTATGAAAGGAATGCATTCTGGGGGTCTAATTGCAGTGAGGTGTGTAGAGTTAATAGTACTGTATTGTATACTTGGAAGCTGCTAAAAGAGTAGATCTTAAAACTTCTCACAACACACGTAAAATGGTAACTACGTGAGGTGATGGATGTGTTAATTCGCCTTATTGTGGTAATCACGTAACAATACTTACGTATATCAAATCATCACATGATCTTTCTTAAACAGACACAATGTTATATGTCAATTATATCTCACTAAAGCCAGGGAGAAAAGAAGATTATATGAACATTAGCAATGCTGCTAACAGCATTGAATCTGAACTTGGAAGTTCAGATTTACTTTCAAGTGCTCTTAATTAGACTCATTGAAATAAGGATAAAGGTAAGAAAGTTAGCATCACGCTATTTAAAAAACTAGGGAATTAGACAAATAGGAAGAATTAAAAAGGTTAGCAATTTTACAAAGCATTATGGATGCATCCTTTTTACTATTATTCCAAAGGTGGCAATTACTACATTCAAACCTCGTAGGTGGGGCTTTCACTTGGTTTGGAACCTACAACATTTCTCACACTTGAAGTGGGAAATTGTCATGTTTAAAGTTAAATAAAAAAGATTTGGTTGGTGCATTAAGGAGGAAGACTTTCATCAGTGAAGAGCAAAAAAGAATCACTTTTTGCTAAAAATATTTTGTAAATGATTCATAGCACATATTTAGAGACAGGGAGAAAATGATTACTAGAAAGGAGCTTCCTTACGTTACTTTCAAACCTTCCGCCCATAATACTCTGGAGAGTGCCAGTGTTCTTCTGCTGTTCTAGTTGTTGAGGGTGGGGCTGAACAGGACCTAGTCTCTGCTTTTGAGAAACTCCAAGGATAGAGGGGAAGAATCCTCAACCAAGGTGGTGAGTGCAAAGGGAGAGGTATGTCCAGGATAAGACGGGAGGAAGACCGGGGGGCCGGCAGTGGAGGGGCCTGAAGGCGACCGGAAGGCCCTCGAATTGTTGGTGCTATTGCTGTTTGGCTTTTAGTTTTTCAAATTGCATGTTAACAGTGCCATGGTCAAATATCACCATCACTTAGGCCAGGCCGAGGTAGAGTAATAGGTTGAGGCTATACTTGGAATACAGATGCTGAAATTGCATGAACATCCCCCAGTAGGGGGATACCAAGACTCCCAGAACCTGGTCCAGGAGGGCAGTGTTGGGTCTGAAGACCGGTGCATCTTCTCTGCGGTCTTGCCCACGCAGCTTCGCTCCGTACTGGCTTCTCCCAGGGTCTGTTCAAGTCCTCTCTTGAGGACTTGACAACAAGCCAGATGTGGTTTCCGCTAGCTGCAGCACGTTCTTGACTCCTGTGGCCCAGTCTCTCCTTCATCACCTCTCCACCCCATTTCCACTGTGGGCTGTCTGGCTCTGCCTCTCCTTATTCATATGTTCCTGTCTGAGCATCTGCTTGGCACAGCTTGCCCCCGTTAGAATAGAGCTTTGTGTTTGCTGGCTACATCTCAGGCTACCAGTGAGCCTAAGGATTAACTGCTCTTGGCCTATGTGAAGAGCCCACCCTTGGTTGAGTCATCAGAGGTTGGAGGAATGGGCTTATGGGGTACGAAGCGTGGCCATCCAATTAGGAGGGGCGATGGGGATGGCTGGTGCCACGTAGTTCCAGCCGGGGAAGTGTGACTGGTCAGAAGCAACGCGGAAGATCAAAGACCTCCATGAATTTTCCTCAAGCCTGCAGTGTCCAAGGAGTTTATATTCCCTCTCCAGGACGGGTCCTCTCTGACCCTGAAATGAAGATCTTTTGAGGCTGTCTTCTGTGAGCACATTAGCGACTTTGTTTCAGAGCCTGACTTCGCTTTGCCTACCGGGGCTGCTCTTGCTCACCTATCTGTTGTCGGTAGCCCAGGACTCGGGCACACAGGAGCACCGCTGCTCTCCTGGTGAACCCCAGCCGGTGTGGCGGGGGGGTCAGATGTGTGCTCCACGAGCATTTGCTCCGCACCTTGCTCTCCCAGCTCGGACTCTTTCTCCGAAAAGTAGAGACAGATAAATCCAACACTTAGGCATTCCCCTCGGTAAGGTACTGTTATCTATCCATGAGCCTTTCAAAATGTGGCTTGCTCAAGAAGGCTTTGGAGCTAAATTATCATTTATGTTTGTCACTGGGGTTGCAAATGTGTAATGAGATTCCAGAGTTAATGTTTTGTACAAAGCACTTAGGAGAGCCGGAATGAAATTGGTTCAGAATTCTGATGTGGTGTTTTAATTAAAGATAGTTTCTAATCAAGGGGCAAAGGCTGTTTAGAAAACCCACTGGTGCGGCGAGGGTCAGGCAGCCTGTGTGGAGCTCCTGTTGGCAAGAGAGGGAATGCAGATACGCCCTTAAGACATGGGAGGGAGACGTTCTGCCTGAAGGTGCTGCTGACACTTGGACCCCAGACATGTGGTTGTACACGGCCTTGGCATCCATGGCGCTAGAGTTCTAGAGAATGCTAGTTGGTCAGCACGGGACAGCAACCCCGGGTGAATCACCCCAGGCCAGAGCAGAGGTGCTGGGAGCCTCTCTGCTTCTGCACCAGGTCAGCTGGGCAGCCCCCTTCTCAATATTGCCTTGTCCAAAATGGAAGGAGCCGGAACAAGAGCAAGGATCTTCCCAGGCATCGTTCTCTTCATCCCCTTGGCTCTTGCGTCCTTCAGGATCCTTGCTCTGGAAAAGCTGTCCTGTGGTCTAGAGGCTCTCGACCGAGACTAGCATAGAAAATAATAACAAGATGCTAATGCAGGGATCTGATGGAAAGGCCATGATTTGGGGCTTTTGATAAGTAAGAACCATTCGTTTGCTTGTCTTATGCTGAATGTTTTCCTATTTCATTTTCCTATGTTATTTCAGTTAGTCATACAGAGAACGGGAAGTGTCTGAGTTCTCATCCTGTTTATTAACCTCTTCCAATTCATGGACGCGAGGGGTCTCCTCTGAGTCTCAGTGGGAGGTGATTTCTAAGGACCTTGGGGCTGCCCCTTCACTCTGCTATTACTCTTCCCTCCTTTCCTGGAGGAGCACCAGATTAAAATTGTTTGTGAAACAACTAAATCTTCGATGTGTTTGGTTCAGAACTATATGTGAATAGGCAAAGTCTCCCAATCATACTTGGAGGTGGTGTGGTGAATGTGGCAGGGAGGGTGGCTGGGACTTGGGAAGTGGGGTCTAGCCTGGTTTCTGTCCACATTCTGCTTATTTCTAACTGCACTCCCTGCTTGCACTCTTATGGACATAATCTAGTCCCATACAGCAGCTAGAAGGATCTTAAAAAAAAAAAGACCAGGTGAATCTCTTCCTTTCAACCTACTACTGGCTTCTTATAACACCTAGAATAATAAGCACAAGGTTAGGCCTTTCCTAACCTCCCTGCCCACCTGGGAGCCTACCTGTACCCGCCTGGGACCCCAACTGGAGCCCCACTTAGACCCCACCTGGGTCCCCACTGGAGCCCCCTGGGACCACTTCCCACCTTGCTCACTGGGCTCTACACCCCCTAGGTCCCACCGTGACTCCAAGGATGCCATTGCTGACTCCCACTTGGAGACCTTCACCACTGAGGGCCTTGGCCCGGAATTTTCTCACACACACTCTGGTGGCTCCCACCTTGCCGAAGTCACATCTGCTGTCTCCTTCCTGGTGTCTGAAGTAGCCTTTACAGTGAACCCTGACTCATTATTCAGTTTTATCTGTCTGAGCACTTACTTCTACTTGAAATGATCTCATTACCAATTTGCTGGTTCTTTCCCTGCTTCCTCTAGACTATCAGCATCATGAGAGCAGAGACCTTGCTTGGCTGCGTCACTGTGCCCTCAGGTTCAAGATCTCTGGGTGGGCGGGATGGGTTCACATGCCCTCCGCAAATGGCTGGAACCGGGCAATGGGCAGCTTTATTGTTACAGACGTTAGTCCTCTAATCCGTAAAAGGCAATGGATCCCTACCTGCTTACCACATGCACATGGGGAAGAGTAAAGCCTTTATCACTGCATGAGATCTTCTTTAGCTGCCTCCGTAGTGCATTTGCCACTCTCCAAAGACGTCCTAGTAATGCTGATGTTGGTACAGTAAGACCACAGCCACCTTAGGTGAGAACCATGTTTCAGGGGCATTGCATCATCGGGAGAAGGTTTAGAGATTTCCTTCTACAGATTGAGAGGCGAGGTCTGCAGAGGTGGGCAGACAGGTGTGATCTGCAATGAATGTACTTAAATCCGTGTAACCATGAGCTTCAGCACGCAGTCTTCTCTGTTCTTCGTGGATTGTGGGCAAAGCCCAGTGCCAACCACACTGGTAGTTTTGTTCCCTGTTCCAGTGGGAGCCAAGAACGCTGTTTCTCGCTATTCTCCCTGAGGACTGGCAGGCTGTGAGTCTGCCCTTGCAGGGACTCGGTATGCTGAGAGGTGATCGGGGCTCCCCGCCACCTCTGCCCCCTGCACCACCCCGCACTGCCTGCAGCATTACTTAAAGCACTAACATTAATGGGGATTTTGTGTTAGTGTTTGAAGAGTGACCACCTCCCACCTCCGAAAAGGGTTGATACAAAACTACAACGTTTGGGCAGGAAGCAGCCCATTGATATCTGGGCACGAGCTCTCATTTCATTAACGTGGTTGCCAGGAAGCCAAAGGAAAGCTTATGAAGTTAATTGAGTAAAACACTGAGAAACAGGCGCCTTATCTTCAGGTCACAGTGACTGGCGGGTCTTGTGGGCATCACTAATACATGTACTTGATGAAAATGATTTACAGGGATTTCCTTGAATATTTAAAATTATAAACTTGAAGTTCTAGATAGTCTGCACAGTTGTTCTGGACCTGCCTGAGAACAAAACATATCCTGATAAGTTGTAAAAATCTTCTTTTTTTGTATATCACAGAATAGTAAAATCTCAATTAGTTTTTTAAAAAAATCCAGGTCTCAGCACTCCTGTTTATGTTATAATTATTTTACTATTAATTTACAGTAATTCACATCAGTGAGGGAGAAATTTTTGGTGTGTGATTTGAACCTGGAGATGAGAATGAGGTTGGAGTAAAAGAATTAATCTCCTGGGGCTCTTGGGTGGCTCAGATGGTTAAGCGTCTGCCTTTGGCTCAGGTCATGATCCCAGGGTCCTGGGATCGAGTCCCTCGTCGGGCTCCCTGCTAGGCGGGGAGCCTGCTTCTCCCTCTGTCTCTGCCTCTCTCTCTCTCTCTCTCTCTCTGACTCTCATGAATAAATAAAACATTAAAATAAAAAAGAATTAATCTCCTCTCCCCTCTCCCTCCCTCCTCCCCCACCCTCTCCCCTCCCCAGTGCAGGGAGGGCAATGGTTATCGGGGTGGGGGCAGGCAGCTGAAATCCTGGATGGGTCATACTGGGCAAGGCTCTGCCTGGTTCCTTCATCTTCACCCCATTTCCACCCCATAATAGTTCTAATTTGTTCTGGCTTCTAAAATTCTTTTGTTCTAGGACATGTTCCTGTGTGGGTAATGTCTGTGTTTCACTAAAGGGCAAATTCCCCTGGGAAAGGACACACACACACACACACACACACACACACACACACACACACACACACACACACTTTGATCCTTATGGCTCATTCTGTCTTTCATGGGAACCAGTGGCTCTCATCTTTCCTGTGAGCAGAGGTTAGAAGTGGAGGCTGGAGGAGGTTGAGGCAGGGGGTGCTGTGCAGAGGGGAGGCCGGGGCCAAGCCTGGCTCCGCTACGCATCTGCAGAGCTGTCCACAGCTGCGCACATCCGGCCCCCTTCCTGTGCGTGTCTGCGTTGCGTGTCCACATTCTGAACATTCCACTTTGAAGCGTCACTCATAGGATAACATCACTTTGAAACTGTATCTTACATTTTAATGTGTTGATTTACCTCATCTTGTCATTTTGTCTCCTTTGGATTGTTTTAATATAAAAAGCCAGATGATTTTTCCATTTTCATGGACGATAGTCACTGAGATTATTTAGCTGCAGAGGTTAATAACAGTCTGTCATCCATAAAACTAGTTTGTATTTCCCTTGGGGAAGAGATTTCAATAATTAAATATAATCAATAGTGGAATTTTCATTCTAGCAAGTATCCAAATCTGAGGAAGACGCTGTCAATTTGCACTTTAGCATCAGAGCTATCTAGTCCATTAATGGCTCTTATTTTAACAAGCTTAATCATCTTTATAGGTTTCTCTGATTCCATCTCCTCTCCCTCTTTTATTGCTTTGCTCATATAAATGCTTCTGTAATTTAGTTAATATGAGGCGGGAGAGAGATGTATTTTTCTTACCTGATATTAACATTAGGTCAGCCCCTCTGGTGACCTCTTGATCATTCAGATAGTGTGTGGGCTACACGTATTTTTTTTTTTAAGCTCATCTGATCGAGGGGAAAACGGGTAAATTCTAGGGTCTTAATTTCTGGACCCAGAGGAACTGTTTCGTTTGTGCCTAGTGAGGCCCTCACTTCCTTCTCTTCCTTTGCTTCTCCGATGAAGGCGGAACAGGAGGGTCTTGGTGGGGAAGGTGTCAGCAGACTCCTTTGGGCTGAACCCGGCCTGCGGTGTAGCCCGATACAAATGGGCCCCAGAGCTACCGTCCTCGTGTTTATTCCGAGGAGGACGCTGCCTAGCTCCCCCAGGACTGTGAGCACGCCCACGCCTCAGCTTCCCGCAACCTCCCCCGGCTCCATGGCCCTTGCGCAGGCACAGGCCTCTGCTCCGCTCCCTGGGGACATAGCCTTTTTTTCCTCAAGGGGTGGCCCCCCTGAGTGGGACAGGAGTTACAGGTGGGGGAGCAGGAGCAGGGCCCCATGGTGACCGATGGCCCAGGACACGTGACCGCATGCCTCCTGATGCGGAAGGAAGGAGGACAGAGTCCCTCCCTTCGTCACTCCCTCAGTGTCCGTCACGGGGGACACATTTACGAGGTGCAGCAGGAGGCCGAGGGCTGTGACCTGAGGACTGCTGGGGGCCCATGGTGGAGGGTTGCTGTGGCTGGGGAGTCTCTGAGGCCAGGCTTGCCAGGACCGTTCATCCTGATGAGGCTTGTACGGGGCTGGTGTCACAGAATGTTCCACAGCCCCGTGTGCAGCGGTGACCTCTTTGTCCTGCTGGAGCAGCCAGCCGGGCACTGAATTTCAGGGCCAAGGACTATGCAGCTCGTCTCTGGGACGCTGCCTGGCAGCCCAGCCTTTCTGGGTCTGATCTGCATTTGAGAAAGTCACAAGGAGAGGATGTAGCTGGGTGTGAAACTATGTAAATAGTTTCTTGTTGTTTCTACTTATAACCAAAGCAAAAACTACTTTTGCTTATAGCTTCTGACTTCAGGTTTGTAAATTGCCCACATACATTTAACGGATGAAACTGAGATTAAATCAGTTTCTAAGAAGCATGTGCACTCCTTACCTCTCACACCTGCACCTTCAGATTCTGCAAAGAGCCTGCAGTACAGGTGTAGGTGGACTACAGGTGCAGGTGGACCACAGGTGCAGGCAGACCACAGGTGCAGGCAGACCACAGGTGTAGGTGGGCCACAGGTGCAGGCGGACCACAGGTGCAGGCGGACCACAGGTGCAGGCGGATCACAGGTGCAGGCGGACCACAGGTGCAGGCGGACCACAGGTGCAGGTGGATCACAGGTGCAGGCGGACCACAGGTGCAGGTGGATCACAGGTGCAGGCGGACCACAGGTGCAGGTAGACCGCAGGTGCAGGAGACCACAGGTACATGTGGACTCACGTTGGAGCCCTGAAGCTCCCACCCCTGCCTTCCAGGGTGTTCCCCTGGGGGAAGGCAGACGAGCTGGGTGGTGGCTTTTCCTGCTGCATTTCATGCACTTTGCTTTGACAATCTTTAATAAATAGAATGCGGTGCAAAAATGAAAACACAGAAACAAGCCTGTCTGCAAACCTTGCTGCCGCTCCTGGCTTGCTCTGCCTGAGCGTTGGTAATTCGCAGGACCCGGTCCAGGAAGCACCTGGCCGTGGGCTTTGTGAAGCCCAGTGCTCCTCTGCCTGGCACCCCACCCCCCACCCCCCTTCTCCGCAGGCCATTTCCAGGGAGGTTGTGGGGTTGGAAGTGACCAGAGGGTGAAAGGAAGAGGCACTTCCACAGAAACTAAGAGGAAGAACACAATATGAAGGTGGTTTCTCTTCTGTTTATAGATTAGTGGGGTGGGGGACGGTGCCGACTCCAGGACGCCATGCCCGCGGCCCGGCGCCGCCCCCCCCTCCTCCGGGAGCGCGCCCAGGACACCTGCTCAGCGCCTCGCCTCTGTGGCTGCCGGTGCCAGAGCCCAGGGAGGGCGTCTTGTGCGCGGGGCCTGTCGCTCGGGGCACGAGGACATCATAGATTTTGTCCATAAAATCTGCCCAAGTTAAGGGGCAGGGGAAGAGCAAGAGAAAAGGAATCTCACACACGGATTCAAATGAATTAATGGAAAATGTTGTGTGTCTTCACTTGGGAAACAAGGTGTCTGAATTGGAACGAGACTAATTTTAACTTTGAAGTTGGGGGATGAACACATCCAGAGGTAGATCCGTCCGGAGGGTACTGGTTGTGAGCGGCTCCTCTCCAAGCCCACTAGGGAGAGGGTTAAATGTGGGCAGGCTCCAGGCTTTATGCCTCACTTCCTCCAGACTGGTGGCGGCTGTGTGAGAACAATAATCATGATCATGATAATAAATAGAGTATTATTTCGCCACAACAGCTATAACAAACACTGTCAAGACAGACTAAGCGTTTCTCCCCCGGTACAAGGAGCCGAGCACTGACCACGCGTCAAGCGCAGAGCGGCTCCCGCATCGGCGGCTCGCAGCGGCTGCGTCGGAGCCACCTGCGGGCACGGGAAGCGCAGTCTGCGGGCTGTGTCCGGGGTCCCCGAGCCTGGGGGCGGGCCTGGGGGCGGAAGACCTGCGTTTCTGCGCCGCCCCGGGTCAGGCGGGTGTTGCCGACTCAGGACGACACTTGGAGAACCACTCACTGGTCTCCAGGAGCTAATTTAATCCTAACGACCCTTTCAGCCTTCTCATCCGCACTTCACCTTCGCGAAAGAGCAGGTGCAGAGGGTCCGACTTGTCAATGTTCCAGACAGAGTGGGTCCCCTCTGAAGCCGGTGACGAAAACCACGGTGGGGATACCACGCGAACAACACAACTGCCCAGAAACGGGGGCAGGCATCGCAGGGTACCACCTCCGAGCCCCAAACATGTCAGGGGCCAGAGGCCAGTGAAAGCCAGCCGTTGGCCTTGGCCTTTGGAAACTGCCTTGGTGTTTCCCACACGTATGTGTCCGTCCTCAGGCTGGGCATGCCCCGGCACTCAGAGATGATAATGGACCTGCACTCTGCTTTATGACCTGGTCATAAACACCGGTCCTTCTGCCAAAACTTGTTTCAGGGGCACTGCTGTTTTTTGGGGCACCAGGGCTGGGAGAATCATACTCTTGGCTGAGAGACAAGAAAGGCACCAGATTTTATCTCTACTCTGTTTTTTGTCCCTAAAAGCAAATATCTACCTCCCTATCCTCACACGAAGTAATTTTTAAAGGCACAATAGTTAACCATCCCTCATGGATTTACACGTTCTTTTTCAGATGTGTAGTTTTGATTCTGTGTCACATTTTAATTAAAAAAAAAAAAAAATCTTGACTCTTAACATCAGTCTTCAAACACCTGGAAAGGCACGCAAACTTTAAAAGCCAGTAAACTGGGGCACCCAGGGGGCTCAGTCGCTGAAGCATCTGCCTCAGGCTCAGGTCATGAATCCAGCCAGGGTCGTGGGATCGAGCCCCACGTGGGTCTCCCTGCTCAGCGGGGAACCTGCTTCTCCCTCTCCCTCTGCCGCTCCCCCTGTTCATGCTCGCTCTCTCACTCTGTCAAATAAATAAATAAAATCTTTATAAAAGTAAATAAATAAAAGCCCATAAACTGAGCAGGCCCGTTGTAAGGTGAATCCTCTAGAGCTTGTCAGAGTCCCAGGAGCATCCTTCATCAATTATAAATCTGTACTGGGTGTTTACCAGGGGCTCTTGTTTATCATGAAACATTTATTTCCAGGCTCCGAATCTGCTCTTCAGACAGATGACAATCTCTCCTGTTTCTAGGAGGGATAAGATAACCCAGGTGACGGCGCCCAGATTTTCCATCTGGCCCACCTCAGAAGCAAAGGCATGCTTTCGGCTGGGGCAATTATCTGATTGGCAAAAGAGGCATCGAGATGAATTGCTTCATCGGTTGCAGCCGTAATGCAGAGGTGTAAGGAGGTTCCCCCAACACCGCTGCCCCCGGAGCTCACGTTCACCCCACATGCTCAGGGGCCAGGCTGGGCAGCAGAAGGACAGCGCTGCTGGGCTCCTGCTTTCTCATGGTGGATCAGTAGACCCCAAGAGGCAAGCCAGACCGACCATGCCAGGAAGGCTCCCAAAGGGCTGAGCCCACCGCCAAGGGCCAGGACACTCCTCTGTCCCCCAGTGGAAGGAGGAGAGGACAGAAGGCTTGCAGGACAGTGGCCCATGCCATCGATCTTACTGTGTCTTGTGGTTCCCTTAAAAAACAAACAAAAAAAAAACCAAGAAAACAAAAAAAACAACTCAGTTTAACGAGAAATAAACTGAACTAATCATTGTATAGTTTTAATTTTCTCAATCGGGGTTTTCTTACTGCAGAAATGTAGGTCTAGCAACATGAGGTTGCTGCATGTTGACAATTTCAGTATATTTCCATAATTTAATATATTTCCATTAGATTCACTTAGTAGTTAGCAAATTCACTGAAGGGACAGCCCATGTCTCTTCATCTATTTTCGTTTTACTGTAATTAGGAAACATAGGTTTGGGCTACAGGATTCCCAAGCTGAGAATTGTTTCTGGCAAAAATATCTATGATATTATTAAAAAGAAAAAAAAATCATACCATCTCTTGAAAGGAGCTAGATGAAACCATTGTGTTGGACTTTTTAAGATTTTATTCATTTATTTGACAGAGAGAGAGAGAGAGAGAGAGAGAGAACATAAGGAAGGGGAACAGCAGAGGGAGAAGGAGAAGCAGACTCCCCCCTAAGCAGGGAGCCTGATGTGGGGCTTGATCCCAGGATCCTAGGATCATGACCTGAGCTGAAAGCAGATTCTTAACTAACTGAGCCCCCCAGGCGCCCCCAGAGGCCATTACTTTTCTCTGTCCCAAGTGCAGGGCATTAGGCCAGGGCCTCGGAGGGGATCGTCTCTGACTGCTTAGCTACTCCTTCAGCTTCAGTGACCCTGAGCCCAGACACCAGGAGAAAAGTGTGTGGAGTATCTTCTGGGTCTAGGGCGGCTCTGAGAAGTCTGGACCTCTCTTGTGTGGTGCCTGTTCCGAGAGCCACAGGGACAATGGCTCTTCCCTTTCGTTCAGTGTCATGGGCCCCTCTGAGAGTTTGAGAGAAGGTGTGGATCTCCTCTCCAGAAAAATACACATATGCAAATATACCAACATTTTAATAGTTAACATCTTTACTATTCCTTGGAAATGCAACCCTTGAATCCCATATTCTGTTCTAGAATTTTAGCTCCAAATTGATGTAGACACTAAGATTTTTTTTAAACTACGTATCATTTTAAGCCCCTATTTAATTAGATCGGCCAACATGGTCTATTGATTTCTGAAAGAAAGGGGCTTATTTTTTCTTCTCGAAGTATATTCTTAAAGTGTATAAAGATTTCTTTGTGGTAATTTGTATCCGTCCACGCATGCAAAGATCTTCATTTTACCTGCATTCTTGAATAATAAGCTAGGTGGACCAGCATGCTCAGGTCACAGGTATCCCTCCCTGGCCAAGCAGATATTTGAGGGTATTATTCCACTGTCTTCTGGCTGTGCAGCCGTCCGTGTGTCTGGTCGGTTCCAATGTGGGTTTCTGTCATCAGCTGAATGTCCATGCGCTCGGTAACTTCTGTTCGAGAGCTTGTGTTTTGCAGAATTTCCTCCTGTATGCACCTCTTCCAGGTTTCTCTTTGGGCTGTGTTGTGGTTTTTGAATCGTGTATTGGTCAAGGTTCTCCAAAGAAATGGAGGCCAATAGATTTATTATTAAGAATTGAATCATGCAATTTTGCAGGCCAAGTCCTAGGTCCTGCTATCAGCATGCTGGAGGCCAAGGGGAGCTGGCAGCCCCGTGTGAGGGCCTGGGGGCCTGAAAGCCGGAAAGCCGACCGTATGGACTCCGGTCTGCAGCCCAGGGACAGAGCCAGGGGCACTGATGGTGTAAATCACAGTCCAAGGCAGGAGAAAACTGATGCCCCAGGTTAGCAGTGGGGGGAGAGGGGGACAAAGAAAGGGGCAGTAAGAGAGAGACAGGGAGGGGGGAGGAAGGGAGAGAGAAGGGAAGGCGAGGGAGAAGGGTATGGGGGAAGAGAGAGGGACAGAGAGCGGGGGAGGGGGAGAAGGAGAGTTCGCCGTTCCTTCTATGTATTCCATTCGGGGCCCTCTACAGAGTGCATGAGGCACCCTCACACTGGGGAGGGCGTCCACTTGACTCAGACTGCTGATTCCAATACTAATGTCACCCAGAGACAGCCTCACAGACACATCCAGACGAATATCTGACCAAGTGTGTGGGCCCCGAGGCCTCGTCAAGGTGATGCGCAAAATTAACCATCACAGGTTGGTGGAGCTGTTGTAGCTGCTCTCAGGGGTTGGGGCCGGCTTGGCACTGCCTCAGTTTGCAGCCACTGTGGCCTTGAGCTCGACTGACCCTTTGTTTGGGCTCACGGACAGGTTCCTTTGCTTTGGAGGGTGATGCACATTTTAAATACATGTGTGTTGTGCATCCGTACACGTACACTCCTGTACACGTGTGGTTGTGTGTATGTGCACATCGGTCCCTGGCTTCAGTGGGTTTGGAGAGCGGCAGAGAAAAGGAGTTTTGGGGTATGCTTCCATCGTGATCTCCGCCCGGCAACCCCGTGTCAAGGGACTGTGAGCAGGGACCAGTCAGGATATGTGACAGGCTGCTGTGGACCTTCCGGGGTCCTTAGCACGCTGCCCTGCCGGGGAGGGGAGGTGAGGAATTCCAATTCAGACCCGCAGCCAGGTACCTGTTGCCACTGCCCCCGCGCCTGCCCTGCCTGCTGGTGTCCCGAGCAGAGCCGCATCTACGGTTCCTCCGCCCGCGGCCCATCCCTGTATCCTCAGCTCTATTATTCTCAGTTAGACCCACAAAATTACTGCCTTTGGTCTAAGCTACTTGAGCCTCTTTAACTCAGTCTAGTTGCAAGAACAAAAAACAGTGGAATTGAAGTTTCTAAACATTTTGATTTTTCTGGAACCACGACTTCTGCATGGGAAATAAACAGTATCTCGGGAACAATCACAGCTCACTGATAGGAGGCAGCAGATTTCATGGCCTTGCCTTTCTGACTCTGTGTTTAGGATGGCTGCTTCTTTACACAGTGATTTTGCAATGCCAGAAGAAGAAAAAATAGGAAGTTAAAAAGGCAACGGCTGCCAACAGCGTTTTCTGATGGCCTTCTGAGATGCACCCGTAAAAATGGCTGATTCTGTAGCCTGTCCTCCAGAAGGATGTGGCTTCACACATGGACCCAACGTCCTGACTGGCTGACGACACTTTCCTTTCACGAGACTTTGTCTATCATGTTAGATGTTAGATGGAAGCCATGGGTGAGCAGTTAGTGAGAGAGTTTCAGGAGTAATGCCCATTGGTGTTCACCCAGAACTCCCAAATAAATTTACTTTCTATAAAAAAAGAGGTCAGGCCATCTGGGTGGTTCAGTCGGTTAGGCGTCTGCTTTCGGCTCAAGTGATGGTTTTAGGGTCCTAGGATCGAGCCCCACATCGGGCTCCATGTTCAGTAGGGAGTCTGCTTGTCCCTCTGCCCCTTGCCCCACTCATGCTCTCTCTTTCTCTCAAATAAATAAATAAAATCTTTAAAAGAAAAAGAGGTTTTCAAAATTCCATGATTTTGCCATTCATAATAGCAATTACATCATAAAACTCATTAGAATCAGTTAATGATAAATATGAGGTATAAATACAACTAAAATACTATTTATGAAGGGCCACAACACATCGCTAGAATACACCAAAAAAAGTACGCATATATTTTGCTGTATGACAACACACTATTGTAAAAGGTGCCCATTTACCTCAAAGTAGTTTCTCAATTTAGTGCAATTTTTAATGACAATGGATTCTTTGGCACCTTGACAAAATGACTTCAAAACGGTTCCAAGAGAGAAAAATATCCAAATAAATTTTGAAAAAGAACAGTAACAATGAGGTATTTCTTTTAAAAATAGTTGCTAAAATAAATTGTAAAATGACTATAATCAAAATGGTATGGCACTAGATCACATACAGGGGTCTGTAAAACAGAACATTTAAATACTATCAGCATAAAAAAAATTTAACACTTTGAAAACAAATGATCCAATCAAGAAATGGGCAGAAGACATGAACAGACATTTTTCCAAAGAAGACATCCAAATGGCCAACAGACACATGAAAAAGTGCTCAACATCGCTCGGCATCAGGGAAATCCAAATCAACACCCCAGTGAGATACCACCTCACACCAGTCAGAATGGCTAAAATTAATATGTCAGGAAATGACAGAGATTGGCAGGGATGCGGAGAAAGGGGAACCGTCCTACGCTGTTGGTGGGAATGCAAGCTGGTGCAGCCACTCTGGAAAAGAGTATGGAGGTTCCTCAAAAAGTTGAAAATAGAGCTACCATATGATCCAGCAATTGCACTACTGGGTATTTACCACAAAGATACAACTGTAGGGATCCGAAGGGGTACGAGCACCCTAATGTTTATAGCAGCAATGTCCACAATAGCCAAACTGTGGAAAGAGCCAAGATGTCCATTGACAGATGAATGGATAAAGAAGATGTGGTGTATATATATATATATACACACACATATATAATGGAATATTATGCAGCCACCAAAAGGAATGAAATCTTGCCATTTGCAGTGACATGGATGGAACTGGAGGGTGTTATGCTGAGTGAAATAAGTCAATCAGAGAAAGACATGTATCATATGACCTCACTGATATGAGGAATTCTTAATCTCAGGAAACAAACTGAGGGTTGCTGGAGTGGTGGGGGGTGGGAGGGATGGGGTGGCTGGGTGATAGACATTGGGGAGGGTATGTGCTATGGTGAGCGCTGTGAATTGTGCAAGACTGTTGAATCACAGATCTGTACTTCTGAAAAAATAATACAATATATGTTTAAAAAAGAAGAAGAAGAAGATAGCAGGAGAGGAAGAATGAAGGGGAGTAAGTCAGAGGGGGAGACGAACCATGAGAGACGATGGACTCTGAGAAACAAACTGAGGGTTCTAGAGGGGAGGGGGGTAGGGGGATGGGTTAGCCTGGTGATGGGTATTAAAGAGGGCACGTTCTGCGTGGAGCACTGGGTGTTATACACGAACAATGAGTCATGGAACACTACATCAGAACTAATGATGTAATGTATGGTGATTAACATAACAATAAAAAATTAAAAAAAAATAAAAACAAAAACAAACGAAAATCCCAAAACTGGCAAAAAAAAAAATTTAACACTTTGAATAGCTGAACACTACATCAAAAACTAATGATATACTATATGTTGGTTAACTGAACATAAAAAAAAGGCTAAAAATCAAAGGCAAAAAAAAGAATTTAACACTTTAAAACGTTGGGATACATACCTGCCTTTCAGATCATTTAACATGTCAGACCAATTGGGGAACATACTCAGTAAACACCCTGGCAGCTTTGTTAACTGTTGGAAAAAATCATATCAAATGCCTAATTCACAGCATGCAGACCACACCCTATAATAAAGTCCATGGGGTCAAAACAGTTCAACATTAAAAAGAAAACATAAATTTAAGAAAAAAAGTGGGTAAATATCTATCCGAATCTGGAGTGGGAGGAAGAAAGACTTTCTAATCACTGGGGAGTTATAGGTTTGACTGTATGTTGATAAAACCATCAAAAATGAAAGTAAGTAAAATAAAATGAAATGACAAATTGGGTAAGCAGATAACAACTTAATTCCTTAGTATATAAAGCTTCTAACATCAATTTTACAATGATGACAAATACGAGCAGAAAAATGGCAGGACAACACCAAATTCATGAAACAAAAAATGTAAATGGTCTATAGATCTTAAACATTTAGAGACCCTGGCTTTTAAGAAAAATTAAATTAAAATCAACATGAATTTTTCCCATGAAACTAACAACAATTGCAGCATGTCAATAGCCCGTGCTGATGAGGGTGAAGGAACTAGACAAACTCATGTTCGATGGAAACTCAAGAGTCATCTTTCAGGGTGCACATTTGCTAGAATTCACCAAATGCCTTAATAATTTCCCTTTGCCTGAGTAACTCCACCTTTCTATAAAGTTGAATCAAATGAAATAACCAATATCCATCATTCTGACCTACAAAAATGCCAATTTCACATGGTTGAAACTAGTAGTTTATTCTAAGATCATTTTCCTTACAGAAAAGAAAAATTATAAGTCAAATATAAACATTCAACACTAAGAACTGGTTAATAACATACAGAAATTTATGTGGTGGGATATGAGGCATCTACTAAATTATTCATGCAATGTATAATCTTGGATTGGATTCTGGACTGTGAAAAATGAAAGAGCTCTGAATACAATATTAGAAAAATTGAAGGAATTTGAAAATGGACTATGGATTAGATAATAGTATTTGTATCGATATTCAATTCCTGGATTTTGATAAGAATGATGCTGTGGTTTTGTAAGAGAATGTTATTATTCTTAGGAAATAAACTTGAAGTATTTGGAGCATATTTGCCATTTACTCTTAGACGGTTTGGGAAAAATGTGTGTGTGTGTGTGTGTGTGTGTGTGTGTCTACATATATATATATATATAATATATAATATATTCTCTATATATCTCCATATATTCGACATATATTCTCTCTATATAATTATATGGTCTATATATAAGTGTTCTGTTACTCTCTGTATTCTCTATACTATATAAGGAAGAATATATATTCGACATATATTCTCTCTCTATATATGGGAAGACAGAGCACGCACGCATAGTGAATGAGGCGAATGTTAATTTGATCCCTTGAGGTAAAGGGTACAAGAGTTGGTTAATCTGATTAGTCTGGAGTAAAATGTATAAGAATTCTTTGAACTACTAGTCTTGCAATTTTCCTCCAACTTTGGAGTTTTATAAAAAAGTTACAAAAATTTCTCCAAAACAGAAATTATGTTCTCAATTTAAAGATGGGAAAACTCCCACTATATTTTTAAGTAAGGAGAGCACCTTACCAAGCTATCAGTCTCTGGAGCTATTGCTCTTCATACATCTAGCTTCGCATCTGTGCAAGAGGATCTTTGTCCATATAAATGTCATTGGAAGGGTATGTACCCAAATCTTAATAACGTATGTTTGTTTTATATGGGTGATGGACTCACACTGCAATTTCCTCTTACACTTGTCTGTGTTCTCTGAATTTTCCAAGTATGGGGAAGCAGAAAGATAAAATTCCACTTCAAAAAGAACGGGAAAAAAACCCTACTTTTGTAATTTGATGACTTTCGCTCTTTGACCACTTGTGTCTCCTTGTGTTTTTGAACTTAGTCTCATAGATGAAAAGTAAAAGTCGTAACTAGATTCACAGTGTGATGTTGAGAGATGCTTCAGGACTCAAAGATACCGTGACCCTTAATGTTTAAACTAGTAAACTTCTGACAAAATGGTTGAGATTGTGTCCTGCAGAAGTCCCAGGGTGTCTCCAAAGCAAACCTTGAATTGTAACATGTGCTCTTACTCGAGCCCAAGATACTGTCCCAGGAAGCCATCGGTGAGGATGTCAGTTACAGAGGGCGGAAGCCTTGTCATTTGCTTTATACAACCAAAGAAAGGGACAGCAAGCAGGGGAAGCTGGCCCTCAGGGAGCCTCATGAAAGAGGGGCCAGAGATTAAGAATTAGAGTTCATCTGGTTCTGCTCAAAAGAGTGACACCATGAATTTGGTAAACTGTAGGTATTATGCTATCTAGAGGGTTTAGTGACTCTTGCACTGTTCTCTCTAAAATCAGCAACAGCAGTGAATCTAAGAGGGCTCCCTCACATCCCTAATTATGTTTGAAGACTTTCCCATCCCTGTTCCAGCCCACGTTCTTTCTATTTCTTCTCTTTTCATGGAGGCAGAATCAACCACGGGATTGAATCAAAATGTTGTTAAGAGTGGCTCTAGATTTTCTAGCTCATTAGGGGGTCAATTCAAACCCTATGTACTTAATAAGGGAGAATGGAGGGATCCACATGGTCCCTGGGTACCAATGGTCTCAAGTTGGATAATCATCCTTCTAAAATGACCTTTACTATTAAGCATCCTATTGGAGCTAACGGTTTCCTGCTCAGTGTCAACTTTCCTCTTTCTGTCATAATTTTGTTCAGATTTTCTTCCCTCTCCCATACAACTATCTGATTCGGATGTTCAGCATATCCCCAGATCCAGGCTGCAGTCCAGAATTTATGTGAGCCAATGGGACACAACGTTCTTCTGGGAACTATTACAGTTACATGGGGGCCCTGATCTAATTTGGCTGAATCAGACCTGTATCTGTGGTTTGGGAGGAGGTTTTCTCTTGCTCTCTTCTGCTGGCCATGAAGAAGAACGGACGGCCACAGTGGGCATCTTGCAATAAGCTTTGCGAGGAAGTTGTTGTTAGGTCAGGATAGTGGAGAAGACAAAAACACTGGATCTGTGGTTCCTTCTCTACTTGCCGGGACCATACCTGAGTTCTCTGTTTTCTCCTTATGTGAGCCAATAAACTTCCTCTTGTCTAATCTAGTTTGAACTGTGATTTCTGTTATTTGGAGCCAAAAGTGTCCTGTCTGAAACAAACACTGATCATCTATACCTGGGGTGGGAGATCCTCAGAAAGATATGCCCATGTCCTAACTCCCAGAACCTGTGAATGTGAGCTTATTTGGAAAAAGGATATTTGCACATGTAGTTAAGTTAAGGATCTTAAGGTGAGAGTATTCTATATAAGCCAAGAGCAAGAAAATAATCCAGTTAAAAATGGGCAGAAGAACTGAATAGACATTTGTCCAAAGAAGACACCCGGATGGCCAACAGTCACGTGAAAAGGTACGCAACGTCATTCATCATCAGGGAAATGCAAACCAAAACCACAATTAGATACCACCTCACACCGGTTAGAATGGCTGTTATCAAAAAGACAAGAGATAACAACTGTTGGTGAGGATACGGAGAAAAGGGAGCCCTTCCGCACTGTTGGTGGGAATGTATTACACCATGGGAAACAGTACGGACATTCCCCAAAAAGTTAAAATGAGAACTACCATAGGGTATCTGAAGGAAATGAAATCATTATCTGCACCCCTCATGCTCTTTGCAGTATTATTCACAACAGCCAAGACATGGAAACAACATCTGTCCCCTGACAGATGAATGGATAGGGAAGATGTGGTATATATATATTTGGCCATTAGAAAGAAGAAAATCTTGACAACATGGATGGACCTTGAGGGCATTATGCTAAGTGAAATAAGTCAGACAGAGGAAGACAAATACTATATGATATCATTTATATGTAGACTCAAAAAAACCAACCCTGAACTCATAGAAACAGAGAGTAGAGTAGTGATTACCAGGGGCTGGTGGGTTGGGGAAGAGAGATGTTAGTCAGAGTGTAAGCTTCCAGTATGAGTAAGTTCTGGGGCTAATGTATAGCATGGTGATTATAGGTAACAGCCCTGTACTTACACTTGAAAGTTGCTACGAGAGTAGATCTTAAATATTCTCACTACAAAAGAGAAATGGAATTATGTGACAGGATGGAGGTGTTAGCTAACGCTGTGGTGGTAATCACTTTGCGATATCTAAGTGTATCAAATCAGCACCTTACAAATCAAATCAACGTGTTGTGTGCCTTAAATGCACACAGTGTTTGTGTCAATTATATCCCAAAAAAGCTGGGAAGAAAATGAGTTCATTCTGGAGTATCTAGGTGGGTCCTTAATCCAATAGCAAGTGTCCTTATTAGAGCCAGAGGAGAAGAATCACACACAGAAAAGGCCATTGGATCACGGACACAGAAGTTGGAGTGATTTGTCACCAGCCAAAGAACTCCTAGAGACCAGAAGCTAGAAGAGGCAAAGAAAAACCCTCCTCTAGAGCCTTTGGAGGGGGGTGAGCCTGCTGGCATCTTAATTTCAGATTTCTGGCCTCCAGAACTGTGAGAAGATAAATTTCTGTTTTTTAAGCCTCCATGTTTGTGGTAATTTGTTACGGGAGCCCCAGGAAATGAATACAACCTGGGTGAGAGATCAGCTTTAATGAGCATTTAAATGAACAGAGCTGAGGGCTATGAGTTTTTGTCCTTTCTCCATTGCGGACACATGACTCTCCTTCGGTGCGGAGCACCCACACTGGCCCCGAGCATCAGCAGAGGGGCACGTCCTACCGTTCCCTTTCGGTGACTCTTCCAATTTCCAACTTGGGCGTTGCATGTCTCTCTGGTGTTCCGCCTTTCTCTACATGTCCCTGTGGATTTTTGAGGTTTTGGAGACACATATTCTAAAACCTCCTGTTTTGAGGTTTTTGGTCACAACTTTGGCAACAGATCTGCAGGAAGAAGGGATGAGCAGATCCAAAATGGAAAAAAAAAAAAAAGCTGCAAAATCTACGGCATTATTATTCAGAGGAGACTTTGTGGTAGTTATGTCGAAATTTTTTCAATAAATTAATTTTACAGACTTTTAAGGGATAGCTTTTAGATGAATGGAAATATTACTTGAATTTAAATTCAGCCCATTAAGTCGTCAATTATATTGTTGTTGTAACATCATGTGTTTAATGTTAATGACACGCACAAATAAGAAAGAAACGACACAAGGAAGCCATTTGCTTTACTGTTTTGGGTGATCTGAGCCAAATGCTTAATAAGATTTACCCTTCATAGTTAAAACAGAGCTGAGGCTGTCAGAAAGGAGAATGAACACCAGCAGAAGCAAGCTCCATGCCGTCAGAGACGTCCCGTGGTGTGACGTGAGGGAAAACAGCCGTGGTCACCAAGCGAGGATGAACATGGCTTCCTTGCGTGTGTCTCTTCTGCCTTCCTCCACTCTTCTTTCCTTCTGTTCCCCTAGTATGTTAATTGAACCTCTGGTTCTTATTCCACGTCCTTTGCTCCTAATTTAATTTTCTTCCCTGCTTCCTTCTTCAAATACTCTTCAATTCTGTTGAGTTTGCTCTATTCCCCAAATCTTGAAGGGTGACATTCTCCCCGGTCACGAACCCCTATAGTCTTTCTCAGGTAATCCTGGCTCTTTAACTGTGACCTTCAGCTCAACCTATAGAGCGATTCAGTGCAAATTAGAGAAAGATGTCTTCTTTGGACAGGCAAATTGTTAAAACGGTTCCCCTTCTGCTCAGTGCTTGACTCAGGATGGCAGAGTGGATTTCAGCCCCTCTCACCCCTTTGGGTGAGCTTCTCTGTGCAAACATGGCGGTCGTCTTGGTACCCCTGTTCCGGCTGCCTCGCTATCCCTTGTCTCAACCATCAGGCTACATTCATCCCTACGAGCCTATCACTGGACCCTCGGTCAACCTTCCAAATGTGGTCTCCATGGTGCTTCTTATCCTCCTCTTTGTCCCTTCCTGGCTGGACTCCACCCATGAGTGTAGAGAATATGTGTATCTGGTGTGCCCCTGGGTCCTCAGCCAGGCATATATAGCTGGAAGGATGGTGTTGCCATTTATAGGAGCCCTTTCACGAGAGCTCAATAAATGTCTGATGAGTGGATGGATGCATTGTTTCTTCCAGCAATCCGCTGATCGGTCTCACACCACTTTCTTTCCCTGCTCCTGCATTTTGCAGAGCAAGTTGTACCTCTAACAAGTCTGACATCAATCCAAATTCATGCAGTAGAGCTCCATCACCTACCGGTGATGCTGGGCACCACAGAATATATTCCCCGAGCCCCCATCTTTCTCAAACTCCCACTTGACTGTCCCCACCCCTTCTTTTTGGAACAGAATATCTTACCTTCTATGGTTACTAAATCCCCATATGAAAACTTGAGGCCATCTGAGTTCTTCCAACTTCTGTGTTCTCCATTTTCTTTCCATCCCCATGCAAGCTTACCTCCTTCACACCTCAGAAAAAGATATGTCCTTTCTTCTATAGTAGGCTAACTCCTCCATGCTCACCATTAATCAAACCATTGGCCATCTCTTCTGAATCCTTTGCCATGTCCTGTATCCTGTAAATGTAATTTCTTTTGCCTTCCCTCTGCTTCATTTTTCCACGCTGGCATCCCAGATCCGGTCCTTACGACCTTTCTAACAGAAGTACTATTTCAGTACTTCCACAGCACAGTATCCCTTGTCCAGGTGCCCCACCCTGAAGCCTTACACATGTTTTAGCTTTGTCCTTCAGAAGTTCAATGCTGGTTAGAGCATTTCTCCTTCAAATGAAACCGTCAAAGCCTTACTGGTTGTTGATACAGAATGGATTCCAAATCCCTCATTCTGTGCTTCAAGTGTTTAAATAATCTGGGTTCAAAGGAAAACTACAGCCTTAATTTACATAATTCACTTTCCCCATTTTTACAACAGCCAAATGGAAATATTTTCTCTTCTTTAATCATACCTCATGGTTTGACCTCTGGCTTTATTCATGCGTCGGTGCTGCAGGAAGTCCCTTTCCCACAGTAGCCACATACCAGGATTGTATTCATTCTCCACAGCAAAGATTAACTGACGCCTTCTCCTCCAAGCCTGGGTTTTATTGTCCCTGCTAGAGGTGGTCTCTGCCTTCTCTGAATTTATACAGAGCTTATCATCCCTTTCTTGTGACCTTTCTTTCTTCTTGCGATCTAGTTTGTAAGAACATGTGTCCTCTCCCTTTCTGGACCACAGAAGGCATTTCGTCGAGGACATGACCCCACTCAGGCCATCTCTGTGGCCTCCAAAGCCCCTTCGTAGTCCCTCATACATAGAGGTCTTTCAAGACGTATTTATTTAATGACACTGTTTTCCCTTATTTGTTGCTCCTAAACTGCCTGATTCTTAAAAGCACTCGTGGCAGCTTACAGTGAAGGCCAAGTAGATAATGGGACTGATGAAATAAATAGAAGGTCAACACACGTGCAAAGGAAAAGTGGACAAAGGATATGAACAGGCAGTTCTCACGCGCACAGGGTGCTGGGAGGCCAAGCAAGTGTGGAGACCTTTCTGCCTCGCTAGCAAACTGAGAAATAAAACCAAAACAGCAACAAGTCACTGTCTTTCAAAAATCATTTTACAGACCAGTAGGAAAGGATATTATTATATTAGTATGTAATATATCATATTAATATTATGTGCTATAATTATTAATATTATGATTACTATTACAATATTTAAATGTATTATAAACTTCTTGTACGTTACTTTGTCAATATATTTTTAAAAACCAAAATACTGTGTATATAGTAATTTTACTTCTAATAGATTATTATAAAGAAATAAATGTAGATAAACACAAAATTTGGGTAGCACTTTATTTTTTTTTAAGATTTTATTTGTTTATTTGACACAGAGAGAGAGCGCGCACAAGCAAGGGGAGCGGCAGGCAGAGGGAGAGGGAGAAGCAGACTCTCCACTCAGCAGGGAGCCCGATGTGGGGCTCGATCCCAGGACCCCGGGATCACGACCTGAGCTGAAGGCAGACGCCTAACTGACTGAGCCGCCCAGGCGCCCCTAGGTAACACTTTAAATACAAGTATATCTTTTTTTCTTATGCTGAAAGCCTTTCTCCTGATGTTCACTTAATTATTATTTATTTTTATTGTGTGTGTGTGTGTGTGTGTGTGTGTACTTTAAAGTATAATGATACTGTAACTAACAAAAGATAGAGACAGCAAGTTTGGATTACTTTACGATGTTTTCGGCTTTAGGATATATCACATTAAGGATACAATATCAAAATATTGTGTTTGGGTGTTATTGTAAGAACTCTTCTTTGTGTGAATAGGACAGCAGCTGGATATTCTTTTGGTTTATTTTCAGTTTTTCGAGAGATCCTTTTATTTTAATTTTTTAAAAAGATTTTATTTATGTATTTGAGAGAGAGAGAGAGAGAGAAAGCATGAGAGAGAGAAGGATCAGAGGGAGAAGCAGACTCCCCACTGAGCAGGGAGCCCGATGTGGGACTCGATCCAGGGACTCTGGGATCATGACCTGAGCCGAAGGCAGACGCTTAACTGACTGAGCCACCCAGGCGCCCCAAGATCCTTTTATTTTATTATTTATTTTTTAAAAAGATTTTATTTACTTATTAGGGAGAGAGAGAGAAAGCACAAGCAGGGGGAGTGGCAGGCAGAGGGAGAAGCAGGCTCCTCACTGAGCAGGGAGCCCAATGCGGGACTCGATCCCAGGAAACTGGGATCATGACCTGAGCCGAAGGCAGATGCTTAACCGACTGAGCCACCCAGGCGTCCCAAGATCCTTTTCTTTTAAAATCAACTTTGCTTTTTAGCAAAGCTTTTTAAACTTTGCTCTCTGTCTTCCCCCAATCATGCTCTCTCTCTCTCAAATAAATAATCTTAAGAAAATAAAATAAAATAAATTTTGCTTTTTTAAAGTTTATAAAATATTATATAGATTCAGAGCCAAAACTCTTTGGTCAGGGTGCTCAGTGAGATCCAGCTTCCATCCTGGCCCCTCCTGCATGTCCCCTCTGCTCCCTCCTCCTGTCAGTCATGAAGGATAGCATCCTAGTATTGTTGTTCTGCAGCTTTTTGCTGTTCCCACATAACAATCTATCCTGCAAATCACTTCACTGGGTAGAGATATTCCCTACACCTTTCACAGCTACATAGTATTCTGTTGTATCCAAGTTTCCTCAACCTCACTCCCTGTTGATGGACATTTAGCTAGAGAACTGTCTTTGCTGGTATAAAGGTACTAAGTAAATAATCTTGTGAATATGTCATTTTGTGTTTTTGTCAGTGTATATTTGTTATAAGTTCCTAAATATAGAATTGATGATTCAAAGAGGTAATGCATATGCATTTTTTTTTCATTTCCTGCCAAATCTCTCTCTGTAGGGACTATCATTTTCCTTCCCACCAGCAGTGCATGAGAGTGCCTTCTCCCTATGCATTGTCCAACTTTTGTATTTTTGCTAACCTAATTGATGAGAAAAGGCGCCTCAGCGTAGTTTCAATGATTGCCTCTTTTATTACTAGCAAGGTTGATCATCTTTTCCTAAGTGTGTCATTTGTGTTTCTTCCCAGTGAACTCTAACTTCATATCTCTTGCCCATTTTTTCTACCAGCGCACACTGTTATTTTTAAGGATGAAAACTGTTTCCATTCCCTTTTATCTTTTCTTCTCTTTGACTGAAGAAATGGCAGAACCCAGAGATTAACATAATCTATCAAACATAATCATTACATTTACACAGTTACCATTTTTCTTTCAAGCTAGGATTTCACAATTGTCAGTTAGACCCACTGACTAATATTTCACGGTGTCAGTGCCCCCCAGCCAAAGACCACTGGGAGCGAGGATCTACTTTTGAACAAGTTGTTGTTTACTACTTGTTGGGGTGAGGGAGAATGCACACTGTTGAGAGTTATGGATGTTGCAGTAACAGGGTGTTAGACAGGACTTATTATAGAATTAGGGCTCTGGTTGGGTGATTTGGGGAGGCAGCTAAGCTTTGTCTGGATTGGATACTGTCTGAAAGTGGTGGTAATTCTATGACTATCTTAATGAATCTTATCTGAAGGACAGAAGACTAGACCAAGGCTGAACTGTAATCGGTAAAGAATCTCAGTCACTGATGTCAGCCAGGATGGGGGGATGTCTGGTTTTTTGTGGACTGTACAGTGTGCATGCTTTGTGTTCAGACATGATAATGAGTGGTATTATTGTTGTCTTTATCCATAGTGGTCACAGAGTAACTTTGTCTGATGTGATGTTTTGTGAAGGTGTTTGTGCTCACCAGGAGAACACCAAAGCCTGCCGAGCCAGTTTGCACCAACGTCCGCATCCAGGCGACAGTGCCAGACCAGCTCTCGGATGGCCAGGCCTGCTCTTCTCTTTTTCAGCAGACACCAGGGCAGTCTCAGGCCCTGTCACTGTAGTGACGAGGCATCTATCTGTAATGCTTAGTGATTGCAATTCTGAAGACTTGAAAATACCAATATTTAGATATTTACTTCATATAGTGTGTAATATCTTACCACATCAGTCTCATTATGTTCTACCCAAGACAGGGCCAGGGTCTAGGACCGAGGCCTCTTTATGGCTTAGCCTTTCAATATCCAGAAGGTCTTGTTAAAAGTGATTTTGCCTGGAGTAGAGGAATCTGGTTCTCAGAGAAGGAAATCTGACTCAGCAGGAAGAAAAGTTGATGAGAAAGGAGAGTTAATCAACCCTGGGCTGAAAGTGGTCAGCTCCAAGGGCTAGGAATTGGGAGGGATGGGAGTCCCCCCACTTTTTTCCCCCAGTTTTCCTTAAAACTCCCACTTCTCAATCCCCTCGACACAAATAGGGGACTAGTAAAAGTGGATGACTTTGGGGTAAATGTAAGTGGATAATAATCAAGAGAAAAGAGGCTTGACCACTTTGATGGTCTAATGAACTAAATCATTAAGATATCTTAGGAGAGTCTAACAAGGAAAATGTAGTTACAATGCTTTCTGAAGTATGCTTTGGTTTGGTTAGAAATTTTGCTGCAACATCTAAGTCTCTTGAACATCTCAAGACATAAATGATTCACACTTTAAGTTTAAAAATAACATATTAGACCAACAAGAAAATAGATATTTAGGCAATTAGAAGTAGCACTACATATCCAAATATTGAAAACAGGTATTGCAACCACCTGGACCGTTATATCACTTTTCTGAACTTCACAGTTTCATTTGTAAGAAATCCTTCTCTTAAGTTTTGAAAATGATTAAATATGATGATGTGTTTTTACAGCATCTGGTATGCTTCCTGGCACATAGTAAATATCTAATACATCATAGTCAATTAAAATAATAATGAATCTGAATATTCTGACTTAATACAAATATTTTGTGTACCTCTAAAAATTGATATTACCATATTTTATCTTCTTAATCATTTTTTTCTTTTTAATTTTTTAAAAATATTTTATTTATTTATTTCACAGAGGGAGACACAGCGAGAGAGGGAACACAAGCAGGAGGAGTGGGCAGGCTTCCCACTGAGCAGGGAGCCCAATGTGGGGCTCGATCCCAGGAACCTGGGACCATGACCCGAGCCAAAGGTAGTCACCCAATGACTAAGCCACCCAGGCGCCCCTCTTCTTAATCATTTTAAGTTAAAATGCAAAGGTCATAAATGGGCTTGTATACTTTGCTTGGATGCTAAAAGTTAAAAATAATTAGGGTGCAAGGATACTTGGAACCACAAGGAGGCTGCATGTTCTCTCCTTGCGAAAGAAGCTGCAATCTGCCCAGAGGCCCACAGACCTCCACGGGTGGTGTGGGCAGCAACTCTCTGATCCGCTAGGAAGATGTGGGGCAGAATCTTCACAGCGTCGGAGACTCATGTGAGCCTGGCCCCACGCTGGCTTAAGACATGTCTGAAGGAAGAGTTCCACCCTTTGTGTCTAACCTCACTTTTTGGAGGTGGCTGTTTTGCCCTAAAGATGCCCGAGAGGCAGGATAGCCTCAGAGTTCCCAAGGAGAGGCCTCGTCCAACCTGCATGGTGCTGAAACGGACAGCGCCACTCTGATCAACAGGGTCCCCTGGCTCCAGGGAGGCAGAATTGCCATTGGCTCTGTCAGGCCCCCAGGAGCAAGAGATTTGTGTCTGGCAGGGAGAAATGCCACTTCCCCAGGGAAAGGTAGGATGTTGTGGATACTTCGAACTTACCTGACTGGATCCAGCTTTTTCCAGTAGAGAAACAACTTTAGAAAAACAGTCTCTCCAGGTCAACCAGCAGCTCTGAGCCTCATCCTAAATTCAAGCCTTATTCCCTGCACACCACATTTGTCTTGTACTTGGGATGGAGTTTCCAGGGCTTACTGAGCATACCCGACAAAATCACAATTTTAAAAAAATCTTCTATTTCTTCCATTAAGTGGCATCCAAGAACTATCTAATCAATAATGTTTTCTGCCACTTTTCTCTGGACTAGATAATACTGTGCCTTTGGTCTAAGACATTGACCATTTGGTTATTGATGGTAAAGTTAGTCAGCCAATCACATTCTGAATATGGCTGAAAGTTGCCAATTTTTACCTTTTGGGGTGATATAGAAATGGACATGATTTGGGATGGATTTTTCTTTTTTAAATATGAAATCTTGTGAGGATGGAATGGTTATCTGGTAGCCAGGTGATTGCCTTAAATAATTCAGAGTTATTAGTTGACTCAGTAATTGACTCAACACTCATTCACCAGTTATCTATTGAGCACTGTGATACGTGAAATAATGGTTCCCCAAAGAGGTCCACCTCCTAATACACAAAACCTGTAAATATATTACACTTCATAACAAAGGGTAATTAAGGTTGTAGATGCAATCAAGGCTGGTAGTCAGCTGACCTCAAAATAGGAAGATCATCCTAGATTATTGAGGTGGCCCAATGTCATCATAAGTTTCCTTAAAAGTAGAAGAGGGAGATAGAAGAGCCAGGGTCTGAGTGACAAGATGGCTTTGAAGATGCAGGAAGGGGCTGTAAGCCAAGGAATGTGGGTAGTTTCTAGAAACCAAAAAACAAACAAACAAACAAACAAAAAAGCACCAAAAAGCAAAAACCAAGGAAACTGATTCTCCACTGGAACTTTCAGAAGGACCAGCCTTGCCAGTGTCTTGATTTCAGCTTAGTGAGATGTGTGACAGACTTCTGACCACCAGAACTATAAATAACAAACTGTTTTTTTAGAGCCATTACATTTGTGGCGATTTGTTATAACAGCAAGAAGAAACAAATACAAGCTCCTTCCACGTGTCAGGCTCTGTACTGGGCGCTGAGGATAGAAAGAATGGATTAGATGTGGCCTTGCCACCCTGGACTCATGGCTTTGTGTGGCAGGAGCCAGGGCAGTTGCAGTGAGTCCAAGTCCTCTCCTTCATGCAGATCCTGCCCACACAGAGCTGGGACAACCTGTCAATCCTGTGGGGAGGATGTGGCCTGAAAAACCACTGAGCTCAGTGGAGAAGTGTTGTTTGAAATTCCTTAACTCCCCCTTTACTTTTTTAAGTAAATTGCGTTGCATATTAACATTTTTTTCAACTGGTTTAACATTACTTACCTACAATTTAACTTTGTTCCAATCAATTCTTTCTTCTTTTAGTCAACTTAATTGACTTTTGATCAACGTAAGCAGTTGTGAGGTTATCCTGAGTGTCTGTCCAGAGGACCCAGTCACCCAGGACAGGCCTGGGCTCTGGCCTGTGGCTTCTGGGAGGCCGGGCGTGTTCTTTGCCTTCATGGGCTCATTGTCTCTTGGAGGCTGGTGGGGGGGGGGGCTTTCTTGTTGGTTACAGGTCCTCTTGTTCTAAATCATCTGGACTTGGTTTTGTCATTATGGCATCGGTGGGAGGAGAAGGAGAAAAGGGCAACTTGGAATTGGGACAAGGGGCTGAGGCAGAAAATGCTGACATTAGGGAAAGTGGACAAGCAGAAGGTCAGGGAAAGGTCCTGCATAAGAACCTAAATCAGAAGGCCAAGGGAAATCATAGGCTTCGCTTTTCTTGGACCCAACTTGAGCCAAGCTGTGCACGTTTCTATTGCACACGGGTTGTGCCCCAAAGAGGGAAACTGATGGCATTTTACATTATTAAATTGTAGCCACATTCCATGACCAGGGTCGAGCCATATATCTGTTCTCTCCCTCTATCCAAACCAGGCAGCTTCTGCAGGAACAGGAAGCCGTGAGAATATATTATTGTTAGAGGGATTTGTGTGCGGCATCGGAGCATGAGCATGCTGCTCCTGTAATGAGGTGTGGTTCCCAGTCATTTCACTGCAATTGCCACTTAGGCTCAATTACAGCAGTGGCTGCTCATTATCCCACCGTTATCAGGTTATCACTACCTGTATTTTTCACCAGCCACACAGGGTGCATTTGTCTTGGGTCCTCCTGGCCATGCCTTTAAGTATTTAGATGAGGAGCAGTTGACACAGAGGTGGGCTGGTAGACATGTCGTCCCAGCTGATGGCTTCATTCATTACACTTGAGATGTGTGAGAGGCTATCACACAAGTGGCTGAGCTGTAGACCCCCTGACAATCAGTTACTGCTCCTTAAAATAATCCACGAACATTCCCTCTAAAGCCTTGCATCATAGGATAAGCTTATTCTTTCTTTCGATGTTCTATATTTTTTAAAAGCTTCCTTCTTTTATATTCTCATAATTCAGTGACTTGGGCTGCTAGCACATTTTGTGTCCTTTTTCTTTTCCAGAGGCTTATCTTTTGTTTCCCCTCAGCAACCTGATCAAATTCATCCGTTCATTTATTCAATTATTATTGCTACTCGATTTTGACACAGTCCCTGTCCTCTTAGAGTGTACATTCCAGGAGGAGAAATAACATGCAAATGAGCCAGTAAATACATAAGTTCAGGAAGTGACAAGTGCTTGGAGGAAAAACAAATCAGGACCAGGGGATGGAGAATTCAGGCATTCACATAAGGGGTCAGAGAGAGTCCCCCCCTGGACTAGAAGTGAAAGAGAAGCCAGATGAAGAGCTGGGCAAAAAGCATCATGGTCAGAGGTGCAATCAGAGACTCTTCAGGGAACTGAGAGAAGTCATGCCAATTAAATATGCCAAAAAGATCCAGACAGAAGAGTCCCATCTCTCACCCCCACAGAGAAGAGGGTCCAGCCCAGCTGGCAAGGGGATGCTTAACCAATGAAAGCCCCCCCTCCTTCATATTTTTATATGAATTATCAGAATATTTCTAACAAGAATGGATTTTGATGGTGAAGGTGCTTACACTGTCCTGATGGTTGCTTCAGTTTTCCACATTGTTTTGTATGTGCACACAAAGTCTGATTCAAAGCCTTCTTTTATGAACGCTGCTTAAAACTTACCTTCTATTTGCAGAAAGCACCCACAACAGATGGCTGATATTAAAGATACCGCTGAGAGCAAGTTTTGACTTAGGGCTGAAATTAGTTGAGATGTTTGGTGATGCTTGATGTAGCAGCCCCATTGGGCAGGATGAGAAAAAAGTCATGATCCCATAATACACCCATAGTAATGGAAGCATGTGTTTACCAAATGATGGGTTCTTTCTGTTTTGCACAGAGATTGTACTGTCAGAACAGCTAGTGCATAAGATATGAAAAGGAACAATCTTTCCAGGTAATGCATGGAAATGGGTAATTTTGCAACTCTTGATAGAGCAGGAGGCTAGACACTGTGATTGGGCAAGAATACTGTTCTCTGGGAGGTGGAGCAAGATGGCGGAGGAGTAGGAGACCTAGATTTTGCCTGGTCTCAGGAATTCAGCTGAATAGGGATCAAACCATTCTGAACACCTACGAACCCAACATGAGATCGAAGAGGAGAGTAGCAACAACTCTCTGAACAGAGAAGCGACCACTTACTGGAAGGTAGGACGTGCGGAGAAGTGAATCCGAGGCGATATTCGGGAGGATAGACGGCGGGGGAGGGGGCCTCCGTCGGCCGCTTCTGGCAAGTGCTAGAGCCGCGGAGCACAAAATCGGAACTTTCAGAAGCCGGCTCCGCCGAGGGACATCGCTCCAGTGGCTAACCGGGGGGTGGAACCCTCCCCCGACAGTGTGGTCTCAGGACCCTCGGGGTCACAGAAAGACCGGGGGTGCCTGAGTGCGGCAGAGCTCCCGGGTATCAGAGCGGGGAAGCCGGCTGCAGAGACGGAGCCGAGGCGCGGGCTCTCAGCTCAGGGTTGCCATAAACTGTGATCCGCGGCCCAGTCGGGGCACGGCTCCCCCAGCAGGGACCCAACAGGCGGCAGATCCGGGGAGACTCCCCTTCCTTCCCGGGGAGGAGCGGTGCGGGAACGCACTGCAGGGATCTACTGGGTTTGGAGACTCCGAGCGGGGTCGGGTGCCAGAGATAGAAACGCTCGGTCACAGGCCGGGTGAGCACGGAGTGCGGCCGGAGACCGGGGACACGGAAGTGACTGCTTTTCTCTGGGGGCGCACTGAGGAGCGGGGCCCCGAGTTCTCAGCTCCTCCGAGTGGAGATTGGGAGGCCGCCATTTTCACTCTGGTCCTCCAAAGCTGTACCGAGAGCTTGCAGGGAACAAAAGCTCCTGAGAGCAAACCGGAGCAGCTTCCTTAGCCCGGACCGACAAGGGCGGGGCAATTCCATCTCCGGCAAAGACATTTGGGAACCACGGCAACAGGCCCCTCCCCCAGAAGATCAGCACAAACAGCCAGCAAGCCAAGACCAAGTTGATCGATCAAGGAGAATAGGAGAACTCCAGCGCTAGGGGAATACTGCACATAGATTCATGGCTTTTTTTTTTTTTTTTTACCATGATTCATTATTTCATCAAAGTTAATTTTTGTTGACTTTTTTTTATTTTTCTTTTTCCCTTTTTCAACCAACATCTTATAAATCCCTTTTTTTAAAAAAAAAAACATTTTTTATTTTTTTTTCATTTTTAGTCATATTTTATCCCTTCATAGTAGTTACCCTTGTTTTTGGCATATATATATAAGTTGTTCTCTCTTTCAAATTTTGAGGTACAGTTTCTTCTAACAGATCAAAATATACCCTAAATCACTAGTGTATGGCTTTGTCCTAGTCTCCTGCCTGATCACATTCTCTCCCTTTTTCCTTTTTTTTTTTCCCTTAAATCTTCTTTCTTTTTTCAAACAACTTATCTTACCAAGTCCTTTTATAAAATCTTTTATAATTTTCATCTTTACAGTCATCTTCCATCCCTTCATTGTATCAACCCTTATTTTGTACATATATGTCTTTCTTCCTTTAAAATTTTAGGAGGCACTTTTTTCTAACAGACCAAAATACGCCCAAAATCTAGTGTGTGGCACTGATCTATGCACTAGCCTGATCATATTTGATCATATTCTCCTTTTTTGAATTGTTTTGTTTTTGTTTTTATCTTTTTTTTTCTTTTTTTATTCCTTTTTCTCTTTCTTTTTTCTTTCTTTCCCTTTCTTTTCCCCTGGTTTCAGGTCTTTTCTGATTTGTATACAGTATATTTGCTGGGGACGTTGTAAAACTGTTAGCCTTTTGTTCTCTCATTCATCTATTCTCCTCTGGACAAAATGACAAGACGAAAGAAATCACCTCAGCAAAAAGAACAAGAGGTAGTACCGTCAGCCAGGGACCTACTCAATACGGACATTAGTACGATGTCGGACCTAGAGTTCAGAATCATGACTTTAAAGATACTAGCTGGGCTTGAAAAAAGCGTGGAAGTTATTAGAGAAACCCTTTCTGGAGAAATAAAAGAACTAAAATCTAACCAAATCGAAATCAAAAAGGCTATTGATGAGGTGCAATCAAAAATGGGGGCACTAAATGCTAGGATAAATGAGGCAGAAGAGAGAATCAGCGATATAGAAGACCAAATGATGGAAAATAAAGAGGCTGAGAAAAAGAGAGAGAAACAACTACAGGATCACGAGGGCAGAATTCGAGAGATAAGTGATACGATAAGACGAAACAACATTAGAATAATTGGGATCCCAGAAGAAGAAGAGAGAGAGAGAGGGGCAGAAGGTATATTGGAGCAAATTATAGCAGAGAACTTCCCTAATGTGAGGAAGGAAACAGGCATTAAAATCCAGGAGGCACAGAGAACCCCTCTCAAAATCAATAATAATAGGTCAACACCCCGACATCTAATAGTAAAACTTACGAGTCTCAGAGACAAAGAGAAAATCCTGAAAGCAGCTCGGGAGAAGAGATATGTAACCTACAATGGTAGAAACATTAGATTGGCAACAGACCTATCCACAGAGACCTGGCAGGCCAGAAAGGACTGGCAAGATATCTTCAGAGCACTAAACGAGAAAAATATGCAGCCAAGAATACTATATCCAGCTAGGCTATCATTGAAAATAGAAGGAGAGATAAAAAGCTTCCAGAACAAACAAAAACTAAAGGAATTTGCAAACACGAAACCAGCCCTCCAAGAAATATTGAGAGGGGTCCTCTAAGCAAAGAGAGAACCTAAAAGCAGCAAAGAGCAGAAACAAACACAGACAACAGACAGTTAACAGTCACCTTACAGGTAATACAATGGCACTAAATTCATACCTTTCAATAGTTACCCTGAATGTAAATGGGCTAAATGCCCCAATCAAAAGACACAGGCTATCAGATTGGATTAAAAAACAAGACCCATCGATATGCTGTCTGCAAGAGACTCATTTTACACCCAAAGACACCCCCAGATTGAAAGTGAGGGGGTGGAAAACCATTTACCATGCTAATGGACACCAAAAGAAAGCTGGGGTGGCAATCCTTATATCAGACAAACTAGATTTTAAAACAAAGACTGTAATAAGAGATGAGGAAGGACACTATATCCTACTTAAAGGGTCTATCCAACAAGAAGATCTAACAATTGTAAATATCTATGCCCCGAACATGGGAGCAGCCAATTATATAAGGCAATTAATAACAAAAGCAAAGAAACACATTGACAACAATACAATAATAGTGGGGGACTTTAACACCCCCCTGACTGAAATGGACAGATCATCTAAGCAAAAGATCAACAAGGAAATAAAGACTTTAAATGACACACTGGACCAAATGGACTTCACAGACATATTCAGAACATTCCATCCCAAAGCAACGGAATACACATTCTTCTCTAGTGCCCATGGAACATTCTCCAGAATTGATCACATCCTAGGTCACAAATCAGGTCTCAATCGGTACCAAAAGATTGGGATCATTCCCTGCATATTTTCAGACCACAATGCTTTGAAACTAGAACTCAACCAAAAGAGGAAAGTCGGAAAGAACTCAAATACATGGAGGCTAAAGAGCATCCTACTAAAGAATGAATGGGTCAACCAAGAAATTAAAGAAGAATTAAAAAAATTCATGGAAACCAATGAAAATGAAAACACAACTGTTCAAAATCTTTGGGATACAGCAAAGGCAGTCCTGAGAGGAAAGTATATAGCAATACAAGCCTTTCTCAAGAAACAAGAAAGGTCTCAAATACACAACCTAACCCTACACCTAAAGGAGCTGGAGAAAGAACAGCAAATAAAGCCTAAACCCAGCAGGAGAAGAGAAATCATAAAGATCAGAGCAGAAATCAATGAACTAGAAACCAAAAGAACAGTAGAACAGATCAACGAAACTAGGAGCTGGTTCTTTGAAAGAATTAACAAGATTGATAAACCCCTGGCCAGACTGATCAAAAAGAAAAGAGAAATGACCCAAATCAACAAAATCATGAATGAAAGAGGAGAGATCACAAGCAACACCAAAGAAATACAAACAATTATAAGAACATATTATGAGCAACTCTATGCCAGCAAATTAGATAACCTGGAAGAAATGGGTGCATTCCTAGAGATGTATCAACTACCAAAATTGAACCAGGAAGAAATAGAAAACCTGAACAGACCTATAACCACTAAGGAAATTGAAACAGTCATCAAAAATCTCCCAAGAAACAAAAGCCCAGGGCCAGATGGCTTCCCAGGGGAATTCTATCAGACATTTCAAGAAGAATTAATACCTATTCTCCTGAAACTGTTCCAAAAAATAGAAATGGAAGGGAAACTTCGAAACTCATTTTATGAGGCCAGCATTACCTTGATCCCAAAACCAGACAAAGACCCCATCAAAAAAGAGAATTACAGACCAATATCCCTGATGAACATGGATGCAAAAATTCTCACCAAAATACTAGCCAATAGGATCCAACAGTACATTAAAAGGATTATTCACCACGACCAAGTGGGATTTATTCCTGGGCTGCAAGGCTGGTTCAACATCCGCAAATCAATCAATGTGATACAATACATTAACAAAAGAAAGAACAAGAATCATATGATCCTCTCAATAGATGCAGAAAAAGCATTTGACAAAGTACAACATCCTTTCTTGATCAAAACTCTTCAGAGTATAGGGATAGAGGGTACATACCTCAATATCATAAAAGCCATCTATGAAAAACCTACAGCGAATATCATTCTCAATGGGGAAAGACTGAGAGCTTTTCCCCTAAGGTCAGGAACGCGGCAGGGATGTCCACTCTCAACACTGCTATTCAACATAGTATTAGAAGTCCTAGCCACAGCAATCAGACAACAAAAAGAAATCAAAGGCATCCAAATCGGCAAAGAGGAAGTGAAACTCTCACTCTTTGCAGATGATATGATACTGTATGTGGAAAACCCAAAAGACTCCACCCCAAAACTGCTAGAACTCATACAGGAATTCAGTAAAGTAGCAGGATATAAAATCAATGCACAGAAATCAGTGGCATTCCTATACACCAACAACAGGACAGAAGAGAGACAAATCAAGGAGTCTATCCCATTTACAATTGCACCCAAAACCATTAGATACCTAGGAATAAATCTAACCAAAGAGGCAAAGGATCTGTACTCAGAAAACTATAAAATACTCAGGAAAGAAATTGAAGAAGACACAAAGAAATGGAAAAACGTTCCATGCTCATGGATTGGGAGAATCAACATTGTGAAGATGTCAATGCTACCTAGAGCAATCTACACATTCAATGCAATCCCCATCAAAATACCATCCACTTTTTTCAAAGAAATGGAACAAATAATCCTAAAATTTGTATGGAACCAGAAGAGACCCAGAATAGCCAGAGGAATACTGAAAAAGAAAAGCAAAGCTGGCGGCATCACAATTCCGGACTTCCAGCTCTATTACAAAGCTGTCATCATCAAGACAGTATGGTACTGGCACAAAAACAGACACATAGATCAATGGAACAGAATCGAGAGCCCAGAAATGGACCCTCAACTCTATGGTCAACTCATTTTTGACAAAGCAGGAAAGAATGTCCAATGGAAAAAAGACAGTCTCTTCAACAAATGGTGTTGGGAAAATTGGACAGCCACATGCAGAAGAATGAAACTGGACCATTTCCTTACACCACACACAAAAATAGACTCCAAATGGTTGAAAGACCTAAACGTGAGACAGGAGTCCATCCAAATCCTAAAGGAGAACACAGGTAGCAACCTTTTCGACCTTAGCCACAGCAACTTCTTCCTAGAAACATCGCCAAAGGCACGGGAAGCCAGGGCAAAAATGAACTATTGGGATTTCATCAAGATAAAAAGCTTCTGCACAGCAAAAGAAACAGTCCACAAAACCAAAAGACAACCGACAGAATGGGAGAAAATATTTGCAAATGACATATCAGATAAAGGGCTAGTATCCAAAATCTATAAAGAACTTATCAAACTCAACACCCAAAGAACAAATAATCCAATCAAGAAATGGGCAGAAGACATGAACAGACATTTCTCCAAAGAAGACATCCAAATGGCCAACAGGCACATGAAAAAGTGCTCAAATTCGCTTGGCATCAGGGAAATCCAAATCAAAACCTCAATGAGATACCACCTCACACCCGTCAGAATGGCTAAAATTAACAAGTCAGGGAACGACAGATGTTGGCGGGGATGCGGAGAAAGGGGAACCCTCCTACACTGTTGGTGGGAATGCAAGCTGGTGCAACCCCTCTGGAAAACAGTATGGAGGTTCCTCAAACAGTTGAAATTAGAGCTACCATTCGATCCAGCAATTGCACTACTGGGTATTTACCACAAAGATACAAATGTAGGGACCCGAAGGGGTACGTGTACCCCAATGTTTATAGCAGCAATGTCCACCATAGCCAAACTGTGGAAAGAGCCAAGATGCCCATCGACAGATGAATGGATAAAGAAGATGTGGTATATATACACAATGGAATATTATGCAGCCATCAAAAGGAATGAGATCTTGCCATTTGCAACGACGTGGATGGAACTGGAGGGTGTTATGCTGAGTGAAATAAGTCAATCAGAGAAAGACATGTATCACATGACCTCACTGATATGAGGAATTCTTAATCTCAGGAAAGAAACTGAGTGTTACTGGAGTGGTTGGGGGTGGGAGGGATGGGGTGGCTGGGTGATAGACATTGGGGAGGGTATGTGCTACGGTGAGTGCTGTGAATTGTGCAAGACTGTTGAATCACAGATCTGTACTTCTGAAACAAATAATGCAACATATTTTAAGAAAAAAGAAAAAGAAGAAGATAACAGGAGAGGAAGAAAAGGGGAGTATGTCAGAGGGGGAGAAGAACCAGGAGAGATGATGGACTCTGAAAAACAAACTGAGGGTTCTGGAGGGGAGGGGGGTGGGGGGATGGGTTAGCCTGGTGATGGGTATTGAGGAGGGCACGTTCTGCATGGAGCACTGGGTGTTATGAACAAACAATGAATCATGGAACACTGCACCAAAAACTAATGATGTAATATATGGTGATTAACATAACAATAAAAAATTAAAAAAAAAAAGAATACTGTTCTCTGTTTAAAGAGCATGAAGAGTGTATGCAGACAGAATATCTCCAGCTCTTCATGTTTTCTTTCATTTGTAAGCATTAAAAATGTAAAAACGTAACACGTAAGGAGAATGTAGTTAAGTCTGGTTGTAAGCAAGGTAGAACACAGAAAAAGTAAGTTAGATACTAGAAGCTAAATGCAGCATTGTTCGCGAGCAGCTTCTAACATTTCTTATTGACTAATGAATAAATACATGGAAGACAATTCTTCCTCAACTTAGGAAACGTTTGAAATTATTTTTAAAGAAAATCATATATGGACAATGTCTTAGTTATCTATTGTTATAAAGCAAATTGCCCCAAATGTTATGGACTTGAATAACAAACATTTGTATCTCAGGGTTTCTGTAGGTCAGGAGTCTGGGTGCTTAGCTGGCTACTGTCCCTGAGCCTCCCACATGGCTCCCATGCAGGTGTCAGCCGGGGCTGCGGTCTCATCTGGAGGCTCCATTGGGGGAAGGATGTGCTTCCAAACTCACAGACATGGTGACTGGCAGGATTCAGTCCCTCTCCTGCTGTCAGCTGGGGCTGCCTTCAGTTCCTTGGGACCTCTGGTAATATGGCAGCTGGTGTCCCTGGGACTGAGTATGAAAGAGCAAGACAGTGTGGAAGCTGGAAGCCAGTCACCTCATAACTGAACCTCGGAAATGACATCCCATCTGTCCTGCTGAATGGAACTTTCCAAAATCTCAGTCCATTAATGTTGCTTAAGTGGATACATTTGAAGTGAGACCATATCATTTTATGGGATGACTGAAAGGAAGTCTTGGACAAAAGCAGGTTTTTGATAGTTAGGAAAGAGAAAAGAAGGGGGGGTGAGGTCTCTGAGGCCTTTCCCCTGACCATTAGATCTAACAGTACTTGGAGTACCCTGTGAGAGGCTACAATGTTTCCACTTACAAAGTCCTTGGAAGTCAGCAAAGTCTGTTGCCTTCTCTATGCTGTCCACTCCTTATGCTCTACTTCTGCTGTTTTCACAAGAGAGACCAAGGACCAGATATAGGAGTTTTGAATTTCAGATTGCAAGCTACTTAATTTTCCTAAAGTTCACTTCATTTTTATTTTCCTAAAACACAGCCAGTTTGGTTCTCCACAGTGCTTTCTACCAGGGTGAACCTGGGTTCCAAGGGAGGGTGGGAGTGAGCTTTCCCAGTAGTTAGAGAGCAGCATTGTCCTTGACTCTCCAGTCCTAACCGGACCTTGATGACAATAAAAGAGGCCAGGACTATTAAGAGTTTAGAGAATGTCAAGAGCTAGAGGCTGAAAATAGAAAAAATGCCTGGGAACTTGGGAATAATTCCCCTTTGTCAGAACAAAGTGAGAGACCCACTTTTTCCCCCTTGTACATGCCGGTGTCAGAGGGGGGAATGCACTTTGAGACATAAAAAGGTAGAGATGCTGCCTGGGGTGGTCAAGGTAGAGAAGGAGTTCCCTGGTATACCGAGGCCTCTGTGCAGTTTGACGGGTGCCCTGACCACATTCCTGCTCTTGATAGAGGTCTTGATGTGCTGGGCTGGGAGCCTCGTGACCCAGCTGTGGGTGTGTGAATAAGTCCATATTAGGTTTGCTACCATTTTTGAAAGGCCTTGGCTGGGGAGAATCCACCTATTTATAATTGTACACAATGAGAAATGACCATCAGATTTACAAATCAAATGTCACAACCACATTGTAACCTAAATATAAAAAATCAGAATTCATATATTGATTCTGGTAGACAGAACAAAACATTTACATAGACAGTGACTTTTAGATCAAGTGTGCTTTATGACTTTCCTTCCTACTTTAAATTGCCATTGTTTTTTATCCATTGTCAGCCTTGTGTCCATCTGTAGACTCAATTGAGTCAGGCATGTTTGGTGTAATACTGCATTGAGTCTTTATCACAGGCAGCCCTGCATGTAGGTATTCTCATTCCTACCATATGGGGAGGAAACTAAAGTTGAGGGAGAGACAGCAAAGTGTCCAAGGGCTTTCTGTGAGAAAGGTAGAGAGCTGGGATCTGATGTTGCAGGTGGCCTGACTTGAACACCTCTGCTTTTTTCTTAAGAGAGAATTCCAGTTCCCCTGTGGTGCTAATCTTGCTCTCGTCTGGGTGACAATCATTTGCACATGCTTCATATTTCCTTACCAGGATAGAGACCTTGCGAAGGTAAGGACCTGCCTACAGTGGCAATCAATCAATAATTTTGGCATTGAATACATAATTAAGCATGAAGGAATTAAGGAATGTGAGAGATTAAGTCTAACACACACTTGTTTTTATGCTGAGGCACAGAGTTTTTTTTTTTTTAAGTACAAGTTCTGTAAGAACGGATATGTGTAAAGAAATAATAAATGTCTGAGTTGCTAAGAATGCAAATTTGTGACCTATCACAGACAGCACTGTATTTCTGACAAGTAACGTTTGTTCAAACAACAGTGGTTTAGTGCTATGAATTATTTAATTTCTCCTTCAACATGGAAAATAAATCAGACCTGATCGCATCTTCGGAAAATATCAAGTGTGATATTGAACCATTTCTTAGCATCTCTGCTGGTGGGAAGCAGACACCCCTGGAAACATACTTACGGATCGGCCCATTCCAAACCATCCCATCGGGGTAATGACCCTTCAACGCAATCTCAAGGACGTTTCTGGGAAATAACTAAGAGATGAGATGAAGGCAGAGTGAGAAGTTTACTGGGCCTGAGATCTAGATATTTGGAAACACCTGTCAGCTGAGTAGATCGAGTAGAACAAAGTCCCCGCTGTGGTGAGGAGCAGTGACAATGGGGGAGACACAGAGGAGTGGAGTTGTGTGGGGGGCCCCAAGATGATTTGATTGTCACACCAACCCTGTGGGGTGCCATTACTAAGCCTCTTTTATATATTAGGGAACCTCAAGGCTTCACAAGTAAAGCACAATGTGCACCCAGATATTCCGGTTTTAGAATGTGTGTGTGCTCTTTAGCATAACAGGATGTGTTTTTTTTTCTTTGAAGTCTGGTGATTGATCTGAAAAGTTATGTAAATTCTGCATTCTTCTTCATAGTTGATGTGCATTTTAAATAGTACACATGTGTCATTCACTTATCCTCAAAATCGTGACACAATTTGATGCTTCAGAAAGACATTCCATCCTGGCTTCACATACTCGCTGTCAAGGTCCCTTTCAGGGACGAATTCGGGTCTAGAAAGTGGGGTTTGTGGGAAATGCGAATCCTCCAGCTTCTACCACTGTGACATTGACATTGACCAGAGCAATGTACTTGATTATCTTGATTCCCCATAGAAATGACAGCCTTGACCCAGGTTCAATATTATGTCCATATTATACCTCCACTATAGATAAGGCCCACACACACAATGTCCTGTACGTTGGGACATGTCTGATTAACTCCTCCTTGAAATATGGTACCAGGAGGAACTTATATTCCCTGAAGAATGGCTCTGTAACTCTTCTGCTTTGCCCACCACCAGGCTCTCACCCAATCCAATGCTTCAGTCAGCCTTAGTCTGAAATTTAATCCTACACAGCCTGTGCATAGGTGGGGAAAACACCTGATAAGTCATGCATTTTCCTACTTTCCCTGAGTAGTTTCAGATCACTTCAGGTACCTTTGTACATTTCCAAATGGGGATTTGCTATAAACCTTTCTAAATCTTTTCTTGGAGGTATGTAGGTGTTGAAATATAAATGCAAGCACATAAATATTTCACTCAATACATAGACCTAATCATACACTCCATTTTGTGAGGAGGCTGGTCTCGGTGGTGACATCAACCTGTCTGTGTGCACCAAATAAAGCATGTGGGCCAAATCTGGTCTACCTCATAGTTTTGTAAACAAAGTTTTATTTGAAAGACAGCCAGGCACATTTGTTTATGTATTGTCAGTGGCGGGTTTCATGTTAAAATGGGAGCGTGGAGGGGTTGCAATGGAGACCTTATATATAGCTTGCAAGCCCCCAAATATTTACTATATGGCTTTTTTTACCGAAAAAGGTTGCTGACCTTTGAAATACAATGTAAGTGCAAGGTAGTAGAAATTTGTGTCTAAAGATGGCTTCTGCTGACCTGGCCAGATAATAGGGGCACACTTTTTGTGGGTGGTAAGAACATGCAAGGGATAGTAAACATTTCTCCTAGGAACCCCTTCACAGTACTTCCCACACAGTCGAGGCTCCCGAAAACGGGGGTGGGTCCCACTAGAAGTGCTGACCTTGGGTGTGTGCTTTTGGGAAGCCTCTTTACTTCCCCAAACTACCTTAGCAGCTTCACCTACCTCTTAGCGTGGCTGAAGGTCAGAAAAAAACAGTAGGAGTGAATTTCTCCATAAAGTGCTGTTTTGTGGGAGGTTATGATTAAGAGCTCTGCTGAGCCCTCTGCTGTGATATTTTCAGCAACAGTTTGTCCAGGGATCCATTGACACTAACAATGATGTTCTACCTTCCCCACTGTGCCCTCATGTAGATTTTGGGAGTCTTTTGGTAAACATTGTATTTTTTTAAATTTTTTATTGTTATGTTAATCACCATATATTACATCATTAGTTTTTGATGTAGTGTTCCATGATTCATTGTTTGTGCATAACACCCAGTGTTCCACGCAGGATGTGCCCTCTTTAATACCCATCACCAGGCTAACCCATCCCCCCACCCCCCTCCCCTCTAGAACCCTCAGTCTGTTTTACAGAGTCCATCGTCTCTCATGGTTCGTCTCCCCCTCTGACTTACTCCCCTTCATTCTTCCCCTCCTGCTATCTTCTTCTTTTTCTTTTTTTTAACATATGTTGCATTATTTGTTTCAGAAGTACAGATCTGTGATTCAACAGTCTTGCACAATTCACAGTGCTCGCCATAGCACATACCCTCCCCAATGTCTATCTCCCAGCCACCCCATCCCTCCCACCCCCCACCACTCCAGCAACCCTCAGTTTGTTTCCTGAGATTAAGAATTCCTCATATCAGTGAGGTCATATGATACATGTCTTTCTCTGATTGACTTATTTCACTCAGCATAACACCCTCCAGTTCCATCCACGTCGTTGCAAATGGCAAGATCTCATTCCTTTTGATGGCTGCATAATATTCCATTGTGTATATATACCACCTCTTCTTTATCGATTCAGCTGTCGATGGACATCTTGGCTCTTTCCACAGTTTGGCTATTGTGGACATTGCTGCTATAAACATTGGGGTGCACGTACCCCTTCGGATCCCTACATTTGTATCTTTGGGGTAAATACCCAGTAGTGCAATTGCTGGATCGTATGGTAGCTCTATTTTCAACTGTTTGAGGAACCTCCATACTGTTTTCCAGAGGGGTTGCACCAGCTTGCATTCCCACCAACAGTGTAGGACGGTTCCCCTTTCTCCACATCCCCGCCAACATCTGTCATTTCCTGACTTGTTAATTTTAGCCATTCTGACGGGTGTGAGGTGGTATCTCATTGAGGTTTTGATTTGGATTTCCCTGATGCCGAGCGATGGTGAGCACTTTTTCATGTGTCTGTTGGCCATTTGGATGTCTTCTTTGGAGAAATGTCTGTTCATGTCTTCTGCCCATTTCTTGATTGGATTCTTTGTTCTTTGGGTGTTGAGTTTGATAAGTTCTTTATAGATTTTGGATACTAGCCCTTTATCTGATATGTCATTTGCAAATATTTTCTCCCATTCTGTCGGTTGTCTTTTGGTTTTGTGGACTGTTTCTTTTGCTGTGCAGAAGCTTTTTATCTTGATGAAATCCCAATAGTTCATTTTTGCCCTGGCTTCCCTTGCCTTTGGCGATGTTTCTAGGAAGAAGTTGCTGCGGCTGAGGTCGAAGAGGTTGCTGCCTGTGTTCTCCTTTAGGATTTTGATGGACTCCTGTCTCACGTTTAGGTCTTTCAACCATTTGGAGTCTATTTTTGTGTGTGGTGTAAGGAAATGGTCCAGTTTCATTCTTCTGCATGTGGCTGTCCAATTTTCCCAACACCATTTGTTGAAGAGACTGTCTTTTTTCCATTGGACATTCTTTCCTGCTTTGTCAAAGATTAGTTGACCATAGAGTTGAGGGTCCATTTCTGGGCTCTCGATTCTGTTCCATTGATCTATGTGTCTGTTTTTGTGCCAGTACCATACTGTCTTGATGATGACAGCTTTGTAATAGAGCTTGAAGTCCGGACTTGTGATGCCGCCAGCTTTGCTTTTCTTTTTCAACATTCCTCTGGCTATTCGGGGTCTCTTCTGGTTCCATACAAATTTTAGGATTATTTGTTCCATTTCTTTGAAAAAAGTGGATGGTATTTTGATGGGGATTGCATTGAATGTGTAGATTGCTCTAGGTAGCATTGACATCTTCACAATGTTTGTTCTTCCAATCCATGAGCATGGAACGTTTTTCCATTTCTTTGTGTCTTCTTCAATTTCTTTCATGAGTATTTTATAGTTTTCTGAGTACAGATCCTTTGCCTCTTTGGTTACATTTATTCCTAGGTATCTTATGGTTTTGGGTGCAGTTGTAAATGGGATCGACTCCTTGATTTGTCTCTCTTCTGTCTTGTTGTTGGTGTATAGGAATGCCCCTGATTTCTGTGCATTGATTTTATATCCTGCTACTTTACTGAATTCCTGTATGAGTTCTAGCAGTTTTGGGGTGGAGTCTTTTGGGTTTTCCACATACAGTATCATATCATCTGCAAAGAGTGAGAGTTTGACTTCCTCTTTGCCGATTTGGATGCCTTTGATTTCTTTTTGTTGTCTGATTGCTGTGGCTAGGACTTCTAATACTATGTTGAATAGCAGTGGTGATAGTGGACATCCCTGCCGCGTTCCTGACCTTAGGGGAAAATCTCTCAGCTTTTCCCCATTGAGAATGACATTCGCTGTAGGTTTTTCATAGATGGCTTTTATGATATTGAGGTATGTACCCTCTATCCCTATACTCTGAAGGGTTTTGATCAAGAAAGGCTGCTGTACTTTGTCAAATGCTTTTTCTGCATCTATTGAGAGGATCATATGATTCTTGTTCTTTCTTTTGTTAATGTATTGTATCACGTTAATTGATTTGCGGATGTTGAACCATCCTTGCAGCCCAGGAGTAAATCCCACTTGGTCGTGGTGAATAATCCTTTTAATGTACTGTTGGATCCTATTGGCTAGTATTTTGGTGAGAATTTTTGCATCCATGTTCATCAAGGATATTGGTCTGGAATTCTCCTTTTTGATGGGGTCTTTGGTTTTGGGATCAAGGTAATGGTGGCCTCATAAAATGAGTTTCGAAGTTTTCCTTCCATTTCTATTTTTTGGAACAGTTTCAGGAGAATAGGTATTAATTCTTCTTTAAATGTCTGATAGAATTCCCCTGGGAAGCCATCTAGCCCTCGGCTTTTTGTTGGGAGATTTTTGATGACTGCTTCAATTTCCTTAGTGGCTATATATCTGTTCAGGTTTTCTATTTCTCCTGGTTCAATTTTGGTAGTTGATACATCTCTAGGAATGCACCCATTTCTTCCAGGTTATCTAATTTGCTGGCATAGAGTTGCTCATAATATGTTCTTATAATTGTTTGTATTTCTTTGGTGTTGGTTGTGATCTCTCCTCTTTCATTCATGATTTTGTTGATTTGGGTCATTTCTCTTTTCTTTTTTATCAGTCTGGCCAGGGGTTTATCAATCTTGTTAATTCTTTCAAAGAACCAGCTCCTAGTTTCGTTGATCTGTTCTACTGTTCTTTTGGTTTCTAGTTCATTGATTTCTGCTCTGATCTTTATTATTTCTCTTCTCCTGCTGGGTTTAGGCTTTATTTGCTGTTCTTTCTCCAGCTCCTTTAGGTGTAGGGTTAGGTTGTGTATTTGAGACCTTTCTTGTTTCTTGAGAAAGGCTTGTATTGCTATATACTTTCCTCTCAGGACTGCCTTTGCTGTATCCCAAAGATTTTGAACAGTTGTGTTTTCATTTCCATTGGTTTCCATGAATTTTTTTTAATTCTTCTTTAATTTCCTGGTTGACCCATTCATTCTTTAGTAGGATGCTCTTTAGCCTCCATGTATTTGAGTTCTTTCCGACTTTCCTCTTGTGATTGAGTTCTAGTTTCAAAGCACTGTGGTCTGAAAATATGCAGGGAATGATCCAAATCTTTTCGTACTGGTGGAGACCTGATTTGTGACCTAGGATGTGATCAATTCTGGAGAATGTTCCATGGGCACTAGAGAAGAATGTGTATTCCGTTGCTTTGGGATGGAATGTTCTGAATATGTCTGTGAAGTCCAACTGGTCCAGTGTGTCATTTAAAGGCTTTATTTCCTTGTTGATCTTTTGCTTAGATGATCTGTCCATTTCAGTGAGGGGGGTATTAAAGTCCCCCACTATTATTGTATTGCTGTCAATGTGTTTCTTCGCTTTTGTTATTAATTGCCTTATATAATTGGCTGCTCCCATGTTAGGGGCATAGATATTTACAATTGCTAGATATTCTTGCTGGATAGACCCTTTAAGTAGGATATAGTGTCCTTCCTCATCTCTTATTACAGTCTTTGTTTTAAAATCTAATTTGTCTGATATAAGGATTGCCACCCCAGCTTTCTTTTGGTGTCCATTAGCATGGTAAATGGTTTTCCACCCCCTCACTTTCAATCTGTGGGTGTCTTTGGGTGTAAAATGAGTCTCTTGCAGACAGCATATTGATGGGTCTTGTTTTTTAATCCAATCTGATAGCCTGTGTCTTTTGATTGGGGCATTGAGCCCATTTACATTCAGGGTAACTATTGAAAGGTATGAATTTAGTGCCATTGTATTGCCTGTAAGGTGACTGTGACTGTATGGTGTCTGTGTTCCTTTCTGATCTATGCTGCTTTTAGGCTCTCTCTTTGCTTAGAGGACCCCTTTCAATATTTCTTGTAGGGCTGGTTTTGTGTTTGCAAATTCCTTTAGTTTTTGTTTGTCCTGGAAGCTTTTTATCTCTCCTTCTATTTTCAATGACAGCCTAGCTGGATATAGTATTCTTGGCTGCATATTTTTCTCATTTAGTCCTCTGAAGATATCTTGCCAGTCCTTTCTGGCCTGCCAGGTCTTTGTGGATAGGTCTGTTGCCAATCTAATATTTCTATCTTTGTAGGTTACATATCTCTTCTCCCGAGCTGCTTTCAGGATTTTTCTCTTTGTCTCTGAGCCTCGTAAGTTTTACTATTAGATGTCGGGGTGTTGACCTATTTTTATTGATTTTGAGAGGGGTTCTCTGTGCCTCCTGGAATTTGATGCCTGTTTCCTTCCTCACATTAGGGAAGTTCTCTGCTATTATTTGCTCCAATATACCTTCTGCCCCCCTCTCTCTTTCTTCTTCTTCTGGGATCCCAATTATTCTAATGTTGTTTCGTCTTATCGTATCGCTTATCTCTCGAATTCTGCCCTCGTGATCCTGTAGTTGTTTCTCTCTCTTTTTCTCAGCCTCTTTATTTTCCATCATTTGGTCTTCTATATCACTGATTCTCTCTTCTGCCTCATTTATCCTAGCAGTTAGTGCCCCCATTTTTGATTGCACCTCATCAATAGCCTTTTTGATTTCGCTTTGGTTAGATTTTAGTTCTTTTATTTCTCCAGAAAGGGTTTCTCTAATAACTTCCACGCTTTTTTCAAGCCCAGCTAGTATCTTTAAAGTCATGATTCTGAACTCTAGGTACGACATCGTACTAATGTCCGTATTGAGTATGTCCCTGGCTGATGGTACCACCTCTTCTTCTTTTTGCTGAGGTGATTTTTTTTCTTCTTGTCATTTTGTCCAGAGGAGAATAGATGAATGAGAGGACAAAATGCTAACAGGTTAACAACGTCCCCAGCAAATATACAGTATACAAATCAGAAAAGACCTGAAACCAGGGGAGAAGAAAGGGAAAGAAAGAAAAAAGAAAGAGAAAAAAAAAAGATAAAAACAGAACAATACAAAAAAAGCAGAATATGATCAAATATGATCAGGCTAGTGCATAGATCAGTGCCACACTCTAGATTTTTGGCGTATTTTGGTCTGTTAGAAAAAAGTGCCTCCTAAAATTTAAAGGAAGAAAGACATATATGTACAAAATAAGGGTTGATACAATGAAGGGATGGAAGATGAGTGTAAAGATGAAAATTATAAAAGATTTTATAAAAGGAATTGATAAGATAAGTTGTTTGAAAAAAGAAAGAAGAAGATTTAAAAAAAAAGAAAAAAGGGAGAGAATGTGATCAGGCAGAAGAATAGAACAAAGCCATACACTAGTGATTTAGGGTATATTTTGATCTGTTAGAAGAAACTGTATCTCAAAATTTTAAAGAGAGAACAACTTATATATATATATATATATGCCAAAAATAAGGGTAACTACTATGAAGGGATAAAATATGACTCTAAAAATGAAAAATAAAAAATGTTTTTTTAAAAAAGGGATTGATAAGATGTTGGTTGAAAAAGGGGAAAAAGAAAAATTAAAAAAAAAAACAGTTAAAAAAATTAACTTTGATGAACTAATGAATCATGGTAAAAAAATAGCCATGAATTCTATGTGCAGTATTCCCCTAGCGCTGGAGTTCTGCCGTTCTCCTTGATCCGTAAACTTGGTCTTGGCTTGCGGGCTGTTCGTGCTGATCTTCTGGGGGAGGGGCCTGTTGCCGTGGTTTCCAAATGTCTTTGCCGGAGGCGGAATTGCCCTGCCCTTGTCCGTCCGGGCTAAGCAAGCTGCTCGGGTTTGCTCTCAGGAGCTTTTGTTCCCTGCAAGCTCTCCGTACAGCTTTGGAGGACCAGGGCGAAAATGGTGGCCTCCCAATCTCCACCCGGAGGAGCTGAGAACTCGGGGCCCCGCTCCTCAGTGCGCCCCCAGAGAAAAGCAGTCACTCCCGCGTCCCCGGTCTCCAGCCGCACTCCGTGCTCACCCGGCCTGTGACCGAGCGTTTCTATCTCTGGCACCCGACCCCGTGTGGAGTCTCCAAACCCAGCAGATCCCTGCGGTGCGCTCCCGCGCCGCTCCTCCCGGGGAAGGAGGGGAGTCTCCCCGGCTCTGCCGCTTGTTGGGTCCCTGCTGGGGGAGCCGTGCCCCGACTGGGCCGCGGATCACAGTTTATGGCCACCCCGAGCTGAGAGCCCGCGCCTCGGCTCCGTCTCTGCAGCCGGCTTCCCTGCTCCGATACCCGGGAGCTCTGCCGCACTCAGGCACCCCCGGTCTTTCTGTGACCCCAAGGGTCCTGAGACCCCACTGTCCTGGGAGGGTTCCACCCCCCGGTTAGCCACTGGAGCGATGTCCCTCGGCGGAGCCGGCTTCTGAAAGTTCCGATTTTGTGCTCCGCGGCTCTAGCACTTGCCAGAAGCGGCCGACGGAGGCCCCCTCCCCCGCCGTCTATCCTCCCGAATATCGCCTCGGATTCACTTCTCCGCACGTCCTACCTTCCAGTAAGTGGTCGCTTCTCTGTTCAGAGAGTTGTTGCTACTCTCTTCTTCGATCTCCTGTTGAGTTCGTAGGTGTTCAGAATGGTTTGATCCCTATTCAGCTGAATTCCTGAGACCAGACGAATCTAGGTCTCCTGCTCCTCTGCCATCTTGCTCCGCCCTCCGTAAACTATGTATTTATTATAATTTTAAATCCACATTATGAGTATGGAAGAGAATTAAAATCCATTCATCCTGCAGCTTGAGAGCGAGGAATTGACAATAGAGATACTGAAGCCACAAAAAGACAAATCGAGAAGAACTGAAGTGGTTTTATACATAAGCAGGATAAATTTATTTTTAAAATACTGGAGTTGGTCAAATAATTTTTTTCTTTTGCACTCTGTCTTTGTGGACATAGCCTTAGTTAACTGAACTCATAAAAAGTCTCCAAGAAGAGAAAAATTTGTATTAAAATAAAATTTCAATGTATTTTCAGCATGGATGGCATACAAGAACCCATAAAGATTTATTGTTATTATTTCAAACATCATTCAAATTAGACTTAATTATCTGTGCAATTTACTGGAAATAGCATTTTAGCATTTTTGATCAAGTATATGTCATTAATTTTAAAATAGAAATGTACCAAACTGCTTTTTAAAAATTTCCCCAAAACATAATTGCTAAATTGCCTGCTGGAAAAAGCCTCTCTTCTTCCTTTCCTCATCCCTAGGAGTTTTGCCACCTTTACTTCTTTTTTTTTTTTTTTTTAGATTTTTATTTATTTATTTGACAGAGAGAGACACAACGAGAGAGGAACACAGCTGGGGGAATGGGAGAGGGAGAAGCAGGCTTCCCGCCGAGCAGGGTGCCTGACACGGGGCCCAATCCCAGGACCCTGAGACCATGACCCGAGCCGAAGGCAGACATCCAACGGCTGAGCCATCTAGGCGCCCCTGCCACCTTTACTTCTTAAATTGGTAAATAAGCTCTTTTTGTTTGCTTGCTTCTTTTTTCGACCACGACGATTTTGAGTGGCCAGATGGGTTCATGTGAACGCCCAGGAGATTCCTTTAGAGGCACAAGGAAATAGATTCGCTCTTCAGGAAGCTTTAGACTTTGAGAGGACATAGGTTAATGGCTTTTTATTACTGGGCTTTTCCTTGGGGAAAAGTAATCCTGTATTTTCTCAGTGTATGCCTATGTCTACACGGCACAGAGAAAAGCTGAAATTTATCAAGTTAATTAACTTGGCTATTTCAACTGAGTTATCAGGCTCCACAGTGTAGTTTTTTAATGGCTCATTTTCATCAAGGTGACAATGTTAAGTGTATGTGGCTTACCCTGGAGGCTATGATTTGTTTTTTCATACTTCGCTTCTTCATGGAACTCTATCACGCCAGTGGAATGCACTGGCGTTCAAGCAGGTGGTGCGCCCAGAAGGGCTTCTCTTCCTGAACGACAGGATGCAGGGTTGTTGGTAGCCTCCTCGTGCTGTCAGACTAGTTTTCTCACTGGTCACTGCAAAATCCTCTCCAAGAGTCCCAGACACCTCCTGAACAGAGCAGATCTGTCAGTATCCTGCCTTCCAAACAGGGTGGATCTGTCAGTGTCCTGCCTGACTGCTGCCCGGCCCGTGGGTTCTTTTGCTCCTGGGCCCGGCTCTCCACTTGCCTCACTTTACCGTCCATGCAACCAAATCCGGTTACCACAATGGGTGCCACCACCCTGTCTTCAGAGCCTGCCTGGCCCCTGACTCTCGCTGGTCTCCGTTATCTGTGATGTCCCAGTGGAGGACAGGGAGACCAGCACCTCCAGTCCCTTGGGGCCAGATGACAGCATAACCTCACTTTGTACTGACCCTTTTGGCAAGGATTTTGTGGGGTGCAGCTCCATGCGGGAGGGCAGGGGTGGCCCAAGTTTGGCAGAAAACAGGGCCTATTTCTTGGGTTCAGATGTATTTATGCAGGAACATCTGGGTTACGGGTGGTTTTGGTGCACCGAGAACCTGACGGGCTCCAATGCGTCATAGTTGGTGATATTGAAGTCTTCGGTGGGGAAGCTAATCGTTTTCTCCCCGAAATGAGGCTAAGTGGTCAGAGAGCTCTGATTAATGGGCATCACATGGAGGTGAGTGTAGATAGCAAGGAAAACAGGGTGGGAGTAGGGTGGGGTGCAGTGGGGGTGGGGGCAACGCACTAGCCCCTTGCATCCTTGTTCACATGTGAGTGACTGCCCTGGAGATGGGGGCCATGCAGGAGGACTGAGATCAACTATGAAGAGAAGACCCAGAACCGTAGGCATTCTGCCGGTGTGCTGCAACTCCATGCTTGGTGTTAGTCAGCCAGCGGTGGGGAGTCACAGCAGAGAGAGACATGCACTGCAGAGAGAGACGACATACAGAAGACACCCGAGTGTCGCTTGGCTTTGGTGGCTGGCCGATGGAGCCGAGAGTGGACTCCATAGCTCTTTGATTTCCAGGTGAGGACTTTGCGATTCCCCCCCCCCCCCCCCCCCACTGACTCTGCTGAACAAAACAGGTTCAGGTTAACTTTTAGTTTTTAAAGAATTGTGCCCCAATTAAGTAACCACTTCCCAACATTCTTCTGGATAATTTTGTGCATCTGTATGAGTCTTCTATGGCTGTGGAACAAATTACCACACATTTAGTAGCTGAAAACTACATAGATCGATCAGTTCCTAGATTCGGGGGCCAGGAAGTGGGGGCGTGGATGGTCCAGATCCTCTCTCAGGTCTCACCAGGCTCATCTGCTCAAGGTGTGGGCTGAGGCTAGGGCCTCACAGGAGGCTCAGGGTCCTCTTCTAAGCTTGCTTAGAATTCTGGGCAGCATTCATCCTCTATTGCTGCTGGCAATAGAGGGCTTCCCTCCCCTCGTGGCCACCATTCCTGCCTCGTGGGCCAGGGGCCGTGAACAGCAGGGACGTTTGCCAGAAAGAGCGACTTGTCATGTGATGTCACCTTCTTTCAAATCCTCCTCTGATTAGGCCAGGCCCACAGGGAGTAATCTCCTTTTGATTACCAAAGATGGGGCATTCATCACCTGATCACAGAGTGGTATTCTGAGGTCCACTGGCTCCACACACTTGGAGGGGTTTGTAGAGGAGGGCCTGCTCGGGGGGAGCTTGGCCACCATTTTACACTCACATGGCACAGTGTCTATGCTTAAGTGACTTGCTCTCAGTTTTTGGAAGGGCGTCAGTTGGGGCTAACTCCTTCTTCCTAGCCTTCCCATGAGGGGTCTTGGAAGGACCTGCCATTGCTGTGTGACAGAGTGGCCTCTGATGTCACCCTCCCTTTGTGCATTTTGACTTGCACCTGCAGCAAAGCTAACATGTCTGCTTCTCTGGCGTCAGGGCTGAGGGTCTGGAGCTTAAAAGGGGGAAAGGAGAGGGGCACCTGAGTGGCTCAGTCCGTTAAACATCTGACTCCTGGTTTTGGCTCAGATCATGATCTCAGGGTCCTGGGATCGAGCCCTGTGTTGGGCTCCGAGCTCAGCAAGGAGTCTGCTAAAGTTTCTTTCTCTCCCTCTGCCTCTCCCTGCACTCATGCTCTCTCTCACTCTCACTCTCTCTCAAATAAATAAATAAATAAATAAATCTTTTAAAAAGGGTGGGGGAGGAGAAAAGATTTCCTCTCTTCCTTGGTTTTGGAAAATTTCCTTTTAATTCCTTTGCGTTGAAAAGGAGGAACTGGAGTAAGACAAGAGAACCAGGAACGGAAGCTAGAGGGGCTCTGTATTCAGAAATCATATTTTAAGTGACAGGAAAAGACTATCCATCATTGAAAGTTTTCACAGTGACCACATATATTCACCAGCTACATGCCCGTCTTTCATGCCAACCTCGCTTCATGGGGGACTTAGTTTGGGGCCGATACTGTGTGGCAATCATAGGAAATGCTAACTGGAAACCAAGTTACTGTGGCTTTGCATCTTGTTAGAGTCTCCCAAGGTCTCCAGATGACAGTTTTGTCCCTTTCCCCTTCGTTCTTAAGTGTGCTCTGCTCATTTCGAGCACAACCAATTCAAAACCAACCTCTGCTGTATTTCTGCAGCCCAGCTCTGCCCTCGGAAGTGAGTCAATGAGGTAATTAACGCCAACATGAAACAATCAGCATGTATGGGTGATCAAGTCTAAATAATTCAAAGAGAAATACCTGATGTGTTTGGCATGTTTAGATACAGACTTTCACCCTGTTTGCCTTTACAACAGTCTCCTGTATTCCAGTTAGGTTTGTAGATTATGAATAATGAGAATATTACTCATGCCCCAAACGCATGGCACTTACAAATCACATCAGCGTTTTATTCTTAAGAAAATGCAGCATTACTCTCTTTTGACATATTTTATTTTCAGGAGAGGGAGCAGAATCTATACAGGCTTACCTCAAAGCACCTACAACTGCTAGAGCATTATCATATTACATAAATAATTTAAGCCCAAGTGCCATTACAGGTGTAAATCAAAAGGACAACGTATCCTTCCAGATTTGCCTGGGTTTGTAAATTTATATTGTGTTTAAGAAGGAAGCATGCAACCTGCAGAACTATTCAGGTGCCTTAAACCGCACCAGCTGTGGGAGCCCCCCAGCAAGCCCAAGAAGCTGTGACTTCACCGGCTGGTGTGACGAAAGCCTGATGTTTGCGGGGAGGTGGCTGTTTTATAAGCTGGCTGTGCTCTAGAAGGTGCTTCTCCAGCATCATCTTGCAAACCTGTTAAGACCCAGACCGCCGGCCCAGCCCCAGAGTTTCCAACTCAGGGCATTCCTCACAAGGTCGCCGGTGATGCTGACCAATCTTTAAGGACCACCATGCCTGAAGGACAAAGGATTCCTCGTGCAAGGCATGCGGGACTTTGGGAAAACACCTAGATGGTAACTTTTGGTGGACAGTCAGCTGGTTCTGATTCAAAAGGAGTGAGCAAAGTGGAGGGAGGCAGAGGGAGGTTGGGACCTGGTCTGTGTGTAACGCAAGGGGCTTGTCGTTGAGTGGTAGCCGGAGAGTGGACTTGGGATTGTGGGTGACCGGGACAGGGTGAGGAGCGGGGCCACAGCCTGTGGTAACTCAGGGACCACATGGAATAGATGAGGCCAGGAAGAAAAGTCTTCATATAGGGAGGCGCCAACGAATCTGAGAAATGCTGGATTCTGTTCCCAAGTGTGATGTTCAAGGTAAAGTCTTCCTGAACTATGCTGCCATCTTCCCACTACCCAGATCCCATCCTTGCCATTGTCCCCACATTGCCTCAAGATCTGTTGTGCTCAGTAGCCTTGTGTGGTCCTTTCGGATCCTGCTATTCAACATGTCCTGTGTGGACCTGGGGCATGTTGTCTTCCCTGAGAGCTTCTTAGAAATGCAGAATCTCAGGCTCCCCTCCAGGTCCACTGAATCGAAATCTGGAATTTAGCAAGATGGTCAGGTGATGAGCTTGCCCATTCAAGTTTGAGAAGTCCCAGACTTCCATGACATCAGCATTGCCGGGAACCCTTTTATCGTTCAGATTCTGGGGCCCTACGGCAGCCCTCTGAGTTTGCAGGGCCAGGGAGGGGCCTGAGAATCTGTGTTTAACAAGAGGATCGGCTGATCCTTGTGCCGAAGAAAGTTGGGGAAAGTACTTGGAGAGAATGAGAACCATTTCTATGCTGGGAGTAAATTGACATGAGGGCAGGGAGCAGCCCCAGGTGGTACAGGGCGTGTAGGGATCAAAAGTGAAGAGGGAAGAATTTGCAGAAAAGATGGTGGAAACTAGGGGCTTATGCCCACTGCCAAGCACCCTCAGGCAGCCCTGATGATTAGGAAGGTGTCTGGGTTCCCTAGACCAGTTGTTTGCAAATGGGCGGCATGGGGAAAAAAAAATTTGCCCCACAGGAGACCTTTAGCAATGTCTGGAGATATTTTCGGTTGTCACAAGTTGGGGGTGCTACTGGACAACCTGCGGTACATGAGACAGACCCCACTACGAAGAATCAGCCAGTCCCAAATCTCCATATGTGGAAGTTGAAAACCCTGGTCTAGAGCAGCAGTTCTCAAATGTGGTCTTGGACCAGCAGCACCGTGTCACCTGGGACCTTTGGCACTTGTTAGATGTGCAAGTTTGGGGCGTCCTATCAGATGCACTGAATCGGATGCTCTGGGGTTGGGGCCCAAGGCTGTGTTTCAGCAAACACTCAGGGTGATTCTGATGCATGCCACAGTCTGAGGACAGTTGTTGCAGGTGGTATGCGGCTCACAGAGGTATGCACAGACTGTGTATCAAATGAAAGGGTGGTCCTAGGAGTTTCCAGTACTTGAGGATGTCTTTGTCAGGGTTTCTGATGGAGTAGTCCAGACAAGAACTTTCAAATGTAGCCGCCTGGCCCCACGTTAGACCCAGAGATGGGCAGCTTCCCCAGGTGGTTCTAAAAGTCTTTCCGTTTGAGAAGCATCACCCTGCACATTTCGACTAAAATGAAGGTCACAGTTTCCTCTTTTCCCTTCTCTGGCTGCAAGTGCTTTTGTTTTATTTTATTTTTTTTTTCCATTTTAAAGCTATACTTGATATTCAATTTAACCTGATTTCATGGATTTATAATGGTGGATATACATACCCTCAGGGTCCTAATTTTACCATTTTCCTCGCACACAGCCCACAGTGTTTGGGAGAGGAGCCTGAGGGCCTTGCCGGCAGTGGCTGGGCACATTCGCTTTGAAGTTGGGCTAGTTCTTGCTCTTCTCTTTCCCCCAACCAGAGAAGCCCCATTTTTTAATGTTGTGTGACCTGACTTCTGGGGCAAAAAAACTTTGTTCTGCTGAAAAAGAAGAGTGTTTTTTTTTTTTTTTTTTGCAGTTCTTTCTGCCGCCCATGGCTAAGCACTGGGGACCTCACAGCGTGGACCTAGCTGCGTGGAGGCCAGAAGGCACACCTGGGGGCCTACCCACGCACCCCGGAGCCGGCCAGATTGCATGACCATGTGCCCTTCCCTTGGGGCAGCCAGCAGCCCTGTGCTCTCGGACTCCTACAACAACCCCACATGTATGAAAAGCATATCTTTCCTTGTGAGGGTGTCACGCATGACACTCATCTGCATGTTAGCTCATTTGGGATTTCCCTAATAATGTTGGCAGATTCGGGTTGCCCCAGCCATAGCGCCCTGTCGAGCTTGTTTATTTTGCGGCTGTTTACTGAGCATCCTTCTCTATGGTAGACACTGTCCCAGATCAGTTCGCTTCACGTGGCTCCGTAGCAGTCCTGCAAAACACGCCATGGGCATCTCCATTCTACTAACGAGAAACTGGAATTTGGAAGGATAAAGCTATTTGCCCAAAGCACAGTGGGTTGTCCAACCAAGACTCACCCACTGTTCCTTCTGCACACCACTGTCTTCCCAAGGCGGGTGCATAGCCCGGCTGGGAGCCAGCTGACCGGAGGGAGGACAGAGCCTCTTGCCCCAACCCCTTCAGCCCGGTGTCAAACCCCAGGGCTAATTAACACATCTCAGTAAATATTACTGAGCGCTGATGATGTGCACACTATTATACCATCAATAACGAACACTGAGTAGCCGTCAGGCATTTTATCAGGCAAAAGCTTGGCCAGTCTGTATTCTTCTAGTTTTAATCTTAATATTTCAAAAATTGAAAAAATTGCATTGAAGTCCCAATGCAAAAGAGGTATATTTCCAACCACAACAAGGACAGTATTAGAAAACATGTCGTTTTCATGTATGTTTCTGCCTGAACAGCTAAAAGATCGCCCAAATCTGTTTGCACATTTCTCTAAGTACATAGCTAGATATTAGCTAGCTTCCTTTGCAATTGGGTGTTGTTGCCACATTACTGAGTTCTTGCCAACTGAGTGTAAGCGGGGGTGACGTGTGCCCCTTCCATAAAAAGTCCCCACAAGTGATCCTTCCTCCTCTGCCCTCCTCTGTGGGCAGGACCGGTGACTTTGGAAGGCATGGGTCGAAGATGGCAGACACCAGAGGTTAAGAGTCAGGGAGAACTGCCTGCCCATCCTGAATGCCTGCAAGCCTCTTGCAGCAAGTCAGTAGTTGTGAAAGCAAACATTGCACTTGGTCTGAGTCCTGGCTCTGCTCCACTAACTGTGAGGTCTTTGGCGAGTCATTAGCTATTGTTAATTCTGTTTATTCTTCTGTGAAGGGGAGACAGTCTCTCTGCCTTGACACAGGATGACACGGTTCCAAGGGTCAGCTAAGAAGAGCAGTTGTGGACACAAGGGCCAGACTGGTTGTTAGATTTGTGGTGTTTAGCTGTTCAAGGTTTTCAACGTTTTTGGATAAGTTGCCAACATTTAAAAGTCAGGAGATTTCACATATAAATTTTGATTTTTCACTTTTCTTAAAAGGTCGGGGGATCTGGCAATACCTAGCCAACATTCCTGCGTGGCAACCGCTGGTGGGAGCTGGGTATTAGCGCTTCCTTCTGACCCCCAGTATTCCCAGCTGTTTGCGACTGGCCCACTGCCTTTGGCTTACTTGCTATCCCTTACAGCGTTGGAATTTCCAACTCTTGTATTGTGCGTAAGGATCCTTTTGTTATTAGTATAGTACCTTAGAATTTATAAAATTATATCCATATTAAGAAGAAGAAGAGCTAGCAATCTAGGCGGCACCTGGGCCAGTGAATTGAGCTCATTAATACGAGCCAGACTGTATTATGAACTGATGGTTGGACATCTCCCAGTAACAGCCAAAAATGAGAGGAGATTTTCATTATGGATCTGACAGGGAGGTCACCAATTATTTGGCATTCTTTGGCTCTGGGTCTTTGGCTTTAGGGTACTTTGTTGACCTACGCCCTTCATATGAGCCTTAGACCATTGGAAAGAATGTCATCTTACCCAATGCTTGAGAGGTTGAGAAACCCACTCTAATGCCCCTTTCTCCTCTATTTCCTCTGAGCTGGAGACTTCTCGGGCCAGACCAAAGAGCAAAGAGTCACCACTGACATTCCAAATGCACGCTGTGATTGGGTGAGGACATGCAAGTCTTACAACAAGGTCAGCACACAGGAAGTGCCCACTAGCTCTGTGAGAACAACTGCCCTGCAAACGGCAGAACACCCCCGGCGTGTGTTGGAGAGGTTGTGGCCTCCCCGAAGGTGTTAATATGACTTCCGAAGCACAAAACTTAGCCTCCAGGACTGACTTTGGCAGTCCCAGAGGGGCAAACAGTTTGCAAAGCAGTTCAAATCCTGAGAGGCAGGAGAAGAACAGAGTTTGAGAAATGGATCAGTGAGAACAAGTTATGTTTAATTCAGAGCGGAGCCAGAACTGCCCTGGTAATGCTTTACTGAAGCCGGAAGAATCAACTTGCCACTTGGAATATAGTTAGAGGCTCGATTTTGTGAAAATGAAGATCTTCCTATGCAAGAAAAGAAAATAGGATGGAAACATTGGTGTATGGGGAGTCAACTAATGGATTCCAAGCAATTTATTTCAATTCAATGCAATTCAAGAGATCAGTACTCATTTATTATTCTACCTCGTTTAGAAATAGTATGCGTTTCCTATTTTTCATTATCGTTAGGCATAAAATGAATGCCTTAGTAGGGAAAATATATAAAAATTCTTTTCATTGCAGGAACACATTTAGGAGCTTGTTTGTGTGTGTCATCCTCAGGTCTTGTGTGCGAGGTGGAGAAGGCTGTTCTGTGGAAGAAGGATATTGCATGATGTGACCAAGGGTCATGGTAGATGAAAGCTGACCATGAATCATTGACAGCGTGGAAGCTAAAGCAGGCGCAGCACGAAGGGATATTCAAAGCAGGCTGACACAGCAAAACTGCAGAGTAATCCTTCTTTTATGCTTTGTGCTGGGCAGTCTGTGGAAACCATGCTTTGCAAATAGGGCTTTTCATTGAAGAGTCCGGGAGAGAGGTCAGAAGAAGTTCACAAAGTGGTCTAAATTTGGAAAAGAAGAACTGTGCGGAGAGGTTAAGGTGTTTGCTGAAGTGTGGTCCCCAAATCAGCAGCTGCAGCATCCCCAGAACTTGTTAGGAATGCAAATTCACCCCAGGGATCCCCAGTCAGAAAGCCCAGGGTGGGACCCAGCCGTCTGTGCTCTATCAGCTCTCCAGGTCATTGCGACATGGGGCTAGAGTTTGGGAACCCTGGAACAGCTAAGGGGACCAGAGCTCATTAGAATATGGGGAGGGGAAGCCTGAGCTGAGGTGTGGTCCAACTCTAGCTTGAGCTCAGCAGCCAGTAACTCGCTTCCTCCCATTTCTGCCCATTTCTTCTGAGGGCAGGACAAGGGGCAACGGGGCAGTCAAAGGGGAGCTACAGGAGATTCTAAACCTGGTTGTTGCTTGGGTCACCCGGGGAACTGTCATAACAGCACACGTTGTTGGGTATTCTGATTTCATTGGTTGACTGATGCTCCCCCAGTGGATCCATTGGGCACCCATGGTTGAGAGCCACCCCTAGTGCCCAGCAGAGGAATTGATGGCAGTGACTGTGCTGGAGACTCAAGTGGGAGAGGGGGAAGGGCATGTCCCAAAGGGCAGTCCGTCTCTTGAGGGTCATTTCAGGGTCACCAGCCCCAGGAGGGCCGCCCTGTTATCTCGGGGCTCTTGAAAAGCTTTAGCTACCCCAGGGTCCTCCCCCTGCACCTTGTTGTTTATCTTCTCTGAAGTGGTACGTCCTGGGAGCAGTTCCTGCCTTGTCTTCCCGTGTCTCTTCCCTGCCCCAAAGAATACATCTGTGTCTCTCCTGCCCTCCAGGCCACACGCTCAGCCAGCATCACTTCCAAACCAACAGTGCTGAGCTAAAATGAAATATCTCAGTTGCACCACTTGCGTCTGAAGAATAGTGCTCTCTTCTGGATGTTCCTCCGTTTGGCTTTAGATGCAAGGGTTTTATTTATTTATTTTAAACACTACCCTAGATTTTGGCAAAAGAAAAATAAAAGGAGCTCTGTCTAAATTATTCATATCTTAAATTTTCTAAACAGCCAGTGAACAATAGATAATAAGGGGTGATTTCTGTTTCAGACATAAAATGAAACCCAAGCATGTTTTAGGATGGAAGGCCCCGGTGGTTTCTACTTTCTGTTGTAAATGGGTGCCATCTTACTTGTAAGCCTGCTTTTGAAGGATGAGGGGATGGCATACCTGATGTGGGTCACCAGGTCACTATTCTTTGCCCCATTCTCCCTAGTGTTAGAACTAGCATTTCTTTTGTTTTTATTTTATTTTATTTATTTTAAATTTTTTATTTATTTATTTGACAGAGAGCACAAGCAATGGGAGCGACATACAGTGGCAGAGGGAGAAGCAGGCTCCCCACAGAGCAGGAAGACTGATGTGGGGCTAGATCCCAGGACCCTGGGATCATGACCTGGGCCGAAGGCAGACGCTTAACCGACTGAGCCACCCAGGTGCCCCTAACATTTCTTTTGTGTGTGGGGTTACTGTTGCTTAATTTTTTTCCCCCCAGAATGTCCCTCTGCTATGCCCAGGATTTCCTGTGAGGCCCTCTTTCAGTGACAGTGTGGTTACTTCTCTTTCTACTTCTTGGTTGCTGGACTCACGCACTCCTAATGGGGACACAATGGCAGATGAAGGACTTTGATTCCGTACATATGTTGCATGCTGGGGAATGGCAGTTTATCTTTGGAGATTTTTCCTTCTGAGCTGGCACTTCACCTGTGCCTACAGCTGGTTGTTTAATCTGGCCAGCAACTCCTTCCTAGTATTGTACACTTTACCATATGTAGCTGTGATGATAAGGGGCCCACTCCCACACCACCTTTGTTGTAAAGTGAGGTTGGTGTTCTGAGGCAATGGTGTATGGAGTCCTGAATCAGTGGGACAAAGGCTTTTGTTAGCCCCTAACTAGTGGTTCTAAGATCCTGCAAACAGAAAAAGGCAAAACCATACAGTGAATACATGTTTATTTCTGTGACACATAACCACTGGCCCTTTCAGGATGGATGGGGTTCAGTGTATTCAACTTGCCTCCGGGTAGAGAGTTGGTCTCCTTGAGGATGGTGCCATTCTAGGGGCTCAGCATTGATCTCTTCCTCTCAGGTTAGAAATGCAGTGGTAATAGTAACTACATCAGTTCTCGGGAGTCCAGGCAGTTAGGTCCATTGGTAATCTTCATTGCTTCCACTGTGACCAATGTGTCCATGTACTCATCATGCCATAGACATAGCCAATGACAGAGGTTGGTTGATGTCAACTGACCTATCATCATGACTACTTGTTTATTTATTGCCCCTTCAATGTGAATAATTTCTGGTGGGCATGAACATATCATGCAAATATCTTTTCACTCTGTGCCCATTCCCAAAGGTCTATATGCCTCAAATTTCTTTGTCTCCCATCTTTCAATTGTTTTCTTTTCCAGGTCCCTAACTAACTAGCTAAGACATTTACAACTGCCCAAAATTTCATTTATAGTCTAACATCAGGGCACTTTTCATGCTACCTAAAAAGAATGATCAGGTACATTGCCCAAAGTTCTACCTAGTGGGAGTGTTTTCCATCAATGATACCTTTCAAAGAGACCCTTAATTATTGTCACACATCCACATACCTAGCTGACTCATCCATACACCAAGCTACTCCTCCTAGTCAAACAGAATCACTTCCTAAGACCATACACATGAACTGAGAAACAGGAGCTGGTGTGACAGTAGTAGATGCCATTGAGGTCTGGGCTCCCAAATCATGCAGCTTGCTTGTCCCTCTGGGCCTCCTCTTGTTTGAACCTCAGTATACCACTTCCATCTTACAATGGATTATTGCTGGGCCTGCTTAGACTTATAACTTGGTAAGTCTGAAAGGCCCCAGCTCATCACAGGCAGTCTGGTCACATTGTTGCTTGGTGTCCATGGTTGGGTGTTCTGTTTCTGCCAAGACTCCTAGCACATCAGGAGTTATTTTTCAAAAGATGTGTGATTCTCTGCTGCAGGTGGCGCGCCTTCACTCCAGAACTCCGGGGGACTGCACTGTGACTTTCTCATTGGGTTTGCCCCAAACTCTACATTCCTCCATGGTACCTTCAACACTCTAGGGTCTGCCAGACCATAGCGCTCAAGTAGTAGGGTGGCCTGCATTACAGCCATGCCCCGAGCTCTTTCTTGCTCCAGGTCTCATTCAAAGCTGGCACATCTTTATATGATACACTTTATGGGCTGGAATAGTATCCCCATTTTGGCCAAGATAAGATGAGAAAAGAAAATGCATCTTAGAATTGGTGGTACACAGTGGGATGGTTAGTTTTATGTTAACTTGATGAGGTTCTGGTGCCCAGTTGTTCAGTCCAACCCCAGTCTAGATTTTGCTATGAAGGTATTTTGTAGATGTGATTAACATTTACAATCAGTTGACTTTGAGTAAAGAAGATTATCCTTGTTAATGTGAGTGGGCCTCATCCAATCAGTTGAAGGCTTTGGTAGCAAGGACTGAGGTTTCCTGTGGGTTACCCTACGGATTTCAGATTTGCCAGCTCCCACAATTGCATGAGCCAATTCCTTAAAATAAACCTCTTTATAAGTATATCTTTTATTTGTTCTGTTTCTCTGGAGAATCATGATTAATACATATGGTATGCATGTCTTTATGATAAAGAGTTTTAAAAAACCTGGAAAAAATGTATGACTTTCTAGAAAAACAAAAATTAAAAAAAGAGTTGACTTGATAAAATAATAAAATTAGAATATCTAAATAGACTAAAAAACAAGAAATAGTGGAAAACATGATGAAAACAACAGAAGTACTTTGCTTTCCAAAATGCTTACATAATTTTATGGACCAATTCTATAATACTATCACCAGTTCATATGGGCAATTGCTAACCAATTAAAATGTTTCAGAGCATAGAGTGGGATGGAAAATTTTCCAATCTATTTTATAAAGGGAGCATAACCTTGATAGAAAAATGGCACATCAATAAAAACAACAGTAACACGAGCAACAACTACAGATGAATCTTACTTATGAATAGAAATATGTTGAGTCATTTCAATGGGGCGTCTTTAAAACGTAATCACAATGAGGTAGCATTCGTTCCAAGAATACATAATGGTTTCACATTAGGAGATCTAATAATATAATTTACTTTTTTAACAAGTCAAAAGGAATAACTATATCATTATTTATAAGGACATTTTTGTAACACTCGAAAGCCATTTTCGAGTTTTTCTTTAAATACTTCTGGTAGTTAGGAATTAAATTTTAATTTAATTATAAACTTGAATTCAAGGCCTGTTTGATAGTTCTTGAAGACAGCATTGTTACCACTAAAGTAATAACAGAGTTTGTGCATGTCTGCCTGAGTGTGATAGTTCTCGAAGACAGCATTGTTACCACTAAAGTAATAACAGAGTTTGTGCATGTCTGCCTGAGTGTGATAGTTCTCGAAGACAGCATTGTTACCACTAAAGTAATAACAGAGTTTGTGCATGTCTGCCTGAGTGTGATAGTTCTCGAAGACAGCATTGTTACCACTAAAGTAATAACAGAGTTTGTGCATGTCTGCCTGAGTGTATGTGAACAGGACAGCATTTCTTATTTCTCCTAGTACCTGTTACTGCCTACCCAAGAGTTGTGATGGGCAGCCCACGAATGCCTATCGATAGCTGTCCTTCCCTTGTTTATCGGTGGCTCTCAGTGCTACCCCTATGGATGTAATAAGTCCATCCTGATTTACAGTTTCTGGTACAGTGAGTTATGACCCTTTACAGCTCAGTGTGTTAAAGAGGAAACATATACTTTCAAGAATTACTTGCTATCATCTGTACAGATGCATAACAATGAAAAAATCTCATTGAATCCTTTGTCTCATTTACTTTAGATATATTTTCTCAAAGCTTATTTTCTTATGTCACAAGGTGGCTCTGTCACAGCAGAAGAATATAATAGAATCTTAGCTTTCATCCTTGAAAAATATATAAAGTTTATTAAATAAAAAGGAACTGTCACAAAACAGATGCTATTTTAAAGAATGGAGTTTTTGGTAATTTACCTTTGAATGTAAATAAGTAGTCCTCCTCCATCCCATTTTGAACATTTAATATGTTATTAATTACAATCATGGCACACTAACCAGTAACATATTTTCTTTTCATTTTCAGAAAATTTTTCTTTCTATTCCCCTGAAGGAACTTTGAAATGAGTGAAAAAAGGGCCATGATAGAATCTTCCTAATTGACTCACTCTTCATTGGAAATTTCAGTAACTCTTAGGAGTATACGTTTAAATATGTTTTCATGTTCATTCCATTTTTTTTTTTTAAGTGAACTGATTACCTTTGAGGCCAAAACATCAAGCTGTGAAAATGAAGTCTTCATAAGCAGATGGTATACCTGGAACCAAACACAAATCTAGAAGTTATTCTCATGTTTTAATTCCTCCAAGCTTTTATCTGATGACACTCTTGTTGACAACTTGAGTTGGTTTCTTGGACTGGACCTCTTCTCACCTACCTAGATGCCGATTTCCCACCTCCCGAGTCCACCCATCCCCCATGCTCTCCTCCCAGAGTCACAGGGCTGGAAGGATCCTCACACACCGTGGAGTCTGGGGTCTGCTCCAATCTCGTGGGGATGGCTGGAGGGTTTATGTGCTACCTGGACTGCCTCCTCCACCTCTCTCTCTGTGGCTGATACTGCTGTTCTTTCCTTTTTTTTCTTTTCTCTTCTCTTTCTCTTTATCTTTTTGTTTCCTTCTTTTCCTTTCTTCTTCCCTCCCTTTTTTCTTTTTTTCTATTTTTTCTTTTTTTATTTATTTTTAAAGATTTTATTTATTTATTTGTCAGAGAAAGAGAGACACAGCGAGAGAGGGAACGCAAGCAGGGGGAGTGGGAGAGGGAAAAGCAGGCTTCCCGTTGAGCAGGGAGCCCGATGCGGGGCTCGATCCCAGGACCCTGGGATCATGACCTGAGCCGAAGGCAGATGCTCAACATCTGAGCCACCCAGGAGCCCCTCTTTTCTATTTTTTTAAAATCAGAATCATATATATGAGAGAACTACGTCCTCCTCATTTTCCTTTCCCCAGAAACAACCACTTCCAACCCTTTTAGCTGGTTTTTTGACATTGACTTTTGTTTCTCTAAAAAAATGCTTACATTATTATTTCTCATTTTATTTTAGTGTTAGGAATTATTTATTGACTTTCTGCTCTGGGGGATGCAGATTTATGCATTTTTTCACATTCCCCCAGTCCAAGCCCACCACACATGCACATACCCACACATGCACATACCCTGGTTCTTGCATTTGCTTCCTATTCTATGTCCTTGTTGCCCATGAAGACCAAGCTCTCCCCCAACTGGTATGAATCTCTCACTCTCCCCAGACACACTGGGTAGTTCATCCACTTTATCTTCAGCAAATCTTGGGAGACTTCTGAATCATTCCAGTCCAGACCGATGTCCTCCAGCTCAGCCACAAAGTTGTCATTCTTGAGTTGTCCTTTGTTGTCTTTTGGAGATTACCCTGCCTCTTTCTTATTTTGGATCCGTGGTTTCATAGAACCTAGCTATGTCTTCTGCTTTTTCACTTCAGTCCTTATTTGATGGAGAACATCCTCCTGTTACTTCCTGAGTTTGCCCTGGGAGGAGAGGCATTTTCAGAGAACTGGCTTGTCTGAAAATCTTTGTTCTACCTTCATACTTGATGACTACTGTGGCTGGTTACCGAATTCTAGGTTAGAAATGACTTTCCATTAAAATTGTGAAGGATTTTCTTCAGCTTATAATATTGCTGGTGAGAGGTTTGAGGACATTTTCATGTTTTGATCCTTCCTGTGATATCCAGTTTTTCTTTTCTCCCTGAACGGTTATAGGAAATTTTCTTTGTCCCTAGGGATGTAATTTTGTGCTGATATGCCTTTGGGTGAATCTATTTTTACCATGGTGTTGGCCATTGAATGGGTCCTTTTACTTTGTAAACATGTGTCCATTTTTTGAAAAAAATTTCTTGCATTATCTTGTGGATGATTTCTTCTCCTCTATTCTCTGTTCTGTCTTTTCTGGAACTTTTATTATGTGGATGTTGGATCTTGTACCCTCCACTCCCCCCCAGCCTCCCTTCCTTCTCTCCTTCTCTCCGCCACTTCCCTCCCTTCCTCTCCCTCTTCCCTCCATTCCTCTTGGGAGATTTAGTCAATTTTCTCTTTCATACTCTATTAGACGGAACAAGTTTGGCTTCTGGAGTAAGAGATGGTAGCATACACAAGTTGTTTCTCTCCCATATAAGAGCCCAGAATAAATGGACAAGAGCTATTGTCACAGCTCTGAGGTGTCAGGTCCCCGGGTTCCTTCTACCCCATGGCTCTGTCCCTAAAGTGTTGCTCTCTTTTGCAAGGTCCACAGTGTTCCATCATATCCCACCACAAGTGCTCCTACTCTAGCTCTTGATGGGATGTGATGGGGAAGGAGAGGACACAAGTTGTGTGTTTCATACATCATTTCTGTTCACATAGTTTTGGCCAGAGCTTAGTTACCTGGCCACAGCTACAGGGGCCGGGAAATGTGGTCTTCATTCTTGGATCCTGCTCCTACCTAAGAATTGTGGGTTCTATTTCTGCAGAAGAAAGGGAAAATAGATATTAAGTGGCAACTAAGAGTCTCTGTCACAATTCTCACTTCTGGCAACACAAACATCCATGTACTTTCTTTTTGCCCCTGTGCAGAGAACACCTTCCTAAGAAAGAGAACTGTTGTCTCCAACCCACTTCCTGCATCTAGCTTAAAGTTCCTGCTTGTCTTCCCACTTAATGCCCTCTATAAGCAGGATATTCGAGCAGAGTAACCTCAGCCAAAACTCCCACTGGACAAAGGAAGAATGAAGAAACCCACAAGAATTACTGCTGCTTTGTGATGCTCAGATGCTGCTGGAGACCAAGTGTTGGTTGCCCCCTGGACATAGCTGGTTCTGCTCTCTAGGCATGACCAGCTCCCTTGTCCACTGGGCTCCCTGGGAGGCTTGTTCTCGCCCAGCATCCGCCACGGGCACAGGCACAGTGGAAACTGCACACCACGCTGTTTTTCGGGACTAATGGCTTTATGGCCCCATTCCTGCAGGTTTGAGGACTCAAGGATTTCAAACCGGTTGAACAGTCAGATTTTGCAGGCCAGTGTGTGCTCTCTGGCAATGAAATTGACTCACAGACTTACAAGTCTGTTTGTTCTGCCCAGTTCCATGGGTGAGGTGACAGCCAAGGATCTCATCTGGATAGTTTTCGGCCTGGGACTCCTGCTTGTCCTCCCTGCCACCCCAACCACCACTGCCGAGGGCATCTGAACAAAATGAGTGTGGTTGGAAGGCAGCACCCTTCTTCTGATTTTGCCTGCTGGGCTGGCTCCCCTGCTCTGCCCAAGGACTCTTAGGGAAAGGTAACCAAAACAGCGTTGGGGGGTCACAGTCCTTTCTCGCACCAAGGCTCTCCTTGTGTGGAGCCACCTATTCTCACTGCTTCCTCTTGGGTCACAGAAGCTTTGGGTGTTTTTAACTCTGCAATGTGGTGAATGACCTGACTCCCAGCCAGCTGAGGTTCTTCTCTCTCATGTAGGGCTTTGCTGGAAGGGGCATGAGCAGACGTGTCTCCGCGGACGGCAGCCTAGCCAGCTTCATGCCCTGGTGACAGGGAGACACTGGGAAGATGGGATGGTGAGGGCTGACTTTGAAACTGTGTTCTTTTCAGGGGCAGGGCAGATGGAGGGGGTTTGGGAAGAGCCATTAGAGACAAAGGGACATGGAAACTCTCCCTGGCTCCACTGGCCCTTCCTCTCTGGGTCCCAACAAGGGTATGGGAGGACTCCTTGGTTTCGGTTCTAATGGGGTTCGGGCCAAGAGAATCCGGGTGCAGATCTGTTTGTGTCCTTGGAGGTGAGTGAAGCTTAGCCAGTAGAATGAGCTCCTTTCCATATCTCTGAATCTTTTCCCCATTGCTACTGCCTGTTGTAACTGGAACAAGTCAGTGTGGGTCAGGCTGATTCATGGTTTTATGGCGAATGAACTGGAACAGATATGGCTCTGCTGGCAAGAATTCAAAGCTCATATACTTTCCTTAGACCTCTGACTTGAGTAATGAAAATTCAGCGGCTCGATCCAATTGGGATCCAGGTAAACAAGAGAGAGAAAGGCGAATAGGAAAAGGTAAATTAAATCATGAAACAAATGTCAAGTAGAGGTCAAAGGAAAAGTCAGGCCTGTGGTGGGGACGATCTTTGATTCACAATCCCTATTTCTTGCTATCTTTCTGATGGGATCCAGTTCAATTTGGTAAATGGAGATAATTGGTGAATTTGGTAGAATCAGGTGCAGGACAAATCTCTCTAACCACATGTGCTAATAGTGATGACCTTGGGCCTCCTCGCTGTGGACTTGCTGTGTGTGTACCACCCTGCGTGTCCCTTGTGTTCACAAGCCCCTGCACTGACTGGGATTCCCCTGCTGTGTGGGGACCACCAGCGTTCCCAAAGTGGCTCAGTCCTGCTCAGGGACCAGCCCTGGTGCGAACAACCTTACGTTGTGCAGCCACACCCTCGGAGATGTGGGAATGCAGGGGTTCTACTGTTTGTTTTGGGCCGATGGGCTTTAGCCTGGATGTGGCTTAGTCTGTATTCTTGTGCAGACTGACTCTACTCTCAGGACAGAAATGTGTCTCCCAATTCAGAAATTCTTTTGCCTGTGCAGGTGGACAGTCCATGAGCCAGGAAGGGAAGATGCTGGAAAAGGGTTGAAACCCACCTAGCAGCACACACTGCCCCCTTGCTCCCGAGATACACATTACATGAACCTGAGCCATTTCACAGTTTACCCCTGGCCTCAGGAGTGACAGGTTTGAGGAAACTCTCCACAGATTATTGGTTATGCTGTGTATTTAAAGCGAAACAGAGACGGCTTGAGCAGGGTGCCCCCCCCAAGGCAGGAGGGCACGGATTCTTGTCTGTCCATTCTGTGAAGTCTGAGTCATCATCACTGCCCTCAGGGGACCGGCAGTCTGTTGGTGTGATGCCACGGGCACATAAAGCAACAAAACCCAAAGCTGGAGCAAAGCTACGCTGGCTGAGTGGTCACTGCAAGAGAGAAACGGGAGAGTAGTCTCAGCGGACAGTGCGGGGTGGGGATGCAGAACACAAACTCAAGGGCCACTGTGTTGGGGCTCGATCCCGCGTTAGCTACTTACTAGTGGTGACCTTGGGCACGTTAACTGTCCTGCTTGTGTCTCTGTTTCCTCAACTGTGAATGGCGGGGATTGGCGGGACCCACACTGAAGATTAGATTAGTTCTACTGCAAAGCACATAGCAGAGCATCCAGCTCACAGTAGGGGCTCTGGTGTTACTGGCTAAGCTGAAGTTTCCCTTTTCCTGATCAGTAGGGCTTGCAGGCATTCACGGGGATGAGCAATCCCATCTTGTTGGGCTGAACAGAGAAGGCTTCCTGGAGGAGGTGGGATCGGAGCTGGGACTTGGGAAGATTTTGTTTGGCAGAGAAAAGAAGGAATGGTGTTCCTGGCAGAGAAAACTGCAAGAACAAAGTCAAGGAGGCTTGCTTTGGGGGTAAGGGTTGGGGGGGTGGCACCCAGTACTGTTTGGTCCCCCGCCTCTGATGTTTCATTCTTTCTGGGTGACAAGCTGCTGTGGATGGGCCCTGAAGACAAATCATAAGTCTGTCACAGCTTTCATGCCAACCCTGCTGACCCGTGGGAGCGTGAGCAAAGTTCAGCTGTCAGAGAGAAGCAGCCAGTTCTGGCTGGAGCAGAGGGTTTATTTTGGAGAGAAGTGAGGGACATTGAGTGCAAGACTAAAGCAGGAAATCGCTGGAGGAGGGGATGGAGCGTTTTGTCAAAGTGCCGTAATGGGGATAGGGTGACAGTTGAATGCCAGTTGGATTCAAATCAGTGTTGGGATATTTTCGGGGCATCGTGAAATGGCTTTGAAGCCTCAACTGTCTTTCTTACCAGGACGTCTTCCTTCCATGTTCCCTTACTCCTTTGAGCTTGCTCCCTTTGCCGAGCCATCATATGAGTCCAGCTCAATCCCTTCCTATCCTGAGACCCCTACTGCTGGTTTGAGACAGCCCCTCTCTCTCTTAATTTAGTAATGTTTCCTCTGCAGTAGAAACATTCTTGCCCAGACATGTGGCCTCCACACAGTGGCTTCTGTCCCTCATTGTTCCTGGCTGCCTCCATGAGACTTAGACCCATAGCCCCTCTTGGTGGTAGCAGGATGACTCCTTTCCAGTGACAAGAAACAAGCCAAAAGCCCTGGGCAAGTAGACCATGCAGTGGTTGCCCAGTTTTCTGGGGGACAGTGAGTGCTACGTGGTCAGGACTGGCCCTACTTTGTACCCTGGAGAATAAGGGATCTTCAAAATGAGATCCCAGAACCTAATGCTTAGCTGAAATTACTTAGAGTACAAAATCCAACATGAAACCCTTGGCTGGTCACAGATATCTGGGAGCTCCAGAAGTTCTGGGGCTATCCCTTAGATAGATGAATATATTTTGGATGAAATGTGGTTTTTCACAAACTTTAAGTTGCAGGAAGTTAAGATTGACCAGATCAGTTTGAATTGGCTCAGATTAGCAGACTAGACTCCTTGCCAATGACTGAACCCCGAGAGCACTCTTAGAGAAGCCCAGGAGAATGATGGCCTGAGGTGCTTCTGGCCTGTGACCGTGACCACGAGGAGTCAGTTGTTTAAGGCATCCTGGAGCCTTCATTAGTCCTGGTTTTTCTTGGGATTAAAAACAAATCAAGCAGTGGATTTTGAGTATCTGGTCTCTAATGCCCTGGCTAATTTGTCTTGAAGGGAGAGAAACCATCCAATAGAAATGGAAATTGACAAAAAGGCTGCATTGAATCCATCAGTTAATCAACAGGGTTATATCGACAAGGTGATTAACTCTACTAGAAGATCATGGCTCTGGCCAATTCTATTTCAAACTCAAGTCAAGGTGTTAGAAAAAAGATGTTTTTTTCCGTCTGGCTTAGCACTCATACACATGCGCACATTTCATGGATTGGTGCAAGAAGAAGGTGTCTGGGGGGGATTTGGATTATTCATTTATTCCTTGAAAAACTGAGTGTCTGCTATGTCCGAGACACACATTTTAGCATTTTGGAACACATAGGCTCCAGACAGACACACAGACATGCACACACATAGACACACACACACACACACACACACGTAGACATACACATATGGAGACACACACTTATATTCTGCCCTTAAGAAATTTTACATGGAGGCTTCTTTGATCTTTTGAACAACCACGTAACATCAATTTAAAACAATGCAGTTTTGGGCATGAAAACGATCTGTCTTGGGGGAGACTGGCAAAAGCTAGAAGAAAATCCATACCAAAACTATCTATTAACATCTAGCCATGCTCATGGTTGGTACTCATTCAAGTTAATCACCAGCGCTTCTCTCCAAACCCCGCCCCACGGTCCTATTGGATTATATAATAGACCTCAATAACTCTAAACGAGCTATTATATTCTGCCATATAATTATATATTTAGGACACATGTATGGTTAAAAAAAGCAATCCACAGAAAAACACTGAAACAAATTGCAGAGCAATTTCAGCAACTGATTACATTTAAGCTGTAGTGTGTCAGCTGTTCCCATATTTTTTTTCAGTTCCCAAATCCGTTAGACAATATTCTGGAGCTATCAAGCATTGGTCTTTATTTCTGAATCAAAGTCATTTTAGAAATGTGAAAAGCCTGCTTCTCCGATCTTTTCTTTTTGAGACCCGTAAAATACAAAAAGTGGCACTTCATTTATTTTTCTCAGGCAAGTCTTTTAGCTGCCTGTCCTATTTAAATAATAATAATACTAACATTAAAAATAAAAGCAGTGGTCATTTGCTGAGCTCTTACTTTTTGCCAAGTACTGTTGTGCGTATTTTGTATCATGTCATTTTGATCCGTACAACAAATGGGAATGAGCCATGAGTTGCACCAAGACCCTGAGGTATGAAGTATCTTGTTTGAGAAAAGTGGCTCAGAAATAGTGAAGTCATGGTTAGAAATGATTTGGTTAGTCCATTCTCACTATTTCTAGCAGTAATGACAGCTAATATATTTTATTTTGTAAGGTATTTTCACATATGTATCTCACTGATCCTTATAATGATCCTCATAATGATCCTCTGAGTATAGGTTCTGTGGTACTTTTCCCATTATACAAATTGGGAAAATGAGGGCCAGAGAGATTAGAATTTGCCATAACACAGCTCACTTCCCACAAGGGCTCTGGGGCCACACTGCATGAAGCAAAGCTGGCATGAAAATTGGGACATTGGTCTCCAAATCTGGGGCCCATTCACAATTCTACACTGAGGAAACAAAATAACCAAACAAAATTAAGAAAGAAACAAACATAAAACCACTTATGGCATCGAAAGGTCTTTTCCCCCAAGTATCAGCAGAGCTGGGAAGGGACTCTCTGCCAACATCAACATAATGATGAACATGCAGCACAAAGCTATATAGCCTACACCTGCCCTGGGGAGCCTACCCTACCTGTGTACCTGCCCTGGGGAGGCCGAAGGGACGCTCACGGAGCTGTCCAGGTTCAGCACCATGGGACACTGGAAGAGCTGAGTGACATGCAAGAATTTGAGTTCACCTTGACTTCTCACAGGCTGGGCAGTGAGGGAAGGGGAGGCCAGGCAAGCCAAAAGATAACAAACAGTGTGGGGGATGGCCTGGAGGCTGGAGGTCTGACAGGGTGTGAAAGAGAAGGCCTTGCGGGGGCTCATGGTGAGAGCTGACATCAGGGGCACAGCGTGCACTGGAAAAACACTAGAGGAAGTCACTTTAATCTTCAGAATGAGCTCAGAGGTATACAGGGTGGATATGTAACATCTATTCATTCATTTAATATAGGATTAGATGTCAGTGTTGTTGGAGTTACATTTTAGGAAATGACTATTCATAATGGAAGTCCTGGCAAGGTTTCTTTATAATCAGCAAAACGGGGTGGAGGGCTCAGCTGTGGCACCCTCGCAAGAGGCTCTTAATTTACGAGTGATGTTAAATTATACTGGCTGCCAGATAGTCAGATACGGGAAGTGATACAATAAGTCACTGGGAATATGCTAGTTTTTCTTTTTTCATTTGACAACCACAGGAAGTGGCCATTAGCCAAGCCATCTGAAGGGAAAGCATCTGATTGCTACACTACGTGCACAGCGTCCTGAATAACTCCAGAGGCCTGATAGGAAAGCCTGCGGGGCGCGGGGTGGGAAGGCAGGTGGAGGGGCACAGAGGACTGGCGTGCCTAGGGGTGTGTGTTTAGGTTCATCAGAAACAGGCATCGAAGGGCTCCTGGGGCTTGTTTTCCTCAGGTTCCCTTGGGACGTTTCCATGTTGAGCTGGCTCTACGCACGTTTGCCATAAGCCTTGTAAAAGAATAGTTGGGGGGTATTTCGGGGGAAAAGAGTGTGTGAAGAACTTGAAAATACCTACTTTCTTACTTTGTCCTTCTCTGGAATGATTCAATACAATGAGATTTCTAGTGTGTCATTTCTGCATGAAGGCAGAGGCAAATTGCAGAGTGGGGCAGCTTTTTGGATCCAGGACCAACTACTGACCGCAGAGCATAGCCTGCTCAGCCCTTTCTGAGGCCTGGACTGAGACCCAACACTGTGGGGAAAGTACCAGGACTCTTAGATGATAGCCCAGGTGATAAAGCGCCGGTGTGCGGGCTGGCGGGGGAGGGGGGATCAATGGGGTGTTCGTGCTTGGGAAGCTCCTTTATAAAAGTGATCCCAGAGCTCATAGGCAATATGTGAATCCTTGAGAAAGATGTTGTTGTATTTTGTTGTAAAGTTGACTCTGAGATGATGCTAGGTAATGGGAGCCACACAGTGGGGTCTCTTAAGAGATGGACAAAGCTGGTGTTACAGCAATATGTGGGGAGGGGACCTCTCCCTTTCTATCTGGACCATGTGGATTGACTGTGATTTGCCCTTCCAGAAAGCTCTTTGGCTTGACGGCTTCCCTCTCAATGGGCAGTCATTCCTTGAAATAAATACTTTCATGCTCACCAAAAAAGTGTTAATTTTTTTTAATTAAGAAAAAAGACTTTGACTGGGTCCCAAACGTTTTTGCTTGCACGTTGGAATTCCTTGGACATCTTGATAACATTCTGATGCATGGTGCCCACCCTCGGCCATTCTGATTTAATTTTGTATGGGGGTGTTGACAGGGACATCAGTGTTATTACAAGTTCCCCAAGTGAATATAACATGCAGCAGAGTTTGGGAACTACTGCCCTTGTCCTTCACTTTTCGAGACATTCCTTGGCATATCTGCTTAAAAATTCCTTAGCAAGAATTCCGGTCTTATCATAGGTCCTTTTATCCAACTTGATATTCCCACATCACCTAGAGTGTGGGATAGAGTATGTTGCTGTAACAAACAACTCTGACTTCTCTGACACAGGTTTATTCCTCACTCAGACTGCATGCCCAGACTGCATGCCACAGGAGGAGGCATTTCTCATGGTTGACCTTTGGGGTTGACAGGATGCTCCATTTTGACCTGTGCTTCCCACCATCTCAATTGGAGAAAGGGTACCTGGCCAAGTGCACAATGGTCTTGAAGCTTCACCTGGGGAATGACCCTTCATTTGGGTTCTCATTTCATTGGCCAAAAAAAAAAAAAAAAGAAACAAAAAAACATATGGTTTTGCCTCATGTAAAAAGAGGTGCAGAAGCATAATCTTATCACGGTCCTGGCAGGAGGAAAATCAGAAATATTTGGAAGATGGCAATAGCTATGACACACGGATTTCTGATTTTGCATTCAAGATCCTTCCAGTGTGGCTGATTCCTTCAAGACCTTCTTGTTCCCTTGTAATTTTGAGAATTAAGAGGTTAGATGTGCAGCTTCAAAAGGGAAACACTTTCTTGGTCTGGGCCCAGGAGGGACGGTAACTCTGGTTTTTTCTGGTCCTTTTGTGACTATTTTCTTGGTTTGATTACTCTATTAGTTAGGAATGCATTTTCCCCTACATAATAGCAAATCTTTTTGGTGGGTCTGAAGCAGCTCGTGATTTTTATGCCTCGCATTTCAGAAGCTTGGGTGCCAGCAGCCTAAGGCTGGCCCTGCACCATTCAAGATTTAGGTTCCTTCTGAATTTCTGCTCAACCATCCTTAGTATTTTATGCCTTTGTCCTCATGCTTACTGACCTATGGTCACAAGATGACAGCTGCTCCTTCAGACTCGCAGTCCAAGAAACACGCAGAGAAAAGATAAGGGGAAAGGGATCCAGTCCTTTCTCTTTGTAAGGCTTTGCCATTTTCATTTTGGAAAGGATTCCTCTCTGGGGCTTACATGTCCATCTTTTCAGCCAGAGCTGTGGCCATGACCACCTGGAGCTGCAGAAGAACTCCTGTTGTGGAGGAGGTAAGGGGAACCAAGCTGTGAAAATGGTTTTTATGGAGCTAGTTTGCAGTGTAAACTAGCGGGAGTAGGGCTAAGTTTGTGCTGGAAACGCCAAGTGTGGACCTTGGGCTGTCACTCCTTGTAAGTCCATAAAACACCTCTGTTAATTTCTAACAATGTGACTTTAGAAATGAAAGTTATGAAAACAGTGAAAATACCTTCTATCATAGCATCCATTAGGGTACCTGGGTGGCTCTTTACAATTACGCCCACCTAGATTTTGGGTTATAGTAAGCAATAGAGTTGGACTGGTATCGGATATCAAAAATGGAAAGTGTTGCTACCAAAATGACACATCTGATGAAATTGCAGTTCGAAGACTTTTTATCCTAGAGCTATAGAATCTTGAGCGGGATGGAAAATGGAAAATGGAACAGTTAAAGCTGAGCATCCCTTGTTGAAGTGAGGCAGAGAATTAAGTCAATTATCTAGTACTTCAGAGGAGTGCTCTCTTTCTGAGAAGTGACCTTCTAGAGCTCTATACTCTAGCTTTCCTGAGGTCACCAAAGATGCGTTGGGCTAGTCCCATGTTTTCCCTGGACTATTGAGTTTTTTCATTTTGGAGCAAAATGGTTCTTAGTAGTTAATGGCAGTAAGATGTGGCCTGGGCTTCTGGCTGGTTCATCTTCAGTGAAAGCAGATGGCCACAATGGTATTAAAAACTGAAGACTGCAGTAAAGCTTTTAATTGAAAACAATTGGACCCTGCTGGATGGTAATTACCTTGGCTGCTTGCAAATAATATCCTGCCCCTGATACCATGAAAGAAAAGCTGAAATCGAGCGAACAGGATATGCTTGATGTGCATCTAATAAGGATGGAGTTCCCCAAACTACTTTCTCTAGGGATCTTCAGTAAAAGAGAAATGAAGAGGAGAATTTGCTGTAGCAAGAATGACAAAGACAAAACATTCATTTGTGAAGTAACCTAATGGGTCCATGTTTATTAGGAGATCGGAATTCCAGCCACCTTCAGGAAAAAAAAAATAACGATGCTTTACATACTTCTTTCTTTTCTCGGTAAATGATAGACCTTAATGAGGAAGATGTCTCATTTGGATGATTTCCTTTAAGATGTTTACTGCATGAACTGCTACCACGCGTGAGAAGTCACAGGCATTGGGAAACCTCAGCTGCAGGGGAACTATAAATATTCAGGAGGCAGTGAGGTGATATTAGTCTGAGGAAACTCAGCCCTGGGGGCTAAATCTATGAGTAAATTTTGGCCAGAGGGTCATTTCTAAACTCAAATAACAGACCGTATTAGAATGGAGGACTTGGAGGAGGTGGGATGGGAAAGCATCTTAGGAGGCCATTGGCTCAATGGTTCCCCCAGAAACTACAACCCGAGGTTCGCTCAGTGGACTTCACTAGGGCCATGGCTGTTCTCTAATGGACTCCGGGTGACCGTTGAAGAGCCCTGATCTAGCCTCTTCTGCACCCCGGTCAGCATCAGTATTCCATTCCTGGCGGTCATTCCTAGATAATCCACATCTGACCTAATGAGGAGCTCTTAGCTTCACACAGATTTGGGGCTGAGGTCAGAATCTCTCTGTCTTGGTGGTGACCCTCAGGGCTGCTCACAAAGATCTCTCCCTCTGCTTTGGGCCTCCTTGAAGTCAGGTGTGACCACAGGACTGGCTCCCACCAATGACATGCAAGAGGGAGTCAAGTTAGTCACTTCCTGTGGGGGCTTCTGTGATCCTCATGCAGTCTTTCCCTTTGCCTCTGTGACTGGCCATGTTCCGGGTGGTGGCTGCCCCTGGGTCCCCAAGTGGAGTGAGCCCACAGCTGTCCCGTGCAGGATGAGAACATAGAAACGGGGCCTATCCTGTCAAATCAGTGCTTAGCAGTTAGGCTCTGCTCGGGTAAGGATGGAGCAGAATAAAATACATGAGTGCAAATCATTGAACCATTGAAGATCTTGGGGGAAGTTCTGAGTAAGTGCCACCACCTCCATAAAGCTCCTGTCAGGTATGCAGTTTGGGGCCCTGAACCCAAAGAGACTTGTAATTTTCACCTGCAGACTCTCCTTACTCCCGTCACTGGCATCGCTTTTCTGGGCAGCGCCACAGTGCTAACGCTTTAGCGTTCATGGCGTGAAAACAACACTCAAACAAAGCCACTGAAATACTAGGGCTGTGTTCACACGAAATTGTTATTTAATTATGGTAAAATGTAAAACATCTCATTTAGCTTCAGATATAGTGTAATATTTTCTAGAGCGAAAATGAAACACACACACAAAAAGCCCAAAACATAAACAAAAAAGGGAGAATGTGTATAAAGAGTTTCTTAAAAAAAAAAAAAAATCCTCTCTCAACTTTACTATGGCAACTCTGGCTTGGCTATTTCCTCGTTAGATTATTCTCAGCCGTTTTCAGGAGTCTTGAGTTGTGTGCTAATCCACTGGCTGGACATCACTTTGCTACTCATTATGCCTAATAAGGGCACAATTCCTTGGATTCCCCTGGTCTTTTTCTGTTTTTTAGAGCAGCTAGCTGCTGTTCAGTTCTAGAATATTCTCCTTTTTAGAGCAGCCAGTATATTTTCTCTGTCTGATACTCTATTGCCTTTAGTGCTCATGACACGTAATAGTATCTCACCCAACAGGCTGGTGCTTAGAGGGAGTCATAGATGTCACCACGTTCTTTCACCTCTGAACGGCAAGCTTCTCTTCTGCTCATTGAATGGATATCTGGTGTGGGCTGTCTCTATTTTTCTTTCCTTTCCGTTCCCCTCTTTTTCTGTTCCTTTTGGCCACACAGTCTGTTGTTCAGGCATGGGTGCCGTGCCAGATGCTAAGGGGAGGTCAGGCTACACCGGGAGTCTCCAACTATAGAAATTCTGGAGACTAAAGAAAGCACAGGGTGAATAGTATATACAACAGTGGTGGAACAGTGCTTTCCTCTCCTCTGTGTCAAAGCAAGGCCGAAGAAGGCCCTAGGGTCCCAGGAAAGGATACAAGGATGTGGGCCTAGGAGCGCAGACCACTTCTTTCAGCGTGGAACATGGTCTTTCTGCAGCCTCAAGCGGTGTCCTACTTGGGACCTACTTGTATTCAATTGCTTTGAATATAATTCTTTAATGATTCCATTAGTTCTATTCAGCACTGAAAATCTCAGTTTTGGCGACAGTGCCAGAATATGTGAATAAAGTACTATAAATATACTTCTTGATATTGGATTTTGTTTGAGAAAGATGTAATGGGAAGGAAGTTAGCATCAAACATCCCATAATTTTTCATAGGCAGTTAAGATAACTACTTGTTGTTGGTATTATGCTATATAATTGTGTGGTGTAATTGCTTCTTGTAGTCTCACAGTATCTGTTCTATAGCATTCTATTTTATAGGTATTTTTAAGGTGTATTTTTTATTGATTTGGCATATACACAGCAATAAGCTGCTCTCGGATTGATTAGATACTACAGGGGAGCTGAAACATTTAGTGCATTGATTCTTAATCTGTAAAGATGTTTATTTGCAGTTCTGCATATATTTATTGTTATGGTATAAGTAATGTTAACATTAAAGAGAATATTTGGTGTGTATGTGTGTGTTCCTAGTAATAAATTAAAAATTTCTTGGTTAGCTCTTTCAAGATACTGCCTAGGTAAGTCTAGGAAGATGATAGAAAACATGAAGTTATGCACAATGGATCACCTTCTGGGGCGGACCATATATGTTTACACCCTTAACATGCCCAGCACACTGCTACTAATGTCGGTTGATTGAATGAATCTAGAGATTTTTGTTGGATCTTCCAGCAAATAATACAGTCAAATGATGCAGTTTCTCTGCCTCTATTTTTCTTGAGCAGGAATGGGATGATTCTGGGTGCGTCTTTGAGAAGAAGCAGTGTTCACTATACAAAAGTGTATATATATATATATACACACACACACACACACACAGTGTATATATATATTATATATATATAAATGGATATATAAATTTATATCCATTTATATATAAATAGATCTCTAGCAAGGACTCAATGGGTCCTTGCTAGAGAGCTCCTAGAGTTCTTCTTGTCTTCTTTGGTGTTTCATTGATGATTTTCTAATGGCTGCTACAATGCATATAGGTAGGTATTATCTGCCATTAGACACTATCTTATTTTGACCAATCCTGCTTCTTCTTTCAGTTTTGCTTCCGTTTGTGGCCCACGGTAGGATGCAGCTTTTAGTTTGGGGATGGATGGCAAAAGGAGGCTTTTAAGATGGAATGGAGGTTTGTTCTTGGAAATGACATGAACATTTCAGCGTAATGGGGCACCAACCATTATCGCATCAGTTCTGATTTTCTGTTTCCACACTCTAACTTGGTAAATAAAAATCAGAGCAAAGAGGAGAAAGATGGTTTGTGATTGGAGACAGAAAAGATGGATGGAGGCATGGCATGGGAGAGTAGTTTTAGTCTCTCTGGGCCCCTGAAAACTTACAGTTGATGTTGGCTTGAACCATGTTGGCTCTTGGCTGGGAGAGCCTGATGTAGTTTCCCACTGGTAGAGGTAGTTGATGGAAGTAGCTAGGAAACATTATTCACAGCTCTCTGTAAAGTGAATAATTTACTCCCTTCCCTCTGATAGAATGAAATCTGTAAAGCCTTTGGGACTCTTTGGATAAAGTGCTCTACAAACATGTCAGATGAGTTTTGGTTTTATTACAGAGGAGCCTGGCTAGGATGGAAAATGGAAGTTAAGTTGAACGTAAGGATTTATTACCTGAGGGAGCCTCTTGTAACATAATTGTTTTGAGAAACAAACATGTGATAAAGGAGTTGAAAATCATTTGCATGTTATAAATTTTATTTGATATGGTTACATTTGAATGCAGGTGCAACTCATTTTTTTGGTAAATAATTAATATTGTATCCGTAGCCTTGCAACATCTCGTTATCACTTGAATGCCGTGATCTTTACTCATGATCTCCAGCTGAGTCTCTAGTCACTGAGCCTTACAGGTGTGCACAGCAAGTACACTACACCAGTCACTGAGTCCTACTGGAAACTGGAAAGGCGGGTGGTGTGTGTGTGTGCGTGGCTGTGTATGTGTGATTGAGTATACTGGGGAGGAGGAGGAAGGTCTGTGGTGGAGAGGAAGTGGGGAAAGGAGGTAGAGGAGAGGAAGCTGGGATCTGCAGAGGAATTTGGTCTCCACGTTCTCTATTTCCTCCCCAAATTGAAACTGGCAGTAAGAGTACGACTGTTGTTATAGGCAACCGTGCGTGATATTGAAGTGTGATTGTGCTGTTGAATGGGATGGGAATGTGATGTTGAGCTAACAGAGCATTTTGTGCTCATTGGAGAATGGAGTTATGTTAACGTAAGCCAAAATGGAAGAGGTCTTCAAATGCAGGAAATGAAGAAAGCTTATAATGGGAGATGACTTTGAATGAGTTTTGCATTGTAGCCTGGAAGCAGAATTCCAAGTAGATAAGTAAGAGTTTTCTTTTCTTTCTTTCTTTCCTTCCTTCCTTCCTTCCTTCCTTTCTTTCTTTCTTTCTTTCTTTCTTTCTTTCTTTCTTTCTTTCTTTCTTTCTTTCTTTCTTTCTTTCTTTCTTTCTTTCTTTCTTTCTTCTTTTTTTTTCTTTTTCTCTTTCTTTCTTTCTTTCTTTCTTCTTTTTTTTCTTTTTCTCTTTCTTTCTTTCTTTCCTTCTTTCTTTCTTTCTTTCTTTTCTTTTCTTTTCTTTCTTTCTTTCTTCCTTTCTTCCTTTCTTTCTTCTTTTTTATTGATGTTTTCCCTATGGCTGCTACAATTCATCAGTTAACATAATTGATCAGAATATATTCTTAGGGTCCATGACTGTGGGTGTCAGCCTGAGCAAATGAAGGAAATTCTGATCCAAAGACCAGGACATTTAGGTATTTAAATAGGCTAGACAACTTTCTATTTTCTTCTTTTCTTCTCTTCTCGTCATATCTCTATATATGGTTTTTATGTATTATTTTATGTATAGCACATATAATCTATTATTTATAGGCTATTTATTATATATAAAATCATAAGGCTGGGCATAAAATGTGACAGCAGCTTCAATCCATTCATCCACTTGGCAGCTGACAACTCTGATCCTTCGCCACCTCCCTATGGTAATGGAACACTTAGATAAAATATAAACATGCCACTTTCTTTTGTGGCAATAATTGTTATCAAGCAATTTATTTTATTTACTCATAATGCATGCAAAGTTGAGCGACACCAAAGTGATTGAGGTTATCTTTGGAAAACACATTGAACACATTCCATCTCCCATAACCTCCCGACATTGTCTCCTGGGAGAGCCAGGTTCTGGTCACAGGAATCACACACACTGTTTCATGAGATATGTGTGGTGGCTTGAGATTCAAATTCAGTTATGTTGATTGAGAATTACTGGGCAAATGGCCATCCAGCTGAGCTTCTGAATCCCAGCTGGCTAACTTCAGAAATGCCTTCAGGTGCTCAGTGGATGCCTGGATATGGGGATCCAATCCAGAGTGCTGGTTTATTGGCATGGTACAGTAGTTTTTGGTCTAACGCTGGGTAAGGAAAGTCACAATTTTTCCTGACGTGTTCACAAAGTTTTCCTTTAAAGCAGTTTTCCTCTTATCCTCAATGATTTTTCAGAGAGAAAGGCTGTGAATCCTTGCTGGCATAGTTGGTTTGAGATAGATCATTATTCTTCTCACAGATAGGATAAGAATCAGATTAAGAACGATTTCCTGAATCATCTTCTTTGGGTCATTGGCCTCAGGCTCAACGTTCACAGTCATAAGTTCTAGGTTTAATTGCCACCTCTGTCGTCATGCTAGATGAAGTGTTTTCTCTCTCTCTCTCTCTCTCTTTTTTTCAGAAAAATATCAAGTCATGCAGCCCAGTGATTGACTTATGGGGTAACAAAAACCCAACTTGACTCTGTTGTTGTGCAGCTGACGGGATGAAATGGTTACCGTTGTGTGTCCTCGTGGACACCGATTGTCACTTACTGATTTTGTACACTAGTACTTAGCACAGTGGTAGGTATGCTGTAGCCAGGAGGAAAATGTTCTTAAAAGAATAACTAAAAACAGTCAGGAGATAGAACAACAGCAAGCAATATTCTCCAAGAGACTGACTGCTTATTTCAACATTGCAATGCAACATGAGCAGTAAACCCAGCATGGAAAGTGTGCAGAGGTTTCCTCACTACTTTTTCACATGAGGGTGTGGTGGGCAGAATTCTATACACCCTTGTATAGTTCTCTCCTCTTGTGCGTGGCAGGGACATTTATTTTGCTTCCAACCAGTGGAATCTGGCAAAGTGAAGGATTTTGCAGATGTAGTTAAGGTCCCTAATCAGTCATCTCTAAGTTAATCAAAAGGGCTATTATTCTGTGTGGGTTTAACCTCATCAGCTGAACTTTTTAAAAGAAATTCTAGAGGTCAGGGACTGAGGAAGTCAGAGACTCTCTCTCCCCTGCTGGCCTGGAAGAAACAAGCTACCTTGAGTTCTATGGCTGCAGCAGAATGGATTATGCCAAAACTAGGCGAAGTTGGTCAAGAACCCAAGGCTCAGATGAGACTCCAGCATGGACCAACGCTTGTATTCCAGGCTGGTAAGATCCTGAGCAGAGAGTCCTCCTAAGCTGAGCTTGCACTCTTGACTCACAAAAACTGCAAGACAGTGTCTGTCTTTTCTTTACATCACTAAATTTGTGGTTATTTGTTATGCATCCATAGAAAATTAATACAAAGGGCACTGGAAATGTTCATGTGCTGCTACAATGTATTTCAGTGTGTAATGTGAAAGATAGCAGCTCATGCTGATTCTGGCATGTGATCTATGTTCCCTTTTGTGTTAAAATATCATTCTGTATGTAGGACCTTGAACCAAATGAAGTTTTGGGGAGAAGAGATTTGCTTTGCTTTGCTTGGATGATAGGAACTCCCAGGCAACTTTATTGACCTCTTCAGACTTCAGTGAATAAATTGGCATATACAGCAGCCTTAAAAAGGGTTTTATGAAAATTCTATCACCTTTCTAAAAAAAAATCACTTCCCGAAAAATGTTAATAATTCTTCATATGTATTCTTCATTTGCATTTTCAGTATTGTTCCAGCTGATGATAATGAAGATCATTCTTGTGCAGCTAGTCTTATTTGACAGATGGGAAAATGGAGTTTAAACAAATTATTCTATCTTGATTCCTATGAAGTTTGGGAAATCTCTCTTTTAATTTTAGACATTGTCAGTGTTTGTGTGTGAGAAACAGTCCATAGCTTGATGGAAATAAATGCTGAAGAATGCATCACTGGAGGGATTTGTGTATGGATTGGCTCTCTCAACTCTTCTGCATTCTATTTACAGAAATAAGTTAGTTTTCACTAATTAGACACGACTGGTGTGAAATTTGGAAGGTGTTAGTGAAACAGACAATTTTCCTTCCCAATTTTGGCTGTTTGCGTGACTTTGTGCAGAGTGTTCCTGTATCTGTGCCCAAGCTGCTGGATTACAGGAAGCCATGTGGTGATGGTCGTGACATCAGCTTCCTGATCCTCTGATGGCAGCTATGGGAATGTTTCTGAACTTGCAGCTTAAGTGGTGACTTTAGAAAGAGTAGCTTCCCCTTGGGGTATTTCTAAATTTTTACTAGAATCATATTCATAAGTTCATCCTGGAAAGTCTCTTTCAGAACCTCCAGCAACATTTAAGTCTCTAATTCCCTGCGTTAAAGCCTTTACCGCTTAAAATACCTTCATTGAGTGCCACTGAATCTTGATGCCTGGGTTTGCCTAAGCAGTGAGTATTTCTTATTTACACAGCTTCTCTTTTTGAACAGTCTTGCAAGAGAATTACCTATGTCTTTAAGCCTTTGTGAAAAAACAACTCTGGGTTTTCCTTTTTGTGTATTTCCTTTTTGTGTATCTTTGTTTTCTGATTCATTAATTTTTGCTCTTACCTTTATTGTTTCTTCCCTTCTACGGTTAAACAAAATTATTCTGCTCTTCTTTATATAATTACTTAAGGTGTATATTTAGTTCATGAACTTTCAGCCTTTTCTGCCCTAAAATAAGCATTCAAGCCCACAAATTTTTCTTTATGTAGTGTATGGCTGCAACACATGAGTTTTGATGTGTAATATATATTTATGATGGTTTAGTTCAGAGTATTTTTTATTTTCAATCATACATGTTTTATTTCTATACACTAAGGATATTTAACAAATTTTTAAAAACTATACATGTAGGAGGTGTTAAAGAATGGTTTTGTTATTGATTTCTAACTTACTTGCATTGGCCTATAGAATATGGTTTGTCTGTTAACAATTTTTAGACATGTTAAAGTTTAGTTTACAGCCTAACTTATGGTCAATTTTTATAACTTTGCATGTTTGCTTTAAAAGAATTTTGTACTTTTAGGAAGCACATCAGGATAGTTAATTGTCTTGTTCAAATATTCTCTATTTTTTTCAGATTCTTTTATTGTTTGCTCTATCAGTTATTTAGAGAGGAACATTAAAACTCTTCCTCTATATTAGTAGATTTTTCAACTTCTCTTGAAGTGCTATTTAAAAAATATTTTGAAGTTATATTAACACATACAAGTTTAAGATTTTTTTGTCCTCCTGACAGAAATAATAATATTGATCATTTGATTATACTGTAGTGACTCCCTCTATCTCTGGTAATGTTTATTGCTTTAAAGACTATTTTTCCTATTACTAATGCCAACTCTCTTTTAGTTAGTATTTTATATACATATCTTTTAACTTTCAACTTTTCTGAGTCTTTATGTCTTAAGTGTGTCTCTACTATACTGTATATATTATTTTTAAAATTTTAATTCCAGTATAGTTAACATACTATGTGTTTATTTTTAAAGATGCAGTCTGACAATCTGTGTCTTTTAACTGGTGAGTTTAATCCATTTACATTTATTACAATTATTGATGTATTTTATTTATTTTTAACATCTTATTTTTGTGCTATTTGTTCTGCTTTTTCTTGCTAATTTTCTTCTTACTTGCTTACTTTTGGATTGACTGGGATTTTCTTCCTTTTCTGTCATTATAGTTTTTCCCTCTACTAGTTAGAGGACTGTAGTATCTTGTAGTAGTTGCCCTAAAAAAATTAAAATATATTTAAGTTAACAAAATCTAAAGTCAATTAGTATATTTATTTTCCTCATAAATAATACAGGAAACTTAGACTGCCTTAATTCCTGTCATGCCCCTACCAATTAATATGCTATTCTCTAGTATTTCAGTTTTTATTTTCCTACTTGGAATTTCTTGTGCTTCCTAAATCTGAAGATTTATATCTATCATTAATTTGGAAAAATTCTCAACCATTATCTCTTCAAATATTTCTTCTTCCCATTGTATATTACCTCTTTCAGAAGCAGCAATAAGATGTAGTACACTCTGTGATCATATTTCTCTATTACTCATTAGTATCTCATTTCCCTCTCTATGTCTCTATCATTCATGCTGAGATATTTCTTCAAATTTATCTTCCAGTTTGCTAATCTCTCTTCAAAGATGTCTAATCTTCATTTATAACCCATCTCTTGCATTCTAACTTTATTTTTAAAAATTTATTATTTTTTACACTTTCCAATTTTAGAAGATTTATTTGGTTCTTTTTCAAATCTTAATAATTTTTTTCCTACTTATTTATTTATTTATTTATTTATTTATTTATTTATTTATTTATTTATTTATTTTGATGTAGTGTTCCATGATTCATTGTTTGTGTATACACCCAGTGGTCCATTCAATATGTGCCCTCCTTAATACCCATCACCAGGCTAACCCATCCCCCACTCCCCTCCCCTCTAGAACCCTCAGTTTGTTTCTCAGAGTCCATAGTCTTTCATGGTTCATCTCCCCCTCTGATTTCCCCCCTTCATTTTTTCCTTCCTACTATCTTTTTTTCTTTAAATTTTTTTATTGTTATGTTAATCCCCATACATTACATCATTAGTTTTTGATGAAGTGTTCCATGATTCATTGTTTGTGCATAACACCCAGTGCTCCATGCAGAATGTGCCCTCTTTAATAACCATCACCAGGCTAACCCATCCCCCTACCCCCCTCCCCTCTAGAACCCTCAGTTTGTTTTTCAGAGTCCATCGTCTCTCATGGTTTGTCTCCCCCTTCTTTTATTTTTTTTTTAACATATAATGTATTATTTGTTTCAGAGGTACAGGTCTGTGAAAGAAGATGTGGTACACACACACCCACACCCACACCCACACCCCCCCCCCACACACACAATGGAATATTATGGGGCCATCAAAAAACCTGAAATCTTGCCATTTGCAATGACGTGGATGGAACTAGAGGGTATTATGCTAAGCGAAATAAGTCAATTAAATCTTAATAATTTTTTAGTAGTATTTCATCATGAATTTGATATCTTCTTAATTTCTTTAAACATACAGGACATGTATATTTTTTGCTTGTATTTGATCATTTTAGATTCTGTTTCCTTGTTGGTTTGCTTTTGGTGCTTATTGCTTTTATTAATTCTTATTCACAGTGGCTTATATCCTTGTATATACTGCCTGATTTTGAACTATGAAATATATTGCTTGGAAATTTGTGTTTAGGAAATCTTGGGATCTAAGTTTAAGGTTGTAGCACTGTGCCTATGGACAGAAACACCAGGGGTCATTGTGGCTGCACAGGTAGTGTGATTCTGGCCCCAAATGCAGTGAAGGCCAGAATGTGGTTTGAAATCTTCAGGGTGGAATTTTCCCCCTCCATTCAGGACTAACATTAGAGCAGTCTTCATATTGTCTCCTTACTATGGTGCTGTTTTCTGGGGGTTTCAATGTTGATTATGTGGCGGTCTTGATCTGACTTAATGCCTTACATAGATCCTACTTCTTCCATTTTCCCCACACAACCTCCAGAGATGAGAAGATTGCTACACCTTTCAGCCTCAGGCTTTGCTTACCAATATGTATTCGGGATTTGTCATCATTTTTGGTGTGTGATAATTTCCTTTAAATTCTTGCCAGTCTAGCTAGAAAAAGATTTAAAAATGAATATTATAGATAATTTTTAGTAGTTCTGTATTTGGATGCTTTGTGAGTATATGCTTTTGGTTATCTTAATAAAAATGGAAGCTGCTGGAGAGCTACTGGGCTTAGGCTTACCTGATCCAGAGACTTAGACTGTCACTTTCCTAGAGCTTCTCTATCCCAGGTCCTCATGATGACAATAGAAAGGATCCCAGAGGAGACTGTCACTACAGGAGATCTCTATTGTCTGTTCTTTTAACTTGGTCTTCTCAGTTACAAGTTGCTTAGAGAAAATAAAAGTCATCATAACATAAAAGTACTCACTAATCAAAAGAGGAATGACCAGTCTTCACGGAAACCCCATTCCTTTCTTATCATTGTCTTTATTATGTCAGATATTGCTATGCAAATGTATGCAAAATATTTGCAGAGTGAATTTGTGGGTCTTGCAGTAGAGGCAGGTAATGAAAATGATGTTGGGGAACTGTTCAAATCTTGGGCCCAGCCCTTGAAAAATGAGCTTCTGATGGGCTATTCCAGTTGACAAGTGAAGAGCAAAAAGTTGACAAAAACAGTGACATGATAAGTGTTTTAAAAGATCAAGAGGGATACTTGTAAGTATTGAGGAAGTGCTCTGATTTTTTTTTTTCAAAACCGAACCTCTTTCGAGCACCAAGGAAATTGAATATAAAATGTAGGATGTCATGTTGTGACGTCCTCCCCATTAGTACTTGGTGTGTGGTTTGTTTAATAAGAACCTAAAATAAAATTAATTACAAACAAAAGAAATTTGTTTTTATGATTTTCAGTTCAAAATATTTCCTGACGGTGTTCTTGGGATTGTTCCTCCAATATAAGCTATAAATTGTCCCACTTCTTACTTTTAGCCCTGGGAATGCCTTTTTTTCTTCATGGGGACATGGATCTAACCAGACATTGGCGTCTGCTTCTTCTATCTTGTTGCCATGCTATGGTAATGGAGAACACTGTCTCTTGTCTACAAGTTGATGGGAGGAATAACTGCTAGTTGGGATTTGGGCTGAGAACTGATTTCCCAAATTGGGCAGAGATCCACCCAATGTTTTGACCCTTCCTGAGCATGTCGCAGAAGAGTTGTAGTGCCCTTTGGATTCCTCTAGTACTCTAGTGGTTAAGGGTATAGACTCACAGGCCAGAGACCCTGCCTCTGAAACCCAGTGCTACCTCTCCTGGGGGTGTAGCTTGGCGAAGTGGCTCAACCTTCCTGTGTTTCTGTTACTTCATTTCCAAAAGGAGTGTACTTATGGTTCTTGCCCAGTAGGTTTGTTATAAGGACAAAAAGGAGTTATTATTTGGGAGTGTTTAGTAAATGTCAATTAAGTGTTTGTTAAAATGAATTCTATGGACTCCATCATATTGAAAGTGAATGAATTCTGAGACTTCAGACATGAAGTGACACAGAACAGCTAGGAGGATCATATGCATGTGTGTGTGGTTGAAGATGATCCTGAATTAAGGAGCACTCAGCACCGCTAAACCTTCTTCAAATGTCAGAGCCCGATACCGGCACACAGAAAGTAAAGCAAGTATTTGCTGGGGGCCGAGGATTCTGAATTATTCATGAAGGCTTTGCAATCTCGAATCCTTTAATTCCATCATATCTCTAGTACAAAAGGCAAAGCCGATGTTTTCTAGTTATAGATTTTGTAAAATAAAATCCTTCAGCTGTGCCAACCTGGTAGAAGCTATTTTTTAAATATAGGGTATCAGCTGCTGTATCTATTACTTCAATTAAAGCCTACCACTGAAGGAAAACCAGGAGAAACCTAACCCATGGGAGGAAAAAAAAACATCACGAACTGAGGTGTTTCGAATCTCTGAGTGTGATATTAAGCTCGTGGGACCTTGCTTTGGGATTTCTATACAAAGACAAAGACTGAAGATGGCAAATTAATTCTTTCCTAAGTGAAGCCACACTATCCAGTACCTCAAGTTGAAGACTGGCCTTTTGGGGGTTTCCTTGTTGACCAAGCACCAAGATCATGTTCCTGGTTTTTGTGCCTTTTGCTCATGCAGCCCCTGGCTGCCACCCCTCCACCTCGTTTTCTTTTCTACCTTTCCAATCCTGCCAATTCCTTAAGCCCCAGAACAGATTTCACCCCTTCCCAGGACATCTCCCCTAGACTGATCCAAGGGGAAGTGATCTCTTCTCATTTGAGCTCTTCAAGGGTCCTTTCAATTCCCTTCTTTGACATGTAGATGCATTGTTGGATACTGTCTGTCTCAGATTTTCATCTAGAATGTAATTTTAACAAAGACAGGAATTCTATTTACACTTTTCAAAATCCCCACACTATTAAGCATAACAGGTGGTAACTAAACAGCTACCAAAGGGTTGGATTCTGGGACCCTCAGTTCTAGACCTGGCTCTGCCACCAACTTGCTAAAGGAAATTTTGGCATATTGACTACATGCACTGTCACACAGATATGCACCTTACCGCACGCATGTGCCTCACTGAGTGCTTATCATGTTTCAGTATTTTTCTAAGCACTTTACATGTGTTAGCTAATTCTTATAGCTTAAAACCTTATAGGTTTAATCCTTATAATACATCTAGGAAGTAGGCACTGTTTGTCACCATTTTGTCATCACAAGAAAGTGAAGTGCTGAGCAGTTAGTTGAGTAACTTGCCCAAGGACACAGCACCAGCAGAAGGTGACAGGGCCAGAGTTCAGACCCATGCAGTCTCATGCCTCCATCTCTTGACTCCAACAGTAATAATAATAACCCCATGTGATGGCTTTCTGATGTGTTAACTTGGTGAGGTTAGAATCCCTGCTGTTGAATCAACACTAGTCTAGCTGTTGGTGTAAAGGGATTTTGAGCTATAATTAAAATCCCTACTCAGTTGATTTTAAGCAGAGATGATCTCGGGGAGTCCATGTAGGCTTGAGTCAGTCACTTGGCTTGCCAGCAAGGTTGAGACTCCCCGGAGAGAAGAGAAGCACGGCATGTCTCTGCCATGCAGCTCCCCACTGCCCATGACTTTCTCTTCCTGACTCCCTAGGCTGTGGGTTGCAGACTTGCTTAGCCAGCCTGACAGTCCCAGGAACCCAGTCCTTGTAACCAATCTCTCCGTGCACATGTCTCGTACTGGTTCTGCTTCCCTGCTTGGACCCTGCCTGAAACATGCTGTGACATTGTCTGGAGCCCTCCTGCCCGGAACATACTGCTCCCTTTAGGAGATCTCTGGCATCTCTAGTGTCTGCTGGGGAAACCCTTCCCTCCCCATGAGCTCGGGTTCTGGCCGAGGCCACAGCAGACAGAACCAGCGCTTTCCCTCCTTAGTCCCATTGCCCTTTGCATGCAGTCCCTACTTCCCAGTACTTAGGACACTCTTCTCCGTATTCTAGGTAATTCCACACCCTCCACAGTGGACGGGGAACAGTTTGAGGGTCGTGGCTTTTCTGACAGATCTATCATCAGAGCCAAGGGCAATCCTAGCTCATGCAGAGCGCTCTGTGGATGTGAAGGATTAAGATTTCCTTGGGCCAAGTCGAAAGGGGTTGCCTTCTGGCTTTGGTGGTCAGGAAATCTGCTTTTTTTTTTTTAAGTGGGCTGTTTACTAAGTGCTTCCTTTTTTTAAAAGATTTTATTTATTCATTTGAGAGAGAGAGAGAGAGCATGAGTGGAGGGGGGAGGCAGAGGCAGAGGGAGAAGCAGACTCCCCACTGAGCGGAGAGCCTCATGTGGGGTTTGATCCCAGGACCCTGAGGTCATGACCTGAGCTGAAGGGCAATGCTTAACCATCTGAGCCACCCAGATGTCCCTTGTTAAGTGCTTCTAAATCTAGGAGCCCACACAGCTAGAAACAGGATTGTGGTAACTAACTGGTAATACTACATTCATAGTAATGATTATCTTTAAAGATTTAACTCCTTTTAACTGCAATGCTTCAATCTTTTTGAATTTGTCCTAAATTAAAATTTGCAACATATCCACAAGTTTCAGGAAGAATGAGGTGTGTGTGTGTGTGTGTGTGTGTGCGCGTGTGCGCGTGTGCCCGTGTGTTACCAAGGGACAGTCATCCACTAGTAACCTACACTTGTAGGAATACATATCCATGTCCAGCAACCAGTGGTTATTGTGCATTTGTAGGAATATCTTCTCCAGAATATCCAGGCCCCAAATTAACTGAAATATCATCAGAGTAATGTTTGGATTCCTTGTCTCGGTTCCTAATACACTGCAGAGCACAGCGAAGTGTGGTAGGGTTTGGAGTTCCTGTTCTCAGAAGTCACAGGTGGCAGCCCGAGGTCCCTCCCAGAACAACGCGCTCTACCAGGCAGGACAGACACGGGACTGGAGACCATTTTGCTTTGGTGGTGTTCCAGGGCAGAGCCGCCCCATGTTGTGTCCCTGGCTCTCCATCCGCAAGGATGTGCCTGGGTGGGACCATGCTGCTCTTTGTGTGTGTACACACGGCCGCTTTGTCAGGGGACTTTGCTATACACATGGGTGAGCCGGGCCTCCCTGCAGAGGAGGACAGAGCTGGACACGGCACAATTTGCTGCAAATGCCTATGTCAGCTGTGACTGTTTGAAGACAAAGCCGCTCCAGGCGGCATCTGACATTTCCTGCAGCCCATGCATTCACCCCGCGGAGCGCGCGGTCCTCCTGCAGGCAATGGTCCCTACAGGAAGTTCTCCACTGGGATTGAGCACAAACGAACTCGGAGTCCGAGGGGGAGGATGCAGTTGGTGAAATTCGACTTTCAGTTCAATTCAGTGGTTTTATTGTAAAGTAGGAAAAAAAAATCAAATAATTCCCATCCTGTTTACTCTGCATATATTCACTTAGGATTGTTTGGAGTCCAATTCTTGTCCTTTCTAAGCCTAATTCATTTCCCTCTTTCCTAGGGATAATCTCTGACTTTTTTAACCCTTGGGGAGAGAAGTGATCTTTCTTAGTAATGTTCTAATAGTGTTCTAAAAGCAGAAATAAGAGAGGGGTTTGTAAGTATGCTCTCTCCACTCCTTTGTGCTCTCTTTAAAATTTTCTGTTCAAACGGTTTTATACAAAAATGCCCCTGTCTGGTGTGAGGGCTACTCACTAAGCTTGAGCTAACAGAAGGGCATGAAAATTTTGAGAAAGAAAATTACTTATTTTCTTTTGAAATTGGTGGCATAGGGTGGGCAGGCTGAAGGAAGTTGGGGCAAAGCCCCCTTGCTTCTGTCTTTGTGTCAGAGCATCCTCCTACTATAGGAGGGGGAGTCTGAGGCCCCAGGAGCTCTCCTTCCCTCCCAGGTGAGGGCAGACTAGCCTGACGAATGGGATGAATCGAAGGCCTGGTTGTTTCCTGCTGTAACAGGTTTCCTCTAGTTGTCCCGCCAGAACCTACCTTTAAAAACTCTGTTGTCGGTTTCTGGATGGAAGGCAGCACGGGGAGGAGGAAATGTTCAAAGATAGGATGGGACCGCTCCCAGACAGGGTTGTTAGGAAAGAAATTTCACAGCGATTCGTGGGGAATTCTTAGGGAAGAAAGCTCTAGACCCTCGGGAAATGGCAAATGTACAGGAAGAGGGTGGGAGCTCAGAATGCAGCAAACTGGAATAATCGAGAGGTTCCAAACGCACAAGCAGGGCTAACTGGGGGTCCATCCCGATGACTGAATTTCAAACAGGAAGACTTTAGATATAACGCAGATGGTTTCTCGAGCACATTTACAGTCTTGCCTGGAGGGAAGCACTGAGGAAGTAGTGTTTACTACTTAACGTTAGTTACGTTGGTGGGACGTGGCATGAAGGCTCAGCTTGGTCACTAGCCCCCCAGCACCTCCTTTTTCATTGTGTCTGGCAGGGGTTTGATCGCCCTCCATAGCCTGACAGGCAGCAGGTGATTAATAAATATGACCCTTATCTGCCACGAGAACCAGAAACGCATCTACATGAAAGCCTCACAGCTGGTCACCGAAGGGGGATTGCTCTGTCCTGATAGACAGTGGCTATTTTCATATTTAGGTAATTCTGTTGGGAAAACATTCAATTGGTCAGAAGGCTTGAAGGAGTTCACTGGAAGGAAAATAATAGTTGAACCTAGTGTAGTGTTAACCTGTCCTTTAAAATGAAAAGCTATATTCAGTTCCATAAAATGTCAATCAAATCATTTACTCGTTCCGCCTATTAAGAGCGCCACAAAGTGCTCACCTTTCAGCGGGGGAAACAGACTCACCAACGAATAATATCACCAGCAACATCACATGGTTACTTGGACCATGTGACCTCAGCATTTGGTGGTGGATAAGGGAGCTAGGAGCGTCTTCAAGGGTTAGACTACTTTTGAGTTGAGTTTTAAAAGACATATGCAGATTTGCCAGGGAGAGATGGGGGCCGTGGGGGTGTTAGGAAGACAACACTTTGCGTATGTTCAAGAGGCGAGCACACTGACTCAGGCCAGCCTTGCATGTTGGTTCTCCTTCATGTGAAGTGACCAGAGCATCAGTTGTTTTTCCCGTGGTTCCGTTGGTCTCTAAGTGCTCTGTGCTATAGAACTGGAGGCCAGGATGGAGTAGAAACTCTGTTCTTTTGGCCACGGTGGCACCTCTCGGTCATGAGAAGTGACACAGGAGGCTCTAGAAGAGCAATCGTGCTGTGGCTTCGTGGCTTCTCCTCCTTCGAGCCATGCTCCGAGTGCATGGCTCAATCATCCTGTCTTTCCTGGTCCAGCCATGTGCCCTGGCCAGGACTATGTCTACCCTCCCATCTTTCCTGACTAATTTTGAGAAAGTAAAATCTACTACAAAACAAAACCATATAAAATATTAAACCTAGGCTCCTAAATCAACATCAGTATGACCTCAGCTTTGAAGTTCCGAGGGTAATCATAATCTTCCTAAGCAGAATAAAGGCAAATTTAACTTAGAGTTCAGCTTGTTAAAGGTAACCCCCCCCGCCCCCGCCCCTTGGTAATGTACTTGACATCTTAATCAAACATAGATGTTATGGATTGCATCTTTTAAAAATTACACAGCCATACGCATGAGTGTTTGCACACACACGTATCTCAAATGAGTTTTTTTCTCCCAGTAACTGGGGCTAGGCTAATGAATGAATTCCTTTTCACTATTTCTAGCTGACTTTGAAGACAGATGAAGCAACCACCGTTGTCCTCTTGTGTGCTTCTTCCCATGCTTCTTCCAACATTTATTGGACACTTTGTCTGCTGGTCTTGTGTTAAAGGCCTTATTTTTATTCTCTCAGCTAATTCTCACAACCACTGTATGAGGCAGGTGGTATTATTACTCTAATTTCCCAGATGAATAAACCAAGGCTTACAGAGAGGAATTGTTCAAGGTGATAGGCAGCTGGTAAATGGGGCAGTCTCAATGTAAACCCAGATAATTACAATCCAGGGCCCATCGTCTAACCCTCTCTTTTACTTAGTAAGCTCCCTTGATAGACAGAAATTACCATGCCTACCACAGTGTATGCGGATATGGGTAATATAGGTTGAACTGAACTGAAGTACAAAGTGTTTTATCTCTGTGCCCCAGGTAAGCGTACATCAGTGGTTTCAACAAGGGCCATTTTGTTCCCATTAGACATTTGACAATATCTAGATATGTATATGTGTGTGTATATATATATATATATATATATATATTTTAAGATTTTATTTGTTTCAGAGAGGGCAAGAGTGAGAGAGATCCCAGAGGGAGAGGGAGAGGGACAAGCAGACTCCCCGCCGAGCAGGGAGCCCGACGCAGGACTCAATCCCAGGACCCTGAGATAGTGACCTGAGCCAAAGGCAGACACTGCACCAACTGAGCCATCCAGGTGCCCCGAGATATTTTTGACTGTCACAAGTGGGAGAGAGGGTGCTACTGGCATCTAGTGATTAGGCCAAGGATGCACAGGACAGCCCCCACAATAAAAAGTTATCTGGTCCAAAATGGCAGTAGTGCCAAGGGTGAGAAATCCTGGTGTACCTCATTTTGGTAAACCTCTGTGAAAGACTAAGGCAAGATTAGCTCTGAAAACCCTAGCGGCAAAAGACTCATACTTACCCCATGTTTCTTAAAGAGGTTTTGAGCATTTTCATTAGTGAATCCCTTTTAAGAGTAGTTGCCATGCGGGACGTGGTGCCTTATCTGGTCATTCTTCCAAGAGGGGACTTTAGTAAGAAGTGGGTTGTTACCCACTGTTATGGAAATGCTCTGCCAACCAGGGATGGGAGGTTTTGTGCAAGGCTTATGCGCTATGAACTATGGCTAAAACTTTCTTTGTGTAGCTTAAAAACTTTAAAGAAAAGTATACAGTGTACTTGTAGCATGTTTGCCTCCTGAAGAACATGTTTATAAACATGGGCTAGCTGGATTTATCTAGTTGCATTCCTGTCGAGTCACCAAACACACTAAAACTGTCACTGAATTCTGCATCTACTTATGTTTCCTTGGAATTAGAAAAATAGTTCTACTGTTGTATGTTTATCTAGATTTGATGGACTATCATAAAGTAAATTTGGGGAATGTTAGGTTTTTTTTATGCTTTCAGTGAAAAGCTTAAGTATTGGTGTTACATCTATAATTTATCCGTGTGCTCTCAAGTAACATTTTATACCACTGTAAACAATCCCTTCTCAATAAATATATCCTTGTAACAGTGGACTGTGATATTTATTTCTTAATGAAAACAAAACAAAACCACAAATCCCCACCACTGCATTGTTTTGTTTGCCAATCCTTAATAAGCTGAGTAGGTTGTGATGTTTGCTACAGTCACACATGTTGGAGTTTCAGGGATGGTGCTGTGGGCAACTGTGTGGTGCCACTAGCCTTTAAATGCTCAAGGCATGGGTCCTTTGTAGCATCTACAGGCTCACTGCTAAGAGTAACACAAGAGTCGTTCAGTTGTTGACCAACCAATTTCTGCTTAGGTAGATTAAATTTCTGGCTCAATATATCAAGCACATAAATTGCACATCAAAAGTTAAGTAGATAATATATTAAAAATAAATATGTCCAAAAAGGTCATTGTCTGTTGATGTCCTAAGGCTCTTCCTTCTAGCAGTTTTATGGTTTTAGATTTTACATTTAGGTCTTTAATCTATTTTGAGTTGATTTTTGCATATGGTGTGAGATAAGGATCCAATTTCATTCTTTTGCATATGGATATCCAGTTTTCCCAACACCATTTATTGATGAGACTACGCTTTCCCTGTTGTGTGTTTTTAGCACTTGCTAAAGATCAGTTGACTGTAAATTCTTGGATTTATTTCTGGATAACCCTAAAAGCATAGACGACAAAAGCAAAGATAGACAGAGTGGGATTACGTAAAACTAAAAAGCTCTGCTGGACAAAATAAATAATCAGCAAAGTGAAGAGAATATCTGTGAAATGGGAGAAAATATTTGCAAACCATCCATTTGATAAGAGGCTAATATCCAAAATATAGAAGGAATTTAGACAACTCAATAGAAAAAATAAACCTGATTAAAAAATAGGCAAAAGGCCCAAATAGTCATTTCTGGAAAGAAGACATACAAATGGCCAACTGCATAAAAAGATGCCCAGCACCATCATCAGGAAGATGCAAATCAAAACCACAATGAGATATCACCTCACACCTGTTAAAAGGGCTAGAATCAAAAAGACAAGAAATAGCTAGTATTGGTGAGGATGTAGAAAAAGGGAACACTTGCACACTGGTGGTGGGAATGTAAATTGGTGCAGCCACTGTGAAGAAGAGTATGGAGGTTCCTCAAAAAATTAAAAATAGAACTACCATATGATCTAGCAATCCCACTTCTGGGTATACATTCAAAGGAAATGAAATCACTATGTTGAAGAGATATCTGCACTCCCATGGTCATAGCAATATTCCTTACAATAGCCAAGATGTGGAAACAACCTGTGTCTGAAGGAATGAAGGAGTAAATAAATTTTTTTAATATTGTGTGTATCTATATATAAATAATACATATATTATATATTCTTTCTCTGTAATATTATATATTATGTGTAATATATTCTGTTATAACAGAAATATATGTTTGTATACATAAATGTATATATATATATAAAATTATAACAAAATACTGTTCAGTCATAAAAAAGAAGGCAATCCTGCCATTTGTGACAACTCAATAAACCTGCAGGACATTAGGCTAAGTGAAATAAACCAGACACAGAAAGACAAGTACTGCATGATCTCACTTATATGTGGAATCTGAAAAAGCAGACAGGGGGAATGGTAGTTGCCAGGAACTGGGGGGGAAGACGTTAGTCAAAGGGTACAAAATTTCAGTTACACAGGGTGAATAAGTTCCAGAGATCTAAGGTATAGCATAGTGATTATAGTTTAATAATACTGTATTGTGTGCTTGAAATTTGCGAAGAGAGTAGATCTTAAGTGTTCTCACCACACACACATATAACTATGTGAAGTGATGAGTGTGTTAGTTAGGTTGATTGTGATAATCATCTCACAATGTATATGTATATCAAAACAGCATGTTGTACACCTAAATATATACATATTTTATTTGTCAACTAAATCTCAACAAGCTGGAAGAAAGGAAAAATGGACTTAGCTCATGAAAAATAAATGTGGTGTTAAAATAATTCCAAAATTTGCCAAAAATTGTTAACAGGTATGATTGGATTTTAAAATTGAGGTTTAGATTGGAGCACCCACTAGCATAGGCATTGTTAGGCGATAAAAGATCCTCCAGTGCAATGGCCTTATATTTCTATGATGAGATGACTTTCTAAATGCATAAAAATAAGCTTCAAGATGATGCGTTGCTCTTCACACTTTTAAGTGATGACATACAAGGCATGGCTTATATATTTATAAGATGAACCAATGCATGGAAACTTGAATTTGGGAAACAAAAAACATAACAGGTTGATCTAAAATAATAAAATGTGTATTCCAGTTGAAAAAAAAATTATTCCCCAATATCCATGATGCTTTTTTAGGTACACACCTATAATTCCTTCAGCCTAGTTAACCATGTCCTAATCTCCAAAACACACGCAAACCTCCTACATTCACACCTAACCGGTAAGGTGTGAACACCCAACACTTTAGAGCAGCCAGTCCACACCTACAGGCTGGCCACAGATCGGCAGTCACATGAATGATGGGCTGGTCTGATCAAATTCCTTGTTCCTTAAGAACTTGAATTAGAAGTAAAGAAAGTGTTAGTAGGAAGAGAAAGAGACACAGGTGTTTCTGTGACTGTGGATGATGGAGTACTAGAACGAAGACCCACACACCCCTGCTGGTGGCAGGGTTGGGGGAGGGTCCCCTTCTTCCTCCAGCCAGAGTCTAGCTGCCCAGTTACAGCATTGATTCTGGGCTCCATGAGTGATCTCTTGTCACTTCTCACATAAACACCTCCTTCTCTGCTCAACCTAGAGGCATTTTTGTCCCAGGGAACCAGATGAGTCTGAACTGGAACATACTAAGGGAAAGGAACCTCTCCACCTGTTTGGAGAAGAAATAAAAAACAAAAACTTCAAGGTACCAAACATTATTTGAGGTTGTGTCTGCTTGTTTGCTTTGGCTAGAGACCTAAATGAAAGGCAAAGTTGGTTTTGTAAGATGACTCATTTGTAAGTGACTCAAGTCAAAGTGCTTGGAAACCTTCCATTCTTCATATATCCTTAAGGCTAAGGCATTCCTGGTGCCTCATCTGGGCTTCTGGTGGGACCGAGGAGCTTGCCCATGCTTGCTGTCCTAGACATCATGTCTGAGGACTGTTGACCAGGGATTTTTACAGGGTTCTGATTTAAATCTAGTGGGGCATTTGGGCTCCTTAGCAAGAGGGGCAAGATTAATTCTCAGTGTTATCATAATGCTATAATTTAGACCACCCATAACACTGTTCACCATAATTTCCCCTGCTGTACTTGACGTGGAACTGTTCACAGTAATATCCTCCCCCCACTATGCTTGACGTAGAGCTGCCGTTGGACGTGTGTCATACATAATCAGATGTCAAAACTATGATTAGCATTTTAAAGCTCTTGTGGCCCTGATTTATGCCTTCGTCTCCTGAGCTTCCCTAGTTAATATATAAAACACATTAAGGTAATATTCGTACCTCCCTTAACCTATAGGACAGATAGGAGGCAGCTTGTTGATGTGGTATGTGAGGCTTAGGTGAGACCCATCCCTCAATGTCTGTGTTATGTGTCTGTGCCCAATGCCAGAAATCCATTCAATAAATCACCTCTACAGCATATACTGAATGGATTAATAACTTTATGTGTTCATTCAGGTGACATTTGTGATATCTCAGACATTGTACAAGGCATTGGTAAGGAAAGGGGGAAGTATAAAGGAAAGAGATAAAAATGAGTAAGACATAAATTCTTCTCTCATGAAGTTTATACTATAGTATGCACATAGCCACGGAAACATGAAAAAAAATGTAGTGTTGGGGGAAAGCCTGACAGTGATTGTGGCTAGACTGCAGAGGGCTTTGTGGGAGAGAATCTTGGGATGTAAGTTTTGAAGGGCAGGTTGTGCCCGTTAATGGAAGGTCTCACACATTCTATCTGTCAAGGTGAAGTCAGGAAAAGAGGAACCACACTGGGTGTTCCAAAAGAGGGAGTTTAATATAGGGGATTGATCTCACAGGTATGGATGTGAAAGGGCTAAAGGGGAAACCTGAGGTAACCTTGACATAGGACTTCAGGAAGCAGGTGCCACCCTCTAGCTTGGGAGAGTGAGGGAAGAGATGGGGTTTTCAGAGCTGAGAGTCTGGAAGGAAGGGTCTTATGGAGGTGAGGTCAGGCTTCTGAGGAGGGCCATGAGCCAGCTGCTTCTAGGGCCCCTGAGGGGCACACTTGGGCTGTTTCTGGGAGCACAGACAAGTCAAAAGCTGGAACCTACTGTGACCACTGGGCCACAGTACCATCACTGTATGATGCTGATAGGAAGCAGATGGGAGGCAGAAATTTCTTTCTTTCCCACCCGCTTGTCTCATAGTTTCTTTCCTAGTGTCTTCTAGACACTTGTCAAAGACTAATAGGAGACATCTAGTGAGGGAGTCTAAAAAGATGGAATAGAGAGTCAAAACCCAGCATCATGCAAGAGTTGAAAAGAGTGGATTTGGAGCCGAGAACCAATAGCAAAGTAACCAACCTACAGGCAATAGGACAGTTTCAAAATCTCTTTTTGCAGAAAAAAGATTTTTCAAAAGTTTTTAAACAAGGGTGAGACATAATCTTGCTATACATACAGAAGCCAAACTGTCTAAGAGTTGAGGCCCGAGGGTAGGGCTGATAGTCAGGAAGCTGTGGCAGATTGCTTTTTCCAGCACATATCGTACCTCCCATCCTACAAACTCTTCAAAGTGACTTTGCCACTTCTTTCCAATTGCAAGGGGGCATCTACCCTCACCCCACTTGAATTGGGTGGGCTTGGGACTGTGAAGGAGGAGATGATTTGTGACTTATGAGACTAGGGAAGGAAAGTCTCTACAGGTTCTTTTTAGTGTTCTTTAAGATGCTCATGCTCAGAATCTGGCCACCATGCTGTGAGGAAGCTCAAGTAGCTGTAGAAGAGACCAGGTAGACAGTCAGCTGGCAGCCAGGATCAACCTTCAGACATGAGAGCCATCAGATTGTTGCAGTGCCCGGCCATCTTGTTACTCCAGTACGTCCTTTCTACCTGAGTTCCCATAGAGTCCATGATCATGGTGCATGGTTGCTGTTTTATGCCACTGAATTTGGGATGGTTTGTTAAGTAGCAATGGTAAATGGAACAGGAATTATGATTAGGGCCTCTTCAAGAGAGGATAAAGACATGCTACTGGGCAATGCAGTGGGGGTGGAGAAAAGAGAAGAGAATGAAAGATGATTTTGAAGGCAGAATGGGCAATATTTGATGGCTATTGATGACCTTAGTTGATAGGGAGTATCAAAGAAGGCACAGATTGGGGCAGGGTGGTGGTAGGGCAGTGAGATATGTTTATGTATATTCTGTGTGTGTGTGTGTGTGTGTGTGTGTGTGTGTGTGTGTGGACAATATCTTACTTTGTTTCAGAAAGAAATAGGATAGCAAATAATAAGTTTAATTCTGAATGGGTAGCATATGGGGTGTATGTGGTCGAAATGCTTGCACAGTGTCTAGAAATAGGGGTCTGGAGACAAGTAAGATATAAATATTAGAGTCATCATGTACAGAAGGTGAATGAGCTCACCTTGGAAAGACGGATAGAGTGAGAAGAAAAGAGGGGTAAGGACAGAACTCTGAGGAAAGTTAACATTGAAAAAGGCAAGGGATTATCACAGGAGAACAAGAGAAGGGGAACCAGAAAGTCATCTTGCAGAAATCACTGATGAAGAGAATTTCAGGAAAGACTCAGTTGCTAGAAGCGCCAAATTCTGCAAGAGTGGCTAGGGTGAGGTTGGAAAGAGAGTCTGCGTTAGTTCCTATTGTCACTGTAACAAAGTACCACAAGTTGGGTGGCTGGAAACAATAGAAAATTTTTTTTTTCTCACAGTTATGGAGGCTAGAGGTCCAAAGTCAAGGTGTTAGTAGGGCCCTGTTTCCTCTAAGAGCACTAGGGAAGAGAATGGCTTGCCTCTTCTGGTGTCTGGTGGTGGCCAATCTTTGGTGTCCCTTTGACTGGGAGACACATCACTCCAGTCTCTGCCACACGGCACTCTCCCTGTTGTGTCTCTCCATATGCCTCTTCTTGCAAGGACACCAGTCAGATTAGATCAGGCCACATCTTAATGTCCTCATCTTAATGTGATGATATCTGCGAAGACTCTATTTCCAAATTAGGTCACATTCACAGATTCCATGTGGAACCCAGCACAAGTCTCCCTCAGCGATGGTTGGAGAAAAAAAATGTTTCAGGGAGGGTTGGGGGCTCCTGCAGATGGCATTTGCATAGAAGCAGAGTAGGAATCGGGGTGTGTGTGTAGCTCCCCAAAGCAGCTGGCCAGGGGAGAGGAGAGTAGTGGCAGCTCACGGGGGAGGCAGGTAGGTGTTTCCTCCTTGTTTTCCCTGGATGGGAGCAACTGGGAAAAGTTTCTAGGCTGGAGAATGAAGCCAGTCCTTAAGGCAAGAGTGGGGAGGGACAATGGATGGAGCCAGGTCCGGGGAAAGGAAGGAGCCATGGGGTTTGGCTCAAGATTGGAAAGCTAACCTGGAAGGAGGAGGATCCTCAGCCCAGAATAGAGATGTCAGCCGGGGGGCCAACCAGCAACCAGAATGAGGAGCAGATGGAGCTGGACAGGCTGCAGACTCGAAGGAGCTGCTCTTTTTTCCTTCTCGGCGGGTCTAGATCTGCTTCATTGTTCTCTTAGTTTTAAAGGTAACCATGAAAACATATCACTGCCATCTGGCTCCTCAAAGGCACAGAAACTCTGTGGCTTGTTTCTGAAGCCATGATTAAGCAGTCAGTGCCATGTCCAGGGCTGGCGTCGGCTCTGATGACAATGGGCGCACCCTTGGGGGTCCCTGTGGGAAGCCAGTTCCCCTATACACGCAGAGAAGTGGCGGAAAAGAAGGGGGAGGGCAACCATGAGGCCCCAGAACACAGTGAAACCAGTTGATTAATGTCAGTCCCAGCTTTATTTATTTGGGGTGGGGCTGTAGATGCGAAATCCTAGTTAGAGGAGGTTAAGGAATTTCACATGAGGAACTGTTGGCATGTCCTGTGTTTCTGCATTCTGAGCTAAATGGGCTGTTTCACACGAAGCACTTATTCTGTTGACTTTTCTTTCAGGAAAATTGTGCTGGTGGATTTTGAGGGAGTCAGTTTACCCCGTCTGAATTCTGGACTAGTGGAGAAAGATATGTAGAATTCACATAGGGGTCAAATTCGTACTTTTCTGGAAAAACTGGATAGAACAGGGCTTATATGTGAGGCCAAAATGAGCTTCATACTCTTTTTCCCCCAAATTGAACTTATTGGCTGAGTTCACAGGCCCGGCAGATGGACAGCACCTGCTATGGTGACTCATAGTCTGAGGGGACACTGGGTCCCCTCAGTGCAGCTTCCTTTACTTCTGGACTCCAGCTTTCAGAGGAACAGGGGCCACTTGTTGTCAGACTTTCATTGTCTCACTTGTTACATATGTTCTTCGCCCTCCTCAGGAAAGAGCTCACAGGGATGGACAGGAGGCAGCTGCTGAAGCTCCTAGAAGAATGGATGTTTTGGCAGAAGTTCTTATTTTATGGGTTGGCAAAGAGGTAGGAAGAGGGATCCCTCCCCTAACAGACATCCTATTGTTGAATATACATTATGAGGTCTATTTCCATTGTGCGCCTATTTCTCTGGGTAATATCCATGACCTGTGGAAGATTTCATTTTCTTGGGAATAAGTCCAACCCAGGTGAAACCCCCCCCAGGACTTAGAGTCAGAGAGCTAGTTCTGTGTCCTAGGTAATGTGAGACCCTGGGCGACTTATTCAAAGCTCTTTGAGTCACAGATCCCCTATCTCTAAAGTGAGGACAAGAACACTTTGATTAGGAAATATAACGAGATACTTACTGAATGAGTCAGGATAGGTGAGGTCGAGCTGCAACCACATCTCATGGCTTAACATGCATGGTGACTTCTGTGCCACGTACAGTCGTAGCTTCCAGGGCAGCTATCTTCCTCGTGGGGGCTCAGGGATCTAGGCTGCCTCAGTTTTGAGGCACCCCCATCTACCTGCTTCTGTGGTCCACAGCAGAGATTACAGAGGATCTTTACCGGCAATGCACTGACGAGCTGGCCCAAAGTCTGGCCTCCCTCCTGCCAGGTGAGTGCATTCCTCCCACGAGGCTAGAGAAACAGCACTTGATATGGATGAGCATGGGGTCTCTACCTCAAGCACTTATCCTGTTCTTCCAGGGGCCCCCCTGTTCATTTAAATGACATTGGGTCTTCAAGCTGAGAAGAGATTGGGGAGCTGAGGGCCTCTGGTTCAGCGTTCATTGCAATGAATCTCACTGTGGGCGTGGTCATGTCGCCTCTCTGTGATTTTTACAAGTTGAGGAAATACTTGCTTAAAACCTCAGCGTGCAGGGTAATACTATTTCCTGGGTTTTCCTAAGCAGTACCAGATTCAAACATTTTACCCTTCCATATCCCAGTTTTCGGTCTGGGAAATACTTTTATGATTTTATAGCCAAAGATCTTAAGACTTTGGTTAGGACAACAATAAGGATTTCTGATCTTAGGAGAGGTGCCTGGCCTTGGAGAAGGAACTGAAGCCCACTTCTGCACTCTCCTGTGGGTGTGTCCTGTTTATTTACACCTCCCCGTGCTCAGGTTGATCTCTTTGTCCGCAGTGGCTTACTTCTTCTCCACTTCTCTCCTCCCAATCTGAAGTTGCAAGGGCACATTCTGCTTCTCCCACCAAGTTTTGCTTGATGGTTCCAGCTCTCAGTGATGGCTCTTTACTTGCACAAACTACTAAAACACTTAGAATCTGTACTATGTAGTTTAGAAGTTAATTATACCTATCTATTTGTTCTCTAAGTTTCATTGTGTTAGTCTTTTTTTTTTTTTTTTTTTGGATCTAAAATTTTTTGAAGGCACGGTCCATCTTCCCCAATGAATTCAGCTAACATTTTGAATGTCTTATGGGGGGTATAGTCCGCAGGCTTGAGAAGCATGGAATCTGGTAGAGGACAAACCTAAGAATGAATCACTTGGCTATTGGCTGAATACGTCCAAAAACCCATCTCTTAAAACCACGGAATTTGGGGGAATAACTTTAGGCTGGGGGTTGACTCTATACCCCCTCAGAGGGGAAAACAGCAGCATGGTGGTAGCTTAGGGATTAAATCAGAATGTTGATGATTTTCAAAGGTCAGGATGGATGCTGGCTGAGGAAAAGATGCTATTCTACAAGAAAGAAGTGGTGTGTGTAAAGATCGGGGGGGCATGTATTTGGGGGATGGAGAATAGTATATTTTGACTGGTGACTAATTTGCATCTAGTGGGAGGTAAGGCTGGATATGGTCAGAACTGTACTCTGGGAAGATTAATTTGGCATGAAGTTTGAGAACATCCTGGAGGTAGAGATACTAGTTAGCAATCACAACAACCCAGGTGAGAGGTTGGATGGCTCAAACTAGGGTGGTAGGGGTGAAAATAGAAAAGGACAAGTGATAGTTACTTACGGTAGTTAAGAGAATTACAAGTCCAGTGTGCCATGGTAGTTAAGAGAGGGGCTTCATGAAGGAGGATGAAGCCAGCCATGTAAGAAAGCCAGAAAGTGTAAGAAACTCTTGGATCTGATTGTTAGGTGGTTGGCAGTAGCAGGTCATACCTTGGTGGAACCTGTTGCACTTATGAGCACATAAAAGGTGATTAAAAATTACTGTTTGATTTTTGGAGGGCTTCTCTCATGTACCGTGAAAGTTCATGTCATAATGATTGTTATCATTTGATGCATAACAACTGACCTCCAAAATTAGTGGCTTAAAATACCAACCTTTTAATTATATCTCACTGTCATTGGGATTGGGAGTTTGGACAAGCCTCGGCTCAGCACTCCTTCTGTTTCATGTAGAGTTAACTGGGGCTGGGGCTCGTGAGCAGCAAGTAGACTAGCCTGGAGGGCGTGAGCTGGCCGTGCTCAGGTGGGTGAGGTCTGGAGTGGTCAGCTGGAAGGACAGGCTCTTGTGGGCCCCTCTCCTTCTCAACATCCTTGAGTCATGAAGGCCCTTCTTTATCTTTAGCTCTGTCAGAGGCTGTTCTGGAAACATGCCCTTATGATTCCAGGAACCTATCTTTCTAAATATAGGAGTTCTGTGAGGCGGGCCTCAGACATCCTTAGCCAGATGTTTGTCTGTTTGAAATGATCTGTGAGACGCCACCTTAGATCTTCTGTGGTCTTCACAAAGAGTCTTGCACTAACACCCTTGATTCGATCTTTGCCCTCAAGCCATTTTTTCCTTTGAGAATCTTTTGCTGTGAGGGGCTAAGGATAAGAAGGAGTTTTACTTTCAAACCCTGGCAAGCCCTGGCTCCTTCATATTTCCTCTACATTCTGCCAAAAACATGAACAGTTCCCCCCTTGGTTCATCTTTGTTTTCTTGAATTTTATTGTTGGCAGCCCAAAGAAGAGTTCCATGTGCTTCCTGGAAATGTCCTCAGCCAAACTCATGAGTTTAAGGATATACCTTCCATTTTCCATGTTACTGCAAGAGATGATTTCTTGAAATAGCTTGCCCCTGTGTAACGTGGGTCACCCTTCCCCCAGCCTCCAGGAACACTTTCTCATTGTCTTTCCTTCCCACCAACAGGAGCTGTGAAACCTTTCAGACCTTTCTCTACCAGCAGGTCCTAAACCGCACCCTGCAGGTTGTAACTTTTGTCACTTCTAAATAACAAGTATTCTTTTGTTTTTGTTTTTGTTTTTTTTCCTCTGTAAACTATTGCTACGTAACAAGCTAACCCAATACATGGTGACTTAAAACATACATAATTTTGTTACATTTCTTATTTGGGGCGTGAAGAATTTGAACAGAATTTAGGTGGATGATTCTTCCATTTCATGTTGCATTGGCTGGGATTATCTGGTATTATTTGGCTACTAGCTAGGCTAGCCTGGGGTTTTAGGAAAGCTTTCCTCAGAAGCCTAGCACCCTGGCAGGGATAAATGGAAGGCTGTGTTCAGCTGGGCCCCTTCCTCCCCCGCCCCCCTGTCATCTCAGGGCTTCCCCATAAGCCATATAAGGCCCGACTGTTGGGGTCCTTACGTAGTAGCTCAGGCCTCCAGGAGACCAGGGTGGTAACCGCCAGCTCTTTTGAAAGCTATGCCCAGAACTGGCCTACTGTTATTTCCTCCCTACCCTACTAGTCAAAACAGTCATAGACTAGCCCAGAGCCCGGGATGGGGGTGGGGTGGGGTGGGCTGGGGAGAGAAATAGTCCTCTTCTCTCAAAGGGAAGAACGTCAAATAATTTATGCCTATTGTTCGTCATCTACCATAACTCATCATTCAAGTTGATCAATCATAAAAATTATCAGCAAATATGATTTATTAGCATTTAGCACATAGTAGGTATTTAGTAAATACCTCTTAAATTACTTATTGAATATGAACTTGCCACCCCACATAAATGACAGAGTATGGAGGGGACTTTGCGGTAGAGGTAGTTTGGTTTCTATGGACTTGCTCTGTGAACTTGTGCAAATCTCTCCACCTCACTGAACCTCAGTACTCGTATTTGCACAATGTAAATTATATTCTCTTATATGCCACATAAAATCAGTCTATTATGTACCACATAAAAATCTTTAAGATTTTATAAATTCTGAATTGTCTGATGCTCAAGGCAGCTTTAGTGATAAAACATAAGAGCTCTGGGGACAGACAACCGGGTTTTGCCTCAGCTCTGCCATTGAATCTACTGCGGGGCCTTAGTCAACTGTCTAACCCATCTGAGCCCTAATTCCATTCATCAGAAAATGGCTGTTACAATCCTTATCTCACATAGCACATGAAGCACAGTAGACTCGATAGATGGTTCTAGTGGTTTTTTTGTTGTAGTTGCTACTCTTTTGCACTCTGAGACTAGAAATTGAGGTTAGTTGTGTGTGCATCTCATGTTAGTACAAGTCAGTACAAGTAAGTGAGTTATACACGCACCTTCATACTCGGGGCAGGGAAAGGACAAAAGTTTGAAGATTCCGTCCCAGATCAGGTCTGCTTACTGCCATGCATCAGAAAGTGTACAAGGAGAAACACTCACACACAAATGTTGTTTCTCCCACAGCCATGTGATTGCTCTCTAATGTGACAGCTCATTACTGCTTGTTAAGGACTGGCTTTAACAGTAATGTCCTCCGTCCGTGTCTATCACACAGGTAATCCCTGGTGGGTGTGCCATTATGATCAGTTGGTGTTTAATTAACATGTGAAACTTTCTTGTTAAACCAAAATTAAATTTGTAGTGCGTCTACTTGAGATCACTTAGAATGTTGTCAGGACAACATTTTCCTTGGCTGAAATGCTGTATTGTTAGCTTGGATTCTAGAGTTTTGAACGCTGACATGCAGCAGAACACGAAGGAAGGACTCTGCAGATAAAGCCTACACAAGTGGCTTAGTGTGACCGTTAGGGGCGGGGGTCTCATCCCCTAGCTGCCCTTCTCTTTGTGAACTCCTCGAGCCCCGAGAGAAGCCGCCACCCTCAGATCTTGGTCCCCAGGCCGGCAGGCTCCGCGGCACCTGTTGGGAATGCCAGTTCGTGGGTCCCGCCCCACACTCACTGAAGGGAAAACTCGGGGGTGGAGCCCGGAGACCTGGGTTCTCACAGGCGATTCTGATGTCCCCTCAGTTTAAGAACCACTAAGCTAAGGTCTGGTGTCGTGTTGGGATGGGGGAAACAATGAACGTAAACCATTCCTTGAAAGCTTAAATTCATTAAATCACCACCTAGAAAAACACCTACACCCAGAGGAGATCTGTATGTTGGCAATTTTTTCCTTCTTTTGTGTCTTTATTATATTTAATGTGTCAGTCAAAAACACCTGGTTCCCATGGTGATGAGTAATTGGGATATAAATGCACGGGTATGGGTATAAATTCTGAGATGCTTGCAGGAGTCCCATAATCACTTGACATTCAATGGGAAAAGAATGCTGTTTTCTTCTGCCTGGGTTGCATTTTTTCCCCTCTTCCTATGAATCGGTTTAGCCATATCCTTTACTTTATTCGCTCTGTTCTCCCATAACTCTGGAATTCAGGCACATCAGAAGCTATCCATAAACCCCCTGGCTGGAGAGTGAGAATCATACATCCCCAGCCCTGGTGAGGCCTTGTGGTAAATTTAAACTAGAGCACTTCAGACATGCTGTGAACGAGCGCGCCGAGAAGTAAAAGCAGCCGTTTGTGATGTGGGTGGGGACTTTAGGAAGTGTCTGCCAAGGCTGAAAGTAGGGCGTCGGGAGATGGTGTTTCTGTGAGATGTGCCCAGAACGGACCCCACCTGTGACAAGTGCCATCTCCAAGCAAAGAGGGTTTTCATCTCTGAGCTTAAGCCACACACCTGTTGTTGCTAAAAGGCATGGGTGACACCTCACCCAAGCACAGAATACAGACTGCTGGGCAGAGGTTTGCCTCTGGGAGGTTCGGGGGTTGGGGGGAGTTTACCGGGAGGGATCCCAGAACGTTTTCTCTGAAAAATAGGACAGAAGAGGCGGAACAACAAACCGGATCTACCTCCCAGTCTTTCCGGACACAAAGGCAAAGAAGAGGAAGAAGGAATCAAACCTAACGTCAGTGAGAGACAAGGAGATGGCTCGTGACCAGGTGCACTGTAGGTAGAACTGGTTATGCTTTGACTTGGCCAATGACTTGCACTGTTGGTCAAACACGTGGGATTTTGAGCCACCAGGCTGTAATGGTGGTTCGTGACCAAGTGATCGCATTTCAAAAAGAAGTACAACTCTGTTGCTCTGAGATTTTTATTTGTAAGCATTTCCCTGGCTCCATGCTCTCCCTTAGCTTTTCCGCTTTCATTTCTAGGAGGTTGTCACTTTTCAGAACAAGAGGCCCCAGGGTAGAAAATGAAATGGTTATTATGTCTGAGACTCAGGACTTGCATTGAAGCGTGGTGTAAAATAGTCCCTTTCTCCAGCAGCATCACTGTGATGGCCAACTAAGGAATGGAGATGTCCCAGGCGCAGGAGGATAGTCTTGCACACAGAGCCATGTTCTTTCTCGAAAGCTGCTCAAGTGAACGTGGATTGGCATAAGGCGCTATGCAGAAATTATGACAACCTGTTGTCTAGATTATTCCTGTGATAAAAAAACCTACCGTGTTTCCTAGAAACATTATCACGGAAACAGAAAGGGTCCTTCCTCTGCCCCATGAGCTGAATGTCCCATATTACAAACAACTTCTCAAGCCAAGGCAGCCTCGACTGGAACAAGTCCCCATAATTGGCCACGGCAGGTTTTTCTTTACCCCAGAACACTGGCAAAAGGCCGAGGTTATGAGAAGCAAGGGAGGAGGTAGGCTGGGGAGATAAGGTGATGAATCACTTTGGTTTCCCAGCTGACAACTGTTTTATTTTTATTTGGGGCGTTAGTCTCTGTGGTTTGAGAGCTCTGTTCAGAAGGCTGAAGATTCTTCACGTGATGCGGGATGGAGAACTTGCTGTGCTAGACGCATTCTCCGAGGCCTTTTTACACCCGGCTTTCCCTCTCTTGCGGCCAGGTACAGGAGAGGGCGTGGCGGGCCAGGTGGCCCATGGGCGTGTCTGCCGGAGGCTCTGGCCCTCATTCTGTGCTGGGAGTTGACTGGACTGGGCTTGTGGAACCAGGTTTCTCTTTCTCAGCTGGATTTCCCTTGAATCTGTAAGATGGGATGTGGGCTTTCCATATAATAGGGATCGAAAAACATAAAACATAAAGAAAAAAAATGTCCATGCTCTTTAAATACACTGTTTATTGTGTATTATTTGAGATTCATTTTATTGTCCAATATGTGTCCTATAATATTCTATAGGATTTTAATGACATTTTATCCTTCATAATCACATCTTGAAAGGAGGGGCCCCCTCTAGCTAATTTGTCTCAAAATCAGCTTATTTTTATTGGTGGATCGTTACAGTTAAAGTTCTTTTTAGCCTTCATGACATTTGACATGCATCATTGTCAGACATGATAGATTCTCTTATTGAGAAGTCATAAAGGAAGAGCGTGGGCAACAATGTTCTGGGTATAAATGATCCATTATTAGCACCACACCCTCTACCCCATCATCAGAGGGAGGAAGACCTAACCTGGCCATTTGCACATGATTGTCCTTCAGCTCAGCGATAAGCTCACCATGTCCTGGGAGCATTGCCTACACACGATGGCATCCTCTGGGTCCCGCTCTCTGCTCTAGGAAGATGACTCCAGGGGATGTGCGTCCCGTCAGCAGATGACAAATGAGGGGTGGCCACTGGAAGAAAATGTTCTCTACAGTTGACCCCAAGTTGGAGACACCAAGAGAGAGCTGGGGTGGCTGACGGAAGGGAGAGACTCACCACGTCAGACTGACTGATGGCACTGTCCCCTCCCCGGCCCCGGGGACACCCGGGGAGGCCGGGCAGTTCGGAGGTCCTGGCTTTTGAGAAGTTTCACTAAATAGGTACCTTCAAAGGAATCTTTTGGTCTTGCCGTCCCCAGCATTACAGCCTCCCTTTCACGTTCCCAGTCCACATCCTTCATGATGAGCGCATCAGCCGAGTGCATCAGCCCTCTGCCTTAGGAGAGGAGGGAGGCCATGGTGGCAGCCCCCAGCAAGGCACGGGAGACAGTGATTCCTTCTCTGGGGTGTGGTTCATTCCCGTTTGGCTCTGAGGGCGACCAGGCAGGATGAACGGCAGGAGGGAATACACAATTGGCAAAATTATCCCCCAAATCTCCCCTTCCCCTTGCCAACTGGAGGCTCTTCTTTGGCTCCATCCGAGCCGCTGGGGCAGTACTTGGCATCCGGGGCCAAGAGGTTCCCAGAGCCCCATGGTGCTGAAATCACAGAGCAGAAGGGGAATTCTCTTCAACATGTGTGAAGCATGGAGGGCTGCCTGTGATCTCACCTCCTGAATGTCCCTCCCAGGCTGCAGGTGTTTATAGCGCTTCAACACACCACACACACACACACACACACACACACACACACACACACACGTCGGAGGTTAGGGGAGGCTTGGTACTTTCACAGGCTGTGGAAAGTTAGCAGCATTTTGGAGGCTGGTGTAAACCGGTGGCTCCTAAGCACCATTTTCTACTAATAAATAAAGTTGATTTGAGACAAATTAGCTAGGGGGGCCCTCTCCTTTCAAGATTTGATTATGAATATAAAATGCCTTATTAAAACTTTGTAGAATGTTCGTAAACTAGTATGGCATATAAAATAAACACCAAGACAGTACTCAGAGTAAACCTTGCATTTTCAATAGCCCAGGTATTTTTTTTTTTCCTCGCAATTCATCATCATTTTCTGGTCCTTTTAATAACAAAAGCCCCATGTTGCATTTCATGGATATGGGAAGAAAATGAGCAAGTCTGAGTTGTGGAGAGGAGCCTAAACCTGGCTGTTCCTCTGGATCACCTGGAAATGAACACACACCCACACAGGCAGACAGAGCGCCGGGCTGCCCTCAGACGCAGGGCATCAGACTCTGATCCCCGGGATCTCTACGTCTAACGAGTCCCTTGTGTAATTCATTAGTGTGCCGTCCAGCGACCTCGGTACAGGGAGGACCAGAGCTGGGAAGCATCTGGACTCATGGGAACTGCCAGAGAAGTCCCAGGTCCCAGGTGCTGCCTTCACCTTTGCAGAAATTATAGAAATTATATGCTTCTGGAGTTTTTTGCTTCTTTCTCTCAACCTGGTTACTTTCTTGGACATCCCGTTCCATTTTCTGCTTCCATAAAAGCCTAGCTTTTACTTTTTTAAAATCAAAACTTCGATCGGCTCAAGAAAAGCAATACCTCATTCTCCCGTGCACAGTTTACTCCTTGGAGGAGAAACGGCTCTAAGTGTGAGCAGCCAGCCCATCAGAGCGGCAAGTTCGGGGCAAGTCCGCCTGCCCTGGGGACCACGCCTGCGGCCCTCTGCTTCTTGCAGCTAACGCTTACCAGCTTTGTGCAGAACTGTGTCTAAGAGGGCAGCCTAGAGATCGGAGGCCCAGCTCTCAGCATCCTTGTGGCATGTGTAGCACGGGGGGTGCCAGCGGGGCGTCCGGAGGAAGTTGCCGTAAGTGGAGGTCAGATGAACATAATGGAGCCGGCAATGCAGGGAGGAAGGGCCCTGGTATTCGCTCCTTGCTGGAGTCACGCGAGCCTTGCTCAGAAGCCCTTGTGTGTCTCTCAGAAACCCTCAACCTGCTGCAGAGACACGTGCTCTTGAGTGGCATCTGATACGGTGTCCACACCGAGGACAAAAACAACAGTCTGGGATGCAGGAGGTCAGCAGCAAGGTCATGGGTCTGCTGACGCATTGGCAGGGCCCTCCACACCCATCGCCCCAGACTGAAATCAGCTTTCCACGCGGTCCCTTTGCAAAGCAGGAGTTTCCAGCTGGTTGGAACTCTCTGTCCTCCTCTGCACAACTTTTCAGGGAACTCGGTATGAGGAACGCCAGATGAGGAAGGCAGATGTTTTTCTCATCTCCACCCACTGCAGGACGGTTGTTTGCCAAGCGGGCGGGGAGGGGGTGTGTGGGGGGGTGGGGGTGGTGTGGGGGGGGGGTAGGGAAGAAGCAGGATACAATTCTCTGCAGGCAGGGGTGGGGCGGGACGGCTCGGCCACGTGTGCAGCGGGTACACCTTTGAGCAGTTGTCCCCCGTGCTGGAGGAGGGGGCTGGCAGAGACGGAGCGGGCATGGGAGAATGCACATCCGGCTCCACTTTGACTTCAGGGGCCAAGGCAGGGCTGCACAGGGTGGAAAGACTGCACATTGGTTGAGTGAACAATGTTTGCTAAATTTAGAGCCATTTACACTCGCCAGTTCTGAGTTTTGTAGTATTTTTGAAGCAAACACAACTCATTTTCTTTTGGCAGGGAAGTGATGCTTAGAATTAAAAAAAAAAAAAAAAGTATGTGGTGGAACTTGCACGAGACCGTGTTGATGGGGTCGGACTTCCAAGTTCTCACGTGCCGTCCTTGAGTGTACAGCAGGGTCTGTCACCGAGGAGGGCAGGGCAGGTGCTCTGGGGAGGCCGCACGCTGCTGCCCAGCGAGCCAGATGGCCCGGCTTTGCCAGCATCCTCCCGGCGGCTCCGGCTGCCCCACAGCTGAGAGGCGCTGCTGATGCTTCGTTTCATCTTTGCAGCTGCGGACAAACAGAGGTCCTCCGAGGGGTGATCATCCCAGAGTGCTCTGGCTCCTGAGCGGGTCTGGCCTCACCTTCCCCGAGGGCTGGAGAAGCAAAAGTGCTGAGTGTCCAGGGCTGGCGGGGGAGGGGCTCAGGCTGGCGGCTCCCGACGGTGGGGTGGGGGGGGCTTGGTCTTCAGCGGACAGGGGTGGTAGGGCGAGGATGCACTTCGGTGACACGTAATGTTTGCTTTGGCTCTCAAGCTCCTACTGTGTGCAGGGGGCTCATCTACGGGCCAGACTCTGCTTACCGAGAATGACCTCTGCGGTGCGGAGGCTCACCAACACGGAGATGGGCATGGAAGAAGGAGGGTCCTGAGAAACTCCCAGCAACAGAGCCTAAGAGGAGAGGGAGAGCTGCCTCTTGCCTCCGTATTTCAGGAGGACAAAAGGCGTGGGGGCTTGTGTGCGTATTTTCAACCTCCCGACCCTCTCCATGAGCTCTCCCTCCTGGCCGACAGCTGTTGGGTCTTGGACTGGAGTTTGGACGGCTAAAAGTGAGCGTTCGCTGACCCTCCCAGCTGCAGCTGCTGTGTCTGGGCCCACATGTGGCAACACTGGGCTTCGGAGAAGGGACTTGAATAAGCAGGTGACTATGAGGAAGGAGACCAGGGTCCTACGATAAGATTCAATCTTTCACTTCTCCTAGGGCGGTCCCTCTAGGGCCATTTTCACTTGGGGGGCACTCTGGAGGGTGCTTATGAGACCCCAGCCTGGCTTGGGGCAGGCGGCACTGAGGTCAGCATTGTCCCCCGTCCCTGTGGACGGTGCCTCAGTGTGGACTGCACCTGCCACTTGCCAGTTAGTCCATTTGCCCTTCATCCACCCTCCCGCACACCTGTCCAGACCATCCTCCTCGTCAAGGCTCTCCGGAGCCCCCCGCATGGTTCCCTCAGGGACCATGTGCCCATCCCGCCCCTTTGTTTCACAGCTGGGTTGGGCGAGCACCCGATTTCTCCATTCTCAGGTCCCTGTTGGCTCCTGCAGCTGGCGAGAGGGCGGCTTTGACGTGGACACACGGATGTTCAGTCCCCATGTCCCCCGCCCCCTACTGCCCTTCCTCCTCCCTACTCCCCCCTTTCCCCTCCCCTTCTCCCAGCCCCGCCCAGTCCTCCACATTTAGTTGGTGCGGCTCCCATCCCCCTCCCTTCCCACTCTCCCTTCCCCTCCACTTTCTCCCTCAACACCACCGCCACCGCACTCCTTCTCCCAGAGAAACAGCTCCTCCACGGGAGGGGCTGGGGACCAGTGCGGGGGCAGGGAGCATGGCAAGGCCTCGTCTTGGCCTCGGGCTCACCCGACTTCTCTCAGGGAGAAGCCCACCCCTGGAGGTGTAGCAGAGGGGTGCAGGGGAAAAGAATTGAAATAAGACATTGGATCTGGAGACTGGAAGGGCTCCGGCGGAAGGACGCTGCGGAGGGCAGGAAGGGGGCCATGGAAGGGGGGAGTGTGGCGGGAGGTGGGGGCGGGGGCCCGGATGGAGGGGCACCTGAGTCAGAGGGCTCCCTCCACAAGGGCCCCCTGTGCACGGGTGGGGTGGATGTGGAGACAGGAAAGGCTGAGCGGAGGCGGAGCTGAAGCTGAGTGCTGTGCTTCCTAAGAGTGAGCACAAAGTCAGGGGGAGAGACAGGTGCCTCAGGGGCACAGGGCAGCCAGGGAAGGGGGAAGAGGCCGAGCCTGCGATCCCGAGCGTGGAGAACGAGATCCGGCTCCTGCACGACTCTCTGCCCCATTCCCCGGGACACCCTCGCTTCTGTGACTGAGGCTGGACGTGCTCCAGGCCCTCTGGGGTCCTAGGGTCCTAGGACACGCAAGAGTGGGCATCACGGGCGCCCAGCAGAGCCAGTGCCTCTGTCACCAATCCTGCCACTTGCTAATTGACAGTGTTTCCATTTAGGCTCCATAAAACTCCATTTACAAATAACATCTGCTGAACCCCCTGACGCCGGAGGGTTAGCCTCTACCGAAGGTCAACCTGCTGTTTGTTGCCACTTCACAGGTCTTGGTTTACAAACTTCAGGTGCATCTCTCCTTGGTTAGCAGCTTACCATTTAGATAAGCCCAGGGGTGCCTGTGAGCTCATGAGGGTCCTGAACGGAGGCAAGGTGGTTCCTAATGATGCTGCTGTAACATTTAAAACAGAATTTAAAAGCCAATGCACAATCGTCATTAATTTACGAAGCAATCAGTGTTCTTGTGGACCCCCCCCCACCCCCCAGCCCACTGCCCTTGCACGGTCGCATAATTAGGCGCCTTCTCAGCAGGTTTGAGCCTTTCCTCTGGGACAGATGGACACAGCATTAATTTAGAATAGGGGCTTCAGGATAGGCTGGTGTCAAAAGGGCCTTCTGGCAGCATTCCTTCACTTTTTGATCTTCAGTGGGACGTTTAACGAAGTTGCTCCTTATATGTTGTCCATGAAGATTTCTGTTTCTTCTCCAGTGTTCCCACCTCCTGGCCCCTGCCTGTTGGCTCAATTTACTAAAGCTATTGCTGCCTTCTCCCCATCACCCCTGCTCCAAACTGGGCACCTTCTCAGCAGCTCCACGGCTCCCAAGTTCTCAATTTAATGCTGATTTTTAAAAGGCTTTTTCCCCACGTGGGCTCCTACACTTGAGAACACATTGGGGCAGAGCTCAGGGGTAGGGAGCAGTGAGCTCTGGCAGTCAAGTTGGGTGCTGGTCTGTGGAGCGGGTGGCTAACCTCTAATGGTAAGAGTGACGATGATCACTCACCTCTTGTTGAGCACTTACCGTGTGCTTGGCACTTTGCAGGAATTAATTAATTTAATCCTCACAATCACTGGGGGATGTTGGTCATTTTATTATCCTTGTTATAAAGATGATCAGACCTGACGCGGAGCTTGTGGGGTCCTGCTCTCAGCACCATGTTGGGACTTCTCTCCTACTAGCTGCTTACCCTCTCCCTCATCAGCCAGTCTCTTGCTGAAAACCTGCTTATGCTCACAGAGCATTTAAAAGAAAGCCCGATCCCCTTGGCTGATCCTCACAGGCTCTCTGGCCTGGTTCCTGTCACGCTGTTCCTTGCCTCCTCGGTGCTACACTCCGGACATTCCCACACCTTCCTTCTCTGTCCTAGAAGAGACAGAATCTCTTGCTAGGCAAGGGTGGGTCAGAATCAATCCCAAACTTTAGTGGTTTCAAAGAGCGAAGCAGCAAAGCAGTGTTTCCCTCTGGGCTGAGAACCCAGGCATCCCAGGTGCTGGCAGCCTGAGGGCTCTGTGTGTGACAGACACTGGGACCCAGAGTCTCCACCTGGCTCCCGTGACCTGGACGGAAGTAACAAGGGGCCGCAGCGAATCGTGCACGGGTACCCAGAGCCAGTGACTCTGCTAGGGCCAGCTCCAAAGCCTGAGCGCCTGGGGCTGGGGAAGCGGGCACGTGGGGGAGGGGCTGCGGCCCCACAAGCCACCCCGGCCCGCGCCTGCCCCTGTCTGCCCCGGCTCTGCCCTCTGCCCTGGACGCTGTCCCCACCCCTGCATGTGGCTAGAACTGCTTGTGCATCCAGACCTCAGCTCAGCGGTCACCCCTCAGTGACTCTCCTGACCAGACAAAACAAAACAACCACCTCCCACAGCCCTTTATTTTTCTTGGTTTTGCCTGGTGTTTATCACTACCTGCTGTTTTTCTCATTTGCGTCCCTCCCTGGTGCTATCCACTCCATCTTTCTCATCATTGTCTATCAATCTCCGCCCTCGATCCATCAAATCTGTCTCTCTCTCTGTCATCTTATCTCCGTCTCTTGGCACTGCCTGTCGGTCCCTGGGAGAGGCTCTTGCTCTGCGGTTCACTGCAGTACCCTAGGTCCGCGTTCTGCCCGCCACCTGGCAGGTGCTCAGGAATTGTCTCCTGAAGAATGTGTGACCTGGGTGCAGTTGTGACATAAGCAGGCAGCGGGCTCAGGTCATCGTCAGCAGTCTTGGTCACCTGCCTGGATCGGGTGCTCAGCTGGGCAGAGCTGGAGAGACGGTGTTTCCCGGCCGAGGAGCAGAAGCCGTGGAAGCAGGAGTAGGGGGGGTCCAGGGTCCTTAGTGATTAGGAGGCCGTGGGAGGCTGAAGGAAACGAGAGTGTCTGGGTAGATGTTCTCCATCACTTTATGTTTGCAGGATGCTTTAAAATTCCAGAAATTTTTGGCGGTGCCCTTGAAGAGCTTAAATGTCCGAAATCACCACTAAACAAGCACGGACTGTGTTGCTAGAGTAGAAGTGTGTAGCACCTGCATTAGCTTCCCAGGGCTGCCGTCGCCAAGCAGCTCAGACCACATAGCCTGAAACCACAGGAATGTATTCGGTCAGGGCTCTGTGGCCAAAATCAAGGTGTCGGCAGGGCAGTGCTCCCTCTGAAGCCTGCGGGGGAGGATTCCTCCTTGCTTCTTCCAGCATCTGGGGGGTTACCAGTGCTCTTTAGTGTCCCTCGGCTCGGAGATGCACCCCCGCTCTCTGCCTCTGTCCTCACTCGGCTTCTCCCTCCGTGTCTTCACATGGCTCCCCTCTGTGCCTCTCTTCATCTTGTGAGGTGGACACGCATCATGCGGGATTAGGACCCACCCCAATAACCTTATCTTAACTTGGTTATGTCTGCAAAGACTGTTTCTGAATGAGATCACATTCTTAGGTACTGGGGCTCAGGGCATCCACATACCTTTTGGGGGACACAGTTCAGCCTTTGACAACACCCTAACTCCATTCTTGCATGTTCACGAGGCGGTTTTCAATGAGCCCATGACTGTTCTTTGGTCAGGCCTTGACTGCGTGCCCTGAAGCATAACCTTGCTCCTCAGGGCCCCACGGCTGTTCAGCTCAGTCCTCACCTGGCTGCTTAGCAGCCTGTGTGCATGGATGTCTCGGTCACCAGAATCTGGGGCCACACGTGATGGCCTATTCATCATGTACGTGCCGTGGTTGAGAACGACTGTCCTGCAGTCAGGAAAGAGGGCTCCCCTGGGTTAGAAGCTCTGGCTTCGGACACGCTGGCTGCTTATTATCGGTGTGGCCTTGGGAAGTGACTCTGCCACTCTGGGTCTCATTCTCTCTTCTGTGACACCAGGGGATCGAAGCAGAGTACCCCACGACCCCAGAGTCTGCAGGCCTGGGAGAAGATAAGTTGATTCTGAAAGCCTCTTGGTTTCAGATTGTTGTCTTAACTCGTATGTTGGTTCAGAGAGTCAGGTCATCAAATTTGAGTGATTTTTTTCAGGTCTTCACCTTGGACGATTGTAAGAAGCCAAGATGACTTGATTTCTCACCAGGGTTTACAAATCATTAATTAATTAAGGAAGTCAGTCGAAGTCCAAATGCCAATCAAGACGCAAAAAGAACACGAATTTCCTTGCTCTCCGTTGTAAAGCCAGCTGAGCGAAGTGTGCGGCAGGGCTTGGTCGAGGGAAATGCCAGTGCCAGCGACAAGCACGGTGACACAGATGCTGTGGGTGTGGGTCGCCTGTTCTGGTGGTTGTGACAACAGCCGCACCAGCCCCTGGTGGCACCGGCAGCCCCGACAGGAGCCCCGACAGGAGCAGGGCCTGGTGGGGGATTGAGAACAAGCCCACGTGCAGGGGCGGCGGAGGCAGCAGATGGAGGCTGTCTCCACATGGCGGGGCCCCCGCCACTCTGTGAGGCCCCTGTGGGATTGCTAATCTGCACCATCTCTCTCTCCCCCTGTAGCAGACAGCCTGTTCTTGAGTCTCCCCCACGGCTGCAAGCGTTGGTCTGCTGTGGCTGGGCTGTGGCCGCCTCCAGAGGGTCGAACCCCAGGGCCATCTGGTGAGGTTGAGGCTGGAGGCTGGAGGATGTGGACATGACTTTCAGCCTGCACTCTGGCTGTCAGATTGGGCACTCGGAAAGATGCACTGCTTCCAGAGGCGCCTGGGTGGCTCAGTCGCCAAGTGTCTGACTCTTGACTTTGGCTCAGGTCATGGTCTCGGGGTTGTGGGATCAAGCCCCGTGTCAGGCTCCTTGCGAAGCAGGGAGGCTGCTTGAGATTCTCTCTCTCTGTCCCTCCTCCCCGCTCTCTTTCTCTCTCTCTAAACAAATCAACAAAATCTTAAAAAAAAAAAAAGAAAAATGCACTGCTTCCAGTTAAAATAAGAAACGCGATCAATTATAAGATGTGGAAATGTGAAAAATATGCATGTTAGAATACATGCAATAGAATAATTTTAGCAAATGTTTGTATAGCTTTTATGTACTTGGCATGTTTTGTGTTTATGTACACTGATTCATTTATCTCAAAACATCCTGTGGGGAAATGTGTCAGCCAGAGCAGGCTAGCTTATGAATAAGCGACGCCAAATCTCCGCGGCTTAACTCAGCCAATGTCTAGTTCTTGTGCATGTCAAGTTATGTTTGAAGGCTCAGTTTCCCTCTGATGTCACTTCCAAATCAACTTGGTTTCCATGATGGTGTCTCTGGGGGAAGAGCATTTGGAGAAGTGCACCAGGTCTTAATTGTTGTTCCCCAAAGTCCCCCACGTCACTTCCCCTGATATTGCATTGGCCAAAGCATTTCCTATGGCCACACCTAACTTCAAGGGGACATGTAGGTGGGGCAGCAGAGAACTAGAGATCTTGATGAAAGTCATATTCGCCACAAGTAGATCATACCCATTTCACAGTCAAGAAAACTGAGGCAAAGACAGGTGCAGTAACGTACCCATGCCCCCACAGATAATATGTGGCTGCGTGAGGATCAGAGCCTGGCCATTGTGGTTCTAGCCGTTGTCTCGTGCTTTCTCTCTGAGATGTTGTACATCGCTCCCCCACACTGATGGGTTCCATGATGTCAAGTGAAATCTACTAAATAATTTGAGAGACCAAACTTCTAGTATTTGAAAAATGTTTCTTGACTAAATGATCACCTCCAAACCGAAATTTTACTTTAAAATTGGTTAAAGATGAAAAAAGAGAAGACTTGACATGTGTTCAGCTGGAAGATTATGGGGTTTTGACATGAGAGGACCTGTGACCTAGAGGCAGCCTGAGGTGTGCGCCAGCATATTATGGGCTGAACAGGGACACGGACATGGGTGTAAGCTCTTAAATCAGCACCGGAGGACTTTGGGGACACTTATGTGTATCATGTCATTCAGACAATATCTTATTCTTTAAGCTTTTCAAAACGAAGACACAAAATAGGAAAATACTCTCAGACTCACATTCTCACCCCCAAGACTGATACGTGCTCTTCGGTTTGAAACCCATTGACTTAGCCGGTTTGCAACCAACAAGGACAAAATAACCTGAAAACCATCTTGAGCTGTGAGATGTGGTCACTCTAGTTTTCCTTCCATTTTCATGTGCCAATTGGTGTCATTATTAATATTTTGATTTATGTAGAGATCAATGATAGGCCTGTGATTATCAAAATGCTGATTACCAAAGATACCTTTTGCTTACTTGTCATTTCCTTATCAATGCTCTTTTTTTAAAAACAATTTTATTTATTTATTTGAGAGACAGAGAGAGATAGAGAGAGAGAGAGAGCACAGGCGGGGGTGGGGCAGAGGGAAAGGGAGAAGCAGACTCTGCTGAGCAGGGAGTCCAACGTGGGGCTCGATCCCAGGACCCCGGGATCACGACCTGAGCCGAAGGCAGACACTTAACCGACTGAGCCCCCAGGCGCCCCTATCAACGCTCTTCTTATGGAATTGTCAAATGATTTAGAAAATCGGAGGCCTTAAACTGATGGCAACAAAATGACACATGGTAGCTATTCTCAGCTGTAAGGCTTTGGATATGGAAGTTCAGCTCTACTGTAGTGTTTTTTTCACCAAAACCCGCTAGCTAAGAGTTTCTAAAAATGACTGGGCCATATAGGAAGGGCGGGCGGGAGGACGGGGGCGGGCGGAGGCTGGGAGGCCAGTTAAAAGCACCTGCAGTAAGGAAGGCCAAGGGCAGTGGGGCTGGGGCACGTGACAGGGCTTCCCATCCCAGTGGCTCCTCCTGGGCTCTACATCTATACTGGCTAGAGGAAGGCCACACTACGCTGTTTCTGAGCAGGTTTAGAGGAGTGAGTTATTGTCCTGGGCCTTGTAGGCCTAGAGCCTCCTCTTTTACCCTTAAAAATACCCTCAATCACATCCTCGGGCTGGTTACCTTGCAGTTTGTAGAAACAAAGTGTGCTGCCCGGTGGGCAGCTCTGATTAGAGAGAAGACACCTGCAGACCAGATACAGCCCCACGGTTGCACAGACGAGGTCATTTATCCATTTACAGGAGATTTCAGCGTCAGGAGGTTCAAGCAGGATTTGAACGTCTGGATGTCTGCAGGGAAAGGGTCTCTGTGGAGTAGCTCTTCCCTGGAGATTCAGGCTCCACTGCCACTGGAAGACAGACGAGGGACAAGAGGCATGGGAAGTTTTTAGGAGGTGACTCTTCTTTTTCCTTAAGATTTTATTTATTTGAGAGAAAGCGAGAGAAAGCGAGAGAGAGAGAGAGCGAGCGAGCACAAGCAGGGGGAGCAGAAGGCAGAGGGAGAGGGAGAAGCAGGCTTCGCGCTGAGCAGGGAGCCCGATGTGGGGCTCGATCCCAGGACCCCGGGATCACGACCTGAGCCAAAGGCAGACACTTAACGACGGAGCCCCCCATGCGCCCCTGGGAGGTGATTCTTATTTCGACAGCTCTGGAGTGGGCACGGGCGGCAGCAGTGGGGGCTGCGTGTGAGGATGGGCCCGGCGTGGCTCCCCCAGCCGTGAGCAGGGGGCTGAGCGTCCAGTCTGGACCAGAACGGCCCGCTTCCCGTCAGGCCTTACTCCGCGTGGCAAATGTAACTCCATCGCCACCAGTAAGACACGCCACACAGAGAGAAAGCGTTTCTTCCCTCCAGGCCAGAATAATTAGCTGACTTCTTATGAGTGTCTGTGATGTGCCAATTTGAACTCACCTCACTCATCTGAGCTCCTGATGAGCCGGGGGGGGGGCGGGGTGCTATTATTACCCTCATTTTTCTGCTCAGGGAACCTAGGGACCGAAAGGGTACACAAGGGGTCCTCCGGCACATAAGCATCTCCAGACATCCAGGGTCACTCTTAAGAAGAACCTATTTTTTCCATGCATTACACCCTCCATATTATAGTTCTCGATAGCAAGGACACGGAGCTCTTCTGTATGGGAACTATGGTTAGTCCCTCTCTCCCTGGTGTGCGTGAGAGGGATACACGGGGCACTCGGCTCTGCACAGCTGGTGGTCAGTGAAGCCGGCGGGTCATGCCTATGTGTAGCCCCCTGCTGTGGGGACCGGCTGATCAGCACAGGTGGGCCTTGAAGACTAGATGCAGGAATGACGGCGGCGCGGAGCTGGGGCACAGGGGAGTGTCCAAGGGGATGTGAGCAGTGAGGCTTGGGGCACTGAGTGGGGCATTTTTTACCCCCCACACCATAGTCTTGGGGAAATGGAATGAGATCTAGGGCATAGATTTCTGGAACCCTCCACAGCGACAATCGTGGGCAAGCCCACTACACAGCTCATAAGTGCAGGCGGATGGAGAGCTGGAGGGAAAGGGAGTGGTCCTTGCAGGATGGGTGAGCTGTAGGCTGAGGGGGAGGAAGGTGCTAGAAGGTGGAAGAGCAGGTGTGGACAGCAGAGTGGAGGGGAGAGCACCATCTACCCGACGGGTCTGATCTATGCATGGCAAGCATAAGCTATCGAAAACCGATATGCTAAAATTGGAATAAATACTAAATACTAATCCAGCAATTATTTCACGTGCTTTCCCGAATTCAGAAAGGCTGCAGTGGGATTACTTACATGATCTGGTTCACTTAGTAAGAAGCTGGTCAGGTGAGTTTCAACTTCATTTTCCCATCAAGCCGGCAGGTGGACAGAAATCGTTGGATAATTCCAGCTGTTGACAAAGTTGTCACCCTTCTTTACACGTGTAGGTAGAACAGCATGTTAGCCCCTGAAAGACGCGTGCGTCAAGCTGGATTTACCTGGATTTACTCGGAAGACACTGCAGTAAGAGGCAACCACGAGGGCCTGTAAGTGTTGGCCAGTGCCCCACCAAATCTGGACTTGTTCCTGCTTAGAATTTTTGCAGAAGGTTTGGCCGGGTGGGGTCTCTTGAATTGGTTTCCTTTTGCTCATGACTTTTTCCCCTTTCTTCAGTCCACACCCTCTGGTGTTTGCAGCCTCCAAGGAAGGATGGGGTGAGTGAAGGGCGAGACTGAGCAGTAGTGGAGGGGGGCCTGGAGGAGGGCGTGCGCGTGCTGTTGCAGCGGCACTTGGGGAAGGGCGTTTACGGGAGGAGGGGCAGCTGGGCCTCCTATTGTCTGCTTGCTGCCCACACTTTTACACTGTTACAATGGCTAATCGCTGCTTATGGGAAGGTGCTTTGACCCCAAGCCTTCATTTCTTTTGTTTCTTGTAGCATCTGGCACTGTGTTGTCGATAAAGAGCTTGTCAATAGTGAGGCCTCGATGGAGAACGATGAGGTCAGCCGCAGACCCAACTCATAGTGAATGCTTGCCGACTATGCTCCTTTCAACCACAGGGCAGCCCTGCGAGGTGGGTGTCCCTCCCCCATTTGCAGATGAAGAGGTTAAATGACTTGCCAAAGTCTGTGCAACTAGATCAATTCATTTATTCAACACATTTTAACCTCCACGGGAAAAAAATCAAGTAGCCTCCATGCTTGGAAGAAGGCCCAGTCATGCCTGATGCTCGCTGGGCACTAAATACTGGGCTTTTTTGTACCAGGGGACACTTCCATAGGGTCCACTTGGACAAAGTTGGGAGGCCCAGGGTAGGGCCAATCTCGGGTTGGAACAATGTGGAGACTTGCCAAGTCTGATTTAGAATAGGAAGCAGCAAAAAAGTGTGTAGTGTGTGTGTAGCTGTTTGTATATGTATGTGCATGTGCCCATGTGTGCATGTGTGTGTGCATGGATGTGTGGTGTGTGCGTATGGGTGCACATATATTCACACTTGTGCATATACATGTGCATGGGCACGTGGTGTGTGAATTGGGTGCACATGTGGGTGCATGTGCATACACGTGTATTCACATGTGCACGTGTGTGGTGTGTGTGTGTATACTGGGATGTGTGCAGGCGGGGGAAGATGGGAGTGGCAGGGAGGGGAGAGACACAAGGCCCCATCCCACCTCTGCCCAGCGACCATGGCCATTGACATCTGTCCATTATCACTTCTTGACTCTGCGCAAGGGCTGGGAAGAACGTGGGCCCGGGAAAGATTGTGACTGAGATGTTTGGCTTCTTGCTTTGACAGCCTGAATGTGATAGATAGGATGGGTGGAAATCTGGCCAGGTGAGGGCTAAGCGAACCAAGAAAAACAATTATTCAGGGTGGGCAGTGAGCCCCGCTGACTCCTGCAAGACCAGGATCGGGAGGCAAGCACAGAGCGGAGATTTCTCAAAATCAAGTAATAAATTGGAGAAACTGGGTCTGCCAAGAGATCTGCCGTGATTTACCCCCGTGCCTGCCAGTCGCTGTGCAGAGTTGCTGTTCTGCGCTTTGCTGAGCATATGGAAGCCGTGCGTTTCTTGGCTGGATTCCAGGCATCCAAAAGTTAAATTGATGGGTCCTGCCAGGAGGGGTGCTAGCGAATGGGAAATGTGAAGGATGAGGCCAGCTTTAGTTTTCCTTGTTCCCCTTTTCTGTAGGAGACTTTTCTTCACAGACCAAACCGAAATAGTACGGTGTTCCCCATATTTTTCCTGACTTTCTCTCTGGGAAAGACTTACACCAACTTGCGATCTGTTTCGTGGTTCCCGCCCATTGGGCTCATCAGTTTATTCAACTGACTTTCTAAATGGCCTCATTTTTCCTGATGTGGGGAAAAGAGGCAACAGTGTAATTGTAGGAAACTACAGGCGGCCCTTTCCCTGTGCATGCTCTGAGCCCCGCTTGTCCTCGCTGTCATGATGGGGCCTGGGGTGCAGCTCTGGGGTCTTCCCGCTTCTCCTGCAAATGAAACACTGGTGGAAAACCATGGGTCACCCTGGGAGGGCAGAGGTTCCTGCCCACGGATTGGAAAAGGCCCACTTTCCCCAGGCTGCAGCAGCTGGCTCCACCCGTGGCTCTGAAGTGTCAGCCAGACCAGAACTTTCGGCAGGGTTTTTTCTACCTGCCTTGGCTTTCTTCTTGCTGGAACAGATGCTACCAGGGAAGGCAAGGGAGCTGGGAGTGAGAAACGTGGGCAGACTGATGGCCAAACATGGTGCTGTGGGATGGAACGGCCTCTAGGCTTCTTAAGACCCCGGGCTGCCAGGAGAGGCATGTGTGCATGTGTGTGTGCCTGGATGTGTGGTGTGTGCGTATGGGTGCACATATATTCACACTTGTGCATATACATGTGCATGGGCATGTGGTGTGTGAATTGGGTGCACGCACACACACATGCACACATGGGCACATGCACATACGTATACAAACAGCTACACACACACTACACACTTTTTTGCTGCTTCCTATTCTAAATCAGACTTGGCAAGTCTCCACCTTGTTCCAACCCAAGATTGGCCCTACCCTGGGCCTCCCAACTTTGTCCAAGTGGACCCTATGGAAGTGTCCCCTGGTACAAAAAAGCCCAGTATTTAGTGCCCAGCGAGCATTCCCTGTCTATCCAGCCGGGAGGCCTCAGGCCGTGGCCGTGGCCATGGCTGTGGCTGGGTGCCGGGCTTGATGCTCGGACTGTGTGTCCTCAGTGTGAGTGCTCAGGAGTGCCTCGGGCCCCGCAGTCCTGGACCAAGGCCCTGTCTCAGTGCTTCTGCCCTGTGTGGTCTTGGGTGAGCTATTTGGAACCTCAGCTTGTTCATCTGAAAGGCAGTGATGATGATGCTCTGTTTTGAAGCTGGATGAAAGAACTGTGGATATGCCCAGCATATAGTGCTTTCGAGTGAAGTTCTTGCTTCGTGTTAGTGTTTCCGAGCATATAGGCCTATGTAGAATAATTCTTTTGAAACTGCAGAGTGGGAAATAGTTCATGAGATTAAATGTCTATAGACAGGAATGGAAACCAGGAAATGTTCTATTAATCAGCCAGTATATTTCCTTGCCAACATTCTGGTTTTCTTTGAGGAAATTTACTTACTACCCAAGGCAGACAACCTAGTCGTCTCCTATTATTAGGTGCTGGTAGGGCATGAACCCAAAGCAAACACACACCTCCAAAGCAGAGGCCCTTCTTTTCCAAAATACATCACAATTTTCTTCTATGAAGACCTTTACGCACACTTTAAAATATACAGCTTATTGTTAAAAACTTGATCATTTTGTTGAGATTTGGTGACTTCTAATTTTAAGTTACATTTAAAAACTTACCTAAAAATGTGAGAAATCATTATGACTTTAGAAATATACTTGCATGTTCTTCCTCTCATTCTTCTTTATTGTTAACAATTCTTTACCTCCTTGGCCTCTGACCCACTGATTTGGCACCAGCTCGAGAGGTAGTGGCTAGGCTCAGAAAATAGGACTTTTTGATATACTCAGAGATTTCCATCTCAATACTTCGGAAGAAGCCAAGATAGAATCCAGCAGGATTGCTGCTAGTTACGAAATGGTGTTACTCCCTGGACTAAAAACAAATAAACTGACAGCTGTACTCTTTGGGCTTATCCTTTATGTGATCTGCTAATGTTCTTGTGCCTCTTCTTGTCAGACTCTCCTCCAGCACAGAGCACTCAATGGGCTTGGTAGCTATTGCTCTTCGAGTCAAGGATGGGAGCAGTTTCCCTAGTTTATCGTGTCATTGTGTCTTAATCCTGAATAAGCATTCATGATAATGTAATAGTCACATAAAAACTTGCCAACTGTTTCAACTTTGTTTATCAAGAATTAGTATGCACTGAGGACTTAAAAAAAGCATTAAATTTAAAGGCAAGAGACCTCAGGGCTGTGCCAATGGAGCTTGGTTGCCAACTTCTTTTAGCAAAATTGCCTTTTCCTGGGTCACCTTGTAGCCTTTTCCTTTTAAGGACAGTCTGGATCAGTTTCCTGTTTTGTAGGCATAGTTCTTTGTGCAGAAGGATTCCAGTTAGTGTAAATACTAAGAAAAAATTGTAAGGGGCATCCTTAGCATTTTATTCTTTGACCAAGATTACTCTCCCTATTTTTAGAAATGTAAGGTCCAGTGTGGGTGTGTGTATATGTTTGTATGCACATGGATACACGTATATTTTTAAACTCACTATATTTTATTTTATTGACAAAGCATGCATGCACATGGTAAAATATTCAGAATCTGAGTGGGTATACACAGCGGAAGTGTTCTCGTTTCTACTGAGGATGCCCAGGCCCTCCAGAAGCAACCACAGTCAATAGTCTCTTATGTCTCCTCCCAAAGCTTCTTGGCCCATGCACGCACTTCAACTCACGTTTTAATTTTGTAGAAATGAAAGTATACCATGAACACTACCGTCTCTTGATCTTCTCGTTTAGCAAATTGGTCTCGGGCCCCTTCCATATCAGCACATACAGATTTGCTGCATTTTTAAAATGGTTTCATAGAATGTCACTCTATGTCTGTGATTTTTTTTTTTTTTTTTTTTTTTTTTTTTACACTGGTGCCCTGTCGACAGGCCGCCGCATGCTTTCCGGGCTGCTAGGACAGGCAAGGCTGCGATGGCATGCATCTTTGCCCAGGGTGTGGTTTCAAGTGGCGTTCCTGTTCAGCTAAGGCCTCCTTCGCTCTGCCTGTGCCTGGCTGGAGGGGGAGGACTTCCCATTAGCGGTGACGTCAGGATGCCGGACGCCCTGTGGTTGTTGGAATTGGGGGACACCTTCCAGCTCTGCGTAGGCCACTCCTCCCCCAAGGACGCCTTCTTCCCTCCTCCCTCGCCCCACACAGAGGTCTGTGGAAGTGGCCAAATCGAGGACCTACGGCCAAGGACATACCCAAACCACCATCCTTGAGCTCTAGACAAATTGCCTTATATTAGAGTCACGCCTGGTATCATTGCTCATTCTCTTTCCCCTAAACCACTGGTTCTCAACGGTTTTTGTTGTCACCCCACTTGGGGGGGGGGGAGGGTACCATTGTCATCTAGTGCCTAGACACCAGGGATGTTGCTGAGCCTCCTGCAGCTCATACTGTGGCCCCGCCACAAAGAATTCTCCAGCCCACGACGTCCATGGCACAGCCGTTAGGAAACCCTGCTCGACACTTCTCTTTCCAAGAGGGAGAAGATGTACTCACAGGTCTAGAGAACACCTCGGGCCCAAGCAAGTCTCAGTGCACACTGGGTTTAGATCGAGGCCAGGTGTGGCCAGGCTGGACACAGACATGGCAGGAGCCCATGGCGGATGGTGGGGGGAGGAGGCAGGACTAACGGCCGTGGGCTGGAGGCCAAGGTCCTCTGTCACGCATCAGCAGGTGGCCACCAGGGCCCACAGCGGCTCGTGGACACAGGGCCTGCACATGGGTACAGTATGCCAGCGACCCACCTCGATGTGTTTAGTGACGAAGAACACCAGTCATTTTAGGTGGTGCGTTCATGGACTGTTGACCTTCTTCCCAAGAGTCAGATGGATCTAAGGAGTCGTGGCTCTCAGATTCCAGTTAGGATCTCTGCTGCAGCAGGACAGCTGGGGACCTTGACGGGGGGAGAGGAGGATGAGAACACACATAGGGCGGAGCGGCAGTGACAGGGGCCAGGCCAAACTGTGTTCTCTCCTGGAAGCGCCTGATTTCCCAGCAAAGGAGACCCAACCTCAGGCTCCCGTCTTCACAGGGCTGTGAAGAAGTCTGCCTGGAGAGCTCCAGGCCCAGGTGGCAGAACCAAAGAGAAGGTATTAGGGCCATTCCCAAAGGGTCCCCTTTCTTCCCCCAGCTTCCAGGAGGAGGAAGGATGGAGGCTGACGATTGGACACCACAGTCGGGGCCCTTTCTGGTCCTGAAGCAGAAAAAATACTCTTCTCTTCTCCAATTCTCTCTTCCTCCTGCAATTTCTCTGATCAGAGGTGATTTTTTATGAGGACTGGGGTGGGGGTGGGGGGTTGGTCAGACTGTCTATTTGAAACTTGTTAAGGTGGTGGAGTTGGCACTGATTACTTTCTGAAAAGCCAGACCAAGTCCATTGGTGCTTATCTTGCTTTGTTTATAATGATCTGGAGTAAGCTCTTCTTTTGCACAATAGACATCAACTCAGAACATGCCAGGCTGTACCTAGGCTTCGGGGGTTGGGGGGGGAAGGATTAGACAGAACTGGAAAGATAAAACGTGTTTTTCAGGGAGGTATTATCTGCACCAGTCAAAGCTGTAGGATACAACGTTTCCTTTCAAAATGTGTCACTGACTGTGACCAACAGGGCCCCCCTCCTAGCTGCAGGGAGGGTGGGTCTGTGCCTTTGGCCGTGGAACCTGCTGGAAATTACTCCAAGATGAAAAACGTATTAATTGTCCTTTGGGACTGTTTTTGCCCTCTCTTAAATGAGTTCCATCGGAAGAGGCATTTGCTGGACGATTCCCAGTGTGTGATAAATCTCTTCCCTGAATTCAGGACTAATTATCCTCAGGGACTCGGTGGACCCATCAGGGAGATGAGCAGACATGAAATAGCACCCGTGGCTTTGCAAGAGCCATAGAAACCTGCTCCTGCCACTCCGTGGGCCTCGGGTGCCTCAGAAGACAAGGGAGGGCCTGCAAATCCAACATGGGCTTGAGTAGATACTTGCACTCCTGTGCTGATTTGCCAGTTATAAAACAGCATCAAATGTCCCGATTCATGGTGTTTCCACAAGCCGGGGTATCAAGCCATCAGTTCGGGAGTTCTGGCTGAGCCACCCACTAACCGTGTAACTTGGAGTCTAGAGTTTTCATTCCTGGACATATTACAGAGATTAAATGAGGTCTGACATGGGTGTTTCTGCTTCCACTTTGCCCTCTCCTGTCTAGTGTCCTGCATTTACCCGTACCTGGCCAGGCCCACCTTCTGGCCCCTGCTCTTGTCCCAGGCCCCTCACCATTCCCTGTGCATGGTAGGCCCACCGGAGGCAGGACTCAGTGGGGTGGGTCCCCCAGTGTCTGCCCAGCCCACTTCCTCCTGGACCACAGGGCTTTCCTCCAAAGGCACCTTCTCAGGGAGGCCTGCCCTGTGGCACCTTACAAAATGGTGACTTCTCCTCCCCCCAAACTCATCTCTCCCCTTCTGCTCACAGTGGGCAGAAGAGTAGCCCCCTAGAGATGTGCGCGTCTAGAACCTAGAATATGTCACCTCATGTGGTAAAGGGACTTGGCAGTATGATTGAGCTGTGGATTGGTGATGGAGAGATTGTCCTGGGTTATCCAATGTACTCACAAGGTCCTTCCAAGAGGAGGTGGAGGGTCAGAGTCAGAGAAGATATGGGGGGGAAGCAGGGGTGGAGGGAACTATTTGGGGACTGGACTGCAAGCTGAGGCATGTGGGTGCCTCTGGAAGCCGGGAAAAGCAAGGATGGGTTTTTTCCATGGAGCCTCTGGGAGGAATGCAGCCCTCCTTGAGCCCTCGGTTTTAGCTCAGGGAGATCACATCGGACTTCTGGCTCGTCGCATTGCAAGATGATGCATGTGTGTTGTTTTAAGCTGCTGCATTTGTGGTGATTTGTTAGAGCAGGGCGGGAGACCTACGCACTGCTTTGTCTCCGTCCCATTTGCCACCACCTAAACACGCTGTGCCTCCCACCCCTGCGTCTGGTTACCTGCCTCCCCTGCTCCCACAAGCTCCCTTCCACTGCTTCGGTGTCCCCAGTGCTTTGAGCGGTGACGGGTGCACAGTAGGCCTTCAGGAGTGAATGAATCTGGTGTGGATACTTTCCTGGCTCATTCTAATCAGTCTTCCGTCATATGCTGAGCACCTACTATGTGCCAGTCACGGTCCTGGGCATTGAATGCGGCATGGTCCTTGCCAGCCAGGGGCTCGTGATCTGAGGTGGGCCAGGTGGACAGATCTGAGCGTCGAAGTTCCCCGGGGGCCCGGCGTGGGGGCATCTCAGAGAGCAGGTGGTGGTCTGGCTGTGTCTCCCAGAGGAACTGGGGTTCCAGGCCAGCGGGCAGTACTAGGAAGGCTGGGGAATCTGAATGACAGAGCTGGGGACCTGGGGCAGGAGGGGATGGTGAGGGCCCGGACGGAGGGCCTGTGCAGGCCAGGGGGGTGTCCGAGAGCTCTGGACTTCGTCTGGGAAGCGGTGGGGCCTGGTGCAGTCCGTCTGGCAAGGCACTACATGGCTCAGGTGTGTGCTTTCATAATTTACCCTGACAGCAGGAAGGGTGTGAGGCTGAGGCCGTCCCCGCTCACACGCATGGAACCCGTTTCCTTGGAGGCCTCTAAGCTTTGTGTGCACTAGAGCCTGAGGCCCCCATGAGGCAGTCATCACATCATCATCCCCATGACTAGACCACAGACAAGCTCAGAGAGGGCAGGCCACTCGTTCGAGGTCACGCACTCATGACCAGGGTTGGCGTAGACCGTCGGCCCCGGGGCCGGCGTGTGTCCTGCAGCCAGGCTCCCTCCTTGAGGACGCGCCTGGGGCGGGGGGTGGGGGGCGCAGATGAAGGGCTGAGCCAAGGCAGGAAGAGTGGGGAGCCGAGGAGGAGGTGAAGAATTACAGGAGAAGCGCCAGCGGGTTTGCTTATCAATTAGATGTAGGCAGTGGGGAATGTGAGCTGAGATCCCTCCACGCTCCTGGCCCTTCGCCTGGGCATACGCAGCCTTCCAAGTAAACCCAAATGTCATGAGCTCCAGAGCAAGGGTTTTAGTATTATTTATTTACGATTTTGTGACTTTACTTATGCATGAGGGTGTATGAGTGAATTAATTTCCTTGCTTCCCCATAAAGTAGATAGCAAGCGCTGGGCCTTCTGTCAAACCTCTCACACACAGTTCAGGTTTCAAACCCCAGGTCCACTACCGTCCGTGAGTCTGTCCTAAGCATCGAATCTCACGGCATTGCTGTTGTCAGAATTCAACTAAATATCCTGGAGAGGCTGATGCCACCAGCCTGGGGCTCAGCACGGAGTGGGTGCTCCGTTTGGTAGTGGCCTTCTGTTTCTTTGCCTCTGAGCACTTGCTGAGTTAATTTCTGGAAGGTCTCAGCTATAGCGGCACCAAACAGGTGTTTTCCCACTCCCGGAGCTGCATGGTGGGAGTCATGCTGTCGCCCTCTTTGCCTGGGCGGCGGGGAGGCTCGGACCCGAGTCTGTGCTCGGGAGCTGAAGTCGGCTCCGCCCACATTCGGCACACTGCTTATCCCCTCCCCCCAGCTACGGTCCTTCCCTCTGATTTTTACTTTGCCTCTCGTTACTTGGACCTAAGTGCCTGAGCTTTGATTGCAGCCTCAAATCCTTTTGTAGAAGTAGAAAGAACATGATTATAAAGTTAAATAGAAACTTAACAAATCAGTTCTGTGTCCCACCCGCTCATCAAATTACATAATGTCAGGAAGCATACAAGGGCAGAAATCTTGGGTGATTTTTGGATCTCATTTCTCTTATTTTGCTGCCGGTGGATAATGTGTCTCTCGTCGGGCACATGCTTAAATTTACATGAAAGGATATCACATGAGTGAAGCCAGTGTCCTGAGCTCCTAGTTTACTGACAAATTGGAAGCATCCAGATCCTTTTCTATTTCTCTTCTTTCTCTCTGACCTCCTTTTGACTGTGCCTGTCTCATCTGCAAAATGGAGCAGTGGAGCTGAGCAGTCTCCCCGTTACCTTTTGGTTCTATCGGTTCGGCACCCCCAGATGCAGTTTCCATGTTTCTGAGGTTTGGGTGATTTCTGTCCATCAGCTTTCTCTGTAATCCCGTCCCTAGCCTGATCAATAGAAACCAAAGTTGTGTGTAGCCGGGCATCCCCAAGGCTCTTCTCAGTGCTGGGGCACCTGTTCGGTCCCGTGAGACTGGTAGAGCTCTTCCTCCTTTTGAAAAGGAGGAAGTTGAGATCTGGCGAGTTTGCATGCCTTCTCCACAGTGAGCACCAGGGGCCGAGCAGAGGAGCCCTGGGGGCTGCCTCCCGACCCTCTGCTCCTTCACGCCTTGGAGTTTGGAAGTTCTGAGGCCGCCTGAGGTTGTGCACAGGGATCTGGGGCACCTCGGCTGGGGATGCCCTGCTAGGGAGGTACCTCTGCATTAAACCCGAGAAGCTTTACCGCTGCCTGTTGCATGGAGCAGGCTCTCTGGAAGGTTTTCTGTGAAATCAGGGTTCTGCTTTTCACAGTCAGAAAACAGCTAAATTGGTGGGCCTTCATTTTTATCTCCCTTAGACTTTAGTTAAAACTCTCAACCTTGTGTATATCCCTCTCTCCTCGCTCTCCCCTCCAGCCGTCTCTCCAGCTGCTTCCGGAGCAGCCTCCTCCTCGTCACCCAGACCCCAAGCTCCTTCCTGCCCCACATCTGCTTGTGCATCTCTGACCATGACATTAGCTGGAACCCCCTCAGTCCTGCCTGTCCTTGGGGTCCAGCTTTTCTCACGCCTCCTTCCTGTCTCCTCGAGCCCCCACAGAGCTGCTCACACCTGGCATCTCTGCAGCACTCGAGGTGCGTGGTGCACACTAGGCGCCAGGTCTTAACAGTGGCCCCACCTGCAGAGTAGGGCCCCACCTGTAGGGTAGGGTAGGTTTGCTTAGAAATTGAGATGGTCGACATGAAATTACTTCAGATCATTACGGTCTTGACCAGTCCTGACACTTAAATAATATAGTTTTAAAGATTTTATTGTTTAGAGGAGCTATAGGTTCACAACAAAATTGAGTGGAAGGTACAGAGAGTTCTCCTATACCCTTCTGACTCCACACGCGCAGCCTCCCCATAATCAGCATCCCTCACCAGGGTGGGACATCTGTTACGACTGCTGAACCTACATCGACACATCATCATCACCCAACGTCCAGTTTCTATTAGGGGTTCACTCTTGGTGCACATTCTATGGGTTTGGACAAATGCATAATGATATGTATTATGGTATTATGCAGAGTATTTTCACTGTCCTAAAAATCCTGTGTTGCATCTATTCATCCTTCCCTCACCCCTCTATGCTCTGCAACCACAGATCTTTCGCAGTCTCCATAGTTTTGCCTTTTCCAGAATGTTGTATGGATACAATCATATCGTGTGTAGCCTTTACAGACTGGCTTCTTTGTCTTAGTAACACACATTTAAGTTTCTTCCATGCCATTTCATGGCCTGATAGCTCAACCATTGTCTGGACGGACCACTATTTATTTATCCATTCACCAACTAAAGGACGTCTTGGTTGCTTCCAAGTTGGGGCAGTTATGACTAAAGCTGCTATAAACATTTGTGGGCAGGCTTTTTGTGGCCGTAAGTTTTCAGCTCCTTGGGGTAAACGGCAAGCAGCGCGATCACTGGATCACATGGTGAGAGTATGTTTCGTTTTGTAAGAAACTCATAAACTGTCTTCCAAAGTGGCTGCACCTCGTTGCACACCACACCCACCCCAGCAGTGAATGAGAGTTCCCGTGGCTCCACATCCTCACCAGCATTTCGTGGTGTCAGTGCTGTGGATTTTGACCATTTTAAAACATTTTATTTTGAGGTAATTGTAGATTCTCATGTAGTTTTAAGAAATTATATGGATAGATACGTATACCCTTCATCTATTCTTCCCAGTGTTATTACATACTTACAGCACTTGTGTAACCACATCCCACCCAGGAAACAGATATGGATACAACCCATTGGCCTTACTCAGATCTCTCTGGTTTCACCCAGGCAGTGGTGTGTGTGTGTGTGTGTGTGTGTGTGTGTGTGTGTGTGTGTGTGTCTGCATTTAGTTCCATCACCGGGCAGTACAAGGGATCCTTGTGTAAGTTGTTCTCTATCTTGACTGTGGTCGTCACACAAATAAAGACCTGATAAAATCACATATGTAACATTTTTATACTTCTCATAATTAATGTCATTTTCATGATGCCTTGGGCTGCTGGGCACATCACAATTGCTTAATAAATATTCAACATAGAGATGTTAATAAATTATTCCTTAAAGAAAACAGCAATGCCTCAGAAAATATGAACCCCGATCTCAAAGGCTACATCTCTTTTGAGAGGCATGTGGTTGAGTGGAAGTTGCCTTGAACTTGCAGGAGAAGCCCCTGAGTCAGGCACTGGCTTTGCTGCTTCCACTGAGAAGATCTACTTTATACATCAGATCTTGGTGTCCTGACCTATAAAATGAGGAAGTCAGATTAATATTCTCTATGGTCCCTTCTGAACTTGAAAACTTTATAATTCTATCAACTATAACATCCTTTAACATTTTCAGTCTGACTTCCTCTTCTTGAACATTTTCTTCTTGTTATTTGAGTTTATCAGCTTCTGAATTTGTTTAATTTTCAAGCTTTGAGCCATGGAAGAAAAATAATCTTCTACTTGATTTCTTACCAACTCAGAAACAACACGAAAGATCTCATTTGCATGAAGATTTCAGAGCAGAGTCTCAAGTTGGGAGACATGCAGGCACTTGGAGATGTCTGGTGTCCATGGGGACTGCAGTCCAGCCTGGGCAGTGGGGCAAGCTCCTGAGATATCCACGTGCTAAGTGGGTTTGCAGGACGTCTCCCTGCCCTCCCCAGCCTTCAGTAGAGTGAGTCCCTGCGCCACAGCATAGGCAAGGCTGTACCACAGTAAGAGACACTCCAGGGACGCCTGGGTGGTGCAGTTAATTAATCGTCCAACTCTTGGTTTTGGCTCAGGTCATGATCTCAGGGTTGTGAGATCAAGCCCCACATCAGGCTCTGTACTAGGTGGGGAGTCTACTTGAGAGTCTCCCTCTCCCTGACCCTCTGCCCTTCCCCCCTCTAATAAATAAATAAATCTTAAAAAAAAAAGAAAAAGAGGCACGTGCAGTCTCAGTGCCAGCGCTGGGGGTGGGGGTTGGGGTGGGGGGAGGGCGTGAGTCAGGTCCCGTACACAGTTCTCTTCGGGCCCAAGGAGACTTTCAGGTTGCTGTCCTCCTTCTCGGGGGCCTGGGTGTGACCATCTCTCAGAAGTGGCTCCTGACCCCCAGATATGAAAGTGCCTAAAATGCACCAGAAGGGAACAAGAGACCCAAACATGCTGGACGAGAAGCACATTCAGGTGACCCCGCTGTCTGGAGTGGGTGTGCAGGTTGGGAGAATGGGCTCCTAGCTCGGCTCTGCTTCTCACCAGCTATTGACCTCAGGTACCTCTCAGCCCTCTCGTGCCTCAGCTTCCTGATCTGTAAAATGGGATTGGTGACACTCTCCACCCCAAAGGGTTGTGGGGATGGTTACTGAATTAATTCAGGCAAAGAGCATGGCTCAGTGCCTGACATACATAAGTACTCGATGATTGTTGCCTGTCATTATTTTGCTTTGTTCTTTAGCTCCTAACTCGTCTGTCAATCCCTAGAAACACAAGACACTCATGCACTCAGCCTGTGCTGCTGGAAGAGTGTGTCTGGTGATAGCTTTTAGGGCAAAGGTGTGATGATCTGGAAGCTGGTGAAGTAGATTCTGTCTCACCTTAGGCTTCTACACAACGTTGAGTCCTAATGGAATGGCAGGGACTCCCAGAGAGGGCAGGCGTGCATATTTTCTGCAAAGCTATTGACGGAAAGCTTCCATTCTGGGCTTTGGCCTGGAAGGACACCCCTCCTAGACACGGAGCCTCAGAACAACTTTGAAATATGAGAACCCGAAGGGAAGGGCCCACTTGAGCGCTCTGGGGAAATGGGCCTGTGTCGCCTGGAGAGGAATCTTGCTCGATGTTCCTTTAGGCAGGAAATAAATGGGATTTTATAAGCTACCTTGCAGCGATCTGAGAATCCTATACTCTTGGATGAGCCCAGCAAATATGCGGGTTGCATTCATACATTAAAATTCTCTAAACTTGTGCATTCATATGTGGTTGCCACAAAGCTATGAATTTTCTGATTTTTGTCACACTCTGATAAGATTAAAAAAACACAGTTAGATGTGCTCTTGCTGGCTGAATTGCAGAAGTAATTTCTCATACAATTGAAATCTAAAATTTGGTAGATGTCTTGCCCAGTGGGACAGGAAGCAACTTATCAATTCCCATTAGCTTCAGTCAACAATCAGGAGGCTGCTTTGGTCTGCATTTTCTTCCATTAGTATGGAGGACTTACAGCTCACTAATTTCCCAGGCTGACCGAGGTTTCGTAGAGCAGTTACCCTTGGTGCTGAACCTCTGGCCCGCTCGTCCGCAAGAGAGATCTCTGATCAAGTGGGACATGCAGACTAAATCCTGTACTGCCAGGCCTGCTGGGAAGACCCCACGTGGAGAAGGAGCGAGGTCTTTCAGGATTCAGAAGTCTCAATGGGGGTCTGGTGACGTTCACATTTTTCTGAGTTCAGAACATCCAAGAGAAAGTTTCTTGTGTTTTTGAACTTCCAGTGGGGAAGCCTTTGCTAAGAGGTCTAGCATAAATTTCAGTTCGTATCCTAAAACTCAGAAACATGAGTTAGGGACCTGGCATATTTTCCTCCCTAGTTCCTTCCTTTCTCCGCATGCTTCCCTTTAAAACAAGTCCATGTGGTCACCGGGTCTCTGTCAGGGCAAACCCCGGCATGAGCATGGATTCTCTGAAAGGAAACTGGACTCCCCACGGTTGGAGTACGGAGTCTTCTGCAGAGGCTGGCTGTATTGATTTTTACCCTTACGGAGATTGGGAGGAAGTAAATATTTACTAAAAACACCGAGGCTTTAAAATAGCCTAGACTGGAAATCTTCATCTTTTTCTTCTTTCATGTCCTATGCTTCTTTTAACTGAAAGGAGGTCTGAAGACTATTTTGAGAGAGGGTTTTAGGGAATTGCCCTCATTACTAAATTTTAGAGCTGTCTGGCTTGGTTGCTGTCAGCAGGGCTGATGGATCATGAGGCACGAGGGGGCATTAGCATAGCCGTCTCCAGGGAGGGCCTTCTGGTCTGCATGCAGGTGCACAGGTCTGTGTGCAGCTTTGTGTGTTCCGTCGTTTGTTCAGGGCCGGGGCAGGGGCACAGAGACAGGGGCTGCTTGAGGCAGGAGTAGATGGATGCTGTGGGTCATCGCTGTGATTGATTTATCCGTATTTCCATGGGTTTCCTCAGGCGTGGTCTGTCCGGGAGCCGCCTGTGAGTCTGAGCTAGATATGTGACTGAAGAACACAGTACTTCAGCCCCTGAGCAGTGGGCAGAACCCCCCCCCCGCCCCCGCCGCCCCGCCAGCAGTGTTGACTGGGCGACCATGGGTTCCTGGCAGGTGGGCTGATAGCCTCATGGGTGTGAACATAGCAGCTTGCACCATGCTCATGTCAGAGCCAATTCAGTGGGGGGGGGGGAGGGGCAGGGAAGTCTGGAGGTGCCAGGATCACACTCTCCACGTTCCTAAGGGCTGTGGACCAGGCCCACCCAGGTGAGGTGAGAAAGGAAGATGTTTGGAGGGCTTTGGGCTCAGAAATTGGAGTGATTTCTCAGAGTGGAGGAGAGTCAGGGCCGCTCAGCAGAGGCACGAACGGGTCTGCCAGGAAGGGCCAAAGGCAGCTCCTGGGGCTGGGGGCCCAAGGATTATTTTTGGGAGATATGGATGAAGGAAAGTAGGTGAGAGTAAGTGCTTGCAAAGCAAGGCTGTCCTCGGCACGTATTTACTACACCAAGGCAAGACTTCACGGACAGAAAATCTCAGCCCTCAGGAGCTGGGGTTTGATGTGGACCAAGAAAGGGCGGGACTGGGACGTGGCCTGGAACGAGTCCAGGGCACACCGCGTGGCGTGGGCCGCCCTAGCTCCCATGATGCTTTGTGAAGTCCCCGCATGAACAGCTGGAGGCCTTGTCTTTGAAGAGAGGCTGCTTCTAAGCCCTTAGAGTTCTCCACTGGTGATATTCGAGGGCACCTGAGGTTCTGCATTGATTTCAGTTTGCATTTTATGATTCCAAAACATGAATCAAGGGTCTTGTCCGTCTTCCTTCCTTGTACGCTCCAGTCCCTCACTTCTCTGCATTTTGGCCTCTTAAGAAAATTTAATTTTCTTAAAATGTCAGTGGTAACAGGCAAAAGAATTTTGATTTTAACCTGGAAGAAGGGGAGATAGATAAGCTTGCTTGTAAGCAGTAAAATCCTAGACTTTTGAAGGATTCTGTTTAGGTCTCTTCCAAGAATCATAACTTGCCTTTCAGGCCAAATTTTCTACAGTCTAGACTCTCTGGATGCAAGTTATAGGACTTTCTAGTTCCCACAAGTGAGGGGACCCACGTGCTTTCTGAGGAATCGCGCGAACAGTATGGAGGCCTGCAGCGCAGTCGCTGGACTTACTTCTCTTCCCAGTCACACTCTGTAAACTCTTTTATGGCGGGTTTTGTCCTCTTTTCAATTCCCCGTTCTCAGCCTAATACCCGTCCTGTAGCTGATGTTCTGCAATTATCCGCTCAGTGAGTTGTGTGAAAGCAAATGCCTTGTCTGTGAGCTTCTCATTAATTCACTATTTACTCACCTTATCTCTAGGGCAGCAGGAAGAGGGTCATACTATCCATGTGTCTTAAATACCTATAGTTTATGGTATTATGTCTGATTTCATTTTGAGGTAAAAGAGTCAAAACTTGGGACCTTGGATAAGTTGTTTGACTTTTATTGAATTAGTGTCCTTACCTGAAACATGGGTGTGAGGATGAAAAGGAGAAACATGAGTTCCTGTTGAAAGTGCTGTTTCTCCATGCCCTTACATTTTCCGGGGCCATCTCTCGCCCCACAGCACCAGATGCTGGCTGGGCCACCAGAGCAGGGAGCCCTTCGAAAGCAAGGAGTCTTCTATGTGACAACTTTTTTTTTTTTTAAATCATAAATAGATGTTGAATTTTGCCAAAAGCTTTCTCTGCATCTCAGCGCAGACGGTCATGAAGATGGTCATATGATTTTTATCCTTCGTTTTGTTAATGTGGTGGATTGCATTGACTGATTTGCAGATGTTGAACCATCCTTGTATACCTGGAATAAATCCTACTCGATTATGGTGTATTGTCCTTTTAATATATTGTTGAGTTCAGTTTGCTAATATTTTGTTCGGAAGTTTTACATCTATGTTCGTCAAGGATATTGTCCTGTAGTTCTCTTTTCTTGCAGTGCCCTCGTCTGGTTTTGGTGTCAGGGTAATGCTGGCCTCGTAAAATGAGTTTGAAAGTGTTTCCTTCTTCTTCTATTTTTTGGAAGAGCTTGAGAAAGATTGGTATTAATTCTTTTAATGTTGAGTAGAAGTCACCAGTCAAGCTGTCTGGTCCTGAACTTTTGTTTGTAGGGAGTTTTAAAATGACTGATTTAATGCCCTTACTAGTAATTGGTCTGTTCTAATTTTCTATTTCTTCATGATTCGGTCTTGGAAGGTTGTATGTTTCTAGGAATTTATCCATTTTTTCTAGCCTGTCCAATTTGTTGGCATATAATTAATTTTTCATAGTAGCCTTTTGTGATCCTTTGTATTTCTGTGGTATCAGTTGTAGCATCTTCTCTTTCATTTCTGTTTTATCTGAGTCCTCTCTCTTTTCTCTTGGTGAGTTGAGCTAAAGGTTAATGTTGTTCCTATTTTTCTAAACCAGCTCTTGATTTCATTGATCTTTTCTATTGTCTTTTTAGTCCCCCAATCATGTATTTCTGCTCTGACCTTTGTTATTTCCTTCCTTTTACTAACTGCGCTTCATTTGTTCTTTTCCTAGTTCCTTGGGGGTGTAAAGTTTGGTTTATTTGAAAATTTTTTTTTCGTTTCTCTAGGTAGGCATTTATCACTATGAACTTCCCTCTCAGGACTGCTTTTGGTGCATTTCATAATGTTGGTATGTTGTGTTTCCATTTTCAATTTGCCTCAAGGTGTTTTTTTAATTTCACTTTTGATTTCTTCGTTGACTCATTGGTTGTTCAGTAGCATGGTGTTTAATCTTCACATATTTGGGACCTTTCTAGTTTTCTTCTTGTGACTGACTCCTAGTTTCATACTACTGTGGTTGGAAAAGATGCTTGATATGATTTCAATTTCCTTAAAATTTTTAAGACTTGTTTTGTAGCTTGACATATGATGTATCCTGGAGAAAGTTCCATGTGTACTTGAGAAGAATGTGTTCTGCTGCTTTTGGATAGAATGTTCTGTATATATCTATGAAGTCCATCTGGTGTAACATGTTGTTTAAGACCGATGTTTCCTTATTGATTTTCTGTCTGGATGATCTATCCAGTGATGTAAGTGGGGTATTAAAGTCTCCTACTATTATTGTATTGCTGTCTATTTCTCCCTTCAGATCTGTTAATATTTGCTTTGTGTATTTAGGTGCTTTTATGTTGGGTGCATAAATATTTACAAATGTTATGTCCTGTTGTTGGATTGACCCTGTTATCATTATGTAGTGCACTTCTTTGTCTCTTATTACAGTCTTTGTTTAACTTGTTTTTTGTCTGATATGTCTACCCCAGCTTTCTTTTGGTTTTAATTTGCATGGAAATTTTTCCCCTTCCCTTCACTTTCAGTCTCACTATGTTCCTATATCTGAAGTGAGTCTCTTGTAGTTAGCGTATGGATGGGTCTTGTGTTTTTTTTTTTTTTTTTTTAATTCATTCGGCTACTGTATGTCTTTTAATTGCGGAATTAGTACAACTTACATTCAAAGTAATTATTGATAGGTATGTACTTATTGCCATTTTGTGAATTGTTTTCTGGCTGTCCTGTAGTTCCTCTGTTCCTTTATTTTCCTTTTGCTCTCTTCGTCTGTGGTTTGATGACTTTCTTTAGTGGTATGCTTAGAGTCCTTTCTCATTATCTTTTGTGTACCTATTACAGGTTTTTGCTTGATGTTTGAAACGAGGCTTGCATATAAAAATTTATGTTTATAACAATCTTACTTGAAGATGATAAAAACTTAAGTTTCTAATGCTTTCTAAAGCTCTTCCCCATCCATTACTCCATTTTATATTTCCACTGTAAAGCTCAACATTATTACTCCCTCCGTGTCTTTTGTTTTTGATGTCACATTTTATATCTTTTTATTTTGTGTATCCTTAATTACTATAGTTACAATTATTTTTCCTACCTCATCTTTTCACCTTCATACCAGCTTTATGAGTGATTAATCCACTACTTTTACTGTAAATTTACCTTTCCAGTGAGATTTATTCTTTCACACATTTTCTTGTTTCTATTTAGTATCCTTTCTTTTTGGCTTAAAGAAGTCCCTTTAAGAACAGTTTATTAGTGATAACTCCTTTAGCTTTCGTTCTTCTGGAAAACTCTTATCTTTTCCTCAATTCTGAATGATAACTTTGCTGGATAAAGTATCCTTGGTTGGAAATTTTTTTCTTTCAGCACTCTGAATATGCAGTGCCACTTTCCTCTGGCCTGCAAAGTTTCTACTAAAAGTCTGCTAACAGTCTCGTGATGGTTTCCTTGTACATAACAAATTGTTTTCCTCTTGCTTCTTTTAAGATTCTCTCTTTGTCTTTAACTTTTGACACTGAAGTATAATGTAACTTGGTGTGTTTCTCTTTGTGTTCACCTTTTTTGGAACTCTCTGGAATTCCTGGTTCTGGATGTCTATTTCTTTCCCCTGGTTAGGGAAGTTTTAGCCAACATTTCTTCGAACAATTTCTGCCCCTCTTCTCCTTTTGGGACTTCTATAATGTGACTTTTAGCGTGCTTGAGATTGTCCCGTAAGTCCTCTAAGTTATCTTAACTTTTATTCATTCTTTTTGCTCTTCTGATTGGGTGATGTCACTGATCCTTTTTTTTTTTCTTCATCCTGTCTGCTCTTGAACCCCTTTAGTATATTTTTAGTTCGATTATTGTATTATTGTATTGTATTATTCAGTCTGCTTGGAAATTTCTTTCCTTCTTTTTTTTTTTTTTTGACTTTTACAGACTGTTTATTTTCTCTCAACCTTTTCCATTTCTATTTCCATTTTGTTTGCCTTTGTGGAAGAGCAGCTTAAGACCACTCAGTGGTTGTTCCTACCTATTCAGTGGCCTGAGCAGTAGGAGCTGCAGACCAGTCTTCAGTGGCCGGCTGGGCGCTCCAGTCTTCAGTAGGGAACTGCTGAATAGGCACCACGGGCACCTGCATGCCTTCAGACCAGTCTGCGACTTCAGGCTGAGTAGCAGTGAACTCAGGAGCTGGAGCTGTCCATTCACCCTGAAATTCCTCCTTGGTCACAGCCTTTTCAGCAGCGGCCTGCTCTTCCTTTTCAATCTCTTCAGGATCTCTGTAGAAGTAGAGATCAGGCATGACCTCCCATGGGTGTTCACGGGAAATGGTGCCACACATGCCCAGAACATCCCTGGCCAACATCCGCCACATCAGACCCACTGAGTGAGCTCCTTTGTTGTTGCAAGGGATGGCAATGTCCACATAGCACAGAGGAGAGTCTGTGTTACACAGAGCAATGGTAGGCAGGTTAACACAGGACGCCTCTGTAAGAGGCTGGTGGTCAGCCTCTTCAGTTCTGTTCAGTAAACACCAGAAGTCTCGGCTCCCGGAAGGCTGCCTGGATCTGGTTAGTGAAGGTTCCAGGAGTGAAGCAGCCAGCAATAGGAGTGGCTCCAGTAGCAGCAGCAAACTTCAGCACAGCTTGCTGGCCACTATTCCTGGACGATGTGACACTGACATCAGCTGGGTTTTCAATGGCAACAATGGCACGAGCTGCCAGCAGAAGCTTCTCCTGGGTTCTCTTCAGATTTATGATGTAGATACCATCACTTTTCCTTTTGTAGATGTACTGTTCCATTTGAAAGTCAAGGTTGGTGCCACCTAAATGGGTTCTTGCTGCAAGGAATTTGAGGACATCCTCCTCCTTCATTCGCAGGACATCAAGGGCTCTGGATATTGTGAAAGTTTCCCTTTAAGTTACGACGGGAATGCAAAACAATGCCGTATGGACCCTTCCCTGAGTAGCTCAGAAAGCTGCTTGGAAATTTCTTATATTTTCTATCTCTCTGTTAAAACTCCCTGTGTTTATCCATTCTTCTCCTGAGTTTGCTGAGTATCTTTATGATCATTACTTTGAACTCTTTATCAGGTAAATTACTTATCTCTATTTCACTAATGCTTATTTTCTGGGATCTTATCTTGTTCTTTTGTTTGGGGCATATTCCTCTGTTTCTTCATTTTGCTTGACTCTGTTAGTTTCTATGCCTTAGATGACATTGCCATCTCTCCTAATCTTTAAATGTTGGCATTGTGTAGGAAAATAACCTTATCATTCAACCCTGCCTTAGCTGTTGGTGGTTGTCTCTTGAATCCTGGTCATTGTCCAAGCAGCCTATTTTATTTTTAATAGCTCCCAGTAGTTGAGGGTGTGCCAAGACCAGTCATTGTCCCCAAAGGGGAGGGGATCTCATTTAGCACCTAGATTCAGGCTGATTAGAAGCCAGACCCTCTGGCGGTAGCTTTTAGAGAATGCAAATATATATAGTTATCTGGGATTGCAAATATAAGCCCTGCTGGCCACCAGAGCCAGATGATCTAGAAGTGTCCCCTGGCAGCACTGACAAATATCAGCACCAGAGAAGTGTATAAACTCTTTTCTTTAAGATACCAATGAGCTAGAGCAAGGCAGAGGGAGAGAACAAAGATTGCATCCACTGTTCCCCATTCCCTGAGAACACTTCTATAGGCCCTTCTAAGTGAGCCAAACCAGAAGCCTGTCCCTCAGGTCAAAGCTCCTAGACAAGCAAATATACCTCTTTCTCAGAAAGACGGGGGATATGTTTCAATCTGCCATCTAAACAGTGCCCTAGGAGAGGTAATCTGCCAATAACTGTTTCTCTGATTGTTACAGTCCTGTGGACCCAGGAATGCAAACCCCCAGGCCTCCATATCCTGGTGATCAAGAGGTGTCCCCTGGGTTGAAGCTTCAAAAAGTGTGTCACCAGATGTAAAAACTGGGGCATGAGATGTGTGAGGAAGCTCCTCTCTGGGAGCTACTGAAGCCCTGGCATGTGGCAGAAGAAAAGTGTGAAGATGACACCCACTGGCTGGAGTAAAGCAAAGGGGGAGTATGAGATGGACCCTACCAATAAAAGAAAAAAAACAACAAAAAGGAAAATAAAAAAGAAAAACAGGAAAAGCAGACACAAAAGAAGAAAAAGAAACACACACCCCCCCCCCCGACACACGGATGGCGATGGTACCTGCTGGCTCTAGCAACAGAGGGAGAGCAGGAAGGAAGATGGTGCCCACCAGTCTCTGGCCCTGGAGAGTATCCCAGGAAGCCCCTGCTCCTCAGACCAATACTTTAAAGTTAGGAAATGAGTCTCTTTCAAATAAAGTCTGAACACTTTTCAAAAGGCTGCTTTTGTGCTGGGTCCTGTGGCAAATGAGTTTGCATACAAGCCCTTTAAGAGCCATCCCTCAGCTCGCCACGGCCCCATGGGGCCTGCAGGGAGAAGCCCCATTGGTGTTCAAAGCCAGATGTTTGGGGGGCTTGTCTTTCAGGTGCCAGTATGAAAAGCTGGGGTGCCTGATGTGGGGTACAAATCATCCCTCAGGGAGAAACTTCAGGTTTTGAGTTCCTTCTTCATCATGGGTCACTGCACCGTCGGTGGGTTTTATGGTGAAGTTGCATCTCAGCCTTTCCGGCTCATTTTGATGTCATTTCTCTCTTGTGTGCCCGATGTGAAGGGATTGCTCTACAGTTTTTAGGGTTTTTCAGAGAAAAATGTTTCATATATAGCTGAAGATTTGGTTTGTCCATGGGAGGAGGTGAATTTAAGAATATTCTGTGTTGCCATCTTGAACCAGAAGCCTGGTCATGTCTTCCCTTGACCTAAGACTTTTACAGGAGTTCAGGGGATGGGGCAAGATTGGGCCCAGAGCCCCTGGGTTATACCCCAAACTGCCTCTTCCCTCCGAGGAAGGGTCTGACACTGTGTCACTTCCAGGAGACTCCATGGTCCTTTTTGCAAGACTACTCCTAGCATCAGGCCAGGATTGCCAGTGCCCCAGAGGTCCTCAGCATGGTGCATTTTTAGTGTAAGGACACAGAATAGGCTATTCCCAGGGTTTTAAAAAAATGGTGACCCTTACATCCCCGGATGCTATCTTGGATCCTTGTATTGTGTGCCTGTTGCCAGGGAAAGGGCAGGGCCACCTCGAAGGGAAGAAACTCTGCTGGGTGTTGTGCATACAGATTGGTGTTAAATTCAGTTCTGTTAAACATCTTTATTAATGATGTGGAAGTGGGGTGTAAACAGAACATTAATTAAGTGCCTGAATACTAAATTGGGAGGTGTTGCAAAAGACAGACTAATCACTTTATCATTTACTCAGTGTATGGAATTGCACAATTCAGTGGATCTCCTGATTAAAAGTGGAACATATCTTTGTTGACAACACTATTTGCTCAATTTGTAGCTGGCATTTTGGTTGGCTTTCTTCACATGCATGTTCTTATGCTGGAAACCTTTCTATTTATGTTAGCTTCAGAATGATGAGTCATCCTATTTGTATATTAAGAACCCAGGAAGAGAGGACATATTTTTGAAAGGGTGAGGTTATAAACCGTAGCAGGGACAGAGAAGGACATACAGTAGTCAAGTCACCTCAGATGTCTGAAGACGGAGGTGTCTATCTTGACCCTCGGTGGGGCCTGTTTTGTTCCTTATACCACAGCTACTCTTCTAGTGAGTGTAGGGCAGGTGAAGAACCTAGGACACTCTTTATACCCATGGTATAGATTTGGGGTCAGGAGCCCTGGAATTTAGTCCTCATTCTGCATTTTTCTGACTCTGTAGCTTTGACGAAGTCATTAAACCTCGGTGAGCCTTGGTTTCTTTATCCGTGGGAAGGGAAAGAATATGTATGTCTCACAGGGCAATGCTCAGAGATGTAAATAGTGTGATATTCTTGAAAGAATTTTCTAAACTGTAAAACTGTCCAAAGTTAGTATGACCTTGGATTAATTTTCAGAGAATGAGGCATATTATCCAAGTGCATATAAAGTACTCCAAATAATTATCAGCAGAGCGGCCAAGAACATTTAGAAATATGGATAGGAAATTCAATCTGGAAAAATGCTAGTTAAATACTTAGGGACAGTAGAAAATTGGCAGGGTTTTGAGTTGGCATAATTAATTCAACTATTTTTCAAATGCTTGGGTTCAACAAACTATAATGAGTTTGCCAAGCACCTTTTCTTATAAATTTTGGATCCTTTGTTTGTTTCAGCTAAAACCTGATCCATAAGCTTCTGATTCATTTACACTTAATTTGCTAAAAGGCTATTTGTCAGCAGCACTCAGATGTTCCGGAAACCTGCTGGGCCCACCAAAAGATGCTTTCCAGATTTCTTTCTTCAGAAACGTTACTGGCCTGGTATGCAAAGGATATATTTAAACATTATTTAGTCAAAATCCTTGTTTTAAAAATTCTTGAATATATATATATATTCTTGAAAAATTCTTGAATATATGTTCAATAATTTTAAAAATAAGGATATATATACATAATATTCAGGTGGAATTTATTGCTTGACTCCTACCACTCATCCGTCTCTCTCTTAGCAGTTCTGACAAAGTATAAGCAAATGCAGACATGCGCTAGTCAGAGCCCAGACTATGAGCCCCGTTAAGGGAAGTCTGGATTGGAGAGGGTTGGAGAGGTCCCCCATGGAGGTTCCCATGTCCTTGCCCTCACCCAGAGGGTACTTGACATGCCTACCTGCAGGCACGCTGTGAAGAGCGGAGCCTGGAGGAGTTAGCCTGCCCAGGCTGTAGGCCGTGCACACGCACCCCCGAGCTGGGGTGGGCAGTGGTGCTGCGTGGCATTCACTGGCAATTTTGATGGATCATCTCCCTTCCCACGTCCCATGGGCTGCTTGCCATGAGGCTCTGTTTCTGGGTCCCAGATAAGAGTCTCCAGTCTACTCGGATGCCAGAAGCCTTGTCTGCTCATCAGATCTTCTTCTGCGACAGGTTCCCTTCTGTGGGGGTTGGTGGATTATATTCAAAACAGAGTTGCAGCAACAGAATGACAGAGAATGACAGAGAATGAGTTGTGACTGTCCCCTCCCCTCCCCCCCCTCCCCCCGCCAGATGCTCTCATGAATGATCCTAGGACTCAAGGACCACAGCTGAGTTTCCAGTGTCTGTTATTCCTGCTCTGGGGTCGTAGAATGAGGCTCACACCCTTGCCACTCAGCTGTCAAGAATAAAGCATTAACAGTGCTCCCCTAAAAAGGCCTGCTGAGGGGACAACTTTGTCATTGTAAGTGAGAAATGCTTTCCTAAAGAAGACAGAGCAGCACCAACTTCTGCAAATGAATCCAACCTGATCAGATCATACAAATGTATTTCTACATGCATGCACAATGTAGTTACACATAGCGTGCACACACGAACGTATTTACAAAGTGAAGGAGACACAGGGAGACCTGGAATGGAGAATTCTGTCTCCTTCGTTTCTTCTGACCAAGACGCCGGTCACACTGGAGTCTCACTCGCCCTAATGGCCTCCTTCCGACGTAATCACCATCTCCAAATACGGTCACCTTCTGAGGTACCAGAGAGGGAGGTCAGGACTTCAACCTATGGATTTGGGGGAGAGTCTGGCTTGGGCTGCCCTCGGGGGTGTGTAAGTTCTGAGCACAGCAGTGGGGGCCGGCGGGGAGGGAGAAGGAGCCGGCTCGGACGAGAACGGACACGCCATGCACGTCTCTAGGGAAGCACGTGGCTGCGCAGGGACCAGCTGCAGACTGTCGCCGTTCCCCCGGGGAAACCCGCCAGGACCCCGCTCCTGGCACCAGAAGGGCCCTGACAGAGACAGCCCTAGCCTTCTTTCCCACAGGGGGCACGGATTTGGCCCATAGAAATGTGCTCCCCTGGCTGTTTTATGGGACGGCTCTGAGTGCCTAGAGATGGGCAGCGGGGAGAGCAAAACTACAGCGTGTCCCAGATGCCCAGGTTTGTTTGTGTTTGCTATGCTTTGGGATTATGGTGATTAGTGCTGTTTGCTGAAAGCTCCGAAACAATTCCCCTTCTATGCATTTTTTTTTTTTCCTGAAATGTAGTCTTTGAGCCAAACAGTGTGGTCCTCGCCCTATGTTTGTTAAAAAGGTTAGGGAAAATGTCATCCAACCCACAGTCTGGAAAGGCGCTCTGAGCAGCGGGTGGAGGCTCAGTGGGCATTTTCCTGCAGTCTAGAACAAACAGAGACTGTAACCTTACAGGTTCCGCGAACTGCCTGCCACTCTCTGGGCTCCGCGAGCAGGTCCCACACACGGCACTGAGGCTGAGTGGTGTCCCTCCGTCCACCTCCCTCCACCTGCCCCAGGCCTGGCTCTCCATCAAGCCCTTCTATCTGGCTGCCGGGCTCGGCCAGCACCGTCTTGTCTCCCTGTTGCAGCTTCCTTTGGAAACCCTCTATTAGATTTTAAAAGCAGAAACAGCCAGTGGGGAAGCGGGGAACCCTGCATTCAAAATTTTATGAAGAAACTAAATTTTAGGTTGCTTTAAAGAATACATAGTATTGCAATACGAAAGCAACGAAAGAGTAAGAGGCAGATGTCTTTAGGCAACTCTTTAATTCATAAATGAGAATGATTGAATGTGAGTATTTACAGTGAGCATTTTCTGCATAATACTAACTGTACTGCATGCTTAGCAAATTCATTTTACAAAGATAGTTCAAAAGCAAATGTGAATCTGGCTCTACCCAAATTGTTTATATACATACACTAACAATGTCCAAACGAATAGAGTAGGATTAATAAGGTTTTACCAATCATGGCTATAGGCGGGATTTAAATCAGCCGTGTTTGATCTCAATCAACAACAGTGGACACAAAGAGATTCATTTAAAAGCGGTGTGACTAAAAACCACTTTTTAAATGAGCTACATTGTGCAGGCATTTCCATTGTACCTAATTTAAAAATGAGAGCTTATACTTGAGAAGGCATTTCCTTTTGGGCGGGGGCTGCAAAACAGCTCTCCTTTTGTTGGAGTAGGCTTGCTGGGGTAGGGGGAGGCAGGCAGGGCCACCTGGGGTGCCAGGCTGCCCAGGCAGTGAGCACTGCCCGTTGCTTGAGGCACCGTCAAATGGACCAGTCATGACGGCTCATGGCTCACGTGGTGACCTGCATGCAGAGCCACGCATGCTGTCCTCAGCCACAGGGATACTCCTGGCTTGGCTCTGTCTGCCCCTTGTTTTCCTTCCAGCAAGCTCTCATTAGGCAAGAATGTTGTCTTTTCTGATTACATCGCATATGCGCCTAGAAGTGATGAAAGGAAAGAAATCTTGGACAGCACATCGTACCCCTTGTCCGGGTTTGGGCTTCCCACCTCCAGGAAGGCTAAGTGACATGTATCCCAAAGAAACTGACTGGCATTTAGGCTTTGTCACCTGAACTCCGATGACTGTGAGACACTTAATATAACCCCTTTAGCCTCGGTGTTCTCATTTGTAAGATGTAGATAAAAGAAATAAGCTTAGGGTGAGGATTTCATTTTTTAATGTGTATAAATCCCCAAACCCAGTGTCTGGCACACGGAGGGTGTTTAATAAATGATAATTGTTATCAGGGTCTGTTTAATTTGGATTTATTTCTATTTTGCTTCCTTTTCTACATCTCACGTCCTGAGGTTGTGCGCTCGATCCCCAGGGGACAGCCTGCCTGGCACTGGGGGGAATCCCACACTGGAGTTCGCTGGGGGCTGGGAGCTTGTTCCTGTGCTTTCTGGGGTCATCTGAGATGCTCTGTAAATGGGGTACAGATGAGGCCGTCTGCAAGACTAAAGCTCTTCATGCTCTAAAGGTCTGCATGAGTCCTATAGTATATGCATATTGCATTTTGAAAGTTGTTTCCTTCGCGTCCACATTTAGTTCACACTGGGTAATAAATGGGAAGTTAGTAAGCTGAATGTTATCCAGCTTGGTGTTCAGTGTTAAGAATTTTCTAGGTTGTCACCTGCCAGAGAGCCTCCAGAACCCTGAGCTGCAGTTCTGTTCCCTGGACACTTGCGCCTTCTCTCAGGTGCCCCCCGCCCCAGAAGGGTGGTGTCGGATGCAGAAGCAGCAACAAGGGCTGCCTTGTCCCATGGGATGGACGATGGGAAACTGCCATCTTCATAGAGTGGGTTTGCAATTAGAAACAGTCTTCTAAGAAGCTTGAAAAATTTCCAAGTGAAATGAGTGAGTCTTGTGATTCCCGAGCATACTTAAGAAAGCAAAAACAAAAGTAGTGCATATCCTTAACCCTTGATCTTAATACCTCTGAAGAAACAAAGTGTGAAGTTTTCACTTTCGGAGTTCAGGGATTAAACACTACTGCATGATGATGGTTGTTTTAAAGGTGTGAAGAGGGGCGCCTGGGGGGCTCAGCTGGCGGAGCGTCCGACTCTTGATTTTGACTCAGGTCATGATCTCAGCGTCACGAGATCGAGCCTCACGTTGGGCTCCGCGCTCAGCACAGAGTCAGTTTGTCCCTCTCCCTCTGCTCCTCCCCCGACTTGCACTTGCACTCTCTCTCTCAGTGTCAAATAAAAAAATAAAATCTTAAAAAAAAAGGAGTGAAGAACTGTCCATCCCATTCTGTATATTCAGGGAGCTTTGAAATGAAAATATGGGGACAGCAAAGTCCTCCACAAGCATCCCTTAGGCTCGCTCCCAGAGACCAAACCCAGGCTGGCCAGATGCTACCTTGACGTGGAAATCCTCGCACGCCTGGGGGTGCTGAGCTGTGAGAGGTAAGTAGGGAAAGGTGGGGAGGGGAGTGGCCTCGTTGGCCCAGCAGCACGTGGCCATCCATGGTGCCAGCTCGAGGTGGCTGCTTAAGTTACAAACCTTTGCATCTTATGAATTCATTTTGGCCCTGGAGAATCTGTCACAACCGTGCTCATACTGCCGTTGGAAGGGAAGAGGCATGAAAACCAAACTGGATGATTTCTCTGATCCTCGTTCTGGAAATGTTTACACCGATTTTGCCTCTCCATCAGAGATCATAATTCAGGTAAACTTTGAGATATAAAGAGCATCTGACCTGGAACCAGACCCGGACTTAAGTGTTCATCTCATCCCTTAAAGCTGTGCAAGCTTGGGTAGGCTGCTTAACTTCTCTGGTTCTTGGTTTACTCATTTGTCCAAGTGGAATGAATGGCGCCACAGGTTTCCCCGGACCCGTGAGAACCGAGGAAGACAGGGGCTGTGCAGTGTGCCTCAGGAACTGTTGTGGGTCTCAGGGATGCTGTGGGGACAGGAAGCTTCCTTTTGAACCCAAGTACTATTTACTCAAAGTTTCAGACCCAGCTGGAGGGTCAAGGGTGTCCCCGGGGGCTCTCTTGAGTCTCTTCTGCAGGCATGAGGACCTGCAGAACACCCTGGAAACAAACTCATCCTAAGGCAAAAAAGTGAGAAATGAGAGAAACGCCAGGACAACGGTTAATGGAGGGACAGAGGAAGGGAATTCTGAATGGAGGCGTGTTACTTGTCTTTTCCTATGCCTGCCTTCTCCACTCACCCTCCTACGGCACATGCGGAGGGGAGGCCTCGACAAGACTGAAAAACAAAGAACCACCTCTTGAAATCTCTGGGCCACCTGGTGGCTTTGCATGGACTCATCCAAAGGGCCAAAGCACCGAACGGGAGAGAGGCCTTGTCCAAGCTGGTTCCCAGCCCCAGCGCCAACTGCACGGCTGGCAGCCCGTCCCTGTCGGCGGCACCTCCTGCCGTGGCTCTCACGCTGTGTGTGGTTGGAAGCAGGGACAGCACTGAGAGCCTGGCCAGCTGCTGGACTCAGCAAGAAGCAAAGCCCTTGGCCTGAGTGTGTGCAGCCTCTAGAGGGAAGCGGGACAGACATTCTTTGAGTTACCGGTGGTGCAGGTGGAGAGAGGGCCAAGGGATGTCGCTGCACCAGAGCACCCTAAAGAAGGCGGGGAAGGGGGACAGGGCAGATGGTGATGTCTCGTGGCACCAACAGAGCTTGTTTATGAATCTGTCCCCACTGAGGACTTGGGAGGACTTGGGGTGGAGCATGGAAGTCTTGCAATTGCAGGGGAGGACGAGAGAAAGACAAAATACATACTGATGGCTTCTCCCAGTAGGAGGTTCTCTTGCAGAACCTGCCGGGAGTGGCCTTGGGAAGCCTGGCTCACATGACAGGTGTCATTAATGTCCAGTTCTCAAAATACTCTTTCCCTTTCAAAAACAGGTACCTGTGTGTTTTTGTCATTGAGTAGAAATGCTTGTCCTCCTGATAACTCACAAACGTCGAAATGGTTTTTTCTTCCTGACCAGGACTGCAAAGGGATTGGGGTGGTTGCGTTGCCATGGCTCAGAGAGCAATCCACTGGCAAGTTCTGGAGTGGTTTCACTAGCAAGGAGGTGACAGCACATCAGGAGATGCAGGATTTTTCTCTGTCTTAAAACCTTGCTATCTGGTTGGGAAAATGAACACTCCACATGCAAAAGGCAATTCATATTAGCTTTGAAATTCAGAGATAGTTGGCACGCCGGAGGAGGCAGCCTTATCGGAGAGGAACGGTGCTCCCTATTGCAGGCTTCCCCTGGCGAGAGGAGGGGTTGTGATCACCACCACGTGTGTGCAGAGGCACCGTTCCCAGAATTGGAATGGTGTTGCAATGAGCTTAAATATGTTACCTTTAAAAGATATTCTCATTTGTCTGATTCAAAACAAACCTGAGCGTTGCCTGCATGTAAACGCCCCGCAAACACCTATTTCTAATAACACCCTAGTTTCATTCATTTGCCTCTGTCTGCCCCCTGCTCCCTCGGTGTATATTTAACACTCACATTATTGCAGAACAGCCTGGGATGAGCCACTTAGGATCGTCTCTGTTCCCATTACACTTATGTCTCTTATTTAAGGATGCTAATTCTCCAAGCAGCTCTGCACCGCCTCTTCACTCCTCTGGATCCTGAAGGCGATGCTAATCAGCCCTCCTAACAGCTGTCTCGGTATCCCAAATGTCGCGAGAACATTCCTTCCTGCAGTAGCGGCAACACTTCCAGCCCGCTGCTATCCTCACATCCACTCCTTTCTCTTCAATCGGGACTTCTCGCTGGAGAGCTATTTGATGTCTGGATTCTCCTACTCTCTTCCCTTGCCAAGCATTCCCTTCAAGTTATCAGTGCTGGGTAATATTTGAGCCTGGTTTTTTGGATAATAACCATGGGAAGGGAACTAGAGCCTTGATCTCTCCTGATCACAAGCCATCCGCGTTTGCAGGTGTTCCCTCAGGGCTGTCGTGAGGTTGCTTAGAGTGCACAGTGCCTCCACGAGAAAGGAGACCCGTGGAAAAACCATGAGGTCTGGCCACTGACTCCTTCTTCCGGGCTGCCTTCCCTTCATGTGACCAAGGTCCAGGGCCTAACTCCCCAATGCCTGGCCATGCACCTGCTCCTAAGAAGCTGTGGTTGGTTTCCTTGGGAAGCAACTCCTTTCCTTAATTGTAGTCTGGGGGCTTTCCCTTCTCTTCAGGTATATTTTGCATGGTAAGACAGTTCAAAGAACTGTTTGCCGATTTTCCACCGCACTACCAACTCCAAGAATCTCACGCCTGGATCCCTCGCCTTCCCAACAGCTGCTCATCCATTGCTGTGATTGTCTTAGCCTCCTCTAGGCCAACGGGAAAGAATGGAAAGGACCAAAAAAAAAAAAAAAAAAAAAAGAGAGAGAGAGAGAGTTTGTTAGAGTGGAACCCAAAGTGTGGTAGCCGGATGACATCCCTGTAATTGAAGTATTTATGTGTCTACATAGTTTAGTGTCATCTGCAAATAAACACGAGGTGCGCAGAAGTGAGTCTATCACACCAGAGCAGACACCTGCTCAGGCGGGTCCACGCTTGCAACCTTGTGACTTTTCTTGGAAGGCTGGAAGGATTTTCTCTCCTTGAGTTCCCATTAATTTAAATCAAAACTAAAGTTCACTGTGTCTCTCTTCTGCTAGTGACATTTTCCACTTCACACATTGTCAACCTCATTTAACATGTTGCTACTCGGCTGAGGTCACCTCGGAGGGGAACGGCGCACCCCAAACAGCCGTGGCTCTTCCTTTGCCTCCTCCCTGCCTCCCCCTCCCTCTCCTTCCCTCCCCCTTCTCTCCCAGGAGGCACTCCCTGTGCTGGAGGCCCGAGGCCAGGGGTGTGGTCTGAGGAAGCTCGCCATTGGCATTGCCCACTGCAGACACCAGTGATGGCCAGCTCCCTTCTCTCTGTTCTTCTGGGCGTTTCCAATGGACTCAGATGTCGGGATCGCTTCATGATAAAATTAACTTAAGCAACAATCTGCACCATGGAGCATTCCCTGGAAGGCCGGAGAGAAAGACCAGAGGTAAAACAAAACAAAGGCGAGGAAATGATAATCCACCAAACAAAGGTCAGCTGAGAGTCCGTGGGCCAACTCAGGGCCAGGATTGTACTCTGTTGTACAGGGATTCGTTGTCAGCACTAAAATAGTGTCTGGAGATATCATTTAAAAATTCAGACTTCTGGCTCCTCTGTAAATATCAGTCTGTCTGCCAGTGCAGGGCCTGTGTTGCCCTATGGAAATGAGCTTGTTGGCCTTCAGTGGGGCTGACTCCGGATATGCCACCCTCCCGAGAAGACATCCTTCACTTAGTCATGGACCTGACCTATCCCTCTTGGCATTCAAGCTCCCAGCTCCTGCCCTGAATTTGGTAATGCTGGAGGCTCCCATCTGCATGGGAGGGTGGAAAAGCTTGCACACAGTATGTATTTGATTGAGGCTTATTTCAATGCATACCTGAAAGTCAGAGGTAGCCTTTGAACACTTCTCATGATGAGTAGTTCCCTGGAAATATTTTTTCAAAAATGAGAAAGCCAGCTTTAGAAAAGAATCTAGATTTCTTCTCCCTAGAGTCAAATATCACACCAAGAGCAGAATTCACTGAACTCAACGCATACCCACTGGTGTGTGTTAATCTCCCTTTGTAAGGCAGGCACTGGAGTGACTGTGCCTCTCTCTCCTCACCAGAACTCAGGCTCCCTGGGCAGGAACTTTGTCTCCCTCCCTGCCCCAACCCAGAGCCTGAGACATACACTTTTTGAATTGAATGTTGAGTGAATGCGAAGACAGAGGGAAAAATGTACCAGGCTCTTCCTTCAGGTGGACATCTAAACACAGAAGGGCAGGGGAGATTTCTCCAGTGTAGGCGAGAATGAGGCAGGGTGGAGGGCCCAGCATGAGCAAAGGCCAGGGAGTTAGAGAGAGTGGATGTGCTTGGGGAACAGAGAGGAGCTGGGTTGCAAATGAAGAGAGAAGCAGCTGGAGGGCTAGGCAGGAGCCAGAATCTGGAGGACCCACAGAGTGAATGCAGGGAGTCTGCAACGGTTGTCAGAGGAAGAGGAGAAGCGGAGGCAGGAAGGAAAGGGGACAGAGCAGGAGAGAACTGACCCCAAAGTCAAGGACGTTTAATTAGAGAATGAGGAAGCAACCAACTGTTGAGCAGCTTCAGCATTCCCAGTGGGGGAGTGGGCATCCCCCTGGGGTGCAGGGGGGCCCTGCCTCTGGGTGTAGTCAGGCTGCAGTTAACACTAGAAGGTGGATGAAAGGTGAGCTTTTGAGTCAGATGGCGTTAATTGAAATTCCAGCTTTGATATTCGGTTGCTGCTGGGGAAAATCCTTAATTTCTCTGTGCCCTGGTTTTCTAATTTGCAAAATGAGGACAATAATACTTATTTTGCATGGTGGTTACAAAGATTATATAAGATTATAAGATGATGTATATAAACTTGACAGTAGTAGTGAGAAATGAGTAAGTGATAGACACTACTTAGTACTGGAATCTTCTACCTGTGATGGTCTACACAGAAGACAAAAACCTTCTCAAGGCCTTTCTGTTCCTTTGACTCAGTGAGGATGTGTGACCAGACAGGAAACCTGGACCCGAGGTGGCCTTCCAAAAACAGCTTTTGCAGATGAGGATGAAGATATAGTAAGGCAAATGCATTAGTTTTCTAGGGTTGCTGTAATGAAGTCCCACAAACTGGGTGAGATGAACAATAGAAATTCATTTTCTCCTAGTTCTGGAGGCCTCAGGTCTGAGATCCAGGTGTGGGCAGCATGGGTTCCTTCTGAGGCCATGAGGGAGATCCCCTCCACACCTCTCCCCTGCCCCCGGGGGTCCGCTGGCCTTCAGTGCTCCCTGGCTTGTGGAAGCATGGCCCTGACCTCCAACTACATCTTCACATGGGCTTCTCCCTGTGTTCATGCTTGTGTCCACCCTCATGGCCTCATCTCAACCTAGCTAGTTCTACTTGCAATGATCCTCTCTCCAAATAAGGTCATGTTCCAAGTTCCTGGGGTTTAGGACTTCGACATTTGGGGGCACACAATTCAGCCCATATACATGACATAAATGTGATGGACAAAGCTTTAAAAAGTGCCCCTTCCTTTTTTCTTGACAAATGAAGACTTTTGTCACTCGGGTTGCTGTTTTCCTCTCCACCCTGGTTCTGCCATACACCCCCAGTGCACACTTGATGGCCTGCGTTCCTGGTGTATTGACCCTCCTAGGCCCAATGGTTCCCACTTTGTGATGGCCACCCTCTCACTTGATGACACACTGTCACTGCAGCATCACTAATAGACACGTCCGTCTCTGACTCAGTCGGCTGCTCCCATTAAACTGTCCGACCCATCAGTCCAGTTATTCATTCATCTTAACCTTCTCCTTATCCATTAGTCCCTCTCTTTACTTCCTTCCATACCCGCCTTTGAGGCGTTGGTCCATCAAATTATCACTTACCTAATATGCTCCCTGTCTCGTAACTTTGTTAGTCGTAACTCCGGCTCTAGGTGAACCCAACAATATATTTTCACTGTGCCTACTCAAGCATCTCAGGAAGGCAGAGAAATTCACACCACTGGGCAGCTAGGAGGACACCAGCCTTGAGTGGATCTCCACCCTTCCCAGTAATCCTTAGTTACTGTTTCAACCTTTCTTCCCTCTTCCAGAAACTCTAAAGCCTCAACAACATCTTCCCTCTCAGAAGTGAACCCTGATTCTTTTCAGGGAAAGTGAAAGTATTTCGATTCAAACTCATCAACTTTCTGCTACCAAACCAATACACCTGCCTGTCTTGTTCACTCCCATCTTCATTCCCTCCTTCTGCACTTGGAGGAGGCAATCATCCTCCTGATGGATGCTTCCAGTCTGTCTGCATTCCACACTGTTATCTCCTCCCATCTTTGAGAAATGTCTCAGTATTGGTTATTCTTTCTAGCTTTAATTCTCTCTTCTTCTACATTCTTATTACTATTTAAATATGCTTGAGTGGGCGCCTGGGTGGCTCAGTTGGTTAAGCGACTGCCTTCGGCTCAGGTCATGATCCTGGAGTCCCGGGATCGAGTCCCGCATCGGGCTCCCTGCTCAGCAGGGAGTCTGCTTCTCCCTCTGACCCTCTTCCTTCTCGTGCTTTCTATCTCTCATTCTCTCTCTCTCTCAAATAAATAAATAAAATCTTTAAAAAAAATAAATAAATATGCTTGAGTGTCTACTATCTTTATAGAAGAAATGCATCTCTTTTGATCTGACATTTGTCTTTTAGTTTCTTCTTTATCTCTTTTCTCTTCCACAACCAAATTCCTTGCAAAAGTGTATGTAATTACTAGATGATTTTTTTAGCTACAGAAACATGTAATTTATTTTATCCTATCCACATATAAGGGTTACATTTTCATAACTGAGTTTTTATTTTTAATTGTGGTAAAATACACATAAAATTTACCTTCTTAACCATTTTTAAGTGTACAGTTCAGTGGTGTTAAGTATGTTCACAGTTCTGTGTAGCCAGTCTCCAGAACTTTCATCTCGCAAAACTAAAATTCTGTGCCTGTTGAACAAGTGCCCCCCTTCGCCCCTCTCTTCAGCCCCTGGCAACCACCATTCTGCTTTCTGTCTCTATGAATTTGACTACTCAAGCTACCTCATATAAGTGAAATCACACATTATTTTCCCTTTTTGTGCTAGCTTATTTCATTTAGCATGATGCCCTCGAGGTTTATCCATGTGTTAACATGTGTTAGAATTTCCTTCATTTTTAAGGCTGAATAATATTCCCTTGTATGTATAGACTACATTTTAAAAATTCATTCATCTGCCAGTGTATGCTTGTGCTACCTTTTTGCTGTTGTGAATAATGCATCTATGAACATGGTATACCAACATCTCTTCCAGACCTGGCTTTCAATTCTCTTGGGTATACACTCAGTAGTGGAATTACTGGATTATATGGTAGCTCTACCTTTAATTGTTTGAGGAAACACCACACTGTTTTCCACCAGTTTACCTTCCCACCAACAGTGCACAAGAGTTCTAAATTTTTAGTCCACATCTTCACCAACACTTATTTTCTGTTTTTTTTTTTTTTTTTTTTTTTTTTTCATAGCAGACATCCTAATGGGTGTGAGGTAGTATCTTATTGTGGTTTTGATTAGCATTTCCCTGATTAGTGATGTTGAACCTCTTTTCACTTGCTTGTTGGTTTTTTGTATGTCTTCTTTGGAGAAATGTCTATTCAAGTCCTTTGCCCAGTTTTAGCATTCTCTTTGCAGCATTTGGTTTGATAGATCTCTACCTCCTTTTGTACCATTGGCTTCCTTGACACCGGATATTTCTATTTTCCCCATTCTTATGGCTGCTCCTTTTCAGTCCACTTTTCTGGCTCATCCTCTTCTACCATGCTTTTGCTTTTTGCACAGGTTTTTCTGTCAGGTCTCCTTTCCTTCCCACTCTACTCTTGCAGGGAATGCTCATCCTTACTCATGGCTGTTGCAGTCTGCAAGCACCATTTATATTCCAGTGGCCCTTAAATTTAAATTTCTAGATCAGCCAGCTTCTCTGAATTCCAGATGCATATTGTTTAATTGCCCACTTGACATTTCCACTTGCATATGTTAAGTGTACTTCAGCATGTTAAAAATTGAATCTGTGATCTGTCCCCAGAAGTCATTCTTCTGCCTGGATTTCCTACCTCAGAAAAATCACCATTATCTGTCTGGTTCCCAGAAACCTCAGAATTATGACATTGTCCTCCCTTCCTTTTGAATCTTGAGGATTTCAATTCCTAAAAATAATAAACAATTCGTACATATATTTCTGCTCTTGCCTACTTATATTCAACCTCATTGCTACACACGTGTCTAACTCTTATTATTGCCTTCTAATTCAACTCCTATATTGAATTTTCTGTTTATATACTGCATGCATAGTGATGTTTTTGAAATAAACATTGGAGTATCCCTATGCATTTTCTAAAATCCTTTATGGACTTCCCCTTGTTCTGCGAGTAATGTCCAGTGATTTCTTCTGCCACAGGGTGGGAGTGTAGGGGAGAACAGAAGGGGACAGAGGATTGATCCCTTGAAAACTCCACCCTGAAGGTCTGCAGAATGGAAAGTCATGGGAGAAATCATGGCTAGGAGGACAGGAGGAAGACCAGGAAAGGGAAGGAAACTGAAGTTAATGGAGCAGTGCTTCAGGAAGGAGGAAGGGATCAGATGATACTGAAATGTGCAGAATGCCGAGGGCTGGGAAATGTCTGGAGTGAGTTGAGGACAGAATGTGATGTGAGTAAATGGAGAGAGTTCTCCTGAGTTTTGCTGTGAAGAAGAATTAGATGGTGTATTGGTTTGCTAACTTTGTTGTAACCAATGCCACAGACTGGTGACTTGAATGACAGAAACTTACTTTCTCGTGGTTGTGGAGGCCAGAAGTCTGAGATCAGGGTGTTGCCTGGGTGGGTTCCTCCTTAGATTTTGGACAACCTTCTTCTCAACCCTGTGTCCTCATGTGGTCTCCCCTCTGTTCTTATCTGTGCCCAAGTTCCCTTTCTTATAAGGACACCAGTCATATGGAATTAGGGGCCACACTAAAGCCCTCATTTTAACTTAGTCACCATTTTAAAGGCCCCGTCTCCAAAGGGGAGATAGTCCTAAGCGGGAGTTAGGACTTCAACATACGAATCTCTGTGTGACACAGTTCAGCCCCTAATAGATAGGGCAAGGGATCCAGGGGCATTATATCACCCTAGGTCCTTTTTACGTAAAAACTCTGGGACTGACTTGGCTGTTTTTTATTTGTTTGTTTTGCCCAAATTGCTCCCTTTTCTCTACCTAGTTACCCCTCGTCACCCCTCCCAATAGATCAGTGAAGATGCTGGTTCTTTAGATAACACTTATCTGATCCTTTCAGCTGAGGCTCTGTCCCTGCAGTGATTCTCCCTGTTTACTAAAGTTCACTGGATAGCACTCACCCGTCTGTAGTCTCTCTCCCTACTAGACTATAAAATCAAGGACTGTAGGCTCTTAGGTGTTCTGCTCCCCACTGTATGCTAAGGATCCAGCAGAGTGCCTGGCACATCATAGGTACTGAGTAAATATTTGTTACATAAATGATTGATTGAAGGAAAAAACCAATATGCTCCCTGGTAAACATTTATTTTAATTTTGCATACTTCTAAAAGTATATTTCAGAGGTTCAGTGACTCATGCAAATAAATAGAAACAGGCACAGTTAAGGGGGAGGTCAAGACCACCAACAATAGGAGGCTGCAGTAGAAGGCACCTTTCTAACTTTCTGCAGATGGTCACAAAATGCTAATTATCCTTTCACCCAATGTCCTTATATTGCACCATACACCAGTTTTGTAACCCTTTATGTATTTGAAAGGTGTTATCTTATAAATGTCCCTTTATCCCAAGATGTGCTATGAATATACACTAAAGTACGTTAGCAAGAAAGTTAACCTACTTGAAGTTATATCCACATTTAGTTTTCCAGCAATTCTAACTCTATCAAGGCATTGGGAGTCAGATCCAAATTCCTACCCCACGCTGTGACATCTGGCACTGGCCTCACTGTCCCCATGTGCTCCCCACTTTCCCACTGCTGCTAACCCATGCAGGCTCCTCCAGATCTTGTGACTTTGAACTTGCTGACCGGGAAGTTCCCCTCCCAGCTTGTAGGTGGCCTTAGTTCTTCTGGTCACAACTGAAATGTCACCTCTGCTGTGAGACCTTCTGCGACTTACATAGTTGAGGGAGCAACCTTCCTGCTATCCTTTGTCATGTGTGGCATCCATCCTTAACGATTCCCACGGTCACTATCACAGCCTGTAAATGGACTGGTATTCGTGTCTCTCTCTGCCTGCTTCTCAGCCATTGCTCCCTCTGCTGGAACGTGAGCTCTGTGAGGACAGGGCGGCTTTTCTCATGAACTTCAAATCCTCAGCATCTAACACAGGGCTGTTGTATAATAAATATTCGTTTGGTACTGAAAACGTGTTTAGGTGGACATTTAATTCCATTACGAGAATTTAAAGGCCAGGAGAATTAAAGTTAAAGTTTGTCGAAAGCAAAAGCAAAGGCAGGCTTTGACTTTTAATTGAGCAAGTTTTAGATGAATAGAGACATTTTATGAAGTGAGAGCTGAGAGTATAGGGTGAAAAAGCCCCCTGGTGTGGCGGGAGGGCAAACGGTGTTTCCCTAGGGGTGCCCCGGTGGCTCCATCGGTTACGTGTCCGACTCTTAATTTTGGCTCCGGTCATGATCTCAGGGTCGTGAGATTACACCCCGCATTGGGCTCCACGCTGTGCACAGAGCTTGCTTAAGATTCTCTCTTCCTCTTCCTCTGCCCCTCCTCCTGCCTTTTTCTTGAAACAAACAAACAAAAAAACAAATAAATAAAAACTCAAACAAAACTGTGCTTCTCTATAGTGCTTAGCAGTATGTTGGGGACACCTGAAGCCACAGATAAACACGGCATGTGCTGAATTGTGTCCCTCCCCCAAATTCATATGTTGAAGCCCTAGCCCCCAGTGTGATGGTGTTTGGAGATGGGGTCTTCAGGAGGCAGTCAGGTTTGGATGAGGTCATGAGGGTGAGGCCCCAATGATGGGATTAGTGCCCTTGTAAGAAGATACGCCAAAGAGCTTGTCTTCATTCTCTCCAGCACATGAGGGCACAGCAGGGAAGTAGCCATCTGCAAGCAGGAGGAGGGCTCTAGCCAGCACCCAACCATGCTGGCATCTTGATCTTAGACTAGCTTCCAGAACTATGAGGAGATAAATTTCCATTGTTGAAGCTACCCAGTCTACAGTATTCTGTGATGGTGGCCCAAGCAGACTAATACAGCATGTCTTCTGACAGTCGTAATTTTACACCCTGGAAATTCGTTAAAGACAAGAAAGTATTTGCACACCAACTACACTAGGACTCCACATGGCTCAGTCTGTGCTTGATCAATCAAAAATGTCAAATCATGTCCAAAAAAACAATGAAAAGCAATCAATATCTTTTTCTAGTCTCTCGAGGAAACCGCAAAAGGAAAAGCACCGTCTTATTCCATTGTAAAGACAGAAAAGATGCCCTCTCTCTGGTCACTCTCACTATCCTCCATAGGCAGTAGCTCTGCCTCCCAGTGTCTGCCTTAGCTGCTCTGAATCCCTGAACCCCAGTCCTTTGGCTCCTATTGATGTGCATTTTAGAATTTGGCTTACTGATGCCGATGACTCTTCACTTGTGCTCTTTCCTCTAACATGGTGAGGTGCTCCACCACAGATACCAGGTTTTGCTCTCTGAATAAGAGATTTTATCAACCCTCATAGGAAGCAGCATTTCGTGGCTTCCAGAGCTTTCCATCCCTGTACGGTTCCTGTGACAAGCACTAACCATGACTCAAAAATCTGTCCCTGGTCCACGTTTTGGCGTGTCCTGTGACTTTCTCAAGTTCATAGTTGCTATCAAGCTGCTGAAACAGTTCAGAACTGGTTTGATGTCAAGTCTTCCAGCAGCTGCTAGCTCTCAAGGAAGCCGGTAGGTGGGTCTGCCCAGGTCCTAAATGAGCTCAAGTGTGTTTGCTGTCACTCTTTTTTTTTTTGCCTTCATGGGGAACTAGGAACATGGGTGTCCATGGATGTTGGGGTAAAGAATAACACCTGGCTTGCATTACTGTGAAGAAGGTTTTAGACTTTTCTGCTAAGTGGACTTACACATCGCCACATACGTCTGGTACTGTGCACTGAGTCCCAATTAGTATATGCTCTTTCAAATTGTAAAACTAATCTCTCTGTGATCTCTACTATGTTTGTGGTAGACATTACTAGTTTCCAAAAATAATTCCTGTTCTTCCTTTTCTAGAAACAGGAAGACTACCTTTCTCAACCCCCTTTGTACTTAAGTGGAAGAACAGTGTGTGATTCGCCATGTTTTCTTCTCCTGTCTTGGCTAACCCTGAAGCCTTATGTTGTGTTGGAGGTGCCGCAGATTGAAGAAACCTGAAATTCTGTGCTACCTCTTGTGGGAGAGCTGTCCTCCATGAGAAGACATCAGGCTTTGTGTGAAAAAAAAAAAAAAGTTTTGTTTTGTTGGATGCTGAAAATTTGGTGCGATTTGCTACAGAGCATAACCTAGGCTATCCTGATTGGTAGAACATCCTTCCATTTTTTGGATGTTTTTCTAAGGATCAACATGGCTTGGACCTGGCCATCCCCCATGATCTTGTGCTTATATTCAAAACACACTCTCGGTCAGGTATAGGGTAACAAATGGGAAACAAGCTATGGACTCCAACTTGACTTCAGAGCAGCAAGCCTAGAAAATGATGTGGAAAGCATTACCCAAGAATAACTGGGGCCTCTGTGGACAATCTTTTCTTATTATCAGCTCCAATAAACACAACCTAGCATAGAAAAGGAATTTATCGTAATTCCAATATTTAACTCCATTTATTGAGGAATTATTGGTGGGGCAGAGGAGGAGGTGAAGAATATATTCTCAATGCATGGAAATACCTCTTAAATTTCTTCCTCCCCATTTCTGCCTCTTTCAGTGTCCTCTACACAGAACAGCAACTCTGAAAAACTCTTGTCTCTCTTGATTTTTCACCCCCAGCCCCTCAAAACTCTATAGCATCTGATACTTGCCAACATGTTGTTTCACTAGGGTGGATGGGTCCTCTTTTCTCCTGTCTTCCTCTTTTGTTTTGTTTTCTTTTCTCCTGCCAGTTGTTGTTTGTCTTTCCAATAGAAGGAAAAAAAGACTGTATATATATACTCATATACATTAATAACCTTTGTCTCTGTTGCATATGAAGACAAGTATCAAATTGCTATGCCAAATTAGCATGAACTTATTAGCTAGAATAAAAAAAAAAATCAAACTTTGGGCAGACCATAGTGGTTTAGAACTTGAATCCCAGAGTCCCTCTCTCCCAAGATTTATTGTTTACTAGCAGTATGAATTAGCAGATTAAGTCTTCTGAATGTTACTAAATGCATTTGTAAAATGAAATTAATAATACTACCTACTCCACAGGATTATCATTAGGTTTTAATTCGATAGTTCAGGTAAATCATTTGGGACAGTATTTCACACATAGTAAGAGCTTTCTCCTTTCCCTCCTCCTTCTCTTGGATGCTAGCCCACCTCATTTTATTCTCCCCTGTCATTTGAGAAGCACTCCATTATATTAACTCACTCCATCCTTATAGCCACTTTGAATTAGATTGTATAGTTCTTCTTTTGCAGATAAGGACATGGAGGAAGAAAGGAGAAGAGGCAAAGGAAACAAGATGAATGAAATGCTCAGGGGCTCAATTTCCCTCATTTCAATTTTTCCTTGAGTTGAGAAGGTAAATAAGCTTTCTGCCCCCACTTTCCCCAACTCTTTTCTATATTTCCAGGCCAGACTAGGAACCTAGTTAGGAGAGCTATGATCCTTTAAAGATGAACATGAAGCAATCTGGCAAAATAAAATATGGGCTAGTGTGGGCCAGCTGTCCCATCGAATTTGATTGATGGACTAGAATTTCCAAATATTCTTCTTACTCACAGAAGATGACTAGTGTATTAGTCTGTTAGGGCCACCATAACAAAATACCATAGTCTGGGACACTTAACCAACAGAAATTTACTTTTTCACATTTCTGGAGGCTGGAAGTCCAAGATCAAGGTGCTGGCAGGTTTGGTTTCCTCGGAGGCCTCTCTCCTTGGTTTGCAGATGACCGTCCTGTTTCTGCCTCTTCTTGTGGTTGTCCCTCTGTGCACAAGTGTCTGGTATCTCTCTGTCTGTATTTTCATCTCCTCTTCATATAAGGACACAAATCATATTGGATTAGGGTCCATCTTAGTGGCTTAGCATTAACTTAATCACCCCTTTATAGACACTATCTTCAAATACAGTCACATTCTGAAGAACTGGGGGATAAGGCTTCAACATATGAATTTTGGGAGGAACACAATTTATCCCATTACAGCTATAAGGTATAAATATACTTTGTCAACGTGGTGATGTGTGAACATTTTTGATATGTGAGGAAATTCATTGTTTTTAATGCAGAAGGCTCTATAGAAGTTCAATAACATCAGGGCGAAGTTAAGTCACATCCCAGGGAAATGGAAATCACTGTCCATGTGTGCTGTCTTTGGAAGCTGTGGCAAGTGAAGCTCATTAATGTTCACTTTGGTCATGATTTAATGATGAGCCAATGATGCATTACTAGCTCATAAAAATCAACTCAGGAAGTCGAACTTGTAATGATATTTTGTGTGTGTGTGTTGAGTTGAATGTTGTGAGCATGACTTGAGAGGGAAACTAATAATGCCCAATGGAGAAAAAAACACCATTCTCTGAACCCAATTTAAAGAAGAGGAACAAGCCCAGTGTTTAAGGAGGAAATATTTTAGTCTACAGTATATTCTAAGGCCAGAGTGTTTAAAAGGACTGTGGCCTCAATATGTCCAAGGATTGTTTGACACCATCTTTGTGAGAACCTATTGGATATGAAAAAAAAGTCCTCAAGCTATTTTATTCCTATAGAGTGTAGAGTGCTATTTCACAGTGGTATCAGCTATTTTGGGTTGGATATTTTCTGCTGCTCCTTTCCTCTTTGAAAGCAAAAACTGGAACCCCAGGAGCTCAAGTTGTTATGAAAGGCAGAGTGTCGCAGGTGTGGTGGCCAAAGTTGAATATGAACACGTCTTCCTTTGTTCCTTTGTCAGCAGGTTTGGACCAGAGTGAAGGCCAAGGTGTGGATAATAATGCAGTTTTGTCTCTCTTTATCTGATAATCTCACTTTCATGGGAAGATCTTTAATCTTGGAGTTCAGCATGCTTCAGTAATGTGATGAAAGAGACTAGGATGTCTCATAGACGGTTGCGAGCACAGGATGCTCCTCTCGAGGCCAGAAAGTAGGAGCTTGAAGGGCAAAGCAGAAGCCCACAGCTGAGGGCGGAGTTGACCACAAGCATCCTCGGATTTTCTTGAACCATGGAAGGTATAGTTTGAATTCTTGGTTATTTAAAATGATGATTTCTCCAGGGGCGCCTGGGTGGCTCAGTTGGTTGAACATCCCACTCTTGGTTTTGGCTCAGGTCATGATCTCATGGTGGTGAGATCGAGCCTGGCGTCAGGCTCCATGCTCAGTGTGGAGTCTGCTTGAGAGTCTCTCTCTCCCTCTCCCTCTGCCCTTCCTGCTCATGTTGTCTCTCTCTCATTCTCTCTAAAATAAATAAATCTGAAAAAAAAGATGATGATTTCTCCAGACAAAAGTCTTGTAATCATTTAATATTGTTGAAAGTGATCTTTGGTTCTGGTAGATGGTCTTTCCTTGTAAAACTAATAGTCACATTGACCTAGTTGTTGTGGGGATTTTAAAGTTACTTTAAGTTTTCTGTAATGATTTTATGATAAATAACTTTAGTAAAATTAAAGGACTCTGAAAAATAACACTCACATTCAAGGAATCTTCATAAGACCTCTCCAACTCTATGAGTCTATGGCCCCAAGCTCCTCCTTCTTTCCACTGATACCTGATGGATCACCCTCTGTCTACAGCTTTAGTTACTATCCGTGCATTATCTTTTCTCCTGACTTCTTGTTTCCTCAATTTCATTGAATCTAACCCTTGGAGTGTGGGATTGCTTCAACGGGATGATCTGTTTCCAGTGCATAATAAACACAGAAAGACTGAGAGTTCACCTGGAGGATGTTTAAGGTATCATCTAGTTCAAAGATTTCCATAATCCCGTGCTCATCTCCATAACGCATGTACTTCTCCATTTTATCCCACAGACAATATCGTTCTTTGATTCACTCTTTGATCAAAAGAGCTTCAGTGTTGTTTGACTATTTCTGGGCTTCTGTGTCTCTTACATTCTGCCAGATGCTGCCAGGGTGGTTTTCTATAGCATATTTCCTTGTTTTCCTTAGTTTTAAGGCAATGAAAGCTTTACAGCCTTTCCAAAATAAGTAAGTCTCCAGTATCTGAGTAGGCAAAGCATTTGGCAAGTCCCAATATTTAAGAGACTTTGTGAAGTGTGTTCTAAATTTTTCCTTGTTTCTCTTCCCCCCCACACTAGGTGAGCAATGATCTTTCCCATCCTTTCATCATTTGTCTCTCTCCATGGCCCCCTGAGGCTTGCGACCAGATCTTACGGAGGTAGTCTCTCTGAATGATAGCCTGTTCATTGCCAGAATTTCCCTGGGAGGGGCTGTATTCTCTTTACAATCCAAACAACCAAACCAGAATAAAATCTCTGCAATTTTTCTGGCCTATAAACAGCCTGCCTTCCTTGGTTCACTTCCTGACACCTCCCCAGGCTGTTTGGGTTTCTGCAAACATCCTTATTGGCTTCAGGAAGGGTGGGGATGCAATTGTTTAGTTGTTCAAGGAGTTCTGAAGTCTCTCTCATCGGCCGGCAGTTCCTTAAGGAAATAGGGCCAGAACGGGCACTCCAGAGGGAGTGAGGCAGGGAGCAGAATGAGGATAGACACCAAGATGAACCCTTGCCCCGAAGTGCAGATCTGGGAAGGTTTGGTCAAAGCAATCGTGTTGCATCTCTAGCAGGCTTGTTCACGTGCAGCCATTCCATGCAATAGCACAATCACACTCAAAGCGACCTGTGAACCACTCTGCTTGACCTGTTTAGCTCAACTAGCAATCTTGTAAAAGCCTCCCAGCCTGCCACGGGGACATCTCTTCAAGGGGAAACGGCCATGTCTTCCTCTACTAAAGGGTGGAGGCAGATCCTTGGCTTAGGTTACTCAGGGTGGCTTTGTGGGGGTCAAGAACTGGGTTGGTATGAGAGCATGTCCTGTCATGGACAAGAGCGCGTGAATAAACCTGCAAAGAAACCAGGTCCCCCTTTTTTCTTTCTCTTCTTTTTTTCTTTCCTTTCTAAACCCAAGAGCAAGGAACAAAGACTAAATGGATTATCTTTCTGCTCTTTGTCCTCTTTCTGACAAGAACAGCTGTGACATTGTGAATGACAAAGAAGGAACAATTTGCAGAGATACTGAGCCAAATAATCAAAACTGAGTCTCTAATTTACACATGGAAAAATGTGTGACTTTGGGGCTGATTCTTGGAACAAATACAGACTTGCACCAGTAGTTGGAGATCTGTGTACCTTGGCATTTCCACCATGATTAATTCTGCCATCGCACAAATGCCACCACGCTGAAGCCTACCAGGCCTGCGCAGTTACTAGCCAGGCCTAAGTTCCTGGACAACTGATGTTTCAATTTTAAGCCTTTCTTTATTGACAGTACATCTATAAACCACAAAGTAGATTACAAATCCATTAATATGTACTTTCCTACTTTTTCAATGTTACAGTGTATTTTGTAGTATGGTTTTATTATTATTTTTTTATTATTATGTTATGTTAATCACCATGCATTACATCATTAGTTTTTGATGTAGTGTAGTATGGTTTTAATGTGTTCCACCCATCGCTAGGTACATACGATAATATTTAACAAAGCTTCTTCAGTATGTTTTCATGAGTTCATAGTGGGAGTGCCTTTAACATTCAGGAGTCCTAGGGACCTAAAAAGTAGCTTAGAAAATAGCTCAAAACTTACATGGTGACACCAGCAGATTCTAACTATTTTTTTCTCCATCTCTAAGCTACTCTGAAATGGGTGCCACTGTTTATCAGGTTGGGATCTGGTTCAGTGGGTCCTATGACTTACTCTGTGATCTCAGGGAAGTCTTTGTTTTTCAACCACTTGTATTTTTGAGGATGATATTCTTCAAATGGAAGTTGTCAGACAATTCTCCCAGGGGACCCTCAAGCTCTCAACTTAATATGTAAGCTAGATACCTTCACTAATGTAAATCCTGGTTCCCCTGGACTAGGGCTCCATCTAAAGAGGGACACTGAACAGTAGAGTACTTATGCTGTACTGTGTTTCAGTGTTGGTCGCTTTTGTCTCCCCCAGTGGACCTAACCATCAGTTAAGGGTGTGTGTGTGTGTGTGTGTGTGTGTATGCTTGCACGTGTGTGAAAATGGCACCATGGTGGTCCTTGTCTGTTGTTCATGAGTCAAAGTCTATGGTGAACTTGGTTGGATATCAAGCATACCAAGATGTTGATAAGTTCCCTGATCTTCAGAGTTATCTAGAAGCTCCAGATGGCGCTGAGGAAGGGTCATTAAGAAATCTTGTCTAGTCCTTGGTGAGAAGTAGGGCAACGAGAGAGTAAGCTCTGGGTTGGCTAAGTTTTATTTACTGTGAGGGAACAAGAACATACATAGCAGGGCCCTCAGGTCTAGGATTTGGGATAGTGAGGGAAACAAATGTCACAGAATCAAGTAGAATCTCTTGAGTAGATACACAAGTCAGAGTTTGGGACCCTCTGATTTTAGTTATAATGACTGAGACCTTTTTGTAGGTGTGTTATCTCTTAGTTTCTCACCATAATTAATAATATAGCGTATTAAATGGAGTTCCAAGGCTAAGGGTGGTGTTCGATTTGCAGATAGAAATATTTTAATATTGTGCTTGAATAAACTTCATCCTGCCCAGGCTCATGGCTTTGCTTTTGGTTAGAGTATTAATAAAAGGTGATGGTGACAACCACTTATGATTCCTGTTCTTGTCAAGTTTGGTTTGAAGTTTTCATTGTGTGTAGGTAATTATATTTTTCTTTAACATTTTGTTACTTTTTTTTTGATTGCCACTTTATCTTTTTATTCAGAGCTGTTAGAGGACAAAAGAATTGCTCCTATCTAGGTTAATTTAATAAACACTTAAAAAAATCTTCTTCAACACAATACGGTAGAAAGAACCCAGGAAACCGTATTCTTGGCTTTAGGTCGCGACTCTGTCCCGTGTGAGCTTTGGTGAATTACTTGATCTCACTGGCTCTCATTGTTTGTTTGTTTGTTTGTTTTATCTAGAAGCTGGGGATAAAACTGTGTGTCCATGCCCTCAAAAGTTGTGATAGTCAAGTGAGATCTTTGCAATGCTTTGTGATAATGGTTCTGTTTTTGAGATTTCACTCTTGCACCCATTACCTATAATAAAGATGACCACAAAGCATCAGTGGCATACAAGCTTAAGAGTTTATGTTCTCAGTCTGGGACATTTGGCTAGGGCTTTACCCATCTTGGCTGGACCTGGCTGAGCAATTCTCATTTCTGCTTGAATTGCTTCTATGGGCGTCAGCTGGCTGTCAGCTGATCTAGGATGGCCTTGGAGGGGACAATTCTGGTGACTGCATGTCTCTCCTTCAGCAGGCTAGCTTAAACATGTTCTCATGATGAAGGTAAAGTACAAAAGCAGGGGTGACTCTGATGGCACAAGCAATTTCAGACAAATCTCTGCTTGTGTTCCGTTTGCTACCATCCCATTGGCCAAAGCAAGCCCAGAGCCTTAATGAAAGGGCAGTGGGAAGCTACACTGCAGGGGTGTGGATTCAGGTGAAGAAAGGGCACATGTTTGTGATATGCCACAGTGCTAAATTAGGGAGAGTGGGCAGGGTCAGAGCTGGAGTAAGATTATCCATGAATTGGTCATTGTTCCAGCTGGGCAAGAAGAGTGCATGAGGATTCATTATACTCTTCCATCTACTTTTCCATAATAGAAAGGTAAGTCAAAAAGGCCCAAGTTCCTCCATTTGGGAAGCTTAAAGCAGGTTTTCTTGAGACTTTTTCGTGGATCCAGTGTTGTTTTCTTGTTCTCATTAGGCTGAACCGGATCATAATGTCATGATTCTTCTGCACGGGGAGCTGGCCTGTGGGTGGGAAGGCAGTGGGGGAAGGCACAGATTTCTGAACATATTGGAATTTTTACTTTCTCTGCGTTTGACATTGCCGTTGTGCCCTCAATTACCAAGTTTCGATATAAGAATTCTTTCTACCCGTGCCTGCCTGCCTTTTCTTATGAAGCATATGACAGAAATATTGTGTCCTTTATGTGCCATATAACATATAGGCAGATACTTACACATGTTAATTGTTTGAGCATATGACAATTTCAACCTGCTTGCGTGAGACGTTCTTTCCTCTTGGTCTTCTTCTTTCTCTCTCTTTTTTCTTTTTCTTTCATGTACTCATTTAAAAAATATATTAAACTTCAACCAGGAGCAGGCATTGGGTTAGGTCTTGGTGATGAGAGGGGGAACAGAAAGTCAGATCTGCCTTCATCCAGGCTGCAGTTCATTATTTCAAGCTCAAATTCATCAGGCATGCAAAACTCTACTGTGGTTTAGATCCATCAGAATACTTTTGATTATGATATTAGATCCATCAGAACACATGATATTTAAATGGTAATCCTTCTTTCTAATGACAGAATGCCTGGGCAAAGTCTTCTGAAACTAAGCAGTCACCTTTTATAAATCCAAACCTTCAATCATTCCGTACTTCCAGATCTTTATATTTCAAGTCATAAGTCTAATTTTTTTCCTGAACGTAATTTTTACAGTCAAATCTCTGCAAATTGCATATTTGGACCACGTTGAACAATTCACATACAGTGAGGCAATTTACACTCAAAACTCAAGAGAGGTGGGCCTGGTTATGTTCATTTTCCAGCAGCACATGAAAATAACAAACTATATTGCTTTCTTAATGCAGTTTCACTCTGAATTGGCTTTATTTTTTCCATTTGCTTGCCCAGAAACTCTCCTTTGTGGCATTTCTCTCTTTTCAGCATGGTGCGTTCACAACTAAGGCTCTCAGGTAGAGGAGGGATGGTCTATGTCAGAGCGAACACAACCTTATATTCAAGGTTGCCCTCTTAGTTCACTGCCAAACTATGTCCTTAAGGCACCATTTTGGACTTTGGCAAACGTGAGAGAACAAAGTCTCGCATAGCCACACCCAGGGCGGTAGATCCAGCTGGGCAAGAAGACGTTCATTCATCTTTGAAATGCAGCCAGGCCCCTGCTAATTCCAAAGGGCGTCACATGAGAATAAAAGCCCCCTTCATGACAAACAAAGGTGTATTTCTGGTCTGTTTCCCACCAGGTTCCATTTGTAACTTCCAGTGGCTGCTAGGAAGATGAATGCACCTAAACTGGTTTTGCTTAATTGAGGAAACCCAGTCCACCCACTGTCAATTTCCAGGTAATGGGGAGTCTTTTCGCAATTTTGTTTTAAATTGAATTTTATTTCTGGTAGTTTATGAAGAATTCAGTCTTTATGATCCCCTTAGGAGCATATTCTGTTTTGTATCAGGGTTATTTCCAAGAAGAGAGACAGTTCGGGCTGGAGCCTGTGTGCCCTCCAGCTGGCTTCTTCTACAGTCTCCTTGTGGAGAAAAAAAACCCACGGCAAACAAATGCAGGAGGGCTGATGAGGGCGATGCTATACATATGCATTAAATTGTAAGGGCAATAGGTCTTCCCAGCTGTTCACTAAATGCTTCCGCTCTGGGCACCACGGGTGAGCTTGTTAACCTTTCACCTCTGCAGAGGGGGATTGGCAAGGGTGAACTGGCTGGTGTTCTTTTGAATCTACTGCTATTTGTGGTATCAATATGCTCATGATGGGCCCAGATGGTGATAAAGGATTTTAGTCATGAGCATCTTTGAGCAGGATTCATGTGCCATATTGCAAAGTAAAGGAGCAACATTGTGGTTTAGTTTTTCTCGTTTATAGAATGGGCTTTGGATGGTGGAGGTTTGGATTTGAATCTGGGCTTTGGAAATTTCCAGTGATGTGACTGTTGTTGGGTTATTAACTACTGAGTCTCATCTTCCTTGTGTCTGCAGAATGTGAATGACATTTTATATCCCTACCTCCGGGAGCGTTTGAGGATTAATTAAATACCACTTGTAAAGTGGAGAGCATGATGTTTTAACAAAGGGCGACTTTTACAAATACTGATGATGACGATGAGGAGGGGGGGGTGAGTATGAGCGCAATGAGCGTGATGAGAGATGCTTTCCAAAGTCATGTGACCTGGGGAAGCAGCCCCAAAAAGATGAATTGAACGCCACCAGGCATCCATGTATCTCATTTGTTTTCAACTCTCCAGATCTTTATCCATGGAGGGCGAGCTTCCATATCTGTGCCTCTTTTATGAGGTACCAGTGACCTCCTTCTGGTCTTTTCTTTGATCTGAGTCAAGCAGGCTGTTGACACAGCGGTTGATGTAGCATTTCTACCCCTCTCTCTGTGCGGAGTATTTTCTCCACTGCTCTCTTTTGATATTCTTTTTGAATTGACTCTCCAACGGGGTCTCATCCTTGAGACCAAAACTCCACCCAAGCCTGTGGGCAATTGCATTCTGCGTGCCTGTTGAGACTGTGGCAGGTGTCTGCCGCTCCCCCTAGGTGGTTGCTCCCACTGATTATAGTACGGGGTTGGCTCAAGGCAGGGGTCTGAATCCCCAGTCTGCAAGCTAAATCTCAGCTGCTGCCTGTTTCTATAAACCAAGTTGATCAGAATGGCCAGCCCATTTGCTTACATGCTGGGGATGGCTGCCTCCTCCTCCAACAAAGAATCAAGTCATTACACAGACCTCTGGCCCACAAAGCCAACCTTATTTACTCTCTGGGCATTTATAGGTAAAGTTTACTGACTCCTGGTTTAGAAAGTGGCAAGGGCTGGACTTTCGGGCACAGCTCCATTATTCAGCATGGGATGTGGGCAAGGTCTCTTTGCGGAAGTAAGAACTTCCTCCCCTCAACCTCCCAAATTTTCAAGTTAGGTGGTAGAATTATTGTCTGTTTTTTTCCCCAGAAGGAAATGTTGAAAAATAAGCATTCTCCGAACAGCATTTTACCAGAAGATTTAGATCAGTATTTTTTTCAGAAGCTTTTGTGGCACCCCGTTCTCAAGTAGTTTTGCTAACTCTACTAAGCCATGAGGGGGGAGGTCATACAAGCTACTTGAGGAATCAGGTCACCGGCTACCAGGTCCAGCCCTCCCTGCAACCACACGATGCAGCTGTGTGCAAGTGACAGAACAGTATGCAGAGTTAGGTACAATCGTGGGCAGACAGCGATCCGTGAGACCACATATAGAGAATGTAAGTAAGGGTTGTAAAGAGGATCAAAAGAGCACATGTTTAAATGCAGAGAGAGACCCATTGGAACACGGCAAGAAATCTCAGAATCTTTCCTATCGTAATTTCTGGGCGTCCCTTAGACCTTACAAAAGAGTAGCACACAAAGGAGGGAGGAGAGTGGGAGACGGCAGGGCTGTGAGGAGCAGGGCCGGCTGGCACGGGGCAGGGGGACCATGCATAGCTGGACAGGAAAGGACAGGAGGTGTTTGTGTGAGGACAGACAGACGAGCAAACGCTGTTATCTAGTGCTCTTCTGTCTAAGGAAACTTCTGGAATGGAATAACAGTCAGCCAGAGCCAGAAACCCCTACCCAGGCTGAGGCACCAGGGTGTGTGGCCAGCGAAGAATAATGGGCTACTGGGAGGTGCCAGTAGAAGAAACGTCGAAATGCTAGCTTTGTGGGCGGAAGAGCGAGCGTTTGGGAAGAGCGAGATGATTTTGTATAACGGAGGAGTTAGAAGTAAGCAGGGCTGCGGTACTGCAAGACAAGAATATAAAAATAGCTGACGCGAGACCTCAGTTTCTCTCCGCGAGGCGGCCGATGAGTCCGTGGGAAAGCCCGCATCGTGGGTGAAGGGGGTGGGTCTCAGGTTCCATCTGTCACTATCTCTGTGAGTACGACAGTCAACTTCCCACAGGCTCAGCCTTCTCATCTTTAGTATTGGGTCGGGTGGGATGGGGCAGAGACTTGACAAAATCTAGGGATGCTTCTCCCTCCAAAAATGCTACTGCTTTACGTCTGTCTGTATCGTATCCGCATTTCACTGTTGGTGGTTCAAGCCTCTCATCAGCCATAATCTATCATCTATCTATCTATCTATCTATCTATCCATCATCTGTCTCCTATCATTTCTCTCTCTTATCTATCCATTCTCTGCCGTCTATCTTAAAAAAACGCTGCCATTGTTTGTTTTGTCTTCACAGGAATAAAATGCATTTTTTCCCCGTAATTTAAACATGTCTGTTGCTCTTAAGAGTTTGAATCACCCCACACAGCTTGGTGGTTGGGAAAATTCTGATTGGATGAGTTCTGGTTTTTACTTCATCGTACAGAGTAAATACAATAAGCAGGGGGAAAAATCTAGCAAGTCACAAATAAAAAGCAATAAAACTTTAAGCGTGTGGTTTTTTTTTTTTAAGATTTTGATTATTTATTTGGCAGAGAGAGGGTGAGCACAAGTAGGGGGAGCAGCAGAGGGAGAGGGAGAAGCAGACTCCCCGCTCGGTAGAGAGCCTGACGTGGGGCTCGATCCCAGGACCCCGGGATCATGACCTGAGCCGAAGGCAGACGCTTAATGACTGAGCCACCCAGGCGCCCCTTTAGGCATGTTTTTAAAAAATTATGCTTTGAAAGTCACAGAATGTACGCCTTCTGGTAAAGCGGCTCTGGGGAGAGGTGGGAAGGCAGACCCAAGACAAGAACAGAAATCTGCCATTGCTGAAGTGCTTGCACCACACCCGCATTAGCTCCTTTAAGTCTTGTGCCCTGTGGCTCTGCCCCCTGGGAAGAGGTGAGTTCTGTCCCCAGGAAGCTAATTGGCTTGCTTGGGGAAGGGGTGAAGGTGAAATTTGGATGCAGGCAGGTAGTTCCCACAGGGTCTGCCCTTAAGTCCTGTGCCCCCCGGTGCCCCCGCATTTCATCACGGTGAAGCACGCTGATTTAAGGGCAGTTCAGCCCTCAGCTTTGTGCTGGGTGGTGTGGCAGACACGACACGCTCGGCAGTCTCCAGCCGCACATGCGTATTCCTGCTCTACCAGAAGGGGAAGTTGGACGTCTTACTCAATTTTATTTTCCTATTTGTTAAATGCAGACACAAATTTGCCTCTCAGGGGATCACCGTATGGATTAAAGAAGTTACACTTATCCATTATCTGGCACACAACAGGTATACCCAGGTAATAATATTCATCTTCTCTTCATTTAGCGTCCAGAGTGTGCAGTGTTTTGTTAGGGAATGTGCTGGGAACAAAAGAAGGCTAGGGGCTGGTATCGGCAAGTTTACAGTTTAGCTGAAAAGAGAAGAGAACAAAATCATGCATCCTGGCACTCTCCATTTGTCTATGCTTCCAGACTCCAAGGAGACACCAAGTGGACGGGTAGAGAAGGGACATTTGTCAGAGGGATTCTGTTTGGATTTGAGCTTTGAAGATGAATATGGCTGTGCATTAGGAGGAAGGAGGTACAGGGCATTTCACACGAGGGAAGAGCACGAGGAATGCCCAAGTGAGAACAGGCTTGAGATCATAAAAGGGCTCACGAAGCGGAGCTGTTTTCAGGTTTAATAGGGTGTGTGTTGGTGAGAAGTTGTCCGATGAAACGTTGCGGGATGAAGCCTGACGGGAAATGCTAGGAGGTCTGTATGACGATTCCTGATGGAGGTTACAAGAACGTGGCAAAACACAGACCTGAAAGGCAGAGCCAACCGTGACACAGAGTCGAAGGTTTACAGCTGACCTCATGGGGTATGGTGGGAGGGGAAGTAGAGGGACCGGATTGCCCCAAGGTTGTGCCTGAGTGCGACCAGGAGGGTGACAAGAAGGTTGGTGATCCCTGGTGGTGTGGAGGGGAAAGTTTGAGCTGCTTCTGCTAATTAACTTTGAAAGTCTTTCAGTGGTGCTTCAAATGTCACTCAAAAGACTAGTCTTTCCCATCTTTCAATTAGTTCCTGAGGGTCCTGAGAACATATTTCAGAATATGATACAATGCCAGGGAGGGTGAAACAATCTTCTAAAACAAGGTTTCTAAGTATCTTGAAGCATCAGAATGTGCTGTTCTTTGTTAGCTCTCCTGGAATAACTGGAAACATTCTGCTTAAGGGTATGTATGTTTGTTTTCTATTGCTACTAACACATTACTCTATATTTTAGCCCGTGGGAATGCTCATGTATTATATCAGTTTCTGTGGCTCAGGAATCCGGGAGTCTTAGGATGTTTCCATCAATGTGACAGCCAGGGCTACCACCACCTCAGGCTCCCACCCAGGGAGGACCGGCTTCCAACCTTACTTAACTGGACGTCCCCGCAGGGCTGCCTCCCAATATGACAGTGGCTTCCCTGCGCGTGAGCCACCTGACAGAGGGCAAGGGGAAGCAGCTGAAATGGAAGCCACAGTCTCTGATCTCAGAAGAGACATCTGATGGCTTCTGCCATGTTCTGTTTGTTAGAAGCGAGCCAGCAGTTTCGGTCCACATCCAGCAGGACAGTGTAACCCGAGGGCATGGGCACCAGAAGGTGAGGACAACTGGGGCCATCTGTGTCCAGTGTGAGGGCTTCTGTCTTGTGCTTCCAAGCAGGCCTGGAAGCTGGTCTGTTTCATTATCAGCATTCAAGCCTCCCCCGACAACCATGTATTAAGGTCCTACTGTGTGCAAAGCCCGAGTAAATCAGAGTCCCTGCCCCACATCGCTGCCTTGGAAATGTGAGTTACCATCTGAGAGTCAGATCGAAGCCGGCTTCTCCCTCTCCCACTCCCCCTGCTTGTGTTCCCTCTCTCGCTGCGTCTCTCTCTGTCAAATAAATAGATAAAATAAAAAGAAGTGGTAAAAAAAAAACAACAAAAAACTGCCAGTTATTTAAAAAAAATGCAAAGCATTATCTTATAGGCTTTCACACGTAGTGGGGAGAAAACCGTACTTAGGATTTTATGTAAAGAGGGATGATGTCCTTGTAGATAGTTCCTGAAGCTACTATTAGCAAGAGGATGTTTTTTACTTTTCTTCCAGAAACTGTGAACAAAAGATGTTGAAACACAAGAATCTGTGCCATTTGCATATGTTATACTTGCTCTTTCAAAAATAATTAGTAGTTCATATATGGAGTGGGCCCCTAATGTGCTTCCTAAGGTCCTAAACTAAGTAGATGTCGGTAAGAATCCTTTTCATCAAACCATGTACTCCTATTAGTTTTAGAAATGATTCTAAGAACCTTCAGAACATCTTGCCTTTCTGTGGCACATATTTACATTTGTTTTGCTTCAACTTCAAGCACATTCATCTATTTTAGTGACTCTTTCAAATGTCTTGGATTTTTTTTTTTTAACTGAAAAAGGCATTTGAACAGAGGGAATCTTCTTTGCATTGGTTTAAACTTTAAGAGGTTTAGAGATTGAGTAATATTCTAAAAATAATATTTTGTAAGAGTCTGAAAAAATCACGTGCATGCAAAGGAAAAAAAATACTTATTACTACACGGGTCTCATCAAACTAAACTTGAGTCAAAATAGTGTTTCCAATTTATACAGGCTCCTCGAAGAGGCTCATTTTGCTTACCATGCATGCTTCTCAGGTGAGATGACTTTCCATTATTAACTATTGGATAAATTGAATAAATTTCCCTTGGCAAAGGTCACCCTTAATTATCAGGGCTTGCCTAATCAGGAACCTCTCTCTCCCTTTGTGTTGAAACAGCTGATTGTCCAAAAACACTTGCATAATATCCTTTGCATTGCTCTTTTCCCGCCTGAGGTAATCAATCACCCTGTTTGCTTTTTAAATGGGAGTGTTTGTAACTTCTGGCGATTCAACCACTACGGGAATACTAAGATAGGAGAACGTTTGAAAACATTTGAAAATATTTGCAAAGCCCTTCCAGATCCTTAAATAAAGACATATTTTGTTAAGAGCATGGTGTTTTCTTGCCTTATTTTAATCTTTTTACCTTAATGAGAAATCGATTTCACATAGTCTATTTGAACATGAGTGTATTTCCCCTCTCTCAGAGTTGCACACTAAGGGAAGCAGAGAGCCTAGTGTGTGTTCCCACCACGTCAGAGAAAGCTTTGTTTTAAACACACGGGGGAATTCTGCTGAGGGCCCGCTGGGCTCTGGTAAGGACAGCTGCAAGTAAGTCGATAGCTTTGGGCCAGGCCTCAGATTCACGGCTGGCCCTGGGCTGGCAGCTGACCTGGGCATGAGCATGTAATAACAGCCCGACTCCAGCAATGCTGGTCCCAACTCTGGAAAATGCTGGGCAGACGGGACAAATGCTTTAGGGAACAACTGGTTTGAAAGAATAGACTGTTTTAAACTCCCAGCTGTGAGGGCCATTTGTGAGAAAGACTCCATGCTAGGGTGAGGGTCAGAAACAGCTGTTGCCTGGGGTTTAAATTTCAAACCAAAGTAAATTGTTGGCTCCCGGACAGGATTTTGATCATATATGGATTTGTTGAAATTCAGCTGTTTACTTCTATAGGGTATGGTTCAGTCCACAGGTCTCCTGTCATTTCAGGCTTTACCAGCCTGAAGGCAGAGCCCACCCAATAATTCTTTAGTCCTATGTGCGGTCCTGAAAGCCTAGCTTTCATAGCCAGGAGGGTCATAGCCATTGCACTTGTGCAGCCCCTAATATTCGGTAAGTTCTAACTATGTGCTTGTTAAGTGAAAGAATAATTTTCTAAGTTAGAAAACTGTTTTTTAGAAGATCTGTGTGGGGTGGGAGGGGTACTTCCCTACATCAGACGATGGAGTCAGGAAGATGTCGCTTCCTTTCCTTTAAGAGATCACATAATGGCAAAAAGGAGAACAAGGAAAACACAACTTTGGTTAAACTGTGAGATATGACTAACCTAAACCACAATATATAAAAGAGAGCACTGAAGGTCCAAAGATGGATTCCGGAATATTCGAAGCAAGGAGACCGTAAGTGCAGATTGCTGGCACAGCATGCTTTTCCAAGGCATAAGGAACACTTGGAGAGGTGAATTGAAGTCTTATCTCAGGGGAAAAGGAGTTTCCCCAAATTATTTGCATAAAAGAAAATCAAGGAAGACGAGAATCAAGAAGTGGTTTGTTTTAGATTTCAGTTGTGTGGGGAGGACCAAAAGCTAAAAAAACTCATGATGTGCTATAAAGAGAATTCCAACCAGCCTGTAAGAGAGCCCTGCCTCATGACTCTTCTACTAATGAATTGGTCTGGGGGTGGGGGCATCAGTGGATTGGAATACAACATATTCCATGTAAAAATGTTACAAGAAAAAAGGATAAGGCAAAAAGAAAAACAAATGGCAGATAAAAAATAAAATGTCACAAAGCAGATTAAAACTGCGACCAGGGCACCTGGGTGGCTCAGTCTGTTAAGCGTCTGCCTTTGGCTCAGGTCATGATCTCGAGGTCCTGGGATCGAGCCCCGCTTCAGGCTCTCTGCTCAGCGGGAAGTCTGCTTCTCCCTCTCTCTCTGCCCCACTCCCCCCCTTGTGCGCTCTCTCTCGCTCTCAAATAAATAAATAAAATCTTCAAAAAGTAAAATAAAATAAAATAAAATAAAATAAAATTGTGACCAAAAATGTCCATGGATTTAAGAATAAAAGAAAAAACAAGGATGAAATAATCTAAGCGATAACCTCTATAAAACTGGAGCAGAGAGCAGAGATATGAGAGCTGAGGGCAGAAATGGTGACATGAAAGAAGATGAACATGCATTGTGAGAGCTATAGGAAAGAAATGAAAAGAAAAATAAAACCATCATCATAATGAATATTTTATCGGCAGCAGCACAAAGGAGAATACACAATGCTAAAGGACACAGTAAGAGATAAGAAAGATAGGACTGCAAAACACATGACATTCAACATATGAATAACTGGGGTCCCTAAAAGATTAAGCCAAAAAAATATAATAGAAAAAATATTTAAGGATACAAGACAAGAAGACATTCCACAAATAAAAGAAAATTAAAATCTAGAGACTGAAAGGACAAGTGGAATTCCAGGAGAAATTGACAAAAATTGATATACTAGAGATATTCTAGTAAGTTTATTGGATTAAAAAAAAAGGAAATAATTTTTTTGGCAAAAATTCCTCTAAGAATAAAGCATTCATCCTGGTCTTGGACTTCAGAGCAACATTCAGTTCCGCATAGGAAAGAATGCATTCAAGAGACATTGGCAAAATGAAGAAAACAAAACAAAACAAAAATGTTTAAAGTAAAAGAATAAGTAAATTCCCAGCAAATGCAGACAGGAATAAATCCAGAGGTCATGATTTTATATCAGACTTTAAACAACATTAAACAAGGCACGTGAAAGAGTAGAGAGTGCAAACGACAATGACGGTGTCACAGAACGCCTATACCAGAGAAAATAGCAACAATATTTTTAAAAGTTAAACAAATAAACACACATGTAAACAGAAATACTAAGGGAAACAGACAAACTTATGGGTAAAAGGATACTTTGAGTCATTCCCATAGTTCTTCACAGATCAGGCAGACAAAAAGTAACATTTAATAAGGGATATCTAATTGAAATCAATTAACATTATGTCCATAAAATAGAATATGTCTTTTCTGGTATCATTAAAATTTTCACAAAATCTCACCAAAAAAAAAAAAAAAAGAAAAAAAAGAACCCCCCCCCACACACTCTTTTCCAAAGAGTAGAATTGTATACATAATATTCTCTGTTCATATTGAGACAAACCAGATATTAAAAAAGGGAAATCACTATCCTCTGTAAATGAAGAATAAAACAGTAATAAAAACCATGATGATAATGACAAAATATATTCTTTGTAAGCTGCTGTTGAGGAAAAGAAAAAAATAAATATGGAAACTGGAGGATATCTGAAAAATAAGGAAAATAAATCCCACACAAAAATTATGGAACAAGAAACTACAGACTTGAGTGATATTCATAGTCTTAAATATGTGCATTCACATCAAAGGAAGATGAATATGTGCATGGTGAATGCAACTGGAGAAGTAGAAAAATAATAATAAAATAAGCTAAAGAAAGGAGATAATAAAGAACAGCAGATATGGTTGCATATTATACAAAAATTATAGAGGAGATAAATAAATTTAAAATGAAAATAAAATTATTATTTTTTATATTTATAAAAATGAATATTTCTTTGAAATAAAAAGGAAGTAAAAATATAGATACGTTGTTGGCAAATCCAGTTAAAATAAACAGCAAGAAAGCACAAATGCATAAAATAATAGGTAATAATTACAAGTAAGCAGAAATTAAAGAATCATAACAAGTTACTTTCTTTATTTCTGCATAAATAATTTCAGACCCTAAAGCAGATGATTTACCAAAACTGACCCTCCAAAAGGGAAGTATTTAAAGAGATCAGTTGTTGTATGTGAAATACAAAAAGTTTTCGAAGGCTACTTTTTGAAAAAAAGGAATCAGGCCCAGATTATTTGATAGGGAAATTCTACCAAACATTTCAGAAATATAAAATTCCAACATTACAAAGGTATTCTAGAGTACATAAAAAAGAAAAAAAATGAGCAGCTTCTAAATTCTTTTTATGAATTTGGCTTTATCTTGTCAACCGTAACACAAATAGGATGCCAGAGAAAGCCACAGAGACAATCATCCTCATAGATGAGCAATATTACAAATACAATCCAGGAGCATCATAAAATAATAAAATAAATAAAATGGACTTATTCCAGGAATTCAAATTCAGATTTAAAGAGAGAAATGGTGAGATCATTTCCAAAAGTGCTGAGAAGGCTTTTGCTAATATTCAATGTACATTCTTGACTAACAGAGGAGTAAGGGATAAATATTTATAACAGCTCCTACATGTAGACCCAAAGGGCAGCAGCGCGTTTGTCAGACATACATTGCATTAAAGTGAAGAGCAATCAAAAAGGATACCTGCCTGTCATGACTGTTATTTAGCAGTGTTTCAAAAACGCCAGCCAAAGGTATATGACGAGCGAGAGAGAGCGAGCACGCGCTAAGGGGTATAACCATTGTAAAGAAGAGATAAAATTATCTTTATTTGCGCATGATATGACTGTTAACTGAAACATCCAGGAGACCTAATGGAAGAACCATAGGTAAGGTGCTGGGTGCAAGACTGATATATGCATGGGTCAGCAGTCTCTGTGCATATAAACAAAAACCAGTCGAGATTATAGTGGAAGAAAAGGTCTCACTTAAAATAGTGACCAAAAAGACTAAGATGTGTGGATATAATTTTAACAACAGTTGCACATGATCTACATGGAAAACATTTTAAAGCTGTACTGAAAGACACAAAGTCAGTTTTGTACAAAGAAAAGTTTATTTTTAAAAAATAGAAAGACTATCATAAAGCTTTAGTTCTCTCTAGGTTCATCTATAAATTGAATGAGATTTAAATAAAATTACTGATGGGTGTTTTCTTTGCAAGCCAGATAAGTTGCTTTTAAAGTTTCTGTGGAAAAATAAACACATAAATTTAGTCAGGAAATTTTGAAATAAAAGAATAAAGAGGGGCATACTTACTATATTTAAAATAGTATGGTCGGGGTGCCTGGGTGGCTCAGTTGTTAAGCGTCTGCCTTTGGCTCAGGTCATGATCCCAGGGTCCTGGGATTGAGCCCTGCATTGTCAGGCTTCTTGCTCAATGAGGAGTCTGGTTCTCCCTCTGCCTGCGGCTCCCCCTGCTTGAGCTCTCTCTCTCTGTGTCTCTGACAAAAAAAAAAAAAAAAACTTAAGAAAATAGTGAAATCAAATCTAAAATAAAGTAACATTTTTCACCTATCAAATTGACAATGACCAAAAAGTTTGGTATCACAAGGATTCTGCAAGCATGTGGAGAGACAAGCACTAATTGCTTGGGGAGTATATAGTTGTACAACCCTCATAAAGGACAAATAGGCAACATCTACCAAAATTAAAAATTATGCATACTCTTCTAGGAACCAGTAGTTCAGCAGTTCCAGTTTCTAGGAATTTATCCTACACACATTCTCGTACTTGCGCAAAATGACCCACATGTGATGATATTTATTGTAGCACTTTTTCATCAGACTAGAAGTCCGTCAGTAGGAAAATAGGAAACTGTTAAATAAATTATGATACATCTACATATGAGAAAATTAAGCTTCTGTTAAAAAGAAAGAAACAGCTCGATATGTCCAGATAGGGAATGATCTCCAAGAAATGTTATATGGGAGAGGTGACAGAACAGCATATTTGGTATGTTACCATCTGTGTAAGAAATGTGTATGTTTGTGTGAGAGAGAGAAAGAGAGAGCGAGAGAGCAAGAGACAGAGAGAGAGAGGGAGCGGGAGAGGGAGGGAGAGAGAGGGAGAGAGGAAGGGAGGTTGAAAGAAAAGGAGGGAAAGGCTGACTATCTCTTTGAGATAATTCGTAAGAACCTGGAAGCAATGGTGGGGTCTGGGTATAGAAGGAAGATTCCGTTTTCATTGACTCTGGTCTTGTGCCTTCAGAATGTGGAAACCCCATGCACATACTACCCATTGACTATAATGACAAAACGAAGTTCTAGGAAAAGCTATTTCATAGTACCGTACCTCTTAAGCATCACTCCTAGAGTTAAAAAGGTCTTTGTCAAGTTTTAAAATCATGTCATGATTTTAACCAGTATCTTTATATTTGACCATCTGTAGAAATAGAAAAAGTGTCATTAGCCTCTGAGAGATGCACATTTGAACATACTATTGCATTGCTTTACAACTTCTTCCCTTTATCATGATCTCGGCGTCCTGGGGTCCAGCCCCCCATTGGGCTCCCTGCTCAGAGGGGAGTCTGCTTCTCTCTCTCCTTCTCTCTCTGTGCCTCCCACCTGCTTGTGCTCACATGCTCTCTCTCAAATAAATAATAATTAAAAAAACATAAAAAAAACTCCTTCCCTTTCTCCCTTACATAGGGTAAAGTTCTAGCAACCTGTTGCAAAATTCCAGAACTTCCATGCCCTACACTTTGCTTAGCCCTCTGATCTCATCTGCGAACACTTCCTGCTCCTTCATGCTCCAACTTCCAGAGGGGTGACCTGTGTCCCCGTCTCTCTTTTTGCTTCTGTTTTTTTTTTTTTTTTTTTTTTTGCTTTTGGATCCACACAGTGTGCATCTTTTCTTAGGAACTCTTCCCCTTTTCTGTGTGAAGCTTGTCAAGGCTGCCCTTGAAGACGTCGCTCGGGCGTTTTGATCTCTGGGGCCTGCACTGGCATCTGATCCTGTGCTGGGCTCACCTTAGTATGCGACACACTGTGCTATCGTTGCCCCATTTGTCTGAGCCCCTTCCTAGATCTGGGACTCCTTAGGGACAGGCGTTCCACTGTAGTGCCCCCGAGGACAGGTCTGCGGTTAGTCACTGAGGCAGAGCTTGAATGTGGCTCCTTGCTGCCCACTCTCAAACGGCCCCATTCCTACCTATCTCCTTACTGAGCTCACATTTCCTGAGCCAGCATCCCAGAGTGCGCTGCACACCTTCTCACCTGCCCCCCAGAAACTTGATGTCATGGGCTCTTCTTGACCTCAAGGAACACCTATACTCTCTTTTCTAATTTTTTGCCTATTTCATAAAAATGTGTGATATTCCTGGATCTCTAACCTCTTCCTCTGCAAACCAACCGTTCTCCAAACTCAGTTTCCACCTCTTAGGTGACTCCTCAGTCTGTCCCCTTCTCTCTAGCCCCACTGCTGAAATCATTTCTGCTGCATTTGTTGGAATGTCCTTTGAACCTACCTCTCCACCCCTTGCATCTCTCTTCTCCAATCTATTCTGGCCTTAGCCCCACCAGATTCTCTGAAAGGTGACTTCATCAGGTCTTTCTTGGCTCAGAGCCCTCCAAAGAGTTTGTACAGGACAAACCTCGAGCTCGTTGGTATGATGGATAATGCCCTGCACCACCTGGCAATTGCCTCCTTCTCTGGGCATGTCACTTGTCTCTCCTTTTTCAACTTCAGTTCTTGAACATTCCTTCTTCCACCTTTTGGGGGTCTCCCTCCCTACAAATCCCCTCGCCCAGCCTCGGTGACATTTTTACTGGAAACCCTTCCTTAACCCCACAAATACGCATCAGCACCCCTTCTAATGTCTCCATCTGCATCCTCTTTGGCTGCTCTCTCTGCACTTACAGTGCTTTGTTGTAATCATCTCTTTAAATATGGTAATTTCAGTGAGGGTAGCATGATGGCATTTTGCCCCATTTCATCTCCAGTCTGGTATAGTCGGTGGTCAACTAATCTTTGTTGAATCAATCAAGGAATGAAAATGTGTGATGTCCCCAGCAAACCCAAGGGAGAACAGGGTTGGGATCCTTGAGGTTAGCAGGATGGAAGCAAGAATGGATGAGTCAGGAGGGGAGGTGATCTGAGAAGTGAGGAGGATCTTGCTCTGTCCTCTCTCTCCTCTGTCTTGTCTGTGGCTGCCATACCTGCTTATCTAAACTGCCCCCACTAAATTTTATGTATTTCATATAACATTGGTATATTATTAGTATATGAATTATAATATATAATTATAATATTGTATATTGCAACATAATATTATAATAGCAGTAAAGGAAGTGTTAAACAGACACATTTTATCCCTAATCTCATCAGTGTATCCATTGCTTTCATCATTATTTTGTTTTTCCTATTTTTTGTTTTTTATCCTTACATAGCCATAGTCATATTTTACATTCTCTTTGCTCACTTCGTATTTCACTGTAAGCCTTTTCCCTACATTGTATATTCTTGAAGAAAGTGAATAAGTGGGAGTTTAGTGTCCTCTGTTCCAAGTTAAATAAGCTTGAATCCACTAATGTTTACTCAAGGGTCTTAGTTTCCATTAACTTAGTCATCGTGGCTGCTCATCTCTGGATCCTTTCCAGACCTAACACATTCCTCAAAATGCAGAAACCAAAGCCACACCCTAAACCATGCTGATCCCTTGTTCTCCATCTTTGCAGAACAATCTGTACTGCTCAGCTGCCATCTCATTGCAGGGTGTGCCCTATTTTAAGAAATGTAGGATTTAAAAATCCAAATTTATGGTACAGATTAACTGGAGAGCAATTGTTACTCACAAAGAGTTTATTTATTTATTTATTTATTTATGACAGAGAAAGAGTGCCTGTGGTGGGGGGGGAGGTGGCGAGGAAGAGAGGGAGAGAGAATGGTTTTTTTTTTTTTTTTTGAGAGACAGAATCTTGGAGCCCCACATGGGGCTTTATCTCATGACCTTGAGATCATGACCTGAGCCAAAATCAAGAGTCGGACGCTCAACTGACTGAGCCACCCAGGCACTCCCCCCTTTTAAAAATTTTTTATATTATTTTTTTAAAAAGAGTTCTTTGTTTTTAAAAGGATCACCATAATATATCTTTAAATAACAAAACTTCTGGTACATATAGGATGGATTTGAGAACAGCACTTTTGGGGAGCAAAATTGCTGTGTAAGAGGAGGTACACTTTCACTTTTCAGAGGCAAGTGTCCACATCTTTCTCTCAGATGCCCAAGTGTCCATTCCAATCTGAGAGTTGAGTCTTCCACCTAATTTAGAGGTGTTGCTAGTTCTTAACTCAGACTAACCATGGGGGAGTTTAGTACCTGGTGTAGGGCTTGGTTGGTTTTATGGTGTTATTCGTTAGACATAAGAATAATTGCTTCTTGAAATTTTCAGTTAGCATAAGGGGAAATTATTAGAATGCTTTAGTCTTTCATATGGCTATTCAATGAACTGAATGAACTATGAGTCCATGGTATTTGTTTAGTTAGATGGTCTAATAATATGCTGTTTATTTGTTTGGCATGCAAAATTATTATTTATTATAAACTTCACCTCTTTTAACCTTTCTTTTAACACTAATATTTAGATAAGAGTAGACATTTCACACAGAAAAATTACTATTATTTTGATTATTGTATATTATAATAATATTTTACCAAAAAACTAAGCTTCTAGAATTCCTGGAGACTGAAGCAAACTTACATTACGGGGAAGACTTGCAGACTATGAATGTCTCTTTTGTGTGTGAATTTGTTGGGAAAGGAAGTGAAAAAATCCACAGAATGAGAAAATATTTGTAAATCATACATCTATAAGGATATAGTATTCAAAATATATTAAAAATCCTTATTACAATAAAAAGAAGTAAAAAGACAAATAGCCTAATTTAAAAAAGTGGGCAAAGGGGTTGAATAAATATTTCTCCAAAGATGATATGCAAATGGAAAGTAAACTCAAGAAACAATAAATTCAGCATCAGGAATCATTAGGGAAATGAAAACCAAGCGCATGATGAGATACCACTTCATATTCACTAGGATGGTTATAATGGTCATTGTTATCATCATCGCTGAACAAGAACAAGTGTTGATGAGGATGTGGAGACACTGGAACCCTCACACATTCCTGTGGGAATGTATAATGTTGTGGGCACAGGGGGAAAGTTTAGCGGTTCCTCAAAAAGTTAAACATAGGATTACTATATGACACAGGAATTCCTCTCCTAAATATATACCCAAGAGATTTGAAAACATGTTTACATAAAAATGTGTACAAAATAGTCATTATTTACGATCACTCCATAAATGATCATTAGCAGCATTGTTTATGATAGCAAAAAAGTGGGAACAAACCCAAATGTCCATCAACTGATGAATGGATGAACAAATGTGGAATGTCCATACAATGGAACAGTATTCAGCCATAAACAGGATCTATGCTATCTTGTAGCAATATATGCTATAATATGGAGGAATCTTGAAAACATGAAGCTACATGAACAAAGGCAGACACAAATGACCACATATTGTATGATTCCATTTCTAAGAAATGTCCAGAACAGGTAAATCCATAGACATAGAAGGTAGATTAGTGTTTGCCAGGAGATGGTTGGAGAGGGAACTTGGAAGTGACTGCTGAGAGATGTGGAATTTCTTTATAGAAAAGTTGTGGAATTAGATAGTACTGATGGTTGTAGAGCATAGTGAATATATTAAAAAATATTGAATTGTGTACTTTAAAATGATGAGTTTTATGATATGTGAATTATATCTCTGTGAACTACCCATACCCCTGATAGATTTATTAGAAGCCCCTTTAGAAACTGCAGACTTACTCTTGGTTGCTGATGGGTCTTATCTTAGGATTGAAACAGGAAAATATCAGATGAGTTAAGCTGAAACAAATCTCACCTCACCTCTAGAAAAAGACTCTTTACTAGAGGCAAAATCTGGCCAATGGGCAGATAGAGATGGGAGGTTAATATATATATTTTTACTGGAAGTAGCTATGCTTTGGGGATAGTGCACGGTTTTTTAATGCTTTGTAAGCAAAGAGAGTTCTTGACCTTAGTAGGAACCTCAATTAATGGGCAGCAAATCAAAGAATGACTGAGTGCCCTAAGGCTATTATAAAAGTAGATGCTCAAACACAAGGGAGTAATATGGAGGCTAAAAGAAATGCCTTGGCTGATTATTATGTCAGACAGGCAGCCCCCACTGAGATTCTAACCCTCATAACACAGCAAGAGACTAAATCTTTGGAGAGATTCAAGGAGGCTGTTATAGAATGCAAGGAGATCAACTCCAAAGTAAGAAAATCTCAAACAGAAGCTTGCAAAAATTTTTTATATAATTCCCCAACACAAGATGAGAAATGACCAATGTATTCAATCAACACTGATGGGGAAATTTTACTAAAATCGTTAAGGGTGAAAGTGGGAGAGGTCTCTGGCACATGTCTCATTTGTCACCAGCAGAAATCTGATGAATTTGTAAAGGTGGGTAAAGGTGGGACATGAGCAAGAGCCCAAACCTCAGGACCACTTTACTCAACTCCAAAAGGATTACATACAGCTGCCCTCTGAAGTTGGTTTTGCATGTCTTTTGAGCACTGTTTGATTATTTTTAGGATGGACTGAAGTCTTTCCTTTTTGAAATTCACCAATTTTCATTATAGCAAAAAAAAAAAATTATTTGATTTTGTGTTCCCAACTTGGAGAATTACTACTTACTTCTCAAGTGACAAGGAATTCCATTTTATTGGGACTATTATTAAAGAGTCTTGCAAAAACCCTGCCACTTGCTCAGAAACTGCAGGAAAGAAAGAAGTAACAAAGAGAATTCTAAAATTCAAATCTGCAAAACTTGCAGGTATTTTAGAACTTCGATGACCTAAGGTACTACCACTGGCTTTAATGACAAGGTCAAATGACTCTAGGACTTGTTGACTCAGTGCTCATGAATTAGTAAGAGGCAAGCCCATGTATTTGTCAATATTATTTCCAAATCTAGGCTCCACATTATTGCAAGAGGACATGGTCAAATATTGCAGGGACTAATGTAATACACCCAACTGTATCAATGGGTACAACATTGGTACAATAACATCATCCTAGACAGACTTTACGCTATCTAAAACCCAGATACCTGGTCTTCTGGAGGGGACATCAGAGAAAAACAGCTCCCAAGCCTCAAAGGGAAGATATTATTAAGCACTATTAACAACTTAAATAGTAAAATTCCAAGGGAATGATTCTTGAGTTATAGGTCTCAATTAAAGAGGCAAAAACTTATCCTCAACTCACAGAAGACTTTCTATGGGAGACTTCAAGCCAAAGGTTCTGAGAAACCCCCAGAAGCAGATGATCTTTAGAACGAAACAGCTTCTCCCCAGAACTTTGAACCAGGCTAATGACTTCATGAAACAGAGACATCTTTCACATAAGATCTACAGAACAAGACCACAGAGGGTCATGCTTTAATCTGCATTCTTTTGTTCTTAATTTTTCTAGAGATCCTCTTTCTTTTCCAGTCAAGTTAAGGCTACTTTGACCTATGTAACTTATAAGGCCCAATTCTTAATATTGGTTTTTGCATTCTTAGTCATTCTTTGGTATGAGCCCACTATCTGGCTAAAATTTACTTGTTAAAGCATATGACCAAACTAACTGGTGGGATTTTACACATTTTACTTTGGAGCTACTCAGCTTCCCTCTGTTCCACTTTCTTGTGATAGAATTAGAAAATTAATTAATTAATCAATTGATTTCCTGGGTAACTGGACTCAACCATTAGGTGACTTTTGATTTGGCAAACACCACAATAGCTAGAAATATATATATACCTTATCTTGCATGTCTGGAAAGGGAAATTAACGTCTCCATCAAAACAATACTTGGGGACCTTTTGCGGGAGCTAGTTTTAGTAACTGAACTTTCACAGAAATAGGCAGTTTCATCAATAGTCTCTCCTCAGTGCAGGCTGAAGAATGATGACAAGGACGATACTGAGAAATAGAAGCATCTCTATTACCACATAGCATACTGTCCACCTTAACATAACTTTACTATTACAATGTCCATATTAACATATTTTCATTATTTCAGGGATTTTTGTCCAGAGAGATAAAAGTTGCAAATAACTTTCTGAAAGACATAAGGCATTGTTTAATAGAAAGCATCAAACTACAGTTTACTCATTGAACCTCTTGCACTGAATTGGAATTCCCAAAGCAGCAGGGACATAGAAAAAAATATTTGAAGACTAATGGTCACTCATGATGAAAACTATAGACACACAGATTTAAGAATCACAACAAACCCCAAGCACAACATGAAGAAAACTATACCAAAGCACAGCATAAATGAATTGCTTAAATCCAATGCTAAAGGAAAACCTCAGAATCAGCCAGACTAAAAAGTCCTGATGTCTACAGAAGAACAGATAGAGTGACTGCTAACTTCTCACTGCAAATGACAAAACAGAGGAGTAACATCTTTAGAGTCTTGAAAGAAAAACACTGTTAAGTGTTTAAAAATCTATACTTAGCAAAAACTATGAAAAACAAGACATATAGAACCTGAAAGTATTCACCGCCAGTAGACTCAAATTAGCAGAGATTAAAGGAAGCCCTCTATGGCGGAAGGAAAATGATACCAGATGGGAATCTAGATCTATACATAGGACTCAGGAACACAGGAAATGGTAACTACATGGATAAATATATAGGACAATTTTTTAAAGATTTTTTTTTTTTTTAAGAGAGAGAGAGAAAATGTGCATGAGTGCTGTGAGGGGAAGGGCAGAGGGAGAGAGAAAATCTCAAGCAGACTCCACACTTGGTGTGGAGCCCGATGTGGGGCTCCATCTCATGATGCTGAGATCATGACCTGAGCCAAAATCAAGAGTCTGACGCTTAACTGACTGAGCCATCCAAGTGCCCCTTTTGATATTTTATTTTTAAGTAATCTCTACACTCAGTGTGGGGCTGGAACCTACAACCCTGAGTTCAAGAGTGGCATGTACTTCTGACTAAGCCAGCCAGGCACCCCTATACAGGAATTTTTATTATTAACTCTCTTTAAAAGATACTGAACTGTCTAAACAAAAATAATAACAATGTATTATAGGGCCTATAATATGAAAAGGTAAAATGTATTAAAGTAATAGCTTAAAATCAGGCAGGCCAGAAATTAAAGTATATGGTTTTCAAGTCCTTTAAATTATACAAGAAATGGTATTATATTGCTTGAAAGTAGACTGTGATAAAGTAAAGATATATACCGTAAATCCTAAAGCAACCCCAAAATAACAGAGCAGAGTAACAACTAATGAGCTAAAAAAAAAAGAGATAAAATGGAATCATAAAAGAGATTCAATCAGCCCAAAATACAGAAAAAGAGGAAAAGACAAGAAAGAACAGATGTGAGCAAAATGACAGATTAAATCCTAATCATATCAATAATCACATTAAATGCAAATGATTTAAACAGCCCATTTAAAAGGCAGAGACTGTCAAATTGAATGAAAAGCCAAGTCCAATTATAAGCTGTTCACAAGAAAATTAAAGGCACAAATAGGTTAAGTGTGCAAGAATGGAAAAAGATAATCCCATGCTAAAAGACCAGTCCAAAGAAAGCTGCAGTGTCTGTATTAATACCAAGGATACCAAAGACTATTACCAGGAATAGAGAAAGTCATTTCTTCTTCCTCTTATTTTAAAGGGGACAGTCAAAAGAGCCTAAAAAATTGTAAATGTTTATGACTCTAATAACAGAGCCTCAGAATATATGAACTGGAAATTGAAAGAACTTCAAGAAGAAATAGCAAATCCACAATTATAGTGGAAAATTTCAATAGCCATTTCTCAAAGTTAATAGAACAAGTTGACAAAAAGTCAGCAAAGGAATAGTAGACGCAAACAGCACTATCAATAATCAGGACCTGATTAACACTTACAGAACACTCTGCTCTGTGAAAGCATAATGTTCAGTATTATTAGCCATTGAGGAAATAACATTAGTGCCACAATGAGATGTCACTACACACCTATTAGAATGTCTCAAATTAAAAAGATTGACCCTACCAAGTGTTGGTGAGGATGCAGAAAAGTGAAATTCCATACATTTCACATGGGTGGGAATATAAAATGATACAACTTTGGAAATCACTTGGGCAGTTTCTTTCTCTTTGTTATTGAAGTATAGGTGACATACAGTGTTATATTAGTTTCGGTTGTACAACACAGTTATTTGACAATTCTATATATTACCCAGTGCTCACCATGGTGAGTATAGTCACCATCTGTCACCATACAATGTTTTTACAATATTATTGACTATACTCCCTATGCTGTGCTTTTTTGTCTCCGTGACTTATTTAGTGTGTAATGGAAGGTGTACCTTTTAATCTCCTCCACCTATTTTGCCTGTCCCATCAACCCCTCCTCTCTGCCAACCACCAGTTTATTTTGTGAGTCTTTCTGTTTGTTTGTCCATTGTTTGTTCACTGGTTTTGTTTTTTAGATTCCACGTATAAGGGAGATTGTGTGGTACTTGTCTTTTTCGTGACCTTTTTCACTTTGCATAGTAATAACCTCTAGGTCCATCCATGTTGCAAATGGCAAGATTCAGTTTTTTGTAGCCCCGTAAAATTTCATTGTATGTGTGTGTGTGTGTGTGTGTGTGTGTATGTGTGTACACATCACATCTTTTTATACATTCATCTATGGATGAATGCTTGGGCTGCTTCCATGTCTTGACTATTGTAAATACTGCTGCAGTGAACATGGTGTGCATATATTTTTTAAAATTAGTATTTTCATTTTCTTTGGGTAAATGCCCAGAAGTGGAATTATTGGATCATACGGTAATTCTTTTTAATTTTTTGAGGAGCATCTATACTGTTTTCCATAGTGGTTGCACCAATTTACCTTCCCACCAACAGCACATGAGGGCCCTCTTTCTCCACACCCTCATCAACACTTACTATTTCTAGTCTTTTCGATCCTAGCCATTCTGGCAGATGTGTGGTGATATCTCACTATGGTTTGGTTTAGATTTGCATTTCCCTGATGATAAGTGATGCTGAGCATCTTTTCATTTGTCTGTTAGCCATCTGTACGTCTTCTTGGGCAGTTTCTTAAAAAGGTAAATATCAACCATATTATCCAACCATTCCACTCCTAGGTGTTTAACCAACAGCAACGAGAGTATATGTCCTTATAGAGACTTGTACACAAATGTTTAATGCAGCTTTATTTGTAGAAGTTCGAAACTGTAAACAACCAAAATGACCTTCAGTGGATGAATGGATAAACACATTGTGATATATCCATACAATGGAATACTTTACAACTCTAAAAGGAATGAATTATTGACGCATGCAATGCAAATAAATCTCAGAATAATAGCGCTAAGGGAAAGATACCAGACAAAAAGAGTACATGTGTTAAGATTCCACTTAAGGAACTGGAATCCACACTGACAGACAGCAGATCCATGGTTGCCTCGGAGTAATCGGCAGGGGTGGGAAGGAACAATTAAAAAAAAAAAAAACACGAGGAAACTTTTGGTGGGGGATGGGTATGCTCACTCTTTGGACTATGGTGTTTGTTCCATGCATGTATATGTATGTCACAACTTACAAAATTGTCCAATTTAAATATGTGTAGTTTATTGCATGTCATTTATACACCAATAAAACTTCTAGAAGTAAGCCATTTTACAAAAACTGGAAATAGAAAATTATTATTAATGATTCTTACCCAACCTAAGCAAACCTCCAAATTGGAAGATTCACCTTAAGCCCAGCTTCCAAAACCTCAGCAAATACCCTTATTTTGCCCTTCCCTTTCTGAAGTGTTGAAAGGCTCTGTTGAGTGCGTGCCCCCTTTGCCCCACTAAAGCCATAAGCTCAGCTTTGGCTGACCAACAGGTTGGTCTGGTGATATTTTGAGGAGCCAGAATTTGGTAGTGTTTCAATACCATGGACTACCCTGCAGCTCCAAAACAGAAGCAGTTCTAAACCAAGAACAGAGGATTTTCAGGACACAGCAGGTAAGTAGAGAAGCCAAAGGCAGAGAGAAGTCTTAACATTTTTACAAAGCACTGATTAAATAAAACAACATTTTAGATGAATAGATATATATGCTTGTGCCGTGCTGATATGACCCATGCGGAAAGCTCTGAGTAGAATTATGTCAGTTGGTAAACATTGGTTGTCTGAGGAAGTGACGGGCCAGACAGGAGAGGGGGGAAGGGAGGGGGTAAAGTGAAAAATAAGCAAGCGAGTAAACTTGTCTAAAGAAGAAGAAAAGTGTCCATAATGAAAGCAGCAGTTGTATAGTGAGCCATTTCTGTGCTTCAAACGTGGCTTTAAACTGTTCATAGCCATAATGTCAAGTTTCCTCGTATTTTCCTGAATTAACAATCACACAGTATAAAGTATTATTTTATTACACTCACCGTTACCTCTCTCTCTAACCTTAGCAGCCTATTATCTCATTGATTATAATAATTCTCTTGTAAGTAATAAATTTTGGAATAATAAGTTCTCCTTAATGAGGATCTTTTTTTAAAATAAACAACCATGACTTTCGCTTTCTCGTTTGTTTTACAAATGTCATTAACACTTGACTGCTTGATCACTGTTTCTTGGTTTTTAAAGATATGAATCTTCTAGTGTATTTTTTTTTTTAAAGAAAACTGCTCCAGAGCTCATGTTATCACTTCTATAAAACTAGCCTAATTCCATACAAATTGAAAAGACCTTGGCACTGCCTTTGTCTCTGGTGAAAAATGAGTCCCATTTGCTGACTGACCTTCCAAACAACCGCAGCTTCCACAGAAATATATAGGATCCATCGGCCCACAGCTGTTACCTTCCCAGAATCATGACTTGAGTGCTCAGGAGAAAACTCATTCCACTGGTAAGGCTGAGTTGACGGAACACTCAAACTACGCTAAAATGAAGTGGATGCATATAAACCCTGAGAGAGCTTTGATTGGAAGCAAGAGGGGTCTGTTCCTGAAGGCAGGCACAGTTGTGTCGTTGAGAATATTGGCTGCTCACATTCTGGATTATTCGAGAGCCTTAAAATAGACGTTTCTCATGGCCCTTTCACAAAATGGATATGCGTGAAATTTTCACAAATAATGAGGTTTATGAGACAGACTTGTGGCTGAGAGTGTATTAGGTTGTTTGGAGAGGTGAATTAACATCTTTTGTCTATTTGTGGTCTCCTGAGAGACGCTCAGGAATGCAGTGACCAATTCCTTTTCATGCTGTTGACGGAATTGCTTCTTATCCGCAAACAAACAGATTCCCCTTGTTCTTTTATGCTGCCAGGCAGCTCTCCGCTACCCAGATGGCCAGAAACAGGTTCTTCCCTCCCGTATTTCCTTGGAGGGTGGGACAGTCGAGCTTGATAGACGGCGGAAGCAGTTTCCTTTATGACCTCCCGTTTCCTTGATTTCTGACGCTCCCATCGCATTGCAGGGGTCACCTTGGGAAGGGTGGGTAAATGTCTTATGTCGTGTTAGGATGGGAGATTTGGCTAACGCCTGGGTAATCTGAAAGGACTCTTTTGCCGTTTGGGTATCGACTTCCTGTGTGGCCTACGACGTGTGCTTTCATATGCCTCTTCTTGCCTTACCTGCTTTCTCCTTGCCCCGAATGGGCCACTCAGGTGCTGTTCAGAGAATTGTTTTATTGTTCAGCTGCAAAGGTAAAGCGTATGATGCGAGGAATTCCAAGATGAGATTTGCTGGGATGCCGACAATAAGCCCTTGTAGATAAGCAGAGGGAAAATTTTTAATTAAAACTAATTAACATGAAATTGGAGTTTCTGGTCATTAATTGTGCAGTCTGATTAAAATTTCGGAAGCTCCTTAGGTCTTGCACTAGTGATTAAATCTGTGGGAACAAGGATATTCATGGTTTTTTGCCTTTGCAAGTGACTTTGCTCAGACTTTTCTACACAACTTTTATTTTCACTCTGGAATTAGACTGAGGTAATAGGCCCGGGGATAGAAGCAAGGGATGAGGTGGAGAAATGAAAAACTTAGCGACACCTCCCCGGAGCACAAGAACCAAAGTTTTCCAGGTGTCCCGCAACCTCTTCCTTCCTGGCAAAGAAAGAAATTCCGTGAGGTATGAATGGCCTTTGCGAACTGTTCCAGAACCACTGAAGGCTTTTCAAGAACAGCATTTCTTCCCTTTGGGCTCCCCAGCGCCTCCAGGAGGAGAGCAGAGGCCTCAGGACAAGCAGCCCCCTGGAGGCAGGGGGCAGAGGTGACCCGCCTTCCAGGTCCCGGTCTTGCTGGAGGTAGGACTGCCACGGTCAAGGCCCTGTGCTGCTGTAGGGGAGCTGTGGTCTGGGGGAGGCCACTCACTCTCCCCCTGTATCTGGGATCTGGAGGGAGTCATCCAAACTTCAGAAACCTGATTTTTATCACCAGTGGCATAGAAATGATAGCATGAGTGCCGTTGATGCCAAAGGGGCCCCCACCTCTGCGGGATGTGCTGGAAACAGAGGGGATTGATTGTGCTAGCCTCTGCTAGAAGAAGGACAAATAAGTGGCAAGAGATGCTGGTCCTGGCGGGGTCTACTAGTCTGTGTTCTCTGGAGAAACGGAACCAATAAGATATATTCTTTGTCTTAAAAATTATTCTTATTAATATATTCTTTTGATTATAAGTGCAATACCTGCTAATGTAGGATATTAGTAAAATACCATAGAAGTAGAGAAAAATAAAATCACCTGCAAATCCCTCATCCAGAAATGACCATCTTTTTATATCGTGGTGTATTTTCTTCTAGCCTTTACTTATGAAAAATTAATTTTGATGTCACATAAATGGTTCTACAAAAGTATTGCTGGAAGTTTACATTTAGCAATTTTATAGCTCATGGCTTTAAATTTGAAATACACACACACACACATATTTGTGGGGGAGAGAGTGAGAGAAACTTATTTTTAGGAATTGGCTCATATGATTGCGGGCCTGGCAAATCTGAAATTTGCAGGGTAGGCCAGAAGGCTGGAAACCAGGAAAGAGTTGATGTTGCCGTCAGCCTGCAGACCGTCTGGGGGTGGATTCCTTCTTCCTGTGGGAGGTCAGTCTTTGCTTTGTGGACCTTCAACTGTTTTGATGAGGCCCATCCACACTGTAGAGACTCAATCTGCTTTACTCCAAGTATACTGATTTGAATGTTAATGTCATCTACAACTGTCTTCACAGCAACATCTAGACCAGTGTTTGACCAAACATTTGGGTGCTGTAATTAACCTTCCAGCCCAGGCTGCAGATGGGTGGCCCAGAAGCTCTACCTTGATGGTTTAGTCGGAAAATCAGACATGGTTGGGGGGTGGGGAGCAGTTCTTGGGAAGAGGAAGGACCTTTCTATTCCAGCCACTTCACGCTGGTGCTCTGCAGACCATTTGTTAACAGACATTTGGTAGAAGCCCTTGTCAGCACATTACCTGTACACAGGCTCCCTGAGCTCTTGGGGCTCTGCGAGAAAGTCCTGAATGGACCCCTGGACCGTGCACAGTGAGTCCTGACTCTCCAGGAAGGAGTTCTTGGAGGCGGTTCCATCACAGGCCATCGGAGGACTGAGAAGTCAGAGGTAGCTGACTGGCTTTCACTCGAGTGTCCTGTGGGAGTTTCCTGATTGCTCGCCTCCAAGTCTTCATAGGAGAGTAGGAAGCCAACTGACAGAGGAGGGCTGGCTGAGGCTCTGTGCTTGGGTAAAGCCTCCATTCTTCTGGATGCTTTGCTTTAGGGCAGAGGCTGTTCGGGGAGAACTCCTGTGTTTGATTAGCAAGAGATGTTTATCCTTAAAGAAATTCATCCCTGCATCCCACCCACTTTCTAGTTATCACTTAAGAACCACTTTATTTTTAATATCTTAATGACTTTTTATCACATATTTGCCCATAAGAATATCACATGACACAAATATTTTTCTACGTTTCATTTCATCCAGTATGTATTATTTTTTTTTCTTGGTGGACATGTATATCCTGCTACATTTTTCAGTTTCAAACCACAAGATATAACATTGCTAAATGCTACCTCCAGCAGCACTTGTATGGAAACAGTTATGTGACATCAGAATTAACTTTTCATAAGTAAAGGCTAGAAGAAAATACACCCACAATGTAAAAGAATGGTCATTTCTGGGTGAGGGGATTGTAGATGATTTTATCCATTTTGTTATACTTTCAGTGTATTTTATTAACATTGTACATTAGAATGTACTATATGCATAATTAAAATATATCATGAAAGAATTTTTAAGGACAAATAATAAAATTGCATTATAAACAGACATGATCCATGTAATAGGATCTTTCAGAATTTAATACAGCAGAGATTTCAATAATTTGCTAAGCTTGTCTGACCCATCCTGATATTTGGGAACTAGACAGGCAATTATTTGCAAGGCTCTAGTGATAGAAAGATAAAGAAGTATCAAAATCTGGGGTGGACCAGGGGCACCTGGGTGGCTCAGTCGGTTAAGTGTCTGCCTTCAGCTCAGGTCACGACCCTGGGGTGCTGGGATCGAGCCCCACAATGGGCTTTCTGCTTAGTGGGGAGCTTGCTTCTCTCTCTTCTTCTGCCTGCCCCTCTGCCTGCTTGTGTTCTTTCTGTGTGTGTCAAATAAATAAATAAAATCTTTAAAAAAAATCTGGGGTGGACCACATTCTACTTGTCTTAATGGGCTGATTTTACTTTTTGTACTTGCTAAGCTTCAGCGAACCTCCTTGGGTCGGTGTTAGAAGTCGCCCAGACCCATGCTGTCCAACCTCATTCAGGGTCATCATGGAGTGGCAGTGGTGTCCCTAAACCCACTGACCCCCAAAGTCTACAGTCTGGGTCACACAGTGAGGCAGACAGGACACTCCATGTTCTGAGCCCAAAAGTCTCGTCTCAACTATACTTACTTCATCCTTTCTGTTGGAATTATTCTTCCTTGCAGGTGTCTGGATTTTATTTATTCTTTCATTCTAGAATTCATCACGCATTGATTTGTTACATTAATTTGGTGATGTCTTGTGTCCTTAATATGCTATAAACCATCTGAGGACAGGGGCCATGCTAATTTCTTCCTGTAATCTCTGGAATTGCTAGCACCTTGCTTCGCAGTCGATGTTACTCCACACTGATGTTTCTATGATGTCATTCTGGATGACTGGCTTCCCTGGCTGATGTCTCACCAATATCAGGACTAAACACAAAGGCTCAGGGTATCTGTTAGACATTTTCTGTGGGACTGAGGAGGAGGGTCAAGGACGCCGCCTACAAACCAGGCTTTGTCAAGACCCACAAGCCAACGTGACTGGATGAGGTCACTCTTTCAGACTGAAATATCTAGCCTCTTTATTTTTAAATTCAATTGAGAAGAGTGGTCAATTTAGAAATTAAAATGGATTTCAGCCATAAGGGACCAGTTAAGTCTTTTAAATAAATTATCCACAAGATCCAAGCCAATAAGAGGAAAAGCAGTATGAGCTCCATAAAGCCGCCCAGGAACATTTAGAAAGAAATTTACTCTGTTTGATCTAGAGGAAATCCAGACTCTGGTTCTCATTCACTCAATAGGGCTGTGTCACACAAGAGAGCGCTCAAGAACAAGTAAGGACAGGGCACGAATAAAAATATTCGTGGGAGTGGTCAGCACTTACACAGCTCACACTATGTGGCATTCAATTAGCTTTTGGTATCTCGCTCATTACCCCCTTCTCAAGATAATCCAGCTCCCAGCTCTTTGTCTGCCCAAACACCCTTTCTCCTAAAATTCAGATGCTGGTTAGAAGTCATTGAGATTCCTTGGATTTTTATTAAGATTCTCCATTTTCTTAGAAATGATTTCCAGGCATCAAAGCTTCTGGAAAGGGTGTGGAAATCAGATTTTATACATTGAGCTCACCTGATATAACAATTAAGTTACATGTTTATGTTCAAAGGCACTTGAATGTGGGACCTTAGGCTTCTGCTGGGAGGCTCAGGCTTGGAAAGAGGGCAGATAACCCTGTGAAGGTAAAAGGTGACACGGAGGAGGAATGGAGCCACTGCAGACCATCAGAACAACGGCATGGAAATTGGAGAGGATTATTTAAGGGCTGTTTAGGTTTTCAGACAGCAAGGAGAAAGAGTCCTCCAGAGTCTCAGACCCGACGGCTGCTTGGCGACTTTTCATGCTGGTGGACTGGAAATTGCGTCCTCCGTTGCCAAGGACAGTGAGTTCGAATTCTTCGTGTTGTCTGGATTTGAAGGCAAGTGACAGAGAGCGTCTGACACGGGGAGACTGACGATGGAGCCGGCGAGGGGGTGTTACCTAACTACGAATGTTCTGGAAATTCACTTCTTTTCATACAAACTATTCTCTCTCCGTTGCAAGGAACCAAACAAGGCACAGCCTGGGCGGGAGTGTGTGCTCCCCAGAGGCCAGGGGAGGTGCTGAGCTATGGGACAGAGTTCCTGTCCTTCGTTCCCTGCAGAGAACAGATGCCAGGAAGACAAAGTAGCACACGAAAACTCCTCCCCAGACTGCAGGATACTTACCAGCACTTCTTTTATGAACAGAGGACTGATTCTCCGAGCCCAACTTCGGGAGTGTTGGCAGCGAAGCCTGAAATTTTCTAAATTATTCTGGGGATGGTACGTCATGGCTATAAATGTTCTAAAGTGCAGTCTTCATTAGAGCTATGAACCAGTCCAACTTTTTTTGAACATATAGATCATCTAAAGAGTTAACAACTACACGAGTTGAGACTTATTCAAATAATATTCTTTCTGAGCCCTACATGAGTGTAGAAAAAGTAGCAGGTACTGTGGATGGTCTGTGAAGGCCTGTTTCCCTACACTGGTGTGAAGAGGAATTATTTGTGTAGAGACACTAGAGGATTTGGGCAAATTGTAAGGGGTGCTCATATTTTTGATGCAAATGGCAAATGGCAAAATCTGATAGTGACAGACATCCAGTGGAGTGTGTGTGTGTGTGTGTGTGTGTGTGTGTGTGTGTGTGTGTGCATTAGAGCTTTAGGGGGGAGTGAGGAAGCTTGGGACCAAACCACCAGCGAGGCTCAGGCTTCAAAGATGACAGAGGAGTTTATATGATGATTGTATGTACATGCATGTGTGTATGTATGCGTGCATATTCTCTCTCTCTCTCACACACACACAGAACTCTAGTGACTTATTGGTTTGTTTATTGTCATGCTAACTACCCTAAGCAGTGTGGTCCTCCCCAAAGCTCAAGACCCAGAATAACTGATCTCATGCACCTTGCACTTGGGTCAGCATTTATAAGGATGCGGGGCTTCATGTTCATCGTTACCCCTTTTTTGCCAATACTTACCATCTTGCCTTCTTGAGTTCCTCACGGAGTCAAATCTCAAAAGCAGAGTGGACTCCAGAGCATGCTATTTCAACCAGAGGGGCAACCTGAATGGTTGTCCTTAATTGTTGGAATGGAGCAAGAGAAGGGATTTTAAATGAAAAACCTAAGAGCTCTGACACCATTTAAGAGAATGGGGATGTTGACATTTCGATTCTTACTCTAAATTTAACTTTCTCAATTATTGCTTTGGGGAAATGGAAATTACTGTAGTTGGGGGTAATGGATACAGCAAAGTGTGCAAATTTTGCCCAATTTATAAACCCAGGTTTATGGTAATTATGACCTCAATTTTTTCTTATTCTCTGCATTCTCTGAGTAAGCACGGGGAGTTGCTCTTGGCTTTGACATTTAATATTAGGCTGATCTGGGCAGTCCATTTTCTTCCCTTCTATCTACACAGACATGTGTGCACATGCCTACACACACTTTCATTTTTCTTCAGGCGCAGGTAAAGGTCTGGGATGAAGTTCCAGAGATAACACTAGTTCAAGCCCCTGCCTCAGGCAATGCTGACCAGCCACATAACAAAGATGGCAGTAAGTCCCATTAGTGGAGAGTTCAAGGACTGCTTGCACTTAGTCATAGGGACACAGAGTTTTCCTGAAAGTTGAACAAATTTTCTTTGTATCTGATGCAGGTTTACATTATGCAGGGTCTTTATTTAAAGACAATTAAAATAAATTCTATTGTGAGAGGTGGAGGTTCTCAAAATCCTTCAGCCTGTCTGTGGATAAACTTACCAGACGGCAAATGCCAGGCAGACTCAGACTCAGGCTGGCCATAGCGGAAGACGCTTTGATGATCTTCGCAAAGTCTATTTCTGCCGTACCCTCCAGGTTCTTATAAAATAAGACTGTGTTATATGCTTTCCTGGTTTATTCTTCTAAGATGTGTCTTCCTTGCTTCTTTAGTTCTCTACTATTTTCTCTTTCTAATATTTGCTTAGTTCAGTGTTTGGCAAAAAATGGCACTTAATGAATATTTGTGGAATGGATTAATGAATATAACTCAGCATTTCACAACTGCTGTTAATGGATGTTATGCAGAAATTGGGTGCCGTTGTCAAATTCACTTAAGATATCAGAATAAAACAAAGTTGAATAGGTTCCTTTTCTATAGGATCTGTCAGAGTGTAAAATGTCAATATGCATTGTGTAGAAATAGGAGGATGGGGTTTGCTGGAGCTTCTTAGAACAGTGCTGGGTGTGAAACGTATGTCTGTGTGTGTTGTTGCTCTTGTTACTGCTGATACTGTTATTACAGTTGTCTTTGGAGCCCTCTTTCATAGAGTTTCTTAGGACTAGAATTCCACTAGAACATCCTTTTGGGGAAGGCTGACCTCCCCTCTCCTTGTATTAAGGGGATTCATTGATTCATATGACATTAATTAGAAATTTAAAATAACTCATTGGGGCTAATCTGACGTTAATCTTGCCACCATTTATAACAATGTAGTTTGCTGGGAAATCAATTTGGCAAAACAAACGTCAGGGAGAAAGCTTAATTTTAAGCAACAGAATCTTGGAAGTACCCAGCGGCACTTTGGAAGCACCCAAGTATTTGCTTAAAAGTGTAAGCATGCCAGGGACAGCTAAGAAGCCTGCATGAAGAAAAATAAAAAATAAAATGAAAAAAAGACCACCTGGACCCCCTTTCTGGCACCACCGCATTATCTTCATTTCCTTTCTCAAGAATTTATTTATTTATTTGACAGAGGGAGAGACAGCGAGAGCAGGAACACAGGCAGGGGGAGTGGGAGAGGGAGAAGCAGGCTTCCCACCGAGCCGGGAGCCCGATGCGGGGCTCGATCCCGGGACCCTGAGATCATGACCTGAACTGAAGGCTGACCCTTAACGACTGAGCCACTCAGGCGCCCTCCTTTCTGTATATAAAATCAGGACGCCATGTTTGTGGTTCTGTCTGTGGGAACTAGGGATACAGCTCCCTAAAGTTCTTGTTTTTACACTGAGTTGTGTCAGTATTAAATCTCATTGTGGTTTTAAGGCTGATTTGTCATTCATCAAGGTCCCTTTGGATCCTTTCTTTGTGTCCCAACCTGTGAAGCTTGCTGCTCTTCCAAGCATCGGTCGATTCCTCGTCCTGGCCAGCCATTCCCACAGGGGTGCAGGGTGAGAGCCACGATCGCCCCCTCCCTGTACTCCCCGGGCCATCATGACCTTGCCATGTCCCTCCAGGCTCAGGAGAGCCTTTCTGAGACTCCTAGACTATCACCTTTCTGTGTTGTTTCCAAAATCAACATTCTTCCCGAAGCCCATTGCTGACCCTATTTCTATGTAGCGAGTCATTGTCAGAGAAGGAGCTAGAAGGGATCCGACAGGATTTTCTCCCACGTTACAATCATATGATTCTCACTCAGCCTGCATTTCCAAAGGAACCCTTATTTGGAATGAATTCTAATATTTAATCAAACATCAAACTTTCATTTACTGGTCAGTAATTACCACCAATGAGTGGTAATTACCTCCATCCCTTCTTCTTTCCTTCCCTCCTTCCCTCTCTTCCCTCCTTCTCCCCCCCCCTTTCCTCTTCTCTTACTTCCTTTATTCATCGGGCCCAAGTTTGCCCATTCCCAGGCCCTGGGAAACTTCCTTGTGTCCATGTCAAATATAATAGCTCATGGCTCTTCAGTAGCATTTGCCTATCTGCCAACCAATGCGCGACTTTCCAGCCTGCCTTTGGTGTTCTAATAAATCTGGCCAGAGAGAAGGGCCCGTTGTACTCTGGATTTATGACTAGTAGCCCCAAAGAAAGTTACAAATTCATAAACACACATTTCTAAGTAGGGCTTTCACACTGATTTTCTTTTGTCAACTTTAAGAAAAAAAAAAGATTTAAAGTTGAGTTTATTACAGCTTGTGAGGAGTTGGAAAAGGACTCAAGACAAATATTTTTGGGCTGAGAACATGTGTGAGGTCACTGTGCCCTCACAGTCTTCTCCTGGTAATGCTGCTGGTAATAGGAGACGGAAATCTGCAGTCTATTCCTGGAACCTCCTCTGACTCATCCCGTTATCCGGGGACAATTCTTATTATTTCTGCATTACTCTTCCATCTGTAAAATGTGGATACACGTTAATGCTCTAACCTTCAAGCATCCTTGAGTCTAGGGTGTTCTGCTGGGATCTGTCCTTCAGCAACTTCCTGGAAGCCACATTTGGAAGAGTGGCCAGGGGCCAGCCAGCCCAGGCATGGAAGGAAGTGGAGGGGTCACGATCTTGGTGGCAAGTCTGGGGTCATTACAGAGGTGAGGGGATGTTCATCAGGCTACGCCCAGAAGTCCTGAAGCACCTCCCAAGTTTAGGGTCTGGGACATATGCCAAGTCATTAGCTGCATAATTTTTATAATGGCTTAGAGATGCTGAGGACATAGACACTTTGAAGCTTTTATAGGGTAATAGTTTCCTTTGACTTAGTGAAACGTGGGTGGACAGGAAAGGGCTTGGGGGTGGGCATCACCAGCAACAGAAATCCAGGTATGCATGCTCAGGCATTCGAGATCAGCCAAACTGGTTTCTTTATGCAAAGTCCTGGTTGTTTGCCAGGGGTGTCTCCCCGCAGTTGTCATAACTGTGGTTGTGTTGAATACTGTGAGTGAGAATGTTGGACGTCTATCGAAGAAGGGATAATGAGAAGGCTCTTGGGAAACATCACATCTGGTTGGAAGGGTGGGGACAGGCATATGCACGTTTGTCCCATGGCACATGATTAGAGATCATTGGCAGTGACTGGCTTTCATGACAGGCAGCAAGTTTACAAGCAAACCATTCAAGGACGCTGATAAGGACACTAGAATGTTCTGTAGCTTCAGCGTCTGGGACCAGACCTTATGGCAGTATCTGCTCGGGAAGTGAATGATGTTATAATGCCTGCAAAAGAATAAAGAAGTTTATGATTTAACAGTGGCTCTTTATCTTTCCAGTTAATCCATTTAACTAAGAAATGAGAGAGAGATAAAATCACCATTTGTTCTGTTTCTTGTATTTCAGGAAGGAGTTGATTGAATGCAAGTCCAAGACTGAATCCTTGTTAAAGGGATAAGGACAGAGAATTCATCTCCAGGGTCCAAGTACTTGCTCTGAGCAAATGGTATATTGTAATTAAGCACTAATATATTAAGCACCCAGAGTTTAAAATGATTTTCGCCAATTAATTCTGATTAGCGTGTGAAGACCATAAGGACAAGAATCATTATCCACTCAAGCAGTCCAGAGAGACAGCCACAGGCCACAGGGTCACCTTGAACACCTGCCCAGACCCTCTGGGTCCCTCCTTCTCCAGAGCCGTCAGAGCCCGAGGATGCACGGAGACGCATGGGGGTTCCAACTGTACCTCGCACCGAGGGGAACATGATGGTGGGACGGAGACGTGCACAGTAACAGAAGTCCCTAGGAAGCCTCGCTCTTCCTTCTCTCTTCTGGAAGCCTTCTATGGGAGGTTTAGTAACAATGCTGCTATTCACTGAAAGCTGACTGTGTACCGAGTAACAAGAAAACCCCACTACATATCATTGGCGCAGTAGCCCTGTGACATTGGTAGCGTTAAAACCAGGGTGGTGTATTATCATGTGCAGCAGGTAAGCGTGGGCTCTCGGAGCCAGATCGGCTGGATTCAAATCCCAGCTCCGCCAGCTCTGGGCTGTGACTTTGGGCACGTTTCTTGGGTCCCAGGTCCTCATCTATAAAATGGGGATAGTAGAAGCGCCCCGTCTCATAGGACTGTTATCATGATGAAATTGTATAATAAATGTCAAGTGCTTAGCTTACTACCTGATAGTAACCTTTTAATACGGACTAATAGCATGACTGGCTGAGCTCTCTAAGAACAGGAATTCAGAGAGGAACGAGCTTCTGTAATGCTGGCGCCATCAGCTCAGTCAGGGAGCTTCCGAAGGAGGATTTGTAGACAGGCTTGACTTGTTGGTGGCTGCTGTGGGGTCCAATGTAGGCAGAAGCTATTCGCAGCGTATCATGCAGCCATTTGAAGTGTCTGCAACATCTTACAGGACACTCGGCTACGTGAAGTTCCCGTGGGTAGGGGGAGCTGAGTGCCAATCGGTATGGGTTATATCCGGACCGATCCGACTTTGGCTGGAACTAGACTTGCTTTAGGGACTTTGGGTAAAGATGGACAAGATGTCATTGACACAGACCCTGGCTTGCCACTGCTCGGACCCTTAGTTCCACATGTGTGCACGTGATTTATTAAGTCTGTAATGCAATCAGTGTTCGTTAGAGTAAAAAACATCCATTTCAATTTCTGCTGAAGAATGACCTTCTGTTGTACTAACAGATGCTGCCCGGAGCGTCGGCTCATATATCTCCAGGTACTAAGGAGGTGCTGCCTGCACCCCCGAAGGTTAATGCACCACAACATGGATGAGATGAGTGGCAATGTGTAAGAAGTGGGCAGGAAGGAATGTGTGAAAAGCAGCTGCTTTACTGGGGCAATTTTCCCTTCAGTTGAGTTATCTGCAGAGGCTTTTCAAAGTTGAGCAAAAAAGACAAAATGAAATCCAATATGCTTTGGGACAAACAGGGATACTAATTCAGGATTTCTGTCTTAGTAAAAACATTCTGATTATAAGAGGAATGGAGGCTCACGGAGGAACATTGAGGAAAAACTAGAATTATAAAAAGAATAAACAGATTATTCCGATATTATTTTTCTTCTAATATTATTGGAAGAGTTTCTTCTAATATTATTTTAATGGGTGCATATGCATATACATTTAAGGGGGTGTAAACAGGGAGTATGCAATGTGAAGAAATTTGCATCTTTCTTTTTTATATATAGCGCATATTGTAAACGTTTCTTCATGTCATTCGAGAATTTAAAAAACATGGTTTTTGATGCTTCCTTACATTCCATTATATATTGGAGTGTGACCTAGAAAATCAGTATCAATAAGTTTCTTTAAATTTTTCACTATGATAAGTAATGTGGCAATGAGCATCCGTTTCTATAAATCTTTGATTGTGTGCCCCTTAGCCATTTGCTTTCCTCCATTCCCAGCCCTGCCTCCTGTGCAAGCCACTATCGGCACTTGCTTCTTCTCGGAAGTCCCTGCTTCCATACTGGCCAGCACCACCTAGCACCCAGCATCGTCGTTCAAAGATGAGAATCAGACTACGTCCTCTTCTTGGGCTGTTCTACATGCCTTCTAATCACCTGAGACAAAAGCCACACTTCCTACCCTGGCTCACGGAGTGCACTATTGCTGCTTTGTCTTTGTTCCAGCTCCGATGGCCTTCTGCAAACAGTCAAGGTCATTCCCACCTTGGGGTCCTGCGCCAGCTCCTCCTTCCTCCAGGCACCCTCCCTTCCTGCGGCGGGCTCCACTGTCTGCAGGTCTGTCTGAACGTCGTGCTCTATCACCCTGTTCTGACTGCCACTCATTACTCTGGGAATTTTTTTTTTTAAAGATTTTATTTATTTATTTGACAGAGACACAGCGAGAGAGGCAACACAAGCAGGGGGAGTGGGAGAGGGAGAAGCAGGTTTTCCGCCGAGCAGGGAGCCCGATGTGGGGCTCGATCCCAGGACCCCGGGATCATGACCTGAGCCGAAGGCAGACGCCTAACGACTGAGCCACCCAGGCGCCCCTCTGGGATGTTTTTTAATCAATGGATACGACCTATCTCGAAGCTCTAGGAGAGCCGGCTTCATTCACTGCCCTGCGTCCGATGCCTAGAGCGGTGTCTGGCCTATAACAGGTCCTTGATAAATGTTGAATTAACTAAGGAATGGGCGAATAAACTCCTTTAATGTTGCTCTTCCTGATGCTGTGCCTTTGGTGATGCGGTTCTCTCAGGCTGCCATTCGCTAATCTCTTCATTCTGCTTTTTGGGACCATTTCTAAGCTTCCATCCTTCACGGCTGATGCAGAAAGCCTTTCTCAGCCCATTGGCCTGAGTGCTCTCTCTGTTCTTCGAGGCCTGCAGGGCCTCGTGCTTCTTGGAGACCCCTGGTCCTCGCTGTGTATGTCCTGGTCGTTGATGCCTCTCATGACCTGCAGTAGAATCTCAGAGTCTTCGTGACATGGAGGGCATGTTTCTCAGCTGTTTCTTCCGTAGCACCCGGTGGTATGACACAGAGTGGGTGCTCTCTGAACATTTGCATACTTGAAGCTGCTCTTGCTGTCGTTGACTTGCGTGGCATTTTAGGGCTAATAAAAATATTAAATGGAATAAGCTCTGATCTAGCTCCTGTTCTCAAGAAAAGTACTCCAACTTTGCCGTCAGTTAGGGCTTTATTGATTCTGAATTGGAGGGAGGTGGGAAACGGGGAGCGAGGGAGTCAGGAGTAGATTACGGATTAGATCTGAGAACGTGTGGGAGCAAGTCTGTCTAAATCAGGGCTACTCCTTCTTCCCAACTCAAAACTCATTAGCATATCTATGGAAACAGTCCTCCAGCTTCTATTTTTCTTACTCTGACAAACCCACATTGGCGGCGCTTGTTTCTCGATGTGTCTCCAAAGACTGTCAGATTTCTGGTCTCCTGATGAATTGGGCTGCTGGTGGCTGAACAGCCGTGGTTGGTGACTTCACCGTGGGGCCTCTGCACTCTGTCTACTTGACAAGGCCTGACACTGGCTCTGCTTCTCCCTCTTGCTTGAAGGGACGAGGGAGGGAATGTCTACAGGTAACCGGGAAGGTAAACCTGCAGGGCAGGGTGCATCTTGGGGTGGGTGGAGCAGACAGCCAGGCAGTTAGGGAGGGAGAGGAGAGGCTCCAACGTTGTCCAGTGTTCCTTGAAACCTCGGTATGCAACATGACATCAGGGACCACGCCCTGCCCCAAACAGGCTCTATCACGGCCATCTGGCACTTGACTCTACGAGAACTTTCACTTTGCTGCCAAAAGATGTCTTTCACCACACAAACTGTCTTTTACCTGCCCCGTCTCAGACTCTCCCCAGGGCAGCTGATCCCAAGTACACTCTTTATAGAAAACAGCACAGATTTAGAAACCATTTCTTCCCCCTCTCCTAATTTCCTTTGTATTACTCCATTGTCAGGTCTCCAATACTATAATTTTATTTGCTACCAAAATGCCAAGGATAAAGCCATTTTCTTTGACACAGTCATTATTTTAGGGCTTCCTATAGAATTTACTCTGCTTAAACATGTTGTAGGATTGATTTTTGCACTTCTTAATGCCTCGAGCTTTTCACTTACAGCACATTTTTTAAAGGAGCAGAGATGAGACTCAGCCAATCCTTGGCTTCGCGGTGGGGTTGGCCCTTCCTGCTGTGGAGGAGAGTGACAGCTGCTGGTGTCGGATGGAGAAGGGCAGGAGGGGCAGCGAGGCTCCTGTTATTTAAAGACGTTGGTGGACAATGACTGACAAATCTTACTGAAACACTGGGAGAGGATACAAATTTTGCTTCCATTCTGTTAGAGTTTTCACCTTTCAAAAACATTCATTTCTCTCTTTTTGTCTCTTTTAGGAAAACCATCACACTCGAGGGGCTGGGCAGGCTACTGCATGAGAACATTAAAGAAATGCATCCATTAGTTATTGAGGGACTGAGGACATCTGACTGTGTGTGTTAATGGGTGGTGTGGAGAGAGGAGCAGAAGCCTGTTCGCCCAGTCTGGTAAGGGACACCCCAGGGTGCTCCCGGAGCTCGAACAGGACTCAGAGGTCCTGTTTCACCTGGAGGTGGTGGTAACAACACCGACAAGGAGGACTAGCTCAGCTCATGTGTGTTGAGCACCGGGTTCAGCTGTTACCCGTCTGACCTCGGTTCCCTTCCAAGGAGACAGTTACCATTCTTAGCCCATTTTAGAGAACAGGATATTTAAAATTGAAGGGTCAGATAACTTGTACAAAATAGCAAAGGTGTCAAATGATGGATCTGAAACTGAAACCCAGATCTGTCTGATTAAGGAGTCCATCCAAATTTATGACCACAAGTGTCTCAGGTCAAGGAATCGAGGGATAGTTCTGGTTTTTTTCTTCTTGCATTTGGCATCGTGGGAGACCAATATGGTTGTCCGGGCTATTTGATAGAATCAGATTAACTCTGTACTGCACGTGGAGCCTTTAGACTCTTCTGCAACTCTGGCTGATGCCATATCCTGCTAACCCAACATGCGCTCCTATGTGGCCACTTCAACACTGCCCCAGGTCATTTCAGGATGAGGGCAGGGCAGAGTCTTAGCTCTCTGGGTTTGTAATGGAGTGCTTGTATGGGGGAGAGTGGCAGGCAGAAGATGTCACAGGGTCAGATTAGAACAGGGCTAACGTGAGCAAAGTTGGACCACAGTTCCTGGAAGTCATATGTAAAACTCTCAGAGAATCTTTGGTTTCAGGAGTAGAAAGTGAGGTTGGGAAATGCTAATATCCTGGGGCAGCTGATACCTTGGAAGCTGATTCCTGGCCAATGTTACCCTGGATTTTTGTCAAGTTTATCGTGTCATACTGTTTGAAATACAGAAGCTTACCAAGTGTTGAATCTTTTGAGTTGCTTATGAGTTCCCTAAAAAATACCAAAAGCCTTTTGAAGTCAGGAACACATTACTGAAAATTTGTTTAAAAGGCTGTCTTTCTAACAGTGAAGATTAACTGCACCAAGAAAATGACAGTTTTATTTGGGCAGAGGTGAAAGGAGACTTTCCCAAACATGGAGAAGGCAAATTAACATTGATCAAGCACCTTCCTACCATGTACTCGGCCGTATGTGCTGAGGCAGATGCTGTTGTCTTCCATTTGATGGAGGGGGAAACTGAGACTCAGAGAGGAAGAAGAGTGAGTGAAGGAGGCGACAAGGTTGCTGGACAACAACAGAGTTTCTCAATTGTAGCACTAACACTATTCGCGGCCAAATGATTCTCTGCCGTAGGGCTGTCCTGTGCCCTGTAGAATGTCTAGCAGCAGCCCCAGGCTCCACCCATTACAAGCTAGTGGCCCTACCCCAGTTAGGACAACTAAAATTGTCTCCAGATCTTGCTAAATGCCCCCTGGGGCACCAGGTAGCTCCCGGTGAAAACTCCCGATTAAAAGGGAGTTAAAAGGACGTTTTGAGGAAGTCCGTGGTGGTAAGTGGAACCCAGCAAGGGAGCAGGGGTGGCACGTGGGTGCTAAGAGGGAGTCCAGGGGTCTTCTCCAGGCAGGAAGAAAGAAGTACAAATGGAACTGACCTTAGGAATAAGAGGTCGTTCTTTAAATAAAAAGAATTACCATTTATTGAGTACTAAGTTTATGTCAGTGTTTTACATGCATTACCTCATCCACCCATGTCACAAACATTATGACTGAGGTTCTGGAAGACATACAGACATGGTTAAGGCACAGAGTTGTCTCAGTAGACACAGGTGCTTCTCTCTGGGCTCCCAATCAGTCAATATTCTGAAACTGGATCTACTCTTTGTGCGAGGAGCTAGTCTCACCACCCCCTTGCCTTGTCAAGACCCCAAAAACAATTCAGATGAGGGAGTGGGTAACTGTACATTGAAGACAAAGGTGTCATTTGTCATTTAAGAGACAGAGATAGGAGTTCAGGCTCATGGAAGGGAAAACAATTCGTGAAGCTACCTGCATTACTCTTTTAGGAATATCTGTGTGTTTTCTTGATGGGAGCTCCTGGCTTGTAACGCCAGTGCCTTGTCACCTCAGAATTAGAGTCAAAATCTTCACAATGCCTGTCCTCCCCCACCCCTCAGATCGCCTCCTACCACCCACCCCCTACTCAGGTCACTCGGCTTGGGTTCCTGGAACCTCCAGGCCATGCTGGGGCCTTTGCCCCGGAGGATTCATTCAGCTGGAACATCCCTCCTGAGCTGGCGAGCGTCTCCCTCCTTCAACAGCTGCTGGAGGACTCTCCCTTTCCTTCACAGCAACGATCTTCTGACTTACTGGAGCTTCCACTCAACTTCACTTACTGTCTGGCTTCCCTTTGTAGAATGCAAATTCCACACGGGTGAGAAGTGTTGTCTGTGGTCCTCACTGCTGTACACCTGGGAACCGTGACTGGCACATAATAGGCGCTATTCGAGATAGTGTTGCATCAAGTAAATTTCCTTGCCGGACAGGTTGGTGGGATACAATGAGAGATGCCTGGGAGGGGCGTGTCGAAGTGTGTGAAGGAAGCTGAGCTCCGTCCTGAGAACCAGATTCTATGCCTTTCTCTTCGGGTGCTGTTCTACCTGCCCAGTGAGCCAGGTGGTTCTGGGAAGAATGCTGACGATGTGACCTGGTTCTTTTCTAAGCAGTCATGGTCTGTTGGATTTTGTGAGTTTGAGCTTGCCTTGGCGTGAAAAGAATAATCACATTTGGGGAAATAAAAGTAATTACTCCATATTGCTTAATACATCTAATAATTGTTTAATAAAGGATATAAAAATTTCCTTGCTTTTCACCTTAGTAAATGTCACTCAACCTATAACCTAATTACTTCAATTTTCCATTTAGAAAATTAATTCATTCTGAAGGCATGAAAAAGCAGCTGAGAAATTTTCCTTTCTGGCTAAAGACTTAGAAACTGAGATGAGTTCAAAGACCCCCCTGTCCTCAGAGGTCAAGAGCAGAGCTTTCAAGTTGGCCAAATGGACTTGTGCTCGTGCCCTCACTCCTTGAGCTTGACCTGAAGGCCATCAATTAAAGCAGATACAAGAGTCTCAGGCTTCTCTCTGTCCTCTTTCTACTTTCAATTTCTTCCTTCAGGGGACTCGCCTGATACACAGAGATCTCAGCCTTATCATTAAACCGGGTGGGAAGCCTCTTGTGTCCTTATATCTTAGTTTCCCCACTTGTGAAAAGGAGAAGAGAAGTAAAAGTAATTGTGTCAAGTACCTACTGTGTGCTAGACATCGAGCTAAGCTTTCTACACATCTTATTTACTTCCCATATCTTGGTTAAATGAGTAAGCGAACAGATGAATAATGAACATATAAATATTGTCTAATATTTATGAAAGCCCACCATCTTCCAAGTGTTATGCTAAGTATCTTACATAAGTTTTCTCAATTCCCATAACAACTCTATAAGAATTGTGATTATATTACTTGCTCCATCTTCTAGGTAAAAATGTGGCTGTTTGGTGAAGGTAAATAATTTGCCCAAATCACTTAACGTATAAACAGTAGAGCTTGATCTTGAGGTATTATTTTTGTCTGGTTGAAACAAAGCTCAAAAGTTTCCAATACCATTTTCGAGATCACCAAGCTAGCATGTGGCAGATCAGCCTACAAAATATTTCTTCATTACATGACACACTCATCTTCTTCAAAGTGGTTTCTTGCAGCCGACATGATGCTCCACTGAACGCTGAGATAATCCTTGGATGCAGACATGGGATCCCCTGTCAAGAGGCGGGCTCAGCAGCATGCCTGTGCTGGGGCAGGGCTGAGATGTGCAGCCGTGGGCCTCTCTGTGCTAGACCCACAGTGCCGGGCTTCCTGCTCACTTCCCACTGAAGCTACTCTCCGTCCTCAAACGTGAGGCTCAGGGAGCAGATGGCTGAGGGAAGAGCCGCCTCACAGCGACATCTGTGGTTCCTACTTGGAGCAGGGAAGCTGTTGGGAGGCCCTTTGAGAGCTGGGCAGAGACAGAGATATCCCCAGAGGCCAGGAGGCTGGGGTGACTATGGATATTGACATGAACATATTACCTAGAGGTGACCAAACCTGAGACAGGTGTTTTGCTTTGAAAAGAAGCAAATTCCCTCTTTGGCAGTGCCTAACTGTACTAACTCCAGATTCCAGGCTTGGTCCGAAGAAAGCTCCAGGGGGCTGGGATTTGGGGTGGGAAGAGGCTCGCTGTGGGCTAGAGGGGCATTATTGTACCACTGTAGCCTTGTTCTAAGAACTGACTCACCCAATACTAATTACAAGTTTTCTCTGGCTAAGGAGACTTAATAGATCTTTGGCTTTTTGTTCTTTTCACCCAGTGGATAAAAATTGATTGTGACTAAGCCTGAATGATACTTACTTTTCTCCTTTTTGCTCCCTCTTCACAGTAAGGGCAAAGTCACTAAGCAGAGCAACTTCCTACATGTCTCCCTTGTCCTAAGCAGACGTCTGTTCTCAGGGCCCTATTAGCACAATCCCTGCATTGACCACCCTGGGTCCTCAGTCAATACGTAGTACTAATATTGGGATGATGGTGATGTCTAGCTGATGTCCACAGGTGGGTAAAAGAATGATGTTCCTTTCCTTAAGAATGGCACAATTCCTGGGGAGGATTTTTTAACGGAATAAGGAAAAGCAGCCGGGGGGAGGCTCTGGTTTCCCGGGGCCCCGACCAGGTTGCTGTGAGAACATGGTCACTGCAATAGGGTTTGACAGCTAGCAGAATTCACCATAAAGTTCTCCAGGGGGACAGGGTGTGTTTAAAGAAACCATGGATGGAAATACAAGGACCACCTCTTTCTTCCTCTTGAACTTTAAACATGGATAGATCAATGGGCTTTTGTTATTAAAAAGGATAATGAAAATGCTTTTCCTGAAAGAGCAAAGTTCTTTTCAAAGTAGAATGCATCATTCACTTCTAGCAATTCCTGGTGAGGAAGATAATGGGCTTTCCCCCTGAATTTTACAGATTGAAGAATTCAAACCTGCACAAGGGTAGCTGCAAGGACCAATGTGGGAAGTACTAGTATGTTTGAGCCTTCTTTACATGGACCAGTGGGCTTGTCCCCAATTCACACTGCTTATGGCAAATGCTTCCTTTGTTCTTGTCTGGCTTCCTAAGATTCTCCGATGAAGATATTCACCAGTGGAAGCTAAAGGATAAAAAAACGCATGAGATGGCGATGAGACAAGGTAAACTGAGCTTGGCAAGCAAAAAAAAAAAAATGTTATTTACTGAGATGGGGATGAGAGTACAACACACATCTTTAATTTCACAGTTACATTTTAGGTAGAGCATATGTTCAAAAGTTATGAGCTTTAATATTTTAAGACTCAAAGAAAGAATTGTAATTCATTTTTGTTCATCAGGATTATGAAGCTGCCAGGAATCTCATGGGGTGCTGGGAATAGCAGTTCATTGTGACAACAGAAAACTGGCCTTGGGTTGAGCATTAGAACAAGCAGGTGACTGAGTGTCTGGCGGGGTCAATGCCTCAAATGTGGCATTATTTGAACTTGTGCCATTTCTTGGATGGATCAAGGCTAAATTTTATCTGTTTGTATGTTCTGTTTTTATATTGAGAACTTACTAGTTTTTAAAGAGAATAATGCCTATTATAAAATAGACAATGTATACTTTGCCTCCTGCTCAAAATATATGTGGTACCTTTGTGAATGGATGTTTACTCTTAAGGAGGGAAGCGGGGCATTTGGTGAAGGCGGATGGACATGTGTGGGCAGCACGTGGCAGAGTGCTGTGATGTAGCAGGAGCTTCGGGAACCATAACTAGGATAATGTCGATGTTCTATTTGCCTTCTTGGTTTCTTCCTTCCTTTCTTTCTTCCTTCCTTTCTTTCTTTCTTTCTTTTTCTTTCTTTCTTTCTTTCTTTCTTTCTTTCTTTCTTTCTTTCTTTCTTTCTTTCTTTCTTTCAGACCTTATTTGTTTGGCAGAGAGAGAGAGACACACAGCTAGAGAGGGAACACAAGCAGGGGGAATAGGAGAGGGAGAAGCGGGCTTCCGCCGAGCAGGGAGCCCGATGCGGGGCTCGATCCCAGGACCCTGGGATCACGACCTGAGCCAAAGACAGATGCTTAACCGACTGAGCCACCCAGGTGCCCCTGCCTTCTTGGTTTCTAAATAGCTTGCATTCTATTAAGTTGAATCACATGAATCGGTTCTATTTGCCTATTTCTGATCTATAAAAATAGGAATTCCATACAAATCAACCTAATAGTAACAGGTTATTGTAACTGTAATGTATAGCAACAACCTCCTAATAGTCGTCTGTGGTTACCCGGCCCCAAGAATGGAGGTGGGTTAGAATTGTTAATAGAATCCTTTGTGGAAGAGTTTCCTGGGTCTTCAACAACCCTGCATGTCCTGAGTGGTACAAGGCACGACGCGAGAACCTCTGGGGAAGAGTTGAGTAGACTTGGCCAACCCGGTCCTCCACTGGAGGCAGCAGGAGAACCAGCCCTGGGGACAGTCTCTCCAAAGCTGGAGCAAGGGGAAGGTGGAAACATCGTCTCTAAGGTGGAAGCAGGTAGCCTCACCATGGGGGTGTGTGATGGGGTAGTTACTTCCAGGGAGGGAGGGCTGAGTCTCCTTCCCTCCCTTACTCTTGCTCACTTTAGACTTTGAAAGGCCACTGCTCAATTTCCTTCAACAAGGGGCTTCAGGGCACCTACATTATCTCTAAGCCTCATTACTTGCTTGACGGTATTTTGGTGCAGTGCTAACTCCTCAAGCAATTTACGCCCCCAAACAATATTCTAAAGCTCAGCTAATATCTGTGAAGATCCATTGAAGAATTGTCATTTTTTTCCAGTCTATACATTCTGAATAATATATGCAAAACTGTGTTTTCTTGTGGCATATTTCTGCATTGGACTTAGGAGCATCTTGAGGTATGTTTGTAAGGTATTTTCTAAAAGCAAGATATTCTCCAGAAAAGGTTCTGCAAAATCAACATTGATTCTCAGGGTGAGGCATATAATATGCACCTTACTAGTTTTTTTCTATATTAGAATCAATTCCAGACCAATAGACACAACTTTGAGCTTTAAAGATTGGTGACCTTAATATCTTTGGCAGAAGGCCTTGGGAGAAACTACTGCAGAGGATTCTCTATTGTTGCACCTCACACAGGGAAATGACTGCCAACTTGCTGTCTCTAAGACTTATCAGTATTGCTGCCCAAAACCATAAAATACGCTCCTCTTGACCTTTTGAGTGCATGTTTTAATTATGATAACGCTACCAGCTGTAACAGGTTTAACAGGATAAACCCTGAAAGTTTAGTGGCTTAGCCCAGTGGAATTTATTGCTTATGCAACAGTCTAACAAGTGTGTTCAGGGGATGGTTTCCCACACAGTGATTCAGGGATACAAGCTCCTTCCCTATGGTGGTGCCATTATTTTCTGCACGTGGCTTCCAGGTTCACTGTGGGAAGGGAACAAAAGAATAGTAAAAGCACATTAGCTTCCTAATTCAGCCCAGAAAAGACACACATTATTTCTATGTATGATCCTTATTAGTAAGAACTAGTATCACAGTTCCATCTGGATGCAAGAGGAACTGGAAAATTAGTTTCCTTGCAGCAACATTGCACTGAAGGGAGCGCGCATCCTTGTTGGACCGCTGGTTGTCTGCCACAGTAGAATATAATTCTTTTGGTTTGTTACCATTGAAGACTCAAGATATCCTAATGACGTGTGCTTGGGATTTTTTCTGAAGGATGATGAAGAGCATATATTCTTGGAAAGTTGTTTCTTCTTGGAGAGTTGGCCTTCTCCCAGATAGGCAGCCTGATGGGTGTGACCCTCCATCTTCCCTGTGGGGTCTTGCTTTCCTCTGACTTCTTTTGCTTCATTGACTCTGGGAAGGAGTCACCCGCCTTCATGTTAGAGATGGCAATTCTATTAGAAATGTCACCTTTGATTTCTGTGACATATAGTGATTCGGTATCATTAGGGAGATGCTTTTCTTGGGCCATTATAAATGTCAAATTTGGTTCAGTCAGAAAGCACAGTTGGAGGAATTCACTGTGAATGCTGCATGCAAGGTAATCCCACAAACTCATCTAGGAAATCTCCAGTATCGCATGGTTGAGATAGTTGACATGGCTTTTCAGTAACTCGGGGATGTCTCCCCAGCCTATTGATTTCATTTGCAGAATTTGAATCTCTAAACAGTGATTGTTGGCTCTAGTTAAATGTGTGCCATAATTCTACAAGTGCGTTAAATATTTTATTCTTTTGTGTAGCAGAAACGTGGAGGGATATTCATGGATAAGTGTAAATGGGCAGGAGCTGAAGATTTGAAATCAGACCTTGTGACCTTTTCCACTTGAGTTTGCTCATCCAGTGTGAATACAATAGTGCCTGTACCATAGGAGAGTCTTGAGGACCGAGTGAGGTAATGCAAGCAAAATACTTAGTCCAGGGCTTGGCACATTGTAAGTGCTCAATAAATAGTAACTCTTCTCTTCCTCCTTCTTCTGTATTAGCATCCTATTGCTGCTCTAACAAATGACCACAAACAAACGTATTATCCTACGGTCCTGTGAGTTAGAAATCCAACATGGGTTTCACAAGGCTAAAATCAAGATGTTGACAGGGCTGGTTCCTTCTGGAAACTTCTTACTTTCCAGCTTCCAGAGGTGCCAACATCCCTTGGCTCATGGACCCTTCCTCCATCTTCAAAGCTAGCAACAGCGGGTGGGGTCCTTCTCACACCACAGTTCATGGCTGCAGCCTTCTCTTCTACCTCCATCTGTCATTTCTGAAGACCCTTTAGACTACACTGGCATGCCTGGGTACTCCAGAATCATGTCCCCACATTAAAGTCAGCTGATTGGCGACCTTAATTCCATCTGCCACCGTAATTCCTCCTTGTCAAGTACTCTAACATATTCACGGGTTTGGGGCAGTAGGATGTAGACATCTTTGGAGGCCATCACTCTGCCTGCCATACCTTCTTCTCTTTGTTGTTATTAAAATGTTTGAACCCTTCACATTCTGATACACTCGATATACTGCTCTGTCTTTTCTGTTTATAGAATGAACTCCTCTCAATACCGGAATCTTCTAAAGTAGTTTTTTGATGTCTAACTCCTGTTTTTGCTCCAAAGCAACTATTTTAAGCACAGTGGACCAGAATAGAGATAGCGCTCTATTATTTACCAGTAACTATTAAAAGCAAAATAATAATGCATATTACCATTTTCCCCTTTTGGAGATGCTCATGTCACTAGAAAATATGTTTCATTTGGAGCCAATATAAACCACCAATGGATGAGCAAACACTATCTGGGAGGCATTTATCCCTGCAGAACAATTCTGGAATGATGCTGTATTAATTCTCTGCACTATGTAGGATACTCAAAGGGACAAAAACAAAACTGAAAATGAAAAAACTTCCAGCGTTGTTGGCCTTGTTACTCTCTGACACATGACCCCTTCTCAGTGTGTTTGCATAGTTATCAACATCTTTGGCCATTTCAAAGGCTGGCTCTGATGGCGGGTTTCCAAGCCACGGGGTAGAACAGGGTGTGAGGGCTCGAATGGGTCACATATCAGGGCTGGTCCTGCTATCGGTATTCATGGCCATTCTTCCCCTTCTCTGCGTCCTTTCATATCTCTTCAAAGGGACTTGAAAGGTAGTTCCTTGCACAGAAAAGGTACTCTGCACAGTGGGAAGGAGGACCAGTTTCTTGGCATTAAGCATCTCTCCAACACTTGATACCCACCAGTGTGTAGCGGACGTCTCCCGGCTTCTGTCCAGTTTCCTCCCGCCCGGCTCCCAGGCCTCTAACTTCCTCCATCCTCCCCTCCCCAGCGCTGCTGTAGGGGATCCCCCGGGCCAGCCAGGGGCCTCCGGGAGGAGGAGAGCAGAGCCCTGTGCCTGGCTTGGCGGGGGAGGGGACCAGCCTCACAGGGGGCCGCAGGAAGGGATGGAAATTGGAGAGATGTGGATAAATTCTATTTAGCAAATAACACAATATGGGTACAGGCACAATGGTTTTTTCCACTGGCAGATTATCCCAGGCAGCGGCTTTGCTGTGTGAAGAAGGAGGGAGAAAGGAGCCGAGTGCCGAAGAAAGGCAAAGGCGGGTGGTGGCCGCAATCAATGCTGTCCTTTGTGGCGCCTGACATTTGAGGGGCTTGTTATCGGCGATTGCCGGCTGCTTTATCTAAATGTATCTCTCCAGCTGCCAGGCGCTGCTGATAGGCGCGGGATGCGTGATGGCCCTGCAGATAGGAGCCACCTCCCGGGCGCTGGCGCTGTCACTCTCCAGCGGGGCCTCTCCTCCCTCTCAAAGGGAAGAGGCGCCGTGTCCCTTCTCAGAGTCCCAGCCATGCTCTTTGTTCCTCCGTGGCCTCAAGGAGACAGACAGAAAAACCCAACCCCCAACAAGTCAGCCACCCACTACCAAACAAACAAAGGCTGTGCTGGAGGCAACTGAGCTCCAAGGAGGGACAGACAGACAGGAAGGAGAGCTTGCCATTTCTTCATTTAGACCAGACGCTCTTCTCCAGTGTCTGTCCTTCGGTCCCGGTCGAGGGCAGCAGCTGTCTGGCATGTATACAGCTCTCCTCTCTACTCTTCGGACCCACACATGAGTGTGTTCAGTTGGTGCCAGGTTTTGATCTCGCTTTACAAAGTCTAGCCTCTCTGCAGCTGCACACCTGCAAACACGCCTACCTAACGCCGTGGCCGGGACACATCACCCTTGACCGAGCGCACCTCCTGGTATCGGAGGCGATCATAGGCTGGAGGACACTTCTCCTGAGCATCTGGTGTGATCTGGTAGTGCCACACCAGGAAAATTGAGAGGCCACCGCATGACTGTTAGGATGACAAGGATCAAGAACCCCCAAAGACAAGCGCTGTCGAGGCGTGGCATAAAGGGAATTGTTGCACACTGTCTGTGGGAATGCAAAATGATGCAACCGCTGTGGAAAACAGTCTGGAAGTTCCTCAAAGTCCTAAAACTAGAACTACCCTACGATTCAACAATCCCATTTCTGAGTATTTATGCGAAAGAACTGAAATCAGCAATTCTGTGATCACTGCAGCATCATTCACAGTAACCAAGATATGGAGACAATCCAAGCGCTCATCAGTGCAGAGCGGATGAAGAAAGTGTGGTATATACACACAACCGAATATTGCTCAGACTTAAAAAAGAAGTCGATTCTACTACAATAAGTAACAACGTAGATGAAACTCGAGGACTTTATATTAAGTGAATTAAGCTAATCATGCAATGACAAATTCTGCATGATTCCATTTATAGGAGGTATTTAAAATAGGAAATCCATGGCAGCAAAGAGTGGACGGTGGTTGCCAGGAGCTGGGGAAAGGGGCAACCGGGAGCACCAATCCACAGGCAGAACATTCCAGTGATGCGGAATGAAGAACCTCTAGAGAGATGCTGTACAACGTTGCCTGTAGTCAGCACTAATGTGTTGTATGTATAACAATTTAAAAGGACAGATCTCATGTTAAGTGTTCTTACCAAAAAAAAAAAAAAAAAAAAAAAGGCGAGGTCTCTAGCACTAGGCATCCTTTGTTTAAAACTTCCTGCTGTTACTTACTGTTGCAACCTCAGGCAGGACCTCAGCCTTGCTGCCGTTTGTCCGTCTACGAAGTAGCAACAATGCTCACATTTTTAGCCCTTGTGAGAATTAAATGAATCATCCCTGCCTGGTGCCTGGCCTGTAGTAGTTTCTCAGTATGTTTAACGTATCATTATCTGGTCCATCTTCTTAGGAAGGGCTACACCAAAACTATTTTAAGTGTGTGGTTGAATGTCTCCTCATCATTTGGATACTTCCAGGAAAAGAAGTTCTTCCAACACCATATGGATGAATTAATGTATAGCTAAAGTAATGAATTCTTACACTGGTCTATTTTTATGTTCCCTGTCCTCTCTTGGCCCCACATTTGGATACTTCTCTCCCCACATTTAAAGTATGTTTCCTCTATCATCCATCAATAAGTTCTTGCATTATGTAGGGTGTTATAAAAGAAAAATAAATAGAGAATGAAGACACAGCGTGTTCTAGAGAGCCTGTGCAGGGGGTACAGCAGGTGAATGGAGGAGGCTGGTCTCGGCGGTGATGTCCTATAACCTACCGCCCATGATCTGCAGAGGTTTCTCCTTCCCAGCTGAGCATGGCCTCTTTTTTTCAAGACATGATTAAAATGATCTATGCCACTTAAAGCTTTGGGGATCTGCGTGGAAATGTCAACTCAGAGCTTGGCACAGATTTACACTTGCTTTTGGTGGTCATGAATTTGTTAAGATAAACATTACTGGTGAAATTAACCATTTTTCCCCTAATGTGAATTTTTGCTATTGTGTTGTCTGAGAAAAGCATCACCTAACACCAAAAAAAAAAAAATAGTTTTAGAAGTCCATAGATAGAGCAATATTCATCAACTCTATTATCTGTTTAGCTACAAGGGATTCTTTGCCAAATATGATAATTAATTAGCTCTGTACTTGAACTCCAGGGTGATTGCCTCTCATTAGGGGCTGGAGTGGCCCCTGTGTGTGTGGCTGCTCAGCTGGCTCTGCCGGATGGTGCTTTGGGAAGCTCTATGAAGAAAAACAACATCAGTATAATTATAAGTAAAAAACAACAACAACAAAAACCACAAAAACCAAAGTCAGATGCTTGTGATGTACTTTCACAAGCTTGGTGTTTCTTTTCCTGACAAACTTAGTAAATAGAAGGCTTGCGATGTGGGCTATTATTGAAATAAGAAAATACTACCCTTATGATCACTATCACTGACACAATTCTGGAGAAAAATAAAGACCGAGCCCTTTAAAATACATTTGGCATTTTAAAATGTATTGCTGCGCTTTGTTCTTCTCTAATTCAGTTTTCAACTTGGTTGTAGGATCTGATTTAGTTTGGAGCTGCTGTCTGCATCATTTTGTTATTGTGATGCTATGCTAGAGACAAGTGGAGCATAAAAGGCCATCTTTGTTCTCAGGGCAGCAAGTGTCCTGAAGGTTGAAGAAAAACAGGGGCGTCTTATTCTGCTGAACACTCAAAAGAATAAAGCAAGCAAGTAGTAAAAGTGTAATCGTCTGTGTGTTTTTTAAAGAGATAGAGCTAGACTGTGCCCGCAATGTCTCTACCCGCCTTGGCCCCCCAGCCCCGCCCCCCAGCCTCCGTCAGGGTTCAGTCCTCTCAGCAGAAAAGCAGAAATGCTCCTGGTCTGGCCTGCCCGAGTCCCCCGCAGATGCCCTCTGAGTCCCCTTTCCTCCTCACAGCCTCTGCAACTCCACGTGGGTGTCCACCCAGACATGCGTGGGCCACGTCACCTGTGGGAGAATGTCTGTGTCTGCAAAACCAGGGAGCAAGAGGGAGCCCGTTTCTCCCAAGAGCATGTTTACATCCGTCTGAACTTTATGCCAGCTGAAATATTTATGAGTTTTTGGTGTGTGTGCTGAGCCTGGCGGGATCACAGAAGCTTCAGTGGCCCAGTGGATGGAATTTGTGACCCCCCCCTTGCTCCCATTCAGTTCATTCCCCCCTCCCACACACACACTGACACTGACATTTGTCCTAAACCCTCTCTTAATGCTGTAACATAATTCATTAGGACAGCCTTAATGAGCTGATAATTAGTCTGGTGGGAGGGGGCAGAAATGCCAGACTCAGAGAAAAGTCGAGCAGGCTGGGGCTTCTTAAAGAGCCCTGGGAGAGCTTTTTGTCAACAAAATGGATCACACTTGCAGGCAGTAAAACTTTCAAATGACCTTCATGTCAAAATATTAGGCTGCTATTTTTCGCTGGATGGTAGTTTCATAAACATAAAAAGCACACATATCATTCAGAGTGCAGCAAAATTTGTCTCAAATACATGAAGCTTCCCCCCCCCCTCGCTTTTTAGAAAGACTAATATAGGCTTTGTATAGTGGAGAAAATGACAGAATGTTCTAGCCTTTCACTTGGGCTGAAACAGATATTTACAGCAGGCTCGCGTGCGCTCTTCAGCCCCCCCGCCCCCCCGCTCTCCCTCTTTAAAGGAAAACATTAAACTATGTACATGGACATAGAAGTAGATGGGAGAGAAAGATATAAATCCTAGAGAAATTTTGCTTATCTTCATTCAGGAAAATTGCCTACTGAGTTGCACAATTTACAGAAAAGGCAACTGCATTAATATTCGACGAGCAGTCAGAAGACAGAGTTATAATGAACTGCTGAAAGTAGCTCTTCTTAATGTGGAGAAAAAAATCACCATGACTATGAACAATAGATATTTTTACTTCTCTGAATCCATTTCTTCTCAAGGTTAAACTTCAGGAAGACAAATGGATATCTGAATTTTGCATTGTCAAAGTGAGAGTATAACCACATTCCCAGGACTGTGTAGTCTCTCTGCTGCTGGAGTTTTGGTTCAACGCCCCCCCCCCCCCGCCCGCCCTTCCCTCAATCTGGGAAGCATGAGGGATGTGGGATACATGTGAGCCAAAGCAGTACGAGAGGACTGATGATGTGCTCTGATTTGAGCTCAAAATCCGGTCTAAGCGGTGACTCAAGGATAAGGCACCAGCTTGGGGAATGAGAAACAATGATGATTGGAGGGACACAGAAAATCCAGCTACTGATAAAGATGAGAATAAGTAATTATATGTCATTTTTGAATAGTGCCCTGGTTACCAGTCAATAAAGATAATGCACATTAAAAGTGCTTTGCCAAGAAAAAGGCATTATGTAAATGTTGTGTTTTATTGCTGCTATCAGAATTAAGAGGTGATTACTTAGCTTGGGTTTCAGTGGCATAAATAAGAATTGGCCCTGCCTCTTTCCATCACCTTTGACGTCCCGTGTTCAAATAGAACTCCTTCCTGCCCTTAAGACGGGAATCATCAGATGTGCAGCTGAGTAAAGCACAACCCACAGTCCCTACAAACAAGTGCTTGTAGAGAGTTTGTGAAAGCAAACCTTCTTGGCACATTAATCTAGGTTATGTTTTGGCAAATGGCTTTTTGTTGTGGCCATTACTGGACGAGCCAGGGACATGGCCTGATGGGTGAGTGCCACCCATGCCAGGGGAATTGGGTCTAGGACGGTAGATCTCCTTTCCCATCCCATGCTTCTCCAACTTGGACATCCGTACAAGTCAGCAGCAGGGAGGGTCTGGGTGGGGGTCTGGGGGGGTCTGCATTTGTAACAAGTTCTCAGGTGATGTCATTGCTGCTAGGCCAAGGATAATGAGCCTTTGGTGTTTATAGTCATCTGATAGTGTTCATGTCACAAGACCAGCTTCTCAGAGACTGGTTCCTACCCAGCCCTCAGCTGCAGTTTGGGTACAGACCAGCCAGTGAGCAGAAGGGCACGAGGCTGGGAGGTCACGGTTCCAAATTACGAATCAACACCAGCATACATCATCCAAGATGACCCTATCAATTTCGCTTTTCTAAACTTTTAAAACAGTAAGATGTTATATATTCTCCCAATATACTTTAAAATTTTTAACATTCTTTTTTTATTTTTTAAAGATTTTATGTATTCATTTGAGAGAGAGAGGGAGCATGAGCGAGGGGAGGGACAGAGAGAGAGGGAGAAGCAGGCTCCCCGCTGAGCAGGGAGTCTGACCCGGGGCTCAATCCCAGGACCCCGGGATCGTGACCTGAGCCGAAGGTGGATGCTTAACTGACTGAGCCACCCAGGCATCCCTCTCCCAACACAATTTTAGATTTTATAGAGGGAAGGTCTTTTTCTTGGTTGCACATGATAAAACTCTTCAAAACAGAGTCCAGACTTGTAACATTGTTCATTGGCTGAATTTATTAGAAAAAATTGTTTCACATCTGAGCGATATCCTGTTCTCTCAGCCATCAGCTTGCTACACATGTTGGGGTTCTTGCAGTTGTGCATCCCCAGCATCCACCTTCATCTGGTTTTAGGACACAGGGTAGCCTGGGCAGCCTCAGAAACCCTGGAGTCACACTCACACTAACTGTGAGGACTGATCCTGGAACCGGGTTCATGTTATTGGTTTGTACAGCGGACGCCAGTCCATGTTCTGGATCTCTCCATAATCATAGGCCTACCCATGGTGGCCCAACTGTAATCTGATTGCTCTGTCCCAGGGCCTCGTTTTCAATGTATTTACATTTACAGGAACTTTGCTTACCAGGGTATAACGGTCCTCAAGTGAGGAGCAGTCTGGAAGAATATGAGCAGATATGATCAGGAACTTCTCTCCCAAGGGCCTGAGTAGAGCTGTCTATGTATTTTTTTTAAATTTTTTATTGTTATGTTAATCACCATATATTACATCATTTGTTTTGGTGTAGTGTTCCATGATTCATTGTTTGTGCATAACACCCAGTGCTCCATGCAGAACGTGCCCTCTTTAATACCCATCACCAGGCTAACCCATCCCCCTACCCCCCTCCCCTCTAGAACCCTCAGTTTGTTTTTCAGAGTCCATCATCTCTCCTGGTTCGTCTTCCCCTCTGACTTACTCCCCTTCATTCTTCCTCTCCTGCTATCTTCTTCTTTTTCTTTTTTCTTAAAATATGTTGCGTTGTTTCAGAAGTACAGATCTGTGATTCAACAGTCTTGCACAATTCACAGCGCTCACCGTAGCACATACCCTCCCCAATGTCTATGTATTTTTAAGTGCAATCAGAGATTGGTTCCAAGAAAATTGCTCTCTGCAGTTTTTTCTATACCAAATCTTTCTCGCCAGCAGAGAAAAGTCAAGTAACAAGGAAAAAGCCCCCAAGTGGGCATCAAGTTCTGATAATCCTACCTTCATAATGTCCTGTCTGTTCATTCCTCATCTGGTATAGCCAAGCTCCAGCATTGCCCCTGGGCTGCTCTAATCATCACCTGGACTTCTCTCGTGTCTGGGATTTTTCATGAAACCGAACTCCTTTTAAGTTTATCCTAATTGAGTCTTTTGAGTCCGTGTTTCGTAAATGAGCACGGTGATCATATTTTACCAAGGACTGCAAGTGTCCTCTCCTTCCTTCCTCACTTACGTTCCAACCCCTTAGCTCAGCTGAGTGGCTTCTGGAAGAGAGGGAGAGCTCAGTGAGCAGCCGGAGTCTCTAGCTCCAGGTGAACCTCAGTAGATAGCCTGAGGGGTCGAGGGGACAAGTTGATTTTCCAGGCAGGAAAGAAAGCTGAGTCACTTCCAGGAATGAAGGAAAAACCCGGAGCCTCAGCAACCAGAACCGGGTCGGGAAGCAGAAGCATCCACATCCACGGAACCCTCAGCTCTGATGGCTCGGCCCCTGCAAGGCTCCATTCTGCAGAAAAGACCTCTCCACCACCGCCCAGCCACCTCGTCCAAGTTTAGCAACCTCGGTGGAAAGAGGAAAGACTAACCCCCACGTTGACCACTGAGGGCCAGGCAAAGCGTCTGGCTCTGCCGGGGGGAAATGCCCACCTTTTTGGCAGCACTTTGCTGGGCGGTGGGACAGAGAGATGAGATGGCAAGCCCAGGTGGCCTCCCTTAGGCTGTGAGCGGCAGCATTTCCGACCGGTTAGAAGGGAAGCGGGCTGGCATCCTACAGAAAGAAGGCCGGGGCAGCCCCAGGATGGGGTAGCCACAGACTATATCCAACCCTGCCATCTGGACAAGAAAGTGAGGGTTCACCTCTGTAGGGTGATCCTACGTTTGTAGGATCCCTGTGTCCTGAAGTGGACCCCTGAATCCCAATTTATTGAATCCCGTTTATTTCCTGATGTCCTTAAAATGAAACAGACAGCCAAAACGTGCTCCCGTTACTCTGAACGGCGTTGCTCTGGGTTCATCACAAGTGGCCACGCTTTAAGGTTCCGCCATTTCAAGGCCTCTGGCAAGAGGGACAGCCGGAATGATTTCGCTTTAACCAGTTCTTCCCAAGTCCTAGCTGCACTTTTTCGCTGGAATTCTCACTCTCTTAACCTGTTCTGTGGGGTCTGGCACAGAAAGCACCTCTGTTCCTGACTCCGCCGAGAAGTTGTGTGGTCTTTGGAACACCCAGACTCATCTGGAAAGATTCCCAGTCTGACAGCTGAGCTGGAGGCCAGAGCAAGCTCCGCCCCCCGCCCCCTCCCCCCGGAGGCAGCGTCCTCCGCTTGCCCCCAGCCTGCGGCGCGCCCTCCCCAGACCCGATGGACGATGGACGGACCGTGTGGTCCCCGAAGAAGCCCTACCCCTGTTTCTTTCTACCCAGTCTGAACCTGGTTGAAAGCGGCAGCACTGGCGGCTGTGGGCCTGATGTCCCCCTGGGGAGCCGCCCGCCCTCGCCGCCACCGGACCCTAGCGGCTCTCAGGACCAGAAGCGAGGACTTTGCAAGGTGCCCTCGTTCACAGAGACGGTGGCACTTAGGGTCTCCGTGCCGGTGGCTCGCATGAGCTGGCTCCGGGGACATGTCAGCCCCCTGCGTCCTCACCCCGTCTCCCCGGCTCTGGCAGGGGACTGGGAGCGCGGTGCCGGAGCTCGGTGTCTGGGTTCAGATCCACTCCAGAGCGCCCACGGGCCCGAGCACAGGACTCACAGACTCTTGAGGGCTGCCCACCCCGCACCAGCATGGATGTGAGGGAAGCCGCAGACGGTGGCTGTCACAGGTCACAGGAGAGGTCCATAACCGTGAATTTCCCGCTGCCCCCACGCCTGCAGCTCTCGCTCATCCGTGTCGGGCTGTTAGCCGCCCTCCCGCCCGCCACGAGCCGAGGCCGCTGCCAGGCGGACGCTCACCCGGCCTCCCCCTCCCTGCCTGGGGGTTTGCTCAGGGACGCCTCTCCGATTCTTCTGGACCAGCCCGTCAGGCCCTGGTGAACACGCTGTTCTCTGAGCTGAGCCAGAGACCCCCTGGGTTCCCTCCTTGGGGTCCTAGGCCACCCTGGCTGGTGCGTGAATGAGGCCTCCGGAGGGTGTCTTGCTCACTTCACGCTCAGGGTCTAGCAGCTGCTCAGTAAACAGATGGTCCCAAGCTGCAGAGGGGGTCACCCTTCCCGTCTGCTCCGAACCAAACACCGTCGGGGCTCTCTTTCTCGCTCCTCCTACTGCCCCCCGGGTCCTGGAGGAAACGAGGGCATGTCCGTGACCAGAAGCTTCTCAGCAAAGGGTGCAGTAAACTGAGGCAGGGGTCTTCAAGCTAAAGAGAAGAAAAACTGAGTGCCAAAAATTGGGAGCTGGCCGTTTACATCGCCCCTGGACGACTTGAATGGTGGGGTGCACTCAGCGCGGCTCCTGTCCTCTGCCACCTCAAACCTGGCTTTCATTGTTTCTGGTCTTCACCAAGTTAACGCTTTACCAAAATGGCTAAGATTGTCTTTCTATCATCATCTCTCTTCTTTCCTTGAGACTTTATCATGGTTCACAGCACAGTCTTTTTCTATGTTTTTTTCTTCCTTTTCTTTTGTGCACTTTTTACTCCCTTCTTTGCCTCCTTCCCTCTCTTCATGTTCTCCTCTCCCTCCCTCTCCTAGACGGTGGAATAATGTTCTGTGCAATGTAGATTTTCAATGTTTGCTCACTGGATTGATTTTTTTCACCTTTTTAAAAGAGGAATTCATATTTTAAGGGCGGTTTTGGGTTCACAACAAAACTGAGAAGACAGCACAGATTGCTCACATGCACCTGCCCCCCCCACTTGCCCCTACATGCACCTGCCCCCACATATGCACTGCTTCTGCCTTATCAACATCACTCGCTAGCTGATGAACCCACAAACACATCATTCTCACCCAGAGTCCTCAGCTCACATGAGGGTTGTACTCGTGTACATTCTATGGGTTTGGACAAATGTATAATGACACGTATCCAGCATTATGGTATCATAGAGAGTATTTTCATTGACCTGAAAGCCCTCTGTGCTCCACTCATTCCTCCCTATTCCTTCACCCCTGGAAATCACTTCCCTTTTTACTGTCTTCATAGTTCTGCCTTTTCCAGAACATCATAGAGTTGGAATCGTACAGTATGTAGCTTTATCAAACTGGCTTTTTTCATTGAGTAATAAGTATTTAAATTTCCTCCGTGTCTTTTCATGGTTCGCAGGCTCATTTCTTTCTAGTACTGAATAACATTCCATTGCCTGTATGTACCACAGTTTATTTATCCATTCACCTACTGAAGGATATCTGGGTTGTTTCCAAGTCTTGACAACTATGAATAAAGCTGCTATAAACATCTGTTTTTGTGTGGACATTGAGTTTTCAGATCCTTTGGGTAAATACCAAGGAGCACAATTGCTGGATCCTATGGTAAAAGTATGTTTAGCTTTGTAAGAAATTGTCAAACTGTCTTCCAATGTGGCTGCACCATTTTGTATTGCCATCAGTAGTGAATGAGAGTTCCTTTCCCTTCACATTTTCACCAACATGTGTGTTGTCGGCGTTCCAGATGGTGACCATTCCTGTTCCCGCATAGTGGTATCTCTCTACTTTAATTTGCATTTCCCTGATGACATATGATGTGGAGCATTCTTTCATATGCTTCTTTGCATCCTTTACGGTTTTTTTTTTTTTTTTGGTGAGGTGTCTGTTAAGATCTGAGGCCCGTTCTTTGATTGGGTTGTTTGTTTTCTTATTGTTGAATTTTCAGAGCTCTTTGTGTATTTTGGATAACAGTCCTTTATCAGTTGCGTCTTCGGCAAATATTCTCTTCCACTGTGTGGCTTGTCCTCTCACTCTTCTGACAGTGTCTTTTGCAGAACAGAAGTTGTTAATTTTAATGAAGTCCAGCTTATCAATTATTTCCTTTTTGGATCATGCCTTTGGTACTGTGTCTAATAAGTCATCATCCTAACCAAGGTCATGTAGGTTTTCTCTTACCTTATCTTACAGGAATTTTGTTTTACATTTAGGTCTATGATGCATTTTGAGTTAATTTTTGTGAATGGTTTAGGTCTCTATCTAGATTTGTTTTTTGCACGTGGACGTCCAATTGTTCTAACACCATTTGTTAAAGAGACTATCTTTGCTCCCGTTGTATTGCCTTTGCTACTTAATGGAAGATCAGTCAACAGTGTTTATGTGGGTTTATTTCTGGGCTCTCGCTTCTGTTCCACTGATCCAATCTACTTGTCTCTTCTTTCACCAATACCACACTGCCGTGATGACTGTACTTTGTAGTAAGTCTTCAACACTCTGATTCCATATCCTTTCCCCCCGTGTGCTTAAGTAGAAAGTGTCCTACACTTAAATAATATCAGCTTTTTGATCTGAGAGACTCAATGCCGTTATGATACTGATTTAAGTTTATCAGACGGCTGGGAGACTGAGATTCTCTACATGGAAGTATATCCTTGACTTTCTGTGTGTTTAGAAGGACTACAGCAACCAATAAAATTAGTAAAAAGGAAGAAGGCTGTGTGTGTGCCTTTCTATACTGAGTTTTCATAGGACCTTTTGGTTTTGAGCCCATTCCTCAAAGATAGGAAGTGAGTAATTTGGAAAGAAAAGAATCTGTTTCAATTAGTTGTGAGGATAGCCCCTTCATGACACTGTTTAACGGAAGAGGTTGGGTTTCTGTTGTCATTGCTCTTTCGTTTTCTCCGTATCTCTCCCTTCATCTGTATTTATGTGTTTCAGGATTGTGCTTGACACCTGTGTCTCTAGAGAGTTGTCTAAGTTACATACACAAGAAACTCAGAGATGAAGTTGGAAAGAAGCTTATTTGAAGGTATGTTCTAGGCATTGAGATGCTTTCTCATATCTCTGTTAAGGATGTTTTCTGCAGTTCTGTTTCAGATTGGGCTGTTTCGCTTTGGGACTTCCACATGGTTGCTCCCAATTTCTGCCCCCACTTTGGTAAGTTATCCCTCAGAGTAAACCCATGGAGGATTTCTGCTACATTGGATGCTGATCTGCAAGTTGCAGGATGGTTCTGGTGCAATCTGTCGATATGCATCATTCAAAGCAACTGAACGCCTCTCCTTAGATTGTTCTCAGTTCGTGGTGCTGTGTACAGAAGAGCTCTTCTTTCCCTTAGTTCCAGGCAAAATTTTATGACATGGTTATAAACCCTTGGAAGTTGAACTCTTAATGGAGACATAGACTAAATCTCAATTACTGTGGTACAGGTGTTCTTAAAGGAGGTTGTGTATGTGGGGGGGTGAGTGATGAGAAAAGACAAAGTCATGGTGCACGTGATGACACGTAATCTGGGACCACATTAGAAGTAGTCACACAGCTGAAACCCAGGTAGGGAGGGCATGCAACATAAGTTACAGAATAAGTGTTAATTGTGTCTTTTTTTTTTTTAATTGTGTCTTTGAAACACTGAAAGGCATAACTGAATCTCCTGATTTTAGATCCATGGGTTGCACCTTAATCTCAGTGGAGCTAGACACTTAGTGCTGAGTAAGACAAAATGTGGAGAAAACCTCATCGGTCAGTAGTGTTAAAATGAAATGAAGATCGCTTTCCCCCAACCCATATAGATGAAAGAGAGGTGAATGGTTAAAAAACCAAGCTGTGGTGCAGCAATTTTATAAACTCTCAGAGTTCTCAAGTTCTTAAAGAGAAAACTTGGGGCAGACACCTGAGTTCTTTCATCTCAGAGTCACTTGTATTAAAAACAAAACCTGCTTCAGTGGTGTCGTCAAAGGCAGCCCTACCTGACTTGTATGTGATGCTGGTCAAAAGTTAGTGATGTTTAAAGGCACGCTAATGAACATTTTGTATATATTACCTCAGTGAATTTCCTGTACCAGAAAATAAATAGAAGTCAAAGATTTTCCCCCGGTTGTGACATGAAAACACAAATAGGGATTGACAAGCAGTCTGTACATTCTACCTTGACACTAAAGACAAATAAACTTCTTAATTTCTGAAAGAACATGGCTCAGAGAGGATTTACAAAAATTTTAAGTGATGAAATTCTGTTTTTAATTAAAATCTCTGTGGAACCCTGCTAAGAACTGAATTGTGGTCCCCCTCCCCACCCAACACATACCAATGTCATATGTTGAAGCTCTAACCCCCGGGGTGATGGTTTTGGGGGATGGGGCCTTTGGGAGGTGATTAGGTTTAGATGAGGTCGGGAGGGTGGAGACTCCCATGATGGGATTAGTGCTCTTTTTTTTTCTTTTTAAATTATAGTTGACACACAATGTGACCCTAGTTTCAGGTGTTCAACTTAGTGGTTTGAGAAGGGATTAGAGCTCTTTTAAGAAAAGACACAAGAGAGTTGCTCTCTCTCTCTCTCTCTCTCTGTGTCATGTGAAGACAAAACGTTTAAGAAAGGTAGCCACCTGCAAGCCAGGAGGAGAGTCCACAGCAGAAACTGACCCTGCGGGCATCTTCCAGAACTGTGAGAAATAAATGTCAGTTGTTTAAGACCCCTGGTCTGTGGTAATTTTGTTATAGCAGCTCAAGGAGACTAATACAAACCCCAATACATAAAACAGGTTAAAGTGATGCTTATTACACATAATTTTATATCATATATCATTACAGAGTTTATTATATATGACAAGGATCCTGTCATATAATTGTGTATTATATATTATATTTAAATGTTTTATAAGTAAACTTTATAACACTTACTTAGGATAACATCAACTAATGGTAATTCTAGTTGGTTTGATGTTGCCTGATGTGTTAAATTTGATTTATAACATATTAGAGTGTTTGTGGTGTTTTTATGTATTTATTTTCATTGTCAGAAAGGTTTAAAATTCAAACCAAATATTTGCAGAATCTTAAAGCAGCTCTAGGAAATTTGGCTCTAGAAGTTTGAAAACAATTGACTGAAACTGTATGGGACTGCATTTAGGCATTTTTGGAAGGTGTTTTGAAGAGCTGTCTGGTGAGAATGTGGACTTGTGAGTAGAGTGGAGGCCACACAGCCTGGTGTGTAAGAACATGGGCTCTGTCTGTGAGGAAATGTGGGCCCCCACTTACTAGTCCCACTTTCCTGATTTGGGGCTTGTTGCTGGGGCGGCCATAACATAATCTGACAGACTGGGTGGCATAGACAACAGAAATATTTCCTCACGGTCCTGGAGGAGGGAAGCCTCCCATCCAGGTGCCATCCCGGTCTGTTTCTGCTAAGGCCTCTCTTTCTGGCTTGCAGACCCCTACCTTCTCTCCAGGCCCTCATGTGGGTTTTCGTCGTGTGTGAGTCCTGAGAGCTCTGGACTTTTCTTCTTCTTAGATGGACACTAGTTCTATCAGATTTGGGCCCCATTTAACCTTAATTACTCCCCTAAAGTCCCTAGCTCCAAATACAGTGACCTTGGAGGTTGGGGCTTTCACATACGGATTTCGGAGGTACACCATTCGGTCCACAAGAGGGGTGATTAGATATTTATCTCATAGGACTGGTGGGAGGTTCAAGTGGGTTGATACATAAAAAAGGCTTAGAACAGTGTCTAGCACAGGTGAATGCTTAATCATCATTAGCTGTGTTTTTATTAGAAAATCATGGCTTCAAAGAAGCAACCACATCCTTAGTTAAGACAGCCAGCAAACGTTGGGAAGCACTGGATATTTCATGTGTTTTTCCTCGGTGCTGTCTAGGTGGAAGGCACCCCCGGGATCCTTGGGTGGGGGGGGGAGGACCCGTGGAGCTGCTTCACGCCTTGGCAGCTGAGTGTGTCATTCTCTGGCTGTCTGCAGTCTTGTCCTGAGCAAAAAGGTCCATAATGCATGATTAGAAGGTGACTTGAATGGATGGGTGTCCCAGTCCAGATCTGCACATTTCAGATGTACCAGGTAGCACCGGCCGAAGAGAGCTGGCAGCAAGCATTCAAGTGTCCGCCTAGGGCTGGGAGCTGGTTCCAGCATCTTCCGTAGCTGTGACTTCCAGTGCAGTGCCTATGGACCTATGATAAGTGCTAGATGAATGAAAAGTGAATGATGGTGGCTGAGTGACATCTCTTTTTTTAGTGACAGATCCTATAAGACACTAAGGATCATTGGCTGCTCCTTTTTTGGCAAAAAGGAAAAGAAATACAGAAAAGAAGGAAGAAAGAAAGGATGTGAGCAAGGAAAGAGGGAGGGAAGGAAGGAAGACAGGAAGAGAAAGAGAGGGAGTGAGAGAGAGAGACAGAGAGGGACAGTAGGAGAGACGGAGGTGAGGAGGGAGAGAGGATGAAGGACTCGCACAGCTGTTTCGGAAGATAGAAGCAGAAGCGCTCATCGCCGCTCCAGGACCTGCTGCCACAGGCTTATGGCTGCCTCACTTACCATGTCTGTCACCGGATTAATTACTTTCCTCTTTGACAGCCACTCGAGCATGCTCCCTGGGCTGTGCTGAGGTTGGCTCCACCCAGGTCTTCTTGACCACGAAGACTGAGCAGCCACCGTCAATGGGTGTGTGGACACACGAGGGAGGACATTAATTACCCAAGGCAGGAAAAGCATAGACAGAGAAGGAAAAGCTTCTTCGAAGTTTCATTCCTCTTTCTTTATCCTTGTGGGCTTTTTCTAATTGTGGAAAGCCCAGTGCAGAGGAAAGAAACAGAACGGTCCAGCTGGATGTGAGGTAGGACTGGGGATTCATGGGCAGACCTGTCTGCATGTGTTTGGGCATCTTTCAGGCACATGGTGCCCTGAGGTCAGGTGGCCAAGCTCCTGGGCTGAACTGAGCAGGTGGGCACACACACAGACAGACCCACACTTCCATCTGTAACTTTGAGAAACTTCACGGAGCGGGAGTGGAAGGAGAATAGTCTAGAAAGCAAGGGACTTGGGTTCAAGATAAATACTTGTTGCTCACCGGTTTTGTGACCTTTGCCCATAGCGTGATTTCTTGACTTTCTCATCTGGAATAAAAAGGTTGGTATCTCCCAGGCTCTCCTCTGGCCTCTAAGCCTTATAACTATTTTACCCACTTTTACTCTTCTGCTGACAGGTTTTTCTCATTCCCAGACGTTCAGAAGGAGGCACCGATGGAGCTTTGGAGAGCTGCAGAGGGGGCACGGGATACGCTGGGGGCTGGGATGGGGGCTGGGGCTTGGACTTCCTGGGATTTTTCAGGAAATTTTAGGCAGCCCAGTCAGGGAGATGCTACACTCTCGAAATGACAGGTTAGCAATAAAAACAGGGGAATGAACACCAGTGAACAAACTAAGAACATGGCCGTGAAGACTTCAAATGAAGGACGCAAAGACTCTGGGCTCTGTCCCCACTGCAGCGCCTGTCCCCCCCCCCACCCCATCCTGGGGCTCCTACTGCCATCAGGTGCCCAGGGCAGATACGGTATCGGTGTTCAGAGCACCGGACGCTCTAACAGGAGGTAGAGTGTGACTGGCCAGGGCCAGAGTTTATACAAACCTTTGCAACACAGAAAAGCAGTTTGGGATTTAGGGGGTTAACATTCCCAGCAGCTTTTAAAAAATTGTCCCCCCAAAATGAATAATCAGAGGCATTTTGGCCACTTGGCCATAAATAGAGCAGCTCAATAGCACAAGAAATCACGCCGACGGTGTAGGGAGGCATAAAAGCTCTGAATTATGTATTAATATGTCATGTGCGAAGAGAAAGGGCTAAAGAAATGTGTAAGAAAAATAAATAAAACCACATTAAAAGTGAATATGCCCCATTTGGTCAGTTATGTCAAACGTGAAACAACAAAATCACTGCTTGGAAGTTAACAACAGTTTTAATTTTCCTGCTGCCTTCTCCATTATAAACTACATCAAGGTGTGAATAGGGCCGAGGATGAAACATTGATTTTTACGTCCATATTAAATATACGTATATTTTTAAAGAATTTGCAAGGTGGGATGTGTATAAAATTATTAAATTGGCACTCATGGCCCTCTCGCCATTGTTAGTTCCTTGAAGAAACAGCTCATTCTATTGACACCTCTACTCTGTGGTCGTCAGAGGATCTGAGTGCAGGGTCTGCTCCAGATCTCACTGTGGCTCACATGCTTCCCTTGGGCCTTAATTTTTCCCATCTATGAAGTTGGTATCCAGTCTATGTTCTTATTTATCATTATTAACAATAGCAATAACATAATTGCAGTTGCTGCAAAGACTTGTATTCATCGAACTAAATATCCCCATGCACATGAAGGGATAAGACACAGGCTATTTAGGCCATGCCCCCTCCCCATTTTCTGGAAGTAGGGAGCTTGTTTTTTAAATGTGGTCTTGAAGAACCAAACAAATCCCACGTGTTTCCCTTTGTTGTTGTTCTGTCTATTGTTTGGCCGTACCTTTGGTTAAGTCACTAAAAATTTCTGTTAGATTTCAAGGAGGAAAAAAAAAGTCACGTGAATGAGAAGAACCACACATTTTGAAAGGCTGAGTACGGTTGCTGTGGGGTTTAAGATAAGGAGTTTGATAGCTATGGGGTGCTCAGATGGGGGTCTCTAGCGCCCCTCATGCAAGGTTCTTTTTTCCCACACCCTGCCCCTGTTTTTCGTCTTATTTCAACCAGACTCTGTCATGAAGAGCTAGAGGGAAAGGGGTGGCCTGAATGATAAGGTCTCTAAGGAATGTGCACCTGTGCCCTCTGCACTGAAGACACTCCATCCCTGGATATTGTTGGCTTAGATTTCATTGTCGACTTTTTCTACACTGGGAGCTTGACTAACACCATAGACAGTTGCTGGCATTGAATATGCTACATTATATTCCATACCTATGCTACACTAGTCTAATGTAATAATAACGATGAGAGTAGAATTGCCATTCACGTTTTTATGGACATTTACTCTTTACCAGGTCTATTCACAGGCGTTGTTATCTTGTATTGATTAGGAAACTTCCAGGACTCATGTGGTAGTTCAGCTGGGTATTCTCGAGAGATTAATACTACTATTATTTGTAGTACTTAGTAGTAGCTGTTGCTTGAAGGGCTAGCTTTCCACTTCCAGTTAAAAAATAAGCAAATGATCAGCTGGTATTACCCCATGTTGTTTTGTACTGTTATCACGGTGACTAATTTCCATCTCAGTTTGTAAAGGAGCATTGATCAACTTCATTGAGGTTTCAGATCCTCGTGACCATGTAGAACTACATGGAGTAATGACACAAGTTGTGTCCTTTTCCTGCATCATGTTCTTAAGGGCTGATTGTGGTGAGTAGACAGCACGAGATCTTAACTGGACTGGTTTCAACACTGCACAGTCTGAGTCTGTTTTCTCTGTCCTTATCAGGTCTTTGATAATCAAAGATTCCTCACGGACGTGTTTGGGTCCTTGCAATTCACTGTACGGTCAGAACAGGGGGAAAGTATACTTAACTTCGGGTCTCAAATTGGAATGGACAAAAAATTCCTACTGTGTGTGTGTGTGTGTGTTTTGTTTGTTTTTTAGATATCAAGACTTAGACATACTTGCTGTAGGAGGTGGCTACAGTGCTGTTGATGGAAGACTAGATTTGGAATAAAAATTTTAAGCTCAAATCTTCGTATCATGGTGCTAGCTGGGAGGCATTGGGTAAGTCACATGAGCTCTAGAAGATTCCACCGTCTTCTCTGCAAAATAGGAAAATAATGACCAGCCTGGTTATCAGAAACCTTTGTGGTAGTGGGTAACAGAAGTAAACGTGGAAATAAACATAAAATCCTCCTGTAAAGTGAGACACTTGAGAGGAACGTAACCTGCTGTTTTCTCGGCAGGGACGTGGCCCCGCTGGGGGCCACGCTAAGAGACGCATTACCAGGAGATTGGAATATGGTAGTGGAGTTGGTGCTCTGCTGATCTCATGGGGTTAAATGTGTTACTTTTCTTGCCGGTATTTACACTTCCCTCCCCTGTGATTATTTTTCATTAAGCCAGCCACTGGTTTTACCTGGTCAAATTCATTTTTCTCCTTTTTTTATTTTGAACCACCACATGCAAAATATCATATTCTTATAAGTACAGTTATATAAATACACAATACATACCCATTCGCCATGGCAACTGATTTAAAAGCTATCGCTACTTATCTATATGCTTACATTGCAGGGCTTCTAAGACAAAAGCTGGCCCACTTGTCATGTTTGCTACTATTTTTATCAGCGATGATAAATAAGTAAATAATTGAACTGTTCTCTGAAGTCTTTTCCTTGTACGAAATTATATTACCTAGGCAGGGCATATCCTCAGTGGGTTCTTGAAGGCTTATTTACTTACTTATTTATTTTATAATGCTGCTGCTGTTACGACAGGTGTGTGCGCGTGTGTGAGTGTATGTGAGTGCGTGTGCGTGAGTGCGTGCGTGTGAGTTGTGCACGCGTGCGTGTGTGTATGTGGGTGCCTGTGTGAATGTGTGTGAGTGCGTGTGCGTGCATGGGCACACGCGTGTGCGTGTACTCACACGTGTGTGTTATGCGAGTGCGTGTGTGAGTGTGCGTGAGCGCGTGTGAGTGTGTGTGGGAGTGCGTGTGTGGTTTTGTGTGTGAGTGTGCACGCATGTGTGTGTACGCGTGTGTGAATGTGTGTGCGTGCGTGCGTGTGAAATAGTAAAATTACAGCTGGCCAAGCAGATAAAGCAGATAGCGGCCTGAGTGTGGGCTCCAACCTGCAGAAGAGGATGTTGAGATGTCCTGACTGAAATCCAAATCTGTCACAATGGGGCAGAATGGTGGTAATTTCGTGGAATGCTCATTTGTGCTTGTACCAAATATAATGTTGAGTGTTTTGCTCAAGATTGAAAAAAAATCATTACTAATGGCTGCTATCAATCATTCTGTCCTCTATTTGAAACCTCCTAGCAGAGGGGAACAAGGCAAAATAAAATGTGTCTAGTTGTAACAAAAAAGCAAATGCCTCATCTGGAAAGTTTTATTCACCCAAGAAATATCCTGAAAGTTTCATTTAGCTGACTAAAGAGAAAATGTAGTAAATAACTAAAGGAAAATTACTAAGAAATGCTTAAGGGAGGCTTAGGTTAGCTGCTTGGGGACTAGCAAAATAGCAATTAAGTTTATAGAATGAAGGGATTAAAAGGAACGTAAATGAAAAGTAGAAGGAAATGAACTCTGTTCTAATCTCTAAAAATGGCTTAAATAAAATGCTCATTATAGAACGGGTTTATGAGGCACACGGAGCTGCAAGGATTAGCAGGCAGGGATTTAAAAGGCGAGCAACCTGCTTTTGACGAGGCTGACAAAGTGTTGTGTGGCGGCCTCCTCTTGCCCGTGTCTCTCTGGCCTGTGCAATAGGACTTCTGCTCCAAACCAAGCGACTTGCCATTGTCGCCATCAGTATTGATTTTTTTTTTTTTTACAACTTCGATCTACAATTTATAATATTTACAAGTATCTCACGCACCCTTAAAAAGAAATTTCCACCTGATTCATACCTGGGTGAAAATTACACCCACCCACCCACACCCACACATATTTATATTTTAGTATGTATTTATTTTTGAAAGTGCTTTCACATTAGAAACATTGTACCAAATAGTGAACTACAAAATGATTCCTGAAACAGAGTTATTGCAATTCGGGAATGGAAAGGAAATGAGTAGCCAAATGCGCCTCTAATCTTAACGCCAAGGTTTTGCGTAACTGAAGTTCCGTGAACCTAGTGTGTGCGATCGCTCGGGAGCTGAGGGATTTAACGTGGAAAGGCGCTGACGCCTAATGATTTATGGCCGTGTTCCCCGGTGAGCCGGCCCCTAGCTGCTCTGCACAGAACACGACCGGGCCACAGGGAGCCGCAGCCTCATTTGTGATACGGGGAGCCTCACTGCTCCGTGCCCCCGGCCCAGCGACCTCGAGGGGTGCCCGCAGCCTGATAGCCCATCGGGCTATCAGGATACCTGGAGAATCCGGGGAGCCCTCCTGCCTCCTGTGGGGAGCTACTTGCTGCCTTGCCCAGTTCGTCACGGTAATCTGCCCTTCTGTTGGCTAAGCTCTCTTATTAGACCCCTTTCTTGGTTCTGAAAGCTCTGTGGCTGGCCCACCGCCCTGTAAAATCCTCCTTTCTGGTGGAGAGCGTGCTTTCAGCCTTGTGACTAAGTGTCGCATGTGCCATGGTCAGAAGGACTTCAGAATTGCTGGCGAGTCTATCCGTTCCAGAAATCTGTAATTAAATGAGCAGTGAAACAAGGAGACAAACAGGCACAGTTTGATTCAATTAGACTTCGGTAACTTGGGATATGTGTGAAATCAGATATCCCAAATGGTCAGGGGCCACGTTTGCCTTTCACACTCCATAATGAAAGGATTCGCTCACTGGGTAAATCTAGGTTCCACCGGGAATGTTCACACTAAGGGGAGAAAATGTTTAAAAATATTTAGGTGGTATCCATTCAGGTAACAAAGCCCATAGGAAACTCTGCTGGTAAATACTTTTTAAACTAAGTCACTAAAAAAATATGTAGAAGCTGTGAAATAGCATTTTTCAAGTTCAAATTAGTGAGGCTTCACTGAGTTAATAATAAATGTATGCCACGTTTAGGCACACACGTTATGACTAAATATTTTCTATACCATAATGGAGGTTTATTTTATCAAAAAGAGTACATATTTTTCTCTCATTTGTACACAGTGGGTTGGGAGTGTACTTTTTGAGATTCTGGCCAATGCTTTTCCTCCTCTTGTGGTTTACATGGCTTTTTTCTTCTTAATCCCCTTCTCCTCCCCATCCCTCCAAGGGATGGACTACTGAGCTCAGCAGGACAACATGGGCACCCAGCAAGTCATCCTGCTTTCTCCTGCCTCTTGAGTTCCCACAGCTGAAACCCTTGGTGAAAACCCTACAAACATAGAAGAATTAGGTGGAAGAAACATCCTGGGTCAGAACAGTGCTTCTCTTCGCCAGCTAGGAAAGCTTCTCTTGGATTAAGTCAAGAGGAGAGACGGCATGAATGAAGAACACAGGGTGTTGGGAGGCCCCAGAGAAAGGCCCGGAGAAGTTTGGGCACACAGACACAACAGAATCTGCAGCCACCTCCGTCCTCGGATTGCACGGCTGCACAGCCCTCTAGAGAGGGCTGGAGGCACAGCGGGGGACCACGCAGCCTGCGCTGCGGGATTCGGCATCCCCCGCACTCCACAGCACATGCGCGCTTCTGCAGGGCTGAATGTGTTAGGAAGAAGAGGGAGCCTCTGGACGTGAGGGATGGGAAGATGAAAATGAGAATGGCCCAGTGAAGCTTCAGTGAATCAGTCGCAACGTCCAGATGGGACCAGACGATGACCGAGAAGATGGCCACTTAGACATTAAGGATCAAATTCTGGTTCTCCACCCACAGAACACAGAAACAGGAGCCCTTTAGATCAGGGAGTCCCTGACATCTAGACACAGCTTGTGGCAGACTGTGGTTCACTGTATTGGCTAAGCTTTAAACATTTTTCACAGAAGTTAAGCTGTTTTAGATTAGTATACGGAACTATTCAAGAATTCTGTAGCAAAGTTTTTGTTTGTTTTGTTTTTTAAATGGACTCCTTTCCTCTGGTTATGGGTTGTGTGGTGTCCCCAGAAGTGATGTGCCGGAGAACGACACCCAGGACGTCAGAATGTGATCTTATTTAGAGATGGGGTCTTCATAGAGGTCATCAAGTTAAAACATAGTCCCAATGATTAGGACTGTTGTCCTTATAAAAGGGAGAATTTCGATGCAGAGAAAATTCAGACAGAACGGTCTCTCTCTTATAGCCTCGGAAGGAATCCATCCTGCTAACACCTTGATTTCTGGATCTAGAACTGGGAGAGAATGCATTTCTGTTGTTTAAGCCATCCAGTTGCTGCTACTCGTTATGGCAGCCCTAGCAACGTTGTATACTTTTCTTCTCTGGGTTGGCAGGTACTTAGTGTTCTTTCCTGAATAGGTCAGTAAGTGAGGGCTTCTGTTTCTTAATACCTCCTCTTTTTTTTTAAGATTTAATTTATTCATTTGAGAGAGAGAGAGAGAGAGAGAGCACAAGTGGGGGGAGGGGGCAGGGGGAGAGGGAGAAGCAGACTCCCCACTGAGCAGGGATCCTGACGCGGGGCTCGATCCCAGGACCCTGAGATCATGACCTGTGCTGAAGACAGATGCTTAACATATTAAGCCACCTAGGCACCCCTTATAACTCCTCTTGTGCATTCCATACCCACTGGGAGATGGGCCCATGCCACAGTCACAGGAATGGAGCAGTGTTTCCATAGCTCACATCCTTACCTGGATCTGGGGATTCTGGGAGAGTGCCTGCGCTGGTGATTGAGATCCTCCTGGCCTCCAGGTGCAGATGCTTGTCTCTGCCACCCTCCAGGTAGGAAACCAACATGCCACTGCTGTCATGTGGTCTCTGCGTTCAGGGCTCTTTGGGTGAGGGGCCCTGCAGGAGCGCCCTGAGATGTTGCTTCTGCTGCGGGTAGCTGCCCCTTCATTCTGCAACCTGAAAGTGACGGACATAGAATAGGAGCCACCTCTATCGTTTTAAATTTTCTACTAACCCCACCAAAAAAGTAAAAGGACACAGGTGAAGTTAGTTTTAATAATATATTTTACTTAACTGAATATATCCAAAATATATTTATACCCTCCATCAGTATGAAATATCTTCCTGAGATACTTAAAACCCTTTTCTCCCCCTAAGTCCTCACATTCCAGTGTTCTTTCGCACCAACAGCACATCTGGGTTATACTGGTACGTTTCAGGTGCTTAGTGACCACGTGGCTTCCATCCTGGAGAATGTATTTCTAGACCCCAAAAAGCCGCCTATGCGCTTTCTGCCTTGGGGTGGCTCATTTTCAGGATCCGTGTCCCGGGGACTTTGGCATGAGGACATGTGGCTTCTCAGCAGGACCATCTGAGCAGCATGTCTTCCTGTGTCATGGGCACATCCCCATTCCAGCCACTGGCCTGGGACTTACCTACTTGTCATTCCAAGAGGGCCCTGGGAAGCTAGTTTTCTTATTACCTTATTCTTCCTCCTCTTTTTCCCTACTATTTTTTAAAAAATATTTTATTTATTTATTTGTCAGAGAGAGCAAGAGAGCACAAGCAGAGGGAGCAGCAGAGGGAGAGGGAGAAGCAGGCTTCCCGCCAAGCCGGGAGCCCGACACAGGGCTCGATCCCAGGACCCTGAGATCATGACCTGAGCCAAAGGCAGACGCTTAACACACTGAGCCACCCAGGCGCCCCAATCTATCTTTGCTCCCCAAAGAAGTCTCTGAGAGGACATTACTCTGTATCTTTGGAAGTGTGGTTTCTTGGTTAATTGATTTCTATTTTGTTAGTTTAACTAATAGCGGTCGGATGACCTTTTACCTAAAAGAATCACGCAGAGAAGTGGACATCTTTGCTCAGTGAGATGTGCTGCGGGAACCTCCACTCTCATGTTGCGTTTCTTCTCTTTCCATATTTTCCATCTATGTAGAAGTTTCCTTGTGCCTTTCACTCGATCAGGTAAGACAGTGCCGTAAATTCATCCTTACATGTGATTTCCTCCCTGGGATAACTCAATTATTCTGGCTTCTGGTACTTCATTCCCTATTAATGGGGTTGCTTGAACTTTTTGTGGTCTTTCTTCTTGGCTTATTTCTCTGATTTATTGGCACTGCTTAAGTTCCCGTTTCACACTAAATTCTTCCCGACCCTGTCCCCATAATTTCATTCCCATCAATAAATGTTGACGTTTGTTAACTCCTGATTGTCCCAAAGCTGAACCACAATTCATGTCACCCGTTAATCCATCAGACTGCTGCATGCGGTTCGCTTCTGCAGTCCTAGTTTGGACCAGAAAACAGCGCTTCTCGTGGGAGTTTGGCTGTAAATGCTGGTGAACTTGATATGGTTGTGTCTCGATCAGCTGTGGCGTGTTGTGCTCGTTGTGTGCTAAGGGACCACAGAGCAGAGAAGCCGGCATCTGGAGAAGGTGAATCCCACCTTGTCCTCCTGATACGTAGAAGGGGGCGTAAGGCACAACTGCCACCCTGGGGGGCAGCAGCCAGAGGTTGCCTGGCCCTCTTCCGGTGCCTTTTGTGGAAGGCTGGGTGGTTTTCTTTTCTCCTCATGGCAGAAGCCTCCTGCACCCCCTCCTCATGGCAGGTTTTCGGGAAAGGTGTCCCTCCCTGGGCCATTTCCCACATGCACTGATGCTGCCTCTATTCTGGGCTCTGAAGATTCTGCTGAGCCCTTCACCACCCTCTCCCAAACCTGCTCCCTGGATAAGCACCCACCTCTAAGTGGAACCATACAAAACTGAAGTCAAAACTTGTTGAAGATCAGCCTCATTCCACCTAATGCCAGTGAACCTTCCCACGTCGTGGTGTAAGTTATCGTGATGCCTGTTTGCACTTCCCCTTTTTTTCATCTGAACCTGGCCACGCTCAGGGAGCCGCACCCCTGAACGTCCTCTGTTGTGCAAAACGCTACTGACGGCTGAGACGACCAGACTGAAGGGTACATAGGATTACAGCTTCCACGAGGGAAATATGACAGAGATTCCTACAGAAAGCAGCAGGGAGAAGGAAAAGAGAGCCATGGCTTGAGTGTGCAGTCCAGCCCTGCTTCTCCTGGCTGTGCTCCCCTGGGTGAGCCCCTCATGCCCCAGGCAGTTGCAGCTTCTGGTGGTGTTGCCATGCAGTGGGTGAGCCCACACCAGCCTCAGGCTACCCTGGGTTCAAATCCTGGTTTGGTCACCTGCCAGTGGTATGCACACGGGCCAGTTACTCACACCTCCATACCTCAGTTTCTTCATCTGTAAAATGTAGAGATTTTATTTACTTATTTGAGAGAGAGAGAGAGAGCACGAGAGGGAGAAGAGGCAGAGGGAGAGGGAGACTCTCAAGGAGACTCCACGCCGAGTACAGAGCCTGATGTGGGGCTCGATCATAGGACCCTGAGATCATGACCTGAGCTGAAATCAAGTCGAACCACCCAGGGGCCCTCATCCTCATCTATACAGTGGAGATGATAATGTAACTACCTGTGAAGACTAGATGGGTTAATTCATATAAAGTGCCTAGAACAATGTCTGGCACCCAAGAAATGTTAGCTATTATTATTATTATTTTAAGTAGGTTCCACACCCAACATGGAGCCCAACACGGTGCGTGAACTGACGACCCTGAGGTCAAGACCTGAGCTGAAATCAAGAGTCGGGCGTTTAACCGACTGAGCCCCCCAGGCACCCTGCTATTATTTTACTGTTATAGGAAAACAGGGGAATGGTTACACCAAACTCACTATGTGCTTCTGAAATTAGGCAAGAGAATGCATGACACTGCACTTGGTATGGGAAGAGAACTGCCACCTCACACACCTTGACACTGTCCCTTTGTTTGGTCAACAACCCCGGGCTATACTGATGTGGCATCTTTCTGGATGATGAGGTTGTTTAATGAGGCTTCAGACTGGGGCGCGAGAAGTTCACAGTCGGCAGGGCAGGAGAAAGCAATATCTGGAAAAGTACAGACTAATCAGTAAAGCCCCAGTGGTCTGATACCAAAGAAAGGCTTTGTGCCCAAGGGATGGGTCAGAGGAAGACCCTCGCCTGGACACAGTTCTTTGAGAGAAGGGGAGGAGACAAGAGGGAATTGGCCAGAGGCAGGTGGTGGGAGAGGCAGCTGGAGGTCTCGCCCCATGCCAGGGAACGCACACACTGTGCCCAAAGTGAGCCTTACAGGGACCTGCATCTTCAGTAGAGGCTTGAGTGTTCATGTGGCCAGAGACTGGAGCCCATCTAGCAGAGAAGCGCTCCCCTGTGGTGTCGCCTTTGAAACTTCAAGTAAAATAGAAACAGGCACCGCTCTTGACTGGGTATGAGGAAACAAGGGCTCAGACACCCTGGAGGTGTTAATATCCATAACCTATATTGATATTAATATGGAGACTCCCAGGAGCTCCCGTGACAGATCTGTCAGATGGGGACACTTGACAGTTATATTCCCTTCCTCACATGGCTCCTCGGTACCAAAGGCATGGGTCTTGGTCTCCCATTTATAAATCCTGAGCGCTGGTGAAAGAGCTGTGGATCACCTCACGGGGAAATATAAAGCCCGGTTCCTACAGAGAAACACACGGAACTCCTGCACAGACTGGTCCTAAAAAGAAATCTCACCCCTGTTCCCTTTGAAGCTAAGGCTGCCTGTGTGGGAGGGAAGGCCAGGCGCCTGGGTGGTGGGCCTGCAGGAGTGGGAAGGAGGCCGGTGAGGTGTCCGGAGGAGGGTGCAGAGGCGGGGGAGGCCAGGGTAAGGGCCCTGCCTCATTCTCAGAGCCACGGAAGCCACCGAGATTTGGGAGCAGGACTTACTTAGCTAGAAATGAGGGGAGTCTCCCTTTGTGTGATTTGTCAAACTGAGAAGAAAGCGTCTTTTAGGAAATGTGCAAGATGCTTCACCCAGAAGGGATGCTCGAAGTAAAATATTATATTTATGGTTTGGCAAATCTGGTTAATTCTCATAGCTGAACGCTTGCACATTTCAAGTAGCAGTGTCGATTAAAATCACCCAAGAAAGCGTTTCTGTTTCAGAGAGAAACAAAATGTATAGTTTCTTTGCATAATCTCTGCCTTGTGCCATTTTCTTGTTTGAGGTTTCCTTTTTGAGGAAACAAAATTATATGTTATCACATTCAACCTACCCGTAATTCCGGCAATGATATCTTGGCATCGATCTTTCTATGTTGCGCTGTTTCTGGAATGAACGGTGGCTTTAGGTTCAGATGTATGTCCGCGGTAGCTGATGCATTCAGCCACTAAATCTGGAGATGCTTCTATGGTTTTCTTCGTCCATTGTATTAAGCAAACATCTCTTGCATTTTGTTTGCTTTCCATTCCCTTGCAGTGAAAATAACTACTTGAAAAGAGGATACGTTCCTGTTCATATTTGTATAAAAGTTATTAATAATAAAACAAAATAAATTTTCTCAAATACAATTTACCAGGTTGCATTTGGTAGGGTGGATGTAGGTGTTTTTGTTCTAGAAGAAATTCAGCTTTAGAGGGATGGGGTGTCTTGAAATGCCTAAAGTCATAGCAACCAGCAGGTGGAGAAGTAATCTGACATTTCTCATCTTTAGTTAGAGATTGGAGATTGGCAACGAGGAGCTGACCCATCAGGCTTCTGGGTCACGAGCCCTTTCATCATTACTTAATGACTTGTTCATCTCTGGAGTTACAGAAAATAGAATTAATTAGCTTTGCAGTTATTTGTCTTCTTTAGTACAGAATTTCCACTTTGACGATCCACTGACATCCAGTTTTTACGCTGGTTCCGTTCTTCCCTGAAGGGGAAAGTTTGAGAACATCTTGCCCTTGGAAAGAGGTTGAATGAACCTAATGCTTCTCTTTTCCCCTGCTTCCAACCCCGTCGGGAATCTGGACACTACCTGAAGAGGTGACATTACTTAGTTATGATCCCTGGGGAGGACTGGAGGTCCCGGTCATAATGCCCATCACATGGACCAGAATTGCCATCCAAGACCTGCTGAGGGACAGGCCAGTAGATGATGTCGAGGGACCAGGCTGAACAAGCCTTTAGTAAAGTGACCGCATGGGGGCCACCACTCGTGAATGCTGCTGGGAGGCCGTCCCTGGGAGGAGAACCCACATGTCACCCGGGGACAGCGGTCTGTGTCCGGAACCCACCGGGTCTGTGCTTGTCCTCAGAGCGTCCCTGCCACGGTCCTTCGGCACCAGGCCCTGACTTCCACGGGCAGGTCAGCCCTCCCCACACCCCTTCCGTGGGCACTCAGTTGGCTCTGGTTGCACCAGGGCTGGGGTGGCCTGCAGAGCACGTCCTTTTACCCTGCTGCCTGGCTTAGCAGGCACGTAATCGAAGCTGACTCGATCACAGTGAATCTCGGTGAATCGCAAGACTTCAGTTCCCATGATCACACCCAGGGTGGCTCTTTTTTTTTTTTTTTTTTTTTCCCCCAGACGGGAACCTGAGAAGATGTGAGAAGCTGTAAAAGATTCCTCTCTTCACAAAGGAGTTAACACTGGAGAAATGTTCCCAGGGAGAGTGGGAAAAAGTTACCGTGCTACATTCAAGCCTCTGGGTCAAGTCGTAGCCCACACTTACCTTCCTCTGAGCTTTTCACTTACATAAAATTGTGTATGTATATGTATACCAACATACATAAAATATGTTTATGTGTCTAAACAGACATGCATATGTTTAAGCAACATACATACGCGTAAGCAACTTTGGACTGGATTTTCTGCCACATGCATCCCGGGGGGACTAACTCATTCAGATTGTAACTTCAACAACATTTGGTACTGAATGATGGAACACAGCATTTTGTGGGGTCTTGTGGCATATATGCAATAAAGATAAAACCTGGTTTTTGTCCTCAGGGGGGTCGCCTTCTAAACTATTGGGACTGATATAAATACCTCGGTCCATCAAACTGTTAATCACTTTGTCTTCTCCACTGGCTTTATTGAGATGAAGACTTTATGCTTCTTTCCATTTTCTGCATCCATCCTGCTGTCTCTAGCGATTGCTTTTGGCAAGGTTTAGGTGCATAAAGTGCTTGTTGGCATAAAGTAACAATTTGTGATAACGTGTTAGAGCGAGTGGCTAATCAGCATTTAACTTCCCTGTAGGATAATTGATCGCAGTGATACCATTTTATTCTTTGAGCTCTCAACACTTCATGAAATTTCCCTGGTGTAGAACACATTTTCTTTCTCAAATGTAAAGTGTGAGGCAGGGGAGGTGGGTCTGGGGGTTGGGGGTGGTAGAAAAGTTAAGAACACGATTCAGATCCCAAGTGCACTCTTTTCTAATGATGTGACTTTGGCAAGACACTTAATCTCCCTGGGCTTTAGTTTCCTCCTGTGAAAATGGGGCTAATCATGCCAATCTCAATAGATTTAGTATGAGGATTAAATGCTTTCGTGAATGTAGGTCCTTAGCAAAGCATCTCATATATAGTAATGACATAAACAACAGACGAATTTTGATAGAACTAGACAAGTCTTAGAATCCTAATGAATGGGAATGATTTTTAGCGTTGTGAAATGTTTCATTAACTGTTTATTCTTTTTGTATGTTCCTAATAAATCACTTTAAGTTGGTATGAAATTGTTTATACAGATTTGTCAATGAAGCCTCACTTAATTAAAAAACAGTACATTTTAATGTGTGAATTTATACATATAAAACCTGTGAAGTAAAGTGACAGTTCCTTTCAATTCCTCTCCCCTTCCCTTTTCATATTTCAGACATAGCAGTAGACATAGTTAAGACGAATTCCTCTGGATATTCCTGAATGAACAGAAAACATGCTGTGTGTTTATGTGCCCGTGTGGACATTATGTGGAGGCATGTGTGTGTGAATAATATGAAATATGTGGTCCTGCAACTTGTGTTTTCCCTCAAATAACGTATTATGGGCATTCATAATAATAGAATGTCTAAGGACATATTTTGGTATTTTTCTTTTGTTGAAATTTAAATGAAGATGTCATGGCTTCTGGAAGATTCCAGTTTGTGGCAGCGGCAGAAATATGGTGCCAAGAACTTGGATCCCCCTGACGTGGAACAGTTTGCTCACTTCCATGATCCCGTTAAACAAATCTAAACACACAACTGCCTCATAGGTAGGATCATTCCTTCAGTGTAAAGATATGCCAGCCTCCCAAAAGTAACCTGTAAAAGTCTACATTTTGTACTACAGATTTGGGACAATGTTTTTTTCTTCTCATGTTCATGCTTCTGTTTATGAGAACACTAGCCTGGTATGAGATCCTTTTTTCTACTTTTAAAAGTCACAGAAATTGACAAATTTGTGACAACAAAACCAAACAAAGCGGAGATTGACCTGGAAGTTGTCATATTATAAGCTTGGAAGATGGTGTTAAAGACAAACGTATATTGGCTGGTAACTACGATTCTATGTTTAGAAAGACACTGAAGTGTCAAAATTAGTAGGAACTGATTATGTATTACAGAATCCTGGTTGGAAATCAATACCAAATTTCATATCTTTGGCAGTCCTTGCAGTTTTTCTACTCAAACCAGCTCTATTTATGCTGAATAAATTTAAAAGACCCAAAGAGGAGACATAGTTGGCTCAGGGGTCACACAGCTAGTTACGGACACAATTGGTTCTCAGACCGAGATTTCCAGCACAGGAGCAGGTTAGCAGCGGTGGTGAAGATAGAAATGACTATAAATCACTGGGTACACTGTTACCATACACTGATCGTTGGCCAAGACTTTATATTATGCTTACTCTTCACACATCCTTTGAAAGATAGATATGATTTTCCCCAATTTTAGAGAGGAGGAGTTGCTCTTAGACAACCTCCATTGGATTTGAACCAAGGTCTGTAAAGGACTTGAAAGCCTGGGAGGTTTCAAGAAATGCTGTTTTGTGTGTGTAAGAATGGCACACACAAATGCAATTTTATAATGTAATGCAATATTATATTTTTTTTCTTCCTTATTTTGTTGCTAAGATCACTCGCCACACAAATCATGATCTCCGCGTTTCAGTGGGAAGTCTCGGACACCCCATCATTCTCATGGGCCTCTGTGGCATCTACAATCAGAGACGCTGCCGTGAGGTGAAAGCAAGCAGGAATTTGGACTCAGAAATAACATCTTAAGAAAACGAAAGATAGAAATGTAGTCCCCTCACACAATGGTATCTGACGCGGAACTCTGCTAGTGAAAGACCCCACGGCCGACTTCATGGAAGCCCGGTCTTAGCATTTTCTCCACCTGCTGCTCCATCTATTCTCTCCTGTGGTTTTCTCATGCCCTTAAGCCTTCAGCCCCTCTCCCCCAGCTCCTCTTATCCTTAGTAGCATTATCTCCTGCCTCGCAGAGAAAAGAGACGCCATGAGAACCCCCTCCCCTTTTTGCCACGTTTTGGACAAGCTGAACCTGCTCCCTCATCTCCCTCTGCTCCCTCGCTCCCAAACGATGGAAGAGGTGTCTCTCTGCAGGGCTCCTTCCTCCTCATTTGTCAGGCAAAGGCTGCTTCTCCATCCTGATCTCCTTTTTCATCTTACCAGCAGGGTAAACTGTAAACACTGTTGATCATTTTTAATTCTTGAGTCATTTCCTAACGTCTGCTTTCTCCTGGTTTTCTTCCTACGCGTCTGGAAGAACTCTTGGAGTTTTCATTTCTTCTGCTTCTCTTTTGACTTCATGTGGGCTTCCCGATCCCGCCTTACCTCCTGTTTACTTCTCTCCCTAAGTCCCATGCCTCGAAGACCCTTCACACGGCGCTCCTGACCTTCAAGTCTCTTGGCTCCATTTGGGACCGTTCACCTCACTACCGAGTGCGTGTCTGCCCTGGAGAAAACCCAGCACATTTCCCGTACCAGTAGGTCCCAAACTGCTCTTCTCCAGTTTCCTACTGAAATAAAGCACTAGAGTCCAGGGCTCCAGGTTCTGTAAGTCCAACGCGTCGTGATCCTGTACTGTCTGTTAATTCTGCTTAACGACCCGTCTGCCCTTGTCTGCTTTACAAAACCATCATCTCTGTTCCCTTGTGGTTACAAATGTTTAAATCATTTTTATGGTGAAAAACATAACTCATGTTAAAGAAGCATATAAGAAACCGAAGTGTGGATTGCAATAAATTAGCATAAAGTGAATGTATTTTTAAGCAGAACCCACACCCAGAAATTGAACATTGCCTGAGGCCCTGGCTCTTCTTAGTCACCACACCCTCTATGTCCTGCTCTTCCGTTATTTTCTCCCTCCCACATGGTTTGTGTCTATTTTGTGTTTCTTGAAGCAACTCGAGATGGGTGCTTAGTCCCTGACATTGTGCAGCCTTTCTTTTTCTTCTGACGTCTGTACCTGATGGTCACACGTTTCCTTCTACGGTTGCATAGCTTTGCATCTCACAAGTATTGGTACATAGTGTTTTTGTTACCATTCAGTTGAATCTATTAATTTCCATTTTAATTTTGTTAACAAATGAGTCATTTATTTTTTTTAAAGATTTTGTTTATTTATTTGACTGAGAGAGAGAGAGAGAGAACACAAGAGCTAGGTGAGGGGCCGAGGGAGAAGCAGGCTCCCTGCCCCCTGAGCAGGGAGCCTAATGCGGGACTGGATACCGGGATGCTGGGATCATGACCTGAGCTGAAGGCAGACACCTAACCTACTGAGCCATGCAGGTGTCCCAACGAATGAGTTATTTAGAGATTTTTCTAAATTTATAGAAGTTGGGGGATTTTTCTTGCTATCTTTTCGCTCCTGGCCTTTAACTTAATTATCTTGTCATGAGAGCAGAAGGTCTGTGTAATTTTAATACTATGAATTTTTAGGATCTGCTTTATAAGGTAGGCGATAGTCTTTTTTTTTTTTTTTTTTTTGCAAATGTTTTGTTAATGCTCGAAAAGAATGTGCATTCCGCGGCTTGTTGAATCCAATAATCTATATATATTCAGTAGGTCAATTTGCTAATTGTAGCATTCAGGTCTATATTGTACTGATTTCTCAGTCTGCTTTTCCTGTTAGGTATTGAAAAGGGTGCACCAACATTTTCCACTATGCTTGTGGATTTGTCATCTCCTGTTTACATTCCTTATCATCCCTTATCTACATGTGGATGAGCCTCCAGATTGGTCCCCCTGCCTCTGCTCATGCTCCCCACATTCAGCCGCAATGTCTTTCTGAAACAAATCTAGTCAGGCCATTCCACAGCTAAATATGCAAGAGCTCTCTCGTTCTGCAAAAGTTCATTGAGCATTAACAAAAGTTTACTGATGTGTCAGGCACTGCTCTAACCCGTGCAGATATAGTTGAGAACTCAAAGGACAATGGTTAAGCTCTCTCAGAATTTATGGGTACATGGATACACAGATGATAAATAGATGATCAATTGATAGATCAATTGATCATAGATAAATAGATGGATAGGTGATACATAGTAGATAGACACTAGGTAGATCGATGAGTGATAGAAGAAAATTTCCTTTGTTGCTATCAGGGTTATGTTCAAATTCTTTAACGTTGCTTATAAATATTTGTCCAGCTTATTCCCTGATTACTTCTACAGCCTTTTTAGCTTAGTTAACATCAGTTCTTTAAATATCTAGACCCACTTTTATTCCCTGTAAAGCCTCCTGTTTCCTGGCTCCTTCCCACTCACTCTTCACACTTCAGGGTCCGTATTCTTCCACTAGGAAGCCTTCCAGACCCCGGTAGCCACAATGACTACCTTTCCTAGATGCTCACACAGCCCTCTGTCCTCTGCAATCCGTCACTTTTTCTAATCCCTCACTGGTTTGTAAACCCATGAAGTCAAGGATTGTGTCTGTCTTTCCACTCGAATCCACAGCACATAGTGTTGCTCAATACTTTTTTCTTGAAAGTGTGTTAAATGCACATGTAGCTAAGAAGATATCATTACACATCATTTAATATGTGCTATTAGCGCTTCTTAATTTCTGACATTTGAAAGTAACAGAGTTATGGAGTATATCCAGCTAAGATGCAGATGCTGTATTTTAATTTTTTGAGGTCATTCTGCTGATTTCTAGCATGCAGTTAATGTCTTCTTTGCTTTTTGTATTTCAGTGAAACCTTCCTCTCCCCACCAATAATTTATATATATGATCCCACCAAAACCTTCAAGCTGGTTTGATGGGAACTCAGGGATGGGCATACCTAAAGAATAACATGAAATAGAAGAATCACTTGTCACAGTATTTTTAGAGACATCCAGATGTTAATTGTTAATGACATCTAAATAATGCACAGTTTCTGACTTCACTAGGGAATGTGATTACTTGTATCTTAAAAATTTAAAAAATCAATGTGTAAAGGATTAGATAATCAGTTTGTGGTACCAGTTTTTAAATTCCAGTTATCTTGCAAGATAACTACAATTTTCTACGCTTCAGGAAATGAGTAGGCTGCATTTTCATGGGTAAATTTTTCTTTTCACCTCTTTCCTTTTCTCCTCTGGTTAGAGTAGATCCTCTAGGTGCATCTAAAATGACCTGGCCCTGCCACTGGGCTCTCCACTGTGTCCACAATGGTTGTTGATCCCTAGCAGACTGGCCTAGGTGCATGTCTGTTCTGCAACAAGGCTGTGTGAGTGGTGCCCTGTTCCCCATTTCCCTCGGCTCTAGAGAAACCTGGACAAGTAGACCTGTGGTTGCCTTTTCCCGAGGCCTGGTGTGATTGTGCTATCATGAGATCTTGCCATGGTTGCTCTGCTTTATCATGTTTCCTTCATTCACACTTCCTCCAGTCCTTTGATTTTCTTTTCTTACTGTGGGCAAAGTTAGGCATATCTTTATGCCTAAAAAAGGCCTTTACAGTGGATTAATTTGTTACTTTAGTACTGGTAAGAGGTTAACAGACATAAAAGTAGGAGGTGTCACTATTTTGCTTACGGTAGGGATTCGGTGGTGCACTGAACTGAGGCTGACACACTCCTGGAATCTTAACGAGGCTGATTGCACACCGTTGACTCGCTCTTTCCACACACATGCTCTTCAGCATCTGGCGTAATTGGGAACAGTAGCCGGCAGGTATCAAGTGTCAGGATAAATTGTCTACTGCTGAGTGAGCGCCAACTATGAAATTGATTTACTATCTTTTTGGGAGCGTAGTTTTATAATAAGAACAATATAAAGTTCAAAACCAGTACATCTATTATTTATGCAGGTGTTGTTCAAATGCATGATCAACAAGTTTAAACGAACTATTTTGATAGATAGTTCCATTTTTGACTCTGTGAGGACATTTTTAAATGCTTTTTGTTTTTTTTTTAAAAAGTGGAGCTGCGTGAATCTTTGAAATCACATTCTTCAGAAACGGGGCTGGTGAGACTTCATTGTGTAACAACCCCTACCCTTAAACTTAGTGGCTTAAAACAACTGTTTAGCTCATGATTGAGTGGGTTGGAAATTCACGCAAAGCTCAGCTAAGCTGTTTTTCCAGTTCCAGCTGGGTCACTCCTCACTTGTAGCCTTGAGATCAGTTAGGGCAGCTGGTCTAGGATGGCTTCAGATGAAATGGTTCATCTTCTTTGGGGGACTTCTCATTTTCCAGCAGGCGAGACTGTTGTTGGCACATGGCTGGACAGGGTTCCAAGGCAGTGAGTGGAGCCATGTAAGGCACGTGGAGGCCTAGGCTGGGAATGGCTGGATTGCCATTTCTGCTGCATTTACTGGCCAAACAAATCACAGGACAAGGCTTGATTTGAAAGGAGGGGGATAAACTTCACTTCCTGTTGATGGGAACTGGCAAGTCACAATTAAGAGGGCATAGATAAAGGGAGAAGTGAAGGATTTGTGTAATCTAACACAGAAATAAATAAAACCATTAAAATATGCAGATGTCAAGGAAAGATGGTAGGTTGCATCCTTATATTTACTCTTGCTCCTTCCTGAATCCCCACTAAAATGACAAAGCATAAACCCAGAAGGACAAATAGAGAAAGAGGGGGGAAGTAATAATTCTTGGAAGCTGGAAACAAATGGATGAATGGAAGCACAGATGGAAAAAATGGAATCCTAAGCCAGCCGTAGGGAACAATTCTGAGGGGTGAAAGACATCAGAGACCTCTGAAAACAGAGAGAAGGTGGGAGAAAAATCAGAAGGATTGCTTTGGGAAGTGATAGGATTCCCAGACTCCCTCCCAACCCCTGAGGAGATGGGAGGGAAAGAGTGTTCTCTGGAAAAGGTGATACCAGAGAATTAGGGCTCCCAGGACGATGTCATGGAAGAGGGTTTTGATGCTGTTCAAAACAAGATGTTAATTATGAGTGATCCCATCTCATGTGCAGAGCTGTGGGCCTTTCTCCCCAGTCGGCTTCCAGAATGATAACCTCCAATACACAAAATTCTTCAGTGGAGAATCTGAGCCTCCCAAAGAAAAGATCGAAAAATACTGATAGCAAAATTTCTTCCATGAACAAGTCTAACCATGGAAACCCTCAGGGCTACCCCTCAGTTTTCAGAGCTCACTGTTAAATATAAACAGACTGCCGAGGATCACTAAACATGTTAAGAAATCTTGTCATGTGAAAGGGAGAGACCAAGGTAAACAAGCAAACACACACAATTTAAGCACACATAAGTTCTAAAGGAAGAAAATATCTTAAAATAACCCCAAACAGCCTTCACTAATATCTTCAGTGTGGTGAAAACATTATAGCTACCCAGGAAGAAGAATGTGTTGTACAGAAGGTGACCTTAGAGAATTACAAATGCTCCTGGAAATTAAAACATGATAGTAACAATACAGAGTTAACGGAGAGGAATAGAAGATAAATTAGAGGAAATATCCCAGAAAGTAAAACAAAAAGGGATGAAAAATAGGAGAGTAAAACTACAAGATAATCAGAAGATCCATCTGGAAAGTGAGGTATCCTAATAATAGAGGTTCTGGGAGAAAGGACAGGGAAAACAGAGCACAAAAATCATCACTGAAATAAATCAAGAAAACAAAACATCCCAGAAATGAAGGTGAGGACTTTCCATATTGAAAGGCCAATAAAAGGACTTAGGACAGTGTATGAAAATAGACCCATGCCGAGCACCAGCATGATATTTTGGAACACAGGACAAAGAGAAGGTTCTTTCAGCTTCTGAGAGAGAAATAAAAGTGTCATCCAAATGATCAGGAACAGAAGGGCTTTGGATTTAAGACCTACATCAGAGGTTTCAAGACAATAGAAAACGGTCTCTAACTTAGAATATTGTACTCAGCTCAACTCTTAATCAAATGTGAGCATAGAAGAAAGGCATTTTCAGACATACAATTTCTGAAAAGATTTATTTTCCATACAACCTATCTCGAGAGACCACGGGAGGATCTCCTCCATCACAGTGAGATAGAAATCAAGAAATGAGCAGAGTTGAGTTAAAGGAAACAGGGAATACAGTGTAGGAGAGAGGCAACGTGCATTCCCAGGATGAAGGCATGGGTGATCGCAAACGACATCCAGGCAGCTGCCATGGGGCCATCAGGCCACGCTGGAGCATGACAGGGACAGAACATTTCAGGATGAAACTGATAAACTACCTGGTTCATCGGGGTATGTTAAAAAAGAGATTTTGATAAGGTATTATGTCTGGGGTTGAAATGTTGATAAATACACGGAAAAAGGCAAACAACAACAAAGTCAAGAAAATTATTTATTCAGATAAAATTAAAAATGTACACAAAATATAAATCATATTGCACTGTATGGCCAATTCTTATATATATGTAAGTGATATAATACTTAATCATGATCTAACCAAAATTAATATGTCTATATTGGGACGATGGGGATGAAAGAGGAGAGAGGTGAGCAAGGGGACAAGCAGGGTCACTGTGTCATGCAAGTTGTGGGGGGACCATTTATATGGTGGGAAGTTTCCCCAGATTAGCCAGAAGGATCCTTTCACAGGGAGTGCAGTGAGACTGGGGCTTTTCTAGAGTGGCACATGCTGTAGGGGCAAGGGCCCTGGGAAAGAGAGCTGTCCATCCATACTTTAGGGTAGAAAGTTACTAATAGTACCTGAAATATATCATGAAGACACGGGAATATAAACACACAATTTAGAGATACAGAGGTAAGTATCAAAAGACAGTGAAAAGATTGAAAGTAATTTCCTCAGAGAGAAAGAACGTGGACATAAGGGACACTACTGTTTTTCCTAACAAATTTGAGGACTCTGACTCTTTATGTGTATGTACCAGATAAATGTATAACTTTGATAAAAATACACCCTTAGAAATGTTGTAGGGACAAACTGCCTTATCTTTCAGATATCAGAGTCTATTTGAATAGGACTGTGGGAGACAAATAGATTACAAAATTTCCAGTCCATTCCATCAACCTGTTCTGAGTAGACAAGACCAATTTAAAAAATATTAGGAATGTAATGTCTCAGACCCAGCTTCTCTTACTTCTTGTTAACTGGGCAGAGTAGGTGAAGAAGAGAAGAGGTAAATGGACTCATTTGGTTCTGTCTTGGTAGCAGAAAATTTCAGTTAAAATTGGCCCAGCCCTGATTCCGTGCCTCAGGCTTATTAAATCAAATTGGGACTTTTGGCAAGTCTCTGTGAGGTCAAATAAGTCTGTATTTGAGTACTACATTTCCTCTCATCTGAACTCTCCACCTTGGTGACCTGTACAGGTACTTAGCTACCTAGGGAGAAGTTCTTAACGAGCATGACAGCAACTAGAGTCCCAGAAGGTATGGACATGACGTAAAGTTCCTGATATAGCTACCTTTTCAAAAGCCTGTAGTTGGCATTTGAGGACCGGAATATGGACATATTATAAATAAAGAATAATTTTGAGCATAAGTACACACTTCTTAGACAATAAAATATTTTACTTTTTATTAATAACAGCATGTAATGTTGTTTTCAGTATATAGAGTTATTTTTAATGGTACTACCAAGATATGGATGGACACATTTTCTATCTGAAAATTATGTTGAGTAAGCATATATTTTTAGCATTTTAAATCACAAGATTTGGTTACATACAACAGTCTGTAAGCTACATATGTTCATGTAGCTATTTTATTTTTAAATCATGCACATGAGTAATTCATCCTGTGAAGAAATTTGAGAAAAGATTCAGGCTTGAGTTCAGTCATTATCATATCTCTCAGAGAGGTTGCCTCTGCCTAAGACCTTTGCATGTTACCTTAAGGACCGTATGGCCTGGGACAGACTCTGGGCTTAGAGGCTCAGAAACCAGATAAGCTGGCACACAAATAGTGGTTCATACTTCAGGGGCAGAGTCACACTCACCAAGCCATTAGACCAGGTAAAAAAAAATCTGAAGTCCAGCTTATAATAAAGAATTAAAATGTCCAATGGTAACATGGATACTTGCACATTTGCCAAGAAGGAGTGACAGGAACCAGATTTTCTTTCTTGAAAGAAAATACAAACATTTGAGAAAATATACGAAACAGTGCTTTTTCAGATATTGGGTATCAGGGAGCATATAACAGTAATCCTTGAAGGAGGGGCAACAAACACAGCAGTCCTATGAATGCACCCAGCTTACTACAGACAGAGCTACCAGGCCATGCACAGGAGAACCCATGTGGGGTGGGAAGGACTCTGCATTGAGGAGATGAAGCTAGGAGTCCAGGTCAACCAAGGCAGCTGGGGTTTACAGAGAAGAGCACTGGGAGTAGAAAGTTGCACACAGAAAGACCTCCAGAGTAAAACAGAAGTGTCTTCTCAGTCGTATGCTATGGCTGATCAGCAGACATGTGAGGAAACTGTCCCAAGCTGAGGTCATAGCCACCTGAAAGCAGGAGAAGAAAGAATCTCCAGGCTCACACGGCATCAAGAGCAGCGCCATTCACCCAGGCAGACTGGAAAAAGCCTGGGATTCACAGGGCACCTAGAGTACTCAGAAAAACTGGATGAAGACTGCTCTGTTCCTACCTAACAGGGCTTAAGAGCAAGTCTTAAAAGGACCAAACTATTACCAAGTAGTTTGCGTCTTAGTACAAAGGTCAAGGTATTTATAGGGACACAAAAAATATACAGCACCCAACAAAGTAAAATTCAGTCTTCTGGCATCCAATAAAGAAGTTCCAAGTATGCAAAGAAGCAGAAAAATACAACCACATGGGGAGAAAAATCAATTAATAGACTAAAATGAGTAGGCAAGGAAAATAAAATAATTATTTTAACTATATTACATATATTTAATTAGGTGCGGGAAAGACTAAGCATGTTAAGCAGAGATATGGAAGATATAAAAAGATTCAACTTGAACTTTTTAGAAAATACAGTGATAGAGATGAATACTACTTTGGGAAGGATTAGTAACAGAGTAGACACCACAGAAGAAAAGACTCGTGGACTTGAAGACATAGCAATAGACGCTATCCAAGAAGGAAAAAATAAATAAGCATCTGTCAGCTGAGAGACAATATCAAGTGGCCCAATTTAGGTGCAGTTTAATTGGTATCCCCAAATGAGGCTGGGGGGACAGGAAATACTTGAAGAAATATGGACCGAGAACTTTAAAATTTGAGTAGAATTGTCAACCCATGTATCCAAGAATCTCAACAAATCCCAAAAGGAAAAAAAAAATGTGAGTAAAACCACAGGACATTACAATCAAATTGCTCAAAACCAATGATAAGGAGAAAATTGTAAAAGCAGCCAGAAGGAAATAAAAGATATATTATGTCAGAGGAATACTGGGAGAATGACAAGAGATTTCTTGTCAGAAACAGTGCAAGACAGAAGAATATATTTAAATCACCAAAAGGGGGAAAAGCCCCTGTAAATCTTGAATTCTGTGCTGAATGAACTATCTTCCAAAAACAAAGGCAAAAGAAAGACTTTTGTCGTTAGTCAAAAACTGAAAGAATTAATGACCAGCAGGCTTACGTCATAAGAAATATTAAAGGAACACCTTCAAGCCAAAGGAAGATGTTAGCATATGGAAATCTACACAAAGACCTACAGAAAGATCACCAGAAATGGTAAATGTTTGGGTGAATATAAAACACATTTTTTTTTTTTGCTGTGAAAAAAATCTCTCTTTTCAAGATTATATTTTTAAGTAATCTTCACACCCAACATGAGGCTTGAACTCACAACTCTGAAATCAAGAGTCACATGCTCCAGTGACTGAGCCAACCAGGTGCCCCTAAAAAATCTCTCTTTAGTAATGGGTATTAACTAAACTTATTTTGGTAATCATTGTACAATATATATAAGTCAAATTATGCTGTATATTTTAAACTGACAGAGTGCTGTATGCCAATTAGATCTCAATAAAACTGGAAAACATTTCTTTAACAGATAATTAAGTGCTTAAAGCAAACATAGTAACACTATGTATTTGGGTTTATGAAATGATGTGTTGGTAAATGCTCAGTCTTCCAAAGAAAAACAAAAAACCTTAATGTGTAGCAGTTACCTATTTCCACAGTACACATGTTCCTGTACAGCTGATTACACGTGAGCAAACTGAAGGTGGAGTTGAGAAAGGAGGCATATGGCTGACTTTCATGAGATGGTAAAATTGGGTCTATAAAATGTGTGTAAGTAACATATACAACGCAAATAGAACAAAGACTGGGAGGGGAGAAAGGCAAGGGTACTATTTGTAAAGTTCTTATGCTAAGCATGAAATGGGATAATAGCGCTTGAAGACAGACTGTGACTACATGCAGATGCTACCACTAGAACCGCCAACATGTAACAAAACCAAAGGTTATAGCTCCCACACTAACGAAGACATGAAACATGCTCAAGAGACAATAAACCTAGATGCTTTTATACAAGAATTTTAGAGCTACTTGTACTGACATGGAGAAATCTCAAAAATCATATTGGTCAGAAAAAGCAATTTGTACTAGACATGTTGCCATATAACACTATGTCTATAAAGCTTGGAATAATGTTTTATGGATCTCCACCATACATGTGTAGGTATGGGAATAACAAAATCAAAGTCAGAGTAAGTGTTATTTCTAGAGAGGGAGGAAGAGAGATTGCTTGGTAGAAGACAAAGAATGAATTAACTCTGTATTATTTTATGATCTAAAAAGAAATCTGAAGCTAACATGAACATGGTCTGATTTGGTAAAGTTTAGTGTTGGGTATATGAGTTTGTTTTGCTGTATCTATGGATTTTGAATGATTTTGGCATCTTGTCATAAAAAATATTAAACAATTTTTTCATCACAGGTTTCAGAATACCTGAGCTGAATGACCAGTCTGCTCTCCCTCCCAGGCACAATTCATGGCAAGGCACACTGTGATAACCAGAGAGCAGCTTGGTGAGCACAACTTCAGAGCAAAAGTCAGCCAGTAAAGGGAATCACACGTTTAATGGCATTATTCTAAGGAAACATGGCATCTGGAAAAACATTGCCAAAGGGATTGAGGTTCCTGATATTTACTCTCAATGCTTCAGATATTTTAATATATTCCACTAGATAGGGGCACAGTTTTGCAGATCTAGTTGACCTTTTTCCCCTCCCTCCCTTCTGTCCTTCCTCCCTCCCTCCCTCCCTTCCTTCCCTACTTCCTTCCTTCCTTCCTTCCTTCCTTCCTTCCTTCCTTCCTCCCTCCCTCCCTCCCTTCCCTCCTTCCTTCCTTCCTTCCTTCCTTCCTTCCTTCCTTCCTTCCTTCCTCCCTTCCTTCCTTCCTCCCTTCCTCCCTCCCTCCCTCCCTCCCTTCCTTCCCTACTTCCTTCCTTCCCTCCTTCCTTCCTTCCTTCCTTCCTTCCTCCCTCCCTCCCTCCCTTCCCTCCTTCCTTCCTTCCTTCCTTCCTTCCTTCCTTCCTTCCTTCCTTCCTCCCTCCTTCCTTCCTCCCTCCCTTCCTTCCTTCCTTCCTCCCTTCCTTCCTTCCTTCCTTCCTCCCTTCCTTCCTTCCTTCCTTCCTTCCTTCCTCCCTTCCTTCCTTCCTTCCTCCCTTCCTCCCTCCCTCCCTCCCTCCCTCCCTTCCTTCCCTCCTTCCTTCCTTCCCTCCTTCCTTCCTTCCTTCCTTCCTTCCTTCCTTCCTTTTCCTTCCCTCCTTCCTTCCTTCCTTCCTTCCTTCCTCCCTCCCCCCCTCCCTTCCCTCCTTCCTTCCTCCCTTCCTTCCTTCCTCCCTTCCTCCCTCCCTCCCTCCCTCCCTTCCTTCCCTACTTCCTTCCTTCCCTCCTTCCTTCCTTCCTTCCTTCCTTCCTCCCTCCCTCCCTCCCTTCCCTCCCTCCTTCCTTCCTTCCTTCCTTCCTTCCTTCCTTCCTCCCTTCCTCCCTCCCTCCCTCCCTCCCTCCCTTCCTTCCCTCCTTCCTTCCTTCCCTCCTTCCTTCCTTCCTTCCTTCCTTCCTTCCTTCCTTCCTTCCTTCCTCCCTCCCCCCCTCCCTTCCCTCCTTCCTTCCTTCCTTCCTTCCTTCCTTCCTTCCTTCCTCCCTCCCTCCCTCCCTTCCTTCCTCCCTCCCTTCCTCCCTCCCTCCCTCCCTCCCTCCCTCCCTCCCTTCCTTCCTTCCCTACTTCCTTCCTTCCTTCCTTCCTTCCTTCCCTCCCTCTCCCTTCCCCTCCCCTTTCCCTGCCTCCTCCTCCTTCTTCATCTTTGACTTTGCCCCCTTCTTTGTCTTCTTTACCAGTATTTTTTTCCATAGCTTTGTTTTGGTTTATTCCATGTTGATATTTTTAGTTTAAAGTTTATAGGGAGGCAATATTTTTCTTCCTTCAGATGTGAACTCAGGGAGTACTTCCTTATAATCTCAAAGTACTGACAGTGGTCTGTAGTAGACTTTAAAACTTTTACTTGACTTTGAATTTAAATAAAAATAATTTCTATTTACATCCAGATCATTGCTCATGTAGAAACAATGACATATATAACCATTTATATAGGTTATATGAGTTATTTTTTGAATGGAATTTATTTTTTGAACAAAAGTGATCTATTTCTGGCCAGAAATTATGATCATGCGTGAAGAATTCATGGTGTATTTCATCCAAAAATGTGACTGAATCATCTACCAGGGTTCTTTGGGCTGGCGGAAGGGTTTTGGACAGAAAGATTGTGAAGCCTGGTTGTTGGCTTTGCCCTACTCTGCATGTGTCAGTTAACTCAATCTCCTCCCTTCCTCTCAATTTCCTCATTGGTAGAACGAGAAGGGTGGGCTTTCTGAGATGCTATGAAGGCAATAGGTCCCTTTCTGATACCTCTAGTATCTAGCATTCTATTCCATTTCTCAAGCTGTCACAGACTAAATGAGGGGAGATACATCAATATATAGGAGTCGCCAGATGCTGCCATTTCAGATAACATTCAGTATTTTGTTGGCTGAATAAACACATAGCAGGATCTGGGGATGCAGCGTTATCTTTATGGCCATTGTTATGATGGAATTCCGTGGGGAGCTTTCACAGTCTCCAGCGAGTTGTTTATTAGATGGTATTTTGACTGGAACTATTTTCTATGGTTTCTGCTATCTCCACTGACAAAGAGGGAAACTTATAGTATTTGCACATTCTCACTGCTCAGAAATATGTGGCTGCCCTAAATTATGAACTTGAGTTTATGAGAAATGGAAAAATAAGATGTGATTAAACAGTCCTAAGGTTATTAAAAAATTAAGCTTGGCTTATTTGGAAGGGAGGTCTAAAATTAAAAATGAAGACATTGAGTAGAAATGTGGCCTGAGTCAATGGTAGCAGCATCATTCCTGGTGTCTGGATGTCAGCAAATACTGACAAATACTGAGGACTAGCTGCAATTCATTTGATTAATATAATAAATATAGTTTCTAATTATCTGATAAAAGACATGTAGGTCATAGTTACCCCCCGTATAAAATCACCTGTGGAGATGATTAATATCCAAATATTCAGTCCTACCCAAGATCTATCAAACCAAAATAACTGGGTCAAATCTTGGCAAGTGTGATTTGACAAAGATGCACAGTGATTCTAATGATCATCTCACATTGTGAATCCTGAGGCTGACCCTTCCTTCAAAACTCAGAGCAGGGGAACCTTGCTAACCACTGGTTTGGTTTTGATGCTCTGCTGCCTTTATCACCATATTTGTTTCTCCAACTGCAGAGGAAGGGAGTTTCCCTTGCACACCACCCACACCCACTAGAGTGTAAGCCCTGCAGAGGCAGGGAGCAGGGCTCAGTCAACTGTGGATCATCAAAGCTTATTCCTTATCAGACTGTATTGCAGGATGTAAATAATGACGTTACACTACTTTAAAATAAGCATTTTGTGAGTCACCTAACAATCTTGTAAGGTCGATGTTTTAAAAGCTTTCATTTCACAGATGAGGAAATTGAGTAAATGTGAGTTTAAGTCTCTCTCCCTCATGTTTTTTCCACAAAGTTCATAGTCCAGCAATCCACAAGCCATGGGGATTTTTTTACATAGGCTAATATTTTTCCTGAGGCTAGAAGTGTGGGCAGCTCCTTGATGTGACTCAACTTTTTTTCTGGATGCCTAGAGAAAGTTTTGGAGAACCCATTGGTTAAGACATGATGGTTTAGCCATAACTTTCTAGTCAGTGTGTAGGCGAGCAGTTCAAGGACACCTCACATTTTCTTATAACCAGCTTGTACTGCAGAGGTACCACCAAGTAGAGGCACCACAGAGAGGGAAAAATGTAACAAACCTTGCCTGATGCCATGTTGAATGTAGGACCATTGTCTATTGGAGGGTCGCTTGGCCTGTCTCATTGCATGTTCCTGGGGTGACCTGTACTTGTAATGTAGGGAGAAGAATGAGATGTTTAGGAGCGTGGACTGATTTAAAAGATTTCTGTTTGTTCCATCTTTTTCTGTATAAAATAATATTTTGCTCTTAAATTTATTTGTTGAATAGATGGACTGTGGATTTGGGCAAACCTGCACTCAAATCCCAACTCGGCTGTTTCTAGGCTGTGGGATCTTAGAGACAATTTAGTTCATTTCTCCAGGCTTCTGTGTCTTCGTCCATAACATGAAGTTGATAAGAGTTACCTGTCTGGTTGTTTCACTGTTAATTCAATCACTTAAGTCATGCGCTCGAGTCAGTTTGTGCTGATTTTGAGGCGCAAATGTTAAGCTATTGATAGCTTGAAATTGGTTATGGTGGAAGAAATTACACCACAGAAGTTGGCAGGTAACATTCTTCCCTCTGCCCTACAGAACTGACTGACCAATGTACCACTGGACTTAAGGCACAGAAACAGTGCTAGCTAGTGGTATTTACCACCCGAGATGACAATGGGGTGGTGCTTTCCTAGATAAACAGCAGTAGGGCTATCATTTGTTTGTGTGGGTTGATAAGGAATGCCTTTGCTTATGAAACTGCATTTAACATATACTTATGACAAAGGAAAATGTGCTTAATGTTCCAGAAACTAAGTCCTGGCAAAGAGGAAACCAGTCAATTGAGAAATTTGATGTGAGTTAAGTTTCTATGATAGTCTTTGTTGACCTGGATGCCAGACTATAAAACTAGCACAAGAGGCCTGCCCGTTTTGTAATTTATTTCTACTTGCTTATGGTCTCCTAAATTTGCAATTTTGATTATTTTTGGTACATACAGCACTAACTTAAACAATGAAAGTGATGAGTAGCAGATACTATAGATGTCCTTCTTGTTGGTCTTATGAACACCGAGTAGTCAGCACTGACTTTGTATATTTAAATTCTTGTGCCATCAGTGCTAAATATTTTTTGTTAACATCTTCTTGTTGTTGTTGAACTGAGGGATTTTCTCCACACAATACAGTTATTCTATAATTTTGCCTCTGCTAGGTTTCTCTAATTCACGTGAGACCATTGTGATGATGACTTCCTAGTACTCAATGGAAGGAAACTATATTTATTATGATCATATGTCCCAGGTTTTCCAAGACAGTTCCAATTTTATGATAGTTTTATAATTTTATTCATTTCAATTAAGAAGATTTATTACATGTCAAGCAATCATTATCTAATTTTATATTGCTTTAAGACTTTAACATGAATGAACTAATATATTATAAAAATAGTATAATTTCTTAACACAAAAAGTAGACAAATAATTTATATGAAAAATCATATAAAGGTGTGATATCCAATTCACATTTAGCTGTACATTTAATAACCCTCAATGATCGAAAAGAACAAAATTACTCAATATTAACTTGGCAAATTCAGAACATATAATCACCAAGCATGACCTTGAGTTTAGTAATGGAAGGCAATCAGTGTGGCATATATTCATGCATGAACTGCTATGTAATACTTATCACAGGATTCAGCTTGATAACCCCGTCAGAAAAAGAACTAAAGCAAATTGTCACATAGGTACTTTATTTTAGGAAAGTCAAACCGCACACCTCTCATTAGAGGAAAACAACCAAAAAGGATTGATTTTAATTGATATAAATAATCTATAGGAAACATGGAGACTTTTGAAGAAACACCTTTTTTCCTCTGTAGGCTAGGAAGTCTGTGAGATTGGAAAACAGAAGTTTTATCTTACTAACTAGAGGAGGAAAGGAGGCATTCACAGAAGGGAAAATGGTACTTTGCCCAATGGGAAGAGAAGAGAGGAGTGAACACAATATAGTAGATAGTTGAGGTTACGAGGGAGGAAGTTAACATTATTTTGAGCACAGCTAGTTTCCAAAGACTATACGAGTGGCTTTGGATATATTTTTAAATGTTGATTCTCAGAACATATCTTGCAAAGGCAGATAATATCCCCAACAGTCACGATTGCCTAAGTTGTGGAACCAGAACTTGAATTGAATTTAGGTCTGTCAGATTTCAAAGCCCACACTCTTTCCAAGATACCATCCTGCCTCCCAGCCACTTACTGGACCTCTGTGGCAGGTTCCTTGCAGGCAATTTCTCATTTTAGACTCAGGAAAACAGTGAAGATATTTTTTACAGACAAGCCTGTTTCATTTATATAATATCACAATTTTAATTCTCAAAGGCTCTTTCCTGTTACCTGAATGTTCCTTTATAAGACTTTGATTTTTTAAAGATAAAACCAATACCACACATAAAAAGCACAGTGAAAAAGAACATAGCAAAGAAAAACGGAACGAACTGCATTTTAGAATGGTGCTTTCAGCTGGCTGATCTTAATAATGAACTTATACCTCGGTGAATCCTGTGGCCTAAGCTGTGGCTTCAAGCCTGGCCATGCCCCCAGATTAACCTAGGGAGCTTTGTAAGACCACAGATTCATGCGTCCCGTAGCTGGAGGTTCGACTTCCCTAACTCTAGAGTGAAGCCTACGAGTGTGTGGTTTCTTCAGTTCTCACTTAATTTCTGAGCCTACTTTTCTCATCTACAAAATAGGAATGAAGACACGAATCTTCCAGGATTGTTGTGATAGGTGACATAATGAGTATCAAGTGCCTGGTGGTCCTTGGCATACATCCATTGTAGGCGATAAATAGTGGATACTTACCCTACTGTTCAAAACATGGTCTTGGCTTTATGGAAATATGCATTTTTTTTTTTTTTTGTAATTTGTAGGCAGTAAATGCTCCCTATATTCCTCCTAAATTTCCATTTGTCTTGAGTTTTTCCTTCTTGAGGGCAATCCTTTTACAAAGCTAGGATAAGTCTAATTGTCTCCAAGCAAACTGCATTTTGTTTGGGCGCTATAATGAAGTCATAAAAACATCATCTCTTTTTCAAAACTACTTGCTCTGAATCCACTGCACTGGCGAAGTGTGAAGTTACATCAAAATGAGTCACAGATACTAAGGAGCCATCCTCAGGAACCGTGACAGGCAGAAATCATGTTCTCCCCCATACTGTACGGATCACTCACCTCTCAGGTGTCAGTCCCAGGTCCTCATGCCAAACCTCAGATGAGGAATCCCTGCACGGTGCCATCTGTACAGATGCCCAAATAGCCTTGAGGGTTTGCACCTCTGAATCTGCAGTTAACTCTCTTCTTGGGCCTAAAGATGGAATTTTCTCTTTTTTTAATTTAAATTTTATCAAATACCATCCATATGTGGTTTTAAAAGTCAAATATCACTAAAGGGTTTAAAATGTAAAAGCAAGCATCCCCTGACCTTCTCCTTTCCCAGGGGCCCAGAACCCACTTCTGCTATTTTGGGCACTGCTTTCAATACTTACCTCCCAATTCTAAATAATATTATATATAACTTTTATATTTTTAAAATTTTAGACATCATATATGTGGACTCCTTTTTTTTTTTAAATGGAAGATAAACATTTAGCTCTTTTAGACATCTTCCTGACCTTCTCCCCAGACTTTTAATAAGTTTATATGGTGATTTTTGAATATTCAGTGTTTACATCACTATAACTTGTTCACAGATGATTATGATTCCTTTCTTGTACGATATTTGTTTTCTATATTGACTTGCTTGGCTATTTCTCCATCACCGACTCCCCTCCAAATTTTGCAGTCAATCAATAAAACTCCTTTCTATAATTAAAGACATGAGTTGCATATTTTTCTTGGATTTCTCAGCTCTGGAATTTATCCTCTTGGAGCTCAGCGGCATCTGGGTCCTGTAGGCGTGAAGCACTCTTGTCATATTGGACTCCCCTCTGTAAGCACTTGGAGAATTCTACTTACTTCTTCTCCAAACTTCACCTTCTGCCTCTTAGATCTTTTTCTTAGTTTACTCTCTGGTGTTGGTATAACTCATTGAATTTTTCTCAGCTTTCTGAGAAAAATCTATGTGGGAAACAATCTTTTCAGAACTGCAGTTCTGAAACTATCTTTTATCTGTCCTTGAGTGATGCTTTACCTAAACTGAAATTTCAATTTGAAACTGTTTTTTCTTCAGAATTTGAAGAAATTGCTCCATTGTCTACATGCTTCCAGTGTTGCTGTGGAGAAGTATAATATTATTTTGATCCATAATTATTTTGGTTTTTAAAAATTATTATAATCTCTAGAAGCCTTTAGAGTCTTAGTTTGGTGGTCTGATGTAAGTTCTTTTTTTTTTTAATTTTTAAACTATTTATGCTAGACACTTGATGGAGTCATTCAATCTGGAAATTCTTATCCTTACATCATCTTGTGAATTATTTTGTATTTTTCTTTGCCAATTACTTTTCCACCATTTTCTCCAGCTTCTCTTTCTTGGATGTCCTACTATATGGATGTTGGACCTCTCTGGTTTTTTTTAATTAATTAATTTTGTTAATTTTTTTAAATTATTTTTAATTTTTAAGTTATTTATATGGACCTCTCTGTTTGATCATCTAATTGCTTTATATATTTTTATCCTATTTCTTTTTACTTTTTTTTCAGATGAAAAATGTAAATTTTATTTTATTTTTTAAATAATTTTTTATTGTTATGTTAATCACCATACATTACATCGTTAGTTTTTGATGTAGTGTTCCATGATTCATTGTTTGTGCATAACACCCAGTGCTCCACGTAGAATGTGCCCTCTTTAATACCCATCACCAGGCTAACCAATCCCCCCACCCCCCCTCTAGAACCCTCAGTTTGTTTTTCAGAGTCCATCATCTCTAATGGTTTGTCTCCCCCTCTGACTTACTCCCCTTCATTCTTCCCCTCCTGCTATCTTCTTCTTTTTTTTTTCTTAACATATATTGCATTATTTGTTTCAGAAGTACAGATCCATGATTCATCAGTCTTGTACAATTCACAGCACTCACCATAGCACATACCCTCCCCAATGTCTATCACCCAGCCACCCCATCCCTCCCACCCCCCACCACTCCAGCAACTCTCAGTTTGTTTCCTGAGACTAAGAATTCCTCATATCAGTGAGGTCATATGATCCATGTCTTTCTCTGACTGACTTATTTCACTCAGCATAACACCCTCCAGTTCCATCCACGTCGTTGCAAATGGCAAGATCTCATTCCTTTTGATAGCTGCATAATATTCCATTGTGTATATGTACCACATCTTCTTTATCCATTCATCTGTCGATGGACATCTTGGCTCTTTCCACAGTTTGGCTATTGTGGACATTGCTGCTATAAACATTGGGGTGCACATACCCTTTCGGATCCCTACATTTGTATCTTAGTGGTAAATACCCAGTAGTGCAATTGCTGGATCGTATGGTAGCTCTATTTTCAACTGTTTGAGGAACCTCCATACTGTTTTCCAGAGGGGTTGCACCAGCTTGCATTCCCACCAACAGTGTAGGAGGGTTCCCCTTTCTCCGCATCCCCGCCAACATCTGTCGCCTGACTTGTTAATTTTAGCCATTCTGACTGGTGTGAGCTGGTATCTCATTGAGGTTTTGATTTGGATTTCCCTGATGCCGAGCGATGTTGAGCACTTTTTCATGTGTCTGTTGGCCATTTGGATGTCTTCTTTGGAAAAATGTCTGTTCATGTCTTCTGCCCGTTTCTTGATTGGATTATTTGTTCTTTGGGTGTTGAGTTTGATAAGTTCTTTATAGATTTTGGATACTAGCCCTTTATCTGATATGTCATTTGCAAATATTTTCTCCCATTCTGTCGGTTGTCTTTTGGTTTTGTGGACTGTTTCTTTTGCTGTGCAAAAGCTTTTTATCTTGATGAAATCCCAATAATTCGTTTTTGCCCAGGCTTCCCTTGCCTTTGGTGATGTTTCTAGGAAGAAGTTGCTGCGGCTGAGGTGGAAGAGGTTGCTGCCTGTGTTCTCCTTTAGGATTTTGATGGACTCCTGTCTCACGTTTAGGTCTTTCAAACATTTGGAGTCTATTTTTGTGTGTGGTGTAAGGAAATGGTCCAGTTTCATTCTTCTGCATGTGGCTGTCCAATTTTCCCAACACCATTTGTTGAAGAGACTGTCTTTTTTCCATTGGACATTCTTTCCTGCTTTGTCAAAGATTAGTTGACCATAGAGTTAAGGGTCCATTTCTGGGCTCTCTATTCTGTTCCATTGATCTATGTGTCTGTTTTTGTGCCAGTACCATACTGTCTTGATGATGACAGCTTTGTAATAGAGCTGGAAGTCCGGAATTGTGATGCCACCAGCTTTGCTTTTCTTTTTCAATATTCCTCTGGCTATTCGGGGTCTCTTCTGGTTCCATACAAATTTTAGGATTATTTGTTCCATTTCTTTGAAAAAGGTACATGGTATTTTGATGGGGATTGCATTGAATGTGTAGATTGCTCTAGGTAGCACTGACATCTTCACAATGTTTGTTCTTCCAATCCATGAGCATGGAACGTTTTTCCATTTCTTTGTGTCTTCTTCAATTTCTTTCATGAGTATTTTATAGTTTTCTGAGTACAGATCCTTTGCTTCTTTGGTTAAATTTATTCCTAGGTATCTTAGGGTTTTGGGTGCAATTGTAAATGGGATCGACTCCTTGATTTGTCTCTCTTCTGTCTTGCTGTTGGTGTATAGCAATGCCCCTGATTTCTGTGCATTGATTTTATATCCTGCCACTTTACTGAATTCCTGTATGAGTTCTAGCAGTTTTGGGGTGGAGTCTTTTGGGTTTTCCACATACAGTATCATATCATCTGCAAAGAGTGAGAGTTTGACTTCCTCTTTGCCGATTTGGATGCCTTTGGTTTCTTTTTGTTGTCTGATTGCTGTGGCTAGGACTTCTAATACTATGTTGAATAGCAGTGGTGAGAGTGGACATCCCTGCCGCGTTCCTGACCTTAGGGGAAAAGCTCTCAGCTCTTCCCCATTGAGAATGATATTCGCTGTAGGTTTTCCATAGATGGCTTTTATGATATTGAGGTATGTACCCTCTATCCCTATACTCTGAAGAGTTTTGATCAAGAAAGGATGCTGTACTTTGTCAAATGCTTTCTCTGCATCTATTGAGAGGATCATATGATTCTTGTTCTTTCTTTTGTTAATGTATTGTATCACGTTGATTGATTTGCGGATGTTGAACCATCCTTGCAGCCCAGGGATAAATCCCACTTGGTCATGGTGAATAATCCTTTTAATGTACTCTTGGATCCTATTGGTTGGTATTTTGGTGAGAATTTTTGCATCCATTTTCATCAAGGATATTGGTCTGTAATTCTCCTTTTTGATGGGGTCTTTGTCTGGTTTTGGGATCAAGGTAATGATGGCCTCATAAAATGAGTTTGGAAGTTTTCCTTCCATTTCTATTTTTTGGAACAGTTTCAGGAGAATAGGTATTAATTCTTCTTTAACTGTCTGATAGAATTCCCCTGGGAAGCCATCTGGCCCTGGGCTTTTGTTTGTTGGGAAATTTTTGATGACTGCTTCAATTTCCTTAGTGGTTATAGGTCTGTTCAGGTTTTCTATTTCTTCCTGGTTCAATTTTGGTAGTTGATACATCTCTAGGAATGCACCCATTTCTTCCAGGTTATCTAATTTGCTGGCATAGAGTTGCTCGTAATATGTTCTTATAATTGTTTCTATTTCTTTGGTGTTGGTTGTGATCTCTCCTCTTTCATTCATGATTTTGTTGATTTGGGTCATTTCTCTTTTCTTTTTGATAAGTCTGGCCAGGGGTTTATCAATCTTGTTAATTCTTTCAAAGAACCAACTCCTAGTTTCGTTGATCTGTTCTACTGTTCTTTTGGTTTCTAGTTCATTGATTTCTGCTCTGATCTTTATGATTTCTCTTCTCCTGCTGGGTTTAGGCTTTATTTGCTGTTCTTTCTCCAGCTCCTTTAGGTGTAGGGTTAGGTTGTGTATTTGAGACCTTTCTTGTTCCTTGAGAAAGGCTTGTATTGCTATATACTTTCCTCTCAGGACTGCCTTTGCTGTATCCCAAAGATTTTGAACAGTTGTGTTTTCATTTTCATTGGTTTCCATGAATTTTTTAAATTCTTCTTTAATTTCCTGGTTGACCCATTCATTCTTTAGTAGGATGCTCTTTAGCCTCCATGTATTTGAGTTCTTTCCGACTTTCCTCTTGTGATTGAGTTCTAGTTTCAAAGCATTGTGGTCTGAATATATGCAGGGAATAATCCCAATCTTTTGGTCCAAGTTGAGACCTGATTTGTGACCTAGGATGTGATCCATTCTGGAGAATGTTCCATGGGCACTAGAGAAGAATGTATTCTGTTGCTTTGGGATGGAAGGTTCTGAATATGTCTGTAAAGTCCATTTGGTCCAGTGTGTCATTTAAAGTCTTTATTTCCTTGTTGATCTTTTGCTTAGATGATCTGTCCATTTCAGTTAGGGGGGGTGTTAAAGTCCCCCAGTATTTTTGTATTGTTGTCAATGTGTTTCTTTGCTTTTGTTATTAATTGCCTTAAATAAGTGGGTGCTCCCACGTTAGGGGCATAGATATTTACAATTGTTAGATCTTCTTGTTGGATAGACCCTTTAAGTAGGATATAGTGTCCTTCCTCATCTCTTATTACAGTCTTTGTTTTAAAATCTAGTTTGTCTGATATAAGGATTGCCACCCCAGCTTTCTTTTGGTGTCCATTAGCATGGTAAATGGTCTTCCACCCCCTCACTTTCAATCTGGGGGCGTCTTTGGGTCTAAAACGAGTCTCTTGCATACAGCGTATCAATGGGTCTTGTTTTTTAATGCACTCTGATAGCCTGTGTCTTTTGATTGGGGCATTGAGCCCATTTACATTCAGGGTAACTATTGAAAGGTATGAATTTAGTGCCATTGTATTGCCTGTAAGGTGACACTGACTGTATATTGTCTGTGTTCCTTTCTGATCTATGCTGCTTTTAGGCTCTCTTTTTGGTTAGAGGACCTCTTTCAATATTTCTTGTAGGGCTGGTTTTGTGTTTGCAAATTCCTTTAGTTTTTGTTTGTCCTGGAGGCTTTTTATCTCTACTTCTATTTTCAATGATAGCCTAGCTGGATATAGTATTCTTGGATGCATATTTTTCTCTTTTAGTGCTCTGAAGATATCATGCCAGTCCTTTCTGGCCTACCAGGTCTCTGTGGATAGGTCTGTTGCCAATCTAATGTTTCTACCATTGTAGGTTACATATCTCTTCTGCCGAGCTGCTTTCAGGATTTTGTCTTTGTCTCTGAGACTCGTAAGTTTTACTGTTAGATGTCGGGGTGTTGACCTATTTTTATTGATTTTGAGAGGGGTTCTCTGTGCCTCCTGATGCCTGTTTGATGCCTGTTTCCTTCCCCACATTAGGGAAGTTCTCTGCTATTATTTGCTCCAATATACCTTCTGTCCCTCTCTCTCTTTCTTCTTCTTCTGGGATCCCAATTATTCTAATGTTGTTTCGTCTTATCGTATCGCTTATCTCTTGAATTCTGCCCTCGTGATCCTGTAGTTGTATATCTCTCTTTTTCTCAGCCTCTTTATTTTCCATCATTTGGTCTTCTATATCGCTGATTCTCTCTTCTGCCTCATTTATCCTAGCAGTTAGTGCCCCCATTTTTTATTGCACCTCATTAATAGCCTTTTGGATTTCGACTTGGTTAGATTTTAGTTCTTTTATTTCTCCAGAAAGAGTTTCTCTAATAACTTCCACACTTTTTTCAAGCCCAGCTAGTATCTTTAAAGTCATGATTCTGAACTCTAGGTCCGACATCATACTAATGTCCGTATTGAGTAGGTCCCTGGCAGACGGCACTACCTCTTGATCTTTTTGCTGAGGTGATTTTTTTCGTCTTGTCATTTTGTCCAGAGGAGAACAGATGAATGAGAGAACAGAATGCTAACAGGTTAACAATGTCTCCAGCAAATATACTCTATACAAATCAGAAAAGACCTGAAACCAGGGGACAAGAAAGGGAAAGAAAGAAGAGAAGAAAAAAAAGGAAAAAGAAAAAGATAAAAACAAACAAAAACAGAACAAAACAAAACAAAAAAAACCAGAATATGATCAAATAAGATCAGGCTAGTGCATAGATCAGTGCCACACGCTAGCTTTTGGGCATATTTTGGTCTGTTAGAAGAAAGTGCCTCCTAAAATTTTAAAGGAAGAAAGACTTATATGTACAAAATAAGGGTTGATACAATGAAGGGATGGCAGATGACTGTAAAGATGAAAATTGTAAAAGATTTTATAAAAGGAATTGATAAGATAAGAAGTTGTTTTTAAAAAGAAAGAAGATTTAAAAAGAAAAAGAAAAAAGAAAAAAAAGAAAACAAAAGGGAGAGAATGTGATCAGGCAGGAGAATAGAACAAAGCCATACACTAGTGATGTAGGGTATATTTTGATCTGTTAGAAGAAATTGTATCTCAAAATTTTAAAGAGAGAACAACTTATATATATATATATATGCCAAAAATAATGGTAACTACTATGAAGGGATAAAAATATGACTCTAAAAATGAAAAATAAAAAATATTTTTTTTGAAAAGGGATTGATAAGATGTTGTTTGAAAAAGGGAAAAAGAAAAATTAAAAAAAAACAGTTAAAAAAACAAACTTTGAAAAACTAATGAATTATGTTAAAAAGCCATGAATTCTATGTGCAGTATTCCCCTAGCGCTGGAGTTCTCCCGTTCTCCTTGATCGGTAAACTTGGTCTTGGCTTGCGGGCTGTTTGTGCTGATCTTCTGGGGGAGGGGCCTGTTGCCGTGGTTCCCAAATGTCTTTGCCGGAGGCGGAATTGCCCCGCCCTTGTGAGTCCGGGCTAAGCAAGCTGCTCGGGATTGCTCTCAGGAGCTTTTGTTCCCTGCAAGCTCTCGGTACAGCTTTGGAGGACCAGGGTGAAAATGGTGGCCTCCCAATCTCCGCCCTGAGGAGCCGAGAACTCGGGGCCCCGCTCCTCAGTGCGCCCCCAGAGAAAAGCAGTCACTCCCGTGTCCCCGGTCTCCGGCCGCACTCCGTGCTCACCCGGCCTGTGACCGAGCGTTTGTCTTTGGCACCCGACCTGGCGTGGAGTCTCCAAACCCAGCAGATCTCTGCAGTGTGCTCCCGTGCCGCTCCTCCCCGGGGAGGAAGGGGAGTCTCCCCGGCTCTGCCGCTTGTTGGGTCCCTGCTGGAGGAGCAGTGGCCCGACTGGGCCGCGGATCACAGTTTATGGCCACCCCGAGCTGAGAGCCCGCGTCTCGGCTCCGTCTCTGCAGCCGGCTTCCCCGCTCCGATCCCTGGGAGCTCTGCCGCACTCAGGCACCCCCGGTCTTTCTGTGACCCCGAGGGTCCTGAGACCACACTGTCCCGCGAGGGTTCCACCCCCCGCTTAGCCACTGGAGCAATGTCCCTCCGCGGAGCCGACTTCGAAAAGTTCCGATTTTGTGCTCCGCGGCTCTAGCACTTACCAGAAGCGGCCGACGGAGGCCCACTCCCCGCCGTCTATCCTCCCGAATATCGCCTCGGATTCACTTCTCCGCACGTCCTACCTTCCAGTAAGTGGTCGCTTTTCTGTTCAGAGAGTTGTTGCTACTCTTTTCTTCGATCTCCTGTTGAGTTCGTAGGTGTTCAGAATGGTTTGATCCCTATTCAGCTGAATTCCTGAGACCAGAGGAAATCCAGGTCTCCTACTCCTCTGCCATCTTGCTCCGCCCCCTTCCTTTTACTTTTTCTTTTAGTTTTATTTTATAGGAAATTGCTTCAACTTACCTTACATTTGATAAATTTTTAAAATATAATATAATCATTTTAATTCCTAGGAGCTCTTTGTTATTCTTACAATTACCCTTTTCTAAAGCAGCTGATTTTTATTTCAGTGATGTATTCTTTTGTCTCTCTGAGCATATACATATATTTTGAAGTTTTTCCTACTTCCTGTCTAGTCTCCTTTTCTCCAAGTTTCTTTTCTTGATTTGTTTCTTTTTATTCCCTGTCTTTTGTGTTAGAAGCTTTCTTCCAATGGTTGGTGGTCTTTAGTTATCCTATAGAAAGTGTATTAGAAGCTATGTATACTGGGGTAAAGTTGTTATCCGGTGGGCATCACTATGGGGTGATTATGATAAGGAAAATCTATGTCCTAAGATGGCCGACCGAGCCAGCGAGAAAGTCCCAGTCCTTGCCCCGGGGCTCTTCCAGGTTCTTCTCCCTGCTCTGCTTCCTGTGTGGACCAATCCAGGTTCTTCTCCCTGCCCTGCTTTGCACACACGCCAAAAGTGCCAAGTATGTGAAAGTAGATGTGTATAGATGGCCCCTTTGTGTGTGCTCGGGGCTCAGACCTTTGGAGACCACTCTCCTCTGAGCTCGCGGCATTAAATAAACCTCCTGTCCTCCAAGATCTCCGGGTGCCACTTGGTTTTTCCATCGGACGATCCAGTCCAGGTTCTGTAACAATTAGACAGCACTTGGCTATTTTGTTGTGGATGGCCAAATACCATTATCTTTAGGAATTTCTCCAGGGCTAGTTGCTTTACCCAAAGAAGACTCTTCTATTCAGTCTGCCAGTATAAACCTGGGTGACTGTGGGTTCTAAGGACACACAGGGCTGGGAACCTCACCATCTAGTACGATGAATTTCATGCAAGTCCCCTTGTTTTCAGTCCATTGCTTCACTTCTCGACCCTATCTGTATCTAGCATCTGGAGTCCAGAAGACCTCTAGCCTACCTTCCTCAAGAGTACATGTCTTGTCTCCTGCTAGGTTGGAGAGAGAGGGAGAAGAAGTTGCCTAGAAAATTGGCATTGGAGAGAGGATCTGGGGGTCTAAGTGCTCCTCACACAGACTTTCGTTCTGCTGGCTGTTTCCAGCCTCACGCCTCACTCCCTCCTTCCCTTTGCCTGGTGTCTACACTTTCTGTTGTACTTGTAACTTGTTTTCTGATGGTTTCCCTTTCCCCAGGCCCTTTATTTTCTCTACTCTGCTGAATTGGCTATCAGTCTTTTATCTGCTTTCTATCTTCCAAAATAGCCTTTTTTGTGTGTGTGTGTGTTTTCAGTGTTTCCTCTGTGCAAACTTTCATTTTAACTATTTGAACTACTTAGAACCTAGGTTGTACAGATTGTCTTCTTGCTAAAACTTCACTCTGGCTGTGGGCTTGCTCAGCACTTGTGAACACTTTGTGTGGCCCAAACTCCACATGACTATGGGTTTTGGGTGGTGGAAGAGGAATGGAAAATTGCAAAGTGCCTCCTGGCTCCTGTCTGCATCAGTGGGCTAGAGGCTGGGGATGATGCCACAGAGAGACAGTGTTTTCTCCTCCCTTCCCATTTTTATCTATTTTGTTTGAAGGTAGAAGGAGAAAAAAAAAATTCTCAATCATTCAAACGATTGAATCAAGACCTCTGGGATAGAAATGGGGTGGTTGTATGAGCCTGTGCTTTCTTGCTTTCCTGAGACCTAGGGGGCACATCTCTCACAGGTCCAAGACTGTTCTGCTCCCCAAGAACCCTCACTGGGCCTGGCTTCACACTGACTGTTGGATGGCTCATAGCTTCTTTCAGCTCAAAATAAACTAATTTAATAGGATTATCTTCAATCTTCATGTCTTCTCCAGCCAACCTATTTTTCAAACCAGAAGTCAATCCAGACTGTCTCTTCCTCATTCTCTGAATGCTGTTAGCCAGTCAATAAATCCCTATTCTGAGTTCACTTACGTCTCTCCCTGTCCCCGCCACCTCCATTCATGTCTACTAACCTCAAAATATGGCCTTATTTGGAAATAGGGTCTTTGCGGAACAATTGGTTAAATTAAGACGAGTTCATACTGGATTAAGGTGGGCCCTAATCCCATGACTGGTGTCCTTATAAGAGAGATTTAGAGAAACACAGAGACACACGGAGGGAAGAAGACCATGTGACAACAGAGGCAGAGATTGGAGTGACCCAGCCATAAACCCAAGATGTCAAGGATTGCCCGCCACCACCAGCAATTGGCTCTTGGCAAGGGAGGATTCTTCTCTGAGAGCCTTCAGAGTGAGCATGGCCTTGCTGACACCTTGACTTTGGACTTCTGGCCTCCAGAACTGTGGCAGCATAAATTTTGATTATTTTAAGCTACTCAGTTTGAGGTACTTTGTTACAGGGGCCCTAGGAAATAATACCATCTCATTGATTCTACTTCTTTAATTTTCCCCCTATTGATCCCTTTACAGGCCAAGCATAATGGCTTTAGTTAAAGCCCTGTCCTTCCTGAGCTGGATTACTGCAATGGAAATTTATTTATTTATTCCAAAGTTGCTCTTGCTGTATCCTCCCATGCAGATACACCGCCCTCTTCGTTCATGGATTTTTTAATGTTTTGGTACTCTCAATATGGGCCCTCTTTAGAGTGTAAGCTTTCAGTAGTGTTTATGTCCAGCAACTTTTATAAATTTAGCTGATTTCCAGATAGACTCAGGCATCAGGGACCAGTGTGGAACCCTGAAGAGTCACTGGAGATCCTGTTGTCACCATCACCAATGGAAATGGAAGGTTTAGGATTAGTCATATTTAATATTCTTTCTCATTCTGACATCTTAGGACCTTGTGATCTTAAATCTGCCCCAAAGCCACATTTGGGGTGTACTTATGACACATGGCACATAAGTCACATCTGCTGGAGTAGGATCGAAGGAGCCAGAAGCCCCAGAGCATGTGTCAGGGATGGGTGGTGAGGTTCCTGGCAGTTCTGCACACTTTGCCTCATCTGCCAAAGGAAGAGAGTTAAACCCAATGATCTCTGCAGACCCTCCAAGCTCCAGCCTCAGAGGAACATAACGACAAAAGCGGATGAGAGTCATAGTCGTGTTTTTGAGGACCCATGTGTACACACGGGTGATCACGTTTAACTGCTTGGCTCTATGTTGTCTCACCAGGTAGTAGTAATTCCACTGGACTGGTGGTTGGCAGCCAGCGTAAGATTTGCCGAAATTGCCCTGTGAGTGAAAGTAGCTCCTTTTAGGAAGGTAAAATGCCTATCCTGTGAAGAATGAAGATAAATCTTTAGTCTTTTACTACCTAACTTAGGTAACAACTGTCATAACCAACATTAACTGAGTGATAATACGGATGAGTAGTGCACTAAGGGATTTACTTGTCTTTCTTCAAGTTAATCCTATCAGAATTTGTCACTTAATATAAATGTAGTTTGAGGTTGTTGTTTTTTTTTTTTTTTGGCACAAGAAATACAAGAGTCCACAAAAAACACTCAGTCTCTCATCCTCCTGAAGCACTGTAATGATTATCTCCACTTTACAGAGGAGAAAACCAAGGTTTAGCAAGGTTATATAGCCTGCCTAAGATGATATTACCAGTAAATGGCAGAGACGGGACCAAACTCATATGGAATATAGGCACCTCACTGCCTAGCAAAAGTTTTGAGTGTCCAACTTCCTTATTTAACAGAGGAATTGGCAAAATGTTTGTTTCTGTACCATGGATGTCAGTGGCTGTTCTTAATGATCGATATTCAAGGTGACTTTCCAGTATTTTCATAGATTTCCAATATGCTTCCAATCGAGGAGGCACAGCTATTCCTATTTAGATTGAGGGGATGGAGAGTTCGAGCCCAGCACCAAAGGCGCAGAGAAAGTCCACACTTTGCCTGCCCTTGCGTGAAACTCTATTTTCCCCAGTTTTCACTCCTTGTAGGCTACTGCTTGATGACTGTGGCCTAAAGTAATTCAGGCAGTGGACTGTAACTGTGGCCAGTGCTCTGCTCAGATTGTTCCCTGGCCAGTGAGGTGGGACAGACGGCACATTCAGACTTAGCACATGCATCTGAATCAGTAGCTGTGTCCCGGAAGGAAAGTACAATTGCTTTATGTGTCAAGGCAACAATGTCTTGGAATTGCTGAAGGAATTATAATTATGCTTGCTTGTTTCCCCAGAATCAAACAGTGAGGGAAGGGAAGGCGGCTTTGCTGAGCACACATTATTCTTTTTCATTTATTTATGGCACAAAATGTACACCGGAAATAGCAATAGTGACCATTTCTTTTTTGATAACCTTAATTTGTTCTCATTTGAAGCCTTAAAATTTATGAATGGTGTTAATGGAAATCTTTTAGTGTAACTATGTAGGTGCCGTGTTTTTAACCTCTTACCCCCAACTCTGTGAGGGGAAATTCGTCTTGCAAAGCTTTTACAAGAAGTACATTTCACGTGAGCACGAATCTCCCATTTTGTGTCTCTTTCCCCCATATTTTTACTCCACCTCTGCTGGCCAGTATTGCATTAACGGCATTAGGATTTTTATTTTCCCGATCTAAGGGCAGAAGAATTGGACCCATTATATCTGGTAATTTATCAAACAGTTTCTCTATCACAAAGAACATTTTTTTTCTTCTCTCTGGGTTTCTGGCAGCTCATCTCACCCTGCCAGGGGGAGATTGAACACTTTAATCTTTTGAAGAGTTCACATCAGAAGATTTCACCACATGCCTCTAAGATTTCACCTCATGAGAAATTCCCCTTAAAATCTGTGGTTTTGCCTCTTCCCAGGACCTTTTGAATTCCATAATGGTGTCATGTGTTGGCTGTGGAGTTTGCTCGCTTTGAAGCAAATACAGATGCTTTTACTAGTCTCTTTTGAAAGAAAAAGGTTGGTGGTAATGTTAGGAGGAGGGTTGGAAATCCTTCAACAGCCAGAAGATGATCTTTGGATAATTCGGGATGCACCCTGGGGCATTCTTAATACCCCACCTCCTGAGGCCGGAGTAAATATTAACGCTCTGATTTCTGGTCTCTGGGAGAAATACCTGTAGTAGAGTAGGAGGTCCTCTCCCCTCAGCAACGCACAGCTCAGAGCATGTGAGGTTTCCTCTGAACTCGGGCTGCACGTTAGCACCTGCTGGGAAAATGTGGGGAAATACCAACACCTAGCCCCCATCCCCCACCTGGTCAATTAAATCACAACTCCTGATTTGGAGGCTAGGAACCAGAGACTCTCAGAGCTTCTTAAGCAATTCTAGTGTGCCCCTCGTGCTCATCCTGGGTCCTGGTGGGGGCGAGAGAGCTCTGGAGGGAAGTGGAAGGCTTAATCATCACACTCTGTCCATCTGCACCGGCTGCCCTGCCTGCGTTTTTTTCCCCTTTGCTCCTCAGACGTGTGGCAAGCAGCTGCCTAGAGCAAGGATGAAGTGGATGGCCAAGGGCAGCAACTCTCCTGGGCACGCTGAGTGCCCAGAGCCTGACAAATGGCATCGAAGCAACTGGTGGGCATGCTTCATGTGCATCACCTTTAAGAGGAGCGATCTAAGCAAACATCCTTAGGCTTTTTCTCCCATTTCCAGCAACGGACCTTCTGTCACAGGCCTGCCTTCCCTTGGCATTCCAAAGAACGTTCCCATTCAGGGCAGCACGTGGGGCCGGTCCTTTTTCCACGGTGATATTGACTTCCACTGCCCGTGGCACCTGCGCTGGGCTGGCTGGTTCCCTCAGGAGAGCTCCAGCGCCCAAACTTCTCTGACAGGGGTGCAAAGGAAACATGTTCCAAACAGAAAGTAAAGGCCAGAGGAGAAGGGGAGAAGGCAGATTTTCAGCTTTGCTGGGCTAGTGCTCCTAAATGAAATAAAGACAATTTTTTAAACTGAAAAATCAGGAAATTTAGTTGCTTTGATTAGACTGTTTGTCTCAGGTCTCACTGATTATTCCCAGGATTTGTGCAAATTTAGATTAGCGTGAAATGAAGAACTTCACGAGGCAGGAGAGGGATGCTGCACTTTGCAAGTCTTCTGTTTTATCCTGGGTCTTCCCAGAACGGCCCTCTCGACCACACATTCTGTTAGCGATTCTTCTTTTTTTTTTTTTTTTAAGATTTTATTTATTTGACAGAGAGAGACACAGAGAGAGAGGGAACACAAGCAGAGCGATTCTTCTTTACAAAAAAAACAATGTATCAAACAACAAAACTGTGTAGTTAAATATAGGCACGGACCTATGTGTCTTAAAAATGAATCCTTACTGTTTTAATGTTACAAAAGGGAAATAAATATGTTTATTACAGTAGAGTTAGCACATATTAATTAACAATAAAAAAATCCCACTATCACATCATCCAATTTAAAAGTCCTTGCTGACTTTTTCTCTTCCTCCATCCCTTGCAACCAAAATGGAATTTCATAGTGGCTGACTGTTTTACAACCCGCTTTTATTTTTTACTGAATATATGCACATATTTCTGTGTGTTTATTTAATATTACTTGAAGGTTGCATAGTAGTCCATAATGTGGATACATTTTAATTCATTTAAGTGAGGTCTACACATGGGCATTTAAGTTGTGTCTAATTTTTTTCTGTTTCATCTATGATATTCTGCAATAAATATACTTACCCAAACATTCAGACATATCCTATGATGTGCTGAAAATACCTTCTGGAGCTGCAGGGGGGTAAGAGCCCTGACTGTAGTGCTGGTGGATTTTCCGAGGTGGTTGTGCCCCTCTCCTACCTTGAACAGCTTCAAGCTGCCGGGGTGCTGACCCTGAATGCACAGCTGGGAGGCGTGAGGTGTGAGTGGATGGTTCTCACAAGCCGGCACAAGCAGGCTGCAGCACAACTGGGACCACCCGGGCTAAGATTTGAGGATAAATCCCTGAAAGTGGAGTTTCTGGGTCAAAGGGCATGGACACTGTAAAAGGTTTTTATGGGTTTTGTCGAGCTCTCCTCCAGAAAGATCAAAATTTCTAGCCCTGTCAGGAGCAGATGGGTGGGTTCGGAATCTTCTAATTTCCCCAGGGTCTCCTCTGTCCTGAGTCGGAAGGGACTCCCTCTGCAGGCAGTGAGAGAGGTCTGTCTCGGGGAATTTCTCAGGTCCGTAGGCCAGGCCACCGACCTCTTGGCCGCACATTCAAATATAAAAGGAAGAGCCGGCCTGAGTCTTCGAGGTGCCTCTTTGACCTCTGAGATTTTAGGAGAAGGTAAGTACAAAACAACAACAACAGCGATGCCGGGAGGGGATTCATAATAAGTACCAGACACAAGTGATGTAAAGGTTTGGAGGATGGAGAACAGGTGTGCAGGAGCCTGGTTAAGAAAGACTTCACGGCGGGGAGGACTCTTCCGAAAGAAAAGGTCTTCGCTGGTGTCTGGGCTGCTGGGTCCTCATCAACAGGCTTTCGATCACTGAAGTCGCGATTCTCAGCCTCCGCGGCCGACTGATGGAAGCGGGAGGCACTGAGGAGAAGCACGGCCCCGTTTGTCGGGAGGACACTGTGCAGGGCGGGCCTTGCCACCACCTGCACCCTTACGTGAGAGGCCAGCCCCGGAATGGGAGCCCCGCCCATGGTTCTGGCCAGTTTTTCTCAGCCGAGCCCCACCTCACTACCGTAGCTTGTCTCCCCTTTCCACGTTAGGGGTTAAAAAATCCAAATTGTAATGCGTATCTCCACTCCCGCCCCAAGAGCGGGGCCGGTGGACGGAGGTGTGCGGTGCCAATTGGATCTGCTGCTCTGTTCCTCGCCCGGGACCAGCCCTCCCACGGTGCGCTCGGGCTTGTACAACCCAAATATCAGGTAACATGAAGGCTTGCGTTCTGTGTGGAGAGCTGTCCCCCGAATTTACCGATGTTTGCGGCATCTGATCACTCCTGAGCCAGAGAAAGCCAGGAGGAGAATCTTTTATTTTTCCTGTTGACCTTTGAAAAGTAGCATCCTGTGACTTTCTCCATAAAGCCCCTGACCTTCAAGCAGCTAAATCTTCAACTTTTCCACAAATTATTGCACTTTTTCCCAATGTTTCCTTTAGTAGATAGGGAATGGCATGGGTGTTTGCTTTGGCCCCCAGGAGGGGAGCTGCAGGAGGGAGAGCGGCTGTCTGGAGGGCGAGGCCCTCCCTGCACAGCACCTTCCTTCCCCTGCCTGGGAGCCTAGGACGTTAACAGCCCACTGGGGATGCCTTCAAATGGACAGGAAACATTTTAGGGAACAAAATGGTTTTAAAAAACCATTCTCACACCAGATGAAATCTCAGATCTTGCAATTTTGTTTTGTCTTTTCCCCTCCTCGGCCGTTTCCCTTTGAAGTCTGAGGCGCCTTTCTTTGTGCAAATGCAGTTGTGACTGGTGGATTGTGGTTTATTTTAAGGCAAGAAAAAGAGTGGAGCAAAGACACGCCTCTTTTCACCCATTAGTAAAATTCGAGCACACGCAACCTTGTGCAGACATGCAGAGGACGATGCCGAGCATGGAGATGCTTGGGCTGGGGTCCCCGGGCCCTGCTGGGTGGGGGGCTCTGGGTCCGTGTTCTGGCACTGTGATGACAATGTAGGCTTGCAGATTTACATTCTCCTTTCGTTCCCAGGCCAGCTTGTTGCCCCCCACCTCAGTTCAGAGCTCTGTTCTTTTGGGTCTTAAGGATTATAGTCGACTCCATATTCATTTTCCTTAGAATCTGTATCTCTGACCAATCTTTTCTGCATACTGTAGCCAGAAAAATGCTGAAATGTCAAATCAACCTGATTACGTCCCTGTCTTCCCGTTTTGTACAGGATAAACTCTAAGTCCACTACTTACCCCTCGCAGTGTTTCTTAGTTAACTGCCATCTAGCCTTCCAGCCTTAACTCCCAGCTCTGTTTCTGGATCACTCACAGCCTCTAAAGTGATGCACTTACCAGGCAGCATCACGTTGCCAAGACCTAGAGCAAAGACCTTGTCTGCCAAGAAGTCTTTGTTGGAATGCCACCTGAGGGAACACTTCCTGCTTGGAATCAGATATCTTCTCATTTGTATCATTCATAGATTTTTTTAGGATCGATGGGGGCTTTTGCTATCTTTGTTCAATCTTCCAGCATTATAGATGAGGGAACTAAAGTTCGGGGATGAAGTGAATGACCCAAAGCCACCAATAATGACAAGACCAACTGCCATTTATTGATGGCTTTCCTATACTCCTGGCCAAGTGTTTAAAACATCTCACTGAATTAGCTCAACATGCTTACTCAATTACAGAGAACTGGAGGCCCAGAGAGGTTCAGTGACTCCCTAAGTCACTGGTTCAGCCAGCTTACCCAGACAGCCAGCACTGGGCCCAGCTCACGGCCCGCTGCCTGGCTCCAAGGCCTCCCTCACTCCGCCCTCCTGTGATGCATGTCATGGGATGCTTTGTTATATTTGTGGATTTACCTCATTGGTCCAGCTCCATTTGTAGGTTTCTGGGTAGCAGGGCACATGCTGTCCTTCTTACACTCCCGCCTCCAGGACGGGGCAGGGAACTGGCCAGTTCCATGCCCACATTGTGAGAAGTGTGAACACATTACATCCTGTTGACCTCATTGTACCTCTATGGCATAGATATTTTTATCTCCACTTAATCAATGAGGAAATTGATGCTTTAAAGATCCATAGTTCACCCTGGGTCACGCTTCGAGGCAGGACCAGGTTTTCAACTTACCTCTGGCTCTGAAATCCGTGTTTCCCTCCCACACAAGGCTTTGCTGATGTATACACCCTAAGAAGGGTAACATCATAGCATCACAAATCTGCAGGCATGGAATTGTGTCCAGTAATCCTTCTGTGCTGATGGGGTCAGAGGCCTGTGGGCTGGGCAGGTTTGGGAAGTCTTGTGTTACTTACTGTGAAATGATCCCCAAGCCTCCAGTTGACTAGACAAGAAAGGAGTGTTCACCAGGATCCAGGGTGGGATCAAGGAGGACAAGTCATGTCAAATTAGCCCCATTCATCTTGGGATAGCAGGTAGTGTTACCAGACGTATAGGCCAGTCTGGGAAATGACAGAAACACCATGTAACTAGAACTTTTCAGGGAGTTTAAAAAATTCCTAGAATAACCTTATAGACACATGAAGAAGTAAAGATCGGTAATGACTTCTAGAACTTTCTATAATTGTACCTCAAGTGAAATTGATTAATAGATTGAAGAGATATTGATGAGCAGATTGAAATAGTCTTAGCTAATTTACTATTTTCAATACTTTTAAAAAATATTTTATTTATTTATTTGAGAGAGAGACTGTGCAAGCGGCAGTATATGGGGAGGAGCAGAGGGAGAGACAGAATCTCAAGCAAATGCCCCTCTGAGCAGGGAGCCTGTCATGGGGTTCGATCTCACAACCCTGAGATCATGATTTGAGCCAAAATCAAGAGTTGGACACCCAACCAACTAAGCCACCCAGGTGCCCCTTAACACGTTTTTTTTTTTTTTTTTTTTTTTTTTTTTTTTTAGTAGTCTCCACACCCAGCATGGAACCCAGCCTGGGGCATGAACTCATGACCCTGAGATCAAGACCTGAGCTGAGATCAAGAGTTGGACACTTAACCGACTCAGCCAGCCAGGCGCCCCTGTTGTTTTCAACACTTTAATCAATAGCTTGGAGGAAGTACCAGAGGGTATGCCACGCTCTCTGGTGGGTGTAGGAGTTGACACTTTCCATACTTCCTCCTCCTTGGATGTCTCTCCTTTTTAGGGACCCTTGACAAAATTTCCTTATTTTTTTTGGCCACTGGCTTTTTTCAGTTTCTTATATGGGTTCTTTATCCTTAGCCTGTTTTTAGAGATAACCCAGGTTCTCAAGATTCTTTCTTGGGCACCCTTACCTCTCACTCATGGAGAGGCCCCCTGCTTCCATGGATTCACTTCGCATCTTTCAAAATGACAGCTCATGACTTGCAGACCCAGCTGAGGTTGGGTATCTCTGTTTTACTGTCCCACACATGCTTCATATTCTACCAAGCCCAAACTCAACCCTTTCTCTTCCCCCACAAACCCAGTCCTCCTCCTGAAGTCAGTGGGTAGACCTCTTCTTTGCCATTTGTCCTTGCCAAAAATTCCAGCCGAGACCTCTGGTTTCATTCTCTTTTCCCACTGTCACTTACAGCGTCTGTCATTTCTAAATTCCTAAATATGCCCATCCTCCCCCATCTCCATTGCTGTCACTGTCGCTCCTGCCAGCATCATGCCTCAGACGGTGGAAAGTTTCCTAAGTCATGACTTGTAACTGCTGCTCTGCATCTGGTCTTGCTCCCTTCATAACGTACTCGGGGGTGTAGCCAGAGTGGTCCTTTGAAAGTACCAATGCGGTCAGAGCACTGGGCGGAATATGTCAAGTCCGTTGTTTCTGTACGTCTTGCCCCCAGTTTCTGACAGAACTACTCTGCCTGCATGCTGTGCACCTGTTTACTCTTCCCTCAAGACTCCAGTGCCCTGGACACAACACTCCAGGACGGGAATTTTATTTACATCTGGAATAGGGCATGCTTTTTCTCATTTGGGGGGACACTGTGTATGTGGTTCCTTTTGCCTGAAATATCCTTCCCTCCACTGGTGTATGTAGATAGTTCCTGCTCACATTTTCTTTCTCATCTTAGATTTCCTTTCCTTCAAGAACCTCTGATGCTCCAAGCCTGACTTAGCTGTTCTTCTTATGTGCTCACCCAGCCATCACTTATATAGAGGTGGAATGACCCAAAAAGGGGGTATCCAAAGACTTATGGAAGAAATTTTACCCTTTGGGCTCAAATGCTCAGGGATATGCTGAGGTTTAGCAACGTTTGATGTATTTTGTTAACAAATAATATAAAGGACACAAACCTGGTGGGAAATCCACCTGATATCATCTTTCTGTGGGTAAAAGTGATGCACTCCCCAGAGACCCTCCTTGTGTTCCTAGACAAGCCTCACATGGGATTTTTGCCCGACTGTGCATCTCCTACACTTCCCAATGTTTTCCTTGCTTAACCGGACAGATTTCTACCAGAGCAAGCTAGCACTCAACCCAGCATTTAACTGCTCTGCTGTGGATAACAGTTGATTTTTTTGTGACATGCCCACAACTTTGATTCCGACAACTTTCCTCTTATGATTTTGTGTTGTTGTTTAATTACACGAATTATAAGGGATATGACCCTGGAATTTGGGAAGAAAATTAAAAATAATTTTAAAAAAGTTGGCGAATAAAGCTGACAGCTCATTTATCAATGCCAATTCGATTGCCTACTCATGGCTGGTAGGTGAAGAACTCCATTAATCAAATTTGTAACTTATGGTTGACATTTGAAGCAGTAAGGCATCATGTCTTTAATTTGTGAAAATATTACTAAGCTATTGCCTATTTGCCCATTTTCTTCTTGAGATTTTTTTTTTTTTTTTGATTATTGCAGTGTGTTCATTAGTCTGCTTGGATAACATTTAAAAACACATGTATATAAAATCATACTGCATTGAAACACATACTAGTAGTAAACATCTTGTAATAACAAAAACATCACTGGCACATTGTAGGCTCTCAACATTTATTGACTTAAAGTGAATACTGTTCATATTTTTATTTATTTTAACTTCAGAGCGTTCTTTTATTTTTGGTTTTTATTTGCAGGTATTTCCAATTTGCTTTTCATAGTTTAGAGAATTTAATTTCAATGTATAGTAACTGTTTGCTTTTTATTATGATAATGTCCATGATAGATATTGACTTGAAAAATATAAAATCGTGTATTAGGAAAAAATGATGTTGAAATTTAAAAAGAATAGTCATTTCATCCAATTCAACCAGTTGACTCCTGAGAGTGAGTTTTTAATTCTTTATTTTATTATTTTTATGTCTCACCTGAGTCTTAAATAATCATGGAGAAAACACACTGTACTGTTTTATTAAGACACAAATAGCTATTCTCTAGGCAGGAAAATATAGTAAAATGTAATATTCCACTGTTGAGGTAAAGAAGTTAAGAGTAGTACAGAATTGTACACAGAAATGCTACTTCCTAAAGACTAGTACTGAGGACAGCAGATCTGGGAAAGTCTTGATGGGCTGGCCCAGGAAAATACAGGTCTGAACAGAGGTACCCAAGTGTGGCAAGTTAACGCCGCAAGCAAATAGTATTTCTGTGTTTCATGCTTTTTACTTACTCATGGAAACAGATTCATTTTTTGATAGGGTTACAATGAGTAATTTCAAACTTTAAAAAGTACAGTTGATCCTTGAACAATGTGGGGGTTGGAGGCACTGATCCCCACACAGCTGAGAATCCACGCATAACTTTTGACTCCCTTAATTCAGCTAATAGCCTACTGTTCACCAGAAGTCTCACAGAAAATAGTCAATTAATACATATTTTGTATGTTATATGTATTGCATTCTGTATTTTTATAATAAAGAAAGGTAGTTAAAAGAAAATGTCATCAAGAAAATCATAACAAAGAGAAAATACATTAATAGTATTGTAGTCTATTTCTTGAAAAAAAGATTCATGTGTAAGTGGACCCATGTAGTTCAAACTCGGGCTGTTCAAGGGTCAACTGTAATTCTGACCTCACATAAATAAGAAGAAATCAACTTTGAATTTGAGGACAAAACTGTTACTTTGCCTGTAAGGCCCAAACGTCTGAAATCTTTTGGGGGGTTTAACACAAGCCCTAGTAACTTGATATTTGCATTGCTACAAATGCTTTATTAAATAGGCATGGCCCTTTCATTAAACTTTTTACCAAATTTGGGAACTTTTTTGGTCATTATTTGTTTCCATTATTTACTTCTGCCCCATTCTCTCTTCTCTCCTTCTGTGATTCTTGTAGGTATAGCATGTGTAGGTGCTATTGTCCAATAGATTTCTGAGCATCTGTTCATGTTCCTTCAATCATTTTTTTCCCATTTAGTCAGAATGAATAGTTTCTATTTATCTATCATCAGGTTCACTGAATCTTCTGCCACTTCTAATGTTATTAAGTCACAGCCATTAAAATTTCAACTTAGTTGCATATTCAGCTCTAGAATTTACATTTTTTAGGACTCCATTTTTCTGAAAGCAGTTTTAGATTCACAGCAAACTTGAGGGAAAGACAGAATGATTTCTCATATGCCCCTTGCCCCCACGCATGCATAGCCTGCGCCCTTATCGACATCCCCCACCAGCGGTTCATTTGTTACAAATGACACATCATAACCACCCAAAGTCCCTAGTTTCCATATGGTTCACTCTTGGTGCTGCACATTCTACCGGTTTGGGCAAATGTATAATGGCATGTGTTCACCGTTCCGGTGCCATACGGAACATTTTCACTGGCCTAAAAATCCCCTGTGCCCCACCTATACATCCCTCCCCTCCTCCTTCTGCTGACCAGTGTCTTTTCCCAGTCATAATTTTGTCTTTTCCAGAGAGTCATATAGTTGGAATCATAATATATAGCCTTTCCAGGTTGGCTTCTTGAGCTTAGTAATATGAATTTAATTTTCCTCCCTGTCTTTTCAAGGCTTGATTGCTTATTTCCTTGTTGGGACCACACTTTATTTCTCCACTCACCTACTAAAGGGCAATTTGTTTGCTTCTAAGTTTTGGTAATGATGAAGAAAGCTGTTATAAGCACTTGTGTGCAGGTTTTTTTGGTGGAATTTACGTTGTTTTGCAGTTCTATTTCTCTCCTGAGATTACCCATTTATTAATCCATTATGAGAATATTTCCCTCTGTTGTTATGTGCAAACAATGAATCATGGAACACTACATCAAAAACTAATGATGTAATGTATGGTGATTAACATAACATAAAAAAAAGAATATTTCCCTCTGAGTCCCTGAATACTTTCGTGTTAGTTTCTTTAAAATTTTGTCTGCTAATTGCAACATCTAGATCATCTGCGATATGATTTTTTTTTTTACTGCTTTTTCTCTTTAATTTTGGTCAGTTTTCCTATTTCTTCATATGTCTAGTGATTTTCAATTTAATTTCAGGCATAGGACTATGTTATAGAGAGCATGGATTCTGTTCTATTCCTCTGAAGAGCATTGTTTTTCATTCTCATAGCAGTTAACGTGTCTGGACTCGAACTCCAAATTCTGTCTCCCCACAGAGGGTAGAAGCTGAAATCCCTGCTTTCTTAGTTAAGTTTTCAGCGGCTATTTTCTCATAGGGATCACCGAGGTTTCTGTGCGCACATAGTTTCAGAGTCAGAGTTCAGCTTGTGGCATCTCTTTCCCTTCCACGATTTCCTCCCATCTTTGCAGCTGCTCTGCCGTCTGTCTTCTCCATCCTCTGACACTGTTTGCTGGTAGGGCTCCCTGCTGCACGAGATGCATGGAGTGGGGTGTATCCTTGGTCAAAAAGCCACAAACTCACAAATCTTGTTATAGGTCTTTTCATCTTTTCAGGGTAGACGCCACTCCACTGCCCTTTATTTGGTCATTATTAATGCCTTAGGCTTTAAAAAACTGTTTGTCCATATTTTCTAACTGTTTTCTGCAAAAGGGTAATCTGACCATGCAAATCCTCCATTACTTCCTTTTTGTTAAATTTTGATGACTCTGAGTGGTCCTGTAATTTGCATAGAACATGTTGGTGATTGGTCAGTTTTAATGATGTGGGTTATTTTATACACAGAACTAACAGAGGTCAAGGATGTTATAGTGGAGAAGAGCTGGGGTGCAAAATGAGTGATCTGGCATTTTTTCAAATAGGGTCTTAAAATGGTAAATCCCAAGACTAAATCCCAAGAATAAAGCTATTTATTCATGCAATGATTTTTTACAAAATTTATTGAACAGATAATTTATAAAAACTGATGCAAAATGTGCTGGGATGAATATTTAAAATGAGTCAGATGTGGAAGACTGTTCTCAAGGTACTAAAAACCCAGAAAAAGCAGGAATATATAGCCTATGTTGTGAAGGTGAACAGAGCTGGAAAACAGAAGGGACAGGGCCCTAATCCTTTGCCTAAGAACATCTTTTACCACTGAAATAGCATGTGCCCTGTGGGCTGATCTAAATGAAAGGTGCCAATGGTTAAATAGCAAAATCCCAGATAGCTAAATTCTTGGGGGAAAATAGGAAGACAAGCAGATAAATGTTTGAAACAGAAAATAAAGGAATTATAATTTCTGCACAATATGGAGCTCTTTATAAGGAATGCTCAATTACAAAGTTCTATTCCACATTATAAAGCACCAGACATTTTAATGCTTGTAGATGGAAGTAGGGTAAATGTTTGGAATTGAAGAGAGAGCACTGTAGTCTCCAGAGGGTAAATATTCCAGGAAAGCAAATTTCTTAAAATGTGCAGAAAAGGTGTGAACTTTGAGCAGTTACGGCCAGGAAGGCTGATAATTCTCTCTGTACAAAGGAGAAACCCGTGCGTGCCCATGAAGGTGGCATGGGACGTGGCAGGGTCAGGCAGAGCCAGTCATGGAAGAAGTGTGAAATTAGACCAGCCTGGGTCAGAAATTTCCCTTAGGACACACACTACAGGTTTCATCAAGTCTCTGGCCAGTGGGGATTTGACATTTATACAAGAAGCATTGTAGATAGATAAATAGACAGACAGATAGATAAATAGATAGATAGATGATAGATAAATATAGATAGATGGGTAATGATAGATGTAGAGATAGAGATACATGGGTAAATAGAGAGAGATATGCGTATAGATATCTAAACACACACATACGAAATGGGGCTTTGGGTCACTGTTCAGAACAGCACGCATAGTTCTCATTTCCTTTGTTGGGCCATGGTTCTCAGTTCTTTTGCGGCCTTTTACAAAGAAGCCCTTCTAAAGTTTGTTTCTGAATAGATAGAGCTCAAAGGAAAATTGTTTCAAGATTTTGGCTGTGGAATGGGCAAGCCAATCTGGCAATTAAATAAGACTGGTTAAATAAGATACAATACAGGGATGTGCAACAAGTCCTAATTGAAATGAATGATTATAAAATTAAGATTGGAGAAATTTTTGTTTACAAATTTTTATAAACCCAGTTTAAATCACAAGAAAATATATTGTTTTGATGAAGCTTTGTCTTTACGCTGTGCGATACCGTATTAAGTACAATAGGCAATGGATCTCTAACAATGAATTTAAAATGGCAATAAGCCCTGATACCTTTGTGTGAGAGAGAACAACTTTAAAAAGCAAGATACATGGTTACACAATGCAAACACATAAACAGATTCTAAGCTCTGTGAACTGTGCATTTAGTATGTGCGTTGTGAGTTGCATGTGTGAGTGGAAAGAGTTTTTCCCGAAATGAATGACTTCTTGGAAGCCATACCAATACGTTTCTTCGTATCTGGTTACCAGCCAAGCATTAAAGTCCTCCAGATCAAGGTGTCCATAATTACCTTCATGGCTTCTATTAGAATGTCGTTCCATTCCCAATACTGGCCTCTACTTTGGTCCTGGAACACCAGCTTCTTCTAGTTCATGACTTGAATCCTGCCCCTTTCCCAGAATTCACATGTGGTTTATCTGAATTTTAGGATTATTTAGCATTGAGTAAAGTAAAAACAATCTGAAGGAGTTCAAAGTTGCAAGAATTTTTCAATCTAATAATCTATTTTAACAAACTTTTACTGCTGTATGGCATGTAAAAAAGTGCACAGATCATAACCATATAGCTCAGTGAATTTTCACAACGTGATTACATCTGTTTAGTCACAGCCCAAATCAAGAAGCAAAATATATCAGTGCCACTGAAATGCCCCTGTGCTTCTCTCAGTCATTGTTGCTACTCCAAAGGCAATTGCTATTCTGAATTCTAAAACTGTAGATGGGTGTTGCTACTCTTGAACTTTATATAAAGGGAATAATACAAGATATACTATTTTTTATTCATGTTCCTTTCCTCAATGTTAGAAGACTCATCCATGCTATGGCAGGTAGCTGCAGTCCATTTTCCTTGTTATATAGAATTTCATTTTATGGTCAGATCAAACTTGCTTATTCATTCTCTTGTTGATGGATTCTGATTTTTGGTTATCATAAATAATACTGCTACGGACGTTCCTGTATGGGTCTTTGAGTGCACAAAAACACACATTTCTGTGTGGACCCAGCAATATAATTTCTGAGTCCTAGGGTATCCATACATTCAATCTCGAAGATACTGCTTGATAGTTTCCCAAAGTGATATACAAATAAATATACACTCACACCAACAATGTATGTGTTCCAGTTGCTCCACATCTTGCCAGCTCTTGCTTTGGGCAGTCTTTTTAATTTTAGGTTTTTTTGGTGGTTATATAGTAGTAACTTGTTGTACTTTTAATCTGCATTTCTTTGACGACTAAGTGGCTAAGGACATTTTGTATATTTATGGACCAATTGGAAATCTTATTTTGAGAAAGCTTTTTGTTTTTCTGTTTGGTTGTCTGTCTCTTTCTTATTAGTTTATAAGAGTTCTTTTTTTAAATTTAAAATCAATTAATTAACATATAATGTTTTATTAGTTTGAGATAGAGTTTAGTGATTCATCAGTTGCATATAATACCCAGTGCTCATTACATCACGTGCCCTCCTTAATGCCCACCACCCAGCTACCCCATCCCCCCAACCCATTCCCCTCCAGCAACCTTCAGTTTTTTTCCTAGAGTTAAGAGTATCTTATGGTTTGTTCTTTATATAATGTTTATGTGTGTACACAGTGTAAGGGATTCAGTGTAGCTGCAGATTAGAACTTGCCCAAGCCCTCCATTGTTCGTGAGGGACCCCTGGAATCTCTGCAGGATGTCAGGTTAAACATATTTCTACCATTTTGGATGCGTTCCCTGGTAGGACCAGGCCCAGGGGGAGGTGAGAAAGAATAGTCTTCGTGGCATGCTCACTGCTTGCCTTCTCTGCTTGCCTGAAACAAATGGGAGCAGGTTAGCATTCACCTGGGCGCTCAGTTCAAACTGTCCCAATGATGATATCAGGACCAATAACCCCCTGAAACCTGGCACCAGTTGGCAACATTCACCAAATGTTCTGCAGGAGTGCCGAAGTAGCAAGGAAATGAACATCTCCCATGTTCCACAAAGAGCTGGGGGGGGGGGGTCCCAGAAATTAAAGGACCCTTGGATGACCTCTTTCTCCTGACAGACAGTGACCTCAACTTTGCCTAGACACTTCCAGTGGTGGGAAGTTTCATCCTGTATTTTTCAAGGCAAAGGGACCCATTATTTGTCAGCTCCAATTATGAGAAAATCCTGATCTCTATTTATATGAAATGTGGCTCCCGTTCCGTCTATCCACTGATCTTCGCTCTGCCCCTAGGAGGTAGCAGGTGTTAGGGCACTTGTCCCCATCCCTTGAGTACCTGAGACAGCCATCTTGTCACTATGTCTTCTCAACTGTTCCTTTAGACTGAAAACAACAACTAACCTTTTTGGAATAAACATCTTTAAGCAGATAAAAAAAAAAAGCACGATGGTCAAACAATGCACTAAAATCGAAGATAAGGAATTTATCGAGGACATTTTCTTGTTCGGTAACATCCATCATTTTCCCCTTTGTTTCTTTTTCCTCTTATTAAACAGTGATTACCAAGTGGCTCCCAGTAGGCTCATTAAAATCCTTAACTTCCTTTATTACAGGTAATGCCCCTCATTTTGTAGACCGGTTTCCTTCTGCCTGCTTACACCTGCTGTTACCTTTTTTTGGATTATTGTCAACAGAATAATTTGGCAGTGGGGATCTTTTAAATGTGTGACCCTGGTGAATAGCACAGCATTGCTCGAATTTTCCTTTTGTGTGTGTTGTTCATATTTTAAGGTAATTGGCAGAACCGTTGTAATGTGTCTGCTCATTTATAGGAGGAACTGTCATTCATAATTCTGTTTCCTGAAATTCAGGAAATTTCATAGAACTGTTCTCAACACATCCTGCACTGTGAGGTTCGACCTTTAAGGGAAGAGCGGGGCAAAAACCCCAAAAAGAGACATCTGTTGATTCCCGATAATAAAGAACACTCTGGCCCTTTGGAGCAGTTCTTTTTTAGGCTTGAAATGGACTATTTGTAAGCATTTATTCATTCTGTAGTCGATAAATATGTATGAAGTTCCTGCTTTAGTCCCGCACCCGGCTCAAGTATTGAGAATACATTGGTGAAAGTTGCCCTTCCTGAGCTTACCTGCCGGCTGGGGAGACGGGGAACAAATGTGGACTTTGCACTCTTAACAATGCGGCCCCTATACCTTCTGGTGTAGCTGCTGCAAGTGCTACCGTAATTACCTCTGCTTAGACTACTCTCCCTACTACCCTCGCTATGGCTACTGCTACCGTCAATGAGTGCTGTGGTGTCCCTGCTCCTCCCACTGCTGCTAAGTTCCTGCGGCCCCCCTATTTCACTCCTGCAGCCGAATAGCCACGTGACCTTCAACACAGTCCTTAACCTCCCCGGATGTTCTTCTCCCCTGTACAATAGAAGCACATATGCACTTCTGCCTGCCAGGGGGCAATTACCCATGGTACCAAAAAATAAAGAGGGGGTGTTGGTCTACCGGTTTGTGGGGGAATGTGATTTTTGAAAAGTTTACTTACGGAAGAATTCTCCTTTCCTGTGTTCATAGGGACTATGAATCTCTGAGTCTGCACCAAATTTATCTGCTGCAAAACCTTTTTTTGGAGGGGTGGGGGTTGTTTCTCAGTGTTAACAAAGCCAATTTCTGAGGAAAAAAAAAATCTCTTGTTCTGGGGAACAGATTTTTGTCCCTACGTATTGAACTGTGAACTGTGTTTTTTTCAAAGAACTTCCCCGCTTTAATATTCTGTGGCTCTACTGGGTCTTAAAATCTCTCAGTCCTGGGGCAACCTTGCATCCTACTGTGTGTGAGATGAGCTAATTATTAATAGTGCTCCCTTTTTCTTTAACATTTTTCCCACTCTGAACAACAAATGACAGGGTCGGCTCACCTAACATGGTGATCCTCACTCGTTCTTGTGGAGATGGATTTTGTGGATTGCTTCACTTGCTCCCAGAGTTCCCGAACACACAATGCTCATTGGATATTGAATAATAGGAACATTCTCCTTCCTCAGCTCCTCTCACCTGATCAACCCCCATTTCCCTTGTGTGATTCTCTGTTTGGATAAAGAACAATAAACAGGGCTACATTTCATTAGCTGGGGGCAGAGCAGTGGGCGTTTAGTGAGCACTCAGCCCTGGGATAGTTGCTATGACACATAAAATAAATACGAGGCATGATCTTCGCCTTTAAGGAGCTCCAAACCTAACGCTGTTTGGGGAAGCATGAATTTGGCAAAGCGTTTTAAAATGTAATAAATTCATTAAATAGCAAACGTTCTCACAATGATTAATAAGACAAGCCAGTTACATTTATCCTCTCTGCTTTCATTTTGGTTTTTGTTTTGTTTTGTTTGGGTTTTTGTAGCACGTGCAACCATCATCTGAACAAAAGCCTACGGATTGGATCATGCAACTAGGCTCCTAAGCTTCCATTTTTAATTTGTGACATTGATTTGATATTATTAGTTTTTCCATTCTTTTCAACTCTCATATTTCCCTTGGTTCCACATGGCAGGGATATGCACTCGTCTCAGACGGAAGTTCAGCCTAGAATAAAAAGGGAAATTTAATTTTTGGATGGATTTCTTAGACAAGCAACAGAAACAATAGCCAGAAAGCCAAACTGACTTTGATTTATAAGAACTAGGGTTTCCTGAGAAAATAGTAAAGATTTTGGGGGACTAAAAAAGTTAGGATTTGAATATCAGGAGCCAAGCTTAGAACAGTACACACAGAGGATCTAACAAACCCTTTAAAGGAAAAGGGAAATTGATTACACTATAATCATCTTCCTCTCCTAAAGGAGATATGATTCAAAAGTAGGCTAATGTGAAAGTGTTGGAGGGAGGGTGACCGAACATAGGGAGCCCAAGAAAGTCTTCATCGCTCACTCATTATCCACTAACCCTGGGGAGGACAGAGCCTAGCAGATACTTTGGGGAGGACACAAGAGCCGGACATCACACCTCACTTTCCAGGCTAGTGCCGAGGAAGACTCATGCTCTTATAGAGAAACTGCATGTTCAAAATAGCCGTGGAACCATGGAGTGTCTGATCCAGACAGCAAATGGACACTTCTAGGGAGAGCCTTCTAACTCGCCCACTGGTGGCAGGGGCGATGTTCTGCTGTCCGCAGCATGGCGGTTCTGAACAGCCCTCTCCCCAAAGAGGATGAAAACAGTGCCAAGAAACCCAGCAGATGGGGGTTGCCTGGGGTCAGGACAAGGATGGAGAGGCTGGAGAAGGTGCCAGAGCAGAACACCCAGGGGCCAGGAGGGTCAAGCTGAACCTCAGCAGGTTCAACATCAACAGCCAGTGGGAGGTGGAGGGAGTAGAGACGAGAGGCACAGAGGCCAGGAAGTCTCTTCTGCTGTGGGGGCCACATCCAAGCCTCTGAGAGGTGGGAGGGGAGACGCAGGAAAGATAGGCAGAGTGGGGGAGGGTTTTGAGTTGACTATTCCTCTTCAAGAGACTTGTTTAAACTGCCAAGTGGTTGAATTTTGTTGAATCGACAATTTTAATGAAGATTTCTACCACCCCTCCAAAATAAGAGCTTGAAAAATAAAACACATCTGAGTAGTGACCGTAGATCCAGAACCTGCTCACTAGCATTAGCTGAGGAGTTTGGCTGTCCCACACACGGCAGAGGTTTTCAAGGCAGGAAGGACATTCTAAGTTCAAAGAAGAGGAACTTGGCCTCCATTAATGAGAATAGATGCTTTTTTCATCTTAAAGCAGGTTTCATACGTATTGTAAACAACGATTCCACCTGCTCTAGGCTATTGCTAAGAAGGAAGGTGGTTTTTGTTTTGTTTTGTTTTGTTTTGTTTTGTTTTGTTTTGTTAATGTGTACATTTCTCTAGTGTTTGTAGTAGCTTAATGAGGTCTTACCTTATAAACTGATTCGGAGTTGACTTATTTTGAACCCTGTGACTTAAATGAAATCTGATATTTCCTATGCTTTCCATTTCTGATTTTCTACCTCTCACTTCCAGTGCACAACTTCCCCGTTACCTGTTGCTGACCCTCATTCCCCACAGGGCTCTACCTGTCTGCATCCTCACACACCGCCTGGATTTTGGAACCTGTCAAAACCACCATCCTTCAGTGCATCATCCTGGCATTGGAGGGTAATTAGGGCTATGAGTTATAAATTTAAATGAACTGACACACCTAAAGTCATAACTGGCTTTAAAAACTAGGTCTTCTCTTGAAAAATAAGTATAAATTGGACTTTTTATAAATTAGATCACTTAAATTATACTAAAGTGGTCTGATGAAAGCGTCTAATTGTGAGTTATCTTGAAAAAGTGACAAATTACTTTATGGATAAATTAATTACCATTTATTCATTCAAGTAATTTGTGTACGCATGTGTTTGGGCACTGTGCTAGGTCCTTAATTTATCTTGGTTGAAAATCCATTTTGTTAAACGTGGAGTTTGCTTAATCCTTATTGCTGTCCTCTGTATAGTGACAGTAGAGTCTCTTCTAAAGGTTGTCGAGAGGGGCGCCTGGGTGGATTGGATGAGCGTCTGCCTTTGGCTCAGGTCATGGTTCCCGGGGTCCTGGGATCGAGCCCTGCTTCGGGCTCCCTGCTCAGCAGGGAGTTTGCTTTTCTCTTTGCCTCTGCCTCTCCCCTCCACTCGTGCTCTCTCTCTCTCTCAAATAAGTAAATACAATTTTTTTTTTTAAAAAAGGTTGTCCAGAGAAAAGGTACAAACATATGTTTTAAAGAAGATAATAATTTTACCTTTGAGTATTATAAAATCCCCAATTCATTATTTCCATATTTATTTCACCTTTATTTCAGAGAGCCTTGGACTGCTGGAGGTAGTGCCAACATGGTCAAGTTCCTTACATGACCAGGCAGTGGGCGCACATCACGAGTGCTGGCTTCCACAGGCAGGCCTGTGCTCTGAGGGGAGCACATCCACCCAGCATTCTTTCGGTAGCAAGAATTTGAAAGATGAAAAGGAACAATGGCAACTTGGCCTATCATTTATTTCAACAAAGCAAATCATGAATTATCGAGCCACTGCAATTTTGTTTTTTCATTTAGTAACCATCTGTTAAATACCTATTCACTCTTAGATGCTGTAGATATAGCATAAATCTGTGCTCATTCTCAGATAAATCTATATCTCAAATAAATCTATATCTGAGAATTTATCTGAGAATAAGTCATGTGTGACAAACACATAATTCATTAAAATACACCATTTATATATTATTCAACAACTCTCTAGTAATGCTTTGTATGTGTTTGGAGACAAACATTTCATTAGGCGTTACTTGTACTGTGCTGGGTGAGGGGCAGGGAGGAGCAGTTCACTTACGAGGCAGAGCAGATACTGTAGAGAGCTGTTAGAAAGAGCTTTTCTAGAAGAAAATACTTGAATTGAGCCTTAATATTGGGGGAAGGAGTACTACAAGTATCAGAATTGAGGCATGGAGGGTGAACGTTGATGATAAGGGAAAATAATGTGCACTGCAGCTTAGGCTAAAATAAAGTTCCTGTCCAGGTGTTTTAGACATAAGCAAATAGACATGAGGATTTTTGTCTTGTTTTGTTTTTGTTTTTCTGTAGAGACTGCCTTGAAAGAAAGTTTGAGTATATGTCCAGCAGCTTAAGTTTTTATTGGTTATTCATTATTTGGTCAGTGTCACTTCTATTCATTTAAGAGAGGTATCTGTTTGTCTACATTGACAATTTTGGCAGATTCTGCTAGTTATCTAACTCTGGGCGCTGAGAACTTAGCATAAAGACTACATTTCCCAGAGTCCTTTGCCACCGAGGATGGTCATGTGACCATGCTCTGGCGAATCACTTTGGGTCTTCCAGAAAGGTGCAAAGTGGGATGTTAGCAGGGAGGTGTTCCCTCTTGGTCCTCTCCGCCCTCTTTCATGTCTGGAATACAGGTGTAATGGCTGGACCCAGGGCTGACATCCGTTAGCCAGGTAGGTACAGTACCTACTGTCTGCCCTACTTTAGGGACCCATGAAAAAATTTCCTTTCCTTTTAAAATCAGAAGAAAGAAAAATAAACTTTTTAATTGAAGAAAATGTTTTAATACAATGTTCACATATCTGCCTTTATGCCAATGTAGTCCTAAAATGTAATTTTTAAAAGTTTCTGAAGGATCCATGAAAGCAAAAGTGCCCAGGGCCAGCGGAGCCGCACCTCAATAAGGACTGAGCGAGAGACAGCGACCCCAGAGCTAGTGGGGCTGCCCCCGCAGCATGGGCGGCCCCCCGCGGACTTCTAATGCGTGCCGAGGGAACCCTCCTGTGCTTAGGCTGCGGTAGTGGGGTGTCGGTTACCTGCATTTCCTAACTAATGCAGCCATTTCTCCCGCCGTCCCTGCCTGACTGCCAGGTGCTAACTGCAAACAAGTGAAGTGGTGGCATCCATCTTTCAACTGGCCATGTATACATTAGCAAGGTCCGCTTAAGAGCTCTGTTTGAGGAGACTGGGTCAGTGGGTTACTGAACTCACAAAACACAAACTCTCAAACAGCTCCCAGCATTAAAAAGAAAGAAAGAAGAAAGAAAGGAAGGAAGGAAGGAAGGAAGGAAGGAAGGAAGGAAGGAAGGAAGGAAGGAAGGAAGAGAAAGAAAGAAAGAAAGAAAGAAAGAAGGAAGGAAGGAAGGAAGGAAGGAAGGAAGGAAGGAAGGAAGGAAGGAAGGAAGGAAGGAAAGAAAGAAAGAAAGAAAGAGAAAGAAAGAAAGAAAGAAAGAAAGAAAGAAAGAAAGAAAGAAAGAAAGAAAGAAAGAGAAAGAAAGAAAGAAAGAAAGAAAGAGAAAGAAAGAAAGAAAGAAAGAAAGAAAGAGAAAGAAAGAAAGAAAGAAAGAGAAAGAAAGAAAGAGAAAGAAAGAAAGAAAGAAAGAAAGAAAGAAAGAAAGAAAGAAAGAAAGAAAAGAAAGCATTTCCCTGTATGTCTAGTGTAGGGCTCCCACCCAAAGTGGGCTCAGTGGCATTGCATCTGAATACGAATCCATTCCAGCCAGCTTTCTGGAGGTTTTAGACTGTTTTCTCACTTCAAAATCACCAGACACAGGAAAATGCCTCTCTCTTTATTCACAGGTTTCTTAGGGAATAGGAAGAGATTTTTTTTCTCCTAAACATGCCCTGGGGTCCTCTCAGGGTCTTCGCTTTCATTCCAGAGCCCACTCTGAGGTCTGTTCTGCCCTGCAGCCTCATGCCCCCCACCTCTATGCCTCAAGTGGAAAAACCCCCGGTGTAACATGTAACAAATAACAAAACTCATTCACACCGACTTCTTCCGAAACAGATGATTTCCAGCTCCTCTTAAGCTCATTCAAATGCACGCCGTGGTTTGCATTAATAAATATGCTGATGCCCTCAGTTCAGGACTCTCTCTGCTTCCTTGGTTTGGATCTGAGGAGGTGACAAGTCCAAGGCCTGGTGGTTCGTAAGACAGGCCACTGAGATTTCAAAACCTTTGTGAAATATTTACATTTTTAGTGGAAGTAAAGGATGACTCAGAGATGTTCCTTCTTTCAGGAGCTCTGTGCTCCTTGGCATCTTATGATTTATCTAAATAATCTTAAAAAGGGCTGAGGAAAGGCTCACTAGATAATAACAAATCAATAAAAGCGTCAGTAATAACAGAGCATTTTTCTCTCTGTCTCTCTCTCTTCTATGTGTAGCATAAACAAGAGTAGGCCAGGTTGAGCCCATTTTGCTTTCATTTATAAGAGCAGTTTTCGTGGCACATTGATTTTCAGCAGCTCGGTAAAAGCTGGCTAAAATATTAGTTTGTACATTAGATGCAACATCTTGGCTTCCAGCCTTGATCACAAGTCCGAGAGAGAAGAAAGTTGCTTAGATAAAAGAGGTGAGTCTGAGCAAAGGAGTCTGATTCCCGTGGAGAAAATGAAAGAAAAGGATTAAAGTAGGTCCCAAATGGAGATGGGGCGAAGCAGAAAAATGATCCTTCATTTGGGAAAGAAAACAAAGGGCCAGAATTAGAGTTATTTGCAGGTGTAAATTGGGAGACCAAATGGACCAGAAGCGCAGAAATTCTCCAGTGCCCATGCCAAGGTGGGACGAGCCCACCCGGACCCCCCCAGCAGCTCGTGGGGGTTCAGTGCGAGCCTGGCTGTTGTGTGCTCTTTCTCGCTTCCTGCCTCCGTTGAACAGGGCTTCTCTGCTTCTCTTCCTCCTTCTCCTTTCTTAATGCTCATCAGGGGCGCAATTGTGAAAAAGACCTTGAAACTTACCTTTCTGGTGTTGCTCTATCAGCTTTATTGACACATATTTGAATGTTACTTTTATTATATCCTAGGGTAGTAGAAGATCCTAAATTATATCTGCTACGTCTATGCAGCTGTTACATAATTGTTACATGCCCCATCACGCTTTACTGTCAGACCATTGACTGCTTCGGGAGCTGTTCCTATAAGGTATTAAGAAAAAGAGAGACAGAGAGAAATAATGTCATTAATAGTTTGCCAGTAAGAGGCTCAACATTATTTCAAAACAAACTTTGCACCACTGTTTTATTTTTAAAAACAGAGCTTAGGCATCTCTGAGTCTTGAGCAGATGGATAATTTTATGCATTTATAGTGAAGGTTCTCTGAATGCTTCATTATGGCTCTTCTTTCCCACTGGTGAATTATGTACATTTATGTGGCAGTTAAAACTCTCAAATGGCCCCATGGAGGCATGGATTACATGAAGCTAGGCTGCCTTCAAATGCCTTTCAGGTGGCCTCAGCTAATCCATTGCATGAGCTCTGCTTCTTTTCCTTTCCAGAACACCAAGAGACATAAGAACAAATGCCAATAACAGAGCAAAGAAGCAACATCCTTCCCAGGGGAGTGCCGAAATGTTTCCAAGTGTAATAACTAGATTGTTTTTAAAAATATATCAATTCATCCCTTCTTTATGCTTTCACATCACTTGACATGGATTTCTGTCATTGAACTTATAGTAATCACTTTATTTACTTAAAGAGTTTTCTGTCCTCCTTCTTTATACCTGTTCTGAGTTCTTGTTGGGGGAAGGGTGATGTCCCAGAGCCATCATGGTTAAGGGCACCAACAGCATAGGCTGTGGGAGGTCCAGAGCCAGACCCCAGCTGATCCACATAATGGCTGTGTGACTTTGGGCAAGTTATTAGCCTCTCTGAGCCTCTGTCCTTTTATGTGCAAAATCAGGCCAGTGCTCACAACCTCTGTCTATGGAAGATTTGGTAATGGCTGTAAACAGCCTATCCCAGAACCTGAGATAAAGTAGGTGCCCAAGAGTTGTTTGCTGAGTTGAATTGAATTAAATGCTTAATTTGCTTTGTTTGACACAAGCTCTTGCCAATTAAGAGATTCCAACAATGCCTAAATGAGATATGGAAAAGAAAACATCTTTTCCCTAGGAATAATGTTTCATACTGCATTCTAGAAGCCTTCCCTATTTTATTCCTATAAAAAAGTCTCTTAGAAGCCTAGCTGATCTGCAGTGGCAAGGACCTAGCTTAGCTTAATTTGGGGGAGGCCCCAGTTTCATTTTACCACAATTATATGTCTGTTAAGACACATTCCATGAGTTGTCCTTGTAGCCTAAATATATCAGCTTTCATCAACTCTAGAAAGTGCAAGTAGAGAGTATTTTACTTTTGGAAATGGGATTCGATACAGTGAGCCATGAAGATTTGACATGCTGCAGTTGTCTCTTAAAAGGAAGTGGACCCTTCTGTGCTTCCAGGCCCAAAGGGGAAACATAGGGCATTCCCCCTTTGCTGCGACTAGATTGCAAGGGGGGCGGTACAGAGGGTGTGCTGTGAGCGCATGGGGGTGTTCTCTTGAAAATGGGGCTAGAATGCCTTTAGGAATAAGCAGGGTGCTCCGGGCCTGTGATTGCCTCTGTCCAGCTCCGCGGGCCACTGTGCGCTGGTAGGAAACTCAGCTTTAGAGCTTGCCTGCTTGGCAGTTGCCATGACTGCTGAGTCCACTCGGTGCCAGGGGCAGCTGACTTTGCTGGGAAGGAAGAGATTTCCTACAATGCATTGAATGCAGCACAGGAGACCGCGGGCCGGCCCAGGGGCCAGAGATCTGCCTCTGCATGGTCATGGCATGATTTGGCTTGGCTTCCATTTTTAAAAAGCCTTGGTAAGCTCTAGAAGGTAACCGCTTACCTTGTTTGTCCTTCATTTCAAGCAATTTGAAAACTACTCACTTGTTTATGGACCAGGCTGTGCAGGATCTTCCACAGTGACACTTAAATGGAAGGGGGCTGGGGATTTTCTTCTTCTGTGATCCTGTTCCTTCTGTTGTTGCTTGTTTAGTAGCGAGGGGCTTCTTTGCTTTTGGAGTTGGGTGTATCCATTAGGATCAGTTATTTTTTTAAAAGAATTATTTATTTGAGAGAGCGAGAGAGAGCAAGCAGAGGGAGAGGGAGACAAGCAGACTCCCCGCTGAGCATGGAGCCTGACTCCGGGCTTGATCCCACGACCTTGAGATCATGACCTGAGCCGAAATCAAGGGTCAGACGCTCAACCAACTGAGCCACCCAGGCTCCCCAAGGATCAATTGTACACATTAGGGCCAGTGGTCCACAATGCCTTTGGTCTTCCCTCTGGCACCACATTTCCAACCAATTCTCTCCTAAAAACTACCTGGAAAGGAGCATTCTCCCATAGTGGAATTCAAGATCCTGTCAGCTTTCTCTCTAGCCTTCAAAACAGAATGACATAGAAAGCTCATTTGCAAGAAATAGGTAATGCATATGGCACAAATTTGGGTATTCTTCCCCTTCCTGAAAGATCCTCAATCCACATTTTTCATGCACTCACTTGCCACAAGTATATAATTAAATACAAAATTCCTCATAATGGTCAAGTCTATTCTTTCAGAAGCCCCAGAAATGCTTCAAAAAGCAGACACTAACAAAGCCTTTCAAGAGAAAAGAAAATGTTATAATAAACCAGGAAAAAAAAAATAAAAGAAAAAATATGAAAGGAAAAAAAATAGGTAAACAGCATGTTGAAAAGACAGGAAATCTTTCCAGAAAAGCCAATCAATGAAGAAAAAGAATTCATTAGGAAAAGTTGACTTCCACTAAGAAAAAACCGCGTCTGAAGAATTAAGCTGACAAAAAGCCAATTAAAAAAAACCTCTAAAACAATGAAAGCATACAGTTGCTTTATATCATACACAATGCAGAGCTGAAGTTTTTTCTGTTGATAAAAAGGCCTCCTTTGAACCAAAAACCAACCCCCTATCCAAGTCTTCCAAGTCCTTCCCGGGTTGCCCAGTGCTTCAGTGGAAATGTGATTGCTGAACGTAAGGGGCTTTGGTGTTTATCTGATCCACTCAAAACGTCCACATAGAGCTAAGAAAATGGGAGAGAAAGGTTGCTTTTTGGAGGCAATCCTTATTTTTGCATCCCTAGCTCCACTAGACTGAGTGCAGTTTGAATCTCAAGGGCCCCCATCCAGAGTCAAGAACAGGGTGGAGGGTCAAGGTTTCTGGCTTGCTGGTGTTCTCCAGGAGCTGTGTGGAGCTGCCGTGTTTAAGGGCTCCGGCTCTCTGCAAGCCAGCTGACCATACTGCCATTGGCTCCCATCTCCATTAGTGTCCCAAGCCAGACCACAAGCAGCTGAAAGCTAGGTGACAATGGGCGGTGGAGGGCCCACAGCATCCTAGCTCCTTCCTCTCTTCCTGGTCACAGTCGCTATGACGGTGGGCACCATTACATCATCTTTGGACCCTTCAGCACTGCTCTATTTTATAAAAAAAATGATGGCAGTGGGAGAAGAAAGATGTTACAGGGAAACTGAAGAGGAAGGAAGAAAATTAAGGAAGCTTTATCCTTGCACTTCTTCCTTTCATGGCTGTTAGCCTTTCCCGAACTCGGGGCTTACTGCTGTTGGCAGCAAGGGAGGGATTCCCTATGCTTGGAGTTTCTCACAGGGGTCTTGGTTTATGATCAGAATTTGAAGGATGAGTCAACGAACGGACTCTATGAATTGATTGTGCTTGAGTAATATTTGATTTTCAAGGTTGCTCATTTGGTTAGCAAGTGCTCATTGAGTACCGACTCTACTCTTGCCTTAGGGATCGAGTGAGAGCAGAGAATAAGACAGACAAGGGCCCAGTGGGGAAAGAGTAAAGAAATCAGGAAAGAAATAAATCAATATAATACAAATCTTAGGCCATCAGAGAAGCTGTAGGAGAATGCAAGTTGTCCAGAATGTGGTCGAAGGGGCATTAGTGGCCACTTCTGGCCGCGCGGCACGGAAGAGTGAGGATGGGAGAAGATGCGTGCAACCTGAGATGTGAAAGCAGCAGCCAGCAGCAGAACAGGTGAGAGCCGCAGCTAAGACCACGGGCGGGAACTAGTTTGTTGTGTTTGAGCTGGAGAAGGCAGGCCAGCCCAGCTGGAGCGCTTGGGCCAAGGCAGAGGGAGGTATGGAACAGGATCAAAAGATGGGCAGAAGCTCTTCATGTAGGGCTCTGTCATAAAAATAGATTTGCGGATGATCAATAATTAAAGCTATGATAAAAGCTTTCTAGAGCGCTACCAATATTGAGCAGTGACTGTCCTGTGCAGTACTAGTACTCCTTGTGCATTATTTCTGATCTCTAGGACAGCATTTTCGACATTATAATCCTTGTGGTGCAGATGAAAAAGTTGATTCTGAGAGGCTTGGTGCCCTGCTGTAGGCCAGCCAGCTATTAAGTGGCTGAGCTGGATTCAGATGTGGGTCCCCCTGACCTGGCGCCTTAGCTCAGACCTCCACAGAGGGGCCCTTCGCTCACCTGCACACACTATAACGCCATGCCTGACTCCTTCTCCCAGTGACTCCAGTCCAGCAGGTCTGAGGTGGGGCCCAGAGACACCTGCACTTTCGGGAAGTTCCCCAGGGCATCCCCAAATCAGCTGAGATTATAACAGAACTATAGCTCTGTTCTTGCAATTTTCCACAAAATTTTAAATAATCAATCAATTAAGCAAACAGACAACAATGAACATGTGGCCCTCATGTCTGAGAGGAGCCAGCATGCCTTCTTCCAATGCAGGTCAGATGTTTGAGACGTGTTCCTCCCTCACCATGGAACAGCGCCCCCCCCCCCACCAGACGTGAGACGCTCAATTCAGGGACCCCTGTCTCTTGCCTATTCGAACTCTTTTTTTCCTGAGAGTGTCAGTCAATACAAAGACTCACAGGAGCTCAGAAAGGGAATGCCAGACTTTTCACTAATGAAATATTTTTCTGCAGAAGCATGGATGTGGTAGCGGATTTTGAGATGACGGACTGGAGGTTTTCTGTACGGGGTGCCCAATATTTCCCTGGACCCGTCACATAGTTACATGCTGCTGCTAGAAAGGCCAGGCATAGATCTCTGCGGTGATTTTTCTTTTTCCAATTCATTCTTTTATCTTTAATTGCTTTGTTAATGTGTTGCCTCTGTTATATGAATGAAGAGCAGACATAGGTTTCTATCAATGGGTATTTAGCACTAAGTTCAGAAACAGATTGCTGACCTATAGCTATCCAGAACCGAGCTCCTCACCTTGCCCTTCCTTCTGCCCCCACAGTGCTCCTTAGGTCACTCAGTGGTGACCCATCCTTCCCACAGCTCAGGCCATAATCCTTAGCATGACTTTTGACTCCTTTTTTTCTTTACACTCCAAATTTGATCCATCAGCAAATCGTATCTTCCATATCTTCAAATATGTCCTGATGAGGCTTAGATAGAAAAAAAGTTTTGTCCAAATTACATGTCAGGGTTGAAGCCAGAATTTGAATCCCAAATCTCATCCTCCAGAGTTGTTCATCCTCTTCTCTCTCCACCATGGGAAGGACGGATGTGGGAAGTTTATTTTGTGTGTAGAGGCTGTTAACGGGAGAAGGGGACTTTGGGACATCAGACTCCGAGTTAGGTTGGAATCAGATTGTGGGGGGCTTTCCATTCTAGGGTGGTCAGTTTGAATTTTATTCCACAAACCATAGACATTTCATGTTTTGAGGATAGAGTAAGGACAGAAGCTAACCTCCACTTCAGGAAGATTCATCTGGCCAGAGAGCACAAGATGACTAGAAGATGGGAGTGTCTTGAAGGGGCGACTACAACAGTGGTCTGGACAGAGGCACGGAGACTCAGAGTGATTGCATTGCAGCTGGAGAGAAAGCAATGACATCAGGTATTTCAGGGGTCAGTTGAACAAAACTTCACAATTTATTGGATTTTGGAGGTAAGGAAGGAAGACACAAAGATCGTGATTTTTTTCCACTTTCTCAAAGTAAAAGTAACATAGAATCACATGCACCAAGATTGATGTTTCGAATCTCTGAGTGAAAAATGATGGTGATATCGTTAACAGAGTTTATTTTGGAAGGAAATGAGAAGTTCTACTGATTTCGAGCCATTTGTGGGTCACATTGCTGAAGTTACATGGTATGGGAATGCAGAGGCTGTGTGTGGTTCAAGTTACAGACTTAGTGGTCACTCCATGCACTTCATTTTCATATCAGTGATGTTTTGGACTAAGTGGTCCAAAATTCCCCCTTCAAGAATCACCTAGGCAATCTTGATTATATATAAAATATACAAACTATTTTGATGGCCGAGTTGGACTCACAACGCACTAAGCTCCTATGAATGAAGTGGGACCATTTGTGTAACACTGAGACACTCAAATGTCTATGCTGTTGGTGGAAGATTCTAGTTTTTAGTATGTGGCTGCAAGGGGGGAGACCACTCAGGACCTTATGTTTCTTGTTGTGAGTTCTGCATAGAATAAAACAATCTCTTCTAAGGTTTTACCACAGGAATGGCCTCATACTATTTTTGGGGTTGCAATGTATTCTATCTATATAGTGCAGGAGCCCCCAAGCCAGACAATAATGTAAAAAGTCATCCTAGGCTCACAGTACTTTCAGGGCATCTGTAAAATTAAACACAAGAGACCTGTAGTTATATGCCCTCGCCCAAGGTCACATGAGAGTCCCTCAGATAGAGTCCCACTGAAGACATGACATAAAGGAAAGACGCCAGTATGACTAGTTCTCAGAGAGATGCTGTGATGTCGAGGGAAGGGATAGAATAGTAGATTGGAGTAGAGTGAAGGGCCCACAAGCAGACACATACACGAGCAAAAACTGAGAAACGGCCTTATAAATCAGTGGGGAAAGGGTAGAACTCACTAATGAGTCAGTAGTCATTGTTGGTACTATTAAATTTCAAAAATCAAGATTATGTTTGTACCTCCCCCTGTGCACCAAAAATCAATGAAAGGTGTGAAAGGCAAAACTTTTAGAAGATCGTATGAAAATATATTCCTGATCTTATAGAAAACATTTCCTAAATATGGCACGCAAAGCACAAACTTACAGGGAAAGACTGATTAATGGACAATATTAAAAATGAAGACTCTCTACAATGAGAGATGGTTTTAAACAATTGGAAAGACTGGAGGAAGATATTTGCAAATGCAGAGATCCTACAGAGGATTATTATCCAGAATATATTATAAGATTCAACAATTCAATAAAAAAGATAAGTGAAATAAGTAAAAATTAAGCAAGCCATATAAATAGGAAATTTACAAAGAGAAACACTAAATGGTCAAGAAAATATGGAAGAACGTTCAACCATTTGATTTTGTACAGATTAAAGTAACAATGAGATGTGATTAGATACCCCCACCCTGACCATGGTTGGTGTGGGGTACAAATTCAGAGGGAAGACACCCTCACACCCTGTTGATGAGAATGTGAATGGTGGCATCACTTTGGAGGACAATTCAGCAAAAGTAGTAATACTGAATACACCCATACCCTGTGATCCACAACGTCCTTTCTGGGTACATACCCTGGAGTCTAGGACCTAGGGAGACTTGTACGTGTACTCGATGAGTCATAGGAGTGGCAGTGTACAGAGAGATAAGGAAAAAGCATTGAAGATGGGTCCTTGCAGAACCTCTATGGAGGAAGGAAGAAGCAGGAGGAAGAAGATCTGGAAAGACTGGAGAAGAGCTAAGAAAATAGAGGCTAGTGCTGTCAAAGACAGCGAATCTCCAGAAAGAGGATTGGTTAGTTGTATTCAATGCTACTAAGTTTAAGGAGGATGATATCTTCAAAGGGGCTGTTAATGCTGTTTGTTGGGAAATCATCAAGGAAAATCTTAAAAGAGCTTTAAACAGAGAGATGAGGACTGTCCTCCAAGGGATTAACCTATGTGTGTTGAGATGGGATAGAAGCCTGGAGGGGTAGTCTGAAAAAGCCAGGATAGACTATCCAATAAGCCTGAGAGTGAGAGGAGAGAAGAAAATCAGTTATTCCTTGCTGGATGTGGCAGGATCGGGGGAAAGATTGTTTTTGTCTGGAGGCGCGAGACTTGAGCTGTTTGCTGAGAGGTAGGGAGAATCAGGATGCAGTTGGGACGGAAGAAAGTGATGGAGTGAGTTCCTTACCGGAAAGATTTCATTTCTACTGCGGAAAAGACAAACAAGGGTGTTGTACGTACTTTCAGTTGAAATTTAACCGTGTGCACTGGGAAGTAAGGGACCTTTGTGGAAAGAAACACTAGAGAGTATGCAAGTGCTTAATAATTATGATTCGAGGAACAGTCACATTTGAAAAATGTGTTGTTTATAATTGCACTTGTTTTAAGACTTCTTCTGGTTTTCTGTTTCTTTTTGGTCAGGCAAGGAAAGAGTATCACCAGAAGATGGGTGGAATCTTTCCTGTCTTTTCTTCATAAACGTTTGGCAAGAGTTCAGGCTTGGTGTGTGTAATGTATTAGAGGAAACTACAGTATACCTTCTTCAGAACAAGGGTTTCATTTATTTGTTTGTTTGTTTTAAAATCTCTTTTCTCTCGCACAGTCGGGAGAAAGTCTGGGGGAAAATTCTAATTGTATTTTCTTTCCAAGAGATTTCAAAAGAATATAAATACACTCTGGTGGTCTTTCTTTTGGCATGGACAGAGATGGTTTACTCAGCCTCAATTTGGCTTCCTGTGTCTTGGCTACTTCCTTCCTTTGGCCCAACCTGTGCCCTCAGATACTGTGTGGGGGTCACCTGGCCCAGCCTTGGCTGGCCACATGGCATATCTGCTGACTCTCAACTCAGTACACATAACATAAAGCAGCTAAGGGTAACCCAGAGGCTTAACTCAAGGCTTCTCTCTGAAATCATACTGGACCAATACCGTCAGGCTGACACACAGAAGTCTGTAAGAAAACCTTTTCCCAGAGCCCCAAGGGGGAAAGTCGGGGCATGGGGGTGGTGGCATGAGCCTCCCCCTGCTCCCTGTGTTACACACAGTTTCCTGAAACTCCCCTTTCTTTCAGGAGACAGCCTGGACAGTCATACCTTTCACTCTGTACTCTGTGTCCCTCACCATGTCCTAAACTGTAAAAGTATCAGCCTTTTCTTTTTCTTGCCTTATATAATTTTCTACTAGTAGTAGGACAGGTCTCATCCTCCTAAACCGAAAGGGTAACTCTCTCTATTCTAGGAGAGATTGATTTGATGAAGGTCCTCAAGGCCTGGTTCTTGATTTGCTCAAGAATAGAGTTGTAAACATTTTTGAAGCATGCTCATTTAACTTGACGACCTGGAAGTCAAACTTATCAGGAATCCTTTTTTTGTTACATTATTATTAATAAACATGAATTTTAATGGCTACACTTAACTTGCTAATTCTGGTTGATTAAATGATGAAGAACCAATCCTGGGGACAATCAAACCAAAAGAGGATGTCAGAAAGAGAGGAAGTTTTGTTGATACAACTAATGGGTTAGGTTGCCTTCGATCATTAAGAACCAATATTAGAATAGCAGTAGCTGTGCTTTGGGAGTTTACAAAAACAAGATAACCTTGGGGTGCATAGGTGGCTCAGTCAGTTAAGCATCTGCCTTAGGCTCAGGTCATGATCCTGGGGTCCTGGTATCGAGCCCCGCATCGGGTTCTTTGCTTGTTGGGGAGTCTGCTTTTCCCTCTCCCTCTCCCTCTGTGCTCTCTTGCTCTCTCGCGAATAAATAAAGAAATAAATAATCTCAAAGAAAAACTAAACAAAACAGAAAAAAAAAAACCAACATAAGCTCAAATTACTTTAGTGTAAAGGTCAAAATAAAGTCTTGCCATCTTTTATTTACCAATTTATGGACGGTGAGTGCAGAAGTTAGGCGTAAAGGATAAATTTTCTCCTTTGTAAAATTGCATCTATTTTTGAGGTCATGGTCACAAAATGGCGGCTGCATGCCAGAAAGTTCCCGGCTCATCTCCTGAGAGTTCACTGGATACACCGTATTGTCAGAAAGCTCTGGGGGCTACTTGCTCAAGAAGTTTTGCTGCCATACCGATCAGAAGATGTTCACAAAATTTTAAGGAGCTCTCCGTTGAAAGGCCTATTTCCCCAAGGTCCTACAAGACAAGTTTCCCTCAGGGCTAAGGTCATCCTGTCCCACCACACGCCTGAAGCTGCTGGAGCTGAGTGTTTCCAAAGACAGGCGATCCTGTCATCTTCGGCTATTTATGTCTTGTCATGTGGTGACATGCGGATTCCTAGCCCTCTCTCCCTCCTCCCCTGGCACTGAGTGACCATCTGAGATAGTGACTTGAACTTGCCCTGTTGCTGGTATGCCTATTCCATCGACGAGAAGGCAAAACGTTTTCTTATTTCAACGACTTGCCTCCCAACCTTCTATCCAAAGATTTTAACGTGGAGAAAACACGTACAGAGATACCGTATAGAGAGATGGGGAGAAGCTCTAAAAGCGCCATCTGTGATTTGTGTCTAATGGCATCTCTTTGGTTCGAGATGAAGCCCAGTATTCTTGCTGTGGACATCATGGCCCCGAGGGACCTACATCCCTTCCCGTACCCCTGCTTCTCTTTCTCTTGCCCCTCCAGCCTTACCAGCCATCTTCAGTGCTGCCCAGCATTCCCGTCCACTCCATCTTCCTTCAGGACATTCCAGGTCCTTCTCATCCTTCCCAATCAGCTTCTTCATGCTCTACCACCCCAGGTGGGCACTGCGCCCTGTGCTTTTTCCTCGTATTTTAGTTGTAATTAATCACTCTAACGATTATTGGCTCGACTTCTTTGCCTCCACTAGGTGTTAGTTCCAGAAATGCAGAGAACCCCATGTCTTTCTTTTATCACTGTGCTTCTGCTGCTTAGTAGTGATATGGTGGGTGTTTCTGAATGAATGGATGCTCTTTTTTAGAGTCTACCAAACCTAGAATGTCCACGGATTTCTTGTGGATCTATGAGGTGCTAAGCATCCCTGGAGATTCCGAGTTGAATTGGATAGTCTCTATGCTCTAGGACCACATATTCTTGTGGTTTTCAAGTCTGTTTCCTACTTGGAACCCAAATGAACTTTTGGATTTAGAATTCACCTGTACGTTGTAACAATCCGGGTCTGATGTACAGAAGCAACGATTGGCGTGTAATGGAAGGGAAGTTGTGGATGCTTAAGAAAAGGCAAGACGTGCTAACTGATTTGCAATTGGAGTTGGATTTAAATGGAGGGAGGTGAGGGCAGAGAGAAACTAAGGAAGAGGATCTGGATTTAGGAAAAGAGGAGGATGTCCGACCGGTGGGAGAAACAACAGGAGACCGAGTGGTATGCAAACACCAGAGTAGGGTGTTGAGCGTAGACGGGGGGGGGGGGGGGCGGCAGAATAGAGGCCAAAGCAACCCTGTCTGCCTGTGGAGCCTTCTGGAAAGTGGGCTTTCTGCACTAAAGGGTGTGGGAGCTGGACCTCAGAGGCTGGACATAGAAAGGAGGGCTTGACAGAGGAACGGCAGACCCTTGCTGCTGATTTCCTCCCTGAGCAAAGGAGAGACATGGCCAAGCCCCTTCCCACTCCGAGACCCTGTGAGCCTGCCATTGCCTGGTAGCTCTGACCTCTCTGTGGGGTGATTGTACTGTGTGTGACTAGAGAAGGTGAACAGAGGATGCTGTCAAGCCTGGTGGAAGCATTTCCAGATTCTTGGAGACCTACCCATGTTTCAAGGCAGAGGCCACAGAGGCAGTACAAAGAAGGGGCAGGAGGGGCGCCTGGGTGGCTCAGTCGGTTGAGTGTGGGGTTCGGCTCAGGTCCTGCTCTCATGGGTCATGAGATGGGACACACCCCCTTGCCCCCACTGTTGGGCTCCACGGCGAGTCTGCTTGAAGATTCTCTCCCTCCCTCTGACCCTCCCCCCTCCACTCTCTCTGTCTCCCTCTCTCAAATAAATAAATAAGTCTTAAAAAAATTAAAAGAAGTAGAAGGGGTTCCAGAACAGGGAAGGGTGGTACCTTGGGGGGAGGGAGGGAAGGATGGGGGAGGCTGAACACCAAGGCAGTCTAATTGGGAGACGCTTTTTTTCCCCTGGCACTGGAAGGCAGGGAGGGTGGTCACTCTTCCCTGGGCCCCTGTAGAAAAAGACTGACTTAACACACCTGCGCTCTAACAATTACCCAGTTAATTCTTTGTTAACCTGCCTCCCTGCCCGAGAATGGGATTTCCCTTCAGGCATACCAGTCATGCCCGTTTCTCTCCTGTAGGAACAAAGTCAAGTGGAGTCTGAGGTGGGCCGAGCAGGTGGGTAACGTTGCCTTCTGCATTCTCAACTGGGGACGTGAAAAATACTGGGTTTTGAAGAATAATGCATGCGATTATTAATTTCCCAGGAATGTGGGAGAAAAGCACAAGCTCTAATTACTGAGAAAGGGGTCCCTGAACTTCAGGGCATCCTGAACGCTTCATTCTAGGAAGGTTCTTAGGGAGACAAGGGAGAGAGCAGAGCAGAGAAGAGAAGAGAAAACAGACGAGGGGGTGCAAGGAAAGAAGAAAATAAAAAAAAAAAGAGAAGGAAAGAATAAGATGAAAAAAGGGAAAGAGCAGACTTGTTCCTGTGACCCTGGAAAGTAAAGGGGCCTGCTCAGGATTTTCAGTCTGCTTAACATTTTGAGAAATAATGTTTTCAGAGACTCCCACGAGGTTCTGTGGGAGAGAACAGAAGGGGCCAGCTGTGAGAATGTAAAATCCTTACAGATTGCTGATGTCCTAACATCTCTGTGATAAAGAGACATTACATCCATGAGGAGGGTGAGTGCGGGAAAAGATGGATTTAAAGATGGGCTCTGGCCTTTATGAAAAAATCATATTTCCGATTCACTAAGGCTGGAAGTGGCCCTCAATCTTTAATAACTCTTTTCATGCCATATATCTCGAGATACAGTTCAAAACTGTAAGATTGCAACTGGGTTATACATAAATAGGTTAAACTTGTTTTTTTTTAGTTTTTACAAGTTTGAATCTAAATGATAAAAAAATCTAAATCATAAATTTCATCTTTGCAAAAGAAAGTGAATTGTAGTTTTCCTAAATAAATACTTACAAACAAAATGCAAACGTCTTTGAATCTGAAAGCTTTCCTGTGAATAACATCGGGGTTTTTGCCAGGGGTAGACTTTGAAACATTCTGTAAAGCTTTTAAAGAAAAGACTGTCTTTGAAAGCCTGAGGAACTTGTAGCACTAAATATCTTGGTGGTGATTTATGAACAATGTTAAGAAATATGTCTTTCCTTTAATAAAAAGAGAAAAAGTCCTGACACTTGGTACAATGATGAGGATTTATGTGCTAAAATGTTTTTGCGTGGCAGCCTCTGAGTAATAGATTCATAAATATTTCCCTTTTTTAATTTAAAGTTCAAATGAATTAGAAAAAGGTTCCATATTAAAGACACCCCATCAAATAGAGAAGCTGAACCTTGGGATTTACTTGGGCTCACCGGTCTTTGAGTCCTGGGCCACCCGCCTCATCAAGGTGGGTGACCGTCTAAGAGTTTCTCTCTCATACACTCACACAGACTATATCAACATTTAAAAAAAAAATTACTGAGTGAAGTTTGTTTTAAATCATGTTTCTCTAACCATTTTCTGTAAAAGGCATCACCATTACTACTTTTCTGTACTACCCTGTGTGTCCACAACATTTCATGCGCATGAGGACTGAATTCTAAACTGATCCGTCCTGTGTGTGTGGTGCAGGAACTGAGTTCAGAAATGGTCACAACCCTGCTTGAGGAAGTGATACGAAGTGAGACCAGAAACAGCGCGCCGGCTGTGGTCCTTTGCACGGAAAGCCTGCTCCCAGTCGCCCGGACTACTTTTGTGCTTCGTGATTTAATTCAGCCCAGATGCTATGGGTTCTCCGTTTCTTTTTCTCTTCTGTGGCAGTGAGTGTTGTTGCCCAGGACCGACGGGGCCAGGGAGAGTGAATGAGACAGAAGAAAAGTTGGCCACACAAATACAGTCACAGGGCAGTGGCCCCGGTCCATGGGCTGGAGGGAATGGGGAGTTGCTCCAGCCACACAAAGCAGCTCCTGTTCCCATAGAAACCCGTGTTTAGCTGAATGAGTGGCTTGACTCCGTGGAGCCCCTTCCTCTTTCTTTTTAAATCTCTGTTGGAGATGCATTGTCTTCTGGTTATTTTCGTTTTAATGAAAACAAAGACCAAAGACCGTGGAGAAGAAAATGCTCCCCACTTGAGGGCGGCTTGCTTTACAGACTGATGACATATATTCCAGGCGGGTTTGAAACCTGGCTGCATCTCCCCGGATCTGAGATCTGGTACCTTTTCTTCAAGCCTTGTACTGACAGGCCGGCCAGAGCTGTGCCAGGCTGAGATTGGCAGCCTAATTTGAATACCAATGCTGCTCTGGGCCGCCTTCCAGTTGCAGGGCGGGAGGCTGGGCTGCCCTCTGGAAGGGCTCAGTAGTGACTTCTGCGGGGAGGGGGAGAGGGGGCACTCCCACACTTAGGAGCTTCCTTCCTTCTCTAACTCCCATGCCCCTTCTCTGCCGGGTTATTGGCAAGTCTGCTTTCTATTCTTGAAGGATTAATGCCTCAGTGCAAGGGGAAAATGACAATTAAAAAAAAAAAACAAAACTCAAAGCCTGGGATTTCTGTAGCTTTAGCATTTTCCAGTTCGATTTCATTAGGACACCACTGAAGAGAGAGGTTTAGGGCTTTGTTGTTGTGTTGTTAAAGAGTTTAAAACTATTAACTGGATGTTTTTACCTTTCCTAGAAAAATTCAGGCAACCTTTTGTGCTAATGGAGCTTAGCTAACATCCATAAACAGGGGAGCTTTCTAAAGGGAAAGTAAATTACTATAATAGTCTCCAACAAAGTAATCTGCTTATAAAAAATAAGAGTTTAGCTTTCTGTGAGAACTGCTGAATTTATTTGACACTGTTCTCATATATGAAATATTTAAAAATCAGAGATTATATGCACTTATCAAAATTCCCCAATAGAATGTTTTAAATATAAAAGATTCTAGGTTTCCATCTTTGCATTGTGAAATACCATCAGTAATTTCCCTCCCTCTGAGATTCTAATTAAATGCCCTAGCAGATCCAAGTGCCATCGTCTGGGGTAAGAGCTGGTGGGGAGTCTTCCTCCATGCAGTTCATCACTAGCTAGCCGGCTGTGCTGGTTTTGGAAAGGGTGGGGTCCAGCACCGTGGCTTCACACACTCATTTTGTGGCTCCCCAAGCCACCTGCTGCTTGCATTTGGGATTTGGGGGGCACAAGGCCAGTGCCATCAGACAGGCAGGGATATTGACCAGTCTCCAGGGCAGATATAAGTTGTCATCATCAGTGAATATTTATTAGGTGTTGGTGGGTATTGGGCATTCTGCCAGGAGCCATCAGGGAGAGACCAAGAAACACAGATGAAGCAGTTCCATTCTTGAGGGCCAGGACGTTTTTATGCTACTTGTCAGGAGCAGGTCCATTGTATTTCTTGGTCAGTGTGAAAATATGGCCCGTAATTTTCTTACCAGTATTCAGACAGGTTGGCAAAAGTCCTGCATTGTCGTAACAGGGTGAGAACTCTTCTTTTTATCATATTTTTGAGGTTTATATATGTCGAGAGGGTTTTTGGTCATTGTACAGTAATGCAGTGCATTATTACTGCAAAAAAACTCAAGAAGATTTCTTGTTCAGGCTAAACAAAACAAAACAAGACAGAAGCCATTCGAACTAGTTAAATTGCGCAGGTGAGGTTTTATTTCTATACTGGTCATAAAAAAAAGTGACTTCGGCAAGTTTTGAACACATTTCCGGGGAGAAGAAAGCTAAAAGAAGGCCCTAGTTATTTGAGGAAACCCTTTCAGGGTGACCTCTGATGGCGCATTTGCGTTAGCTTCTCCCCCGGGCAGGCCTGTGGGCGTTCTCTCTGCCCAGCCTGTGAAATCGTATGGTTTAAGAGAGGGAAAAGTTCAACCTCCAAATGTGAATGTTTAGTCTGATTAATAGACACACTTGGGGCACTGGGTCAGCTTCCATTTCCATTTAAGCGATATGTCATTACAGAGGATGTATGTGAGCACGGAGGAGGCTCTTCAAGGCCTGGGAGGAGCTGTAAGCCTGTGAGTTCCTGGGGGACCTGAAAACAGCAGAACGAGTCAGATGGTGTTTTCCAACCCCACTTCCGCGTTGGACCAGAAGGCTGCATCATCGTGAGGATGCAGAAACACACTGAGGAGGGATCGGAAGGAGGAAGGGCCCACAGAGTTTCAATTTTCTTGTCCACTTCCAGCCTGGGAATGGGATTCTGTCACTAACAGTCTCTATGCTACAGGGTCACCTGCTTTCCATCTCCATGACTAAGGCTCTGTTTACCTGGTGACCGTGCAAGCCTTCCATGATGGAGCCCATACTTACTATTTGCATATGTTTATTTTCTTCCACCCACATGATTGCCGTGCCTGACCCACAGGATTCCACAATGTTTGCTAAATAAAAGAAAGTTCCTGCTTTCGTGTTTCAGCAGAATAGCAAGATGAGGCTCTTCGTGGACTTGCACTTTTTCTTATTTTGACTTTGAAGGCTTGTCAGGGGAAAGCCCAGCTCTGCTTGGAGGTCGGGTGGCACTGAATGAAGCAAGAGGCCTTGAGCAGGTGGGCCAGGCGCCTGGAGAGATGCTCTGGGGGGACTCTGCACCAAGGCCCGTGGCCCAACCAGCCTCACTGCTTAATTTCTCAGCTTTTCGAGGCCTTGGGATTGTGCAAGCCTTTGGATCAATTTTACTCTCATTTCTGCAGCATTACTTCAGCTGCCGTTCCATGAAGGCAACTTTCCCAGGGGCTTCATTAATAAATATAATTTTACAGCAACAGAAGATGCCGTGAGAACCAGAAGTTCTAGAGGGAAAACAGCACTTTCTTTTGTATCCAAGTCAAGTTTTCAAAGTCGCGACTGTGTTCTCCAGCAGACAAGAGCACACAGGCCCTGACTGAGGGATGCCTGGTTCTTTCCCCGGGAAGTTTTGCATCGCCCACCTCAAGACAGTTGTGTAAGTTCAGGAGCCCCAGATCTTCATTTAGGGTTCTTTTCTGCAATAACATTACCCACACTTTCTTTGTGCCCTATCCAATTCAAACGTGCATGCGGTGCTTTTAGACCATGTCAAGCCGCAGGAATGAGCAACGAGGAAATGTTCCTCTGGCCTTGAAGACGAGGCTTGCAGGAATTACACAAGTGTTGGAAACGTGGGTCTGTTTCCTCTCTAACTTTTCCTTTTGTTTCCTTCCCTCAATTTTAAACATCCCTCCATCTGATCCAGGGGTACTTTTCCATGAACACACAAAGATGGTGTGAGTATTTTGTAATTCCAGGGTCTTTTTTTTTTTTTTTTTTTTTTCTGGGAATTCTGCTGCCTCTGTCGAGCAGACTTCAGTGAGTGTGGATAATGGGTTGGTTTGCTGTGTCCAGAAATACATATTCATTTGTGTGCAGCCAGCTGCTTAGGACCTGTCCGTGGAAGGTTTCACTGGCAAACAGGACATGTAGAACGAGAGGGCCTGACACACCAAAGACGTTCACAATTCCGGTTGCACATCAGCAACAGCAAACAGGTCTCTGAAGTCACACCCTCCCCCCACCAGCCAGTGATATTGTGGACACTTCTGCCACCTTCCCCTAACTTTCTGCCATGGTTGTGCCCCTCCTCCTCCCATGGGAGCCTCCCTGCTCATGAGCTCATTCGGTGGCTGGGAGGGGTGTGTACTCTCCGGTGACAGAGAAGCACCAGTGGGTACAGGGTAAGTCATTGATCATTGATTGACTCATGTGCTGATTAGTTAGTATATGAAATATTGAGTAATCCCCTGAAAGGGGAAATAAGACAGGTTTAGGCTTCCAAAGTGCTCACAGTGCACTGAGGCTCAGACAATGATAATTGATGTTAATATAATCATTGCAGTAATGGGTGTGTATAGGTTCAAACCACCGTGGGAATACAGGAAAGTTAGCTATTGACTTTGTTGTTGGGGAAACTTTAAAAATGACAGAGTGGATTTTACTGTAAAAGTAAAGTGACAGTGTTGGTAGGCTTAGTGGCAGGAGACGACGGGGTGACATTATGACTATTGTGGGCCTCGGGACTGTTGTCTGGGTATTCCTTCTTCCATAAAAACTACATATTCACAACTATATTTGACGACTCTGTCTCTATAAAGATGAATATGTTAAATTGTTTATTGACACATTTGATTTGACCTAAAAATTCATGGTTTCTTCTGATTCTAAAAGCAATGGAAACATTTCATGGGCCTCTCGAAGCATCGAGCTCCTGGCGCCATGTCCACCTCACCTTGGGGGAGAGGAGGGAGGGGGGAAGAAGACAAAGAGAAGCACACAATCACGGGGGAGCCATGGCAAGAGGTTCTAGAGAAAGGAAAGGAACCACGGGGGAAGGAGAGATCCCAAAGGAACGGATAAAGTAATTTCACCAAAAAATGGAATAAAAATATGAAAATGGCAGAAGAAAACAGGAAAGTGAGATAAGAAATCCAATGGTCATGGAGAATGACAAACCGAAGGACTCTTCCAGAAGCTCTTTCTTTGAGCGCTGCTCCTGGCTGGGGGAAGAGATTATCTTTCCTGCTTCGCTTGGTCACAGCAGCTCCCTGCCTCCTGCTGGCAGACCAGCACGTGTGGGGCGAGGCCACTACAGGACTGGTGGGTCCAAATGGTCGGAGACCCAAAGGGAGCTTGCCACTTGCGAACAGGTATGGAGTAAGCACCCTGCCTTAAGAGGCTCCTTTTATGATCTAGTTTTCTTTCTGGAAATGAAGCGTAATTCAAGAATCAGGAACAATGGTACCAGACTTAAAAAGCATCACACTCAAGATGGATCATTGATACTTTTATACTTGTCTGCATCTCATCCGGTTTTCACCTTTTGGACTTTGTTTCATTAACTTTGTTGCTTTCTCTGATGTCTCTTTATAAAACAGCTTTTCATAGTTTTCATGGGTTTCAAGGACTTATTTAATATTTGCAATAGTCCTGTGAGGAAATGGAAGACGTAACCATTCTCCTTTTGTACATTAGAAGCCAGGCTCAGAGTCTGCGACTTGTGCAAGGTCACATAGTTGCAACATTTCATGCCAGGGTTGTGTGTGTGTGTGTGTGTGTGTGTGTGTGTGTTTACTCGGCACTGCTTCTCTATGAACATTAAACTCAAAAGAGAAGTGATTTCACGTTAAGATACCCTTATATACTTTCCCCCATTTTTTCCTCGTATGGTTATTCATGCATTCCAAAATCTGCCTACCATTTTCATCCTTCTTTTTAATGAAAACACCATATCCATCATTGATTTGACCCAGTCAACATTGTAAATACAGAACCATGAGGAAGCTACTAGTCCTTTGATGCTTAGGCATAAAATTTGGCATACCAAATGTTTATGTTTATAAAGTTTTTCTAACACAGCTTGGGATTTTCATGTATCTGTTGATGACATGCAAATTGTTTCCCTTAGCATGCAGAAAATCCAAATGTAATTTAGGAAACATTTCTTAGAAACATCCAAATGTACTGAAGGTTGTCACATTCAATGCATAACTTGGCAAGTTTTATTTTTTTCCCCTGTAAAGTATAATTTTCAAGGCATCTAGTGCTGAGGAAAGATCCTCATGTATTGGAGCTAAGTAGAGTTTTACAAAAGACGTTAGACTTCAATAGGTTTAATGCTCTATCTGTTGGCCTCACCCCGTTTTGTGCCCCAAATAGTGCCATGACCGGTTGTCATGTGCTTGTTTCAAATCAGTAAGAGATATATCATTATTGCTGACTCATTACCCTACAGGGATGAGGTAGATTCTAGCCATCTCCTACTGACAGTGGCTGTTAATAGAAGGAGTGCTGTTTCAACCCTATCCTTCTTCGTTAGGTCTAGTCCACTGAGTTACAGAATGGTTCAATGGACTAGATTAACCTGGAGGTTCAGTAAATCTTGGCTCCTAGCTGAGGCTTTGTTGTTAATTCACCAAGAAAGGCCTGTAAATTAGTCTAGCTTTTGTGTGCTAATGTTTCTTCATGTAAAAAAATGAGCCCATCTATGCTATGAATTTTGCAAATAAAAGGTTTTCTAATGCAAGTCTTGTTGATACGTCACCTTGCTTATAGAAGGAAAGTTGAGAGTTCAGGAACCTTTGAAAGAATATATAACGTCTGGGTCGATCTGAATCTATATATGTCTTTGTGTTTATCTATCATTTAATAGAATGGCTGCTAACTCACTGGGTGAGTCTAAGCATTGTGTCTGTATTTTTGAGTCTGCAAAATGGAAAATCACTGATCTTAAATAATCAAATCTGTAATCTTATAAAACCCTATTTATTGAACTAACAATTGCTATGTGTTCACTGTGGGTGGGCAGTTGGATATAGAACGAAAAACTTGCCCTCATCCTCAAGGGACCTCAGTCCAACTTAGACACACACATATTAACAATAAAACAAATATGGTCTATTCTAAACTTGAATACAGTGTGATACCTACTTAACTCTGTACAATCTTTTTGTACAAGTGAGATGCTCTCGGAGCAAGGAAGAGTGAGAATTAATTCTACCTGAGGCACCAACCTGAGGAAGTAACACTTGGAAGTAACCAATGGAAGATGATTAGTTAGCTGTGTAGAGAAGGCAGATGAGAACTTTCTAAGGAGATGGGAATGAGCCAGGGTTGAGGGTGGGGGGCATGCCATCAATCACAGAATGGTAGATTGGGGCCATCTGATAAAATACCTTTACAATTTTATTTATGTCTGTAGACCGAACACTGGAACCATCTGAGGTGTTTATGTAAGAAAGTAGCATGATCAGAGTGGCTATTTCAGAAATATGTTGGTGCTGGCAGAATGGAAGAAGGGGGTTAGAGGGGAATAGCGTGGGGTCTGGGTGGTCAGTTTGGAGGCTATTGTATTGTGACACCCTATCACCATGACAACACCAGAAAATATTGTATATAGTACCAAACTGACTTTATGAGATCAGATCCTTGTAGAGTAGCCACACGCTCCACCAAATCGGCCACGTGCCCTCTCTAGGACGCTATATATTCTCTTCCGCTAGTGTATAGAACATCCACCATGTCTGTAATTTCCCACAACGCTGGGTTGGAAGAGTCCTGCATGTATAACCCTACAATTCATGCAGGCTCTTCTGCCTTTGCTGATTCACTTGCTGTCGCTAAGACACATATGCACTCTTACCAAAGTTTCAGCCTGGATGAAACGAACCCATGCTAAATTTTACCCTGGTTTTGCATCAGTCACTCTGATCGCCCCACGTGCCCCTCAACTTCCAACATACCCTCTCCACGCACAAGAAGCAGGTGTTAGGAGTAGTTACCTTTTAGATCTGTTTCTGGTTTCTTTGAATTTTGAGATACTGTGGTTGGTTTGCAGTGTTAAACAACAAAAAAGCACCATCCCCCATGAATAGACAGCATGGGTTTTTTTTTTCCCATTTAGAACTGGGTTTAACAAATTGCATTTACATAAAACTGTCAGGTTTTCAGAGATGTTTAATAAAAAGAAGCTTCTTTCCAACACATGTGGTCAGTGATACTCCCTTTGTTGGGATTTGTCCATCTCCTAATGAGTCTTTAAAGATGTGCAATTTACTTTATGCACTTCAAAAAGAGGGAGAGGGAAAAGGCATTTGGACAAAGCCCCTTGTGTTAGATTTATTTTTTACCATGTAAATACTGAGAGGAACTGTGTCTGTCCTTCCACCTGATTCCATTGGTGGTTGCTCAGAGGTGAGGCAACACAGTGAGCGCTTGTCTCTTGGTATTTCCTTTTTGTTGATATTTTCCTTAATATTTTTGCACAGTATTGGAAAATTCTTTAGTTAAGTTGGTATTGCTGGACTCCCGTGGACCACCCTTCATTTTTTTTTATTTGCATTTTTACTGTTGTTTCAAATTTTAGTTAAAATAAATAACAAGCAAAACAATGAGGTTTCCCAAATACACTCATCTAATTATCTAATTGCGATGTTCCTCTTTAAAGGCGTGTCTAGTTTTTTTAGACCCTGATTTGCTTCTTTGTTTCCTTTGAAAATGTTCTTGATATTTAATTACCTTCACTAATTCCTCAGTGCTTATATTGTTACATGCTGTATTTTTATAGAGTTCATCTTGCTCTTTTTTACGACTGATTTTACATTTTCTTGGAGTTATTGAATATGGCACTTCGAAGATGCAAAATCCTTTGAGTTCTATCACATATATATTTTATTCTAAATGACATTGTTAAAATTCACAAAACTGGTCTATATCAGTACCTTTAGTCAAATTGAAAAAAGAACATATCACCTTGGCATGTTCAGAATATTTGCAACCCTAAATATTTTTTCCAAGCACAGAAAGTGTTTTAAGAGCAGTGGGGAGCTTCCAAGACACAAAGATGAAAATACCTGAATTATTTCCATGCACTCTACTAATTGAGGTAATGAAATAAACCCAGAAATACCACAATGAATAAAAATGAAGAGTTGGGAATTTGAAAAGTTTTCAGCTTTACTCATCTAAGACACTCATTATTTGGAGGGGGCTTATTGTAAATTTCCATGTCTTTGGTGGCTCTTGATTAGAATAAACACACACAAAGTATAGTATCAAGGTTCTTACTGGTCCAAACCAATTGTTTGCTATTGTACGTTAGAGCCATTATGAGTTTCTTTCTCAATGCTGCCTCTTTCTTTAGCTTCATATTCAATATTCGGCAGGCTGAATATTTAATCACATAAGATCCATAAGAAATGTGAATGCTTTGAAGTTCGTATGTCCATATAAGAGCTTTATGGCTTCTGGGCATGAGAAGAAATTTCATTTTTACTTGGCAGTAAGAGGCGAGAGGATAGAAGCCTTATGGAAACATATGGAGATAACTTAGACCGACTCCTTGTTTTTGGTAAATGGGCCAGGGGCTCAGCGAACACTTCTGCTGCTTCTCGCTGTTTTTATTCTGTGCTTCCTGCACCATCCACCACTCAGCACCGTGCCTCCCAGTCCCATAGTGAGAGAGATTCTGAACAAGGGATGCTGTATGACAAATTGAGGGAGAAAAGTGAAGCTAAAATTGAGATGACTCTAGTAGTGAAACAGAAGAGGCAGCAAAAAAAAAAAAAAAAATTGACTTGAAAATTTATTGAGTATACGTTATCCAAATTATGTCAAAATAAGGTACAGAAACGTACGGATGCTTGTTTTCATATTCCATTACCGAACGAGGGGTGTGGTTTTCTTCAGAAAAATTATTTTTACGGTAGTGAAAACTACTTTTAAAAATACAAAATAAGTTTGCTTATAGGATTTAATAAACATCAAAATACTATAATAAGTATCTGTTTTAAACAAATTCTAATCTATGAGAAAGAGAAGTAATTCCAGCATGGGACCCAATCCTGAACCAAATATTTGTGTTCTAACTATGTTCCCTGGACCTGGAGTCTGGAGCCTGCTCAGAAACCTGCATCCCCCGCCCTGGGCTGTCTGAGCTCAGTGCTGTGCGCAGACCCACTCCCACGGGCCAATTGGACATCTTCCTGACTCTTCATCCAATGACCTCACTCTGGTGGTTTGAAATTGGCCAGGGTAGGAGTATTTATATCCCAGATACTGGCAAATGGTACAAATCAGGGCTTTATTCCCTGATTTAGTGTTCGTTTTTAAGTATCTGGCAGCCTACCTCTGTTTCTAGCTGATATGTAGGGCGCTTCCCGTTTGAAAACTCTGTGATGATCTGATCCCATGGAATAACTTGCTTTTAGCTCTTAGTTGCCACTTTCTCTGTGACATAAACTCCGGAGACTCATGTTTAGTCTCCAAGCCCCCTCATGTGGGGTGTGACCAGCGAGGGGACTGGGGAGTGGCAGGCATGGGCTTCCGGTGAGTTCTGAGGCTCTGTCTCCTCCCTTTCATCAGGGCCTGTTATTCCAGCCAGGTCCTCACTATTGGCTGCTAGAAATAGCCACCCTGTGGCCTGCAGAGCCCCACTTGGGGGAGAAATGCCCGGAGGAATGCAATGGTCTCCCCGGTAGTCAGGACTGAGAACCACCTCAGTGAATATCCCCTTTGTAGGAAAATGCTCGGTGTTACTTACTTACATTACATTGTACTTGCCCTACACCTGATCTGCCCCCCTGCACACAGTTCACAGTGTGCGCCTTCCACACATTCCAGAGTCACTGGTCTGGGGCAAAATAAAAAGTACATGACAGCACAGAGTATGTGGGAATCACATCTTTACATAACACTGCTTTTTTAAAAAAATTATTTATTTATTTGAGAGAGAGCGAGCAAGCACACAAGGGGGAGGAGAGGCAGAGGGAGAGACTTTCAAGCAGACTCCCCGCTGAGCGCAGAGTCAGACCCTCAGGGCTCAATCTCAGTACCCTGAAGTCAGGACCTGAACCGAAACCAAGAGTCAGCCACTTAACCGACTTGAGTTACCCAGGTGCCCCAACATAACATTGATTTTTAATTATGAGATCAAAATGTAGGATGAGAGTAATCACATTCTCAGACTCATCTACACATGATTATGGGAAAATTAGAGGGCAGACCATTTGAGTTATTTACAGTTTATTTGTAAAGATAGTTTTGGCATTTTAATGAGAGAATGGCAAAGGTTTGGCTGTTTCATTGGTGAGATGTGTGTGTGTGTGTGTGTGTGTGTGTGTGTGTGTGTGTGCGCGCGCGCCTATTATATATAAACCCTCCTAAGGCTTGGGAGGGACTAAGTCGCTCCCATCTTGTAGATACCACCGTTATTAGCCTCTTGCACCTGTCATGCTGCATATCTTGCCCAGTGGGACTAGGTGCCCCTCCGAAGAGCCACTGTCTGCTGTGAATAAAGCAAGAGCAAAATGTTGTGTGCGGCAGTGAAGTCTATTTTGCACCCTTGATCTTCTTGTCTGGCTACTTTATTTGTCCTCCTTCCAGCTTTTCTGGTTCAAGTGGCACTGCTTTCACTTTGAACCAAATACTTGTATCTGTTTACAACCCATTTATACGTTTTTTAAAACACTCTTTCTGTTTTGTTTTGGTCCCTTCGGGGGTAGGTGTGTGTTGAGTGAGATCTGGGAGAAAGGGTTTAAGAAAAAAATAATCCAGATTACATTTGCGAATTTCACCGCAGTACAACTTTGCCAACACGATGTGCTTTCTTTAGTTGAAGGAGGTTGTTTTTGAGAGAGGTATCTGTTCCTCATCTCCGTGGAAGTCACTTATTTCCACTTATTTTCAACTGTACTTTCACATTTTTGTTTTTCTCCACTATTTTTGATAGAAAATTGGCATACTTGAGTTGTCAACTCAAGGGAAGTTGTAGGGAAGCTTTTAAGTCCTTTAAAATTTTCCAGTGTAAGTCTTACAGTTTGATCACTATTTTATAAAAAATATTCCTTGGTTTTTATCTCCCCCCCCCCTTTGGGATCTCTTAGCTATATTTGAAAATGCACACATGATAAAACCTAATAATAAAATTCTGAGCACAGATTTCTCTCATGCTACATTCTTGAACCATGATTACATTTTTTTTTATAATGCTGTGTCCTAATGGGCCAGATGACATTCCCGGCTTGTTATTTGTTGAGCCGTCTTAACCTTGACGGGCCTTCAAGTGCTTGGCTGTCAGGGCTAGTGAACAGAGCCCCCTGCTGGACGTTCTGGGGATCAGATTTCCAATGCAAAGGAGTGGGTCCCTCCTGAGATCTGGGAGACCAGGAGGCGGGAACACCACCATCGCAGTGGAAAAAGGGACGGCATGCTTTTGACTGACGGCGCAAGTCAATATAATCTCAAAGGATTTCTTCAACGGTGCTTCATTTCCTTTGGAAAGTTTGGGTAATAAAGGCAGAGACCCTGATCTATTTAAATCATCAACTTTATCAAATTAGTATTTCCTGAGAAATCATTCTTTAGGTTGTTGATAGGTGGTGTGCGAGAGGAAAAGGTGTCCTGTTCTCCAGTAAGTCTTGAAAACGGTGGATTAAATATGACTCCTTGTTGCAGAACTTCTCAGAGCCTTTAATTTGAAAAGAGAATTTCAAACAACACAGATCACTTTCCCTAAACTTGTTTGACCATGGGTATTTATTCTGTGACACATTTATTAATATTTTTGAAACATTTCATAGAATATCAGTGTAGGAAGTCCATTGATATTCTTTTTTCATTTTTTCTAAGAGTTTTGTTTAGAAGACTATTTCACTGTACTTACATTCTAATTTTACTAGAGTACATAAAACTGAAGACTATTACTGATCAATATTTTTGACTGTTTTTTTTTTTTTTCTTTTTTGCCCTCCTCTGATGATTTCTTTTTTCTTTTCCTTTTTTTTTCCTTTTTAAATCCTGGGGACAGAGAACTTTGCACTTAGTGACATTTTAAATTCATCTCAAGCCTGTGTCTTTGTTCAGTGTTTGTGCTAACCTTATCAATATCTTTGTTTAGACCTCGGCTCATTCATATTTTATAAAGATTATTTTTCCTTAGTTTCTATGGACATGCTTTGTGTTAACAATTTGCAGTGCTTGAAAATAAGGCTGAAGAATTGTTCTTATATTAGATTTATAGGAAAATGAAATATTGATTCTGTGTACAAAAAAGTGAACTGAGCTCATACAGGTATTATGTAACCAAACCCTTCTCATAAAACCAAAGTACATTTGAAAATAAATGTATCTTATTTTTATTACTATTACAATTGTTTTCTCTTAAAATTTCCTGCTTTAAGAATATTCTTCTGGGCTCATATGCAGATGGATATCATTTTGCAAGTGTGACTGAGGAAGGGGATATGTACTTGAAAACACATAAAATTTTACAAGAACTCTGTCATTTTGCAGGATTTGCAGGATTTTCTGTTTGAATTAGCTACAAGGTTCTAATTGTCTAGATTACATTTTAATAAAGGAGTGTTCTTGTCAAATCCGGATCTGACTTCTGTGTCGCTGTTTGCTGGTTATTGTTTCCCTTAAAGCCCTTACACCCAAGAAACAGTGCTCCATCCACAAACCAAGCTCTGGGCTATTCTTCTTAGGTTCTAGAAGACACCGCCCCGAGTCTCCCCCCAGGGAACGAGGTTCCACTGGCAGAGTTTCAGCTTTGTTCTCAGGAGCACCGTGTCCTGCGGATTCTCTTCTGCTTAATTTAGGCCACTGCAAAATGCGGCACAAAATGATTGGAATTATTGGGGTCATGCAGTGCTTACTGGCTCGTTTCCGTTGGGTACATTCATTCTGTAAGGATTCTTGGCTTTAGAAAAAGAGCTGCTTTACTCAGGAGGAAAAGAAAATTAATTTTCCAGTCCTAAATCTTCCATCTCAGTGCTGCGTCTCGAAGTTGCTTGTAAATTCTATGGCAACCCTGCTGATTCCGGGTCAGAAGACAACACAGGCTCCTGCTTCCTCCTGAGAATATCGGGGCAGGGAAGGATTGGGCCGTCTGTCCTTCTGTGCCCGGGAGGACTCCACCCCAAGCTTCCAGATGGTGGCTGTGGGGACTTCTCAATCACTTCCCATCACCTCTTCCAGGGCCTCAGAGCCCTGATCTTCAGAAAGCTTTGCTTCTGCACTTTCCTCTTTTAAGAAAAGACAACATACAAATTTGATTTGAATCAAATCCACAAACGTTTATTAGATAATTGCTTCTTCCCACTACAGAAATATTCTTTACTCTGAAAATGCATTTGATTCCTTGGAACAAAAAGCTTCTGGTCACTCTAAATATGACGGATATTAAAAAGACTGGAAAGTTCTCTTTAGGTGCCCAGCTGCTGAGCCCACCGGGGCACTGCAGGCCTCTTTGTGCTCTGCTCTCTCGTGAGTGAAAGGCGGCTAATCCCATCGTCCTAGAAGGACGTCTATCTCCTCCCAACTCCTTCCAAGGAGGGTCCCAGACACCACAAAGAACGCCCTGGCAGCACCTAGACAGACTTCTACCAAATGATTGTTCACTCTCTGAAATTCGAATTCATCTGGGTGTTCCCTGCACTGGATTTTTTGAACAACGTTTACTCTGAGATGAGAAAGAGTAATGCAAGTGAGAATTCTTTTTGTAGTAAACAAGCTTAACCTTTTTTTTTTTTTTCCTTTAACACTGAGGTTGATTCACACACCTCAGAGGAACCCTGGACTTTCTCTGGGGAGCTATAGGGAGGCTTCGGTGCCCCTCAGTGTTTCCCCCTAAAGCCAGGGTCTCCGTGGCCAGGGCACATTCACAGAGGCCGCGCAGGACATCTTGTTCTGGAAGACAAGGTGTCTTCGCCCCGTGGGCTCCCCCTCTGTCCCAGCCTGACCCGGGCCTGCTCCGCACCAGCCCCTCCAAGCCTCTCCTACTCTGTCTGGAGGAATCTGGGCTGGCTCTGCTCACTGCAGTCAGTGGCACTCACTCTGGGCTACGACGCACCCCTTCTATGCATCTTCTTCCCAACACTGCAGAGTCCTCCAGTTGTGAGTTTTCTGGCTCCCCCTCCCAACTGTGCACTATTCTTAGCAAGTGTTTAATAAATGCTTCCCGAATGAATAAAAATGTCATTCCAACAGAAGTTCTAGTCATGCACTCGGGAGATTTAGCCCTACAATCTGACTAACATGTTCAAAAACCCATTTTTCTGTAAAATAACAGATCTTACCAATGGCTCTTGTAATAATCCTTATGGGGGGGGTAGTTATCAGCCTCTTTTAATACCAGAAAGATAATCTCTACAGACTAAGCTTCATCGTGGCAATTATGCTAGTCCTTTGTTGTTCTGGTTTAAATTTCTGTTTTCTAAATTCTCTTTGAATTGCCAGGGATGGAACTGGGCACTCTACTTCTTTTATGTCCAAGTCTCCTCTCTCTCTGCAAGAACTGAAGCCTTCCCTCAGGATGCCGTGGATTTCTACTGTTTGCCCCACCATTTCATCATAATGCTTTATAGTTCCTCTTTCCAACTAGCATGGAAGAGCAGAAAGAATTCTGACTTTGGATCCAGAAATGCTGGGTTCAAACCTGGGCTCACATTCCCTGCTCGGCTAGAATTGCCCTCAGCGTCTCTCTCGTGGCAGCCTGCAGGGGCTTGGGCACCCAGGAGGCCCCTGAGAGATGCCAGGCCTGTTCTCCCTTCTTTGTGCTCCCCCATATTTCCTTGCAATACAGCGTGGAGGGCGTCTGATGGGTAAGTAAAGGGGCAGCGCGTGAACTCACGTCATCAGCCCAGGAGCTCAGCGCCTAACACACTCGCTGCTATCTGCCTGCATGCAGTGTTGATCTTCCTTGAGAGGACACGCTCCTGCCCCTCCAGGATTGGTCATTAATTAGCCTTGGGGACTTCCTGTGGATTATCTACCCCCCTCCTCTCCCCCCCCCCCACCATCATCACCTCTCCCTGCAGGCCAGGCTTGCTCTGAAGCCCCATGTGCATCATTGGGTTTCCCCTACCTGCTCAGGGCTAGGAAGCTGGTGACAAAAGGGGGAGTCACTGACGGCATGTTGGAGGCGAGCTTGTGTCCTGGGTAGTGTATTTCCCGAGCCACCAGTAAATGACATCGGACTTTGTTGGGGGCAAGTTTCAGTTCCGGAGGGGCGCACAACTTGCCCGAAGAGTTCGCCTGGGATGCTAAGCCCCTTTGTTGTCACTCCAGAAGAGAGGACGGGAGAACGGATGTACTTTCTTTGGTCTGAAAAAAATTTTTTTAAATGTTACGGCTGGTATTTCTTAAGTGTTTTTAAAACTTAGAGATTTAGAAAAAGGGTTACTTACACTTGCTTTTTGAAACTGTGCTAGATGGCAATGCATGTTATCTGTGATAGCTGACCGTGGGGTTTGCCTTGCATCAGCACGCCAGGCATTACCTCCCTTAATCCTCAAAGCACTCTCTGAGGTAAGTGCTTTCATTGTCCCCGTTTTAGGAATGAAGATATGGAGGCTTAGAGAATATGCCCGGCATTAATTGCTGTACAGTAAAAGCCCCCGAACTTAGTGGCTTCGAGCAGCAACCACGGATGGAGCCCGTGGTTCTCTGGTTCACTAGGCAAGATCGCCTCCTGCCCTTGTCCAGGGCACAGATGGGTGACAAGGGTGACCAAGCCTTGACCACAACTTCCGGCAGGGTGGCGGGAGGAGTCTGGCAGCAAGAGAGGGCACATCCCAGTGAGCAAGAGCGTCTCAAGCCTCAACTGTGTCACTCTTCTTACTGTCCCGTTGGCCAAAGCCAACTCCCGGCCAAGCCCAGAATCAGTGGGAGAGGGTGCTAGTCAGGGAGGTGGAAAAATGAAGACATGAGCCAATGGGGGGCATGACTACCATAACCTAACACAGAGAGGTTGAGTCACTTGACTGTAGTAACACAGCTCACACTTGGACTCTGACAACTTAGGTTAGACTTCTTCTAGTTTCTTTACTCGATTCCACTTTTCTCCTTGCTTTTAGAAATGGAGTTAAAGGTTAGCTTCCTTGTGTGAAAAGCAAATTCTTTCTTGGAGAACATGCTGAAATGGTTCAGATCCTTGCTTTTTCATGGCTCACCCTGGCCAGATCAGCTTCCAGAACCTGTGTGTTGGTTGGACTATTTGAGAGAGACTCCCCGCGCGAACCCCACAGCTCAAATTTTAAAAACAAATTTTCCCTTCCTTTCCTTTCCCCCTGTAGCTCTCAATCTTGAAGACAGGGTTCTGTGGCCCAAATGCAAAGTCCAAGTCTCTAAGTGCTCTGTCCTTCTCTAGCCCTAAGTTAGCAGCACGTGTCCAGATGTGCACTCTCAGCTAACAACCTTGTCAGATTGATTTGGGCGTGGAAAATAGGTTCCCTTAAAGAGGGATGTGTTGCAAGGAGCTTTGGAGTTCTTGCAAGGACCATACCTGACACCTCTGCCCCTGAAGGGTGGCGTGCAGGACCTGGGCGGTATGCATTTCAGGGCTCCTTTCTAAAGGGTGACGTTGGCATCTGATGGGTTACCTTAATTACACCATTTCCTTCTCCCTGTACACATTTCCAAAATCTATTTATAGTGCCTGTGACACCCCGTGACCAGCCAGAAGCCAGAGATTAATATAAAGTCACAGCAGGACAGTTTGCTGCCTGAAGCCGTTTACATGGCACGACAAAGACAGTCCTCGAGGATCTGATGCTAATACTTCGATGCATTCCTCCTTGCTGCAGCGGGTGGAGCAGACGGTCCCTGCTGTCTGACTCAGCTCCCATGGGAGGAACAGCTCTGGTCTACCAGCCCGTGCAGAGCTCCCCCCACCAACTTGTTGTTCTCAGCCTGGGGGTCAGCATCTATTTGGAGGGTTCCCCTCATTTAACAACATCCCCCTCCATTCTATGTCCTACCCCTCTGGAAGAAGGTGCCGGGAGCCTGCTCTGCGCTGTGGGTCTGGGAGGACAGAGTGGGACATTCTCCGGGGCGTGTTATCTCTGCCGAGATAAGGGATGGCGGGCGGGGGCCTCTGGGCCTGGGAAGAGCACCTGTCCTCTGTCCTTCTGCAGCTGGGCTCCACTGGAACCCCACACCAGGCCCTCGGGACAGCGTTTTCTCCCCAAATTTGGAGAGTGGCCTTGTCATGCATTTGAAGATTTTTGAAGACCAGTCTCTGAACAGATTAAAAATTCTTCACTAAAATGTCACCGGGCAAACAATCCTCCTACCCAGCTGGGTCTTCGGTGACTCAGGGTGCTGGGAGTTTACAGAAACAATTGTGAGAGCAAGGGCAATGGAGTTAAACCTTAAACTGCAGTCATGTAGAGGGACACCCAACATCAAGCCGGCGCCAGGCACCATGAATTCTTTTGTCGGAGGGAGAACCAAGTTGGACTATAAAGGCAAGGGTTTGACTTTCAAGGGTGGAACAGGCTTCCTCAAGTTTTGGGCAACGACAGGAGGCTTCCGTAAAGCCAAGATGTTCAGTGGGATCCGGTGCTGGGGGGCTCTTCTCCCCCACCACTTTCGTCGGGCACTCAGTGCTCCACGTGGCCTCGAAGGTCACGGGGGCGGAACCTCCTGGGTGAGCTGGGCCAGGAAACCAAGTGCGGGGCTGATGGGAACGTGCTCACGGGTTTTCTGAGCCAGCAGAGCACCAGGCGGAGCGCAGAGCACAGGTGACCGAGCTGCAGGAGGAGGAGCTGAGCATGGGGCGTCCTGGGGCTAGGAGCATGCAGCATCTAGAAGCCACGGCTCCACACCCTAGGTGCCCTCTGCCCTGAGGGCCCGGACAGGAGCCCAGTTTCTCCCCATGTGCGAGGCTATCTTCACGCAGGGCAGAGGGTCAGGGACTCTGTCACAGAAAGGAGAGCAGCCTCCCGATATCCAGCAACAGATCGTGGCTCCGAAACAGATTTGATGTTTCTCACAGACGCCCTCCCTCGAAGACCTGGAACGAGCTGTGTGGTCGGGGTGGGGGTGCGGGGGTCCAAAGGCCCTTTTACTAAAACTGTCATTTTTTCGTAGAGCCGCGGGCACACACACTGGTATTACTTTTCCCTGATTTCATCTTCGTAGAGAAACAAGGAGGTGAGAAAGGCTCTTTCCTGACTTTGCTTTCAAGTTTAGAGGCAACATCCCTGCTAATTATGTAGGAAATGACCATTCTCAAAAGTCAGTCCATGAGAGTCCTGTCTGAGCTGTAGCAGGCCGTGTCCATTCACTCTAACAGCGGCGGGAGTGGCTGCTTCTTGCCTGGGTCGCAGATGTGGGCAGCGGTGGTGTCCTGATGGTAGAGGGTTTATTCTCGGTGACAGTGTCAGAACGAGAAAGAAAACTGCTTGATTTCCAGGTTCCAGGTTGAGCCCGCCAGGCTGGCAGGAAACTACTACTTTGTCAACAGAGCAAATTGGCTTCAAAAGTTGCCGAGAGAGAGAAAAAATCCAGGTCCTTTAATGTCACTTTTAATATAATGGTGCTTTAATAACTCTGACATCTCTTTATATCATTCCAGGATTTTAAGACTTCACTTCAAGCAAGGGCCACTAGACCACATTTGAATGTTTCAAAAAAAACACAACCCTCTTTTTAAAATTAATGTGAAGTTCATATATACACACGTGGGCATGGGCGTGCCCATGGGCGTGTATGATGCATGTGTGCATATGTATTCACATATGTGTCCATTCCCGTGAATATGCATGCACACGAGTGCATGTATATTCATGCGTGCAGTTGTGTGTTTATGCACGCATGTCGGTGCACAGTACATGTGTGCGCATGTGTGTGTATTCGTGTGTGTGCACATGTGTGTGTGTTCACTACTATGTACTGTAGGAATTTCAAACTATCTGTTATGGGAAGGGAAAGGTGTGTGTCTCATGAACACCATAGCAACCGTGAGTGGTTAATGGTTTTCTAAATCTAAATTGAGGCTTCCCTTCAGAAGTCTCCGTATGAACTCAGATCATTTTTTGCAACTGACCTAAAGGCATCCAAATTGTTTCCAATGGAAGGGGCAACCAAGATTTTAAAATAGCCCTAACCCTCGAAGGGCCCAGCACCTAGGTCGGCAGAGTGGGGTTGCTGAGTAGGCCTGGCAGATCTCTCAAGGATGCATGAAGTATCATCTTTGGAGTCGTGGATGCCGGGAGGGCTGAAGTGACAGCTCTCGATGGCTTTGCTAAGACATGCCACTGATTAGACATTAAGGTCAGGTGCTAAGAAATCAAGGTCATGCCATGTTGCATTTTTCTCAGTTGGGCCCAGATAAGTTAAGCAGTGGGTGATACCAGCAAACAGATAAGGTGGCAATTTTTAACATTCTTAAAATCTTGTTACAGCAAGGAAGGGCATGCTGAGACCGAGGCGTTTGGAATGATTTCAGTGGCGCTGAGATGCCTTTTGTCCGCTGCCCTGGCCCGCACCCTCCCCCTTCAGTTCCACTCAGCACACATACAAACACATGGCTCCTCGGAAGTCTTCCTGAATATGCCATTCTCCGGATCGGCTTTTGAATATGAATGCAGGGAACACTCGTGATGTTTTTTCACCCTCAGAGCGGGTTGATTTATGGCCTGGATTACTAGAAACAGTAATTCTCTGCTCTTTATGATGTTTTGGTGGAAGGTGCAGTAGCCTGCAGTCAGAACAGCATGATTTCAACTAGGTTTTTACAAAAAGGTCTCTGCAGTGAGGGTGGCTGTGAATTGTACAGCTTTTGTAACAGAGCAGTTAATAAGACACCAGCACATTAATCATGTGACAGCTATTGGGTTTAGCAGGGAAAGGCACTGGCTTTTGAAAGCAGCAATTTAGGTTACTACTGTGTTGAAAGAGGTTGGCTGAACACTCTGTTTTTAACCCGTAGTTAACAGTTAAATTGTGTCGGTCACTTTTTCCAGACATCTTTTCACTTATCTTGAATTTTCAGGAAGCCTAAGGAAGTAATTGATCCTTTCTGTTATCTCCCATTCTAATGCCACTCCAGAACCAGAACTGTGTGGAGGGATAAGCCAGTTAACTTGTAGTTCTGGAAGAACTGCCAAGAAGTTATTCTGAAATTATCCGGATGATGCACAAACTCTTTCCCTTGATCATGTCGACCTGGCAACTCCATACCCAGTTTTAGAGCAGGGGAAGCAGCAACCAAACACTGTTTGTGAGTGAAATTGGTAACAAATCATAACCGAGCTGAGGAAATTTGTCCTGTATAGAAGTTGACATCTAGAAATGTATCAGAATTTCTGTTTTTCAAACCCATAAAGATTCACGCTCTAAAACCTCAGAAATAAAAGGACAGTGATTTCATGAACTTGTTTCTAGAAAACAACAGTTATCAGTGTGAATATTCTTAGAAACGAAAACAGTACCTTTTGAAATCAAACAGCGATTAACCTTTTTTCCACTTGTTTACATTGTATTTCTCTAATGAAGTTGCATTTATTCGGCACTTAAAATCTACAAGAGGCTACAAAAGTTCAGTGGGAATAACCATGCCTTTTGTTCTGAAGGAGAGTTAAGTGTGATAATGAATTACTTAAAAGAATCAGTCTTCTGTGGGTATTAAAATTAGGGCGGCTGATACCAGAACTGACTAGCTTCAGATTTTGGTTCTGAATCTTACTGTTTAATCAATCTAAGGCAAACTGTTACATAATCTCCTTGTGCCCTGGTTTCCTTGCTGTTAAAATATGCATACTGGTAGATCCCAGTGCATAGGATTGCCATGAGATTAAAGAATCTTATGACTTGATGACTTCATTTTAAAAAACACAAACTGTAAACAATACCTTTCTCATAGTGAACTCTGAGGAAGTAAATTTTGGCATACCTCTATTACAGGTTATGATGCATTAATTAAAGATGATGACATATTGTCGATTTCGAGGCAAAGGAAAATGTTCATGACATATTGTTAAGGACTATATGTCATGAACATTTTATAAAGGCTACAAAACAGCTTTTATAAATATATTGTGCATATGCAAATTCTTAGCAAAGTATATATATATTTTAAATTATAAAACAATAAATGTTTTAGTTGTTAAAAAATAAAATCAATACCCGATGTTGGCCACAGGGTTAGAATTAGATGCAGGCATGTGCTGTGTGGAGTTGACCCAAGAGTAAATCAGTGCATCTTTCCTGGAAGAGCAACTGGAAATATCTATCAAAGGCCTTAACATTTGATGTTTGTCTTATGAGTTCCACTTCTTCAGTTTTTTGCTAAGAAAATAATCACCGATATAGGAAAAGATGCATTTGTGCAATAGACTACTATACCACAATATAAATGACAAAATCCTAGTTACATGCAATAACATAGATGAATCTCAGAATCATAACTTGGCAAGAGAAGCCAGGCAAAAGAGGACACAATCTATATAATTAAAATATATTATAATTAAATATAATTATGTAAATGTAATAATTAACATAATTAAAATGTATTATGATGGTACAATATTATATGTTATTATATAATATTACTATTATAATTTAGACAGCACTGTTTGTTTTAGAAAGATCAAAAGCGGTCAGAATTAATCCGGAGTACTAGAAGTCGGGATAGCAGTTATCACTGGAGACGGAGAAGTGACTAGTGACAGAGAAAGGTTAGGAGGAGGCTCTGGAATCTGATAATGTTCTTTTTCTTGATCTAAGTAGTCATTACAAGAATAACATTGTTTATTCAAAAAAGGAAACACCTTAACTATTCATTAACTGTGGTCTGCTTAAGTAAATTTTTATATCCATATATTTTGTTGCTATGCATTAAATTAATAAACTTAGCAATATGGAAACTTCTAGATTATTAGTTCTGTATTTACCAACATGAAAAGCCATCAAAGATTTAGTAAGCAGAAAACAATGTATAATATATTGTATGATCTCATTTCAATATAAAAACAACACGCAACTTATATTTATGTGTAAACACAGGCATAAAAAATCTCTAGAAAGCTAGGCTCAGTCAGTTAAGCGTCTGCCTTCAGGTCATGATGTCAGGGTCCTGGGATCAAGTCCCACATCAGGCTCCCTGCTCAGTGGGGAGCCTGCTTCTCCCTCTCCTTCTGCTTGCTGCTCCCCCTGCTTGTGTGCTCTCTCTCTGTGTGTCAAATAAAATGTTTAAAAAAATCTCTAGAAAGCTATATGCAAAGATATCTTAACAGAGATTATCATCAGGTAGTGGAAGCATAGGTGATTTTTTGCTTTTCTTTTTCTTTTTGGTATTTTCCAAAGGTTTTGCAAACATCACATAGTACACTAGTCGTCCACTTATCTACTGTTTTGCTTTCAGTGACTTCAGTTCCTTGCTGTCAAATGTGGACAAGAAGCAGATACTCTCCCCGACTTCCTGTCAGAAGGTCAAGAGTAGCCAGCCTCCCGCTACCTTACGATGCTACGGCGCTTCACCGTTCACTCACTTCTGACCATAGTCACATGACTTTTGTTTCAGCATGTTGTTATAATTGCTCTATTTTAGTATTGTTCATCTCTTCCTGGGGCTCATGTATAGATTAAACTTTCCATGGTTGTAGGCATCCACTGGGGGTCTTGGGACGTGTCCCCCCTGGATAAGGGGCGGGGCAGGGGGGCACTATCCACTGAAAACCTGTTCTTCTCTGCTCACTCCAGGCCAAACCACACCATCCGAAGGCCAACAGCTGCCCCCACTTCCTAACGCTCCGTGTGTTGCTGTCGTCCCTGCCCCATGAGGACGCCAGAGCCATCCCTCAGGCCTTGACTCTTGGGTGAACGCGGTCAGGTTGCCCCCGCAGCACCCATGCTAAGACCTGCTCCCTGCGCGGCTTGGCTGCGCCTCTCTCTTCCGCGCACCTGTTCCTCAGGTGTCCTGGGCTTCTGCTCTTCCCTTCCATGGACCTCCTCATGTCTTGAAACACGGTGTCCCCGCCGAAGGGTCCCCTCCTCGTTGGTTGCCATTGCTTCATGGAGGTTTCTGGTCAAAACCCGTTACTCTTGCTTATCGCCTGCCCTTCTTTTCCTCCAAGATACTTATTAGCATTTATAATTTCATCCTTAGTTTGGAGTTAACTTTGTAAACACCTGCCTAATACGGGTCTCTTCCCTCAGACCCAGGGATCATTAGGTGGCGGTGCCTCTCCAGCTCACCAGCTGATGCCTGGAGTCAGACTCGGACCTGTTCCCCGATAAATGCAGTGAGTACAGAGAACTAAAACATGAATTTGAAAAAATAAGCAATAGCTTATTGAAACTAAAAACTAAGCTTAACTTTGTAATAGGAAAAGAATGGAATAAAGCTACATCACCATTGAATAACAGCAAAATAAGTTATTGTTCAAGTGATGTTCTACAAGGATTTTTTATGACAATGAAATTGGTTTGTGATATATTATTAAGTGAATAAGAGAGTTACAAAGGGATGTGACAACATGAGTCTATTTTTGTGAAAAATAGGTGACTCTATCTAAGGAGAGAGCCGTTTGGAAATAAATGTACACAGAGCACTCACAGTAGCTATCTCCATGCAATGAGATAATGCATGTCTTTTAATTTTTTAAAGAAATTTTGCTTATCTTTATTTCCTCAAACATGAGTCGCTATAATAATGAAAACACAATGAATGTTACTTTTAGTTTAAAAATACTAAACTAGTTTGTTATGTGTTTAAACAGCATGAGGCTATAATCCATTCAGAAAGGATGTGTTTTCACCGTTCTGTTGCAGCTAAGGTGTGGTAGGTAATTTGGAACTCGGATCCCAGTGGGTCCTGCCAAAGCTGAGATACTGAATCAGCCCCAGAGAACCTTCCAATCACCACCCTTCCTTTGGCTTCGACCTGCCTGAGACATCCTCCTGTGCATTAGTAATGTTCATATCATTGGATATTGCTGAAATTTAAAACATTGTGACCATTTGTCACAGCCCCCTAGTGATGAAGCTGGAATACACCTGGAGATAGAAGTGAAAACTCATGCTGCTGCATATTCCTGTGGCACCTTTTGATGCCCAGATGAGCAGGTGCCAGGTCCTGGAAGCATAAGGCTCAAAATGCCAGTGACACTCCATAGTCTGGGTCTTACACCACTTCCCAAAGGAGCACGCTCCAGAGACTGAGGGATCCACGTACAGAGCACAGTCAGTTCACTCATTCCTTCCGGAGAAGAAAGTCACGAGGAAGAACACCGTGCGGATGGCAGCGGGGCACGTGAGGGATGCTGGAGGGTGCTTCGATGATACATACTTGGGGTCCCCGTAGCAATTTATTTCTTTACATAGTGGCAATCTTCACCTTCAAAGGAGTTTTACGATGTCAGAACGACCAGCCTGCCAAATTGGCATTGTGAAATATGGAGCACTTTTGTCACTTTTAACCAATTTTATGCAACTAAATCTTCATAAGTAATTTTCTTAAGAGTTTGGAAAGAGAAAATCACATCCACTGAATGGGCCTTGCTACATGCCGTTCTCTTGCTCTTTTTGAAGGCGGTGTCATAATTCTGTCTTCTAATGATCTTAAGAATCCATTTAATCGTGGGGGCTTCCCCAAACATAGTTCTTGGCGGCAAGTTGCCATAGTTCACACATTCCAGGAATCCTCATTAGCTGGGAAAGATGGGACAATGTTTGTCTTCCACATTCCAGGCTCAGGGAGAAGGCTCTTTTTCAGAGAGTGAGAGCCTGGCATGTTTGCATTGCTGAAGGATCACCTCAGGCCATTCAATAAAACAAACAAGCAGCCCCTGTAGCAAAGGTCAAGGCTGATCAGAAGTGGCCTCCAGGGGCTGCAAGGGGGAGCCAGGCCAGTCTCCCCGTGCTTTGGTGTGGTCAGCATGCTCCAGCCTCCTGGGTACAAAAGGTATTTAGGAATTTCTGTTGATTGCTGAACTGCTTCTTACCGACTGGGAAGTGGATTTGTGGATAGGCTCAGGAATGTCGGATGAAGAGATAAGCCCCCAGCTCCTCTCTGTTCCGTTCCCACGCGCGCCTGCTCTTAGAGACAAAGCACGCGCGAGTGAGCTATGAGAACCTCAAACAAGCCTCCTTCCTTTTCTTTTGATCTGTAGAATGGGAAAATTAACTTCACAGATTCAATGGACTAATTTGCAGTACTTGCTGGAGTTTCCTTAGGAAGGACATTGAAGAGATACAGTCAGTGATCACTATTTGCACTTTTCTTCTGGATCAGGTTCTATTCTGTTATCCCTGTAGTACAGTTCAGGCCACAGTCTTGAAGCCACTTCCCGACGCATTCATAATCATGATGTCATCCGGCACAAAAAGGCCTTGTCTGTGTGTGTCAATGTGGGGAGTGTGATGTCTGCAGAAATTAGGGGTACGTGGGAGCATTGGCATGAGGGCCACGGGAAAAGGGCAGCTTCCCTCTCCAGCAGCAGCCCACAAGCCTGTCAGAGGGAAAGCAGGGTGTGAGCACAGACCTCCAGGCCAAACCGAGCAGCACACAGATCCACTCTATGAATTACTGACTTAAGCAGATGATGCTGATAAATGGACCGTCAAAAACCAAACCACACAGATGCAAACTATAGATGCAAAAACTCTAAATTAAAAATGGGCAACCAAAATCCAATGCCATCCCCCAGATTACCTAGATTTAAACAGACGTTATTTTAGAAATGTAGGAATGATTCACCATCAGGACATCTCCTTACACAATTCACTACATCACCCTCTTTAAGGAGAAAAATTATGATCATATCAATACATTCTAAAAATGCATTTGATAAAATTTAGCAGGTATCCATCCTTAATAAAATATCAGGCAAATCAATTAAGAGGAAATAATTTAAATTTGAAAGTGGCAATTTTTAAAAAGCCAACAGCAGATATTATTCTAAATGGTGAAATGCTAAACTGATTTACACTAAAACTGCAAAAGGACAGGGATATTTGCTATCACGATTATTATTTTATATGTTTCTAGGAAATCTACTAAGAAAAGGACATCGTCTTTATATAAGACTGATGAATCACAAACCTGTACCTTTGAAACCAATAATACGTTCTATGTTAATTAATTGAATTTAAATTTAAAAAATGTTTTAAAAAATAAAATACTTGGAAAAAAGATAAAACGATTCTTCTTGCTGATGATATGAGTGCATATCTACAAAATCTGAGATCCTCAAATATGGAAAAATGGAACAATATTAAAATCCTAGTAATGGATCCCAGTACATTATGGGAACTTGACAAAGGAGTAAATTCAGTAAGAAAGAGAGCGAGGCATGGCTGCAACTGGCTCACTGTCTAAAGTAAAATCAACTTGGATTCTGTCTCTCATGATATGCAAAATACTATATGGGCTGATGGCTTACGGATAGAAATTTAAAGGTGAAAATTTTAAGACAAAACTAGCCAGGGTGATCTGTGGGACTTAGTGGTGACAGGGTGTTCATAAGCACGGGAGTAAATCCAGAAGCCATAAAATAAATATATTTGACTACTTAAAAATAAAGTAGTTTTTATAAAGAAAAGATACCACACACACAGTCAACTGACAAATGAAAGAGGGAGGAAAAACATTGCACTCCAGGGGCATTAAAGGGTTAAATTCAAAGGGAGAAAAAGGATTAAAATTTACAAATAGGTAAAAAAACATTCGCAAATTGGTAACAATGATGTGAATAATCCAAGAGACAATATACAAAAAGTACCAATAAACTACAGACCAGTAAATCCTTGTAGCCTATAGACTCATAACAGGATGTTCAACCTCTCCTGTAGTCAGAGAAACTCAAATCCAAGTACTAGCTCTCACATTATACCCACCAGATTGGAAAATTAAAAAAACAAAACAAAACAAAAAACAAACAAACAAAAAAACCCCGCAAAACTGGCTGACATGTGGGAAAACTGTACTCTCACAAATTTTTGGTGGAAATGTGAATCGTTTCATCCTTTTGGAAAGCAATCTGGAGACTTCTATTAACATTTAAACTACTCATATGTATTTTTGACAGAGCAATGCCATGTGTAGGAACCTATTCCATAAAAATAAAGTGTCAGACTGTAAGGCTATCTTTGTAAGAATGTTCATTGCATCCCTTAATATTCATACCTAATGAACTCAAACCCCAGATAAGTGCCAATTAATATGAAAATGGTTCAATAAAATATGGTACATTTATGCAATGAACTATTTTGTAGTTACTTAAAATAATGGGATTGATTTTTATCCAAAAACTTGGAAGAAATCTTACTATGTTCTATTAAGTGAGAAAACCAAGACCGAGAGAAGTTGAATAACACATATATACAATTTTTTTTGAAGGAAACAATAGGGGTTTGAATTACGTATGGCCCCCAAAAGTTATCTCTAAGTTCCAACCTCCTTACCTGTGAATGTGGCCTTATTTGGAAACAGGGTCTTTGCAGATACAATCAGGTTAACATTCTGGAGATGAGATCCTGAATTTAGAATGAGCCACAAATCCAATTTTTGAGTGTCTTTATAAAAGAAAGGAGAGGGAGGGGCCCCTGGGTGGCTCAGTCCGTTAAGTGTCTGACTCTTGATTTTGGTTCAGGTCATGATCTCAGGGTTGTGAGATTGAGGAACCCTTCCCCCACCAACATCGGGCTCCACCATCAGCAGGGAGTCTGCTTTAGATCCTCTCTCCCTCTCCCTCTGCCCCATCCTCTAAAATAAGTAAATGAATCTTTACAAATAAAGAAAGGAAAGGGAGATTTGGGAAGCAGAGACGCAGAGGGAGAGCACCATTGCAAGAAAGAGACAGAGGCAGAGATTGGAGTGGTGCACCTGCAAGCAAAGGAACACCTTGGGGGCTGCCTGTGACCACCAGAAGCGGGGAGAGAGACATGGAAGGAATTCCCCCTCAGAGCCTCCAAAAGGAGCCAACCCTGCCAAAATCTTCATTTCGGAATTCGGGCCTCCTGAACTGCGAGAGAGTAAGTTTCTGTTTTAAGCTAGCTATTTTATGGTGATTCGTTACTGCAGCCCAAGACCACTAATACAGAAACTAGGACGAATACCTTATTTGTATACATAATATCTACGCGTATATACATACGCTCTAAAGATGGAAGAGGTACGGCTGGACACTCGCCATGTCGTTAGCATCGGGGGGTGGGGGTGGAACAAAGGATGCTGATGGAGAAGACGTGGGGCGAAGGGGAGAGGAACATAGCCCCGCGGCATGCATAATACAGAAGTTGAGAAGAGTCCAGATGCCGTCCAGTGCCACACCAGAACCACGTCCTTGCTACAGTAGCTGAACGGGAGGTGGCCAGCTCTCTGGAGTGAAGAAGATGGGGGCTGAAGCAGTCACGTGCTTTCTTTTGGTAGTATATTGGTTAGTATGTAGAGTAAAATATATAATATTCTCATTTAAAAATACGCCTGGGTGGCTCAGTCGTTGGGCGTCTGCCTTCGGCTCAGGTCGTGATCCCAGGGTCCTGGGATCGAGCCCCGCATCGGGCTCCCCGCTCCGCGGGAAGCCTGCTTCTCCCTCTCCCTCTCCCGCTCCCCCTGCTTGTGTTCCCTCTCTCGCTGTGTCTCTCCCTGTAAAATAAATAAATAAAATCTTAAAAAAAATAAAATACAAAAATAAAAATACAAATATAAATTAAAAATAAACATGGTAAAGTATTACATACTGACTCTATTAGACTCTCCTGTTCATGAAGTATATACTTCTAAAAGTAAAGATATTTATATAAGTGTGTATGTATGTATTTATGCATGTACATGTGTACATATATATTCCTCTGTACGTGTGTGTGTATATACATACGTATGTCTCTCTGACTTCCTGGGAATCCCTGAGGTTAAATTGTTTTGCCCACTTGCCCATTTTCAGAGATACTCATTTGATCTGGCCTCAATTCACTGAATTCTTTTTTTCTTTTTTAAAGATATTTAAAATTTATTTATTTGAGAGAAAGAGAGAGAGAGAGATAGTGAGAGAGAGCACAAGCAGGGGGTAGAGGGAGAAGCAGGCTCCCCACTGAGCCGGGAACCCGACGTGGGGTTCAATCCCAGGACGCTGGGACCATGACCTGAGCCAAAGGCAGACACTTAATCAACTGAGCCACCCAGGTGCCTCCCCCTTTTTAAGAAGATTTTTTAAAAATGTATTTGTTTGAGAGAGAGGGAGATAGTGAGAGAGAACACAGGCAAGGGGGAGAGGGAGAATTGTTAAGCCAAGGAGGATGGAGGGTGGAGGGCACATGAAGAGCCAGCTACAGACCAAGAAGAAACCTTCAGAAATCTGGTACCCTTTTTTCCTGCTTCTAGGGGTAGCCTCACCTCCTGTGTCAGGAGCGTTCTGTTGAGGAGGCTCTTCGGGAAGCAGTTTCCTGGGGCTCCCTCTGCACTCCGCCCCCCCTTCCCAGTCTGGTCACCAAGGGCTGCCATTCAGAAGGCAGAGATGAGCACAGCCTGGACTCTCCAGGTCTTCTTCCTGTCAGCCCCTCCCTCCCTGGCACACCCAGCGCTCTTTTAGCCCCCACAACCCAGGCTCTCCAAAGTGTGTGTGGGGGGTGAGTGTGTCAAGGAGGGGGCGGGCGAGTTTTAACACCTCATTGCACACATCAAACTAAAGGTCCATCTTGTTTGGCCTCTGGGAGTAAGCAGGAAGCTGGGGCAGGGATGACAGCAAGGAACGGGCCACTGTGACCAGAGTTTTCAAAAAAAGTCAGGAATTTGGATTTTTCTGTGAACTCTCTTGATTTATAACCATGGACAATGATTTCAAAGATCAGTGCCCTGTATGGGTGACAACCAAGAGATTATCTGAGGACAGGATCTGTCCCGAGGTCACCAGTTTGTCACCTCTGATTTCTGAACATCTTTTTTTTTTTCAGGTTTTTCAAAATGACTAAATTTTAAAAATCTCTTTATAAGCTAATCATACCACAGTGTCAGTTTCTTAAAATATGATCTCTTTCAGGCTTCCTCACGTCCCGGCTAACCCTATTAATCCCGATGTTTCCTGACTTCTTCAGGGGAGGAAGACTCTCTGAGATAACACTTCTTTTAAATTTTTGTCTAACAACACTGAAAATCCTTTGTCAACTTCAAAAAAGTTTTCAGATTCCCAAATGATGATGATATTCTTCAAGTACTATTTGAGTAAAAAAAAAAAAAAATACATACTATCAAAAATCTAAAAATTCAGCAATACTTTTAAACAAATGTGTATTTTGGTAATTTCAACATTATGCTTTTTGTAAGTATACTCCAAACTCTAGTTTCTGAGTAATAGGGACTGGATTTGCCTTGTCATCAGAAAACAACAAATAAAATCAGACAAAATATATGTAATAATAGTTTGAAAACACCGGACATCAGGCAATAAGGGGCAGCATTTTTTTTTTTAAAGATTTTATTTATTTATTTGACAGAGAGAGAGACACAGCGAGAGAGGGAACACAAGCAGGGGGAGCGGGAGAGGGAGAAGCAGGCTTCCCACGGAGCAGGGAGCCCGAAGCAGGGATCGATCCCAGGACCCAGGGATCATGACCTGAGCCAAAGGCAGACGCTTAACGACTGAGCCACCCAGGCGCCCCAAGGGGCAACAATTCTTGAGAGTCAGACACAACTGAGGTAAGTCCCATGCTTGACCTTCAGCAAACACTGTACATCAACAAGCCACAGACTGAGGGAAATTATTTGTAAGGCTTACATCTGCTAAAAGATTTATACCTAGAATTTACTTAAAAACTCTCCAAACTCAAAAATAAGAAAACAAATAGCCTAATTCTAAAAATGGGCAAAGATTTGAATGGAACTTCACCAAAGAAAATATAGAGATGGCAGGTAAGAACATGAAAAGATGTTCAACATCATCAGTTCTTAGGGAAAAAATACAACCATGAGACACCACTATACATCTAGTGAAAATGGCTATAGTTAAAAAGACTGACTTTATCAAGTGTTGCTGAAACTGTAGGCGAACTGGACCTCTCCAGTCAGCTGGTAGGAATGCAAAAAGATACAACTACTTTGGAAGCAATTTGGCAGTTTCTTAAAAAGTTAGAGATGCATTTACCATATCATCCAGTCATTTCACTCCTGGGTATTTCTCTAAGAGAAATAAAAACTTACATCCATATAAAGACTTGAACACAAATAATCATAGCAGATTTATTTGTCGTTGTGCAAAACTGGGAACCAAGTTGTGGTACATCCACACAATGGAATACTTAATTCGACAGTAAGAGGGAATGAACTATTAATACAGGCCGTAACATGGATAAATCTCAAAATAATTGTGCTGAGCCAAAGAAGTCAGCCACAAAAGCATGATTCTATTTATGTATACAATTCTAGAAAATGCAAACTAATCTCTTGGGAGAGAAAGCAGATCAGTTGCCTGGAGACAGAATGAGAAGGAGAAAGGGACAAGAGGAAGAGATTTCAAAGGGTACAAGACTTCCACGGATGAATGGATAAGCAAAATGTGTTGTATCAAAACAACAGCGATTGTTGACCCTTTAGACGGAAGGGAATTCTGACACATGCCGCACGTAGATGAACCTGGCAGCCGTTCTCGTGAGTGCAATGAGCCAGTCCCCAAAGAACAAATATTGCATGATTTCACTTCTATGAGGTACCTAGAGTCGTCAAATTCACAGAGACTGAAAGGAGAAGGGTAGGTGCGAGAGGCTAGGGGAGGAGAGTGGGGAGTTAGTGTTTAATGGGGACAGAGTATCAGGGCAGGCAGACGAAGACATTCTGAGAATGGACCTTGGTGATGGTTGCACAGCAACCATTCCACTCAATACCACTCCACTGTGCGCTTAAAAATGGTTAAAATGGCAAATATTATGTCATGGGTATTTTACCACAATTTTAAAATTGCATGAGCCAACAGGTAGGGGTGACAGCAGGACTGGCTATGTACTTTGTGGGGCACAATGCAAAATGAGAATGTGGCATCTCTTGTTCAAAAGGTACTAAACATTTCAAGATGCCAATTGCAGAGCACCAAACAGAGCTGGTGCCCTTCTCAATGCGGGACCCCGTGCCAACGAGCAGGTCGCACGCGCACGGGGTCTGCTGGTTGAAAACACGGGTTGGTGTGAGGGGACTTGTGTTTGATCCTGCGCCCCCAACCTCTAACTCTGTGACCTTGAACCGGTCCAGGATCCTCATGTCCTAAATCAGCTCCACTGGGCTCTTTGGAGGGTTCAATGAGATAATAATATGAGGGATGCTCAGCACAGTGCCTGGCCATTTGTGCTTAAAGAGTCATTTGTAGAAATGCATCAGTGCACCACTTTCCTCTCCTAGGTATGTGACAGCACTTTAGAAACACACCTTAAATCTCAACTGTAGGTCATGCTTTTCAGTGTGGCGGAGTGTTTGCATCAAACCTGGGTGCACCATCCACCGGCCATGTCATCTCAGAAATCTGATTAACTTCCAGAACCTCAGTTTTCTTGTTTGTGCAGCACCCATAATAATCGTTAGAACAGAGGCTGCACGTAATAGGTGCTGTTTACGCGGTGGCGATTATCTTCTCGCTTTATCCTATTGTCTGGGATGAACCCTGCCCAGCACAGCACGCAGTTTCCTATTTAGCATAATTTCCCATATAAACTAATAGTGATTCAGAGAATTCTATCTCCATCTTCCTGACTTGTTTCACCTCTTTAAAAAAAAAAAAGTCTATAGAAGAGATCAGACTAAGGTAGCTAAGTAACACAGTACTCTATTTATTTGAATTTCAACAGAAACAATGGAGGACCCGCAAATAAATGGGTGAATGTTGTGTGATTGATGTTTAATCAACTGCAAAGTGTTTATAGAGAAAGGACTGATCCTGAAATCACTTGAAAATGCAACTATTATTCTAAAGGACTCACAGAAGTAAAAACAGCCAAATACTCTTATTTTCAATTTTTTTTTTTATGTTTTAGATGCTTTTTTTTGGTATAGTTTCTTTAATTTTGACAAAAGTTCCTTTAAAAACTCATTTGAATGTTCCCTTTAACAGAGTGGGGGTTGCAAATGCTCTAATAATTTTTTACCACTTTCGTATTTAAAAATAATATGCCCTCTAAACATTTACATTCAGGATTTGTTTTTCCTCAGATGTGTAAATAACACATAGTAATTTGCATCTCATGCATAAATCTCACTCTGTTGAATACAAATATTCAGGAAAGTTCCTTGTTTCTCTTCTCTGTTTTCCCCGCTCCTGGTAGTTTGGTTGACTAATATTTCCAGAAAGATGAGGAGGGGGCACTGGTTGGCAGTTAGAAAATGAATCTCTTGGTACTGCTCTCTTTCAGGGGCAAGGAACTCAGAGATGAATAAGTAGCTCCGTCTTTTACAATACTAATAAAAATATTTCAATCTTTAATATTTTCCCAGATGAATGTACTAATGTGTCCTTCGTTAGTGACATGTGTAGAGGCTGCCTATCAGGGGATTTATCCAGAATGGATTTGCCCCTTGGGTTCCTTGTGGAATGTGCCTGACTCAAGTCAATTTCACTTCCCCAAGCCCTGGAAAGAAGATGGGCATCCGAGCAGCAGGCTTGGTAGACTGGCATTGCTCCCTGTCATCTCACGTTGCCGTCCCTTCACCACCGGGACATTGCATTTCGAGAAGCTTGCGTTGGCCTTGCATTGATCATGTCTGGTTAAACTCTGAGGCTTGTTTTATATACCGAATTTCCCGCACTACTGGTTTCTTGCCTACTGATCATTTGCTGGGTCTCAGCCTGGCAAAAGATGTCTCAGGAGAGCCTCACCCCCATTACAAAATGTGACTAAAATATTTCATTGAGTCGTCTGCCCTTGGTGCAACTAACTCTTTTCAGCAAATGTCTGGTGATGCTTTGAATAAAAGATGCTACATGAAAATAAATTGCAATGTTCTCTGCTTCTGCTGCTATTTATGTGTATTTTCTTTCTACCATTAGAAATTTATCTTATTTAACTTTTAAGGTCTTCGTCATATAAAATGGGCAAAATCTGGTTTTCTAAAATTATTTATTCACTCTTTTTTTTTCCCTTCCACTTATTCTCCAAACGATTTACTAGGTATGCACTGAGCACCTGTCCCAGCGAGCTCCATGTTAGGAGACAGGAAGCACATTGCAGGGTCCTGCTCTTTAGGAGACCAGGTGTTTGAGAAGACAGGACTCACAGATGTGAAGCAGCTAGATAACAATACCAGGCAGAATACAATGAGATCAAAGACAGCGAGAGCTTGAAGACTCTAGAAGATGGAGCAGAGTGTGGGACATGCATCAGTGGGAGACTAATACTAGACGTTATTATCGGACAATATTGATAATAGAGAGAATCCTATCAGTGTGGTTATCACGGACCAGGTACCAAGTGCCAGATCCCGTACTTTGTTTATGTATTCCCTTGATGGTTCCTGTCAGGGTCTGGGTATTTTGTAGAAGTAGTAAGGACACTAAAATTTACCCTGGCTTGGCATCCTGGCTGAGATCATTTTTCTGAGGGCACTGACTTTGGTGGCCCCTCCACCCTTATGCAGCACACATGTACGCGCGCGCGCGCGCACACACACACACACGCACATGCACTGGCACACATGCGTGTGCACACACGTACATGTGCACTAACACACACACCCCTTACCCAGAAAAAGTAGCCACTGGCTGCCATGTTTGTCATCTGTAACCCCAGGCCCTTACCAACAGATCCAAGCTGTGCCAGCAGGATTATCTCCCCTGGGAATTCAGAATTGGGGAACTTTCTACCTGTGATGATTCTACCCTGTGGTACGTCTTCTCTTACACTGAGGTATTGTGATCCTCAAGAGAGGCAGCAGGGGCATGGGGAGCAGGCAGAGAGGAAAATCTCTGTATACTACACCTTATGGAATTATCTTTTGTTTTAGAAATGCCCTTTTTAAAGGGGAAAATGATTGAATATCGACAGTTTTATTTATTCATTTTTTAAAGAGTATTTATTTCTTTGACAGAGAGGGACAGACAGAGAGAGAGAGAGCACAAGCAGGGGGAAGGACAGAGAGGGAGAAGATAGGAAGTTTCTAGCAGTTTGACTATGGTCTGCCCGAGTTTGGGTTTGCATTTGCCAAAGGTCAAGGGTGTGCAGATAATCTGGAAAGCCCCATTGTTAAGGCATATGGTGCTTTCCTCTGTGACTAGGTAAAGGGATGGGACAGTGGATTTCCCTTCACCTGGAATGTTGTCTTCATCTGGAAGAAGAAGCTATGTGAATCTCTTACTAATTCATTTTTTCAAAGCACACATACAGGAGAAAATGTCTAAAAGTAAATGAGGCACTGTAATATTTATTAATTCAGTTGATGGGAAGTTGAGTGATCATTATTATATTTGTAACTTCTAAAAAATTATTTGTTTCAAAGGAATTTGGTGATGTTTAAGAAGAATCTACATTTGCTCAATCCAGGTTCTGCACCCAAACGCAGAGCCAACTAGACTTTTGGAGGAAGGAGAGAAGCTGGGAGTAAATAAAATTCAGTTTTATCCCCTTGAAAGAAGACTGTCTCAGTGTGCATTCAATCAGGGATCTCTGTAAATATTTATTCTGCTATTTCTTAAAGGGGTTATACGTTTACAGGAGAGAAAGTGGTGCTGGTTGAGATAGGGCGCATTCTGCTCCTTGGCGGACGTTGCCCTCTGTGGGAGCATCGCCCCGAGAGAGCATCCCGATTAGCAGGAAACCACTGTTCTTAGACTGGCACCACCCTGTTCCCAGGCAAATGGTCCAGGCTTAATCAGCTCGCCTGAGGTGCGGTGTCACACAAACCCAAACATATCAGTTCGTGCTCTTTTCAGGCTCCATCCACAGAGCGGGCATAGACGGAGGCCGACTGTGGGCTTCCATGCTTCTTTGCCCCGACTAATTAGAGGCAGGCAGGCCAGCCGCACTCCCGCCTCTCTGCTTCCCAGCAGATTTTATGGTGAGTGGACTTGGCCTTGGGTCGGCCTGCGCATGCTTTAGAGACTCAAGACCCTCCTCTAATCGACATTGCTTTTCTACATCCATGAGGGCCAAATGCTGCCCACGCCTTTTCTACCTGAGTCCTATGACTGCCCACGGTCTCTCCATCTGCCAGTGGGGCCTCAACCCCATGGCCCAGCCCTGTTACCCCACTTGAATGGGGGCCATATTTCTGCCTGCCCCAATCCCTGGGGAACTGGCATGCTTCTGTTCTTCCCTTTCTTGCTTGAATGGGCTTTCCGGCATGACCCGGCTCAGGCCTGGGAGTCCTGTTCTCACCACTTGGCGCCACCAGAACTGGACCCCGTCCATGGCTTTGCTCTCTCTGGACTCCTTAGATGTGAATGAGTCTGCTGTGTCCCTGTGGGACTTGGTCTCTTGGCCTCGTTGTGCACTCTCTTGTGTGGTTCTCACCATCGTCTTCTTCCTGCCCAGCGTGTCGCAGAGTTGGACTCCGTTCTCCACTTTATCAGCAAGCGATCATGCCAAAGCCTATTTGCTGGTCACAGTCATCACAGATGCTGTCACTCCAACTCAGCAGATGGACAGCAGACCATATGAGGACAGAAGGAGTGAGAGTTACTTCTCTTCCAGGAGTGCCCCCACACTGGAATAAGACCAAGGGCTGGCAACTTTTACTGGGGTTTAGGGTCATGATGTATTAGTGAGTCATTTACTTTTCTTGCTAAAACTAACAACAAAAGAAAAGGTCCTACTAAAAGGAAAGATAAATGTGTATTATTTTGTTGTTGGTCCTGGACAACTGGTTTGCTTAAAATGCACAGGGCAGTTAGTATAGTAAGTAGTGGGGGGATACTCTGTCTTTTACCAGGAACATTCATGTTTTCAGGGAAGTTCTGATGCATAAGAATTTTTGATTGGAGGTAGCTTCTTGGGGAAAGTAACCCTTATTTCTAAGTTAGAGTGTGCCATCATAATTAATTTTCTAATTTTTCCAAGGTTTCGAGAGATTCATTCTTATGACCCTTGTGACTTTCTGTGGTGTAAGACTAGGCCTTTGAGTTCTGAACAAGATTCCATTTACAGTTCCTTATTAAGCATTTGGGAAATTTAAATATTCTTAACTTCAGGAGGCTCCGTTTTGAGAGCATGGCAAACAGTTCCCTCATCATTCCAGACAGGCCGGGTCTGTGTCTTCCCTCCCTAAGGATAAATTCTGAGTCTTTCTTTGATTCATGTTTGACTGACATGGCAAATCCCAATTGTAAGTTTATAGACGGGTCCTCTGGAAGATGAAGTATGAAAGGTATTTATTTAAATTACTCTTGGTTTTGCTTTGTAAAGTATGCTATTCTTAAGTCGCAGTGCTTCACATGAATTACGGACAAGTGATGGTTTGGCAAAAACACAACGCTTACAACACATCACATGTTACCAGCAAGATGCCACACGACATGATTTTATTAACACGAGTTAAAGTTAAGGGTACAGGTTTGATCTGTTTGCTTTCAGGCTAACAGCAGCGGGAGCCGGACTCCCAGGCAGGGATGGAAGCTTTGCTACTTCATTAAGCAAACTCCACCAAGCATTAGCTCCCTATTACCTAGCTAAGCAACTTTCTTGGGAACTGATACAATGTCTCTTTTCTCCACCCACCACTGCAATACTCAGCTGATAACACCATTGCTATGTGTTTTCCATAGTTATATCTTCCATTTTTATATGAATTCATTGCAACTCCGGCTTGTGGATTTTTGCTTCTTTCTCTAGAATTAGAGACCCAAATTATAAGTGGATTGGGACAGGTTCTAATTCTTAGAGGTGCAAATAGGTTCTGTGTGGTGACGGTTTCATTGCTTACTGATCACTTAGCCTCACAGCCAACATTAAATATGAGTCATTAATAGCAGCTACCATTGAGCTAAGTGCTCTGCTGTATACATTGTTAGCATGTGAATTCCATGGGGTTGGACATTGTTTCCTTAGAGGAGCCTGAAGCCCATCATTGCCATGTCTCTCTTCTTGGGAAGGTTTGCAGACATCGGTGAACTCCGTAACCAGATCTCCCTGTGCTCACTGAGGGGTAGTAGTTACATTTTTGTGGGTTAGCGAGAGATAACCTGTGACCATGCAGGTTAATTATGTTTTTTCCCCTGCTGCGTTCTAGAATAACACCAGTGTTTTAATAACTGAAACCTTTCTATGCGAGAGGTCCTTTGAGATGCAAAATTGGCAGTAGTAAAATAACAATAATATTCTTTTCAATGGTAATGGTGGAGATAATTGTACAGTGAAGAGGTGCCATGAAAAGGTGGCTCAGGCACCACCGTGACCTGGCCCATTGCTGTGTCATCCTCATGCTTTCTATTTTAGCATTAATAACATGCCTTTATTTTGTTCCCCTTCTTTATGATAATCTGGAAGTCTTAAGTGCCTCAACCAAGCCTAATGGATTGTCGAGAAGCCACAATAATGACATTTTATTCTATTATTATAATTTGTTTTCAGGGGGCATATTTTTAATTATTTGCATGAATAATGTTATCGTGTATTCATGCCAATACAATTCTGATAATTAATTTACATGATGGAAATTTCTTAGTGATTTTGATGTCAATGTTAATAGCAACATCTGATAGTTGATGTGGGGATGTTGACATAAATTTAACTTTTAATATATTATTGCTAACACCACCGGCAGTATAAAATTACTTTGCAAGAAAAGAAAAAATCCATCGGGGAAGAATTCCAATGAAAAAGAAAGTGAACCTTCCCTAGGGTTTATGAGTCCAGAACAAAATATATGCACTCAGATGTGACAAATGACTTACTTGGACACAGACTTGGGAAAATGAACCTGTCGAAATGTGTGGCTTCCTATAAAGAAAGCTCGCTGTGAAAATACTGTACATGCTGGAAGAAGTGGCTCTTACAGCCACTTTTTTTGTTGGTTTGTTTTCGTAATTTTTTCTTATAAAATCTTTCAAAGCTTTTGAACTCTTTGTGTGCTTCTTTTGTATTTTGCCTTTGTTAATTTGCATTTTACTTATAAGATTTAACAGGGGAAGTGATAGGCCATTGTTATTTTACAGAACAAAAAACATTGTGCATGTCCGGGAAAAGCTCTATTTTCACGTTTCAGTCAATTAAATGACTGAGGTGCTAATAAATCCATTATGGAAGAGTGGACCGTGTTAATAAGGTGATCTCAGGTGATCCTCAGGTAACTGCAGAAAATACGCTCTTCAGTTTCCACTGCGGGAGGGAAGTACAATCCCAGAATGTTCATTGCATTGTTGGGAGTTGTAAACAGCAAATGGTACGAAAACAATGAATCACGGATCACTACATCAAAAACTAATGATGTTTTGTATGGTGACTAACATAACATAATAAAAAAAATAAACAAAACAGCAAACGGAACCCCTCCTATTCAGATATATATATTCATAAATATGCATATAAAATACATACATACACATATACATATGTGTGTGTGTGTATGTGTGTATGTATTTCTGGTTTAAAAATATTGGAATTTGGGGGCACCTGGGTGGCTCAGTCAGTTAAGTGTCCAATTCTTGGTTTTGGCTCAGGTCATGATCTCAGGGTCGTGAGATCGAGCCCTGCGTTGGGCTCCACGCTCAGCACGGAGTCTGCTGGAGCTTACCTCTCTCCTTCTCCCTTTGCCCCTCCCCCCTTAAATAAATAAATCTAATAAAAGTATTGGAATTTTATAGGTCTGATAGTTTTTAGGAGGAAAACGCCCCCAAATCCTGACTGACCAGATCTGTGCTTGGCTCATGTAGCTGTTTTTCCAGGCTCCCCCTCACTTACAAAGAAAGGCACCATCTTCCCTAATGTGGCATTTGCACCACAGGACATGTTCAGGACTGTGTAATGGGTGATGTCCCACTGTCTTCTCATCATTCAAAGTCACTACCGTGGCTCTTAGGTTTTTTATAGAAATTAGTTTGCAAAATACTCACACTCTTGAATAAGGTGAGCATGGGAAAGCAACGAAAAAATTCAAGGCCAGTTATAATTTTGATTTGCTTTTGGCTTTTGAGAGGCTGTATTACAGTGACCGGAGCAGATGGGAAAAACCATCGCGCTGCATTCTGTTCATCAGGTTAGTTATTTCAGGTTATTGTGATTGAGAAAAAGGAGGAAGGGCAGGACTCCAGTGACAGTTAAGACGTTTTTGTCTGGCCAAACTTTTTCCACGTCCTTGCCATCAACAACAGCAACAGTGTCCCTCATTAGCTCTGAACTGACTGGTCTCAGCTCTGTGTGTGAAAAGAGGTTTTGGAGGGCAGCAATTAGTACGGGGCAGATTCGAAATGCAAGCTCTTCTGGGTCTCTCCTCGGTGGATACAGCCTCACTGCTTCTCGGGAGCAGAAAACTTTCACCCCCCCCCCACCATCTTCACCTCTTTAACTCTCATTTTCTCTTCTAGTAAAAACAGGAAGGATGGAAGCAAAGTTGGAATACATGACGAAGTAGGATGAGCTAGTTCAGTGTTGCCTGTACTACTGAGCAGGTTCTCTAAACTTGATTTTAATGAATATTTTGAGAGTGCTTATTTTGATTGATTGGTTGAAAAAACTTCACCACCACTGAGAATTGAAATATGATTTTTAATGTTTCTGAACAAAAACTATGTACTGGGGCGCCTGGGTGGCTCAGTTGGTTAAGCGACTGCCTTCGGCTCAGGTCATGATCCTGGAGTCCGAGGATCGAGTCCCGCATCGGGCTCCCTGCTCGGCGGGGAGTCTGCTTCTCCCTCTGACCCTCTTCCCTCTCATGCTCTCTATCTCTCATTCTCTCTCTCAAATAACTAAATAAAATCTTAAAAAAAGAAAACAAAAAAAACTATGTACTGTGTGATTTGTCAGAATTCACAAGAAAGTGTGAAGTCACTTCCTATGGGCTTTGTTGTGACCGATTGATCCTGATGATTTAAAATATCTTTCTCTGGGTGTTGCACACGATATAATTCAAGGAAAAAATTTGTAATCGACACTTAATAACTTCAACCTTGTCATGCTATATTTTCATTCCTTCACTTTATTGGTTTCTAATTGCCTTGACAATATATTATGCTTATGACAATAGTATGCAGTTCTTCCTGGCATAAGAACTCAGAAATATGCTTTGACTAAGTTATGAATCACACATTACAAGTAACGGTGGACATTTTTGTTTTGGATTTTCCCAAACATGCTATTTGCAGTTGTTTACATATATTAGAATCCCTTGCATTTAAATAGCTCATTATGTAAATATTTAGGAAATAGGTGGATATTTATTTTCATGGAAACTTCCACTCAGTCACTGAAGTTAAGATGATACCTTAATGTTGACGGCTATATTGCATGTTCAGTAAAGAATACATAAATATAAAATGGAAATCAAATCACATTTAACTTCTGAAAGTAAAAAAATAATGTTCATATTTTGAAAATATATAATTAGCAGAACCCACTGGACCAGAAGAATTGCAGTGATGGACCCCTAGGTAACCAGCTTTGGCTTTCCCTGTCTTCTGGCTAGGAAAGCTCCCATTTTCCATCTGGCAGAGGAACTTTTGGCAGCAGAAGAGTTAATTGCTGTGTTTATGGACTATGCAATGTGTCTGTGTCTCAGGGCATTTTAGTGCATTTAGTGCATTGAGGATTGACCTACTTGAGCTCCCAAAGGCCAGCAACAGCCCTGGTGGGCGGAGGCCAATGGCTTGGTTTGCAGATGGCTACTAATCCTGCACTTCAGCAAGTGAGATTTATCACACTCAGTCTTTGAGAATTACCTAACTTTGTGTTGGGTTTACTTCCATACTCATGCTGGCTGCAGAATGACATCAGCTTTGGGAAGTCCAGCCACTGACCCAGGATCAGATAGGGGCTGGACAAGTGGTAGATCAAATGGGCATCAGAATTGCTGTGGGGGATGAAACGGTCATGTGTCAATTGCTAGACTTAGATCCAGGAAGCTGGAGTTCTCGTCCAATAATTAGCTCTCTAAGCTCACAACTCAGCCTCTGTGAGCCCTGGTTCTCTAATCAATAGAAAAAGGGGAGTAATAGAGGGCTCCTGGGTTCCTTTGCATTCTAATATTCTCTGATTTTAAATCTTTTGGATAAACGGTAATTACACCAAAAAAAAAAAAAAATAACCACAGAGAGTGGTAGAAATGGAAACACCCATTCCACGTCAACTCTAGAAAAGATATATTGAAAAAGGCACAGAGCAGACATCGAGGGACAAGATAAGGGCATCAGTGTGCAGAGAAGAGGGGCATTTTGCTCTGGGGATTCAAAAACATTAATAGTTTATCGGAAAGGTAAACAATTTGAGTGAGATGACCTATGTATGTCAAGTGCCCACATTGCAAATGCTCCAGAATGGTAGCTTTGATTACCACTGCTATTATGGAGAAGATGTGAAGATGTGGCAAGTGTTCTGTTCTCCTTCACACACACACACTTTCCCCCAGTCTGGCTTCTCGGGTAGATGTTCCTGTTAATAATTGTTATCGTCTGCAGAAAACTTTCATGTCTTATTAAACAGATGTATTTGATATTTATGTTTAATAAAAAACATTTAGTTTTGTTTTAACTCTCCCGTGCTCTTGGTGAGCATATTTTAGTTGCCCTAAAACATAAACACAGTCGAAGGGCACTTGGTGATGCAGTCAGTAAAGCATCTGCCTCTTGGTTCTGGCTCAGGTCATGATCTCAGGGTCGTGAGATTGAGCCCCGTGAGCCCCGTGTCAGGGTTCACGCTCAGTGCGGAGTCTGCTTGGGATTCTCTCCCTTTCCTTCTCCTTCCTCCTTTCCACTTTTCCTGCTAGTGCTCTCTCTCTCTGTCTCTAAAATTCGTAAACAGAATCTTTAAAAAATATTAAACATAGTGGAGAGCAATCAACTTGAATTACCCTAACAATCTCTGGCACCTTGCTTTTGTACCCACATCATGCAAGTGTCAGGAGACAGACTGCTCCGAGCTCCAGCTGGGAAGTAGGTAGGAGCTGGTCCTCAAAGGGTATGGACAACGTCTAACTGCTAGCCCAGAATAACAGGATGGGAAGAACTTTCAGGCCCAAGGAAATAGAAAGTGAACATTAATTTTTGATTGGGGTTTGGAGGACTTTAGAAAACCAGCCAAATCTCCGACCCTTATTAGTTAGGTGTAAACTGGTGAAAGGTTAGGATTGAATGTGTGAAAAGGCAGTGTGTGGGAATGGCACACAAGGAAAGTCCTAGAAGCCTTCTCTCCAGGATCCCCACTTCACCAACTAACTGAAGTACTACATCTTGAAATGCAAAGATTCCATTTTTTTTTAATTGTGCAAATATTTGGAAATGTCCCTTGGTTATTGCGTCCTGCCTTGGTCCTCTCCGGGTCCACCACCGAGTCCTTCTTGCCTCTCCGGGTCCACCACTGAGTCCTTCTTGGGAGTACGGTCCATATTAACCCTTTGTCGTCTGGCTTTCACATTCATTTTATTGAAAGTGTCTCTCCAAACCCTTGTGACTTCCTATCTACCATAGCGTGTCTTTTCCCTAGACCTCACCTTCTTCTACTACTCCATTGTATTCAATGTGTGGGCCCACTTCCTTCCTAGATATCTCTTTACCCTTAGTGTCTCAACACCCTACAGTCCTACTTTTCTGTCTTCATTGAGTAAAACCCACTCTCCTTTACTGGTTCTTTTTCCTCTCCATGCCTCTAAAATGTAGGGACCCACTGCCCTGAGTTTCTTGTCTCCTTGCTCTGTCATGTGCTTATTTTTTTGGTGATCTCAACCAATTCCTGCAACTCCAGCTCCCCCCAACTCTATAGAGACGACTCTTGCTACTAAACTCCAAATCTGTATTTTCAGCTTTCTACAGGGTATGGTATGTATTACTATCTCGTATCAAACTTTAAGGTGGCAGTGGAAATGAAATTTGAGGAGAAGTTTGATGAACATTCTAGCAAAACAATGTTCAGAATTTTGTAAGTGGCTGGACGTGCAAGATGGGGAAGAGAAACTGCCAGAGGTAACCTTGTGTGTGGAGTCTGAGCTCTGGGTGCAACCTTCGGAGACTTTGTCTTTGGGCCTGTCCTCTCTTCTATGAATGGTGTCTTTCTGGAAGATCTGATTCATCCCTTGAGTCCAGCCTCTATGCAGATGACCAGCACAGCTATCTTTTGACCTGACTTTTGTTTGAGTTCTAGCTCTATAGAAAGAACTCCCCCTGGGCATCTATGCTATCCTCTCGTGACACTTTAAATTCAATACATCGAAAATGGGGTGCATTATGTTCCTCTCCAAATTTAATTTCTTCTTAATACTTAAGATTGTGGCTTCCAAATAATCATAACTTCCCAGGTTTGAAACCTGAAATTCATCTTTTCTTCTTTTTCACACTCCCTTGCTTATTTCCATGGGAGAGGTAGACATCCCTACTTTATTAGTGCTGTGCTTGACCAGGGAACTTATTTAGCCAATGGGAGGTTAACAGGTCTGACACAATAGAGGCTTGACATGTGCTTACACAAAATGTGCCTGGGCTCGTACATGTCTGTCCTCTGCAATCTGCCCTTGCCCGGGAAGACTGGCATGAGCTAGCCCACTGGTCCTAGGGTATAAGCTATCTGGAAGCCCAGATCAGCTGACTCCCAGCCAACCTGCAGATTTGTGACCCCAAAACTTACTGTTGTGTGCTGCTGTTAATTTTGTGGTTGTTTGTTATGCAGCATCATTGTGACCACATTGACTGGCACACCTCTGCTTCTCTTCTAATAGTCCGTGCTGGTAACCTGTCTTCTCTCTGCCTGAAGCCCAACCTCTCCTTCACACTTTGCAGACTACCGTCCTGAAAGCACATCTGTAGTCCTAGCCTTCTCTTGTTCAACAGCCGTCAGAGGCTCCCTATTACTTAGCATGTGATCCACCTCCACGGCTGGTTGGGGAGCGTCCTTTGTGATGTGGCTCATCCTCCATCTCAGGGTTCAGCTCGCTCTGTTTTCTACCTGTGTGCTAGAACCCAGTGCTGGCAGGCCACAGTATACCACAGCTTCTGCTTCCGTCTGTCTTTCCTTACATGGCTTCCTTGGCTTGGGTTGTCTGCCCACATTGTTGGTCACATTTTGAAATCTTAAATTTCCTTTCAAGGTAAATCATCGACGCCATCTCTCCATAAGTCCTTTCACCGCCCAGTGTGTTGTGATTTTTTCCTCTTCCCAACACCATTCAATCTTTCTCTTTTATTTACGACCCTCACTTTTTTTGTATCCATATCTTCCTGTTTCTCGAACACTGCCACTCACCCTCCCCAAGCATTCTTATAAGCTTGGTTGTAAGCTCTTTGTTTTTTGTTTGTTTGTTTGTTTGTTTCTGTCTTGTTTTGTTTTTGTCTTTTCTGTGGTTTGGAAATCAGTGCATTACAAAGTAGAGTGTTGATTTTTATTTGAATTGGGTTGAAAAACAATAAATTGTATTTCCCCCAATACCTAAAAACATTACCTGCAGTACTAGAATGGAAATTTGTTCAATTTTAATTGTTTTGTGTTGTAGGGAAGAGAGTGAGCGGTTCTCTGTCTGGGGTGCTTCACCTCAGCAGGCAGCTGGGCACTTGCCACAGGGCTATAGAAAGCATCAGGCATCCTCAGAGTCGGGCAGAGAGAATGCCGGGATTTGGTAGGTGCAGAAAAGCAAGTGTTCGTTCCCTCTGTCATGTCTCTCTGGGACCTGAGCTGCCGAGACTCATGTGGACCAATGCTTAACCCAGAGATAGGGACACCAGTTTTTATAATGAGAAATTATCTTCTGATCAAATTGGATTCCTTAGAAATCTGGTCCATTTGTTTAATTAATTGTTTTTCATTTATTGCTCTTTTGCCACTTTCAGTCTAAGGGTAAAGAAGCATTGTGTTTTTAATCCAAATATTCTGTGATGCCAGAAATTCCACAACTCTAAGCTCAGGATATATTTTGACAAGGGAATATGCCAGACCTTCCCATAGTCACTGGGACTTCTGAAGGGGAAAGTTTCATCCAGAACCAGGGGTCATGGGTATATAACTAGGGGTCGCACCAAAAGTAGTGGTTATAATAGCCACGATTCAACCGCTTATCCCTAGAAAACATAAACCATTCTTTCCATCTTCCCAAAACTGGGAAATATCTCTTGTATAATTTGGTGAAATCATTCAGGTTGTTAGGATTGTCCGGAACATCGTTTCTGGATTAGTTATGTCAGTTGGGTCAGTGACCTTTCTTTCTTACCAGTAATTAACCGGACTTCTTATCAGACATATTATTTAGCTACATGACTTCAAACTTTCACAGTGCTTTAGGAAATCGGCCGAGTCTCAGAAAATGGGAGCAAATGATTCACTTTCTATGAGAGGAAATTGAGGTCAGTCCGGCATCAGGGTGGCTGAGATCCTTGACTCTAACACATCTACAGACCCCACCTCCTCACCTCACTCAGCATGGCTGATGAAGAGTCATCCTGATCCCGGGTCCGAGTTTCTTCTTCACGGGAGGTTCATTACATGCAATGCCTGATTCAGACACAGACATTCTGAAAATCCAAAGAGGGCTAACCCAATCACTGTGGCTTATTCTTCTACTCCCTGGAAAAAGACAGGTTTGTAAATGAGCAGTTTCATAACTGTTCACTGATTATTCTGCCCACCATGTCAGTTTTGATTATTGTGTAAAAAATAAAAATGCCTGCTTCTGTTCTGTAGACTCGCCAGCCATGCTCAATAGCAGGAAGCTGTCAAGTGGCTGGATATGCGTGTTTCTAGATAGAAATGTTTAGTTTAATAAATTGTGTCTTTTTGTAATATATTGTGACTTTAAGTCACTCTCCTTTAAATTTACATATTTATGCATATACGTGCATATATATCCTTATACACACATGCGCACCCATCACACACATGGGAATGCATAAATACATCACTTTGTATTTTTATCACTATTATTTGTAAATAGGAAATGAAGTTACAATCCTTGAAATTGTAATGGCGAGCACACAATGACACAGTTGCTGGCACAGAATTCAATTAACAGATAGCAATCACCCCTGGGTGACTGTGTGAGGTAGAAATATACAGGCATGCTAATAAGTAATATCTTAAAGCCGCAACGTTTATCAGCCAGCAGCCAGACATGGGCACAAGTGTGGGCAGACAGCGTTGCTCTAGGATATTTAATACAAACCAGCTCTCTCCGTTTAAGGATTTGTGTTTAATCATTCAGCAACATTTTAAAACATCCCGGCTGGCAAGCTTTTCAAATGGCACTGCTTTGGTCAGAAAATGCAAGAGCTTATTTCGCTCCCCATGGTTGAGAGGGATAGGAGGGGCGGGAATAAGGAGTTTAGGAATAATCAATCTGCATTTGTATTTTTAAATGTTTTTTCCTTGTCATTTCTGATCTTTGAGCTACTTCAGTGTGCATCTGCTGGGTGAATCATAGCTTTATCTAAGGAAACACGCAGAAGGCATTCATTAGTACGGAATAGCCAGATGACTGACTCCCTGTGAAATAGCATTTTCCCCAGCAGCCGCTTAGTATAGCTTATGGTTATATTGTTCTTGAATTTTAGTGAAAGAGGAACACAGGGGTGCTCAGAAACTAGAGGCTGTTTTATCTTATTTTTTTTCATGCACATAGGGATATTTCTATAGTAGGTTAAAGAAATTCTTTAAGTGCCTTTCAAAATATTTTGTACTGTGTAGAAGCGAAGAGCCAAGAAAGGTTATGATAAGGTGGGGCATGGTGTCGCTTTTCCGAAGGAGAATGTGAATTTATCAAAAGAATGTGACCCCTCGTAATGGACAAAAAGAAACATTGTCTTACACTGAAATAAAGTGGAAGCCATATTTACGATTGCCAAGATTAAAATCCTCATCACCCAGAAATGGTTCAAGAACAGCGAGTCTACTGGCATCTGGGTCATGCGATTTGCCTGGAGGTGTTATGTCGTATTTATTACAAGCAGATGCCTGGGGGAATCTGGCTGCTTAGCAGATGGCTTTGCTGGGAGAGCATCTCCTACATTTGGTTCTTTGAATCAATCAGACCTTCTGTAAAGCTCTTCGTTCTTCAAAGCAGAGAGGTAAAGGGGGAGAGAAAAGAGGAGAATAAAGGGAATAGTTCCACTGTAGGTACAACTGACAGAAGTGTGAGTAGATTCTACTTCAATTGTATTTTTCAAGTACTTAGGTTAGTACTTACTATTTCTCCTCTAAGGTTCAAGTTTTTATTTTTTCAAAGTAAAAAAAGAGAAAGAAAAAACAAGCAGAGGTTGTTGTAGAGTCCAGGCATTTCATACTTTTTAAGCATGTGGGTTTTTAAGAAATAAGATGACAGCACTATTAATTTTAAGATTGAAAAATTGTTTGCAATTTTCACCGTTTGCTGACCAAGAGCCATATTCTGAGAATCAGGGCTCTGTGGTGTCCAGTGGTTCCTTCCTCACTGCAAGACCCTCATTGTTGTCCTGAGATGTTTTCCTGTCTACAAAGTAACCTCGAAATTATGCCTGAGAAAGAATCTTCTCTGAAGGAAATGGGTCATCTCCACAGGGAGACCATTGATGCAGTGCCAACATCTTATCCCGATTTCTGTGATTTTCTCTTCTGTCAAGTAAATATGGTTTCATGAACCCAGAATTCACTTCACTGATGTCTGGAAGGATCCACTGTAGCCAAATTGGGAGACAGTGGATTATATTTAATCCAAAATGATAACAGATCTCTTAAACTTGCCATTTATAATTTAACACAGGATAATGACGTCAGTAGAGTGAAAAATTCAACTGGTGAACTTGGGTGTTTGTGTAGGAAATGAGTATTTAGAAGTTTCACGGACTATGGACAAGAGTCCCTGTAGATTCTTTTCCATTTCCTTAGGGCTCACAAGTTTTGATTATATCAAGAAGTGCACATTTCCCACAAGCCTTGTTGCAATGGAGAATTTACAAACTCCTACGATCCTTAAAAGACAACAGCTGAAGTGGCCTCTAAGTATTTACAAATGATGGGTTAGGTTAGAGAAAATGCCTAATATAAAAAAAAAAAAAACAGAAGTGATTATTTTTCTTATCAAAGACTTGGTCTCTGTTTTAGGGGAAACAATATATTCAGATTTAGTATTGCACATAGTTGTGTAGCCATTTTTTAAAAAGTTTTATTTATTTATTTTTTAGTAATCTGTACACCCAATGCAGGGCTCGAGCCCATGACACCAAGATCAGGAGTCACATACTCTTCCACCTGAGCCAGCCAGAAATCCCTGGTTGTATAGCCTTAATATTAAAAATTATCATAAAAGATTTCTCCTGGTAGTATTAGGAAATTTTAAGCATGATTTTGTCTGTCTCTATTTGTGCTTAGCTTGAACTGCTAACATGTAGCTATAAATGGATTAGCTCTAGGAGAATGAATTATAGTTTACTGCACACACACACACACACACACACACACACACACACACACACACCTGCACACATGAAATACTGTAGTTGGTCAGATCAACAATCCATGCAGCCCATTATTCAGCCTAGAGGGTGGTACCAACATTCTTTTAAATATAAAAAATACAGTTGACTAGTATGATATAATTTCAAATTTTTCAAGGTTAATTACTATTGTTTATTCTAAAATATCTCAATGGTTACAATAATAGGATTTGTGGGGAATATAGGAAAAAGGCAGATGTGGCCCCGAACTCAAGGAGTTTATAATCTAGCTGAAGTCATAGAATGGACATCCATGGGATAACGTCAAACATTTCGAGATAATGTGTAATTGAGTGGTAACCTATATGCATAGATCTCTCAGTCCTGTGGGCACTCAGAACGAGGAGCTCGCAGAGGAGTGGGACGGGCCAAGGCAAATGAGCCGCATAGACTCTAGGTACTCATCACACCCACTCCTCCGCTAGAAATTTATATTATGCATTTATGCAAGTTTTTCCTGACCTTTTAAAAACCATTTCAAAATTTCTCATTCTTCAGCTATCAGGTTTGTAAAAGCAGTGTTTAATTTGACCTAAGTTGTCCTTTCAAGTTTCGAAGAGTGTCCACTAATTCTATTATGTTAGAACAGAGATCGTTGGATGGATGAATGACTTACCTCATCCATGTATTTCAGGATTTTCTACACTTCAAACATCTCCTCATGTTCTTAATGAGTCTAGGTGGAGTGAAAGCCAGTGCAATTGTCCAAGTGAGGGAGGTTCTACCCCAGACTTCGTACTGGGAGACTTCCCACTGGGCTTTGTCTGTGGCATTCTTTTGCCTGAGCTCCAGGGTTGGGCTGGAGAGGAAGAAGGGGTGCTCTCCAGCCAAGGGTAGCTCCGGGAGCTTTGGGAAGGTGAGGTGGGTGGGCATCGAGAAGGAAAAGAGGGGCTTGCAGCATAAGCAGAACAGGGACAGCACCACTGTTGGGGTCCATGGAGGAAACGGATGGGGTTGCAGAGACAAGCGAACACCACAGGAACAACAGGAGGACTGGGGGGAGGAATACAGCCAAGTGCAGGCAAACTGTGTGTGAAAGTGAATTTCAAAGACCTTGGTCACTGAGGGGGTGAGCGAGCAGAGGAGTTCCGGGCTGGTGTGCCTCGGGAAGCTGAAGACAGAGAAGACAGAGACAATGCCACGGGGATTGAGGATCGGGTCAGTACAAGGTCACAAGGGATTTTCGAGATGGTCTTTTCAGTGAAGTGTTGAGGAGGAAGCAAGCAGGTGTTAGGACAGTCGGGGGTGGAGGGAATTTTCTACCACTTTTCCAAAATGTTCAGCCTTAAAAGAAAAAAGAAAAGGGGAGTAGCAGGATCCAAAGAAGTTTATCTCTTCTCTGTCCCCAGTAGAATTAGGCCTATTTGTGGGCAGAGAGAAGTGGCACAGACAGAGCACGCAGTGAAGATGAAGTAGCATATACAACTAATGGAGTAAGGTCCCGGGGTAATGGCTGGGCTGGGAGCTGAGCCATGGCCTGGGGGAGTAGCACCTTTGCTCAGGGTCAGCCCCCACTCTCCTGGTAACTGGGAGCTTGTCATTTAGCCTGTCTGAGCCTGTTTCCTGGTCTGTGCTTCGGGGTTAGAACAAAATACAAAAGCGTATGTAATAACCTTAGCACAGTCTGAATAGCAGGCACATAGTGAAAATCTTCAGGTCAAAATCTTCACAGGACTGAGGGAGGGCAGGAGTCTAGGGGTGCTCTAGCGTGTGGTACCCATGAACAGACAGACGGACAGCTGGGAACTCAGAATGCGCTCTGAGGCAAAGTACAAATCCACATGGGCCGGGGTGGGGGAGAAGGAGACACAGAGGTCCCAGCAGAGAGCACGTGGGGGAGGCAAGGATGGGGAGAGTCTTCCTTTCAGAGGGCACCTGAGGTTTGCCCCACAGGTGAGGAGGAAGCTGTTCCAGGTGAACAGTCTGAGCAGAGGTGTAGGGCGGGCACAAGGAACCCCTGACCCACTACCACCCCCAGCTGCTCAGCCGGTTCCATCGGTGTTGGGTGTGAACACTCTGAAATGCTGAAACAAGCATTAGTACAGAAAGGCACACTCATCACAGGATGAATAACATGCAAATAAGAAACAAAAAAGCCCAATTATTAGAGAAAAATTTCATACGCGCTCATGTGGTCTTGCCATCACTGGGAATGATGACAGAGTGGGTGCCCATCAGTGGGCATGGGCTCTGTGCAGTTTTAACTTATGGCATCCTTTGTTTTCGGAGTCACCTCTGGTGGTCACGTGTTGGTGGCCTGGTAATTAAGTTGGACTCTCAAAAGAAACGGCCTCATGGGGTTCTTTGTTTTTAACATGGGCTGAAACTCTCCCCAGGAGAAAGTTCCTATTTCTTCAATGTGTCACCAAAGTCAAATGCTCATCACGGAAAGTCAGTCAATTTTAAGTAAAAAGGAACCCTTCTGCAGTTAAACCGTAGATTCTATCATTTATGCTCCTTTTTCTTTGAACATACATGTTATGCTTGGGAAATGCCCTCTCAATATTTATGCTCAGAACAACTCCTTTACTGCACAGTGGAGAACACAGATTTCAGCTGTAACACTCCTGTTTCTCAGCTGTTGCTAGACATAAAAGCCAGGTTTCATCTACATCTCTTCTCCCAGATTAGTATTTACCCACTTGTATTTGGTAGTGGTGGTAAGAGGGCACAAGCCAGGCTTCTGACTGTCAAATAGTTTCTAGTCAATCATGTGGCAAAAAGACCGTTGCAAAAACCCAAGTCCAAAACAAAGCAAAGCAAAGCAAAGCAAAGCAAGGTGATGAGTGAGATTGCGCCAGCACCGCGAGGCAAGGCACGTGTAGAGTCAGTCATTGCCACTGCACTTAGGGTTGGAAGGTGGCGACTGGTAAAAACATTCTGTCTGGTCCTCGCCTTGGGCACATCAGTAACTTCCTCCACAGGGCAAACCCTTGCCACTCTTTCCTACCCAGCTCTGGTGCTGGTTCTTGGGTCAGACTTACTGGATTTCCCCAGAGGTCCAGGTGTCCCTCTCCACATCTCCAAAAAGCACTCATCATATGGAGCTGGCTGTCAGCTGGCCTGTCTCCATTATTGGACTCTCTGTGTGAGGACAAGGGTTGTCACCAGTCCATGTAGTCACAATATTGACTACAAATAATCTGGAACAGTCGTATGCTAGTATAATAAATATGTTGGGGCGCCTGGGTGGCTCAGTCATTAAGCATCTGCCTTCGGCTCAGGTCATGATCTCAGAGTCCTGGGATCGAGCCCCGCATCGGGCTCCCTGCTCCGTGGGAAGCCGGCTTCTCCCTCTCCCACTCCCCCTGCCTGGGTTCTCTCTCTTGCTGTGTCTCACTCTGTCAAATAAATAAATAAAATCTTAAAAAAAAATAAATATGTTTTAGTCCTCATGTTATTGCCAGGTTATGCAATTGAATTCTTAAAAGTTTAAAACTCTTGTCTACAGCTAACGAGTGGTACGTCATTATATATGTTGTGTACCAGGTAACACATTTATCCTAAAGCCAGATATTCTTGACTTTCATACCCAAGTCCTTCAGTTGGACCATTAGAAGTTTCTAGCTAAATTAGCTAGTAAACTTATCTCCAAAATCTCAGTTAAATATCAGCTAGACAGAGAATGAGTGGGTAGACATATTCACTGCCATCAAGCCAGGGTCCAGTCAAGAAACTTGCTCTTATGGCTTCACCATGTATGGTGGGTTCCCCCATCTCCGGTGCTGTCTGTTAGAGAGGTTGGAGCCCTGGAAAGCTTCTCCAGCCTAAGGTGGCCAGAGGCTGCCCCTGGCTCACTGAGTCTTAGAAAGGCAGTGAACACCCCGCTACTGCCTGAAGAGTAGAAACTCCCAGAAGCCATAATGCCCTCCCCACTACATGGGCCAAGAGGATAGATGCCAGAGCGAGGACTGTTTCCTGGGCAGTTGTGTGAACATTGGTGGGATCTCCTGCCTAATAAAGCTGCTGGGGACGCAGAGATACTCCAGAACATCATAATACTTGCAGAGAAGGTTCTGAGGTCCTTGCAAAACTGACCCTTGAAGACCAGCCCCCAGTAATCCACTATCAGGTATGATTTCCAGATGAGAATGTTTTAGTGGAAAATTTAGGTGTAAGACTGATGGCTTGATTGATTGTGCTCCAATTTCCTGAAGTCCCATGGCCACTTTCTTCTCTGTGGAGCCCTTCAGATGGGTTCAGCTTACCCCCATTAACTTCCCATCACACCTGGCTCAAGCCTAGTGAAGAGGGCAGGGTTGGTAAACACCAACACAGCCAAGCATGCCTCAGACTCACTCTTGATCCCTTTGACAGCAGGGTCTTTGCAGTTCCTTGGGAGTGAGGGGCATTGTTTGCGGCACAGGAGGTTGAACCCTGAGCCACACCTCATCCTTTCTACAGCACTCAGTGTGTGGAATTATCCTCACAGAGCACTCTTGGGCTCATCAGAAAATGCCAGTCTCTTCCCCCCCGCCCCTTTTTTTTAACCCAGTCTGAATATCCAGCCCTCTGACATGCAGTTATAAACTCACCCCTGAATAAAACACATCGACATTGAAATCTTCCCAACACATACATTCCTTATCAACCTCATGGTGGCTCCGAGTGGCATGTCTTCCCGTGGCCGTCCATCTCTGCCAATGTCATCCTCCTTGAACTGCAGGCGTACACGAGGCTGGCTAGGGCTTCTGCCACGCCCGTTGGGCAGTGTTCAGCCATGCATTCATTACCTCTGGGCAACTGCCTCAAGCTGGGACTGCCCACTTTTTTGTCATGATTACGAAAATGTATGCAAAGCACACCTAGCATGGAGTGCAGCCCGACACGTGACTCTTCCTCCCAGATTATAGACACACATTCTCGACATCCAGCGTTTCGTTATTTATTTATACTCCATGTTGTTCCAAATGAATTGAAGGCACCGTCTTGGAACACAGACTGCAGCAGTAATGAGAGAGAGCGTCCTTTCCACATAGCTTTTCACGGAGCGGGATGACGAGTTGATGACAAACATTTTTGTAATTGTGGGTTTTCATCTATTTCTGTCCTGTAGCTCACTCATCATTTTTCTCTTCTTGTTGCTTTCCCGAGGTTTTTATTCTTGTATCACGAGTCTCCAAAATAACAGCTAAGCTAACATTTTTTTTTTTTTTTTTTCCTGTGCAGGGTGCTCCGGGGAGTGCTTTACAAGCCTGATCTACCTTAAGCCTCCAAGCGCCCCTGTGATATGGGTAGTGGGTTCTGGTGTATCCCTTGTAGGAATGCGAAACTGAAAATCGGAGGGGTTAATGTTCCGTCTTGGGGTCACACAGAGAGGAAGAACGGGATAGCAGGACTTGTCCTGCTGATCTTCTGTAGCATGGCTTATCATACCTCTGAGGGTTAGTACCCGGCAGGTGAGGGGCCTTTGGATGCAGCAGGCAAGGGTACCCTGTTGGGGCCAGAATAACTCAAAACCGTCTCAGTCAGGAGCTTTAGGACTGAAACTCAACGAGGAGCTGAACAGAACAAATGCTCCACCATCTCTAGGAGGGCCCACAGTGAAACATCCTGCCAATTTCGTCCCATAGGCGCTCTTCAGGGAAAGTTGCAGACATTTTTATGGAGAACATCCTGCTTCCAAAGCTTCAGGGAGGGAGTTTATAAAAGCCACAAACTCAAGGGCCTGATGAGAAAGGACTGTGGACTCGCTGACCGAGGGAGGAGAAAGCCAGGACCTTGTTTGTCCTTGCTTGAAATGAGCAAGTGAAAATTTGGAGAGTTTAATGCCAGTTTACTAGGCTTTGTTAATATTGTTCATAAGTCAAATACTCTGCCATGATTTTGGTGTTTAAGTAAAATTCCAAAATGTCTACCGCTTTTCAAAGACCTTGATTAAATTGGACTTTCAAAAGCAATGGCCTTTTGTTGAATATTGCCGTTAGAGAAAAAGGATTCTACAATTTGCTTTTATCCTGTGGGAAAGATGCTAAGGTTCTTCGTTGTTGAGCAAGTATAATTGAATAGACCCAGTTTTAGTTACTGTAACAATGCTATATAACAGTTGCATTATCTGCTAACAATATGCAATATAGAATAACCAGAGTATAATACCAAAGGGCATTAAGCCTCCAAATATCTTTGTTTTAGATACTGGGAGGCAGATTTTGTTATATTCTCTTGGTAAAATGATTTCAATGGCATAGTGGTTTATTGATCATCGAGGACTTCTGGGTTCACTTACTGGTAATGTAGATGAAGTAAATTATTTCTTCTTAAAGTTCCTCGATTTTTTGGATCATGACAGCTCATTCAGTCTTCCTAACTTTTTTGTTTGCTTTGCTTTGGGAGGAAAGGGCGCAGGCAGCCCGTACTACTGTAATGATGTTACTGCTGTTGAATAATACAATATTTTGGGTCTCAAGGATACGTCATCTGGAAATAAAATTCAGTCTTTCAGTAGACAAAATGCATACTTACCTTCCCGGTTACTTTGCCAGTCTAAGCAGGAACTATGGTGATGACCCGCAGCGTCACACTTTGCATTTCCCAATAAAGTCACATTTCTATAATTCACAGGATTTCTACCACAGACTGTGGTGGGGCTTATTCAGTAATGCTGGCGGGAAGATGAGAGGAAAGAAGAGTGAAAGAACACAGAACGAGGTGGTTTTGTTGATTACAGCTTTTTATTCCCTGTGGAAAACGGGTCCGGCCTCACTCGGCCTTTTGTTTCAAATATATTCATGCCAGCTTCTCTTCTCGAAGCAGTGGTTGCCCTCTGCCAATTCTGTGGCTGGGAGTCTTTCCTTGGGAACATACTGTGGCTTCCCAGTTCCTGTGTTTGTGATATCACAGAGCTTGGCTCAGCAGAACCCTGAATGGTGTCTTTGTAACAGCCTGCGAGAGATTTAAGATGCTAAGAGGACCGCATTACTAAAGAATGTCTTGAAAGAGAGGAAAATTAAATGACCAATAAAAAAAGAATCGTCACAAGTTCCTATTGTATCTTGTAAAAAGAAGTACTGATGTATTTGGGTCTAGCTCCTCAAGGCCTGTGGGCAGTTGCCAGGCTCCGGGGCCGCCCCTCCCCTCGCCTGGGAGCTGGGCTGGAGTCTAAGTCCCAATTAATGAATCTGCTTCGAAGTTGAGGAAGGAGCAAGTAAACCACAGCTGTGAGTCTCAGGTCACTGGGGATTTCTGTTTCAAACTCAGCCAGTATGGAGTCTCTGAAATTATTTGATTTGGGAGTGGGATAAAAAAACTGATAATATCTGATTTGTAGATTAGCCCTGGAGGGGGAAAATACTAATTTCACATATCATTCATCTTCCTTTTTATCTGGTCTCCTCAAACTGTAATGAAATTACTGAGTCCAGCTTGAGAAAACCTCAAAGGAGTTTGCACATTGAACTGGCAAATTAATCTGTGAGCAGCCCACAGCTCAACATTTATTTGGTCAATATTCAGTGAATAATAAAGCTTGAAAGCACATTTTTTAATTTGTCCATTTATTCATTGAAATGTTTTCAATCAAGTCTACACCTTGAGATTTATTCTCATTTCTGAAATCACGAATTTTCAACCTAATTGCAATTTTTTTTTCCCTCTGACTAAAACCTGGACGACACAAGTAAATGTATTTACAAGTTAAACTTAGCAGACTGATTTGGAAGGAGAATTAGAGCAGGGCTCAGGAGATAAGAAATATGTTCAGTTCAGTGGAAGAGTTTATCATGGAATGTTCCCAAAGAGTTATGTAATTAATATAATGTGAGATGTTATACAACAAATAGAGATATATGCTATTAAGTTTATGCATGAAAATAAGATTTCAGAATCTGAAGATCACTACAAATTCTCTGCTCTTTGGGTGCATTATACACTGGGCATGATTATTGCATATTATGTCGTCCCAACATTCTTATGAGGCCAATGGGTATTATGAATCCGTCAATTTATTCAATAAACGGTAAGGACACACAGAGGGGCCGATAAATAATATTTACTGTGTGGAATTAGGAACCACTCCAGTGGGCTCGAATCCTGTCTCTATCACTTACCATCTGTGTGAACTTGGACAAATTACTTAAACTCTTGGAGCCTCAATTTCTTATCTGTATGGTGAGGATGACGATAATAAATAAATGATAGGGTAATTGCCAGGTTTAAATGACTTTATATATGTAAATTGACAGGAATGGTACCTGGAACTCAGTCAGCATGACTTAAAGACTTGTAGGCATAGGGAATGCTATGACCCAGCTGCCACCTCAGGTGCTCACATTATGGTCAGGGAGGCAGACGTGTAAACGATTGAAAATAATGGCGTTATAAATTTCACAGCAGAAGTGCAAATGAAACACGGTGGAGAAAACTTTGTTTGGAAAGGTAAATGAAGACTTGACAGAGGGGAGGAGAAAGCCAGCCTGTATGCAGAGGGAGCAGCAACCTGCTCAGCACGGGTGGTAATTGTTCAATAATATTTGATAAATAAGCAGTTGACGGAGTGACTATGAACCCATAAGTGAATGAATGAATGGGTGAATACAATCACATCCAGACATGCACTAGTCCAAGCCAGATTCTGGGAGAATTCTGGTGATTATAGATAAAGAAAACACATTTACCTCTGACCCATCCTCAGTCAGATGTATAGAGCTGAGATATTAGACATAATTTCAACAGAAATTAAGCCTCCAAAAAATCCAAGATCAAAGAGTCTATTGTTCGGACAGATCTTTGCTCTCTGTACTAACTACATCATGCAGCCTCTCTGTGAATTTCTCTACCATCAATGCTTCCAACTGCAGAAAGAAGGTGCCATGGGTTAGCAAGGTTATAAAACGAAAGGAACAAGAAAAAGCCAGGGCGGATGAAGGGCAAGATGTTCTTAAAATCTGAAGTGGAAGGACACCTGCGAAGAGCCTTCCAGAGACAGGGAGTCTTCAGGAGACCATTTTCTGAAAAAACACTAATCATGAGTCATTCATAATGCTCTGCTTTTATGAGTAACGAGCAGATGTATCTTCGGTGTTCTGTTCTTAGAACTGTATCTTGGGATGACTTACATTCTGGGAAGGATAGAGGGGGCAAACCTGCCTCTCTGACCTTTAGGTTTGCATTCTAGTTAGTGATGTCAGTGCCCTTGTCTGAGAGTAGAGCCTCTGGATACCCTGGGGTATGCTTGGAGGAGCCCCTGGAGTTCTGCTGATTTATGAAATGCCTCCAGGGTGGGAGGAGGTGGGAGAGAGGATGCAGGACACTTGCTCACTCACACAGCAGGGCAGATCTATTGCACAATAGATCCTTCCTTCAGGCTCCTGGGTATTGTTTGGATGCTGCAAAAATTTCTGCTGACAGTTTTTCTTTTTTTTTTTTTTAATTGAAGTATAGTTGACACACAGTGTTAAATGAATTTCAGTTTCTGCTGAAAGTTTTCAATGCAAGAGTCAAGACTACCCTCTGGAGCGGGGGCTGCTCCTCTCCAGAGTGGTCTCCAGCCCAGCTACAACCTCCAAAGCAAGCAGAGAGTTCTGGCAGGGCTGCCCAGCTCACAGTGTGCCAACCAGAACATTCTAGGTCAGACCAAATGGATACGGCTTTCACCTCATATATATATCACTAAAATCATGAAAAAGAAAAGATATTTTAACATTAAAAGGGGGGGAGGGTGTTAATAAGAAAAAAAATAAGATATTACCTTATGAATCTATTTGCCTTTACAAAAAACTCTCTGCTGTCATTATTTTCTTATTTTACCATGAACCAGTAAAAATTTGGGCAAGGATCAGTCGTGGTTCCCAAAACAGTTTTTGTGTCTGGTCTCAGGACCCAAAATTTAGATGCAAGAAGGATCTTGTGTTTCCTCAGCCTGTCAATGGTCACTATTCGCAGCCAACAGCAACTATTCAGGACCGAAGGACTCCGTCGTCCCCCCCACTCCCCATGGACAAATGAGTCTCTCTTCCTCCTTCTCCCATTTCCCTGGAAACACTTCTGTGTGTTCACATTACCGCTGAATCTTGGAAGAAGCTCGTCCTGCTCTCCTGCTGGCATGTTTGCTGGCCTTGCGTCCCAGCTGAGGCGATCCAAGTCACGGAGGGGGTCTGTAACAGCTCCCAGGACCCCCATCTGCAAATGCTAAGCCAGCACTGAATCTTAGCTTCTTCCCAAAGTAGTTCCCAAATGCACAGTTGGCACCAGAATCACACCAGCCAGTGCAACGGACTCTCCTCAGCAGGTTCGTGGCTGTGGGATTTGTGTTGCCATCTGCACGTGGCTTTGGAGTGTGACAGGAGCCTACACTCAGAGATGGTCAAGCTCCCTGTTGTCTCCTTATGATAGCCATGGCAGTAGGAAATGAAACCCCCTCTTTGTCTTGCTTACAGGCAACTACTTCTCTCTTAATTCTTTGTGATTTACTTTAATTGTATCTTTAACTTCTTCCTTAGTTCCCTAGTTTGAGGGATGTTGGCTTTCGGACAAAAGTGCCATTGACAACGTGAAGTTACCTGTGGAGGCCAGGATCCCTGAAGGTCGCCTCCCACTGTGGGACGATTTGGTTCTGCGTGTGGCCCTTGCTGGTGTTGGTGCAGCATGAGGTGACCATGACTGAAAGAATGCCCCGGTAAGTGGCTTTGACCAGTGATGCTCTTCTGTGTGCTCTTTGGCTTCAGTGATACAATTAGGTGCTCCCTTGTTTGTTTTTTGAAGAGCCTATTCAAGAATATTCTTGAAATGTGTACATGGAGTGATTGAAATACGCTTATTTTTCAGCCTTTAATTCTTGGAGGCAGGCAGAGTGAGGAGGCCACCAATGACTTAGTGGATCAATAAATGTCAATGAGTGTCATGCATTATGTCAGGGCCTATTCATAGGATGGGTGGATACTCCTATGGTCATCCTTGTCTGGGTAAAGGACAGCTGGTATTAAAAATGCTGTCACAACCATGACAATGACCAGCCATGTCCATGGTCTCCACCAGGAAGCTTGGCTCACGTGAAGAAGAAGGCGAATGCAGTTGGCCATAAGGAGAATGGTGGAAACTCTATCCTTGTAGGATATGTCTGGGCTCATGAAAAGAAGAACCATGTCTCCTACTTGTGTGATGTCTCTCAGGGCATTCTTTTATTTCTTCTTCTTTACCCAATAAGCATTTCCCAAGAGCTTACCACTTGTTGAGTCCTGGAGACACAAAGAGGAAAGATAGCAACCTTCAAGTCTAGTATAAAGACAAGAACATAGATGACATAAACTTGTAAGTACCTAATGAGCATGGAGGGCACCAAGGGAGCGTAAAAGAGGGGGGGTGGTCAATGAGGTTTGAATGACTGACATAAACTAGGAAGAATGTGTGTGTGTGGAAGGGAGGCACAGCTCAGGAAGGGCAGGTGTCAACATTTTTGGATCTTAGAATTTCTTTCTCTAAAACCTCATTTTGATGTCTTGTTATTCCAAGAATTGCTTGAAGTTAATGGGTTCCTAGATTTGGAAAGAACATCAAGCATATCTAGTACCATGCTTAGGAACTAAAGCTAAAATTACATACCACTCTGTCTCTGGACATTCTCTAAGAGAAAAGGCTATCACGTCCCTGTGTGACAATCCACTGAACTTCTCCCCTGCAGCACAGGAAAGGTTGAGGGTAGGGCTAGTTCAACAGAGATTGCCTGAGCAAACTTGTCCAGTTTTGACTTTCACATCTGTTCTCTGAGAGGAAATTGGAACTGAATGATCCTCGGAGCTTCGGGATCAGCTGTACCGACTAATGAAGCTACGATAGGGAGCCTTCTCTCCTTCCCTCGTGCCCTGATCCCACCTTCCACAATAAAAATGCTTTCCATAGGCTCCAGTCTGAAGAGTGTTCCAGGCATTGGCCTCCACATGTGTATTCTTGGTTTGCTTTTCTTCATCTTTTTAGGTCATTTGTGGAATCTTGTTATCCGTGTGCATCACCTTCCTGCTCTGACACAGATCTAATGACCTCCTGAAGCCGTAGTTCCCCCTGCAAGTCTCCCAGGTGATGGCTACTTCCCACGTGGTGCATACTGCAGGGCCTGGAGGTGAAGGCCTTTGTCCCTTGTCCTTCCAGAACACTGTTTGTCTCTCTTCCATAAAACAGACAAGAAAAACCAAGCAGAGGAGTCCACCAAGATGTTTGCAGCACACATCATTAGATTATCCCAAGTGCTACCTGTCCTTGTGGACATCTACCATTCTCCTGGGCCGAGTTCAGAGCCCACATCCGCCTCACACCCTTCGCCCCCACCCGCTTCCCCCGCGCCACCAAAGCACTGTTCCTCACCCCTGCTGACTTGCACATCCAGTTTAAAAGACCATCAAACACACTGCCCCTCAATTCCCTCACCTCCAATATAATCTTTCCTCCTCCCACTTCTGTCATCCATTTCTGCGACCATTTCTTGTACTTATTATTACCAGGAACCACACTCTCTACAAAATCTTTAATTAAAGCATTTCTGACCCAAGTTTTTATCTTCCTGGCTCATTTGCTCTGGTACTTCCACACCAATGCGACTTCATCTAAACCGAGCCCTCTCATTCATGCGTGCCACCCTTCCCAGCATTCATCCCACTTCCTCCCCTTCACCCTCCCCACGTAGCTTAGGTGGCATGGTCCATCACCGTGGTGACTCCTCTGATACACCCTCAGTGCTCTTGCCCCTCCATCTCTAGTCAAAACACCATTTGGGTTAAATCCAACTCTGTTAACTCTGTGCCCAGATGAGTTGAATGTGGCCTGGGAAAAATATCTAAAATTCTGCTGGTGGTGGGCAGATTGCATCAGCACACGTCCCAGCTTGATTTACTCCTCTCCCCTCTCCTCCTTTCCCCTCCCCTCCCCTCCCAGATGGCCACTTCACACCTGCCCTCTCTCTGCTAGGGTCCGACGCCCCCAGCACCACACTCTTGGCTGAGGACTTGGTTTTCACTGAAAAAATGGAAGTGATTTATAGGGAAGTTGCTCATACTTTCATCACAAAGCTGTCTCCTTGTAATTATATGTTCAGAACTGGTTTTGTAATCCATGCTTCCAATCCGACCAGTAATTCAGGCCAAAATTCCAGGAGCTATCATGCTTCTCTTCTCCTCCTGCTTCTCCTCCTCCTTTTACAGTCCACATTCATTCCAGAGATTCAGATCAGTAGACAGACATGATTCTACCTTCAAATATACACTGACATCCATCCGTCCCCACCGTCTGCACTGTGCCCAATCCAAGCACTCTCATGTCTCATGGAGCCATTGTCACCTACTGGACTGATCAGAATTTGATCTGCCCACTATAAACCCAGTGGAAATGGAAGCTCATGCTTTCACACAGAATTCCAGAGGCAGGAATCCTTCTGCCCTCCTGCTCTACCACCCTAGAGGTGGCCCATGGTCCAAGCTGCCTGTGTCATTCCTGCCTGCCATCAAGGTCACATCACTGACCACACCCAGTGGAACCAGGAAGGGCAAGCAGGATGCATGCCACATGCTCGTTTCCCTGTTTCCACGCCACTAGCAGCGCCCACCTGAACGAGGGCAGGTGAACACAGTTGTCTAGGTGGTCACATTGCTGCCCAGAAACAATGCTGAATTCTTTTACTAAGTAAGTCAAGGAGAAGAGGTGTGAGTAGGTATTAGCAGTGCTTGACCTGGCTTTGTATTTTTCTTGTGGCTTCTATTCATGCACTTACCAATTCATGCTCCATACAGCAGCCAGTGTGATATCTTAAATCCCAGTGAGAACATGTGAGTCCCCTACTTACATATTAGTAAGTCGCTTTCCAACACTCCTCAACAAAAGGTCCTATGTCCTTTGTGGTCCTTCATGCTCTGGCCCCTCTTCACTCCCTTCTCCCTAGCCATAAGGTTTCTAACACCTAGCAAACCCATGTGCACATCTGGCCTCTACCCTTGCTGATTTTTCTCCCACACATTTTCACATTTTCCTCTCATTCTCTTCAGCCATGTTCCTGCTAATTTCTTACTTCCTCCTGGGAGAGGATGAGCTCACTCCTACCAGCCAGTAATCCCCACCCTCGCATCCATTTTTTCATGACCCCACTGGGCAAAGTTGTCCTCATCTTATTTGAAGTTAAATGTTTCTCTTTGTTTGCTCATTGTTGTCTGTCATCTGCCCTAGCTCAGTGGATCCATAAAGGCAGGGATCCCATCTGTCTCGTTCACCATGATGGCCCCAGCTCCTACAACCATGCCAGAGTACTGTAGGATCTAAGAAAAAAAAATGTTGAATGAAAGAATTAATTAATTCTAATATGAGGTGTTGGTTTTATTTGTAAAATCTAAAAAGTATGTTAAAAGAATATCTCTGTAATATGCCCTTGTTAATGCCCTCATTTTACATGTTATATTACAACATTATAGAATGTTATAACATTCTACAATGTTATACACATAGCAATTGAAAATGTGCCAAACTTCAGCTCAGTTCATGTCTTCCCTTACAGAAGGGAGGTTTACAGCACTAACAGGTAGGAGGCTAACCATGAGTTTACTTGTACATATTGATTTTCTAGAAGGCATCAGACAACAATACAACTAGTAATCTGAAGTCTACTGTTGCTGAATGCCTATCAGTTGAACACATTATGCATTTTAATTTTGAATTATGCATGCCATTTTATGTAGATGTCTAGCCAACTTTCCTACGTGATTCTTAAGGATGCATTTTACATTTGTACAAAAGACTTCTTCAACTTTAAAAACAATTGAAATAAATCATGTTATTTAATGCAGGTTATTTTTTAAAAAATAATTCAGTGGAGTAGGTAATCAGGAAGATCAAGCAAAATATAACACAAACCCCCCCCCAAAAAAATTCTTCAACAAGAGGCATGCTCCTAAATTCCTTAGATTACTGAAACCTAAGAAATTGGATAGCCTGCAAGAATCCGAAAACGAATCCCCAGTCTGAGTCCCTAGTAAGTTTATGTAAAATCATTGACCCTGATCCAAGGATAGACCTCTTTAACACAATCAATACAGGTGCAATCAGATAAGAACATTCTACTGTTTTATTAAAGTGCATCTAATTCAAAACTCAATAACCCTCACACGTCCTTAATCAGGGAAGACATCCTGGGAGGTATTTACATGAGTGGTCTTAAAGTGTTGGTTTCTGGCTTGTTAGCAAGACTTTCTACAAATAGATCTTTCAGGATCCTGTCTATTCTCTCAGAAATTTTTTTCACCCGCTTTCCTATTTGTGACTATTGTAAATATGTTGAAGTTGTCCTCCTGTCTCCCCCGAAAACGGAAAAGAATTCTCTGGGGTGGACACTGAAAAGCTGATCTCTATTCCCGGGGAGCTGGAGAGGCCCAGGGGAGGGTGTGTGGGCGCGTGTCTGGAGCTGCTAATAACTTCCCCTCCCCGCTCCTGTTCTTCCAACAGCGGCGCCTTGGGAGAATTCGGGGAATTGTGTAGCCGGGAGACAATTATCTTGTTTCCAGAAATAATTTGAATCGAAACAATACGTTCTGAACAAGGCAGAATGACCCCAAGCACAGGCTGGGGCGTCACTATTCATTTTGTGGGGGCGCGATCTTTGGGGTGATCCGCAGCACGCCCCGCTGCAATGTGTGAGGAATTGTAATTTGGGACAGTTACACGGAGTCTAGCTTATCTTCATTACATTAACTCGAAGTCTATTGAAAATGGAGGTCTAATCTTTCAGGGTAATATTTTTTACTAAGGACTTCTCTCCGCTTGGTCAGTCATTCGCTAATTCCTCACGGAGGCCACCTGCGCTGGAGAGGGCCGGTGAGAAGTTCAAAATCCAGCAAGGCCGGGAACCACGCATCCCCAGGCCTGGAGCCCACACCCTGTCTGGGTGAGTACTGCCCTCAGCAGCAGCTTTCCCTTTACAAATAAAGGGCTGCGCGTTCTGGTTGGAATGCCTCCACCGAGAGATTCCTTTGACCTTTTCCAGGGTAAAGACAAGTAATGTCAACATTTCCTCCCAAAGCACAGAGAACTCCTTTTTGGCAGTTTGTTTACCTGCCTGCTTCACTTTGAACACTCCTGCTCTGTATGCACGCAGGTGGGGAAGCCCATGGGAACCCAGCATTCGATCAGAATCATGCAGGGTGCTTGAGACCTTTTTTTCAGTGTCCACACAGTTTTATACCACACATTCTCTTTCTGGGTTTTTATTTGAGCACCCCACCTCCCCAAGATGCTTACAGTATGCACAAAGATAGCCCCCAAATCTCCATTAGGTTAGCAGTGTGGTTGAGGAGCAAGTGGAGAATTGATGATTCATTAGAATTAACCAATCAATTGGCTCATATATTTATACATTTAGAGAGAGCCACCTGTGACTGGAAGGTGCTAGAGGTTGCCCTAGAGGCAAAGAAAAACCTACTCCTCAGAGACAGAGTTCAGTAGCAGATAAGAAGAAATTATACAAAAACAACATTTTACTTTGTGGAGGAAGAACAAAAGAAAGAGTATTATGTCATAGAGGTACCTTGCACAACCCCAGGAGGGCAATATTCATATGTATTCCGATGTAACTGGCTTTGAAAATAGCACCCACTGGAGTTGCACAGTGAACGACCTGGGCAACTATATGTGGTGGTCCAGAGAGGAGGAAAGATTCCTCTAGAGGAACACTGGAGAGGAGCTCACACTGAAGGGAGGGAAGATGGTAGAACGAATAGGAATTGGCCAGATGATAAAGAGGGAGGGAGGGATTCCTGACAGAGCCAGCATCATATATGAGGGAAAGTTTAGAGCCTGGGATGATATCAGTATCAGTAGAGAAGCACTGTGGGGTTTCGGCCATTGTAGAAGAAGTTCCTTCCCCCAGTCCTGTTAAGACACACCCCACAATATTGCGGCATTACACTGATATCCCAGGAGGGGAAAGTTGCAACCATCCCAAAAGTGTTAGGGGGAGATTAAGTATTCCAACAAGATGAAGACACTTGTATGCACCAGTAAAGGGGTCATGCCTTCAGGAGGACCCATTGTGATAAGCCGTTTGGGGACTTCCAGGGTATATTGAAGTAGACCACAAACACACACACACAAACATGCATATGCACCCATGCACACACCTACACGTGTGCATGCACACACGCACCCACGCATGCGAACATGCATACAAGCACCCACGCACAAGCACACACATGAGCACAGGGAGGGGAAGAGACATAGGCCTGGGGGCTGCCCCAAAAGAGGTGCAGCCGAGGGGTGGTAGAGGCCCATTAAAGCTGCCTTCTGCCTCTGCTGTGTCAGCTCTCTGTGAAGTCGCGTTGCTCACTCTTGGGGTGGGAGTGAGTGGCTCATCTCCACGGCAGGTAAGAAGCGCTGATTTCCACAGCACATAGGGTGTGGGAGGAACGAGGGATCAGTGGCATCCTTCTGTGGTCACGGCTGGGAGTGTCTGCTTCTCACATGGCTCTCCTCCGAACCCCCACCGTCTCTTTATTACGAAAATGCATAAAAATCCCTGCGTGTCGTAGTATGTGGAGACAGCAAGAAGGTGGGGGGTACATCGCACATCAGATGTGCTTTTGGAAGTAGTGAACGGCTGGATGAAGTCAAGACCTGTAAAAGCGAGGAGCCCTGGGGCAAGGGGTCTGGGAAGAAGGGAAAAGCTCAAGGAAAGTTAGTCCTTATCCTTGATGGGGGTTGGAGGAGGACAGTGGAGAGGACAGCATCCTCTTCGGGCTTCTGGACAGGTAAACGGGGGAATGAGGATGTCAGAATGGAGTCAAGAATATTTACAAAAGAACAGGCTTGGGATATGCCGATACAACGAGTGCAGATTTGGACATTTGGATTCTGAGATGAATGTGGGATTCGTTAGTGTCAATAAGATGGGAGAGGCATCTGCATTTAGAAATAGCAATAGTGATACTTTAAAAATGGCTGATATTTATACACGTGTATTTGTTAACACTGTGGGTATAAATCAGCTCATTTAATCCTCACGATAACCCCATATAGTGAAGTATTATTATCATTCCTATTTTACAGAAGAGGAAACTAAGGCAGAGATTTTAAATAATGTGTTTACAGTTCCACAGCTGAAAAGTGGTAGAGCATCTGGCACCAGAACTCCTGCTACTAATCATGACATCATAATGGAGGCTGAGCATGTGGGAGCAAAAGGGATTTCTGAGAGAAAGGGCGAGGAAAAGAAGCAGGAGGGAGAGGATGGAATTTTGCAGAATGCCCATATTCATGGTTCCTTGTGAAGCTTTGAAGGAATCGGATTCGCATCCAGGGGACTGGGAAGAAAGGGAGGGGCCCGGGAGAAAATGGGAAAGGGGATTGGTGTGAATAAAAGGGGGAGGGCGTGGGGGGGGAAGGCGGAGCCTCGTGGGAAAGAGGCGGGGCTTGGGGGAAAGGGAGGCGTGTGCGGAAGAAGGAAGAGTATGGGTGTGTCTTTATCGGCCTGAGGTCCAGCCTTCCTCCTGCTCTGTTCTCCATGCCTCCTGCAAGTAAGGATTAGAAATGAGGTGACGCTTGGTGCTGCATCTTTCTGTCCCACCGGCTCCCGCAATACCCACTCAGAGCGGCTGCCTGCACCTGTTCAGGGTGTGCTAGGGAGTCAGCTTAAGGTTCCATTCTGCCCCGGAGAGCGGTGAGAACCACAGTGCAAAACAGCCAAGTTTCTCCCAGCCTGAACATGACTTTGCTGTGCTTTTTCCATTCATTATTGTGTATTCACAGGCGACGTGCATGTTTCCATGGGGCGGAAAGTTGAAAAGACTTGATTCATTCTCAGGGCATTTGGAATCAAGTTTGAGAGTTTGGAATATTTGACTCCTAATGAACCATAGAAATATCGTTGAAGTATTCCTCCACACTGCTAATCATTAGGCTGAGGTGGACAAAACTATTACATGTTAAGATGTTTAAATTGTCTCTGTAAATTAAGATAAACACACCCAGAATTCACAGGAGAGAGATATAGCACAGGGCATTAAATGCCCAGAAATACCAAGGACATAATAATTTTAGATTAAAGAACCTAGTGTCCAGCTCCGGTGCGGTTGGAATGTCCTCTGTAGGAGCCAGTGGGCCCCAGCTTCCCCTACCCCGATCCGCCAAAGAATTTGTATTGGGTAAAACTTTGATACCAGGCCGTCTCTGATAATTCATCGGAGGCTTTTTAAAAATTGCAATTGACTTCTTAGAACTAATAAAATAGGTTTATGATGATTGTGGCAAAAGTGATTTAATAACTCTTGTCTGATGAGCAAGTTTTCCTTCTCTTCAGGGAACAATTCTGGATTTTCTTTAGTCTTGCAGACATGGGTGAGCCTGGGTGGGGACCAAAAGTTGTTTGAAGAGCATATTGTCAGGGGGCTGACAGGGTTTACCTAGGGAAATGAGAAAGCGCAGGTGCACAGATTTAGCTCTGTCCTGGGGGGAATGAAAATCTCTTTGTCATCAGTGCTCTAGCATCGAAGAAGGAAGGCGTGTGTGTTTGCTATGAGCAGCGGCAGCTGGCTGAAGTCTGGCAGTTTGTCATCCTAGGACTGGGTCTAAAAAAAAAAAAAAAAATCAAATCCTCAGCTGAAAAAACCTAGACAAAATAATAGTAGCTAACATTTTTAGTAATCTCTGCACCCAACGTGGGGCTCGAACTCACAACCCTGAGATCAAGAGTCACATGCTCTTCTGACTGAGCCCGCGGGGTGCATCTGCGGTAGCTAATGTTCACTTACTGCTCCATGCCGGGAGCTTCGCTGGAATGATTCCCTTTCTCCTACACCAACCCTTTGAAGATTCTATAATTATCCATGAGCTAACTAAGTATCAGAAGGTAAAACAACGTCTCCCTTGTTCTCAAGACTGTAGTAGAATTATTTCAACGCCTGTTCTGGCTTCTTGGTGTGTATACTCTACTGCTCTGCCCACCACCACCCTGTCAGGCTGCCGGCGCCATAGAGCCTCACACAATCTCCCTGTTTACCAGACAGAACCCCAGACTGTCAACTCCACGGGTCACACCCTGTGTTGATTGGCCCCCTCTGATTCCAGCTTCCAGCTAAGAGCCTGTCCCATAATCAATAATCAATATTGGTTAAAGGAATGAATGAATCACTCAATGTATGAAAAATGAGTCAGTGAAAGAAGTGAGCCTTACTAAATCTTCTACTGAGTCAGCCTGGGAGAAAAACAGGCTGGCGGAAGTGTCCGGGGTTTTGGGAAGTAGACATTTTGGAGAAGGACCTCTATTTACGAAAGATACTGCACTTTAGCAAAGTATGCGGTTGCCTGTGTAGCCAACGAAGCAGGTACCTGTGAAGTGGTTGCTTCATGATGAGAGACCTTTCTTCTCCAGGGTCAACTTCATTGTGGGGAAACACTAAATTCCTAGCAACATTTCAATTGCGAGTGGGAAAGAAGGACAAATTAAGCAGAACGCAGTAGTGCAAAAGCTTCATTACAGGGCAAGAAGAAGGATTAAGTCAGGGACTCTTTAGTAATAAACAAATTGAATAGAAAAAGGTCACATGCTGGATGCTCAATAATGTTTTGTTTAAAAAATGTTTGTTGAATTGTATTGGACATGCCTCATTGAAATAGCCTTGTGTTTTACTTTAAGCTCTACATTTTGGGGTGTTCTTATTGCCTATTTTTGAGTGCTGGTAAAACCAAAGCAGGTCTGAATTATTTCATTATCTTGTAGTTCCTGCCCATAAATTGTCCTCTCCTACTTTGAAGTCCCTGAATATGAAATTCCAGTTTCCAACTCATTATGATGGTGGTGATGTGCTGTTTACTGAGGTGAGCGGCTTTCTTTCCTCATGGCAGGACACCCCTATTTTTGGAGAGGTCAAACACCTGTGCTTAAGAGCATACATTTTGACAGTAAGCATCTCATTAAAATCCTGCACATCTGCAAAAGACTCACCGTGCTGCTTTCTGGGGAGGAGGTGAGGACAGAAGCTCATTGCACGGTTTTCACTTGTGTGTGTGACGGAGCCCAGCCTACTCCTGGGAATGACCTTGACTTAGACACTTCACGACTCCACTTCCCTTGCGTCTAGGGCAGAGTAGAGAGGCAAGGTGTAGAGCCATCCAGAACGGGGCTGCTGACTGCTGCAGAAAGGAGGGGTTCCTGGCTCCAGGGAGGGAGTAAGAAGTCCATATCCATCTCACTTTGACATTAGAGTGGCCAACGCATGTCAGGAGATGGTAGCAGGGTGCACAGAGAGCTCCTTCCCCTTTCTTGCGATTGAGGAAATACTCATTATAACTCTTTATCAAGTGGCTGTTATACACAACGCACGAGGCAGGACCATATGGGGCAACAGGAGGGAAAAATGGGCACAGTACCCAAAAGAAGTAGAATTTTTTAAAAAAAGTGTATGAGGACCTTCGTTTGTACCTGACGGGTAACTATAGAAATACTTGCTATACCAGCAGTGTGCAGTGTGTGTTTAAACGATGCACAATCACTAAACGTGTGCTCATGGTCCAAGAGGAGCATGTATTTGATCCTGATGAAACCATGTAAGATTTGCTTTATTTAATTTCTATGAGGACTATTGCAAAGCAGATTTATAAAATCATAACTTAGAGAATTTCCTTTTATTAGAGTAGTGTGAATCAAACATAAAAGTCATGTCTTCAAATATCATTATGTTCTAGTGCTTTATGATGTGTTAGTAAAATCAGACTGTAAGAATCTCCTGTACCAAAGTGCTCGGGGTAATACTATTTAGGGAAGTAAATGAACTAACATTTGTTCAGTGCATTGTTGGTAACAACATTATCCTTCATTCTTTATGTATTTTACCCCACGTAATTCTCAAAGCTGTATTGTAAGTTAGAATTGTTTGTCTATTTTTCAGATCAGGGAGGAGGAGGTAGAATTACTTCTCCAAGGTCATATTTATCAAGTTAACTTTAAAAAACTTATGTTACAAAGTTATGTTTATAACTTATGTCCTTCTATATCTTTAAAACTTACGTACTTCTGTCAAATACATCAATAATTATTCAGGAAATAAGAACAGAGATTTGGGATTCATTAAGCAAGAGTCCTCTTATGAGCTGAGTTTTTATTCCTTTTACCATTTTCTCTTAAACCTTTTCTTATATATTCGACTCAATAAATAATTTTTAAGTATCTACCTTTTGCACACAACTTAAATTTTCTTGCTTCCCTAATATTTCAAGTTACAGATGCTTCCTGATCTGCCCACCCCAAATTTGAGCACCAAAACTTGTCCCTTTCCTTCAAAATTGGATTTAAAATTCACCAACTTTATGAAGCTTTCCCTGATTAATTCTAATGCTGGATTTACATATATAATATATAATAAATATCTGATGTAGAATAGTTAGAATTGCTGGCCACAGTTTACATGGGGGTTATTTTTGTGTTGTGTTTTGTAGTTTAATTTATGTGTCCACTAGATCATGAGGAGGAGTGTTCATGTTCACTTCTGTATCCTTAATGCCCAGCTGAGGGCCTCTAAGTGGCTGACTCACTCAGCACATATCTATTTAAATGCCATGAGTCAGTATGGACATCAGGTTGGGTTATGTCATCGTCTTTGTAAATTTTGGTAGCATCTTCTGCATGGCGTTCAAATGTCTTTTTTTCCTATTATATTCTTTTCTACCTTTTTTGTTTTACTAATTTTGAGATTAATTACTTCCCCTCAAAATAGCTCTTTGTCAAATATTTACTGTCTGCAGCATGGGGCTTCACACATGACTATTGCAGGGCTAGAAAAGACGGTGTTTAGTGGGCTTTGGCTCGTTCTTGAAAGGAAACACGAATCAGCATGAATACTTGTTAGAGGTAGGCATGTTTTCCAAAATAATCTAGCGTTGAACCAGAAGGAAAAATGTCTTCCTACATTTCAGTGTTAGATGACTCTGTGTGGTGTGCGTCTCTGTGTGTGCACACGTTTGTGCACATGTGTATATGTCTGAGCACATGTGTGTATGTGTGTGAGCGTGTGTGTGTGTGTGTGTGTGTGTGTGTGTGTAAGCTGTGTGGGACTCCTTCTGATGTCTCCTGCAATCTCCACATCTAGATTAAATTCTGCCTCTGTTTTTCTTTCAGTATCTTAATTACTCATGGGATGAAGCAAAATGGCAAATTATTTTAACAGCCTCACAGACATTACTGTTTAGTGTAGTGAATGAATGAATAAATGAATCAATCAATCAATCAATGAAAATATATGCTTATATTTTGAAATGTATGAGAATGTATGGGAATAAATGCTTATTTGGCACCAAAGTGAAAGCATTGCAAATCTTTCCCTTGTTTCACATGCATAATTACTGGTTTCTTTTAATAAACTAGTGATCATATCATATTCTACAGCCAAATAGGGACTTCTAAAAGATTTTCACACTCATTGGTTATTAAAGTTTCCAAAGATCTAAATACTCATAACATCCTGAGCCTGTGATTTTCAACAACAAGACTTTAAATTCTTCTGACATTTAACGGAATTTTCTGTGGTGTTAGAACAGTGTTCTACACAAAATGCATTATAGAACATTTGATTTTTCTGTGGGAAAAAAAAAAGGTAGCAATAATGAACTCTTAAGAAAGAAAACCCAGTTCAATCGGATTTTAAATATGCATGTTAAAAATAGATTGTGCATACATGTAATGTTGGATGGTACTTAATCAACAGTAATTGTATTTCAAGCAAAGCATGCCCTTTCCATATTGTGCTTGGCACTCCCTACACCAGCAAGGATGTGTCCTGCTCAGGGATGGTAGCAGCTTCTGAACTGCTGTACTCAAACCTCTTTTACACTGGAGTGAAAGGTCATGCCATGTGTCACTGGAAAGATAATGTCCTACAGGTTGTCAATAAAATCTGTGATATGATTTATTACTTGGAGTCAAGTGTTAATTGGATGGCAGCTGCCCTTGAATGGATAATCTTACTCTTTCCTTAATGCTGACAGATAAAAATGGAGAGATTGGTTGAAATAAAGGAAGCCCCTTAGGCCTAAATGGAAATCTGAGGTTCACTAAATGTTTCACATTTATCCATCCATCCATCCATCCATCCATCCATCCATCCATCCATCCATCCATCCATTTTATCTATCTATCTATCTATCTATCTATCTATCTATCTATCTATCTATCTATCATCTATCTGTTATTTTACTTACTTGCTTACGTACTTAGAATTTTGTTGTCTCACTGTCAAAAATGGAGAGAATAAAAAAGATTTCATCCAGAAAGGGAACCAGTCTGCTTTTCTATCATCCAGGCTCATTTCAACCTCATTTATGGGAGTTTGATCCAGGCTCTCCTATTTGTGAACGGACCCGAGAAGAAGGAGCCTTAGCTTATTCATCTATACTTTGGGATAAAAATATATTCTCACTGGGGTGTTTGAGGAGATTAAGTGAGGTTATATCTAATTTGAAAGTCTGTAAGTCACCAAATGCTAATTAAAATTATCCCTATAATGATCACAAATGTCAGACAGACCTGACTGTACAAATTCAGAAGGGTGGGTGCAGTATTCCACCAAGCAGTGAGAAATTCTTAGCGACTCCCAAATAGCACCTCCTAGAAGTTCACCCTTTTAATTGTTGCTTTGTGTGAAGAAATATTAGATTGTCTTTACTACAGGTTTTTAAATACTTAATTTTAGAGAAGACACACCTGACTTCGGTGTTTATGGGTACATTCAGCTTCATCTAATATTCAAACTAAACAATTCCTGGAGTCTCTCTCACGACTATGGGTTCACATTCTTCCCTTTGCTGTTCTCCTTCTCCCCTCCCCCCCTTCTCTCTTCCTCTCTCCAGGTACTCCATGTCAGAACCGAGTGGATAATGCCCAGAGCAGAGAAAACCAGAAGGCTTGCTCAGTTTTCTTCACTTGAAATTTCTGCCACCGTTGAGTTAGAAATGACCGGGCCATTCTGGTGGCCACACTGTCACTGTGGGGAGATGGAGCATGCTGGCATCTAGGTTAGGCAGTCGCTTCTCCATGTGTACGTTTGACAAGGAGGAAGTGGAGTAGACAAGGTTTATGTGACCCATTCTGTATCTCTGTTGGCCTGAGCATCCAATACTGAAGACCTTTATTATACTTATAATGATCTCCCCAAGGCATGCCCAGATTTCAGGGTGTCCACATCTGGAGGGGTCTTGGTCTCAGCCACATGGCCATCAATTAACTACAGCCCACCTGCAGGGAGAGCCTTTCTCTTGGACCCAGATCTTCTCAAGAGTCCACAGTTCCCCGGGTGCCTGGGTGGCTCAGATGGTTGGGTGTCTGCCTTCGGCTCAGGTCATGATCCCGGAGTCCTGGGATCGAGTTCCGCATCGGGCTCCCTGCTCCTTGGGAGCCTGCTTCTCCCTCTGCCTTTCCCTCTCTCTGCCTCTCTCTCTCTGCCTCTCTCTCTCTGCCTCTCTCTCTCTCTCATGAATAAATAAATAAAATATTAAAAAAAAAAGAGTCCACAGTTCCCCAATATACGTCCATGGCCACTTTTTCCTTGGGAATGTCTGTTATTACATCAGCAGAGATGTTTTAACAAGGTTCAGCTTCAAAAGATGAATCAGGGTCTCCCAGTAAGTTCGTTGTTCCTTTAAGTACATAGACCTATCTCTTTCCAGCAATCCTGAAAATTATGGGTGCATTAGTCAGGATTCTCGAGAGGAGCAGAACTCATAGGATATCTTGGAGTGCCTGGGTGACTCAGTTGTCACTGAGTCTGTAAGCATCAGACTCTTGACCTCAGTTCAGGTCTTGATCTCAGGGTTGTGAACTCCAGCCCTGTGTTGGGCTCCATGCTGGACATGGAGCCTACTTAAATAATAATAATAATAATAATAATAATAATAATAATAATAAAACTAATAGGATATCTTTATCTATCTATGATCTATTTATTTACTTATCTAAAACAAGATTTATAAGAAAGTATTAGCTCATATCATTATGGAGACCAAGAAGTCCCATGATGAGCCATCTGCAAGCAAGAACCCAGGAAGGCCAACGCTGTGGTTTGAAGACCCGAAAGCCGAGAATTGATGACCCAGATTCCAGGTTGAGTCTGAAGGTCTGAGAACCAGGAACACTGAGGGCAGGTGACCCACATACTAGCTTTATAGTCAGGCAGAGAGCTAATTCAGGCTTCCTTTGTCTTTCTGTCCTCTTCAGCCTCTTCAAGTGACAGGAAGATGCACATCCATATTGGGGGAGCTGTCTATTGAACTCGGACCACCAATTCAAATGTTAATTTCTTCTAGAAACTTCATCACAAATATGTCTAGAAATGATGTTTCTGGGCATCCCATAGCTTAGTCAAGCTGACGCACAAAATTAACTCTCATAATGTTGTGGGGAGATCTTTTTCCTAGTCTCTGAATGCCTTCTTATACTCTCTTCCCAGAAAAAAGTTTCTTGACAAAAAAGGCTTAATTGTGTGTGTGTGTGTGTGTGTGTGTGTGTGTGTGTGTGTGTGTGTTTTAAGGAATAAAGAATGTATAGTTGACCCTTGGAAAACATGGGTTTGAAGTGCATGGATCCATTTAGATGTGGATTTTTTACAGTGCTGTAAATGTATTTTCTCTTCCCTATGGCTTTCTTGATAACATTTTCCTTTCTTTACCTTAGTTTATTATAAGAATGCAATATATAATACATATAGCATACAAAATATGTATTAATCAACTGTTTATGTAATTGATATGCTTCTGGTCAACACTAGGCTATTAGTAGTTGTTTTGAGGGAGTTAAAAGTTATATGCAGATTTTTAACTGCTCAGGAGTTTGCATCCCTAACCAATATGTTGGTAAAGGGTCAAACATATTTCTATTTACTTGCAAGCAGAAATAGAAGAGACTAGCAGATTTTCTTGCTAAATAATTTTAAATTCTACTTTTCTGAGTACTTGGATGTATGTTTTTACTAAAAATAAGTATTTTTTTCACAATGTTTTCTAATGTATAAACATTTTATATCAAGCCTCTGGCCAACGTGTGAGAATCTGAATGAGTATGCCATATTTGGTTTTTAGCAGTTGTAAACAGCAAAATCTTAAAAATTAAAAGAAATTTTAGAAATCTAAGATCCAAGATAGTAAAGTCTTAAATAGAATACAATTAGCATAGTGTTAAGTAAAGTACCATGAAAAATGAGGAAGTTATATGTTTAAATATGAGTTTGTCAACATATTTTTTATTTGTACTAATAATAGTTTTCATTGAGAATGATTGGCTTTAGATGCTAGCCAAGAATGGGCTATTATCAAGGATGGACAATTACTATGGAGTTGCAGAGAAAATCTTCACCATGACCTATTTGCTCAAGCCTGTCATCGTTACTGTGATTTGGGAAGAACAACAGGATGCCTGGTGCAGCATAATGAGTGATTTTAAGGATACATCTTCACTTGTTAAGATGATGGGGAATATTCTAGGCAAGATAAAATGCACTAAGAGAGTAGATTTAAATTTCCTTTAGTGCTTCTGTCGATGAAATGGTGAATAAAGTTGAGAAATGTTTATATTTTATATTTAATTTTTATTATTTTATAGTTATATTTTATCTTTATCTAATGTTTATATTTTATATTTATGTTAATGTAAACATGACTTTGTATTACTTATGTGAAATCAGAATATACTTAGATTATTTGCTATTAAATCCAGGTGAATTCTCATATATTTTTAAAAATGTATTATATACTCATAATATGCTTCCTAGTACTGGGTGCTAAAGGTGATTGTGACGCACTGTCTACCATCCGGGAACTTACAGTCTAAAAGGAGGGGGACATGAGGCATGTGCAAATCAGTGTAACACAAAGACACTGGAGCTGGGCAGAAGGGAAGGTCAATACTGACTGGAGAAGAGGCGGGACAGGAGGTTGCCGGGAGGATTTGACGTTTGATCTGGACTCTTGGAAGGGTGGCTAGAATGGCACCACGCAGAAATGGTGGAGGGCAGCATGGGACCAGAGGACCACCAGAACGAAGCCTGCAGGTGTGGAGGTCATGTGGAGAAGGGGATATGGAAGCAGAGTGGGAAATCCTAGTGTCGAGATGTCAGGGCGGTCCCCGACTATTACACAAGGAAGGTCGGGCTCTACGTTGATGCCCCTGCAGAACTCTCAAGGATTTTTACAGTGAAATGATATGAACCAAACTCAAAAATGTGTCTGATTATGTAAGAGGAAGAAGAGAAGAGGAGAGAGATGGGTTAGAAGGGTATGACAGTACTTTAGCTCAGGAGTCCGCAAACTTTTTTGTTGTCAGGGGTCAGCTAGTGCAATCTTAGGCTTCCTAGGTCTATGGCTCTGCTTCAGTTATTCAACCCAGAGGCTGCAGCGCAGAAGTGAACACAGATAATATGGCACCGGTGAGTGTGGCTGGTCCAATAAAATTTCATTTATAAAAATGAGATTTGGCCCATGGATTATGGTTTGCTAATCTCTGTTCTAGTGTATTATGACCTGGCACAAATCTGAATCTCACAATTTGAATCTCCCTGACCTTTGGTTAGGGAGGCAGCATTGTATGTTAGAAAAAAAAAAATTGGGTCTGGAATCACACATGTCATGGATTTTAATTCTAGCTCTTATTCTAGTTATCACCACACAAGAAAATAAATGTGATAATGTATGTCAGACAGAACACCACTTGCTTAGCAGTCTTTCAGGTAGCATGAGATTCTTTCCCTTTATTCAGTGCCATGAAGTTTACTTCTTTAAAAAAGCAACAGCAACAAGGCAAATCAGTATTTACTTAATTTTCGGGAATATATAATAAGTCCTTGTTTACAGAATCAACTTTCTGAATTCCCAATCACATCCAAGTATCTTTGCATTCATGTTAGTTCACAGATTTTATTTCTCTTGTGGTCTATTTGAGACATTTAATCCATCAGGCTGGTTTGTTCATTGTCTTCATAATACTATTGCTGCTGATAAAAACAATCACAGTGATAACAGTAGTAGTTGCTGTGTATTATTTTTACCAAGCATTGTGTTTATTCAGCATTATCTTACTAACTACTCACAACTACTGACAAGATGAGCATTACTGTTTTCATTTAAGAGATGAGGAAGATGAGAATAAGGGGGCTCCTTTCCAAAGTTAGGCCCCTAGGAACCTATAGAATTTCTCTTCAAACTATGTTTTGCTTCTCTGTGTTTCTTTAATTGTTCTCTCTTTGAATTCTTATCTCCTCGGAACCCATCAAAATACGCTCAACCTCTGCCAAAATCTGTTCCTTTTTATGAAACCTTTCTAGAGTTCTCCAGCTCCCTTTGATCGGTCCCTTCTCCAACATCTTAAATCATTTAGAATTATTGTTGTAAAAGTCTCTGTGTCTTGCACAAAAGGAGAATTTTGGCTTCCTCAAGGTATGTGACCAGCTTGCTCCTTCTTTTGTGTATACCTACTTTTTGATGGACCTATAGGTCTTTGCTCATTCGGCAAATACCTACTGAGCATTTGCTAGGTACCACACGGTGTTTCTAAAATGCTATGAACAGAAGGGACCAGGGAAGAAGAGCAGTTTCAGATGAGAGTGAAAATAGATTTCTTGGCCCCCTGAAGGGGTCTAAATTCAAGCTATGAAAGGGTACACCCAATCTTCCAGGGGAGGTGGGGAAAGTGATCCTGGTCTGGGACAAATAAGTCATTTCCTTCGGAGATCCACTCTGATGGCACCAAGGAATCAATAAGAATTGTCCTCAAAGGTCGGACTTTCCAAACTTCATGAATGTCTAGTCTTTGCAACTGTAGATGCTTGCTTCTCACTGCCCACACTGAAAGAGTGGCAAAAACAAGAAAGAATACTCACTGGTGTGAAACTGCTGTGGCCACTTCCTACAAGTCACGAAAATTGTCCAAAGGGATTAAGTACAAGGTGAGGAAAGCAGAGCTGGCTGCTTCCCACAGTGGCCCAAGGGAAGGAATCTTCAGTCCCCGCCTGCTTGTGATGAGCACTTTGTAATTATCCAGACTGTTTTGGGGTAACACACAAGAGGCAAGTTCTTTTCACATGATCAAAGGTGCCACCATTTTAGAGGTTTCCAGGTGTCTACAAATAGAGGATGCATTTGGAGCAATCTTTCTGCATAATGTAATCAGGGAGATGGAGGAGTGCCTCGCACCATTAGACAACATTCAAGGGTGGCTAAAGACAGTCAAGCTGTTCTACTGTACGTAACTGTTCAGACGTGGGAAAGCCTCGGGAAGCCGTGGACGGATTTAATGAGTCACAGATTTTATTACCTGTCCGACAGGTTTTTTTAAATAGCGCTTGCTTTTCCTTTCATGTCAAATGCAAAATGAAAGAAGTGGTTTTGAAAATTGTTACTTGAAGAGACAAAGGGAAGAGTCATGATGTCAGCCTTTAAATTGGTCCAAAGAGATGCTGAAGGCAAATACAGCCCCTTTTGGAAGTGGCAGGTGAAAGATGAGGTGAGATTTCAGGACAAATCCTGCCACTCTGCATAGAATTCAGATTACAGGGAAAGCCCTAGGTGGGCCACAAAGTAACTGCCATTTGTTATCAGGCACTGAGCTCTGGACTTTCACACTGTGGGTCCTTTAATGGGTTCCCAGGAGGACATCTTCTTGGTTGACCAAAAGCTAGAGGTAGCATGAATTCTCTGGAGGCCTTATTTAATCTCCTTGTGTGATGCAGAGAAATCCATAGGCATCATCAGGGAAACTAAGATATTCACAAGTTTCTATCAGACAGCTGTATTTCAGAGGAAACTAATTGGCATTTCTGAATAATGTTGGGGAGGAGAACAATCACTAGAAATGTGGTGAATCTGTCAAAGACTCCCAAAATATCAAGGCTTGAGGAAAGCTGAGATTTCATTTTTGGTTTTGATTAAAAACTCTACCCAAGGCTTTATGAAAAGAACAGGAAGTTCTGGGGGAGAAGTTCCAGTTCCCATCCAGAAGTGTTTTAGAGTCCATTATTAACATGAACGTGATGATGATAAGGATAATCACAGTGGCTAGCAGATTTGTGTATGTTCTTGCTTTCCTTAAAATTGGATATTGAAACCACAAGACAGAAAGCTAAATTTCTCTCTGGTAGGAATATATCAAAGAGATATGTCAAATAGAATTGATGCAAATTATATTTAATTATAATCATAAGAAAAAGGAAGGGAAATGCACATTCTCTAGGCACTTACTGTGTGCTAGGCCCTGGACAGAGTCTTTGCCTATGTGACTGTTTATGATCTATTTATTGATTTTAATAAAGGCATTGTCAGAGAGCCAGATCTTAGTTACAATGGACTTTCAGGTTGAAATGTGCTTTTTACCTGTGTGGCTACGAGAGAGGCAGCTGAATCCAATGCATTGTTCTTCTGAAAAGTAGGTCAAACTTGACTGTAGGTCCTCATGTTTCTGGCAGGAGACTGCACGGCCTTCTGGTCTACCTCCCTTGAGGCCCGTTTAGGAGGACAAGACACAGGCTTTGCAGACACACAATTTTCAGGAAGAAAACTACTGGTGTTATGGTTCAGAAATGATCACACCCTGAAAATGAATTGCCTTTTGATGAGTGTTGGTAGCTTTTGATCACAAAGAAAACCCACGGGTTTTTCTTAAACCATGAACAGATAGAACTATTTTTCAGAAATCCACTTTTAGCAAATTATCTCCTTGATCAGCAAGTGATCTTGACATCTTTCATATCATTTTTATACAATCTCTCTGTACTGATAAAGCTGTTTGAGGAATTTAAGATGAAAATCAGGTGAAATCCCAAGCTGAATTTAGTAATGACAATCCAAAGACTCTGCAATCCCTAGATAACAAGGAAATAATAGGAAAACGGAGGGTATAAAGGACTCCAACGGGTTTATCTCTTGTGTCCTGGAAAAGACTCTGATCTTTTTAAAGATGTGGGAGTCATATCTCCCGGCAGGACTCAGAGGATGGCATGGGAGCTAAGCGTGAGCCCCTCAGAGGTGAAGGGATCAGTCTTCCTCCTCCTTTCAACACACAGCCAGGCTTACTTCACTTTGCAGAGAAAAACCCTGGTTTTTAAATGAAACAAATTAGCCTTTTTTTTCTCCCAATAGTACCCACTCCTGAGCTAGGGTCACATGGAGTGGCTCTGGGTGGAGCCAAAAGGGTAAGAGAGGTTCCCACCTCCTTGCTGCTGCCACGTGCCCAGGCTGACTTCAGTGCTGTTTTCAGCTCTGCTGCCCTTGGGGGCCCTGGTGAGGTAAGGGAGGTTCTATCAGGGGGCTATGGGTCTGAGACAGGTGGTGGGAATGGACCCAGGTCTGAGGCAAGCCTTCCCTACTTCACATTGAGGAAAATGTGGAGAAAACACTGGAAAGGTGGGCTAGAGGGGTATGCCGGTGCCCAGGTGTGGGCAGAGATCCCCAGAGCAGTGAGAGAGTCTACACAAACACTGTCCAGGCCGGGCTTTTCCCCCAGAATGGATGGTTGAGAGTCTAGGGCACGGTTCTGGTAGTCCTTGTAACTGGTACATTTTCTAGATTATTAGAACAGGTCCTTCTTCGAGGTATTGATGTCCTATATAGGAACGATCTCATAGAAAATGCTTTTTACCATTTAATGTAAAGTTTACTCCTCATTTGAGTATAGTGTTTGGTTGGGACCCTATTGTCTATCACTGTTCTCTGATTGCTGTCCTGCCAGATGTCAAGATGGTGTCCTCTCACACTGCCTGGCCCCATGACTGCAAGATGTTACTTGTATTCGAGCATTTCATGCGTCAGCTGGTAAACACGAGGCCCAGGGATGGTTAGAGTGGGAAACACAATGCAGCTAATGCTGTTTTATTTTACTAGGATGGAGCAAGCCCACTCATCAAGGTGGAGCTGTCTCAGTAGGGATGGTCTTCCCTCCTCTTACTTCTTGGGAAAGAGCTGAGTCCACTTGCTTCAATGCCAAGCATGGAATTGGAGCTAGATTTTGGCAATGGGCATGAGATGGCATAGAGCCCAGAGCAGGAAGGTGAGTCATGGCTCATTTCCAGCTATTGACTGGAGGTCACCCTCAGAACCACATGACCAGATCCAACTTATTAACTTCTATTTGGCTGAATGTAGTCACAGATGCCTTTACTGGCTGCTCAGTCCACCTATGAGATGTCAGGGAAGGTGGGATTCCTCCAAGAGTGTCCCAGAAAGCACACATTTAAGGCTCATCGTGGGCACTTGTAAAGCTGCAGAGCCCTGGTCCCATCCCCGAGTCACTGAATCAGAATTTCTGGAGTTGGGGCTCTTGGAATCTTCCAAGAAGAACCAACAATGACTGATTTTGGAATTCCTTAGAGAGCTGGTTCCTTACAAGTCTTGCTTTACCAGAGGGTGAGAGCAGAAGCTAGTTTCATTTCCAGACACTTTGTCTGCCCTTATGCACCCACATGTCCGGTCAGATGCAAACTTCCCCTTCAACCTGTCTCATTGGCCCATTTTGCACCTTTGGTTACCTTCATGTCAGTCCCACCTCTTGGCACCTGGGCCTTATTTCCTGCATCTCTGTTGATGTGGGTCCAGTTCTAGATGGACCGATCACCCAGAATCTCCATGTTAACAGCTTTTTAACTAAGACCACCCACTGCCAGGGACCTCTGTTTTTCCTTGCCTGTGAATAAGCTGTGGTGCGAATAGCTACTCAAAGCAAGATTGAGTTCCCTACTTCCCTTTAGAGAAATGGTTCTCCCAAACTTGATTGTGCATTTGAAGCATCTTGGGAGCTTTTAAATATACTCAGAATTGGAATACTGCCTTTATGGAGCTTATATTCTAGTTGAGGAGACAGAGAGTAAATTCTCAAAAACAATTTAATATAATCTCAGGCAGTGGTATGTGGTAGGAAACAATAAAAAGACAGTCTGGGAGATACAGAGCTAGTGGGAGGTGCTCAGAAAATGCCTCTTTGAGGAAAATTGGAGCAGAGCCCCAGACCAACTGGAGGTACACGTCATACAAGTATGTGAGGGAGAAGCCTTCCAAGGAGGGAAGAGTGAGTACACATGTCCTGGAAAGGAAGGCACCTGGCATGTTCCACACAAATGGAACTCCATGGGTCAGGAGGAAGGAGTAGGAAATTATGTCAAAGTAGGTGCAAGGGGCCGATGCATGGGGCGGGGGTCTTGTAGGTCATGGGAAGGACTTGGATTTGGTTGTTCTGATGGTGGTAGAAAGCCACTGGAAAGTTTACAGCATGAAAGAAATACAATTCAATTTATGTTAAAGAGTAGCTCTCGCCACCCTGTGAGGAAAAGTCTATATGAAGCAGGAGTAAAAGTGACCCCCTGGGAGGCTCTGTCATAGGACTGTGGGCAAACCGAGTAAACTTGGTGCTGAAAAGTATACATTAGGGACAACAGTGGCTTGACTTGCACAATGTAAAATTCTGGAATGAGCAAAGAAATTTCTTCTGGAACTAAATTCCTGCTTCGATGATACTCTGCGTGTCGTGTTTCCTCCGAGTGGAATTACAGAACACAGAGACTGAGTGTGGTGAGAATCTGATGAGGCAGCAGCAGATTGGCAATGGGGATGCACCTCTTTTGAGGCATCAGAGAGAGTTGTCTTTGTGTCCTGTCAAGAGGGAGACACCCGAGTAATCTGGGACAAAATGGCAGACAAAAATATTCGGCATCCCTGTTGAGTTATATAGTTAAAAGCACTGACATGGTTTCTGTAAAAGTGGATTGCAATCTTGGGTGATTTATTTAACCTCACTGCACTTCAGGTTTTTTTATCCACAAATTAGGAATACTAATAGTTAGGAATTGAATGGGTGATCAAGAAGGTTCAATAAGATATGTACTTCAAATGCTCAGACTAGGGCTTACCACCTAATAGTGTTCAATAAATGACAGCGCTGTGGTTGGGTAAAAGACAAACAACAGAGAAAACTGGGATTGTTTTCTCCTGACTTCAAGTAAGAAGGAGTTTTAATAGGGAGAAATTCATCAAGGTAAATAATCTGACATCTACAGTATTAGTTACACAAGGATTATCTCATCCTGTTATGAAAAGAAATTCAAAACCTTAAAAATGGGCCTCTTTTTTACTCATAGCTTATATGTCATTCAAAAGAAGATTGCAATAATGCAGTCCCTGTTTCCTACGGCACACAGTGGGGATTAGAGACGAGGTCTCTACGTAAGTGTCTGAACATGGGGAGCTCCTTTGCCACCATATCTTCATTCTCATTTTTGTTCTGTTCCACCTCGCTGATTTAATTTCCAGATTGATATTTCTCAAAGTGTGTTCCGTGGACCACCTCCATTGAAATAGTCTTTGGGGTTTTTAAAAGATGCACACTGGCTTCAGAAGTGAGAATAGAAAATGCGAATGATCAAAAAACTCCCCAAGTGACTCTAAAGTTTGAGAAACGCCAGAAGTTTCACCAGACATTGTTTCCTTCGAGTATTTTATGTGTTTCTCAAGTCATCGTGCATTCTTGTGTCAGATATTTCACTTTCTTTCCATAGAAATAGAAAGTTTCACTTACTTTAGAAAGTTACTATAGAAAGTGGCATATAGGATGCAAAAGCCCTGAAGGACTTAAAACCCGTATTCCCACTCCTGCTTGTTAATTAACCCCCTTACATGATATAAATATAAACAGCTTCTGTCTATAATAATCTATTATTATCATTCCCCATAGGAAGACTAGTCGCCCCTGCTAATCAAGCTATATCATTATATAACATGCTTATTAGTACCCAGATAGTGCAGGTGCAGTGATGTAGGGGCACACGGGCATTTCAAATTCTGACTCTTCTGTTTACTCTGTGATTTGAAGCAAATTATACAATTTCTCCTTGCCTCAATTTGCTCATCTTACTGTGGACCTAAAAACACTCATTTGATGACAATATAAAATGAACTTATATAACAGTAAATATCACATTTCTTTCTTTCCTGGTAAAAGCCTGAAACCAGCTCTACTGAAGAATTCCTTTTACTTCATCACAAATGTGTGTCCTGGCAAGGCTGAGATGGGGGACAAAAGTTGCCCAAGGGCCAAGTTATTGGACTTTGTTTCTAAAAACGCTTTCAGACATAAACTCACAAAGCACAAGAACTCAGATAATGGACTTTTTGTGCTAAAAGATGGCTTTCAGATTTAAAGTCACAGGGAATGGATTCTCTTTTTAATACCCAGAACATGGTAGGTGTTAAGTAATAAACTCTAAAACAACCATATTTAATGACAAAAGAATAGGAAATCTGGAAGTTGCTTTGAATATGGTGGAGCGAGAAGACTCTATAGCAGATCTGGTGAGAATGTATGTCTGCTAAACTGGTGATGTGATGGCTTTATCTGATAACTGCTGTACTTTAAATCTCCGAAACGAGTTTGTAGGGCAAAATCTCTCCATAGACTTTTGCAAAAGGTTTTATTTCTTTAAGAGCAAAAAGAAATAAAGAAAAGGTAGACGGAAAGGAAAAAAAAGAGCAAAAATCTAGATGAAGAATGAAATTAACCTGCTGTAGGAAAAGCAATTAGGTCCCACAGGTAAACCGGGTTTTTTTTTTTTTAATTATTTCTTTATTTTATTTTATTTTATTTTAGTCGTCTTCTTATTTTTTTTAAGCAGCAAATATTTCCCTGTGATGACTTTGGCAGAAGCGGAAGATCTGAACTCTACCGCCTAATACAATGAAGATGGAGAATGACAACCTTTGAGTGGGTGAGGGAGGCAGCTGACCATTGATCACGTGGGAACATTGTCCCAACAACCAGCACTTGTGAGACAGCATCCTCACTGAAAACTCAGGAGGAAGGCACAACCCATCATGAGCTGGCCGGGCGGGTGGGCGTCCCAGGTGGCCTGAGGTGAGCCACAGCCCCTCGCTGCCTGAGCCCGAGAGCCCAAGAGAGGTGCTGACTGTGTGTGTTTCTGGGTTTTCCAAATGAAATTAGTTCTTCGCCCTGTCAATAATCATTTTTTCATAGTCCCTGGGGAAGCCGACAGAGTTTAGCATTTTTAGATCCTCTATCAGATTAACACTTTTCTTTCTGTCCCAAGCAAACCAGTTAAGATGAAGACAAAAGGCTCCACACCTCGGAAAATTCTTGTGGATCCAACAAGGCACTTGACTAATTTTCTTTTTCCCATGGGAATCTGAGGCATTCTTTCAGGACACAAAATTTTTAAAAAGATTTCTTCCCCGGGATCTTTCTATCCATTACACATAGTGACTCTCCTCACCTGATCCAGTGCATGCTTTTTGTGAAGTGATTGTCGGAGATGTTTGAAGATGGATAATCTCCAAAGAAAGGTTCATGGTCTTAAGAAATGAGGAACTTAGGAAAGAAGTCCATTACTTAAAAGACAGTTTCTTAAGCTCAGTTTCTGAAGAGAGATACTAAAAGCACTTCATTCCTTTCTAATAAACCTGGTAAAACATTAATAATGAGCTATTTATTTATTTACTTATTTATTTAATTATGGAGACAAATTTTAGACAGAAGAATTCCACTGGTATTAAGAAATTCTAAAAAGCAAATTTCTGTGAGTAGGTCCAGGTATATAAATTATGAAACCCAATGAAACATGAATATGAAAGTCCTTTGTTCAAAAAGCTGGGAAAAGTGCCATTAAAAATAGTAAGATACAGATTCTTCTGTATAAAATGTTTTAATTATTTATAAAGATAACAGGGGTAACAGTGATACATGGGTAACAGCAAGGTCTTACAAATTAAAAAAATACTTTGGGTGTCATAATTTTATATAATATGGTAAATAATACTTTATTAATATGGCATAGTAATTGACCACATAACTTTTCTAGCTCAACTTCAGTGGAAATTCATTTATTAGGTCACTGTAACTTCATTTTTGACTGATAAAATTGAAAGCGACATTAGTGGCTCATGGCAAATGCCAGATCGCAAATAATTTTTCATGCTTTTTAAATTTGAGAGGAATTTTTCTGTGGTTGCAACTGTTACTGTAACTTTGAAGAGGAGTTCATTAGCCGTGACAACACTGGGGAACATTTCTGATAAATCATTCCAAAATGTAAATTTTAGTGTATTTAGAATTGATGATTCCCATTGAACAATTTTTCTAAAAAGATTTAACTCTAATACAAATCAGTTTTGTGCAAATCTGAATTGAATTTTAAGTGTAAGTTTATAAAATGCCATTTTGATAATTATACTGACATTTTCTGAAATGTATAAGACTTGTACAAGAAACTCAAAATGGAGTTATTATTTGTGTATAATTCAGAACGCTTATTTATGCATTTTATTACTCCAACTTCAATTACAAGAAAGAAAAATTTGCCTTCCTTATTAATAACTGGCTTATCTGAAGCTTCCTATGAAAATAGTATGCTTCTCCATAGGATGTGATGCTCTTTAAATTTAATATCTATTTCTAAGCCTGGGAAAGCTTGCTTTGCAAGGTTGCACTAACTTTCAAGAACATAGATTCTAGATTTTTAACAGAATTCTGTTAATTTCCTGATATACATTATGGTGATGTCCACGTGTAGAGTTTTGTTTTGTAACAATTTACTGTGACAAAGTTTGCTGCCGGGACTACCTGTGTGGGTGCTCAGGCCAGAAAGCCTGCGGTCATGCAGTTGCTGGAGAGACCGCTTCCAGAGAGAGGTGGGCATCCAGCCTCCATGTATCCTGGGGCTGCCCCACATGCAGTATCTCCCTCTCTTTGTTTGTTTTGTTTTGCATAAACAATAAACAACAATCATAGTGTGTTGTTAACAATTTCTACTTTTTTTTTTTTAAAGATTTTATTTATTTACTTGACAGAGAGAGAGATAGAGAGCATGAGCAGGGCAGAGGGGAGGGCAGAGGGGGAGGGAGAAGCAGGCTCCCCGCTGATTAGGGAGCCCCATGTGGGGCTCCGTCCTGGCCAAGCCGGGATCATGACCTGAGGCAAAGGCAGACACTTAATCGACTGAGCCACCAGGCACCTAACAATTTCTACTTCTAATATCCTTGAAGAAGAGTTAAAAATTCAAGATTTTTGCAATCTAACCTGAGCACAGAAGCCTTTGGAATTTTAACTTTTCTCCCCCTGATATGTCCCACTTACCTTTCCTATACTTTGAGAACAATTATTTTTAGCAAGTCTGCTTTTGTAGTAGCTTCCAGAGCATTCGACTTAGTTTTCATAGAAATGTCCTTCTTTTTGCATTGATATATTGTTAATTTTTGTAATACTGATTCAAGTGATTGCACTTGTAAGCTCAGCTAGTGGAATGGGGTTTGGGAGCAAACACAATGAACGCTTTGGAGTAAACAAGTCAACTGGAGAGCGTATAACAGAGCCACGAGCATTCGCATCCACCACAGACATCAGTCAGGTGTCTTCTGGGGGAAATTGAGAGGTTTCTGGTGAGCTGGTTAAATAAAAGTTGGCTAAGAACAGTTCCATTGTAGCGGGTCAACTCCACTGCATGTCATGTGGGACACAAATATTTATCTCCAAGTGTATTTTTATAAAGGCCTGTGCCCCATAGCATTCAGATAATTATTTTTATTTTACCTAAAAAGTGAAATAGCCTGCCTAGGGGGTCCTGACGGTCTCACTCTCCGAGATACAGATACACTTCCTTTCTTCCTCCGTTGGGCTCCAGAGTTATTTCACTCTGTGTTGTCAGGCCCTGGGCCACCACATGTTTACTGAAATCATCTGGATTCATCAGAAGGTTGAGTCCAAGCTCACCAAGTTCACCCCTCACGAGCCCAGCAGTCCAGCTCTTACCTGGAAACAAGAAGCCTATGGTCCCTAATTGACCCAAACCATCCCTGTGGCCCGGGGGCCACCCCAAATCATTATCTCATACACTAACCTAGCTCAGCTCTCCCAGACTCTTATGTTCCCGATTCTCAGAGTCCCGGATTGCACACACATCGATGCAGGATTGCAGCTTTGAATAAATAAGGTTGGGGCACCTATTTCCCTGCTTCAGTGATAATTTCAACACACATAGTCTTAAAAACAGTTGCCTTCTCCTTGAGAAAGGCAAACATCCACAACTCTGTGATCCTATGGCTGCATCCTCCTTTGAGCTCATGGGTTTCTCTCTCTCTCTCTCTCTCTCTCTCTTTTTTTTTTTTATGACCACAGCCCCACTGTCGCCTATAATGCAGTCACTGAGGTAACTGCCAGCAAATGGACTCTGGCAACTACTCTGTCAACCAGGGCCCATCTCTCCACTTCATTCAAGGTTTTTAAGAGTTCTGTTAGGACAGCATCTGGTGGAAATCTCTAATCCGGGTGTTTACAGTATCAACCGTTCTAACTCCTACCCATCACGCTCTCATTCCCACTGGCCCAAACTTCTGCTTTCTTGGGAGTGTGCCTGGTTCCTTCCATTGATTTCTCCTTCTTCTGGAGGAGAACTTCCCTATTTCAAATGTCAGGTCCCATCTGCCACTGTTGGCCACCTTTATGATTTTGAAACGCACGTGAAATAGAGCATAAAAGCCAGGCGGGCTACATTGAAATGGAAAGCCCTTCAGCTCATGCTTCCTCTGGGCTTGCAGTAGCTGATGATCCAAAAAAGTTGTCTTTACAATATTAACAGCCATAAGCTGATGACACTTTGAATGATCGTGTGTGATACCGTGAGGGTGCTTGCAGGTGGAAAACAAGAACGTTTGAACTCCGTCAAGAGATGTGGCTAGAATGTGGGGAACCTAATCTTGGCTCAAGGCCTGGATCCCCATCACGGTAACACCGTGAGCAAATGTACTAGAGTGGGAAATTTTGTCAGACGCACTTCATTTCCCCTGGGATAACGGATGGTTTGTAGTGGCACCAGGCCAGACTCCTGGGGCCCTCGGAGAGTTGTAGGCTGTGCGGCACTTGATGGCACCAAAACTTCGAGCTCTGTGGATTGAAACTGTGCCTCTCAATAAATTTCCCTTTCCTTTCTCGCAGCCGAATAGGAGGAGTGTCTGAAAGACCCTGTTTTTAGCTGTATACCATCTGGATGTGAGAAACTGTATTGCCAACATCGGGGAAACTGGTCCCTCTCCTTAGGAAGACCTGATAATAATAACTAAGCACGTGAAGGTGGAAATGAGAAGACAAAAGGGCTTATGAGTTCTCAACAGGACACACGCTTATTCTAATTCTAGGCTATTAAAAAATGGTTTGAAGTGATTCACATTATTACATAAATCATAGCAAGGTTTTAAAAATAAAATAGATTAGGATAAAGGAAAAAACACGAGTAGGGAAAAAACAAAACCAGTGAATGCATGTATTAAGTTCCTTTGCAGTAATTAGCAGAGGATAGAAGATTTGACTGAGTGTCCTAGCATACAAAGAACAAAGAAACAGCTGCTTGAAATAGATGCAGCTTTTGTTCTGATGCTAAGTTAAAGAAATTTAAATTTTAGACCCTCCTAAAGGAGACTTTTGGAATTTGTTGAACCATATCCTCAAACATATCTGCATATTAAATGCAAAAATAATGTTTCAGTATTTCTTCTAAGATTCACCAATTCATGCCAATGGCATGACACCAAAGCACCATTTAATAAAAACAAGTCAATGATGAGTTAATGCAGTTGAGATACTGATATGCTTGTTTGATCCACTAATAAGATGTAAATTATCCGGAAGAATAAAGAGCCGGTCAGCTCAAAGAAGGACCAGTGATGCCATCACCTAACTAGCGCCTTTTGTAATAAAGTTCTCAAAGAAGACAGACTCGGCAATGCACACACACATAGGATTGTGTTTCCGGCTTAGGGGAGCATTCTTCAGACAAGAATCAGTTGCACATGCACTGTCCTATAAGTTAACCTGTAAGCATTCAAGAAGTAAACAAAACAGAATAAGAAAGGAGGAAAAAGGAAAGATGCATAAATCATCAAATTTTCCTTTCCCCAAATCATGATGGTATTTGCTTTTCTTTCCTTTTGGAAACATTTCTTTTAGCTTTTCTATTTAGATTTTTCTCAAATTAATTTTTTGTGTATGGTGTAAGGTGTGGAGATTAAATTTTTTTCATATCTAATAAATGGATTACTCTTGGTTGAAAAGCTCATTGCTTCTCTAATGAATTGCAGTGGGGCCTTTTTCATAAATGGAGTGACTGTGTGGGTTTGGGACTCTTTTGGACACTCTGATCTATTATGATATATTACAATGGTCTATGAATCTACCCTTGCCCAGCATCACATTGCATTGATATCAACGTTACATGTTCTCTAGCTTTTTTCTTTATTAGCTTCGGCTTGGCTATTCTAGTCCCTTCCTATTTACATATACATTTTAAAATTACCTTGCTACAAAAAAACCTTCTGGGATTGCATTGACTCTTTGCTTCAATGTTGGGAGAATTGACTTTTTAACAATATTGACCTATCCAATTTATGAACACAATAAGTCCCTCCTCTTATTTAGGTAGTCTTTCATTTCTCTGTTATATTTTTACCTGTTCAGTTAGACACTTTTTATTTTCGTTCTTTAATTGTTTATTCTTTTGTAAATGTGTCTAAAATTTTATCTTCCACATGTTTATCTTTATTATGTAGAAATGAAACTGATATTTATATATGGACCTTCTATTCATCAGCATTGTTGTATACACTTGTTACTTTCTACTTCTGTTTGTTACAATCTACTTTTAAATTGTAGATTCTTTCTACATTCATAAATATGTCATCTGTGAATAATGACAATTATTTAATTTTTTTTCCACTATGATACCTTTTTCTCTTTTTCTCCTGCCTAGGATGCAGTACAATATTAAGTGTAAGTGGTGATGGTAGACATCTCTTTTGTGTATCTGACTCTGGCAGAAGACTTTCAATATTTAACCACTGAGTATGAAAGCAATATGGTTTTCTTTGCAGATATTCTTTAGTAAATTAGAGAAGTTTTTTTTTTTTCTATTCCCAGTTTGTTGACTTAAAAAAAATCTTAAGTGTATACATTTGGTCAATTAAAACTAAGAACTTTTGTTGATTAAATGCATCATTAACAGTGTAAAAAAAACATAAGCAGCAGGAGCATATATTTACAATACATAAGTCTGACAAAAGTCTTATAAGAAAAGACAGATAATCCAACTAAAATAGGCAAAAACAACGTAAAAGAACTTCCAATGGCCAAAGCCAGTATAATCCAAAACAGAAAAATTTTTTAAAAAGTCTTGGATTATACTCAAAGAACGAAATAAATATCCATGAGTCCATACTGATATAAAAAAGGATTAAGAAAAAAATAAATAAGAAGGGACAAATATTCCTTACAAAAGAATTACAAACAATGTTGTGTAAATACTCTCCCTCTTAGGGGATTGGGTTTAATTCCTCTTCCCTTGTATGTGGGTTGGACTTAGTGGCTTATCTCCAAAGACTAGAGAATGCAAAGGGAAAACAGGAAAGTGGAGAACCTGCAGATACCACCTTAACCAAGTGATGAAGAAGGTCTACTCACAGTACTGAGTTGCATTGCTATCATTTGCTCCCTGAGATGTTGCAATGGAGATGAACATTTCATCTCAATAACACTCTACTGAAAGAGTTGCCCCAGAGACAAAGGTAGAGTTAGAGCACGTCACTGAGACCACAGTAATGATTCTGAGTTTTGTTTGAAAATCACCAGCAAAGCATTCAGGTTAAACCTAGTTGAGATTTTTGCGGGAGCATGAGAGGCAGAGAGGAGGTCAGGGAGCTAGGTGTTCTGGGGCACAGGAGTTATGAGCAGGGTAGTACAAGGGAACAATATCATAGGAGTCCCCGCATGCAGGGAAGACCTCTCATAGCTCTAGACCCCATGTAAGAGGTCATACTTCAGCTTTGTAATCACAGATGATAGAAAAAATGTTTTTATTAACATCTATACTGAAGTAAAAAATGATCCCAATATATGTTTCAAAATTATTTTTTTTAAATGCCAATTACACATCAAAGGAGGCAATAGTATTCTAAGGTCATGTTTTTCTTATTACTATAATATCCATTACCTCCTAAGTAAGCAATGCTAATATAGAAAGTCATTTTCTCGGTACACACTCAGTAATGAAGTGACTTCTAGATGGGATTGCTAGTTGATTTATTACTGCCACTAGGTGATGGGAAGACTTCCACTGGAAGGCTTTTACCATTTATCAAGTTTTGTTGGCCTAAGGAAGGGTAATTACTTTTCCAGGGTTGATGTGATGTGTGAACCAATACAAGCACCAGGGAGATGAACAATGACCAATCTTTTACTCAAACAAAATTAAACTGTAACACACTTACTATATACATAGACTAGGCATTTAAGAGTGTTAAGGGATAGTTCTGGAAATACCTTAATCTTCAAATTACCCAATACAATATGAAATATACATCTGTCCTATGCATGTGACAGCAGGAGCTTGGGGTACCCATTGGTCGAAGGATAGGCTTTTGCAATTCAAATAAAATCATCCTGTAAAAATTATAAATCAGTGCATGGCACGACTTTCGGAGTGACTCATGAATAACCTTATAGGTACAAATGTATTTTTAAAATATGTATGGTGGCATCAAGACTGTAAAGCTGTTTTCTAATCATAGGCTTTTGATATCATTCTATACTAATAAGGCATGGGGATATTTCACCTAAACAGGAGGACGATGAGGGCACAAGGTGTCTGACTTAGAATATAGTCAAATGTCATCATGTGGAGGATGAAACAGATTTATTCTATAATACCGCAGAGGGTAAAATAAAGAGCAATAGTTAGTGATAAGGACAGAGCAAATTCAGATTTATCACAGGAAGAATATCCCTCATGATCGTAGTGGTGCAGTAATGGAATGGTCTCGTTTTCTGCTTGTTTGCAAAGCCATGAGTTTCTGATCACTGAAATTACACACAGAGAAACTGGATGGAAGTCAGAGAAAAGCTGACTCCTGCGTGAGGGGCACTTTGGACTGGATTGTTTAGGGCATGACTAATAAGACTTTAAGCACTTGTATTGTTGCCATTACTGTATGTTGTTGAATGTCTGCCTTTATCCCAACCATGCAAAAGCCATAAGTTATTAGGCATTGAAGCATGGTGTAGGGGGGGTGAGACCAACTGTAGAAAGAGTTACTAGTTGGTCTCTCTGGGATCCCCCTGGCCTCTTTGGCTTCTCTTCCCCTTTCCTGCGTGGGAACTGTCCCATCTCTGTGCTTCTGTCCCAGGACCAATCCCCCTTCTGCCCCATCTTTTATCACAGTAATTAGCTCAAGAACTGTTATGGGACCGAAACTGACCCTAATCAGCAGCTTCCCTAAGATTTTCCTAATAGACCTGGAACTTAAAGCCCCCTTTCTTAGTGGTTCTCAGAGTTATTGGAGGCCATGTTCCTAAGCAGACAGCCCATCTGGAGGAAAGAACATCCCGGTCCATTCCCCATATTGCAAAAGAGAAGTATTTCTAAAACCCAACTAGAGATAGTCTGAGGGGGGGAAATGAGGGGTATTATCTATTGAGAGGATAACGATGTGTCCTAAGGAGGAGCTGCATGGGCCAGGCCAGTTCTGGGTCCAGTAATTTGTAATCTGAGAGTAAGGACTTTGTGGTTATTATATGTCAGTATATCTCATTCCTTCCTCTACATGCAGATCAGCTCAGTCCTCTTTGAATTCAGGATATTTGTTGAGGCCCTATGAAGGGCCCGGAACTAACACACACAGAAGAGCCACGTGTGTCCCTGCTATTAATTAACTTACGGTTAGAAACAAAGGATATCATGTAAGGAGGCAATCCAGAGCATTAAAATGCACATCAGGGTTAAGTACCAGACACCAAGAGAAATCACAAGGAGGAACTTAACCCTGCCTTGGAGATCAGGAATCTATGAGGTTTTGTGGTACAATTCGGGAAGCCATGTATTCGCACACGTTTCTTCAGGATGTGATTAGAATTAGTCCTGAATGATCAGGAGGAGCTAGCCAGGTAAAGGGGGGGAAGTGCTCCATTAGCCTAGAGGTAGGATGACTAAAGAATATTTTAGGGTATTTCAAGCTCCTCTCATGCCCTTGTTTTTGTGTCCCCTGTGGTTTGGGGGTTTCCTTAGAACTCTTCCTTACCTAGAGATTTGCAGCCCTCTCAGCTGTAATCCACTGTTACTGTGCTGGAGCCCTGCTTTGTATGTAGGGGTGAGGTGAAGGGAGCAGTGGAAGTATTCTAAGATCTTATGACTAAATCTAAATCTTGTAGTGGAGGTCTGCCCCTACGTTGTGACCCTCACAAGCTTCTCTTCACTTAATTTCCCCTTCGGGTTATGTAGGAAGGCTGAAAGGGGCTAGAATTGGGAAATACCCTTCCTCAAGTTTGGATAAGGTGCCAGGAGACTTCTAGGCCCAACGGTCAGTCTTTTTTGAGGAGAACGTTCTGGTGTCTTCAGCAATGCTTGCTTTTCCCATCCTCCTGCTAGAACCCGGAGGGGACCTGCTTGATTCTTCACCTCAAGGACCTGGTGGGGTTCCAGAGGATGAAAACCATAAGCACATGTCTTGCCCCCAAGATGGCACCCTTCAGAGCTTCTCATTCTTGCACTATTCCACATTCAGCCTTCAGAAATTCATCAAAATTACTATTGCAATGTTTCTACTAGTTTATGACTCCAGCAGGTTCTGCTTCATATCAGACCTTGTCTGTAAATCTCTGGATTTGTCTACTTCTTCAGGTTTTTGGGTGGGAGATTGCCTTTTGGACTCCTTTTTCTGGTGTGTCCAAGAAAAGCCATTGATTTCCAGTTTGGGTTTGTGTGTGTGTGTGTGTGTGTGTGTGTGTGTGTTTAATTCTCTTATTGTAAGGATGGGAGTGATGACTTCCAGGCTCTTTACATGTCAGAACTAAAACTGGAAGAACCCCAGCAGAATCAAACCAGAAATCCAAGCAGAAAAATGACAATAACTCCCCAAACACTTGGAAACTGAGCAACATATTTCTAAATAATTCACCGATCAAAGAGGAAATCTCGAGGGGAAAAATACATTGAACTGAATGAAATGAAATACAACATATCAAAATTTCTGAGACAGAGCCAAAGCAATACTGAGAAGGAAGTTCATAGCAATAAACGCTTACATTAGAAAAAAAAAAGTAAAATTTCAATTCAGTGATCTATGATCCCACCCAAAGAACTTAAAATAAGGAGAAAAAAAATAAACCCAGTGCAATCAGAAGGAAAGAAATATAATGGTAAGAGTGAAAATCAACGAAATTGAAAATAGAAAAATCAATAAAACAGAAAGCTGTTCTTTATAAATATCTATATAATTGACAAATCTAGTAAGACTTACAGAGGAAAAAAGAGACACAACTTACCGATATCAGAAATAAAATAGTAGAAATCATTAACAACTCAGATATCAGATATCAAATGGCTAGTATTGGAATCCAACTATCTATACGTACAAGTGTGACAACTTAGATGAGATGAACCAATTTCTTGAAAAAACACAAACCAATAATGTACTCAATATGAAATAGATAATCTGAGTGGCCTTATAATTATTAAGAAAAATAAATTTATAATTAGAAATCTCCCCAAAAAAGAGCTCTGTATACTTAGCTGGATTCGTTTGAGAATTGTGTCAAATGTTTAAGGAAGAATTAAAGAATTAGAATTTCTTCTAGAAAACTGAAGAAGAGAGAGCACTTCTTTATTAGTTTTATGAACTTAGAATATTACCCCAATACCAAAAACAGATAAACTCAGTTAAAAAAAAAAACACAGAGCAATAACACACATAAATTAGATGTAGCATTTCTTTTTTAAATCTTATTTATTTATTTATTTAGGGAGCACAGAGCAAGAGCCTGGGCAAAAGGGTGGGCAAGAGGGTGGGGGGAGGAAGGGCAGAGGGGGAGGGAGAGGGGGAGGGAGACTGAATCTCCAGCCGACTCTGCCCTGTGCGTGGAGTCAAATGCAGGGCTGGATCTCACAACCCTGAGATCATGACCTGAGCCAAAACCAAGAGTCCAAAGCTTAAACCGACTGAACCACCCAGGTGCCCCAGATTTAGTTTTCTTAACAAATTATTAGCAAGTATACTTTAGCAATAAGAAGAATTATATACCAAAAGAAAGTGGGATTTACTCCAGGGTTATAAGACTGGTTCAATATTTAAAAATCAATCAATATAAGCCATAATATTAACAGGATAAAGAAGAAAAATTGGATGATTATACAATTGATGGTGCTGGAGCAACTGGACTTCATAGGCAAAAAAAAAAAAATAGATGACTGACCTACACCTTGTCCAAACATTAATTCAAAATAGATCATGGACTTCAAAATAAAATGGAAAACAACAAAGCATTTAGAAATAAACACGGAAGAAAATCTTCTGGATCTAAAGCAAGGGAAAGTGTTTTTAGACTAACACCAGAAGCAAGATCCATAAAAGCAATTATCCAAAATTGATAAATTGGACTCCATCAAATAACTTTTGGCCTTCAAAAGATCCTGTCAAAAGGAACAGAAGAGGGGTGCCTGGGTGGCTCAGTCATTAAGCGTCTGCCTTCGGCTCAGGTCATGATCCCAGGGTCCTGGGATTGAGCCCCGCATCGGGCTCCCTGCTCAGCGGGAAGCCTGCTTCTCCCTCTCCCACCCTTGCTGCTTGTGCTCCTTCTCTCGCTGTGTCTCTCTCTGTCAAATAAATAAATAAAATCTTAAAAAAAAAAGGAACAAAAGAAAGATTACAGATGTGGAGAAAATGTTTGCAGACCAAGAATGCAATAAAGAACTAATATCTAGAATATATAAAATCTCTTAAAACTCAATAGCAAAGCCAAACAAACAAAACAATCCAATTAGAACGAGTGAGAAGGACACAAATAGACATTTCACCAAAGAGGAAGTACAGATGGCAATTAATCGTGGGAAAAGATGTGCAGCATCTAGCCATTAAGGAAATGCAAATGAAAACCAAAATGAGATGTATGAAATGCCTATCAGAATAGCTAAAATAAAACAAAGTGACAACACCAAATGCTTGCAAGGACCTGGAGAAATTAGATTCATTCCTACATTCCTAGTGGGAATGTATGTAAAATGTCACAACCACTTTTGAAAAGAGTTTGGCATTTTCTTAAATAAGTGAACATGCAAGTGCCATATGACCCAGGGATTTTTTTCCCTGCGAAATGAAGACTTATGTTCAAGCTAAAACCTGTATGTAAATCCCCATCACAGCTTTATTCACAACAACCTCAAACTGGAAACAACTGAGATGTTTTTCAGTGGGTAAATGTTTAAGCAAAGTTTGTTAGATCCAAAACATGGAATACTACCTACTGAGCAATAAAAAGGAACAGACTCTTAGCACATGCATATTAATCTATTGAAAGATGTAACAACTTTGATGAATTTCCGGAGACTTGTGTTGAATAAATGAAGTAATTCTCAAATGGTTACATACTCTATGATTCCATTTATGTAACATTCTTGAAACAAAAAAACTATAGGAACAGAAGACATCTGTGGTTGCTAGGAGCTAAGGACAGAGGAGAGAGGGAAGGAAGCGCGTCAATAGGAGGAATCCCTGTGGTGATGGAAATATTCTGTATCTTGACTGTAACAATGTGTCTATCTGCAAGATGTGGCCATTGGGGGAAGCCGGGTAAAGAGTACACGAGGGAGAGGATTGAAATTTGACCACCCTTTTAGGTGGTCACCTATTAGCTTAACACCTAATAGACAGAGAATACAAAGATGGACACTGGTCAGTACTCAAGCTATTGAATGACAAGGTTTCAGCTTCTCTTCAAGGTGCTTCAAATATCTTTGAGTCTCGGTGAGGACAATTTTACCAGGCAGCTTACTGACCCAGGCCTAACCAAAGTATTATCTGGAACAAAATAGAAATAGTCACTTCCTCTTTTCTTGAAAGTTATGAAACAGTGTAATTGTATAAAGAAAGGAATGGAGTGAGGGCTAGAAGTGAGAACCAATCTTTGAAAACCTGGTAGGAACAATTGCCTTAAACATCATCTTATATGGTCTTTGCCTGAAGCCTGCAGGGTAAATAATATTGTTCCCCATGTAGCCCCAACCCGCCTAATTACTCTAAGTAAAAAGTAGAGTTTAAATGTAAACTCTACTTTTTTTAGGTCCAGCTTACTAATGCGTGCAGTCCCTCTGGTTTCTTTTTCAGATGCTAGCTTTATGAGCACTCTGCCAGAAAGTGCCTCTCAAATGTTTCTGAGCTTTCCAGGGAAAGTGTGGTACTCCCAATCAGTTCTCTACCATCTTGTCATGGTGACACCTGTTGGTATCAATCATCTCCAGCCACCTTGTCTTGGTGTCAAACTGTTGCTTTTGCTCCTTGTGCTGGTCACTTTGCTGGATGGGCATGGTGGATTTGGCTGGTGAACTTTGCTGATGCTTCCAAACTAGAGATTTTAAGACATCCATGCCCTGGATGCTAGCTGCTCTGGATTCTGGCCCCAGTGTTGGTGCTTTTACTCCTGTTCATTGAGAGGCCAGCTGGAACTTGTCTTACTGCCAACATGTGGGTGCAATGTCATAGCCAAGAAAGTCTTGCTTGCACCTCCAGGACCACTCCAGTCCAGTCCTGCCCAGGTCCTGGTTCAATACCCCCACTGGCTGTCTGCCTTCAAAACAGAACACCCCCTTTCTCCTGTGCCTGCTCATTTCCTGCCCTGGGATGGACCATGGTCCTGGCATGACTGACCATCACAATATCCATTACTTTTGACCACCCGGCAATGTGGAGGTTGAGTGAAGTTCACCCCTGTCTTATGAGATCACCTCAGAATCAGCTAGATTTGGTTTCCCCCTCTAAAAGTTCCTAAAATTGGTCTAATCAGCTTTAATGCAAGGTGTTGATTTTTATGGCAACCCACTGGAAAACAATATGAAAAATGTTGCTCATTTGAAAGGGACTGGGGTTAAATAAAATCTTGCAAATACTCGCACCTGTGGAAAAAAATCATCTAGATTTGGTACATTCCAGAGATTTCGGAGAGTCCGTTTGGTTTGTGATCACATAACTACATACTTTTCAATTTACCTTGACACAGACTTGAAGAGGACGCATGCACAGCACTGACTCCTAGGACGAGAACGACTTCACTTTGTTGGCATGGTTTTAAAAATCGCATTCCCTCCCTCTGCTTTCATTTTAATCTGAGCAATGACAATAAAGTTTAGTGAATCTAAAAGAGTATTTAGACAGCACTGAATTGTTTATGTGGAGGCTGGAAATGAGATTGTTTTATTCAGGTTCTGATCATGTTTAATACAAATCTCCTCATTAATTCTCAGCTTTAGAATTATAAGGAACTTGGTTAAACACATCTATATGGTTATTGCTGAGTGCGAACAATAAGGCTGCACTTAATTATTTATTTATTGAATAATAGCTTCTGTTTTCCTGGACCCAGTTCACCAATATTAAAAGATAATGGTGACATATTTATATTTCACTGGATTTAATTTGCTAGATTATTGGTCCCTCAGGAAATATTATAATTGTTATAATTATTATTTTCCAAATAATCGAATGCAAACATCTCAGGATTATTTAGTTGGAGCATGGTGCTGAGAGTGATTATTTGAAGCAAATCTACTTGTAATACAATTTGCAACTGCATTATGCAACTTGCTCTAGAAGAACATGGGTAAATTGATTTGCAAGTAAAATATTTCATAGAATTAATATTAGTGCATTTTATGTGACTTGTAAAATTCCGGTGTTGTTTTAGAGACCACTCTTGAGTGCTAAAATTCCTTACATATCTTATAAATTAATGGTGAAGAAGAATCTTGGTCGTTGGTTTAAAAAATTGTAGACTTGTTACTGGTCGTGTCCTATAATTTAATTTTTAGTTTCTGGAAAAAGCACTTAAAACTTACAGCAACGGCATTCTTGCATAGGGCCTATATTAGAATATATCTTCATTCTATGAATTTAAATATGCTACCATGTTGTATGTTCATGTTTTTATCTTTTTGATCTTTTTCTGTTCACATTTGAGAGTAAGGGTTTGAATTCACAAAAGTGTGATTTTAATTGCTGTCCAGTTTACATGAGCCAGATTCACCCAGCAGCGCTGACTTCTTGTGATTGAGATCGGAAGGCTGACATATTCTAGAGAACACTGATCAGCTCATGTTTATCTTGTTGACTAGTTTGCTTCTGACAGGGTTGCATTTTTTGTTTGTTTGTTTGTTTCTTTTGTTTTTGTTTTTTTGTTTTTGTTTTTGTTTTTTAGAGATTAGAATCTAGGAACTATTCTCATGTCACATGAAACTTTATTTTAGTAAATGCTGCAGACAAAACAAAACAATACAAAACAAAAACCCAAAGGAAGACATCTGAATGGATATCTCCCTTTGTATTTAATTTGTGGACTTGTGTGGAGATTAGTATGTTATTTTGGATTTCTAAGGAAAGGCATAGAATCCAGCAGAAACCCATGAGTAAACAAGCTTAGTCTATGCCACTTTATAATCTAAAAACATATAACAGCATTATTAATTTGATACCGTTGACTTTAAAAACACGTATATTGTGAGACAAAAAAAGAGGGCATAAATAGAATTATGCAGAGTTTAAAAAACATTCAGCTTTAAAAAATAGATTATTATTCATACTTTACCTATTTCTTTTATGTTCCTCCCTGATTCTGTACCCTGACTAAAAGTTGTTTATTTTTCTGAGTTTTATGTTTCTTCTTTTTTTTCTTTATAGTTTTCCCATCTATATCTCTTTCCCTGAACAATTAATTGTTTCAATATGCCAGCTTTGAAGTGCATGGAGATGGAATCATACCACATATATTCTTGTCTCACTTTTTCTTTTTCTCAACATTATGCTCTAGAGATTTCTCCATAGTGATACAGTAGCTCTAGTTAATTTATTAGTTGATTTATTTTTCACTGCTTTGGAGTATTCCATTGAAAAGGTATTTTGCAATTGACTTGTCAATTCTACTATGACAGGCATCGCAGTTCGTCCTCCTGTTATTATGAACAGTGCTGGTGTGAGCATGTGTGTATGACCTACACAGGTGTACATGAGCAGTATTTTCTTGGGGGGGGTCAGTTTAGTCATAAGGCACTTCTTTGTCCAGCTTTACAAGATTAATACCAGCCAGTAGTCCAAAGTGTTTGTACCGATTTACATTCCCGCCGGCACATATGTATTCTCCTTCTTATACATCTTCTGCAGCACTTGATGTCATCAGACTTCAATTTTTGCCGATTTGGTGGTAGTGAAATAGATTTAAATTGCAGATTTAGTTTTAATTTTCCTGATTAATACTGTGATTGAGTCTCATTTCATATATTTGTGGGCCATTCATATTTCCACTTCTGTGAATACTAACTCATGTATTCGTTTGTTTCTTTTTGGCTGCTTTTTCCATTGGATTGATTAGTACATTAAAAATACTCCAGATGCTAATCCCTTATCCATTGTAAGTGTTGAAAACATCCCCTGTCAGTCTGTGGCTTGCTGTTCAATTTTATACAGTATCTTTCAATGAATACAAGCTTTTTCCTTTTAATGTGGTCAAACTTATCTATCTTTTCTGCTTTTTGATCTTGTTTAAGAAATCTTTTCCTACCGGGACGCCTGGGTGGCTCAGTCAGTTAAACATCTGCCTTTGGCTCAGGTCATGATCTCAGGGTCCTGGGATTGAGCCCCGAGTTGGGCTCTCTGCTCAGTGGGGAGCCTGTTTCTCCCTCTCCCTCTGTGCTCTCTCTCTCAAAAAATAAATAAAATATTAAAAAAAATATTTTCCTGCCTAGAGATCATAGAATTTGCTCAGATTTTTTTAAAGTTCAGTACAAACTTTACTCTTTTTTAATATGAATAACCATTATTGTAGACTTTTTCTTTCCCCACTCACCTGCCTGACCCACAGTCCTAGATCCTTCCTACAGTTCTGGGTCTATTTCTGGGCTCTTTATTGTTTACCTTGGTTCCACATCACAGTGTTTAATTACTCCTACATTACAACACATCTTGACTGCTACTTACTTTATTAAGTATTTGTTACTTAATTACTTTGACTTTATAAAAAGCCCTGATGAGTAGTAGGGAAATTACTTCAACCTTGTTCTTCTTCAAAAGGGCATTGGTGGTCCTTGGCCATTTGTTCTTCCCATTAAATTTTAGAAATACCTTGTGAAATTTGTGAAAACCTCTGTTGGGAAATTTATTGAAATTGCAATGAACTCATAGATCAATTTGTGTAGCACTGATATATGTTGAACATTGAGTTTTTATTAAAAATTTGGCACCTCTCGCTTCATTTAGATATTCTTTGATAGCTGTTTTTTCTTTATTATGTTATGTTAATCACCATACACTACATCGTTAGTTTTTGATATAGTGTTCCATGATTCATTGTTTGCATATAACACCAGTGCTCCATTCAGTACGTGCCCTCTTTAATACCCATCACCAGGCTGACCCATCCCCCCATCCCCCCTCCTCTCTAGAACTCTCAGTTTGTTTCTCAGAGTCCATAGTCTGTCATGGTTCATCTCCCCCTCCGATATCCCCCCCTTCATTTTTCCCTTCCTACTATGCTCTTCTTCCTCTTCTTTTTTTTTTTTTTTAACATATAATGTATTATTTGTTTCAGAGGTACAGGTCTGTGATTCAACAGTCTCACACAATTCACAGAGCTCACCATAGCACATACCCTCCCCAATGTCTATCACTCAGCCACCCCATCCCTCTCACCCCCCACCACCCAGCAACCCTCAGTTTGTCTCCTGAGATTAAGAATTCCTCATATCAGTGAGGTCATATGATACATGTCTTTCTCTGATTGACTTATTTCACTCAGCATAATACCCTCCAGTTCCATTCAAATCATTGCAAAAGTGAGATTTCATTCCTTTTGATGGCTGCATAATTTTCCATTGTGTATATATACCACATCTTCTTTATCCATTCATCTGTTGATAGACATCTTGGCTCTTTCTATAGTTTGGCTATTGTGGACATTGCTGCTATAAACATCGGGGTGCACGTACCCCTTCGGATCACTACATTTGTATCTTGGGGTAAATACCCAGTAGTGCAATTGCTGGGTCATATGGTAGCTCTATTTTCACCTTTTTGAGGAACCTCCATACTGTTTTCCAGAGTGGCTGCACCAGTTTGCATTCCCACCAACAGTATAGGAGGGTTCCCCTTTCTCCACATCCCCGCCAACATCTGTCATTGCCTGACTTGTTAATTTTAGCCATTCTGACTGGTGTGAGGTGGTATCTCATTGAGGTTTTGATTTGGATTTCCCTGATGCCGAGTGATGTTGAGCACTTTTTCATGTGTCTGTGGGCCATTTGGATGTCTCCTTTGGAAAAATGTCTGTTCACGTCTTCTGCCCATTTCTTGATTGGATCATTTGTTCTTTGGGTGTTGAGATTGATAAGTTCTTTATAGATTTTGGATACTAGCCCTTTATCTGATATGTCACTTGCAAATATCTTTTCTCATTCTGTCAGTCACATCCTAGGTCACAAAACAGGTCTCAACTGGTACCAAAAGATTGGGATCATTCCCTGCATATTTTCAGACCACAGTGCTTTGAAACTAGAACTCAATCACAAGAGGAAAGTTGGAAAGAACTCAAATACATGGAGGCTAAAGAGCATCCTACTAAAGAATGAATGGGTCAACCAGGAAATTAAAGAAGAATTTAAAAAAATCATGGAAACCAATGAAAATAAAAACACAACTGTTCAAAATCTTTGGGATGCAGCAAAGGCAGTCCTAAGAGGAAAGTGTATAGCAATACAAGCCTTTCTCAAGAAACAAGAAAGGTCTCAAATACACAACCTAACCCTACACCTAAAGGAGCTAGAGAAAAAACAGCAAATAAAGCCTAAACCCAGCAGGAGAAGAGAAATCATAAAGATCAGAGCAGAAATCAATGAAATAGAAACCAAAAGAACAGTAGAACAGATCAACAAAACTAGGAGCTGGTTCCTTGAAAGAATTAATAAGATTGATAAACCCCTGGCCAGACTTACCAAAAAGAAAAGAGAAAGGACCCAAATAAATAAAATCATGAATGAAAGAGGAGAGATCACAACCAACACCAAAGAAATACAAACAGTTATAAGAACATAGAGCAACTATATGCCAGCAAATTAGATAACCTGGAAGAAATGGATGCATTCCTAGAGACGTGTCAACTACCAAAACTGAACCAGGAAGAAATAGAAAACCTGAACAGACCTATAACCACTAAGGAAATTGAAGCAGTCATCAAAAATCTCCCAATAAAGAAAAGCTCAGGGCCAGATGGCTTCCCAGGGGAATTCTACCAAACATTTAAAGAAGAATTAATACCTATTCTCCTGAAACTGTTCCAAAAAATAAAAATGGAAGGAAAACTTCCAAACTCATTTTATGAGGCCACCATTACCTTGATCCCCAAACCAGACAAAGACCCCAACAAAAAGAATTACCAACCAGTATCCTTGATGAACATGGAGGCAAAAATTCTCATCAAAATACTAGCCAATAGGATCCAACAGTACATTAAAAGGATTATCCACCACGACCAAGTGGTATTTATCCCTGGGCTGCAAGGTTGGTTGATAGCTGTTTTTAAATGCCTTATACATCTTTGGTGAGATAGTATTTCTGTAGAATGCTTAAAATGTTTAAGTTCATTCTTAAGTCCTATGTGTTTTCCCTTTCTATTTAAATTGGTATCTTCTTAATTATTTAAATAATTTTGTGTTGCTCTAGAATAGATACAATTATACCTCTGTGTATTGATTTTGCATACTCCATGACAAATATTCTTATTAATTGTAATAATTTGCCTGTAGATTTTTGGGGGGCTTTTGTAGATGATTATATTTTCTAAAAATATGGACAATTTTATTTCTTATATTGAGTTTTACCTTTAATTTCTACATCTGTTTTACTGTGTTCACTTATTTTGATCTTGATCTTCAAGAAAATACTTGTAACTTTTCATTCAGTCCACACGTATTCACACATGGCTTAGCATTTGCCAGCAAATGAAGCCAACAAAATCCCAGACATCGTGGAGCTTACATTTAAGCAAGGGTAGCAGTGATGATGGAAAATAACCAATCAGCATAATAATAACTAAATTATGTGGTGTTGTGGAGGTGGTAAGTTGTCATGGGAGAAATAGTAATGTGAAAAGTGGGTCAGGTCTGGACAATGTAGACGTTGTAATCAGGTTTAAGAAGCTCCTTCTTGTCCTCTTGCTAATACACAGATAGGACATCCAGGTTCCAGAGTTAAGCAACTCAACTCTCCAAGATCAGTAGTCCCGTGGGGGTGCCTGCGATTCTAGTCAGCAAGGCCTCATGCCCTGTCAAGTGACCACACGCTTATGCATCTCACACACTCCAGCTGAAGTCTCTTTCCTTCTGCCTCACCTGTGTGTGTCTGCTGGTGACAAACTCAATTTTGACTTCAATGTATCTTTATTGTACCCTCATTCCTCAAAGTTATGGACACTTAGATTGACAATTATTTTCTATCAATACTTGGAAGATATTAATTACAGTGCCTCGTGGCTTCTGTTCTTACTGTTGAGAAATCACTCATCAATCTGGTTGCTACATCTCTGCGGTGATCTGTCTTTCCCCCTTCGCTTTTGGCTCTTCTGCAAATTCACAACGAGTTTGATTTTCATTTCTGTTGATTGGAACTCTCTGGGCTTCCCAATGTCAGAATTGCTATGTTACAACAATTCGGGAGGGCTTTCAGCCATTGTCACTGTCTTTTGAATATTGATTCTTACCCTTTATTTTCTCCTTCTGGATCTGTATTGAGACAAAGTTAAGACATTTCACTTTCTTTTCTGTGCTTAACCCCTCTGTTATGTTTCTCATCTTTTCTTTTTTTCATTTGTTGCTGCTTTCAGGATGAGCTCTTCAGTTCTGACAGTTTGCTAGTTCTTTTTTTCAACTTTCTCCAATATGCTGTTTAATTCACTAATTTAATTTTAATTTCATTTGTAGACAGTGAAATTGTGATGTCATTCTTGTCAAACTCCTATTTCTTGAAATACGTAAAATATGATTTTGATTCTGATAATTCCCATTTTGAGTCCTTGTGTATTTCCTTTTGCTGTCTACTGTTACAGCTGGCTCCCATACATGGGACATTGTTTCTTTCTGAGCTTTATGCATTTCAAAATGTCAACTATTACTTTCCCTGGACTTAAATGTCGGGATATTTCATACCTGGTTGCACTCAGCTAGGATTTGGATCTGCTTCTGCCAGTGGCCTGGTACCCCACCAACCTGGGACAACTTTGTTACTTCCTTCCTTCCTTCCTTCCTTTCTTCCTTCCTTCCTTCCTTCCTTCCTTCCTTCCTTCCTTCCTTTCACACAAACGTTGTGATTTGGGGCTGTAAATTGTGTGAAGGCACAAATTCTTCAGAGAGGTTTACCCCCATCCCAGACAGTATCAAAATTGAGATCAATCAATTTCCTTTCTGGACAGTGGCTTTACTCCTTTAGGATCTCAGCTTTATGAGGGAAGGCACCCTCTGAGATTCTTCACATTGAGCAGGCCTAAGTGTTATCTGTTTCATATCAAAAAGCAGAAGCTCAAGGCCTCCAAGTTTCCAATAAAATCCCCAGGCAAAACCAACTTTGTTTCTTACACTTCTTGCTTATTTCCCAGGTTTCTGCTTTCATTTTTATTTAGACCTCTGCAGGTTCCTTCTTCTGTGCCAACTTGAAAATGAAGCACAACAGTGCCATCTATGTATCATCTATCTTCCAGTATTTTAATTGTTTTAATAAAGAAGATCAAGGTCACCCTGGGTATCTAGTCTGCAAGAAATGGAAGTCCTATTGAACAATTTAATAAAATAATTTTAGAATATCATAAGCATTTTAATATGAAATAGTCATAGTTTTGAATATTTGTCTGAAATCTGCACTGAAGTGTGTGTTTCTGTTCTTAATACTCATATTTTTATGTTATTTTATTACTTGAAGTCTAGGAACTACCTATATTCTATATAATTATATTTTATACTTCTAATACACATCTTATATCTTTTTAAAATTACTTTCAGAGGTTTACATTCTAGAATCCAAGAAAAGTTGTTCTATAATAATATCTCTTAAGAGGTAGAATTGTGTGTGGGGGGGATAAAAATAGCTTTCATTTATACTATTTCTTTCTGTATTTTGTTCTATAATTGTAAATAGATGATACTTTTTAACCATCCATATAAACATTGTAGTTTTAAGAACTGACATTTTTCTAGTAGTATCCACTAAGCACTTAATGATGCTGTTTGATGAGAAAAGAGAAGATTCCCAATAGATACCCTGAAGAAACAAGGGTAGGAAGTTGATCTATTTTACAATGTCTTCTTGGAGAAAGAGAAAATGAAGAGAGGGTTTCAATTTTTTTTTTGTTAGCTTGTTTAGCACCAAGAATAACTCTCCGAACCTCTCTGCATCCTTTGCTGAAACTCTTCTACTAGATACTTCATATGTAAGAATAAAGTTAAAATAAGGGGGAAATTAGAAGTAGGGGGAAAAGAAAACCAGAATCCCGTGTGTTTACCATATAGTGGGATAGCATGTTTGGGTTTTGTTGTTGTTGCTGTTTACCACTTTCCTTTCCTTTAAAAAGTCACATTGAAGGTAGGGGAGCTACCTAAACAATTGTTCACATTGAAGGAAACAGTGTAATTTCGTGATGTCTGCTGGTGTTTTGCAGTTTAAAGGATGACCACTTATGGTAGAGCCCTTCTTTAGCAGAAAGACTTGGAATTTTGTTTGGACAAAGAGGGAAGAGCCACACTTCTCTGCCTTGACTTCAGCAGGAATTCGGAAATTTGGGTTTGGGAGGGGAGTGTCAGGTCTGAGAAAGAGGGACATGAGCAATGAAAAACTCTTCAAGGCAGGCAGTATTTGGATATTTAAGAGAAAGTCGCCCTATAAGGCTGGAGGTCTTGGAGGACACCCCAAATCCAATGAGCTCAAGTATCTCCAGGATTTCTAGCTTTGTGGGTTCATCCTTATCTTAAATATTTAAATAAATGAGACAAACAGAAAGTATATACGATAACTTTTGTTGCTCAGGAAAAATAGATAATACTGAGAGGGATATTAACTGGTGGTTTTCCGCACCTTATTTCAAAGTCTATAAGATTAAAGCCAAGCATTACCCAAATGTGTAGCACTTGATTGGGAAGTTCTGGAACGAAGTTTAGGATGAAATGCCCGAAGCTTGATGAAGTATGTGCACTCTTCATATTAAACGGGGTGGCTGATTTGAGAAATTCACATGAAGTAAGTTTTGACACAAAGAATGGTAAAGAGCTCTTGGAAATGTGGCAGGAAGGGGGTCCATGAGGCTCACACACTTATCTGTTAACTCTGTTGTTACTGTGTTTGATTTCTTGATTTCCACCTCACTGTTCCCTACCCGTTCATCAACAGTGGCAGAAGGGAACACAGAGGTCTGGCCGGCCGTGCAGCTAGATGCATCAATCCGAAGGTTACCTCAGCCCTGCCCTGGGGGGCTGAGAGCCAGACTAGGGGTTCAGCTGGGCAGTCCAAACCACTGAGGGTTACTTCATAACACAGGTGACCTTTCTCACTAGACTGTGTTGATAAATCTTTTTTTATTTATGTTATTTCAACAATTAGGCTGATTTATAATTTATAAAAGGCTAAATTCATCCATAGTCTCCTAAATATTTCATGAAAGCAACATACCCTGTCAAGAAGAAATTTCTCCCCACAGCATAACACTGCCCAATTAGGCATATTCCTTCATGACTCTGAGCTCCTCGGGGCAGAGTGTTATTAGCGAGGCACAGTCTTATCTATCACACTGCTCTGTATACATTTATGGTGCCAAATAAATGTTAAATAATAATTATGGGGATTTTAATGTCTTCCTCAGAAGCATCCTCCATAGGCCACTGTAGGAGATGGACTAGCGGCCATTAGATTTTACCACAGTCCTATGTATTTTGGGCAGCCTAGAAATTGTCTAGGTTGATAATAATCTAAGTTTATTTTTTTTACTTATGCCAACCTATATTTTCAAAATTGGTAGAATGCCATTTGTAAGACTCAATGGGCTCTCACTAAATTTTTTAAGATGCTGCCAACACGATACACTTTTTTTTGTGTGTTGCTTTGTTGTCCTTGTGTTGATACATACACAGGTACATATGTGCACGATAAATTTATTTCAGAGCCCAATGCAAACCTGAGCTCCAAAATCACAAGTGCCGTACCAGTAATAAACAGATAAACCAATAAATAAGGAAGAAGGGCTAGTTCTTCCTTACAGTAGAATGCCACATGCCAACTAGGAAATGTGAGTCAATGCTTGAGCTGGAATGTTAGTATTTTGCAAACATCAAAGTAGAAATTGGATCAGGCAAGAATTGTCAATGGATGGGAAACTTAGGGGGGACATTTTGATAATAAGCACCCAAATATCTGCCCATAACTTTTTTCATTAAAAAAATAATGATGCAGCGGAGAAATTGGGCAATACTTTGACTGAGTACTTACAATGGACATCACTGATGAGGGACAGATGGACACCGTATGCTTCTGGATGTGCCACACTGAGAAGGACACAACATCCCCTCTGTTGTTTTCCAGCCCATGGTGCATATCCCGAATCCAATCACGAGGAGACATCAAGCACGACATGAATGTTCTGTTTAAGAAGGGAGGAGGGGCACTGTACTCTTGAAAAATGTCAAGGTCATAAAAGAAGGCTGAGGAAGTGTTTTATGGGAAAGGGATCTGCAGACACAGGACAACCAAATGCAATCCCTGACCCTTGGCTGCATCCTGTCCTGGAGAGAACAGAAGGTATGAAGGACAGCACCGGGTCAATTACACAATTGGAACACAGATGGTAGATGAGATAAAAGTGTTGCATCAGGGTTAATTTACTAACGTGGATAACTATGCCAGGGTTATGCAAGAAGATTTCCCTGTTGCTCATCAATAGGCACTGGAGAGTTTCAGGGTAAAAGTAACACCCCATGCAAAATTCATTTACTCCATGTTGTGTCTTCTTTTGTGTATATGAATCATTACATATCATTCCCTTTCTTCATTATCAGGCATTCTAGTTCCAATTTATGAAACCCGAGTTAAGTAAATATTCGCCTTTTAAGAAGTATGGAAAGTCTTTCCTGTTAAGGCTGTAAAATCACTTGAACATAAACAGATCTCCAAAAGGCATGTGTATTAGGCTCCCTTTCTCCATTCTTTGCCTTTCTTGGATGGGGGTTTGGAGCTGCAGATCAGGCCTGGAAGAGCCCCTCAGACACCAACCCCGAGCGAACACAGGGTTTGAAGCAGCTTAATTCCCAGACCCGGAACGCCGGCACAAGAAGAGTGAGCCACACTCCTCTCTTCGCTTCTTTCCCTCAAACACCGCACGCCATGCCAAGGGTCCCTTTCTCTGACCTCCAGCTTTCTCTGATCCCGAGCATCCTGGTGACTTCATCCGGCGTGTGTAATGCAGGCCTTAAATCATCGTGCAAGCCTGACAACATGATGTCACTCCCTGGCACCCGGCCCAGCGCTTCGTGGTTTCCACCATGCACCTGCCATTCCTGACCGCACGCGGATGGCCTGGGCCTCGGGGTCCTGGGGCCAGCTTCTTCCTGAGCGGTTTGACAGAAAGATCGTGGATGCCAACACATCAGAAATTCCTTTCCTTTTTGTTCATCCGCATGAAATCTCCCAATCATCTGCAAAAAGGAATGCCAAGCAGTTTTGTCGGGGCAGGGGCACAGGACAGGGAACAATGACCAGTGGGTTAGTACAGGTGAAGCTTCTGTGTCTGGGATGGAGGCATCCAAGGACACGCACAGGTGGCTGGTCCGCCAGGGAGGTCCCAGCGGCTAGTTTCAGCAATCCGTGCGAGAATGTCGACCAAGCTCCTGATTTCACGGTTTGAAATAAAATAGCCCAAATGCAATTATTAAAGCTTATTAATTTCTTTGTTCTGGGTCAGTAACCCTTGCTGGCTGCAGGGGCTTTTTATGTATGAACGGCAAGGATTAGAACTCTATTTGGGATAGTTTGATGTGTCCCTGGAAGTGGGAGGAAATCACCAACAAACTGCTTGTTGTAATTATTGTACCCTGGTAAGAACCAAAATTGATATCTAATTTTCAAATAGTTAGCTTAATTTTGCCAAGAAGTAATCCCAAACATCTCATCAGCACACACCACCAGGGGGATATTTAAAAAGTGACAATGTGGGCCTGATTTAGTTGTAGTGAACAAAAATAGAAAGCAGGAGGGAAAAGTTTACAAGAATGTATCTAACTTTGCATTTGGGTACTGAGGAAAAAATTTTAATAACCTTTCTTCGGAATTTTTATTAATTTTTAAAAAAAAATTGAAAAACTCGATGCTAAAAATTAGTTTTTCCCTGGAATAAATTTTTGATCGAAGAAATTGCATGAATATATCAATTTAAAAGAGGTATTGAGGGAAAGTGTTTTTTTATGTTACTTCCTGAAAAACCCATGTCTCAGAATTAGAAACATACCTCTTAATTATAAATAGACTTCAATTTCACCTTCTTGCTGCCTTTTAAAAATGTAGGTGTACTCATTTAAAATGCAAAAGTGGAGAGTGACTCTAATTTGCATTTAGACTTTTCGCTGTATACAAATGAGGTTGTAAATTGTCAAGTCTATTGTCATTTTTCTCTTAAAATTCATATTGTACAAATCCAGGTTAATTCTTGAGATCGTATTTGTTGAGTGGTTGTTTAATGTTGCTTTACACTCATGTGAAAAATGAAATAAGAAGCAATATTTAAGCATGTGAGTATGACTGGTTTTATGATTAGAACAGATAGCACTGATCATAAAGTAGAATTTTTCCTGTGCTACAGTCTGCATTAGGAGTTGGGATGGAAAAGTGACCACCAGCCCCTGCCTTCAAGGGGCTCACAATCCAGTGGGAGAAGAGAGAGAGCAAGCAAATGGTTAAAACTACTCCCACAGCCTGAGTCACATGGGTTGGCTCTGGACTGGGTCTGTACTGAGAAAAGCTCTTTCAGTGCCCTGGGGACTCTGCTCCTGGCCCTGCCTCATTAGCCACTGAGTTAACCTATTCCACGAGGTCCTGATCTGAATGAAATGTACTGTGTGAATGTCCTGAATATTCTAAGAGTTCCTTTACATTAAGGATCTTAGGGGAGTGAAAGATAGTTCTTAAAATTGAAATATCTAGGTGTGTTTTGAAAGACAGACTTTTCTCCTAAACTCCAAGGTATAGACCTCCAAGGGGTGATTGGTAACTTTCAGCCACGAATAGAACTCAAGAAAGGTTACTGAAATTTTTACCATATACTGCAATAGACCATAACAACAAATCTGTAAAATGGTGTTATTTCTAAAATGTTCATGGGGAAAAGCCTTCCAGTTAAATAAAAGAACTGCTTTACTCCTTTGCTGGATCTGGGCCGTTAGACAAGACTAAGTGCTAATACTTTCTCTCATCGGGATGAAGTTGACATACTTGTTTATGGGGTAAAAATGACCCTGTGAAGAATCCTTCTGTCATAACCCACAGGCTCGGTGTCTTAGTCAAATTTGGCAGCCCTGCCAGAAATTCCAAAGTGAGGAACTAAGAGAGCCTGGTGCAATGCTCCAGAGTTTGCTCTGACCATCAGAATCATCCAGAGCGCTTGTTAAAAATGCATGTGACTAGACCCCACTCTAGACCTATTACATCTGAATAGCCACGGAAGGGGCCAGTGAATCTGTGTTTTAAAACTTTCTCTTTGGAGATGGTTGTAGATTCACATGCGGTTCTGAGAAACAGTACAGAGGGGTCCTGTTTACCCTTCACCCAGTTTCTCCCAGTGGTAGCATCTTGCATAATTATAGTATAATTTCACAACCAGGATATATGCATACATGGGCGTGTGCACGAGTGTATTTCCTTCTATGCATTTTCATCACGTGGGCAGATCTGTGCAACCACCAATCAAGACACAGAACCATTCCATCACCTCAAGGTACTCTCCTTCTACTCCATACATCCACATATACGTCTCCTCGTTCCCCTGTCCCTAACCTCAGCAGTCACTAACCTGTTCTCCACCCCAATACTTTTGTCATTTCACAAATGTTCTCTGAATCGAGTCATACACTATATAATCTTTTCACATTGTCTTTTTCTTACTCAGCATGATCCTGTGGAGGTTCAATCAAGGCATTGCCTGTATGAATAGTGCATTCCTTTTTATTGCTGAATAGCCTTCCATTGTATGGATGGACCACTGTAGGCTTACCCATGCCCCCACTGAAGGACATCCAGGCAGTTTCTAAGTTTGGGGCTGTTGTAAATAAAGCCGCTGTGAGCCATTGGTATTTTTACTAGTTTTTGTATTTTAGCAGTCCTGATAGGTGCATAGTGATAGCCCATTTTAGTTTTAATTTGCTTTTCCCTAATGACTAATGATAGTGCACATGTTTTCATCTGCTTATTTGACATTTGCATTTCTTCCTTTGTTGAATGTCTGTTAACATTTTTGGCCCATGTTCCCACTAGAGTATCTGCTTACTGTTGAATTTTGAGAGTTCTTCGTATATTCTAATAGTAGTCCTCTGTCAGATACATAGTTTGCAATTTTTTTTTTTTTTTTTTTTTGGCTAGTCAGTAATGTGTCTTTTAATCTTCTTAAGAAGGTCTTTTGCAGATCAAAATATTTAATTTTGAACAGGTGCAACTTATCATGTTTTTCTTTTATGGCCTGTGCTTTTGACGTTGAGGCTAATGACTCTTCATCCAGGCTCAGGTCTTGGGGATATTTTCATATTTTAACAAGTTTTGTAGTTTTCCATCTTACATTTATGTTCACGATCCCCTTTGAGTGATTTGAATTAGTTTTTGCATAGGATGTGAGGTTTAAGTTGGAATGATTATCTTTTGCCTGCAGATGTCTGTGTCAGCACCAGTTAGTGAAAAACCACCCTTCCTCTATTACACACTTGTAAAAAAAACCAGCTGAGCATATTTGTGTGGGTCTGTTTCTGGGCTCCTTATTCTCTTTCGTTAATCGCCATGTCTATCTCCCTGAAACACCACATTGTCTTGACCACGGTGGCTGTATCGTAACTCTTGAAATCCAGTAGATTGATTCTTTCCACTCTAATTTTCTTTTGTAAAATTTGCCTTTGTCTTTCCATAAAAATTTTTAGAATTAGCATGTCTATGTTTACAACAGAACTTGGTGGGTTACTGATAAGAACTGCATACAACCTGTAGGTCAGTTCAGAGAGAAGAGACATATTTATTACGTGGAGTCAAGTTTATACCTATGTATTTCATTTTCTTCACAGTAATTGTAAATTTTATTGTGTTAATTTTGGTGTCTAGGCATTTATTGTAAGTATAGAAATGTGATTGATTGTGTGGGTTGATTTCTTTTCTTGTGAACTTGCTGAGCTCACTTACTATTCCTCTGAGTTTTTTGGGTATATTCCCTGTGATTTTCTATATCCACAATCATGCCATCTGCAAATAAGTATAATTTAAATTTTTTTTAATTTGTACTTTTTAAGTTTATTTTTCAAAGAATTTGCACTGGCCAGAACTTCCAATACTATGTCAAATAAGCCAGGTGAGAGCAAACACCCTGGTCTTGATCTTTATCATAACGGGAGATTATTCAATCTCTGCCATGAATGATGATATTTATTATGTGTTTTTTTGTAAATGCTCTTTTTCCAGTTAAGAAAGTTTCCCTTTGTCCTTAGTTTTCTGGGAGTTTTTATCATTGAAAAAAAATTGATAATAGATTTTCCCGCTAGATTGTGTCAAGTGCTTTTCTGTGTCAATTGATATGAACATATGATTTTTCTTCTTTATCCTATTGATATGGTGAATTGCATTTATTGATTTTTGAATGTTGAACCAGTCTTGCATGCCTAGAATAAATGTCGCTTGGTAATCATGTATAATTTTTTTACATGTTGCTGAATTGGATTTATTGAATCTGTATTTTTCATGTCCTTTTGTTTATTTGCTTGCTTTGGTAATTTACAAAATCAAGCCCAGTTGGAAAATAATGGTCTAAGAAGCATGTGATTATAGCCCCAATCGATCTTTTAAATTAGGACAAATTTGTTGGAAAAAGGAGATTTTGTAATTACTAAGCAGAAGACTATTCTGCCACACATCTTTCCTTTATAATATTATATCTCACTGCCATCAGGCACCAGATTCATCCAGGCAGCTGGTGACCTGTGTCTAATAAATTCATAGAGGAGTCTCTGCCACCGCATTAGAGAGAGTATCTTCTATTCTGGGGTATTTAGGACATGGCTTTATTATTGGCTAGACTGATCATTCCGAGGTTACAACAGAAAAAAATAGATCACTGGGGAATTCTAAATTAAATATTTTTTGTTTTAGATTTTATGTACCGCATTTTTATTAAATACTTTATTCACTCAAGAATTATTGATTTGTTGAATTTCAACAAAATCATATTGCTTTCTGTGAGGATTGCAAAGTTGAATGAGACATAGGTCAACCTTTCTTATTTTTTTCATTTGGGTATTCTACAATAAAAGCATGTTTGGGTCCCTAATGTGCCCGGACCTATAGTGGACATCGCAGATAGAAAAGGACGTGCTCTCCTGGTACTTCTGTTGTCGAAGAGTGTGTGGGTCATGTGTGGTCATGGTAGGAGCTTATGGTGCAGTGGTTATGATATGGGTTATATACACAACTACTCACCATACGAGGCAGAAATTTAGGCTTAATCAAAAGGGTGGTTTAGTGATTCAGAAGTTCGACAGAGGATAACATTATTTTTGGTTCAGAGTTGAGCTTCACGGGGAAGGTATCATTGGAGCTAACCCCTTAAAGGACGAGGAGCATTCAGACAAGCAGAGAGGGTGCTATTGTCAATGGGAGGACTGAGTAGGGCATTCCAGCTTTAGAGGCGTCACGGCAAAGGATAGAGAGCACTTGGGAAAGGTGGGGAGATAGCACAATTAGAGCAGTGTAGGGATGAGGGTTGTGACATGGGTTAAGAAGTTAGAACATTATGACAATGTGAAAGGTTTCCACCATCCTCTAGGTTTTGAGAGCCACTGGAGAAATTTAAACAGGAAGGTGACATGATCAGACATATTTTATAAAGAACATTCCATTAGCAGTAAGGAAGGCAGACTGGTGATGGGGCTGTGCAGACACAGTGAGGAACACAATGAGGAGACTACCGCAGTGGTCCTAGCAAAAGCTGATGAGACACGGTTGAGGCAGTAGCGGGTAGTATAGTGGAAAGGAAAAAAGTAGAGAGATGTTTGAGAGTGAAGACTCATTCCTTGTGTGGGCAACAGAGTGAGGGCATGGGGAAGTGACAGAACTAAGGGTGAGGCTTCTAAGGTTTCTTGCTGGAACAAAGGGGTGATTAGTGAAAGCATTATCAAACTTTGTAAATACTCAAAAAGAATAGTTTTTGGAAAAAGTTAAAATATGCAAATTTATGATCCCAAAGGGAAAATACAATATAAATCTTTGTATATATATATATACATACACATAAAATGATTAAATGAAAAGGAATAAGAAGTGAATTAAACATAAGGAATAGCAGGAGGACATCAGGAGAAGGAAGGGAAAAATGAAGGAGGGGGAATCGGAGGGAGAGACGAACCAGGAGAGGCGATGGACTCTGGGAAACAAACAAGGCTCTAGAGGGGAGGGGGGACGGGGGATGGGTCAGCCCGGTGCTGGGTGTTAAGGAGGGCACGGACTGCACGGAGCCCTGGGCGTTATACGAAAACAATGGATCGTGGATCAGCACATCAAAAACTAATGATGTATTGTATGGTGACTCACATAACATGATAAAATTTAAAAAATTAAAAAAAAGAAGTGAATTAAGATTGTAAGGAAATGAAAATTGTGGTATGGAAAGATGTAGAGAACAGAAGTAGATTTAAGTCTCATAAAACAAGGTCCTTTGGTAAAATGAGGAGTATGTGTATAGTGCCCCTTCCTATATATATGGAAAGAACAAACTAAACAGACAAGACCCCTTTGTTGTTCCTGGTTGTGGGGTCTTTGCTTGATGTGAGTTGATGTCTAGATTAAGAGAAACACCAGCTTAGCTGGGAACTGGGGACTTTGGGTCCGGCAAGCTTGCCAACTATCTCTGGAGCACACCACCACACACATAAAGACAAACAAGCAAGTAAATAAAAACACAAACACATAAACCAATAGGTAAATGTGCATTTTACAATTTGACCATCCCCAAATGCCACATTCTATTGTGATCACATCACTTCCTTTAGAAAGACTTCATTTAAATAAAGTCTAAAACTTGCGGTTCTCTCGATTTTCTTCCACTTCTTTTTCTTGCTTGACATTTGAGTGTTCTTCGTGAACCTCCTTGTAACTGACAGGCCCCCCTTTTTTTGCTGGCCTTAGCAAGAGTCTCACCTGGATTCAGGTCTCCTCTCTTGACTGGCTATCAAATTGCTACTGTCTTGTGAAGGCCTGGATGAAAACCCTCTGTCTGGCACTTGTGTGGATCCAAGTCTGAGATCTCTTCCACTTCAGAATTCTGACTTGAGTTCTTTGGCAGGTACATCTCTGGTGTCCTTGGATCTGCTGGGCCAGCTGCCCCTGACCAGGTGAGGAGCCCACGGAGGGCCTCCCACATGTCCTGAAGCCACCCGACCTGTGTTGCTAGTGGAAGAGTGCATAATCAACATTTGTCCTTCATAACGATGATAAGGACAATGATAGCCAGCCTTTCCCCTTGTTTTCCTTTCCTTTCTTTTTCTTAATTTTGTTTTGCCTTTTTCTTCATTATAATGTATTACTATTATTTTCTACCCCCCTTCTCCAAAAGAGAGTTATCATGCTTTGCAAGTGGTGTTTGTAACACCATGGTTTTCAAATTTAGAGGAAGAAGAGATCACATGCTTTCCTTAAACTTACAATAATCTTCCCTCTGTGAGATTTAAAAGACCAGAGAGGAAAATGGAGTGCTGCTTTGTTCTAATTTTCAGCATGCAGTGACATCTCACCAGAAAACAGCAAGCCAGAGAATTGGCTGTGGACAATCTTACGTCGATTAAACTGCCCTATGGTGGGAGTTATGGAGCTTGCTGCTAGCTGAAAATTTTCGATAAAAACTGCACATCAAGTGTCATCACTCTCATCTTTTGTTTGTTTATTTTTACTCTCCTGAAAGGATGCGCACTATGCTCGGATCAGAAGGAACCCTAGAAGGCGGTGACCACGGCTCCTGAGGAATCTCTGGTTTCAGCCCCAGTTGGAAGCTGCCCATTACAACATGGAGTTGGGTTATAGTCTGAACTAATCAAGAGAACTCGGAAGGTGGGCGCAGCTCATTAATCTGCTTGGGCTCGTTCCTGAATGTTCGGAGCCCTGGAGTGTTAGCTATTTTTGTGTACTCTTGAGTGAGCAAATAAAGAGAGGAGATCAGCTTCTACGAGCTTACGGGGATTTGATATACAACGAGAGGTTTTTGTGACAGCATGACAGAAACGTTCCCTGTGTGAAGTCTGGTCCTCTGCGAAGCAAGGAGCAAGAGAGCATCCTGTGTGCAGGGGACCCGTATGGCAGCGTCTGTGGTGGGAGTGTGCTGGACACAGTAAGAAAGGGCGTGCGGATGCCCACGATGGCAGGAAGGCCCTCGTCCTGAGCATGGCCATCACCCTCCCTGTCTGGGAGAGCCCAGGGACACATGAGCTTGGCACAGTCACCATGCAGATATCAAAGTGCAACAGCTAAAGCTGACCTGTCCCCGGGGCCCCCAGCCACTGGCACTCTTGCGGGCGGACCCAGGCAGTGCACCTCAGTGTCTGTGAGGACCCCCCTCCACCGCACACACCGGCTTCTCCTGCATGCCTGGGAAGCACCTCTCATCGGCCTCATGAGCTGCTCCTCCTGATGGGGGACAGAGGAGGTATTCCTGTGGCAAACTGCCACCGCTCTGGGGACAGACGCACGTCCTCCCCACCCTGCTCCCCCGGCAGTGCGCCCCTCCCCTAAGACAGCACATCTGCCCCCCCCCCCCCCCCCCCGCCCCAGGCTGTGTTCATTTCCTGTGGCTGCTGGGAGGGAGCGCCACAGCCTGGGGGCCTAAAGCAACTGAAACTCACTCAGCTTGTGGAGGCTGGAAGCCTGAATCACGGTTCCGGCAGGGCCTTGCTCCTCCAAAGCCTTCAGAGGAGGACCCATCTTGTCTCTTCCAGCTTCTGGAAGCCTGGGCATTCCTCGGCTGGTGACCACGTCCCTCCCAGCCCTGCCACCTCTGTTCTCACATGTCACTGGGTCTCGCCTCCCCTTCTTACAAGGACACCAATCCTATTGGATTAAAGCCCACCCGAATCCAGTGAGACCTCATCTTCAGCTGCTTGCATCTGCAGAAACACTGTTTCCAAGTAAGATCACTCTAACATATCTTTTGGGGGGACACCCTTCAACCCCCAATGGTGACCTGCCTGGTGGGATGACACCTTCATTCCCGAAGGGTCGGAACCCTCGGTAATCCCCCGCTTCCCTGGCCGGGGTTGTCACAGATCTCCACGCACAGTGATAACAGGACAAGAGACGGCCGCGAGGCTCTTCTGGGTTCTGCACCTATTGTCTCCCAACCCAGTGTGGAAAAGCAGCCCTACCTTCCCCTCCTAGCAGGATAAATTCCCTCCTCAGGACAGTGACCCCTCTTCTCCCCTCTGGTCCTTTGACATAAGAAGTTCACGGGTCCAGGCAACAGCCACAGCTTGGGGTTCAAGGGAGCCTCTTCTATGACCCCTGGTGAAAGATGAGTAGGATCTTCCCACCTTGCAGATCCCAGAGTTGCACAGACGGCAGTGTGGACTTTTTCAGTGGGTCGTGTGGAGTGATACTCAATGGGTCTTATGCCTGCTTTCACTTCCACTCCTTCCGTGTACCTACCCTTCCCATTGAAGATGCCCCACCATAGAGAAGGCTCTGAATAGTGCACGTACTGGGTCCTGTTTGGCACCTCATCCTTGCAGGGTATGGCCTGCAAGTGCACTTGAGCACTGTGCCTTCAGCAGGCTGTTCCAGTGCTCCAGGGAGGTGATTCCCTCCGGACCATGTGGTTTATGATACAGCCAATGGATTCCGTGGTCATGGCCCCACACCCACTCCCACTTCGACGTGAAGTGGGTCCTGCGCTCAAGGGCAAATTAGTGGATACTGGAGCTGGCTGAGGCTTTTGGACAAGAAAGGCAAACTCATGCCCAAATAGGCTCACGCAGCTCATTCTTGTCCATTAGTTCTGCCTGAGGTATTCCCAGATGTATCATTTCAAGACAGGTTTTGCTGTTATGGACTTAACAGCCAGGACAGGTGGTGGGGGCGGCTTGTGTGGGACCTGAACACTAAAGCTTTTCAGGGAGGGGCCTCTGCAATGTCTTCCTGCATGTCGTCAGGCTAGCTCTTACGAGGGAGAGGGCACAAAACTGTGAGCTCTGAGATTTCAGGGTTTCTGCAGAGTTAAAATGCTCTGGGCCATTCACCCAGATGTTCCCATCCTGAGTTTCAGCTAAATTTTCCCAACTGGGACATCTCCCTTGCAAATCAGACCTGACTTGTCTGATTATCTAAACATCTGTGGAGCTCTCAACTCCAGCTAGTAAGTCCTGAGTCTGCTTTCCAGCCTCATCTTCCCTTCTACTGCAGAGCCTCTTAGTGAGTTACCAGCCAGGCCTGCTGGCTCGCCCACTTAGCCTTGAAGTGTTCACTCCCCTCATTTACTCATCCCTGTCTCTAGGGCATCATTGCAACTTCATAAAAACCAGCCAACTTTGCTGTTCTCTTAAGTACTCTTTCCTCTGCATTCTTCAAATGTTTGAATCATCACCACCCTGGACCTTCCCCCTGGCCAGACATTTCCTCAGGTCCCCACCAGTGAAACAGTCAGCAACTGGGCTGCCACCTTGTGCTAGGGACCATGCATGCCCCACATTCTACGCAGGACAAGGCTTTCTTTGTCAGACCTGCTCCCCAAACCTCCACGTACCACCTGTTCTTTCAGATCACTCGATATCACCTGTGCCAGTTCAGGCTTTCCAAGAAGCAAATTTCATAACAGAATTAGTCATGTGTGGTAGCTTGCTAGGGCTATCTTAACAAAGTTCCATGGGCTGGGAGGCATAAACAATAGAAATTTATTGTCTCACAGTTCTGGAGCCCAGAAGTCCAAAATCAAAGGGTTAGTAAGCTTGCTTCCCTCTGAGCATCTGTTCCAGGCCTACATCCTTGGTCTGTAGATGGCCACCTTTGTCATCTCTTTACAGGGCCTTCCCTCTGTGCGTGTCTATCTCCAAATTTCCCATTTTTATAAGGACACCTACCATATTGGATTGGGACCCACCTTAATGACCCCATCTTAGTGTGATTACCTCTGTTGAAGTCCTGGGGGTTAGAAGGCCAACCGCTGATTTGGATAGGCACAATTTAACCTGAGCAAGAAGGGTAAAGAGGAAGGGGGTAGGAAGAGTCAGGGGTGCCTTCAGACGGGAGTAAATTCTGAGGCTCCGAGGAGGAGGCAGGAAGAGGAGGTCTGGGTAGGGAGAGCTTCAGACTGCAGGCAGCTGGGAGGAAATCTTGGCCAGGCCACAGGTGGGTCCCTGAGCAGAGGTCACCCCCTGTTGTTAGCAGACACCACAAATCATCCCTTCCTTCTTGAGGGCTCTCTGTCTTCCTCGACTAGTGTTTCAGTTTCTAAGGATTCTGGATCCAGTAGATTTATGTTTTCCACAGCTGATTAATCTGTGGGAGGTAGGTAGAAGAGAGTCAGAAGCAGTGACCAAGGACCCAGGAATTGAATGCAGACTTGCACAGGTCATCAATGATTTTGAGTTGATTGGACGTAGATGGCATCTTAGACTTTTTGACTACAGCCCCTGACAACAGGAACGCCCAGAACCCTGAGCATTCTCAAAAACATGTCAACTTGTTTTCTGCTCCCTCTCCGCCCCGGTTGCAAGTCCCCGTGGGACTTTTCCTTTCCTTTTTGTTTCTTTTTGAGAAGGCTAGACAAAGTTCTAGAAGCTTCCTGTAAACTCTAATTGGGTACATTTTCCAAAGCAAAACTTTATTTCTTTTGAACACTGTATTTTTCTTCGTCGGCTGTCGCCCTTCAGAAGCACACATCTGTGTTTGAAGTCTGAAGGGAAGGATCACACGCTCGTTTCTCCAAGTGCTGCTCGGATTCCTGCCGGCCACGAGGCTCTTCTCCCCGCCCTGCTCCTCTGCTCTCCCATCCCACACCAACCCCAATGGGGCCAACCTGGCTCCGTTCCCCCTTCCATGCTGCCCTCCCTTTCAAGCGTGTTCTACTTTTTATGCAAAACCCGAAGCCTCGAGGTCCCGGTGTTGCCATGACAGTGATGTTGCCATATGCCTTCAGTGGATTTGAGTTCCAAACTTTGAAAAAAAAAAAAAAAAAGGCCTCAAAGAAGCAGGAGGGAGATGGCAGGAGAGAAAAAAAGAGGAAAAAAATCAAACAGGGCATCGTCCTAAGAAGGGGAGAGAGCAGGAAAAAGCAGGGCAAAACCCTGAAAATATATTCGCGGTGACATCATTGTCTTTCCCACAGAGACCATTGACTTGGGAGGCAGCGTCCATTCACCGTCCTGAAGCGGACTCGCCAGGGCCCCGGGAGCCATCGCTCTCGGCCTGAATGCCTTTTTTGTTGGGAAACAGTGGACTGTTTCTGAAGGCCTGCATAAATGACTGAGTAATTCCCTTCAGTTGCCAGGAAGTCTGAGCCACTTGTGAGCTAACAATAGTGAACTTTATCTCCTGCCCCATGCTGGAAGGTCCAGCTGTAGGTCCGAATTCTAATAAGGGCTTTGCTCATGCCTCTGAAGTTATGGTAATATTTTATCCATCTTTTTTCATTAAGATGCAGTCATGGCTGCTATTGAGAATTGGAGGCAGGTCCTGAGGAGCGAGGTGTCGGGGGGTGGGGTGGCTGGGGTGAGTGAGGGCAAGATGGGGGATAAAACCAAGGGAAAAGAAGAAGGAACATGGCTCCTGAATTAGCCTGATGGCTTTGCTTTTCAATATGAGACTCCGCGTTGATTTTGGGGGAGGAAAAGGAAAAGTCTCACTCTGACCCATCAATCCCTAAACCAGGAAAATTATTTTAGGGAATTTTCCGTGTTTCAAATGCTGCCTCTCTTGTCTCCTTTTTGGCAGAATGAGCAGCGACTGAGGCTAATGATGTGCTCGGAACTAGTGTGAGGCTATCGGGTTTCTTCCCGTGTTTGTAGGCAGATACTCATTTGTGTTGTTTAGTGACCCTGTGTCCCAGTTCTTAGCTAAGTGAAACACTAAAGTAATTGTTAGCTCCCTGCCTTGTTAGCTTCTGAGGACACACTGCAAAAAGTGCCTGCGAAGATGGTCAAGGCCATTCACCTGCAGGGAGACCCTCGAGGGACAATTTCGAGTGACTGATTACAGTGACGGCAGATGCTCTCGTGTTTATGGCCTTGTCTTTGTAAGGACCCAAACCCCAACAGAACAGTAGTATTATCCCAATTTGAATATGCATACACAACAGTTACTAATGCACTCCTGCCTTTGTAATGTGGCTCTCTTTCCCCAATTACTAAAGTCCTTTTCAGGTTTCTCATGAGCTTAGCTTCTTATTGGGTGAAAATTAAAGATAAATGGGTGAAAGGAAGATGGGGATCTTCTGGGTGGGAAGGATAATAGCAAGTGCTTGACTTTTATCTCCTCGTAGTTCCTCCCCACAAAAACAATCCATAGGTAAGCCACACACTCAGCATTATCAGGAGATAGAGAATATCATAATCTACAAAATGATCCCTCAGTAGAGAAATAAACCACACTGCAGCAGAGCTTGCCATCCAGCACTGCAAGCTTGTGGGTGAAGGGTGTGGGGCTGGTGAGTTGAAATGACTTCATGACAAAAAGAGACGAGATGGAGACAACCTAGGAAAAGCAAATAAAATACCACCACTGAAGGGAAAACCCAGCACTAAATGCTAAAATGCTGATTAGAATTTAGGACGTGGGGCTCCTGGCACCGGGTCCAGGGAAGTGAGCATCCACAGAGGTGGCCGACTTCTGGAGAAGAACCAGAACATGAAGAAAGTGTGGGCACCCACTGGAAACAGGGCAGTGAAGGATGGAAGGAGACAAGGTGGGAATGAAGGAGTTTACAGGTACAAGTGATGGATAAAGCCAACCATCCCTTTCTCCACCACCACAGCCAGCTTTGTCCATGTAAGGACACTGTGCAGAAGGCAACAGACACACAAAAAAGTACACTCTCAAACTCAAAAATCCTTCCCATGAGAGCAACAGGAATAGAAAATGTAGGTCACATTCATATAAAACTAGTGTAACAAAATTGAAAATATGAGTCAACACATAAAAGCTGATGAAAATTCTCTGAAAAAAAAATCAGCTATGAGGCAGAAGAGCATTGTAACAGAACAATTGAAACTGAATTAAATACACTCAGATAAGCATTCAAAGACATAAGGAAGACACCTTAAATCAAAAAATTAAAAATAGAAGTGGAGAACACACAAAAAGATACAAAACAAGAGTTAATGGGACTCAGGGAAGAAATAGTAGAGAATGACACAGTCATACAAGAAATGAGAGCTAAATGACAAGGTGCTGAAAGAATAGATTTGACTCAAAATTTAATAAAGGCCAATAAAGACAACATTAAGGAAAACAACCAAGGGAATAAAATCAAGATACAATACAAAAGAAAAAGAGTGAGAGAGAAAATCATTGAAAAGTTACAGAAATAAGAGGCAAGCACATGTGTATTCAGCTTAATTTTTCAGCTCAGCTGAACCACACTGCCCGCCTAATTCAATACCAATCCAGGTGTTGCTGTGATGGCTGGCATTTTTCAGATGTGGTTAACATCTACAATAAGTTGACTTTGAGTAAAGGAGATTATTCTGAATGATGTGGGTGGGTCTTATCTGATCAGTTGAAGGCCTGGAGAGCAAAAAAACTAGGGTTTCCTGGGAAAGGAGAAATTCTGCCTCGAGAATGCAGCATCAGGGGTGCCTCAGTGGCTTAGTTGGTTAAACGCCTGACTCTTGATTTCAGCTCAAGTCATGATCTCAAGTGTCAGGCTCTGCACTCCGTATGGAGTCTGCTTAAGATTCTCTCTCAGAGAGAGAATGCAGCATTATCTTCTACCTGAGTTTCCAGCCTATTGGTCTATTCTACAGATTTTGGAGTTGCCACCCCCAAATTGTATGAGTCATTTCCTTAAAGGAAATCTATGTATATCCTATTGGTTCCACAGGTCTGAAGAAATTATATAGATAGATAGATCGATTGATAGATCAATCAATTGATCAGTAGATTAAATATAAATATAAATGTATACTCGATCTTAATTCTAAAATCTTTCTTAATTAGGAAACACTGGAGCCATTCCTATTAAGTTCAGGAACAAGACGAGAAGGCATTGTTCTAGAAGAATGGACCAATGTCATTTAAGTAGAGGAAACAATCAAAAGTGAAAGAATTGGAAAAAAATAAACTCTCTTTGCAGGTGATGTGACAGGACATGAATCCAAGAGTGACAATAAAACTAATTTAATCAAAGTTAGTAAATAAGTAGGACTTTTTAAATTAATATTAATAAAAAATTAATATAAAAAAACCAATAGCCTTTATATACTTGAATGATGGGCAAGATATAATAAGTGAAGAGGTCCTAATTGTGAAAGCAATAAGACACAAAGAAAGTAAAAGTAAACTTAAAAATTACCGTTCAAACCTATGTGGGGGGAAAAAAAAAATCAACGACCTGTAAAATATGCCAGAGAGACCCAAAAGGAGATGGGGATGTTTCAACATGACCATTCTCCCCATGGCCCAGCCATATGTCAGAAATCTAGTATAATATAAGGGTGGTGTCTCAAATAATTGGGGACAAAGAAGGACTTTTTAATAAATGACATTGGAATAACTGGAGAGTCATAAAGAAAAAGATGAATTTAGATCCGTTCCACACACAACTTCAAGAATAAACTCTAAACGAGTTAGAGATCTAAATGGAAAAATGAAATTGTATGAGATCTAAAAAAAAGAAAGAGAGGTAAATTCTTCTACAGCCTGAGTGTAAGAAAATATTTTTCACAACAATGTAAAATCCAGATTCAATAAATGAAAAGATTGATATGTTTGCCTACTTTACCCCCAACCCCAAAAAGCCCTCTTTCCATGGCAGAACCACATATATAAGTCAAAGGACAAATGACAGACTGTAAAAAAATATATACCTAATATATAAAGAACTTTAATATATTAAGGTAAAGGGAGCAAATATCATACAGAAAAATGAATACAAGTCATTCATGAATAGAAAATTAACAAAAAAGATATTAAAATAATATTATATGCAAAAGAAGTTCATTTAAACCCATAATCAGAAAAAATAGTAAATTAAAACTACATTGAGATACCATTTCTCACCCACCTATTTAGACAAAAGAGCTTGGCAATTCACTCGATTGGCAAGGCTGTCTGGAAACATGTATTGCTGGTGGGATGAACATGGTATAGTTCCTACAGAGGGGAGTTTGTCAATGTCTAATGCAACTACACAGCCATTTATTCTTCAACGCAGAAATCTCACTTCTAGAAACTTACCCTGGAGATATAGCTCCAATAATGCAAAAAACAAAAGTGAAAAGAATGAAAAGAAAACTTTTCTGAAATTACCTTTTTGTATTGTTTTAAGATTTCAAAGAGTGTTAATATTCTATCGAAAATTAAAAAAAATAAAACAAGAATGAGAAGTAAATGGAACTAAAAGCAAGCTGAAACAAATGAATGCAACTGTATTTAAAATGAATAACAGGGGTCCCTGGGTGGCTCAGTCAGTTAAGCGCCGACTCTTGGTTTCACCTCAGGTCACGATTTCATGGGTGGTGGGTTCAAGCCCCATGTAAGCCTCCCTGCTCAGCAGGAGTCTGCCTGAAGATTCTCTCTCTCTGCCCCTCCCCTGACTCGTGCAGGCTCTCTCTCTCAAATAAATAAATAAATAAATCTTAAAAAAAAAAAAAGAAAAACAAAACCACATTGATGGGGAGAGAAGACAGAGTCAAGTAACTTATGAACAGAGTTGACTAAGGAGCCTCAGTCTTGGGGGGTGGGCAGGGGTGGGGTGGAGTCGGGGACTAACTGCCCACAATCCTCAGCTCTTTATTCAGTAGTTTGCTTTCCATTGTGAATATCTGAGTCAATTACGTGACTGTTTTAGATCTATTACAGTATTGACAAGTAGATGTATTGATTTTAGAAACCAGGTTCTTACTGTGAAAGAATGTGTATATATATGATATGAAGATAATAAAGAAAAATATAGAATAAAAATATGTATATAGAGTATATATAATATAATATATGTAAATGTATGTGTTATATATATTTAAAATCTCTATATATATGAATGAATTTGGATTTGACTGGAATGAATTGGAATTGGCTTTGAATTTGAAAAATTGGTATACACTCATGATTTCTAAAATAAAAGCATGTAAATGCATGCATATGTGTTATATAGGTATATGTATATAGGCAGTGTACTGTGTGTGGGTTTACATATGCCCCCAGCTCTGTCCACTGAAAGGGCACGGAGGCATAGGTACCCCACAAACAAGGAGGACACTTGGAATACAAATCTTGGTTTCTGGTTCCATTCTCTTTTGAATGGAACCAAAGCTGATTCTAGTGCTAGGTCAAGGATGGTACAAGATGAACCTGGACTATTTTGTTGCCTCAGAAAATCAAGATTCAAAAAGTGATGGATAATCTGTCAAAAGGACACACAGTTTCCAGGGGCTCTCATTGATCAATATGTACAGTTTGAGTACCACACTAATTAAGGACAGTACTGAATTATAAACATTGGAAAAAACAAAAATCCATGAGACTAGGTTAATAACAGGTAGATCAATAAATGATCCTGGAGATTTTTTCTAGAGCTTCCGGAAGATGGAGACAAGGCCACTTATGAACAAGGTCTCTTTTGGAGTCTTCTGCTGAGGGCTGGGGTCAGCACACACTGGCAGTTTCCATCCTTTGAGGATGTACCTGCTTGGATTTATGGGTTTAGAAGATAGTAGATTAAAAATATCTGAGAATTTCAATTGAATAACAACCACCAGAGGGTGTTTGACACATTTAAATTTATAGAGTGGATTTGCATACCACACTGCAGGGTGAGATTTTTATATTCATATTTATTTCAGATGTGGGGATGGAGTCTTGAAGAGCTTGGAGCTGATTCAAGGCAGGTAGCCATCTAATATGTAGTGAGTAGGAAAGAGACTCCAAACTCTACAACAGCAGACAAAATATTAATAATAGAATGGGAAACTGTGAATATATTATTTTTATATTTTGTCATACAACTTTATCATCTATTTGGGATCCCTTTCCACTTATCTCTTAGGATTTACTGATGAAAACACTAAGTTCTAAATTTGGCCTCTCTCCCAAATTCACATTTGGCAAACATGAGGAGTGGAGTGAAGTAACATGTCCTCTCCTTGCAAATCATCTAACGCACCACTTCCCCAGGAGCCCCTGACCTCAGGGTGGGGGCAGGGGAGTGGACAGATGTGTGTGTGTGTGTGTGCATTGCTGTTCGTACATATAATTACCTCTTCACTCATAATAAATATTTGGGGATGAGCTTTGACAGCTTTATTTTCTTCCTTTTTGTCTACAAACAGGCATGGGACAACACTCCCGTCTGGACGCTGGGCTTCTCGCACTGTGTGATGACCTTGCTACCAAAGGAATCCAGTAGAATTATAAATTCATTAAGGGATGAAAAATGACCTGAAACTACTGAGTTAGGTCTCTTGCCTGGGATCAGAGCTGCTCTGTCAGCCTCTCTATCTGCTGCCTTAAGAACGGCATAGATCCCATAGCTTTTACTGCTCCCGATTCACTTGGAATTGAAAGCCTTGGTTGATTGATATATTTCAGGATCTTGGAATTGGGAGGTAAAAATGTCCATTCCCTATTTTCTAAAATATTGAAACAGATTGTTCCTAAAAACTTAAGATTGACCAAGGCTTCATGCCTACATCGTTAGAGTACAAGAAAGAGGTGCCAGATGCCTCTTTTCAAGACCAGCCTGATCCTGAAGAGTTGAAAGGTTCTGAGACAAACACCTCCTTCATTCTTAGTGCAAAACTACAATTCTGTACGGTGGAAAATGGCAGAATTAAAATAGGTATGTCTGGGAGAAATGCTTTCAGGATAACTGTGAATTAATCAAGAAATATCTTCCTAAGTATCTTCTTTCATAGTTAAATCAACCTGGGAAATCCATGTAACTGTGGAACTATTAACAGAGCAGCTCTCTAAACTCACTATAGAATTTTAGAGAAGACTGTCACTGTTTGAAACTAAAGCCATGTTAAACTTTGACATCCCTTCAGAATAATAGAATTAATGGACTCATTTCCCGCTTGTGAAAATAGAAAGACAATGAATAATGACCAAACTTAGGAGGAATCCTTTTACTTTGCCCTCCATCAACTACCTTGCCATGCACACTCCATCTTGCCATATGTTGCGGTCCTTACCTGGTGAGTTTGTAAAAATGGCACATGGCTGTTCATGGCACGAGGCCAGGGACACAGAGACAATATAGGCTTATGGGCCAGGCAAAATGTTGTCAGATCTGAGGTCAGATCTTTATCTTTGTTGGCTCTTTCTTCAGAATTTCTGCTTCTAAACTTACCTTACAGAGAGCTAAATGATTCTCATTTTGAAATCCCAGCCATCCATCTAGAATAACATCTATGACGTTTCACACATTGCATGCCACACGATCATGCCAATACAAATCTCTTAATTCCCCAGAATATGCTGGTAGCTTCATTATTGTTAATTTTTGTTGTAAGGCTAATGAAGATTATTGCATATATTTCTTATCTTGAAGAATGCTTATACCAATATGAATGTAGTATGTCCATTAATTTTATAGCAAGGGGAAAAGCTCTTCAGAATAGAATGAAAAAAAATTTGTAGAATTTATAAACTCTGCCAAGGAACACATCTTGTTTTGTGTTTCTTGTGGGAGAACTTTTAAAGGGGAAAAAACTAAAATACACTGGTTTGTGCCCAAAGGTAATACTACCCTAGCTCTTGTTGTCTGGTGGCTTTGTCTATTTTGCCCCTGGATATCCTAGAGTTTTGCCTCCTGTTATCAATGTTTTTTCTTGCTTTCTTTCTCCATCTGTTTTCAAGATTTCCTATCTTTCTAGTTTTTCTTTTTCTTTCTTTCTTTTTCTTTCTTTCTTTCTTTCTTTCTTTCTTTCTTTCTTTCTTTCTTTCTTTCTTTCTTTCTTTCTTTCTTTTTTTAATAGCTTGGCAGATTACTCTTTTTGCTGTTTATCTTTCTGCCTTGGAATCCAGTCATAGAAACTGAGCTATTAATAATACCCATTCTAGTCAGAAACAAGGTTAGCAGATTCAACTCTGCTTTCTTCCTCAGAAAATTGTACACACACACACACACACACACACACACACACACACACACACACGTTCATTCTCTTAGCCTCTTTCAGACAATACTGGGCATTTGTAGTCAAATGGCCAATAGATTTTTTTGGAGAAGGAAGAACAGGTTTGGTCAGGAGACCTGGATGTCATATAATGGAAATCTGGTCCTCGGGAGTTGACAGAGCCAGAGTCTGTGAAGTAGAGTCAGAGAATGGGAAAACGTAAAATAAAGAAATAAAGAAAAACCACATATTATTCTAATTGATATATATTTATGTGAATATTTGTCATTTTATGTTCTTCCAGTAGTTGGGTTAAACTCAGAGTTTCAGGGAGTTTTAGTAGATCAGGAAATAACACTCTTCGTCTGTTCTGAAAGTGGCATTGTCAGGCACAAGGCCATGGAGAGATTTGGCCATGGCCTCGGGGAGCCCAGGACAGTGTGAGCCCATTGTGCATTGAGCAGGAGTTCATGATGTGCCATGACCTGATTTCAGTCACATGTCCATCCATTCACCAAGTAAGATTACTCAACAGCATGTCTTGATAGACAGCTTGGAAAAGATGAAAGATTTTGGCCATTTAAAAAACAAGCCAAGAGAGTGCTTGATAATTTATTGGAAACAGAAATGGGTGAGGAGGAGGGCTTGAGGGTGGCTCTCTGGTCATCACTTAGAGAAATGGGTGGATGATGATCCTACATATCAAAAAGATGATGGCAGAGCAGAGAAGAGAAGGAGTTTCATTTTGAGCTGGCCAAGTGTGAGATGCTGGTGAGAATTTTAGCGGAAAAATCTGGAAGGGGTTTAGATTATACAAAGCTGAAACTCTACACTAAAAAACAGCAATTGTGAACAAAGAAACACTGGTTAATCCAAAAGAATGCATACATTTCCAAAAGTGAGAAAAGAAAAGGCTCAAATGGAACTCTGCCTCCCTCTCCCCAGAACACTGTAATAAATGGATGATGGAAAAAAACCTTGTGGATAAGGGTGTGACCAGAAAACTAGAGGAAAACCAGGAGAGTGGGGTGTTTAGGAAGGCCAGGGAAGAAAAGTATTCGAAGAATACAGGAATGTTCAACAGCACAAAGTGTTTCAGAGGGGCCAAGGCCTTGAGGCCTAGACGTGGTCCATTTAAGAACTCGAGAGTCACTGGTGATCTTGTCATGGGGCTCCTTTGGGGGGCAGAAATCTGAGGGTCTGGGTTCAGGGAGGCTAGAAGTTGATATACTGTAGTATCTCTGACTTGGCCCTCACTGGCCAATATTGAAACATCCAAGTGTGTTCCGGACAAGGGAGCCCTGCAGCGTACTCTTCAATCTCCTACTCATTTTCCAGAAATTCACCAGGCTGCTCTGCAGATAAGGTCTTCATTCATGCACCAAACAAATTTCCTGCAAGTTGGATTTTAACTTCTTTTGCAGATCTTCCATGTCCTGTATAAACATTCCATTTCCACTTTATTTTCTATATCATTCTGCTCCACCTTGCTTTCTTTTTCTGGCCAGAATTAGCTTCACTAACCCAAACTACTACCATCTGGTCCCTTGGAGTCAATGACTTCATTAAAAAGGGGGAAAAAAAAAAAAACCCTCTCAATGAATGCAACTCTGGAAGTCTAGGAACAATGGTGAATACCTCTGACTCATTCTTGACCCTTTTCCACAGCTCTGTGGATCAGCTGTGAGCTGACCTTTCGTTCACGGATGATAAGGGATGACTCTGCGGCATCGAGCAGCATGGTTTTCTCTAAAATTCAGCCATTCACATATTTGCCAAGAGTCTCTGTTGAAAGGATCATAGGAAAGGGAAACCCAAAAGTTCAGGCATCTATTTCCTACCAACTTCTAAGCTTAAGCTCTGAGCCCCGCGCTGGGCCCCATGGTTCTACCCTTTCAACTCTAGAAATCTCTTGCTGACAGGCTTCCTCCTGATACTCCGGCACTTCCTGTTTCCCTCAACAGGAAACCCTGCAAAGGAGCTGTCCTCCGCTTCTTTCAGAGCTTCCATTTCCCTCCAGAATAAGGAAATGCTATTATGCATATCAGCTGGAAATTGAACAAAAGAAAATGAGCCCACTCACATAATAATCACCTGGTGCGCACGCACACACACACATACACAGGGGACTTTGGGAAGCTAAACACACGCAGCTTTCATGACAAACACATAAAACCGGGACTACTTGGACTAAAGTGGGTCTAATTTTCCAGAAGACAATAGAATAGTACAGTAAGATAGTGTGATGTACGGATATAGACTGTGGGTGACTCAGGCTTCCCTAACATGCTGAGAGGCTATGGGCAACTCGTTTAAACTTTCTGAATCTCAGATGCCTCCAATATTAAATGGGGATAATATCTTAATGGTTGTTGAGGGGATTAAGTGAGATAATTCACACTGACAGTTTAGACAGTGGCTGACACACAGAAAAATGCAAAATACTGATTATTAATTACCCTACTTTTCCTGTAGGAAATTATGATGCTTTAGGACTATGAGATGTTCATCCTGAGTATATAAAAGGTCATGTTATTTGAGGCAATGCTATAGAGAAAGCCATAGGGAACAGAGTCCGTGTTGAACTATTGATCCACACGGTGCCCAGGACACTGGGGAGTGCAATGGATCTTATCAATAAACAGTTTGATTTAACCGAGTGTATTTTTAGCACCTTCCATGTAGAACAAGATGCCACTGATCGAGTTGAGCTAAAGGTTTTCCCCTCTTTCCATTTATCCGAATATATCCAAATATAAGAAACATTGGACGGTTTCTTTACAACAGAAACCTCGGGATTTTGAATTGCATTCCCCCTTGGGAAGTGTTCGGCATGGTGTAGACAGAGTCTCCAAGCTCCTCATAGGAGGGAAATCCAGGCAAATAGCTCAGGACAGGGAATGGTATGTGGTCGTCTAGCATCTGTGACCACAACGCTGATCTTAGGGTCAACCCGGGGGGACGCGCATCGAGTCAGCCCCGAGACGCAGCTGTGAGCTTCCCCGTCTGCACGAAGCCGCAGCGGCCAGAGGACAGCCCCCCAAGGGGCTCCCATCAGTCACATAAGTTTATCTTCAGCCGCCTTCACACCCTCGGAAACACCAGAAGCAAGGACAGCTGATGTGAAACAAGAACTCTGATGTCACCGAGGAGGGTGAAGAACAACACGTTACCTAAAGCATATAAATAACCAAGTGCTGGCCTCTGTGTTCATGCTCCTGTAAGCCCTTCGGAGCTGGTTGACCCTTAATGCTAAATACTAACAGTAATCAAATGGAAACTGTGACAATTCCCTGTCCTTTTGGTTTTGCTTTCCCTCTCCGCCTCTCATTTTCCCCTCCCTGTTGTCAAAACTTTAAGTGATAGACACGACATGCAGGCTTGGGGTTCACTGGGGTGATCTGCTTGAGTCATAACCCGAGGGGTGTTAGAAGTGGAGCTCCCAGATGCTGCAAAGTACTCCATTCAAATGGACCCTGAATACAAAAAGAAAGCAACCCGTGGGTAAAAGAACAGAATGAGAGAGTATTATTTCTCAGCACCACACTGAGACTCTACAAGAAGGCTAGGATCCATCATGCACACGAAAGGAAAGCAGGAAAAAGATTTTGGCCAGAGCAGGTGCAAAACAATTGAGCGAGGGGGCCAAGAACGGGCCACCCTTGAGCAGCTGGGGCCATGGGCGGTACAGGCAGCACCTGTTGGAAGTGCTGGTCCACCTGCACCAGGTGCAGGGCACCCCTGCTCCAGAGGATGCACGCTGGGGAATGGGGGAGCAGGGCGGGGGGCGGTGCTCTTAGGGTCTTTCATTTATTCCCAGCCGATCAGTTCTGTCTTTTTGCTCCACAGAACTCTATTTTCAACCCGTGTGTTTTATTATTATTTTGGGAAAGCTATTGCATTTCTACTAGGTTGCACTGTTCCTTTAAAATAATTTGTGAGAATTTCAAGTGAAGTCATCAACTTAGAAATAAAAATGGGGCAATCTGATTAACCTTCTTTGAAGGAGTGTGGGGGGCAATATGAACAGAAGGCATTATTTTTTGTGAACTGGAGACGCCTCTCCTTCTATTCCTCTATCAGCTGTGCAGAATGCTGCACGCATCTGTATGTTTCTAACACACAAACGTTTCCATGTGTGCACTAATTGTATAGGTTGGTTCATATGTGTATATCATTTATGAATGTGGATATACGTAATCTGCAAATTTGTTTGGCTATATCTAAAAAGGAAGTCTGGTAAGCTCTAGCAAGAAGATGAGATAGTAAATAAATAAATCCCATATTCGCCCAAATTCCTTCCCTCTCACTGATACCACCGTCCCGCAGACCACCCTCCTCTCCCACTGGCCCGTTGGGGTCGTCTCCCGCTGCCTCACCCTCCTGCTAGCTGGTCTCCACAAGGAGCTACAGTGGTCTTCCAAAAACTGACAAATCGTGACACTCCCTTGCTGGAAAGCCTCCCATGAGAAGAAACCCAAGCGTTAAAAGAGATTTAAGTGAAACATTAACCAGTTGCAATATATGAACTCTGTTTGGATCCTGATTCAAACACGCTAACAAAAATTATGCACACATACAATTCTAAAACACTGACACAGTATTTCATAGTATTTATCTGATGCTCTTCAACGTACAGGTGTGATACTTGCTGAATTGTTTATGGGAGAAACGCCACGCCATGACGTCTGGAATTTGTGTTAATATCTGGTCAGGATGGGGGGCCTGAGGGAGCCCTGGATAGAATAAGGGTGGCACGACTTGTTCATTGCTGAAGCATGCTGATTCGTGGTGCCCCTCTCTATACTTGGAGTACATCTAAAATCATCTATATCCTTTTCTTTCTTTCTTTTCTTTTCTTTTTTGGTGGGGGGAAGAGGGGCAGAGGGAGAAGGAGAGAGAGAATCTTAAGCAGGCTCCACGCCCAGCGCAGAACCCAACACGGAGCTCGACCGGACGACGCTGAGATCATGACCTGAGCTGAAAGCACCAGTCAGATGCTTAACCGACTAAACCACCCAGGTGCCCCTAAAATCATCTATATTCTTAAAACAAAAAATAGACAAATAAAGTCCTCCATGACTTACCATGCACTTGGAATAAAATCCAAGGCCCCACAATGCTTGACCTGACCTGAACTGACTTGCCAACATCCTCACCTCCAGGCTCTCCCTGGGCCCCAGGGCCCACCAGACTGGCTTCCCGGGGTTCCTCCAACACGTACCGATCTTTCTTGGCCCAGGGCCTTTGCACTTGTTCTTCCATCAGCCTGGGACATGAACGCTCCAGCACTGGTCCTTCACACCTCTCAGGACTCCAGTTAAATGTCACTTTGATGTCCCTGGCCAGCCTCACGGACATGACCGTACAATTCGTCCCGCTTTGCCCTGTTTCACCTCCTTTCCATATGTTACTCTCACTTGTTTTCTTGGTCATTAAGGTCTTCCCTCAATTCTTCTCTGACCGGTTCACTCATCTGCCGCAGGCTTAGAATAGAGACTGGTGCATGGCAGGCATTCGACAAATATTTGTTGAATGAATCAATTTAATGTTATAATCCCCAGTACACAGCAAAATTTGTTCCTTTGTGTGGTAGGCTTTTCCTTTTTCTCTCTTTTCAAAACTAGATTGAGAGGGACAGAAAAAAGAAAATTCTTTTCTTATTCTCACTCTCTTTCACTGGAAATTATAACAGAGGAATAGACAAGAGAAGACAAAATGTTCACATTCTCCCTGTAAGGACAGACTCCTGTTAGTGGCAATACTATTGAAAGGAGCGAAGTAGAAAATAATTCTTAGGAAAAAAAGAAAGAAAAGTGCTTTCACTTCTGTAGCCTCTGTGGGTTCTGGTTGGGTGCTAAGAAGAGATTCTCCCATCCCGCTCATTCTGCAAAAGCCTTCCTTACCCAACCCGCTCCAGCTTCCATCCCCACTTTTCTCCCTTCCCGAGTCTCCAAGGAGCCGGCATAACCAATATTCAAAAACTCTAACCCAGTTACCAAGAAAATAACAACTTGTCAGGGACTGTACCTTGAATAATGAAAATAGATCTTTTCCTTCCAGAATCCAAGTCTTTCACTGTTTTTCCCTTGTTCTCTAGACTCCATAAGCCTCCACTCTAGTCTCTGCCTCTGTGTCCCCTCTTGGTATAAATACAAGGTCAAAAAAGTTTTTTTGATGTTCTACCAAATACCATTACAAAATAAAACCTATATGCAACCACAATGTAATACCTTGTCAGTCAAAAGCATAGGGCGCATTTTGCCTAAGGGGACACTGTCATGGAAGCCAGGGGGTTAAATTCATTTTTAATTTGCCCACAGATGGATGCACCCAGTTTTTCCTTTATCAGAGAAGCGTACATCCATAGCACTGCAATAACAAATATTCAGGAAGCAGCATTCACTGTGAAATGTAACAAAGGGAATTAGCCACAGTATGTGAACAGTAACTTTAAATAGCAGGAGCAACAAAGAGAGCTGCGCCTGATAAAGGAAAACTGGTAATTACAATATTAGTCCCCTTTCCACATTAAGTCTCTAAACTATATTCAAAGGTTACTTACGATTCCGTCCTTTCTCCCATCAAAATAGAGCAAAATAAAATATAATAGAGACAAACTGCTTTTCTCGATTCTTTTTACAAAATGGCGAGTCACTGTAAAATATTCTTTCACAGAATACAAGTTCTAATTGTAAAAATTAATTTTAAAAATTTTTTTAAAAATTTAAACTATTTTCATCGAAACTATTTTCCCATGCCAGCCTCGAGGGAAGAAGAGTAACAAACCTCATCTTTCTCAGGCTTCATCCAGGAGTAATGGACTGCAGCTTTCCTCGTTAATATTTAATCTAAACTTTATTAATTTTTTTTTAAAAATAAAAGATTCTTTGTCTAATTTATGCTCACCTCCAGGATTGCTCTAAAGCATGGCTTATGTGATATAAGGCCCCCATAAAAGACTGTATTATCTTGAGCTCTCTTTATTATCATTTTAGTTCAGCCATATTTTTCTTTTTAAGCTTTAAAAAGCATTGATCTGAGACAAGCCCTCACAGTGAAACTGTCTCCCTGCAAGAACACTGCATCAGGGAATGCTCCCCAGCAGCAGAGCTTCTGTTCTCCTGGGAACCATAACCAGGAGTCTGAAGCCACCAGCCAGCTGACAAGAAGTCAGGAGAGTACCTCAAGAATGTCTTTCCGTAGGAACGGCTTTCAGAAGAAGATGCACAGAGTCTTTCTCCTATCATTCCATTATACTCCCTTCTGCTTACCTGATGAAAGGTTTTCATTTCTGAGCTAACCATTTTAAGAAGGCCAGGAGTAGTCACGTGAATATCCCAAGAAAGACGACCAGTATAATAAGCGAAATGAAAATCAATGAACAGGGGATGCTTAGAAAATTAATCACTTACAGGAAACACGGTAGACCTTCAATCTTTAGATGGTCTGTCAAGTGGAAGATGAAGTAGACTTATTCTGTATGACTCTAGGAGGGTAGGATGAAGATCAACAGATGGAAATTGTGTGACAAAATACCGTAACTCGATATAAGGACTTCCTTACAATTAGTCCTTTCCCCAAAATTACATAGACTGTCCTGCAAGGTAGAGAGCTCTTGGTCTCTGGAAGGGCTCCAAAGACGTTGATTGATAGCATTGTCAGGTCTGCTATTGAAAGGTCGCTGCCTGGGGCACCCCAAGGTAACATGGCTGTGTGGCAGAGCCCGAGACCCATCCACAGCCAAGTCGAGGTAAAGACTTATCTCGGAGAAATGCAGCCAAGCTAGGGACTACGTTACATTTCTCAGCCTCTTTTGCATGTAGTTGGGGTCTTGTGACAAGTTCTGACCACTGGAGCGTAAGCAGAGTGATGGCTGCCATTTCCACACCATCGCAGTTCAGTTCGGAAGCCAGTAGCTCCTCTTGGCCCTTCCCCCGCCCCCCAATCTGGGTGCTGAAGACTCTGAGATCCTGCTGTGGAAGGCACAGCCGTGGTGGGGAAGGAGCCCGAGACCATGAAGGCTGCCCACGGACCAAGATCACACGCGCTGGACCAATACATAGGCCAGTATGGAGCCAGCGTAATGCGGGGACGAATTTTTTTTTTACAGCACCTGGCAGGACTATAGCATATCCACGAAGTTTTCTCCCAAATGTAAAGTGTATGGATTCTGAGTAAATCTGGATTATTTCTGGAATTTATGCATTACTTAGGAAATCTGGAAACTTCTTTTTTCAGGCAATGATTTCCCTTAGAATGGGTGGTTATGAATCAGTTCTGTTTCAAGCCTAGTTAAGAGCCCCTGTCCTGACCTGTTTTAGCCAAACCTTCTCAGTTAAGCAGAAAGTATAATTCAGCAGGCGAATAGATCCATTTTCGCTTGCGTTCCGCACTGTCATTTTCAGGGGGGCATAGAATTCTTGAGCAGTGCTGGGGATATTCAATCCTACATTATTTCTACTGGTGAGAGTTTGAGGCCAAAGGCAATAAAAGTAACCCTGGGTGGTGCTAAGATGGGCATTGCGTTATTGCACCAGAGCGAGGTACATTAACCAGGAGCCAGAGACCAGGACTTTTCTCGAACAAAGACTCAGAATATTTGCCGCCTTAGTCTTGGCAAGGCCCTCAAAGGCACGGTCTGTGAAACTGGATTTCTTCTGTGCACACATCATTCTTTTCCTTCCCCTTTAAAGGGTATTTAATTTCCATATAACTGTGAAGGCTGGAAGCATGCTTAGGACCAAAATAGCACCGATTGTGAAAAAGCGTAACCTTGGTTAAACATTCACATCGTTATGCTGTGCTCTGTGGCCATTAACTATTAATGTACTGAAGTTGTTTGGGATGGAAATATGGGTCATCTTTTGGAGAGGAGAGCCCTGAGGCAACAAGAGGTTAATCCTTTGTCAGCGGCCATGTCAATCTACGGCAAAACCAGGTTCAGAAGCCGACGTGTTTATTTCCCTTGGCTGCACTCAGTTGGACACTGAGAATGTTATTACTAAAAGATCAAACCTTCATCTCAAGCCAAATTCCTGCAGAGGGAGGGGAAAGGGACAGCCAGCCAGCCTGTTTTTCTGTTGTGAGCTTGGGCTAATCTATACGTACACACAGACCCATATTTAGAACATGTTTGTGAGATTGACCCTTTCAGAGCAGCCTATGCACCCATATATTGCCATGAAAACACTCCCAAGTACAGGGGTCCCCCCGGCCCCCCACCCCCCACCCCCGACCCCACGTATTAGCAGGGACTGTAACTCTCTTTGGTCTCCTAAATCTGCTAGGGAAGAATTTGCCTGCTCCGGAAATTGATGCTGTCTGTCAAGGACACAAAGAATTGGTGTCTTTCTCTTGGGAGGGGGGGGTGCTTCCGTCACTTTGGCAGGCAGAAGTATAACTCATTTGGGGCCATAATGGGTCAATACTGTCAATATGGCTTGGAGTTTACATTCAGCTTTTCTTTGACTAAAGAGATGAGTGTGATGTATAATTAGAGCTTAGGAAATGGTGTCAGCATTTTTCCCTCAGAGAACGTGAGTGGAGACAAGTGGCCGGAGGGGCGGAACCATGTGACCTGTGAGCCCTTTCTGTGAAGCTTTCTGTGATGTTAGTGCCGGCACACTGGCCTCTGCTCTGACCAGAGGGACTGCTGATTTGGAGTGCGCTCAGCTCCCTAAGCTTGCTGTTCCCTGCGTCTAGGACGGGCCCAGAGGTTCAGAGTTCCCAGGCCCGAGGGACCCCATTGTGGCTAAATTATTGCGCCCAAAGTCACTCACTGCTCTGTGGGCACCACGTTGGTCTGTCACTCAGAAACGTACCTCCACGGTCTTTGAGAGGGGGCCCTCGAGGGCCTGGCAGCCAGGCCCCTCCGGGGCGCTCAGCTGGCCTCCGTGGCCCTGTGCTGGGGGCCCCGTGCGAGGCTGCCAGGGCAAGTAGGAGCCCGGATCCCCTCACCCCCTCACTCCACGGGAAGATGACACAGAGTTGGCTTTGCTGTATGTGGACGTGTGAACGTGTGACTAGAGCTGCAAGGCAGTTAAGAATTCCTTCTCCCAGGTCTGGTGACCCTAAGAACGCAGGGACACACATGGCCACGGCTCCCCCTAGTGGCCGGTGGGATCCCGTCCAGAGCTGTACTCCTACCTCAGCAAAGAGTGTGCAGGAGATCCCTGATCCCTCTCTCCCTGCTTCTCTTGACATTCCCAGGGCCCGGGAGGGAGTCTTCTATGCCCTGGTGTCCTCCATCCCAACAGCACGGGCACCGGGGGGTTCCCGGGAGCCCAGGTGCTTTGGACAAAGTGCCTTCTACTCCTACCTGCAAACCTACCCTGGTGTCTCACTTTCCAGACTGTAGCTGGGGTGCCTTGGCTGCACGAGATGCTGGGAAGCAGACCCCTCATGCAACCGGATAGTACCTGTGCCCTCCCCAGACATCCTTGACGTCTTGGTTTGATTCTTACATGGATGTTGTGAAAATTTTTTCAACAAACGTTAATTTGCATAGTTCTCCCACAACCATAAGAAAAGCTGCCAACATCGATGAAACTGACACAAACCACCACTGAACAAGGAATATCTGGGCTCCCAAGCTACCTTGCTTCTGCTGAGAATGAAGAATGACTTCATTTTCACTTTTTCTCTTGAATTCTACTTCTCTTATCAAGGAAATTGCACTCCCCAGACACGAGCCGTGGGACCTGCGCTGGGGCTGCGGACCCGGCTCGGGGAGGCACGCATGTCCGAGTGTGAGTGCTGGGTGGTCCGTCCACGCTCGCATCTGGCCCCACTGCATACGGGCCTCTCGGTGTGCAGCAAGTTCCTGGACCGTCCTTCCGTGTCTCCACCTGAGCAGTGAACCTCCCTGAGAGCCTCGATGAGGATCAACTGAGATGATCCTCGGAGACCAGTTAGGACTGTGCCCACCGCTCAGTAAATCTCAGCGGTTGTCATTGGAACCAGGAGATCACCCCAACCGTACACTTCCGTGGGCTTCTGTTCTGGCATGTTTATGCTTCAGGATTTTGCCAAAGTCAAAGTAATTTTGTTTTAGAAATTTAAGAAAAAAGGCAGTGCTCTCTAAGGAGACCCTCCTCGACCAGCGCCAGCTTGCAGTATATGTTTACAGCTGATGCAACGGGTGGAAATAAGAGGCTTTGGGGTATTGGATGCCTTCAGAGTAGAGTCATGGGATATTCTTTATTTGTAGGCAGCTGGTTAAATTCCGACCTGAGTTATCTTGGGATGGCTTTTAAGTGGCCTGCGTGAGATGCATTTCGGGCTCAAGCCCAGTTCCTACGGGACAGGTGTCCACCCGAGAATGTTGGCACCGGTCTTGGAAACTTTGGTGGGGAGACCAGGGCTCAGATCAATCAGTTCAAGGGCCCCAAAGATATCCCAGCCCCAGAAGGGCCACTGGCAGTGGTCTCAGGCATAAAAGCAAGGAAATCAACTATGAGTTGTGAAGCCAACAAAACCGACATTGATGGTTCTAAAGCGATCCCATCCCCACCATGTCATAGAAGTAAATACATTAGCAGGGTTGGGGGGACAGTTTATGCTTTCAGTAGAAACTGCGACCCTGAATTCAGTGCTGCGAGGACATACCGAATCCATCTAAACAAACCTCCTAAATCACAGGTCTTGCTGTGACAAGGAGGTGACATTTCAGCCTCCCCGAGTCCCCAGCTCAGGCCAGCCAATGCCCGTGTTTTCCCTTTGCCCATCCTGCCCTCTTGTTTGCTCCCACCTGCTTTATCTCTGCAAGCTGAGATTCCATATTTTTCCCATGGCATAAATAAACTCAACTTGTCTCTTTCAAGGTGACTAATTGTAAAGAGTAGCCAGACTTGGGGGAAATGGTTACTAAACTTATGTGTGGGGGAAATACGTCTTGTCTCTTTGGTATGAGATGGAATGGCCCTGTTTCCTGAAGTCACCTTCATTATCATCCCTCACCTTTTTTTTTTTTAAACGAGAAATTCCCCAGAAGGAATGAGCAAATTTCTGGCGACGTCTTACTTTTCCTCACATCTGTCTCTGGCGTGCCTATGGACTCAAGTGTGCGGGGAACTTGAGGAACTTGAGGAGGCCCGAGGAACCCCAGAGTTTAGTGAATGAGGTCTTCACTGAGACTGAGTTTTGGGACGCAATGAAAGAAGAACCTCAACAAAGGCTTCAGCATCCCCGATACATAACTGACCAAGATGAACGTGGCCTTGCCCCCGCTCCCCTCGCCCCTGCGTCTCCTTCCACCCGAGCGTCTTGGCCCAGGCCGCGTGGAGGGGGCCTTAGGAACATGTCCTCTTGCGCTTTCCCTTTGGGGAGGTGGCTGTTGCTGGGGTTGACACTGGGTTTGCGCACAGTCGGGAGTGGGTGCCCGATAATTGTCGTACTCCTCAGGCACTTTTGTCTCCCAGATACGGGACCGTGGCAGCTGAAACACTTTATGAAAATAGCATTAAAATGTGTAATGTACCATAAATAAGCAGAAAGACACAGCCAGGAAGCTGTGCTAATCACTGCTTTGATGTAGTATGAATTACTGTATTTTTTAAGGGCCTCATGTTTCTGACTGCTTGTTTTGACTCAGCTGCCACTGCTTTTGTGAAGCCTTGGTCCCAGTCCTCCACCTCTCCTCCCCTCCGCGGTGACAGCTGTCGCCCCTTGACTCACAGGAAAACGATTTCCCCACCCTTCCCCTCCCTCTCAGCTCTTTCCTGGCAGGACTCCCTGCAAATCTGCACCTCTCCTCCCCTTCCCGGGGGTGCAGAGGGCACGGACGGCCGCCTGGCTCCTGTCCAGGCTCCCAGGGCTCCTGTGTCATCGGCCAGACGGCCCCAGCCCTGGGCAGCGGCATCCTATTTTTACTCGGGTAACCGGGCCCTCTCTTATTTCGTTGGCCGTGTCAGGAAATGGGGTTTCGGTTTGACAGTGTACCAGGGAGCTGGTGAGAGTAATTCCCTCGCTGAGAGGAGCTTGCAGGAGGGAAGCAGGCTGGGCTCCAGGGTGGAGTCAGGGCATCCCTGTTGTCCGTGCATGCTGACGGCCCACTTCAAAAAGGGGCCAGATCCCGAATTGCTACTAAGGAGTCTAGGAGTCCTTAGGCTTGATAAGAGCTCAGTGCCTTCCTTGATCTTAGGATCATATGGATGACGCAGGGCACAGGTAAGTGCCGGAGGCTGTCTCCGCTTTGTAAGCACCCAGTAGCCCCTTTCAGACAGGACCTCTGGCAGCCCCCGAGCGCGGCCCACTGGGGATCTGGGCGCAGACCCTGCTGGGTGCCCGGCTCCAACGGCGCCCTCTTGTGGCCAGAAGGGCTGTGCACACACTTCTCTTCCTCTAAAGATTTTATTTATTTGAGAGAGAGAGAGCACAAGCAGGGCAAGAGCAGGCGGAGATACAGAACCAGGCTCCCCGCCGAGCAGGGAGCCCGACGCGGGACTCGATCCCAGGACCCTGAGACCATGACCTGAGCCCAAGGCAGATGCTTAACAGGCAGAGCCACCCAGGCGCCCCTCTCTCTTTCTTTTTTAAAGAACAATATTATTAAGTATTTTCTCAATTTTTATGTGCTCTTCTAATCCTTGGAGCAAAAAGCATTCGCTGTTGAAGATGAGTAGGAAGAGGTTCACCATCGTCCTCGTGGGTTAAAGCCATGGTCAGGCTCTGCTCATCCCCTCAAACCCGGACACTGAACACATTTCCACAAAGGTCTCCTTGCCTTATAAATAAGGATCCTTATTTATACATGTGTCTCAAAATTAAACTAAATTTCTTAAAACTGTTTTTTTTTTTTTCTCGCAGCTTTGTTCAGAGAGCAAGAGCTGTCGTCTGGATAGAGTCCAAAGGCTGAGCCCTTCCCAAACCACCACTTCCCACCCGTGTGTGGGCGCATCTGTCTCCACTTTGTTAAACCATTTGGTATGAGGACCTGGCCTCCAGGGACTGACCAGCGGGTGGGCACCCTCCTGCCTCCCCCATGCTGGCTTCTCTGGGGCGCCAGGCCCCGCTGCACGTCTATGTCCCTCTCCTGGTCCACCAGGCCTTCCCATCTTCAAGCACTGTCTGCCTTCACCTACTGTGGACACTTCCCCTTCTAAATCCCTTGGCACTCCCAATTCGTGCTATTGTGTATCTTGTATTTTCTTGTAACCACTCTGAACTCCCTCCCCAAGGAGATTATTTCTGTGGGTTGGAGCCAAGCTTTTACCTTTTTCCCCACTTTTTTTCTCCTTGGTTGAAGTGGTACCAGCAATTGTGGACTGTTTACCAATCTTGTCCTGTGCCTCAGTTTGCCTAATCTTCACTCTGACCTTGTGGAGTCTGTGTTAAACTATTCTTATTTCCACCATACAACTGCAGGAAGGCTAGAGACTCTGACCTTAGCCCTGGTTCTACATGAGGAGGGTGGGGCTGGGGCTGTGACCCTGATCACAGGTTATGTTGTCTCACTTAATCAGCCCCAGGGTCTTCAAAGAGGAGACCCTGTCATGTGAGTTCATTCTGGATGGTCATCTGAACACACATGATGATAAAGGCTTACTTAAATTCTCTGGTTTTGAATGTGAACATAGTGAAATATTTGGAAAAGCAAAGCCTATTTTATTTTATTCTTTAAGATTTTATTTATTTATTTGAGAGAGAAAGCAAGCGAAGGAGGAAGGAGAACAGACAATCGTAAGCAGACTCCTCCCTGAGCACTGAGCGCAAAACAGGGCTTGATCTCACGACCCTGAAACAATGACCTGATCCAAAACCAAGAGTCAGACACCACCCAGGTTTATTTTATTTTTAATTATTGCATATTGTTGAGTGTTGGAGAAGATATATAACAAATGCAAATTAAGATCTCTCTTTCTGATACTCTCTTGTGGTAGGTAAAGTATCATTATATAACCCGTTAGGACGCTGCTGCCTCCAAGTAACAGAGAACCAACCAAACTGGGTTAAACAGGAAATCAATTGGTCACCCCTACTTGGAGGGTTTGGACAGAGGCTTACATGATCAATGGCTCCAGCTCCAAAAGCAAGCACTTTTGGATCTGCCTTCCTTCAAATAATGGTTTTATTCTCAAGTTGGTGATTTACTCTTGAGCGAAGATTTGGTAGTTCTGAGACCCATTTGGGGCAGGCAATGTTCAGAGGAAGAGGGTAGAATAGCTTGTAGGCTTTTTCTGAAACAGCTGGAAAGAACTCTCTCTGGATTCCCTATGTGGGCTTGCCTTTGTCCCAACATTTCATCTTACGGATCCTGCAGTGGCCAGCCTGGTCCTAAGGCTGGTCCTCTACTGCAGCAGGGCTGAGCTCAGCGCCAGGTGGCGGGGGAAGGGGGGGTACATGGAGAGATCCCTGAAGACCACTGGGATTCCACAAGAAAGCAGGAGGAGACGACACCTTTCCCCAGTGAGAATCCTGGCATGGCACGTGGTAGACCTTTTGTTTTGGTTCTTCACTTGTGGGAATGACTTTACACTGGGATGACGTGTGCACATTTTATTAATCAGTATGTCACATCAGTGGGATGACCGGAGAGGGGGAAGTGAGTCTGAAGCCATGGCAGAAAGCCCAGCTTACATCAACCACCCTCTGTATTTTTCGGACTCCCGGCTGTATTTTTAGTGCTCTGCCTTCGTCATTAACTCACCATGTGCTTACTGAGCACTCAGCCTGCATCTGGCCCAGCTCCAGGGGCTGGAGACACAGTGGTGAGCCAGGCTGACGAGGTTCCTGCTCTCCTGGTGCTCATGTCTTAGAGAGGGGAGAGGTCAGTAAACAGATTAACAAAAGGGATCACTTTGACTAATGGGAAGTGCCATGTGGAAAACCAAATGGAATGATTTAAAATGGAGGAACTGAGGGGCAAAGGAAGAACTGGCTGCATCAAAAAGTATGAAAAATTTTCAGGACAGTCACTACAGAGCATTAAGCCATGCACAGAGCCCTTCTAAGTGGGATGCCCGGGCATCCTCATGGGTCCCCTGCCCGTGACACTGGCCCTGCGCAGGAGACGGCTTTGGTTACAGTGGTCAGGGACAGCTTCTCTGAGGAGAGACAACTGGACTAGATTCTGAGGAGATCTGAATTCTAGCAAAGACTCTGTTGGGATAAGCATTCCGGCTTGTCACAGATACTGCAGGAAGGGACAGCTCGGGCAAGGTGAAAGGAAGCAAGGTCAAGGGGCAGAAATATGATTATAGGTACATCACATGGTGTGGACAGCCCTCAGAGGGTCATGGCTGAAGCTGGTGTGGATTTTATTCTCTGCCAGCAGAAGGTTTTAAGAAGAGCATGTTGTGATTGGATTTGTGCTCTGAGAAATTCACTCTGGTTTCCAGGTCAGAAGACAAGAGATCAGTTAAGAGACTATTCCGATTGCCCAGGGAAAGAACGATCCAGACTAAAATGAGCATGGCCAAGAATCTTTGTGTAGACTGCCAAATAAACATTTATGTCCATGGGATCATATGTGTTCTATTTATTCAAACATAGATGATATCCACTGATGTGCACAGAGTCTGCGTACCTGCACTATTCCTCACACTAAGGTTGTGTGTTTATAGGTCTGTGGACTATGATGTTACAGAGCTATGTTTACTATTTACTAATATTTCTATATCATAAGGACTCAACTCTCTTCGAGTGTGTCCCCTCTTCTTCCCACAATCTGATGCTGAGTGGGCTTTAATGCAAGTTCACACCCTGCCCTGTCCGTCCTGATGCGCTCTGATCCAGCATGCTCCCTCCCGCACGTTCCTGACTACTCCTCCCCTCTGGGAGGTGCTTGCCAGTCCTTCTCCCCAGGAAGACCTCCCAGGACTTTCTGCCCCTCCAACCCCGAGGCTGCCTCCTTGCAATCTCTCCAGGAAGACCTCCCAGGACTTTCTGCCCCTCCATCCCTGAGGCTGCCTCCTTGCAATCTCCCCAGGAAGACCTCCCAGGACTTTCTGCCCCTCCATCCCCGAGGCTGCCTCCTTGCAATCTCTCCAGGAAGACCTCCCAGGACTTTCTGCCCCTCCATCCCCGAGGCTGCCTCCTTGCAATCTCTCCAGGAAGACCTCCCAGGACTTTCTGCACCTCCATCCCTGAGGTTGCCCCCTGAGGTCCCAACTACTGCTGTGTGTTTCTCTCTGGCCACAGTTGGAGTTTCAGGACCCCAGGGACCGGGTGTGTGTTTGGGCGTCTGCAGAGGCAGCTCGTCCCCCGGGCCCTCCACATACTTTGCTGACAAGAGGAAAGAGAGAGTAGCAGTAAGTAGCAGGGAGGGGTGGGTTCCGACCCCCTGGTCCCAGGTTCCGATCCAGCCTCTGCAGCTTACTGGCTGTTTGGTTGTGATTTCTCTCTACCTCAGGTTCTCCATTTGTCACGGGGGGATGGGGGCGGGGGGATAACGGTGCTTCCTACGCAAGGTTAGTTTGCCAGGGCTGCCATGCCCAAGTACCCCGCCTGCAGGCCTGAACAAGGGGCTTCACTTCCCACGGCTCCGGGGGCTAGTAGTTCAACATCCAGAGGTGGGCACGGGGGGTTTCCTCAGAGGCCTCTCTCCGTGGCACGTTCACCCCGTGCCTGTGTGTGTCCCGACTGCCTCTTCTTATGAGGACACCAGTCAGATTGGATTAGGACCCTCCTCCCAGATCTCATTTAACTGGAATCACTTCTTTAAAGACCCTGTCTTCACAGGGGGTGAGGCCTTCCACAGGGAGCTGAGGGGCCACCATTCAGCTCATAGCACCCCTCACAGAGTTTCTGCACACGTGACCTGTGGCTGCCCACGCCAGCCTCTCTTACGCTCTCTGTGCAAGGCAATGAACTTAAAAAAGACGCCGGAGTGTGCAAGCCGAGACTGAAGTTTCTCCCTGACATTCAAGCTACATGTCAGGCATAACGAGGCAGAATGGCAGAAGGGTCTGCACTGGCTCCTGTTGAGAATGTGGCCCATGTAGCTCCGGCAACAACCCACTGTCTACACCACTGTTTCCCGTAGACCTTAATCCCATGCTGACTTTGTGTGGTTAACCATTTCCTGTGGATATATCTTGTCCCCTCCAATGATGCTTTCTTGCTGGCAGGGGACACGTCTTTTCCTCGGATCTCTCTGGCTGGTTTTCTGTTGAGGACACTGTTCCTGGTTACCTGTTGAGTGAGATGGGATGAAATTCACGGCTGAGCGCTCATCATGTCCCTCTGCACTAGCAGCATGCAGGAGGGGAGGGAAGGGGCCAGGGGGAGAGTGTGAACACCAGATTCCGTTAGCCCCTGCCTCCCTCAGAAGACACAGAGGAGTACCTGCAGCTTCTGGAACGAGATGGAGCTGAAGCACTCAAACCCTGTTTGCCCAGAGTAACCAGGGCTCCGGCCAAGTGACACCACTTCTCTGAAGCTCCATGTTCTCTTTCAACCCGAAATCCCCCTACCTCTTCTGCAGTGTTTATTGGTAGTTTTGGACACCACTACACAGATTGCCTGTGACCACAAATGGCAGTTGGGGGTGCAGGCGATCAGTAGGGGTGTTTTCCCCTCACACCTTTCCCGCCCACATTACCGACCTCTCATGAGCTACCACTTCACGCTTCGTCCTGTGTTTGGCATCCACCACCATGTAATACTTTTATGTGCATTAAATACATCACGTAATTCGTGTCCACTATTATTCCGTCTTTAGATTCAAATTTACCCTTTATGAAGAGAATTTGAAGTTGGCGGCCTTTCTTAGAAATGGGAAGATTCTTTAGGCAGCGAAGGCTACTGAGCCCCAGTGTGCCAGGCAACGGAGAACCCCCAAAACAAAACAAAACAAAGCAATCATCGGTTTCATTGGAGCTTAGACTGGGGGAGAGAGGCAGTCAACAAACAGAAAACCAAATGGTGTTCAGCGCTGGGCAGGGGGAAGAGGTGGCGGGATGGGGAGGGGACAGGTCCCTGGGGCAGACAGAAGGCAGTGGAGGGAGGGGGCTTCCGGGGTATTTCAGGGCCGTGCCTCCCAGCAGCCGGAACCGGAGCCAGGAGGCCAGAGGTGGGCACAAGCACAAGGTGCCTCAGATGTGCCGGAGACCACTGTAGCTGCAGCTCAGGGGAGGGCCCCGGAGGCAGACTGGAGGGGACGCGGCCCGGAGAGCTGGCCACCCCGAATAAGCACAGAAGGAACTGGAATGACCAGAGCCTGCAGTGAGCCGCTGGCTTCTCCCTGGGAGGACAGGCTGCGGCAGGCAGGTCGGGGAGAAGAGCGCTCAGGGAGAGCTGTGGACGTGGTCCCGGCCTGGCGGGAGGCAGAGGGAGAGGGGAAGGAGCTGTCCAGTCTGCCCAGCTGCAGGCCGTCCCCATGGGAGAGAAAGCCTGCTGGAACCCACTTCGCTTCAGCTTGGAGAGCTGAATTTCGTGTCACAGACCCGGTCACCGCAAAGCCCTCTCCCCCAGGGTGACCCGGTACAGCTGTTCCTGCAGGTAAGCAAGGACACCCGTGTCTCTTCTTGAAGAGCATCTCATTTTGGGAAAAAACATGAAATCTACAGCAGCCTGCATGGGTGCGTTTACCATAGCGGTTTTCACACCAAAACACGCTGGGATATCACAATTACGTGTGCCAAATCCGTGCGTCCCGATCTGACGTACACATGGGAATCACTTCAGCTTCTGGATTAGACCACCCTTGTTTGTCTACATCTGGAGACAATCACGATAAAATTTATTTCTTTTATTTTCAGGTCAACAAGTTTGCAGGCCGCAGGACAAATTATTTTCTGAGCCTTTTCGGTCTAAGCTTTTAGCTTGAAAATGTCATTTTTATTTATCAGTATTGTGCCTGACCAGGAAAGCTTCTGTCTTCTAGGATTTTTTCTTCTCCCTTTTTTCAAACTGTCTGTTATTAGGTATTAAATATCGCCTTGGAATGAGAAATGTTTAATTCAGAATGTGTTACTAGGGCAATGTGTAAGAGAAGTATGAAATACTCAGTGGGTGTTTGTGAATTGTATTTGAACCTACCCTCTAAATCCAGGTACCAGAAATTAGTGCTCATTCCCCACGAGGGGGGAAATCTTCCCTCCCCAGTGCCTACCACATGCCTTGCATGTGGCGGGTAATCTTTTAATAAAATCTGTGTCATTGTAATCGTCTCAGCTCAAAGTTCTACCTCTGCTTAAGATGTTTGAAGACTACTTGAGGGTCTGTAATTACCTGAAAGTGCTAACACAGCCAAGAGCTCAATTTTCTTTTTAACCTTCATTTTTAAATTTTGAGAGCCTTTTGAGCCTTGGTATTTTGTAAGTTCTCACTTAGGGGATAACATGATGCGGTGTCCTACGGCTGATCTAGATAACATGATGGAGTGTCCTCTGGCTGATCCAGTTGCAACATTTTCTTAACTACTGATTAAAATCCTTCATTATTGATGAATTTAAAGTTATAATGGTTTGTGTGTCAGCAAAGGATGAATTGTTGAGTGGAATTTGTGGAAAGCATCAAATTGTAGGGATGGGTACAATTTAGGAAAAGGAGAGTCAGCGACAAGGGATTTTGTGTTTGGCTGGAAGTTGAAAGGAGGATTTAAAATCATGTGAAGTCCCCAAGGCACCCATTAATAGCCTATTTCGTATCTTCGATTCTTGCAAAGTAAAGATATTATGCTACAGAGTCTCCTAAAATTAAGGAGACATGGGTGAAACATATCGCATTTGATTTATACATACTTCAGTTTTTCCATGAAGTCTGGTGAAGCTAGGAGCCTTTCTGCTATCTTACTGTTTGCATTGGTGTCTGGAGAGATATTTGCTTACATTTTAACTTGTGAGAATGTTACTTTTTTCCTTAGGCCAGAAAACAAACCAAATGGTCAAATATTCTTGCTTTTCTACCTCAAAAATTCTTGGTTAAGTTCTCTGGCTGTCCTAATGCACAAATTACTGTGTCAAAGAAAGATAAACGTGAGGGAGATGCTCCCCAGGGGTCTCTCCTCTCCACACCTGCTCCGGCAGCCGGGCTCAGACCTGCAGCGCGGGGCCCTGTGGTGCTCTTTCCTTTCCACTCCATCTCCTTTCACTTTATTAATTTTTTTAAGATTTTATTTATTTATTTATTTGAGAGACAGAGTGCACACTTGGTAGGGAGGAGCAGAGGAAGAGGGGCAAGCAGACTCTGCACTAAGCGGGGAGCCGGACGTGGGGCTCGATCCCAGGACCCCAAGATCATGACCTGAGCTGAAATCAAGAGTCAGACGCTTAACCGACTGAGCCACCCGGGCTCCCATCTCCTGTCCTTTAAATATGCTCTTTTCCTCTTGGTTTCCAAATTCTCCACTGAGAATTAGCTCTCTTCCCCAGTTCTTTCTCATCCCAGCCAACTCTGTCTTTCTCCCATCGTAAGAAAATCTCAAATGTATAAAAATCTGAAGTCCATTTGCCGACATCATTTTTTCATCTCTCCCTGAAGAAAAACTTTTCTCGGAAATTCCACTTCTTGTCCACCCTGGAAACTACAAGTTGTTCACGATCATGTATATGTTCATGTTATTGGAGTATAGGGAATCATAATCCTCAAAGCCCTCATCCAAGTTGGGATCATGCATTTTTTATTGATTCCCTACATTTTTTATCAAGTTTGCCTTCTCTGTTCAGAACTACCCTCTTTCTGTGACTAATTCAAAAGGTCAGAATAGGTTATAACAGGTTAACATAGTTAATATAACATGGTTAAGATAAGCTAAAGCACTCAGACAAAATAATGGGGCAAACACACCTTTAAAAAAAATCTTAAATTATAACGTGAACAAACTTAAGTACTGACTATGCTATTTTTAAAAATCTTTTTGGTGTCAAAAGGTTCTTAATCTGTATGGGTTACTGTAACAAAGTACAATAGACTGGGTGACTTATAAACAATTGCAATTTATTCTCATGTTTCTGGAACCTGGGAGTCCAGTGTGGCCAGATTCTGGTTGTACCTTTACATGGTGCAAAGAGAGCAAGAGAACTCTCTCCCTGAGGTCCCTCTCATGAGGGTACTCTTCCCCTCATGAGAGCTCTACCCTCCAGACCTATTCACCTCCCAAAGGCCCACCTCCTAACACCATCACCTTGGGGGTTAGGATTCCCACATATGAATTGGGGGGGGCATAAATATTCAATCCACTGTGGGAAATGAACTCATGAAACAGCTAATATATGTGGGATAATTTAAGGTAAGTAGTAGTTCTGTCTCCTAATCCAGACCTGCAGGGTACTGGACAGGGGGACACCGGACAAGCCATGGGTATGACGTGCGTGTAGAGCTAGAGAACCAAAAGGTGTGGGCCTTTGGAGCAGGACCATTCAGTATAATGATGGCGGCTACTATCACGGTCAACCATTCACGTCTCTTGGTTCCCGTGCACTGAGCTCTTCACACACATGCTCTCCCCACAGTGCTCCTCCCAGACAAGCACTATAGTCATCTTACAGACAAGGAAATGGACTGAGAGAGTCAGTTGGCATACCCCGTTAAAGAGTCGCCAAGCTAGAATTTGAGCCAGGATATTTCTAGCTCCAAAGCGTCCTTCATGGCATTATACATTGCTGCAGCCTGTATGTCCCACAGAGAGCCGGTGATCCTTTCAGGGTTGAGGAGCCGGGTCCGAGCGTGAGGGGATAGGGGGGCAGCGGGAGCAGGAAGCTGCAGAGGGGAAGAAGCACAGGGAGTGAAAGTGAGTGCACAGATGGGTCCTGTAGCACTCAGATGACAACAGAGGAAGAGCTCCCCCAGGCAGGTCTCTACTCTGGACCCTAGAGGCACTGAGAGGGATTTCTGATATAACTTCGTACCTGATTTACAATGTTCAGTTGCTTGGATAAAGACTTAGAACTAGTTCTTATCAAAAGCATGGATGCTGTGAGTCCAGAACAAATATACTGGTTAACAGAATCAGGATCTCCAAACACCTAACAAATTTAGAAATTGTACTAAATCTAAAAACACAGATTTTTTTTGATAAGATACATTTATTTATTTATTTTTTAAATTCCAGTACAATTAACATACAATTTTATGTTAGTTTCAGGTGTACAATATACACAGTGGAATATTACTCAGCCATAAAAAATGAGGAAATCTTATCAATTGGTCAGACACATTTTTTAAAAAAGCCTTATTTATTTTATTTTTTATTATTAACATATAATATACTATATGTTTCAGGGGTACAGGTCTGTGATTCACCAGTCTTACACAACACACAGTGCTCACCACAACACTTAATTTATAGGATACATGTAAAGCTGTGTCCTTATGTTAAAAAAATCCAGCTGTGGGCATGTGATGGAATGAGCACTGGGTGTTTCATACAGCTGATGAATCACTGAAATCCACCTCTGAAACTAATAATGCACTATATGTTAATTAATTGAATTTAAACAAAATAAAATAAAATTTAAGAAAAAGCCAAAAAAGCCAAAGCCCCCCCCAAAAAAAGCCAACTATAAAAAAATACTGAGGAGAAGAGACAAAGCTAAAAGAGCTCTGAAGTCCAGCCCTATGCTTGCTAGAGACACCCAGGAATGTGAAGTTGTGTAGAGAGTGCAGAACAGCATTTCAAAGGTTGAGCATTTTCAGAAGTAAGCTTCCATGTGATCAGGGAACTAAAAGCTGCTCTGGAAGGGTTCTGGTAATTCGGATGTGAATCCGGACAAGGGAAGATTAAGCCCTGAAATTCTTAAAGAACCACAATGTGGAAGAGTTCTAGGAGGCAGGACTGGTATCGGTGCGGAAAATTACAGAGAACAGATTTGATTCATTATACGGAAGAAGGACGTTGTCCCATTTAAAGCTATCCAGTGACTGAATGGGTGGCCTCACTACAGTCTGCTTGAGAAAATGTCATTAGCAGGAAGTGCTCACAGGATCAATTTTATTTTTAGTCCCCGTTTAAGAAATTAAACATAATCTTGGAACTATGTTGCCTACCATATTATTTTATGATAACATCTTTCTTACATTATATGACAGGCTTTCATATTACCTTTTAGATATTTCTTTTCCTAATTTCAGAAACAAGGTTGCTTTTGTTGATTTATGCCTAATTGTGTGGAGTTTTTGCCATGGAAAGGCACCAACGTCTAGGTGCGTTGACATCTTGAAAAAAAATGGAGTTGCTGCTAAACACTTCTTTCTGTTGGTGAAAGCTGATATCCAGATTGGAAAGGATGCGAACTTCCTAAAGTAGACATTGACCTATTGTCCTGGAATTGTCTGTGGACTCATGCGCCCCTGCTACCAAACTGTAATTGTCTTAAGGGTAGAAGTTTTGTATTTTCCTTCATATTCTCACACACTCAGCATTAATAATCGTACAAGTAAGTTTAAAAAAATAAATAAGAGAATGGGTTAGCAGACATGTTGGAACAGAATCTAAACAAGTGAATGAATGAGTATATCTGGGATTTTGTATATTGATTTAGAAGCCAAGCCAAGGTTTGGTTCCAGACTGAAGGGCATCTTCACTTCAAAGATCGTATAATTCTGTCCTCAGAATGCATCCTTTACACTTATGTGTGGAGGGAATTTCAAATAAAATAAAGATATCTGCAGAAAGGTTGAAAGAATGAAGAATGAGGAGGGAGAGTAGTGGAAGAGATTTTGGGAAGATGTGAGCAGTGAGCTGGGATCTGTAGAATCTGGGGTGGCAGAGAATCCTAGGGATGGACAATGGCACCAGCAGATGGCCTGAAATTAGGAAGGTGCAGGGTGTAGTACTTCCATAAGAATCTGTGATTTCAAGGAAAATCCACTCTAGGTCATATGACATGGTAACTGAAGTCCTGGGTTTAGAGGGCCCTGGGTGGATTGAAGGTGGAGGAGAGAATCTAATAAATATTTCCAAGGCTTCTAGAAACAAGGGTGTCAGTTCTGAAGAATAAGAAATTACTGCTCACGTGCACTGAAGCATCAGTTACTTCAGAGAAAGGAATGTGGTTTGCAAAGTGGAAAAGTACATGATTAAAAAATTAAAACAAGTAACCAGATGTGAAGTCCGTTCCAATTTAGAATCGTGTGTTTGTCGCTAAACCAAAAATAAACCTCTCCCCTCCCCCTCCCTGACCCTCACTCCACTTAGCTGTTCCTGGGACAAGCACGATTCTGAAGTGTCTGAATGTTTAGGAGGAAAGGATACTAGTGTTAGAAAGGAATGTGGAGAGTGTCTGTCCCACTTCTCTTAGGAAATAGACAACGGCTAAGAGTCTTCGTCTGGTTGGAGGTGGAGACAGGACTCAAGTCTGAGTCTCTTCATTGCTTTCTCAGGCCCCCGTTCACACCTGTCAATGAAACTCTGTCCCTGGCCTGAGTGAAAAGGTAAGTGATCCGAGCTTTCCAATACTCTGTGTGACGTGTATGTGTGTGAGAGACTGAGCTGAACAAAGATGGAGGCATGGGTGTATGTGCCCAGCAGCACGGAATGACAGAGAAAGTCCTGGTAGAGAAAGCTGGAGGTAGAGGCCCCGGGAAGGACAGGGAGCTGTCCACAGGGCCCAGGGCTACGTGTGGCCCTCCACACGTGGAAGCTTGCTTCCTCCTCACAACCAGCCCATGAGGTGGATCTGGTCCCATTAAACATATGGGAGTGCAGGTTAGAGGGGCTGAACCACCTGGCCGGGGCCACGCAGCTCTGAAGCCACCTCACCGCGATCCCACACGCACGTGCCATCTCTTTCCCAAGCCGTGTGTTTCTTGGTGGTGATGTAGGGCGAGGGTGCGTGGGGTTTTGTGGGTTTTAGTGGTTGTTGTGACTGGAGTTGTAGGCCCCTCAAATTCATATGTTGAAGCCCGAACTCTGAGTCCCTCAGGATGTGCGTTTCCTTGGAGACAGGGTCTCGTTAGGGGTAAACAAGCTAAGCTGAGGTCATTACCACGGGCTCTAATTCAACAGGACTGGTGTCCTACACAGGGAGATTTGGAGGTTGCCATGTGAACGTGAAGACGGCCATCGAGGAGCCAGGGAAAGGGCTCTGGAGCAGATCCCCCAGCCTCAGAAGGAAACAACCCTGGAGGCACCTTGATTTTGACTCCAGCCTCCAGAACTGACAGATAATGAATTTCTGTTAAGCCACCCAGTCTGCGGGAATGGGTGACGGAGGCCTGTCAGCGGCACTGACCCATTCACGATGCTGGGCAGCTGGCACCACTATTTGTTTTCAGCATTGCAAACAGAAACTGTAACCACAGAGGAGCTTTCTTAATCCATCTGCAAGGTTTATATATGCTTCGTGTATCTCTTTCTGCATATCTCTGGTGGTGCTTGTGGGAAATAGGCTCGTATTGATCAAAAAGGCCATTGTTGTCAGCTGGGCAACCAGCATCCACAGCACACATGGAAAGAGGCTGTCTGTGAATTCCTTGACTGGCTTCCCCCAGGACCCCGTGCTCTGCCCTCTCCCTGCTTCCCATGGCACGCCCACTGCGCTGGCCCCCTTGCTTTTTCTCGTCTTATACAAGCTTGCTTTGGCTACAGGAACTCTCCCTTTGCCTGGGATGGTCTTCCCAGATGACACGCGGCCGTGTCCTCAGTTTGTTCTGCTCAGAACTCACCTGTCACCTTCTCGGAGATGCCTTCCTGACCACCCCATGTCAAGCACACAGCTTACTCTGCCCCACGAATCGATTCTTGCTCATGGTCACCAAGGGGCAGTCTCTCTCCGGTGGAGTGGCTGGGGCTGCCGAGGACGGACGTGCATGTTGCATGCATCACCTCTGCTCACATGCATGCCCCATCACCCCTGACACTTCACTGACAGATCGCAAGTTCAAAGATAAAATGATGAAGGATCTCAAGATGGTGACAGCATGAAACGGAAGTGCGGGACCCCTCGGGGAGCCTGGTTCTCCATAGACCCCCAGCAGTGGAGGGTGACTGACGCAGATCTATAGGTGCATGCCCTCCCGAGCTGCCCTCCATCAACAAATGCACCACCCTCACCTTCTCCTTCTGTCTTCATCTGAACACATCACTCTTTGTTCAAGACCAATTTCTCAGCCTTGGTTTTAGAGCCAGCCCTCTTCAGCTCTGCACGGTCTTGCCTGGATTAATCCTGCTTCTCCTAGACTTCCATCCCTCCCCCTAGCATCACCTCCACACCCCATAACCTTGTTCAAGTCTTCCTCACCCAGCAATGACAGCAGTCCCCACCGTAGCGGCCGGCCATGCTGAGGTGTCTCTCCCCCGACCCCCCTGCAGCCCGGACAGCTCTGCAGCCACGCGCTTCGATTCTTTCCCTCGTACCTTCTCCTGAAAATAGGTGATCGGACAAGGATCGGGGTCCTTGCTATGTTGGCATCACCGTCCCTCCTCCACACCCCACCCCACCTGAGTCCCCACGAGCAACGGTGAGCCAGGAGGGAATGGTTCTCAACGCGGACTCATGTGTTCTTCTCTCCGGAGGGCATCCCTTGCTCTGTCAAAGCTGAAGTGTCGGCGCATCCCGGGCACAGGCTGTCTGTATTTACAGAACAAAGATGCAGGTGAAGAGTAAAACCATGACTGATCTGTTGGGTATTTGGACTTTAAAATATAAAATAATTGAAATCAGGAGGGTACTGGGTATCTGACCTGGGATAATGAACCTGATATTTTCAACCCCTGCCCTGCATGGGAGCCCCTTGCAGCCATCCACCTCTGAGCTTGAGCTTCCCTCAGACCTCGGGCCCCAGGGAAGGGACGGTCCTTTGCCTCAAGGATCCAGGCTTGCTGGGAGTCTCAGGTAAGAGAGAAGTTACCTGAGGACCGGCGGGGGCCTGCTGGTGCAGTTTCCTGATGAGGAGCTCTGTCGTGCTCCAAGTGAGGGCTGCAGCAGGCACTCCCCGGCCCAGCGGAAAGGAAATTAGGACCCTACGTCTGGGTGTCCCAGCCACCAGTCAGAGCCTCCTTAGGATCACTGGGTCCTGACCGAGGCTCCTTGCAAACAGGAGTTCAGCAGACACTGACTTCCCTGGGGATGCCCTCAGAGATTAGCCACAGGCAGGTAAGGAAGACCCTTGGAAAGACCAGTGGGGCAGAAGTGGCTTCTGGACTCCTGGGGACACGAGGGCTGTCCATCTTCTTCTTCTCCATTAGGTCGTGCAGACCTTCTCCCCCAGACACCATCTCGGGAAGGAGGTTGAAGTAGGGTACGGCCTTGAAGGAGATGGTGTGGCACCCTAACTCGGCACAGATGGTTGCATAGGGATGCTAAGAACTCCCGTGACAACATCAGTGGAACCAAGTGATGCCTGCAAACTCTGACTTGCCATTCAAATAGGCACATGCTGTCCCCCACATGGAAGAGCTGTATCAGCTTGTGTCCTGCCTGCTGTAAGTGTGAGCTCTCTATCCACCACTGCTCACACGCTTCCCACAGGTCAACCAGAAGACAGATTTCTCTCTACAGTCTAAGAATATGCGGAGACCCATCTCTCTTCACTGCGTGGACACCACAGACAGCTCAGGAAACACATGTGCCCTTGACAAGAAGGTCTCTCCGCAGCTGAAAAGGTGGAAGGAGATTCCTTTGCACTAGCATTGGGTGGGACTATTCATTTGGAAAATCCACATCTCTATCCCAAAAAATAAATTGAAATCATGCAAATTTACTAGTTCAACAATTTAGAATACTTGATCCAACTGCATTGTATAAAAAGAATAAAAGGAGATACGGTTTTTTTTTTCCTAACATTCTTTCCCTAAGCTTATTATTATTATTATTATTATTATTATTATTATTATTGCTAAGGGTTGAAATTCTGAACTTTCTTCTGGCTCATGTTGAGATTTTAATCAATATCCTATGGATTTCAAACTATCAGTACATATTTAGATACGCACGGGCTGGTTGGTTGGGTGTTTGTTTAGTTCATCCATCCTATGCTTCTTATTTATTTGGAATCTCGCCCCCCACCCACACAAAGAATTATATTAGCCAAAAAACTAGAAACTTCTTCCTTTCAGTAGTCATTGCCAAATTATCTTCTATGAAAATATTTTAATGTCAGCCCCCCCGCACTTCCTTTTAAAATTTAAAATAATGCAAATACCAAACCTAATCATAGGGGGATGGGATGTTAAAAGAATATAATAATAAGAAAATGCTAAAGCAAGAGAGTTCACGTATTTTTGTTTAAGATAGCTACACTGGTTTATGCTCAGCCCCTCGAGTTCTAAGAGAGTTGCTTTATTTCTAAATTGGATGGTTTACATAGTTTCCTGTTAAACTTTAATTTTCACAGAACTAAAGGCCAAAGATCATTTCTTTACCAAACTTGTTTACCAAAGATCATTTAAATTACCTGGTGAGTATCTGCAACCTTTCAGTAAATGAATAAAGGAATTCTTTAAAATAGGAAATGAGATGTGGAGGAGGCCCCGGAAAGAGTCTTCTGTTATTTATTGCTACCAGATCTGTGGCCTTGGGCAAAGCTTTTTATCACCTTGGTTTCCCTAATCTGCCAAAACAATAGGGTTTCATCTTTAGAATTCCTTTGCCCTAGATGTGACTCTGTGACTATCAGTTCAGGAGCACAAATCATTATAGTTTCACATTTTCATGTGATAGGAAATACTGGCATGTATGGCTGGCTAGGTAGAATGTTCTACATATCAATTCCACAGGCTATAGACATTTTTTGGTTTGTATATATTGGGTTTAATTTACCACTGAAGACACAGGGATTTCTAAACTGTGCTTAGAACTTTAGACACAGCTTAGCCAAGCATTTTTTAGGGAGACTGGAGCTTCAGGGATGTGGGACATGTGCAGTAGCACCCACCCCACCCTCCACACACCTCGCAGAAGGGCAACACTTGCTTTAATGCTCTGCTGTTGCCGTCCACAATTCTTGACACTCTGATGTTTGAACTTGTGTTTTGTACACGAGCAGAGGAGGTACATGCAATGTGTATGGGTGCTGTGCCTCACTGCCACATTTGTATGTAGCATTTGTAATGTGCCATTGGAATTCCTGTGGCCCCATAATGCGTAGGAGGGGAGTACAAGAGACCCAAAGCAAGTACAAGGTACGTCTGTGATGTCTGTGTATAAAGGGGCACTGACAGTCCCCGGAGACCATGCTTCCCTTCTGAACAAGGACTTATTCCAAATGCAGAAAGAAGGCAATGCCATTCTAAGACACAGAGCAGCCAAGAATCCTATGACATCCCTTCTAACTACTGTTAATTTCCTGTATTAACCAACGAGTTAAGCTGCAAATAATGACATGGAAGGAGAAAGTTCGGGTCATCTATAGTTCCTGTCCCTTTCTGTCCTTCCTTACTCACCATAAAGCCAAATGCAGAGAGTGTTGGTGGAATGTGCATAGAGCAAGACGTGAAATAAATGCAGCTAGGTTGGTTTTGTGCAGTGTTTCTGGGTTTGTGCAAGGTTTCTACTGTTCTGCTAAAAACAAAGTATATATGCACATACGTGCCCGGAAATACAAATGTGCATTTCCGTGATTCCACATACAAGTTAAAGGAGCTCATACTTTCATTGAAACCTGGCACTGCTTGATATAAAGGTGAATGGTAAACTTTGTGTTAATAATTAAAACATATGTTTACTTATCATGTCATTAAAAATAAGTCAAATAGGTGTCATGGCTATTACAGAGAGAGACCACTGAGGAAAAGACAAAGGTTTGTGTCTAGCACTGTTCACAGCAATTTTGAACCAGGCTTTCCCATTCTTCTTTGTGTAGCCTCTCCTGGGGGGACACAGACTGCTCCCTGGGAAGGCAGGTTATGATTCGCACAAAGTTGACCACATCTTATGTCTGCATTTGCTCCATCTGTAACTTTGTTCCAATACACCGACAGAGGGAGTGGATGTTAGACAGAGAGGTGAAAGCAAGGAACCAGCAGCATGGCGGGAAAAGGACTCCCAAGATAGGTCAGGACACCGGAGTCAGGAGCCAACGGCTTCTAGTTGACTTGATTCTTGGGACCTTGGCCATACCTATGGGGGACTTTCCCATCTGTAAGTTGAGGTGAGGTTATGAAGGTTACTATTCTAAGAGAGCCAATTTTAGCATTGTCTTGGTGGCTGACACATGAAACCCTGATCAAGTACCTCCCCACTCCCAAGCCACCCTCAACAGACAGATAATCTGGGTGAACGCAGTGTATTTACCATGCAAACGTGCTGTCAAGAAAAGGTCTATTTTGGACCCGTAGGACCAGATCAGTACTCCCAAGCTCCTTCTACCTAGAATTTCTCATGTTTCCATTGTCCACCACTACCTTTCCAAAATTTTGGAGGGGGCATGGAGATTACACTCAGCTATTTTGTTCTACTCATTAATTATATAATCATTACATTCAGAAGTCCTTAACTCAGCGCACCCGCACACACAAGTCATGCCTCAGACTTCAGCAAGACTTCAATCAGTTGGTCTCACAACAGATGCATCCCAAACAGAACTCTTCTGTCTTCTTTATTTTTTCCTTTCAAGAGACTAATCTTGGGAGAGGGAGTTGGGCTTCTTTAAACCCTACAGTCTTGAAAGAGGACGAGTGTCCTAGCAGTACCGAAGTGGTGGCCACACTGTGACCAGAACCAAGATGGCCCTGGGCGGCGATCTTCATCACAGCCCCAGGAGGACCCTGCCTAGTTGACTCAGCCCCCAGAGCGTACCTGCTGACTATGACACAGAGATCGATATTTACACTTTACACAGGTTTCCATTTAGTCGTTTCTGGCACACCCATAAATTAATAGATAAACTTGTTAGGAACTCAAGAAAAAAAATAATCAGTTTGTTGATATAAATTGTTCTCAGCTGGAAGTCCAGACAAAATAATCACACAGTTTTACTTGTTGACAGTGGCATTTCCTTAAATCAATTATTCCCATGATTTTTCCACAAAAACTGCTTACTGTGACTATCAGTTCGTTAGGGCACCAGTTAATTGTTTTCTAGCTTATTACTAATGATACTGACTCTGCTTCCTTTTAAAATACTGTACAATCTTCCGAAAGAGGACCATTAGCTGACCTCCAATTGAAAAGAAACCCTCCTCTGCCATCCCATCTCCTTAATTAAAAAGCACATTTTGAACGCAATAAAAGAAATGAGAGAAACATTGCTTCCTATTCACTTAGTCTACCATAAAGTGGATAAAAAGGGTCTAACACCAGATGGGAGGTCATTCTTAAGCCTGCCGTTTGTGCAGTAAGTGTTCTCAAACAGAGAGAAAGAAGCTCACTCGTAGAAAAATTGGCAAGGGAGAGTGGGAATATTTAGCTTTTGGTTATAAAATATCTCAGGGTGGATTGGCTCAGTCCTAACTGCAGATTCAGGGAAGCGAGACGAGAGGGGAGAACAGACGAGCCCCTCGTCTCTCCCTTATTACTGCCTAGTTGTGGAATTACTGATGCCTCAGGTCCGTGGAGGGAATAATTTATTTATTTATTCCCTGGATTATTTATTTGTTCCCTGGAAAACAACTTTCTAATGAACTCAATTCTATTCCTAATATAAATCTCAAATGTCCTTGTCTCCATGACTTGGGAGTCTCCTCCTGTCCATTTTGACCTCCGTGACAGTGGTGGTGCGGGTTGCTGAGCTGCTGTCTGGTGTGGCTTGGTCGGTTCCACTTATATTTAGTCTTGTTTATCCTTCTTAGGTCTCCCAGATGCCCCAAGAAAAGGTTTGCTTTGAAGTGTTAGAGATTTTTTTTTTCTTTCTTCCACTTGGGAATGAGTTTAGAATTAGTATTTATTTGGAAGGCAGGGCTTCTGTGGAGGGAGAGACCAGAGCCCCCTGCTCCGTGTGGTCAGGGAAGACGTTCGTTCAGGCCGCGTGAGGGGGGCTCAGTCAATTCCAAAGCAAGAATGTATGAAAGTTTTCTTTCTGTTGAGTGGAAATTGCACACAGTTATCCAAGTTGATGCCACGGAACAAACTGTAATCTTTCCAGCTAAGAGATGAGAAGAAACTTGTCACTCTCAGCCAGCTCATTGGCACACTGCCTTTCTCCCTCCATTTTGACACGTGTGCCTTTTGTACCCTGGGCCATTATTTTCCTCTTCTGATGTTCAGCCTCTCACCCTCTGATGAATGGTTGTGATGAGGAGCAATAACACAGAAATACTTTCTTTAATACATTGTGACCAGGAAAGAGTGTCCACGGTGCAGAGAGACCTGAAATGCAGGAAATTATTTACTCGATTTATGAAAACTATGATTATTGTGATTGAATCATTTGGCAGAGTAACTACACATTATATATGAATGTCAGTAAATAAATGTCCAAACTACTTGGGGCTTCTTTAGTCCCTAATTATAATTAATGTCAACACCCTCTTTCCATCGCCTCCTTATTTTCAGGACTATTTTTATGTGCTTGTTAAGTATTGAAGGCATTGAAGACACCCTCTGTCTTAAATTGTGGTGAGAGAAAAGAGGGTCTGGGCATCGGCACTAATTTTTAAAAAGGAAACACGACTAATGTCTACTCAGGCGTCCCTGATGATATAGAGAAGGTGCTCACCAACATCGCTATTTGCAAAGGCAATTTAGGTACATGTTCTCTGTTTCTGTGAATAAGAGCAGGGAAATGAATATTAATGTTATATTTTCCACACACTGTGGAATGCTGTGATCCCCCCCCCCCAGTCTTCCTTTCATTATCTGTAATTTTTCAACCACCTAACAAAAACTGGTAACAGGTGCTCCTTGTGAGAAGCACCTCTGACTTATTCCAGTCTATTTGGCTCAGAGAATAAATTTTTCATGAGGGAGAACACCAACAAATTTGAAAATAAGACTAATTAAAATTAGTTCAGACTACCAAAGTCTCCCGGGGCCACCAAGAGTGTGTTTGAGTCCTGATGCAGAAAATGATTCAGGATTTGTATTGCCAAGTGACAAGGGCTGGCCCGGCCCTATCAGATCTCTGTGATTTGTACAGCATGATGATGCTCTCATTGCAATTGGGTGGTGTGTCTTGGGCAAATTTGCTTTTCTCCTTCATTCAGCGTATTTGAATTCTCCATGGTTTCTGTTGAGAAAATGCATATATTCAGCTATCAGAAAGAATGGGAACTGTAGATTCTTTCTTTTGAAGCTTTTTGGTTTTACATATTTTAAGGCACTAAACTGAGTGTAAATGTTCTGGTGTTTTGCCTTATGCCTCAATAACAGATATTTTTCCATGAGGAAAAGGTAAAACGAAGTCTGCTTCTTGGACTCTAATGAACATCCTGAAATATTAAGAAATGAGAAATAGAACATAGTTTCTTTTGAAAAAAAGATCCCTTGAAAGTTTTATAGTTACAAACAAGTATCTTTTTATGCCCCACATATCTGCTTCCCTCTTTTCTTTTCTTTTTTTTTTTTTTTAAGATTTTATCTACTTATTTGACAGAGAGAGACACAGTGAGAGAGGGAACACAAGCAGGGGGAGTGGGAGAGGGAGAGGCAGGCTTCTCGCGGAGCAGGGAGCCCGATGCGGGGCTCGATCCCAGGACATTAAACAACTGAGCCGCCCAGGCACCCCTGCTTCCCTCTTTTCTTAGAACAAACCCTAGTTTAATATTTCTATGTATTCTTCACATCCATATTTTCGTGTTCTAATTAAATATATATTTAGTTATCAACAGCATATTGTATTATTGGGCATATTTAAATATTAACAGAACTTCATGAATTAAAGGTATTAACAATCAGGAAATGAACATGCTTGTTGAATCTGTAAAAATAGGATAATTTATTAATTTGTTAATTGTGTTCCCTGGCTCTAGCCATTAGCTGTTTTTCCAAAGGCTGTGATGTGTAGACATTTATAATTCTTTTTTTTTTGAAGTTTTATTTATTTATTTATTTGGCAGAGAGAGAGAGTGAGCACAAGCAGGGGGAGCAACAGGCAGAGGGAGAGGGAGAAGCAGGCTTCCCGCGGAGCAGGGAGCCCGATGTGGGGCTCTATCCCAGGACCCTGGGAACACGACCTGAGCTGAAGGCAGATGCCTAACGACTGAGCCGCCCAGGCACCCCGATATTTATAATTCTTAAAAGAAACTCTGTGGCTTTAGATATATGTTGTCCAGCATGGTAGATATTAACCACCTGTGGCTATTGAGCACCTGAAATTTGGCTCATCCAACCTGAGATGTTCTGTCCATGTAAAATATATACCAATTTAAAAAAACTTAGTATAAAGAAATAATGCAAAATACGTCACAATTTTTTATATTGATTACATGTTGAAATGAAAACATTTTTGACAGATTGGGTTAAATAAAATATATTATTACAATTAGTTTTACTTTTTTTTTTACGTTTCAATGTGGGTACTAAAAATTTAAAGTTGCATTTGTGCCTCATATTGCATTTCAAATAGGTACTGCTTCTTAAGAATTCCTAGAAACTCAAGCCTGTCTCTTCTGCATTCCTCCGATGGACTGTTAGGTCTCTCCTCATCCAGTTAAGTGTCTGCTGCTCAGAAAATTGGTTAACACTGTGCTGTGAATTCAGTATTTCATGATGCTGATGGTGTTTCTGAGTTTGGAAGGTGCATCCCAGAGAATGGTCTCATCTGTGATTGGCAGCCACGGCCAGGGTGACTAAAACTGATTGTGTAGCTTTCTCCTGGGTAAGCAATGAGTGATTGCTTACATTTATTAAAAGTGGGCATGCTCTGGAAATCCATGGGGTTTAATTCTGGTGATATTTCAATTCACAATTACTACAATCTGTAGTTTAATTAAAAGTCTCCTGCTCTGGTGTGTGTGGCTCCTGGTCATGAGAGATTGCCTAAGCAGGGACGATAGAAAGTTCTGTTTACTAATGGAATGTGCCGAGTGTAACCATAGTTTCTAATTATAACGCTTTGAAAATTAGCCACATATTGCTGTGAATCTCGGCTGCTTTGGCAGAAGGGGACAAATAAGACACAAAGGAACCAGCAGAGTTTTTGATAATTTTGTGGGGCTTGAGAGAGAAAAAAAATAATAATGGACATAGAATCTTCCAAAATCCTCCTCTGACTAAAGGATCCAAGAACCACACCCAACACTTGCCCTGTTTTTTCCTCAACCAAAGCAGCACCTGGCAGGGACCAAGGATTTTAGAAGAACATCTCTAAAATCTGGACAGAGTTTGCCACAGTCTCCCAGTTTCCAGAAGACATGGATTAGTAGGAAGATCCAGCAGTGGGGAGGAGCCATGGTCAGCATCCCTGATTTCACAAGCTTCTTAAAGGACTGGGCCCTGAAACCCGAGGTGAAGAACCAGAGTGGCAAGAGCCCTGCAAAAGTGTCAGCCTACTCTCATTCACTTCCTTCTTGATTGGATCAAAGTGAGTAGCCCCCTACTCCATCTGACCAGAGGGAAAGGTGGAAGCTATGTGGAGGAAAATACAATTTTGTGCTATTATATCTTTTATGCACACAGTCACAAGGATAATCAAATATTACCAGCCATGCCAAGAAATAAGGCTAAATTATTAAAAATCAAGTAAGCAGAAACACACGCATAGGTGACCCATATTTTAGAATTGGCAGACAGTAACTTCAAAATAACCATGAGTAATTTGTTTAATAAACCAGAGGAAAAAGATGAAGAAGATATATATAAATGAATACTATTTTACCAGAAAATATCAACCTAATAACAAGTATATGGAATTTCATTAAGTGAAAAATAACTTGAAATTGAGTTGTGAATAAATGGATTTGATGCAAATTAAACCAGCAGAGGCCAGGGATAGCAAACTGAAGGACAGGTCAAAAGAAAATATGCATATTAATTAGGGAGCTAGATACAAAAAGATCCACAATATAGACAAGAGAATAAAAAACATGCGAGACAGTGGCGAAAAGTCCAACATCCATATAATTGAGAGTACCAAAAACAGAGTAGAGAGAATGAGGCAGTATTTAAAATTACAATGGTTGAGAATTTTCTAAAGCTAAAGTCACAGAGTCACGAAGCTCTATATATCCCAACCTGGAAAATTATAAAGATTAATGAAAAGCAGAGAGAGAGGGGGAGATTTTAAATGCACCCAAAGGGGAGAAAGAGACATATTACCTTCAAAGAAGCAAAGATTAATAGTTAGCCATTTGATAAGAATAATGGAAAGGAGGTGGGTGGGACACCTGGGTGGCTCATTTGGTCGAGCGCCCAACTCTGGGTTTCCGCTTAGATCATGATCTCACGGTTGTGAGATTAAGCCCCAAATCGGGCTCTGTTCAGCATGGAGTCTGCTTGAGATTCTCTCTCTCCCTTTGCCTCTCCTGCTCATGTTCTCTCTCTCACTCTAAAATAAATGAATCTTTGAAAAAAAAAGAATAATGGAAGTGATAAAAAATTGAAAAGGCATTTTAAAGTGTTGAAAGACAATCACTTAATAACTTATAATTCTGTTTCCACCAAAATTAAAGTAAAATAATTTTTAAACAAATAATTAGAAAATCAAATATTTCTTTAAAAACATCATTAAGGGATGCCTGGGTGGCTCAGTTGTTAAGCGTCTGCCTTCGGCTCAGGTCATGGTCCCAGGGTCCTGGGATCGAGCCCCGCGTCAAGCTCCCTGCTCCACGGGAAGCCTGCTTCTCCCTCTCCCATTCCCCTGGCTTTTGTTCCCTCTCTTGCTGTCTCTCTCTCTCTCTGTCAAAATAAATAAATACAATCTTTAAAAAAATAAAAATAAAAACATTATTAAAATACCAATAAATGAGAAATTGTGAGAATTCTTCAGAGAGAAAGAAAATGATCTGAGAAAGAAATAAATCCAGAAATGAGCAAAGAGCAAAGAGTAAATAAGTGGATAAATATAAATAAATACTAATGAAACTAAATAACAAATATTGAATCCGTTTATCTTTTATGATATATGTGTATGCATAATTAAACTGAATATCTTTTTTTTTTTAAGTAGGAGTAAGAATAAATAAAGTAAACCATTCCAGGTCTCTATCAATCTCTGGAAGATGGAAAAGAATAAAATCCATTGGACTGTATTAAATCCAATAATGTCTACAGTGACAACTAGAACAATAACTATGTGTAATAGTACAAACAATGTATACACTAATAGAGTTAAAAATACAATGAAAAAAAAAACCTTAACATATGTAAAGGAAGACCAGAGATGAAAAGGAACAAATAAAAATGAAACAATTAAAAAACATAAGAAGATGGCAAATTTCAAGCTAAATATTTCAGTAATTTCAATGAACAAATGAACTAACGACTCCAGATTGTTATATTGAGTAAAATAAACACAATTCTCTATGTTCTGTTTATAAGCCACAAAATTAAAATATGCAAACAAAAAGTTTTCAATCAAGTCTTTGGAAACAACATAGCATTTAAAGCTAATCAAAATAAGGCTCATTTAGCTATTCTAATATCAGAGAAGAACATGATAGAGAAATCTGTGGCAGGAATCACAAATCACAGTGGGGTCAGTCCATCAGGAAAAGGTATGCATTTTAAACCCTTACGATCTCCAAAATATAGCTTTAAAATACATTGAGCAAGAATTGATAGAACCAAGAAGGAAGATAAAGTCATAATCATAATTGGAAGGTTTATCACATCTCTCCCATAGCAGGTAGTACATGTGACAAAAGGTCAGGAAGGACAGAGGAGAACTGCTCAACAAATTAACAAACTGCAAAGGGACATGTATATAATGCCAAGCCTCCAAATGAGAAAAATTTTCAAAAAAAGAGTTTTATCAAAACTGACTTATTATTGGGTCATAAAGCATGGTTCAACACCTCCACATAATAAAATCATTCAGAATATGTTCTCTGACAACAGTGGAATTAAGCTGGAAAACAATAGTATAAAAAAATAAAATTCCTAATTAAAATCCTGAAATTGATATTATTTCTAAATATTTTATTTATTTATTTATTTGAGACAGAGAGAGAGAGCACAAGTGGGGGGTGAGGAGGGGAGAGGGAGAGGGAGAAGCAGACTCCCCACTGAGCAGGGAACCTTACGTGGGGCTTGGTCCCAGGACCCTGGGATCATGATCTGAACTGAAAGCAGATGCTTAACTGGCTGAGCCACCCAGGCGCCCCTAAAATCCTGAAATTAAACAATAAAGTGCCACATAAGTGATGGGCAAGATACACAATGGAAATTTTAAAGAATTTTGAAAGGAATACTAAAGAAAATACTACATATAAGAACTTGTAGGATGTAGCTAATGTTCCTGAGAGGGATTTTTATATTCTTAAAGGCATGTATTAGAAAAGAAAAAAGTCTGAATATTTATGATGTGCATATCCATTCTCAAAAATTAGAAAAGGTAGCAAGTTATACCAAGTAAGACAGAAGGAAGAGAATAACAAGAAGAATTAACAAAATGAAAAATATACAGACAATAGAGAAAACCAACAAACCAAAAGTTGGCTCTTTTAAAAGGCTAAAACAATGGACAGGCATCTAGTTATAAAAATTAGTAAAATGAGTAAATATACAAATTGCCAGTGTCAGAGTGAGTCTGGTAGAGCACTATAGCTACATCAGATTTTAAAAGATGCTAAGAGAATATAATAAAGTTTATCAGTACAACTTGAAAATTTAAATGAAATGAACAAATTCCTAGGAAACATAACTCAGCAAGACTGAATTAAGTTGAATATATAATTTAAGATCTCCCAGAAAGAAATCTCCAGACTCCCTTGTATTCTAAATTGCATTGGAGTTCCTAGATATTGGAATAAGCTAAGAAAACAAAAACAAAAATTACAAAAAATGGAAAAAATGAATTACTAGAATGAATAAATGAACTTAGTAAGATTGCTAGATAGAATGCCATGCTATACAAAAAAAATCAATTTTTTGTATATATCAGCACACGGAAAAATTTTTACATGATGTTTAGAATTAAAATTATTAAAATTCAAAAAAATGAAATGGGTATATCTAATAAGAGATATTTAAGAGCTCCACAGAGAAAGCTACAAAATATTATTGGAAGAAACTAAGAAGGAATGAAGGCATTAAGAAGAATGAGGGACTAGAGTGACAAATGATGCCACATTCACGTCTTTGAAGATCCAGTATTGTTGTCACTTCCATATATAGATCTGTGGATTCTGGCTTTCTCCACAACACAGATACAGCTCAGATGGAAGTCAATCCTAACCTCGCCCAGAGGTGTGCCACCGGGCAGCCTGTAAGAGGACCAACATCTTATTCAGAAAATAAATTTGCCTCTACTGAGACATCTGACAAGGTACTGGAGTTCTGTGTCATGAACAGAAATATGAGTTACAGCACAGAGTTACCAAATTTCCAAAGTTAAATAATATTGCTTACTAACGGAGGTGTTTTAATATACTTGCCTATTCATTGTAACAGACTCAAAGGTGGGATTCTTTTTATGTCAACATCAGTCACTGGCACAGTATGTACTCTTTCAAGTAATAATAATGGCTGCCACTTACTTATTATGTGCCAGACACTCTTCTAAGTACCTTCCATATTTTAATTCATTTAATCCTTCCCGGAACCCACGAGGTAGGTAACAATGCTATTGTCATTTCATAGGGGAGGAAACTGAGGCACAGAGAGTTTATCACTTGCACAAAGGTACTCCCTAATAAATTGAGCAGGCTGGTATGAAGTTCTGCATTTTTAACCACCATGCTCTGGTTCTGTCTCCTGATAGGAATTTTTAACATCCTTTACCTTACACAACAACAAAGTCCTATATTCAAGGATTTTGGTCTCAGCATTTTGGCTTGAGGAGTCTGCTTGATAGTAAATATCTCCTCCTCTGGATGACTACTCAAAGTCTCTATTTCATCATTATGAAAACCTTGTCTTTAACATAAGCAGAACCTTAATGTTTACATTGTCAAGGAGAATAGACAAGCATAAAATCAGCCCAAATTGAGTGAAATTATCCAGGCTTAAGTTAAATGCAAAAGAGACACGGACACAGCCTTTCATTATGACATTTGAAACTGGACTTTTTTCTGCCAAAACAGCGTTCTTTTTTTTTAAATTTAATTTTATCATGTTATGTTAATTGTCATACATTATATCATTAGTTTTTGAGGTAGTGTTCCATGATTCATTGTTTGTGTATAACACCCAGTGCTCCATTCAATACATGCCCTCTTTAATACTCATTGATACTGCTAGGAGCCTGGGTGATGATGAAGCCCACTGCCATAATGTACTGCTCAACCTTCACGCTGAGTCAGTAGACTCCGTCTCTTCACGTCTTGGCAGACTGATGAATGCTACAGAGATATTCTTACTATTATTTAAAGTGATAAAAATAGCTTTTGGAAAATATCAAATTGGATCTAGACAGAATTTGAAATTTTCTACGCTGTGGCTTGTTTCTTTGGTGCGCTAAGAAGAGGTATGGCAGCCTAGGTTTGACGGAGGAAGAACCAGAAGGAAGACAGAATGCAGGCAGAGCTGGTGTGCACTTTAAAGGTCAAAGATGTCCCAGCTTCTTAAAATCAAAACAATTATTGCCCAATTATTGAGTGTCTATCAAATGTTAAAATGAAGGGTCATTAGGCTATTTCAGCTTTGACAATTTTCTCTTCCTGTCTGTGAAGGGGGATGGGGTGGGAGAAAGAAAAGGTTTCATAGAAGTTAAAAACAACACAAAATTGGTATTTTACTATTTTAGTGCTAGAGTCAGCCTACAGATCTTATCTTTGTCTAAATTCCATTTTATTCCTTCCGTCTCTTGGCATGGGATTTTTTTTTAATACACGGAGTGGTAAAACATTAATAATTGTATTTATAACAGGAGGTTATTGAGGGCTTACTATATGCAGGCGAAAAGTTTTACATGTATTATTTATTTAATTCTTCCCCACACTGCATGAGGTAAATTGTATTATGGGTGTGAAGATGGTAGGTAACATGACTAGTAAGTGAAGATCAGAAGCAGGGGGTCTGGCTTGTATCAATGATGGCAGCAGACAGGAGTAGCTCCTTTCAGATATCTTCTAAGTGAATTCCATGCCAAGAGAGGTTATGAGTTTTGATATGGGGCCGATGCCAAGGCCAACTGCAAAGTCTTCATTACAGGTAGAAGTAGACCCTGCCATACTGTGTTCAAGTTTCACAGAAGGCTTCAGATAAGAAAAGCAATTTTATTTTAAGTCAAAGCTATTCTCTGACAGACGCTCAGAAAGCGTATTAAAGTGTTGTAAAACCAACTGCTCCTATTTGAGATTGGTATTTAAGGATATTTCGAAAAAATGTCTCTGAATTATATTTTAAGTCTTGGTAATGATTGAGAATTAGTCATGGGAATCAAATTTAAACAATAAAGAATTAATTTTCTTTAGATACACAGATCCAAAGAGGAAGCTGGCACGGATTTATGCTGCCAAGGGTCAAAATTTGTCACCTGCTGGTGCTCAGAGGACATGTAGGCACATGCCACCAGAGCACAAAAGCAACTACCCCAGTGTCTTTCCAAAGTACCATGGTGTAAGCCCGCAGGTGTGATCGGAGGGAGCAAAACTGCATTCGATAGGAGAAGTTTGGAAAAGTCATCATTGATAACAACCCAGCCCAATAGTGACGTGGTAAGAATAAGTGAGACAATGTCTGTAATATTTTGCACCGTTCCTAGTCCAGCAAGTGCTTTGAAGCTCTAACAGGGCATTTGTATTAGTCTACTCTGGCTTAAAAATCATAATAAATCAAAAACCCTGCAAGGGAAAGTGGAAGTGCCCTGAAGACAAGGCGCCTCCTCCAGGTGTTTGCAAGGACTGTCAAGAGGTGGCTTGACGGTGGAGTGGAGGGGAAGGGCAAGGTGACCCTGAGGCCAGTGTGCTGGGTCTGCGAGAATGAAGTGCCTCTTCTCTCATTAGACTTGGCATTTCCTATGAGGTCTTTCAACCAAATCTTGATTCTTTCCGATCTTGCCAATATAAGTTCATTAAAAATTTCTTAAAAGCCTAGCATTTACCTTCTTTTTCAAGCATTCCAAGGTTCACTTTAGACCTTATCTGGGATCCCCAAACTTCTATCAACTCTCTCAGCCTCTTCAAATTTATCTCCATTTTCCAGCACTAACACAATATTTTGTAAAGATATATCTTAACATACAAAACACTGGACATAAATATATACGAATGAATAAATGATTTTTTTTTTATCTCCAAATGTAAAATGTCAATACAGGTGCTCAGAAAAGCTGGTCATCCCTCTGCCAACAGCCCTCACTGAGAAGAATGTCACAAAGCAGCTTTCACGTGGAACCCTTGTAACGCTGTGACCTTAAATGGTGCAGAATTATCCACGGTGCCCTTAAATTCAGCAGTCTTGCCAGGGTCATTCTTAATTGCTAAGCCCTTCAGAGGGCACGTATGACAATGAAAGTGAACTATTTATATTCTACAGCCACATTCCAAGAATAATTTTAAAACAATATATTTAAGAACTCAAAACTAGTTTAATTCCAATTTTTTCCCAACATAACCATTGTTAAAACCCATGAATGAAATCTTTCATTTAATTAGGAGTTGAATAATATTTCTTTTTCCAAAAAAGATTTATTTATTTATTTATTTATTTTTTAGAGAGAGGGGGAAGTGCGCACGTGCACACAAGCAGGGGGGTGGGCGGGCAGGGGTCAAGAACCACCGGTGGGCCCCCCCACCCCCTTGCTGAGCACATAGCCCAGCCGGAGCCCCATCTCAGGACCCTGAGACCATGACCTGAACCAAAATCAAGAGTCAGTCACTTAACCAACTGAGCCACCCAGGCACCCCAGGGGTTGAATCATATTTCTGAAGGTTCACAGAACATTAAAAGACATTTTGGAATAACTTGTTCCAAGGGTGTACAACATTGACTTAAATATTAAAGTATTGAGGAGAAATGAAATTATATAATATAAAACATAACATACCAGGTAAATAAATAAACAACATAATAAATAAATAACATACCAGATAATACAATAGCAGATTTCATAAAGGTCATTCATGTTACTATATAATTGAAGACCATTTTAGGATTTATCATATATTTCACAGCAAAAGTGGTCCAGATGTATAATATGCTTAATTGGTGAGAATCTATCATGAATAATAGACTTACAGGAAATATTGGGATATCTAGATTGAAACTGATTCATGCGATTTCCATTAAATTGGCACATCTTTTTCTGATATGCATTTTATTTTCCATAGGCTTTCCTTTTTTTTTTTTTAGTAATATATTTTAATTTCAGAGGGTGTGCAGTTTGGCATTTGCTTCTGAAAAGTGAGATCCTATCTTGTTCTTCAAAATTTTAAAAAATGTCACCAAGATAATATCAGGGATTTCATGTCAAATATAATATTTTGATTTTCCTCGCGTTAATTATCCCTTGAAAGCAATTTTCACAATTGGTGGGTTCCTGTCTTAGTAATCTGCCTTCCCATCTACCTTCCCCTTTTCTGTGATTCTACTTTGCTTCTGGTTTTCTACTTCCGTTTGATATTTCTGCTGTGAAGGGTTTAAAATGGTGTCTGGCAGCCAGTTGTCATGCAGCCTGTGACTTACCTGGGAAACTATCTATGGAAACACGGGGAAAACTCACGGTGGCAACGGAACTGAGACACATAGTCAGCATGCTACCAGAATCCAGGAGGATTCCCTACAAATGCGGGGCTGCCAACACCTCACCAACGAATGTCATCCCTGGCTGACAGGAGCACACAAACTTAGGGCAGATTCTGAGAGCTTCATCTTTCTTCCAGGAACACATCAGCAGGAAAGGCTTATCAGCACCAACCAGCAACCTGAAAGGCTGACGCTCTAATAATAGTAACTAGATATTTTAATTGAATTATTTCAGGTCACGCTTGTAACAATGCCGCCGTATTGATGCAGATGTTATTCCCATTTTGTGGATTAAAATAAATCCTGAGGCTCAGAATGTTTCAGTGATTTTTTCCAAGGTCCTGGAAGTTGGAGGTGGCGGGACTAGCTTTTACTCTACGACTGTCGCGCTAATGTCAATGGTCCCCCGGCTACTCCCTTCACTCGTTATCCTCAGGAGGGCAGCTCCCCGCGGAAGCCACACTCTTTTTCCCCAGGTAGAGAATTTACACTCAAAGTCTATCCAGATGCCAACACTGTGGGAGCCCCCCCCTTCCCACAACGTTTCCTGGTTTACTGAGGGGATTTCTACTCTGGATGTGCATGATGACTTGCTCATTATGCATGAATACTTCAAAGGGAAGTCAGCCATTCCTTTCATCCAATGACTTCTCCGATTTGTGTTCTCCGTGTTTACATTTTTCACTTGGGGTTTATCTTCAATAGATTATCCAGGAATGGCATATTCATTGAAGATTTCTGACCTCATGCATACCCGAGGAAAGTTTTCTGTCATCTTCTCACACAGAGTAACTCAAGTAGGTAGAAGTCTTTCCTTCACCTCCTGTACAGCATGCCATCTTCTAAAGGAGCATGATGCCAATCTTTTTCTTTTCTGTTTGGAGAGAAACTCATTTTTAATTTGTTTGCCTTTTGTTTTTTCCTGGGTCTTTGTAATACTTTTTTTCTTTGTCCTTGTAAATAAAAAATATGCCACAATGGGAGGAAACAGCTCTCTGTTCAGTTCAGACCAAGACTGAACCCCATCTCCATTTCTCTTGCATTTTTTCCAGCTCTGAACCATAACTTATGTAACTATTGCCCTTGTCCAGGTTGTTCTGAATTCCTTGGGAAAACCTCTGCTCCTTACAATGGAACCTCCTTTCTCTTTTTCCTGGAACATCAGCTGGCTTTTCCAAAGTCTGTATTGCTCCCAACTGCTTTGTATCTGGACCCAAGTTCACACTTTGGTTTCTTATCTCTTTCCCACTTCATCTTGGGTCTGATTCCCTACTGTTTTGACATCTGGTTAGGCTTTGAGTGTAAATAAATGAACTTTTTGTTTTCAATTACACTGTATGAATTTGAGCTCCCTCCAGAAGCAGATCCTGAGACGAGGGCTGGTGTGCCTGCAGTGCACGTGGGAGGCGACCGCTCCCTGGGTGGTGTCATGGGCAGGGAGAAGCATAGGGGCAGGCAGCCCTGTGGGCAGCTCCGACCAGCCACACACATGCCCCTGAGTGTTACATGAGGAGCGAACAAGCTGGGTCAGGCATCTTGTGACCTGCTCCCGGGACAGGTGAGTATCCCTGCACTGTGGACTGTCACGGGGTTGGGCACAGTGACGGCGACGTCAGATGGATGCCCAAGCAGAGAAATGTCCATGCTGCTTGGGAGGTGAATGCATGCTGCAGGCACTGACAGAGGAAGGGGAGCAGGGCAGGATGCTGTCTGCTGCAACCATCATAGGAAAGAAAACTCTCCAACGGGGCCCACAATATATTTCTCTGGAACTGCTGCCCCTTTCTGCAAGTATATTATGAAGTAAAAAAACAAACAAACAAGGAAATATGGTTATAACTATATTTAACTCTGAAAATAATGGGCTTCATTACTGATGTTGTGGCTAAGTTACTCTCCACTGTATTTCCCACTGAGAATATTTTACATTTTATTTATTTATTTACCATTTTACAAAGCATCATGTGCATAAGGAAAAGTGCAAATACCAATGAATTTCCATAAATTAAACACACCTGTGTAACTAACATTCAGATGAGGAAAGTGATTCCAGAAACTTCCAGAAACTTTTCCGTCTGCCTTCCAGACTCTAGCTACCCTCCCCCACCAAGGGCAACTAGCTCAATTCTTACTTTTTACAAAAAAAGATTAGTCGTCCCTAGTTTATGACTTCATGTAAATAATCAACACAGTATGCCATCTTTTGTGTCCAGCATCTTTGTATAACCTATGTTTTATTAATACAGTTGCATACAGTCGAATATTGTTTATTTCCCATCCTGCATGATGTTCCAGTAAGTGTACATATCATAATTTCTTTACCTATTCTAGGCTTGCATGCATCTCTGCTGGGTCTGGACACTGAGAATGGACTTGCTGAGTGATCGTGAGGTTGTGAGTTCACTGCACACAAAAGTGCTAGAGGGTTTTCCAGCGTGGTCTTTCAACAAGTGCCATCTGAGGGTTCCAGTCACTCCACATCTTTGCTGACAGTGCCGTTTTCATCTTTGTCATTTTTTTTCTATCTACTTCTATTTTTTAAATTTTTTATTGTTATGTTAATCACCATACATTACATCATTAGTTCTTGATGTAGTGTTCCATGATTCATTGTTTGTCCATAACACCCAGTGCTCCACGCAGAACGTGCCCTCTTTGATACCCATCACCAGGCTAACCCATCCCCCCACCCTCTAGAACACTCTAGAACCCTCAGTTTGTTTTTCAGAGTCCATCGTCTCTCATGGTTCGTCTCCCCCTCTGACTTACTCCCCTTCATTCTTCCCCTCCTGCTATCTTCTTCTTTTTCTTTTTTCTTAACATATCTTGCATTATTTGTTTCAGAGGTACAGATCTGTGATTCAACAGTCTTCCACAATTCACAGCGCTCACCATAGCACATACCCTCCCCAGTGTCTATCACCCAGCCACCCCATCCCTCCCACCCCCCAACCACTCCAGCAACACTCAGTTTGTTTCCTGAGATTAAGAATTCCTCATATCAGTGAGGTCATATGATACATGCCTTTCTCTGATTGACTTATTTCACTCAGCATAACACCTTCCAGTTCCATCCACGTCGTTGCAAATGGCAAGAGCTCATTCCTTTTGATGGCTGCATAATATTCCATTGTGTATATATACCACATCTTCTTTATCCATTCATCTGTCGATGGACATCTTGGCTCTTTCCACAGTTTGGCTATTGTGGACATTGCTGCTATAAACATTGGGGTGCACGTACCCCTTCGGATCCCTACATTTGTATCTTTGTTCATCTTTGTCATTTTAACCATTCCATGTGTATGCGGTGGTATGGCGTTATGGCATTAATCTGCATTTTCATGATGACTGACAAAGTTGAAGACCTTTCATTTGCTTATTGATCATATGGAATTGAGTTTGCTCAGTTCTCTTAGGCATTTATCCTTGGGGCTGCCTGTATTTTTATTTTTAAAAATTGATTTGTAGTAGTTCTTTACATATTCTGGATGTGAGTCCTTTGTCAGACATATGGATCCTGAACATGCCTTGTCTATTCACTGTCTTCATGGTGTCTTATGATAAACAGAGCTTTTTAATTTTAACATAGAATGATGTATCAAATTTTTCCTATATTGTTAGTACTTATTTGTGTACTGTTTAAGAAATCTTTTCCTAGTTCAGGGTCACAAAAACCTCTCTCTATGTTTTCCTCTCAAAGCTTTATTGTTTACCTTTGCCAATGAGATCTGAAATCTATCAGGAATTGATTTTTGTGTATGGCGTTCAAATACATTTTGTCTCCCGTGTGGAAAAGACAATTGACCTGGCAAATTTGCTGGGGAGAACATCCCTCTCCTCACTGCACTACTGAGGTGTCTTTGTTTGAAAGCAGACACCTGTGCCTGGCACCTGTTTCTAAACTCTAGTCTGTTCCATTGGTTGCTTTGTCTATTCTGACCTTTCCAATTAAGAATGGATTTCTCTTTGTTGTCCCTCTGTTCATCACACATAGACTAGTTTGTGGGGAAAGAGGGATATTCTGAAACTGAGAAAGAATTGAATTTAATTGATGGTTTATTGGTGATGCTTTGTATATTCTGATAAACGAAAAAAATTAGTTTTAAGGAATGTTGCTAATTTTAACTCCTGAGACTCTGGTGACAAGGTCAGAATGGCAAAAAAAAAAAAAAAAAAAAAAAAAAAGTTAGGTAAAGGGGTTCACCATTTGTCTGTCTGCATATTTATTTCAGAAGACAACTGGTAACATCCCAGGAGGCGAGTATGACTTGTCCTCAGATTACATTGGTTTCTTATATTGCCAGGCAATAAGATGGCATCATTCATCTAACTGATGGAGAACAATGACCAAAAGAACATGTGCTCTGGTTAAATTTTAGCAAATGTCTACCAATTTTGATTGTAGCAAAAAGTCAAAACCAGAACATCCAGGGCCTGTGTTTGCTATAGGCAGAAAGAAGGAAGTAAAATCAAAAGATCTGGGTCGATTTTCCATATATCACTCTGGGCATTCTAAGAGCCCATAAAAGTCTTTTACAAACTGCTAAAAATTTCTTCCAAAATGTTCGTCTTGACTTAATGTCCCTGGTGAAGGCATTGTTTGTCATCTGCTTTGTTTGACAAAATAAATATAAGTAAATAAATACAGAAATTAAGGAGGAGAAATCTTAGAACTTTCTCTATGAAGTTTAGGACATGAAATTCTAATGGGTCTACATTATATGGCTTTAAAATGGTATTTCAATAAAGCGATTTATTTTTATTTTAAAAATCTTAAAGCCATAGGATTCTTACTCTATAGCCTATGGGCCCGTTGTTTGGATTTAATTAGGTACGGTAGCTATGATTACCTGGCAACCATAATAATCATTTGGTAAAACGGGAAGGTAAGCTGTTAGGATCATTATTTTCTGTAGAAACACACACCATGTCCCTGGGCTCTCTCAGTCTTGTCTCTGTCTCTCCCTCTCTGTGTGTCTGTGTGTACGTACATGTAACTGATACATACGTTGGGTGTTTCCGGAGGAGCTGGAGCATGTTCAAGTCTTCTAAGACAGCTAAGGAGAATCTTTGTATTCCTGGTTTGGACTGAGAAGCAGATGCCAGGGAGGCTGAATGAGGTGAGCAGGGCTGAGCGGAAGAGGAAGCCTGTAAATCTTATTTTTAAATGAGGCACAGCACAGAATGGGGCACTTGTTTCCTTTAGGAACATAAAGGCTGAGGGTGAGTGCAGCGGTACAGAAGGGGAGGCCGCCATCAGGGAGCTTCGGAGGGACTGGGGACCCTTGCCTGGGCAGGGAGGGGGGCTTCTTAATCAGGGTCTTTAGTCGGTTGGGTAATAAGCAGTGCCACGCTTCCCTTGATAAGGAGGACCTGGTGGCAAAAATGGTTTTGGAAAATCTCACCTCGAGTGCTAATCAGCAGGGAGTAGACTTGTGGAATACTGTTTACGACATGGAAATACCCACATGCTCCTTTTTTATAGACCCTTCTCCCTCTTTCCCTGTGACAGGACAGAGGAAGTCAAGAAAACCAGCCCTGCACATTTCTGAGCTCTCTTTCCGGGGGAAGCACAGGGTCCCTGGTGGTAAGCTTGGCAACCAGGTGTCTCTCGGAGGTCACCCTCCAGGAAAATAAAAGGGGCTTCCAGGCCCCTTTTCACTAGAAAGGAGGGAGTGCAATGCAGTTCGCATTTAAGGACAGAGACGACAAACCAGAGAGGATCTGGAAAGCGGGACGCCACCAAATCACACCAGCGGTCTTCCCATTTGACGTTTCTAGAGAACACGTAAAAACTCCAGAGATTTTATAACCATGGCATTTGCAGGGGCTTTTTGTAAAGCGAAGTCTCTTTTTTTTATTAGAATCAATAACTCTACACTCCTGTCCCCATGTTTGGTACTAAGCTGCTTTTGGCCAAGGAGGCCTTCTCAACCCACACCCCAAGGATGGGCGAGCCCCTTCTCCCTGGGAGTCAAAAAGAAGCCATTCGCGATGGGCAGAGCCACAGTTGACAGGGAAGGCAGGCTGTTTCTCGGGAGGAGTCAGATAATACAATTAGGAAAACACTAAATGGAGAAAGCAGGCTTTGATGGAGGGTCCGTGGGCCTCAAAGAGAACTTCCTGACTGTGGCGCCCAATCCGGGCCCCATGGACTGCAGACAAAGGAATTGCTTGCTCTCCCTCTATGAGGCGGGGCGGCCCGGTGCCAAATTGCCCACCACAGTTTGGAGATGGCTGCCAAAGTCCTGTCCCCTTCATAATAGGGATGTTTGTCTTTGGGAAACACTTCAGTTCTGCTGCTGGGGTTTCCAGGGCATGAGAATTTCCAGTCCTGGAAAAGGAATAAAACACCCCGTCCTTTTCTCTGCTAGCAAAGTACAGAGGCCGGCTGCCCCCAGCGGAGGGTGGCTTTGTTTTTCCGCTCAGAGATTGTCTTTGATCCAAGCCAATGGAACAAAAGCTGATTATCTCACCTTTAAATAGAGGGATTTCAGCAGAAACATCGACCCTGGGGGAGGGGAAATGGGACGCAGCCAGGATACCCCTCCAAGAGTCCCAGGGTGCCCAGCCGGGAAGGAAGCTGCGAGAAAGAACACGCACCCACACAGAAGTCCTTGCTGCCAACACTGGGGACATTCTCCGTGGCGACTTGCAATTACAGAGAGGAGGCTGTGATGACGCAGCCATAGTCATTCGCATGTGAGGAGAGGAGAGGTTTTCTCAGCTAACGGTTCACGGTGGGCCTTTGTAACGTCACTGGGACAGGTCGGCTTGCTCCGGGTGATTTTCCCCGTCTTCACAATCTGCAGCTCAGGGCTCCACTTTCTTTGGTGAAGGAGCCTGCTTGACTGGTTCTGGGTCTCAGCAAATCGGGATACCCTGTCATCAAAAGGGAGGCTGAAGGCCCCTTTAGAACGAAGCAGCATCCCCAGGGCATCTGCTCTGTTGTCTTGTAAGTTACATCCTCTCTAACTTCAGCCTTGGACTTCATTTTATTAGCAGAACTTTTGGAAGAAAACTTTCTTTTGTGACGTTGGAGAAGTCCCTTCTTTGTGCTTTGGGTTTTCCACTTAGGAAAGGGAACCAGCAGTATCCATACAAATTTATTATAATCTGAATTCTGAAAGATGAGTTGTTCAAAATATACATACACATGTATACGGGTGTGTGTGTATAAACACTTGGCTTCCAAGTTATGATTGAAAACATGTAAATTGACTCTACATGAGTTTTAATAATAATAATTATTAGCCACTTATTGACAACCATATTTTAGGCACAGGGTTAGTCCTTTAAATGCACTATCTCCTTTCATTTATATAGCACTCCTAGAAGGCAGGCATATAACCCTCATTTTATAGGTAAGAAAATGGAAGTCCTTAAAGTTTATAAGCCCTATCCATGTTCATACAATAAGTGGGGGTTCTGAGATTCAAACCCTAAGATTCCAAACTTGTCCCCTTACTCACCATACTGTGCTTATAGTGAAAATTCCCGTACCTCATTGGTACCCAGTACTTTACACGGCTTGCCTCTGCGAGGGGTAGATAGAGGTTCATGATGGCAGGAACAAGTTTAAAAGTCCGCAGTGTTTTTTTACTGCTGATACTGCAATATAAAACAAGGTGCATCTCTAGCTTGGCACAAGAGCCCAATTCCTGGACAATGATTAAGTGATGCAGTGGGCCACGTGGTTCACCTGAGCAAACAGGAGGAGTGAGGATTTTTTCTGTACAAATTGTGGCACCAGAACTGTTCTTGGGGAATCTCTGTCTTGGGCAATAAACCACCTTCTTTTGAAATCCTAAGCTTTGTTCAGAGAGTGCACAGATCCCTAATAAACGTGGAAGTGTTGACTTTGAAGCATGGATACTTGGTAAAATGATTTAAAAACCGACAAGAAGAGCAATCATAAGCAGCTCAGCGAGTTCGGAGAAAGTCTGTGTTGTGATGATCCATGAAAATATCGTGATGAGCTCAGCTCTTCTGAGAACATGTTGCAATAAATAGAGGAACGCTCATGTTGGGAATACACAGTTTTGGGCACTTTTTGCATTTTCTTGATTCACTGTGTACCATTAAACTTTTTGATACTTTGTTTATTTTACGGACAAGGCATTAAATTCAAATTACATCTTGAATGAGATTTACTCAGTTCACGTCTCATTGGAAGAAGGTCTCATTATCCAAGCTCATATTTCTAGTGTAGGCGAATCACCCAGACCTTAATGGCAGGTTAGAAAAGATTCAGTTGAGTCTGTCACCCAAAAATATCCCGTGTCAAAATTATTTTTGATCTCATGTATTTCTCATCACTGGGCAGTTTTAGAAAAGGACGTGGAAAAGATTAAGGGTGTGTGTACATTTCCCAAAGTAATAAAATTGGTAAGAGTCCCTCCCTCTTTAGCCCCGAGCCGTAATTGAACATTTCACCGTTGATTATTGGCATTATGTTTCCAGTGACACGTGTGTCTGTATCACATGGTGATACATGGTGATCAGCTGGAGCTGAGCTAGAAAAGGAGTCCAAGGAAAAGCAAACAAAATTGTAGGAACAAATGTATGCGGTTATGGCATCCTAGAAGCCAAGTGAAGAAATCATTTCGAGGGACCCTGGTGCCCCTGACAAAGCAGTTTTGGTGGCATGGTGAGGGCTAAATCTGCTTGGGGTAGGTACTCCTGAGCAGAGAAATTCGAGATGGGAGAGAGGCAACTTTTGCAGGTAGTCTGGCTGTAAGAAGGAAAAACCAGTGCAACAGCTGGGGATGTTGGAGTCAAGAGAAGTTCTTAGGGATAGGAAAAATAGCTGCATCTTATATATTTTATATCTTTTGGGGAAAAATCTTATGAGGAGAAGGGCTTGCTGGAGCGTTGTCCTTGCTTAGGTGAGAGGGGATGAGACCAGTGCCCAGTGCCCAGTGCCCAGGTAGAGGAGTTGCCCTTTACTAGGAGGAGGGTGGTCGCTCATCCACAAGAACAGCATAGGAGATAGAGCATATATCCATAGAAAATGCAATCACGGCAAAAACACGTAGTGTGTGTGCTCTGGGCCAGGGGCTACTTATGGGCTTCACAACTGAAACTACCGAAAAAGGTAGACAGTATTATTGTTCCTATTTTACAAATGGGAAGTTAGCACAGACTGAGGACATAATCCCGCATCCGGTGGAGGCGGTGCTGAACAGGCCGTTTGGCGCGAGTCTGTGGCATGTAGACATGGACAGAGGGGTGCACAGGTGACTGTGGGAACAGTGAGGTCTTCCTCTAGGCATTCCTATTGTAGCTGAAATAGGAGTTAAGGCCATTGGACAAAAGGGAGGATGGAAGAGTAGGTACACAGGTTTGAGGAGAGAGAATGAGGTATGAGATATTAGCCTGGAACAGAGGGAGAAGAAATGGATAGTGAATACACTTTCATGGCCAGCCATTATCAAGGGCCCACCTGAGGTGAATGCTCAAGACTTCAAATTTCAGTCCACATGGAGATGTATTTTTCTCCTGCTGTGTTCAATCGCAGATGTCCAGGGACAGTAGGGGACAAATTGAGCTTACACATTGGTTTTGACTTCACCCGGAGTGGAAGGATTGAGGGCAAATTCGAGGGAGTGATCCCAATAATGGCTATTAGAATTGAAGCTGTCAAAAAAAGAAAGGAGACGAGGGAAGTGAGAGACAGAGGAAACGCTGGATTGGCAGACTGTCAGTCTTAACTAACACACTGCCTAGTATGCCCTCTCGTGTAGACATGGATCTGGAAAATGAAGTGGTGGGGAGTGGAGAGCAGGATGCCTGAAATTTAGATTATAGAATGCTTGCTGTTGCTGTCATGAAAATATCTGAGACTTGGCAAAGGGAACGAGTTGGCTGGAGTGTAGAAATGACAATCGTCACAGAAGAGGTCAAGGAACGGAGAGGCCAGGCTAGTGGAAGGTCGTCTTGGTGAAAATCGCAATCAGCAAAAATCATAGTAGGGACAGCGGCAGGAGAGCAGAGGGGCCAGGAGCCATGTCTTCGAGGAAGGAGAGGGAGTGTCCCTGCAGTGTGACAGACGACAGTCACAGAAGTGGTGGGTGTTGTCTGGTGAAACCAGATCCAAAGGCTTCTAGGTCGCCTTCTTTGTCTCTGTGGCACATCTCCCTTGTAGGCTTTATCTGGCAAAGTGCAAGTCAGCTGGAACACAAATGTTCTAGGAATGCTGCTCAGTACAGTTTGACTCTACTTCATGTATCGACCCAGTGCTGTAGTTGTATCTGATTTCTCTTCCCAGCTCCACTGTGGTTCCATCACCGGCCTCAGACAGAGCCTTCTTTTTCAATCTTCTTCCATGGCATTTTCTAGAATACTTCATTACCACATTAATCAGGTCACAGCCATCCATATGGGGGCAGCCCTAGAGGGAAACCATGGTTGGGAACAGGTAACAAGGAACAAAACACCGGGGGCTGTTCATTCTCCAGGATCGGCCAGAGAAGTAAGTCATACCACTTGAGAATTTGAGCTCATTTAATCTATGGATGGCAAATTGGTTTCTTTCTGCACGATCATTGTCGGTAGAGTCTGTCGAGCTCTGGAGTGGAAGACTCTGAGGTCAACAGGACTGTGCTGTGATGAGACAGCAGTGTCTGTCATGGGCAGCTTTTCCTAACCTCACACAAGGCCTTGTTTTGGGTTAATTTAAGAGCCTGGATGACCTATAAGGAAACTGATGAGAAAGCTGATCCACAGACATCAAAAAAATTGCCAAAGTCACAGCATGATGTAGTACTGCAGAGTAAGGACGGCGATCCGCCCAGAGCTTCAGGGCAATCGTAGGATCGGGTGCTCTCCCTGTCCGGGAGGAGTCAGCAAATAGAAGAAGCTATGGTAGAAATAACACCACATGTGAATCAGAAAAACCGGACTCCTTCCATGCTCTGTTACTATCTTAGATGTGGGACTACACAGGGATCACACAGAGTTTAAGTATTCCCTTCAGTAAAATGAGACATTTGTGCTACATCATTGCTATGAGAATTTCTGGCTCTAAAAAGTCAAAGCAAACCAAAACAAACATGCAAACTGTTAAATTAATTAAACACGGAGGCCATTGGACTGAGGTGGCTTTCATGCCCTGGCAGCGTACCCTAAGCAAACCAAAATTGAAGCCGGTAAATGCCTCAAGATCACAAAATCACACCTGTAAGGACAACCAATCGAAAACAGCCAACTGGTCTTTAAGCAGCAACCAATGGAACAATCCCCTTGTTTTGTTTCTTTACCTTCTCCTGGTCTCCTGTCCCATGGCTCCTGACCAGTTCCCATTTGGCGCTGCCCCATTCAAACCCAACTTTGCTCCGGTAAACTCTTAACATGTTTAATAAGCCTCAGTTTATCTTTAACAAAACAAACACACACACATTCAGCTCTCCAAGACTGTCTCACCGGTTTTTCTCTCTAATTCTCCACCATTTATATCTCGAGGCAGAGGCAGATTGTTTTTCTCTCTCTCTCATGCTTCCATTGCCTCTAGATCAATAAGATATTACTTCATTTTTCTCTCTTATCTTCTTGTTTTTTTTTTTTTTTAGAATTAAAAAATGATTATGGAGAGGTCCAGCAGTGGCAAGTAAAGACAATGGACAACCTCTGACAGACTACACTGTTGATGAAACTTCTATTTTGTATTTTATTTAACTCTCTTAGCAAAATAGATAGTGTAGATATTACGATCCCTGCTTTACAGAAGAAGCCCCAAGGACTGAGAGAGGTCACGTGGTTTGCAAGCATGCAGTGCTGAAAAGGAGAGACCAGGGGTACATTTAAACTCTGATCTCTAATTGCAATAGAAAAAATTGTTTCTTTGTGTTGTGCTGCTCCACCAAAACACAATGAGCCAGAAGGACCTGAGTTCCAAACTGCATCCGGGTACTCTAGGAACCTGTTTTACTTCCCCCTTAAATTCCACTTTGGCCTTGGATTATGCAGAGGAGTGTTTTCCCATGACTGCATTGTATTTTGCCTGCTGAAATCCAAGAATTTGGAACACCCATCACTGAAATATGAAAATGCCTATTGCTCTAATTATCACATTTGAGCCTTTTCCAAGAGGTAGGCTGTGAGTTTTGCAAGTCATTGCAGGGAAACGGTTTTCTGAGCAGACTCCTGGGGAGTGCAGTCATCAGCTCCTGCACCATGCAAGGATCTTTTGAAGCTCTCCTACAGGAAACTTGAGAATGATTCAATGAGCAAATGCAAATGTTATTTGCTGCAAAACTACAGAATTCCTCTGGGGGGATGTTGGGCTGTAACAAAACAACTTTGAATTTAAGCAAAGTAAATTGTGGAAAAAAGGCTCTTTCTCACCCCACACTTTGGTTTGCTACAGCAGGAAAGAGCTTTGACTTCCCATTTCCTCCCCATTAAGGAAATATTTGAGGGTAATTTCATTCGTACACATAAACTACATGGCTGTTTAGTTCTCTCTTTGAGGTCTTGGACAAAGGCGGTGCTCGGAGCTTCTGAGGCAGTCAACGAGACTTTCTCTGATTGTTCTTGGAGGCTCGCACCTCAGTAAAAGGCTCCCGCGATGGGTCCCAAGAGCCGAGGAGGAAGATGGCAATGAGCTCAACCCTACAGCTGCAGCTTCAGGGAAAACTAATTGTAAGTATTATTTCTGGATTCCAATCTCAAGAGCAGGCTTCCGGCTTAAGCGCTCTTAACGCACCTGCTTGAACATACGGGTATTTTTACGGAGAGAGGGAGGCACCGTGACCTCCCAAAGACCACAGACCTACTTTATTGGAAACGCGAGTTTTGCACGTTTTGTCCCTTCCATCTCAAACTTAGTAGTGTCATATCCAGAAAGCAGAATGTCTTTAAATGACAGCAACCACTCTCCTGGCTTCAAGGCAGAAGTGATGCTCACACCCCAAAACAAACCTCCAATCAATACCGCCCAGAGTGGGCACTGAGGCGAATCGTCTTGTTCAGGAAACACCAGACCTATGTGGAAATCTAGTTCATCCCTGTCTGGAAACCTATGCTGTCCTCTGTGCTCCCTGGTTGCTGAAGAAATTCTTGCAGGAGATTTCATGATAGGCCCTGACCGGTGAGTTAATAATCCCCTCGGGAAGAATAGCTGTATCCTCTGTGTTTGCCCTTGGATAATGCATACAAAGCATTTTAAAGTGTAGTGCCTGGCACTTAGTAAACACTTCAGTGTTAACTACTAGTTTTTCATTTGGTGAATGTTTTTTGATCCCACTGTGTTCTACACACTCCACTACACACTGGAGAAATAGAAAGAAAAGTCACATGACCACCTATGAAGAGCTCCTACCTTGATTTCTGTCTCAGCATTGAACACAACGTCTCCTGTCCTGGAAGGTACGTAAACTGTATAAAGTGAAGGGAGGCGTTAGTCACGGCCACTCACTTATGCACGCCAGACCCAGACATCTCTGCCAACTGCAGGATTCTGGTGCACTCCTTGAGAACTCCCCACCCCACCTGAATAATGTGATCAGAGCTGAAATGGCTTATCCCAGATTGGAATACAACATTCTTTCTTCTGCCAACATAGTCTGTAGGCTAGCAGTGGTGAGCTGTGAACAAAGTATAAAATAAAGGACCATCAATCCCTCTGTTGGGTCTTCTGAGCAGTTCCACTTTGTAGATGTTTCCATTCCTCTTTCTATTCTTTCAGTACCAAACCTGATTTATTGCTACTTGGGAATATATTCCCCAGTGAAAGCCAGTGCTGGATTGCTCAGCCCATTCTGTATGCACTCATTTCTCATATGGACTAACAGTTGCCTGCCTTTTCCTCCCAGCATCCCTCACCCTCTCCCCAGGAGACTGTGAGCCCCTGCACCTAATTTGCATAGGCTCCAAGGTAGAGGTCTCCAGACCCCAGAGCCTGGTCCCATTCCGTGTGTGCCCTCTTGATGCCAATGGTCTCAGTTGGTACCCGGGCCAACTAAGCTGGGCTCAGGGCAGGGAGCCGGGCTCCCTTGGCTTTTGCTTCTTAGTTGTCCCTAAAATCGAGAGAATTAGTTTTCGGGTTTTACAATAGATTCTAACTTTGCATTCTGTCTGGAGCCAGGCCAAATGACACACTCAGACTGCAGGAGTGTGTAGGGAAGGCAACATGGGTCTCCTGCTTCATGACACCTTTCTTCTCACAAATTTCCCTTCTTCAGTGAAAACTTCTCACTCTGGTGCTCCCTGAGCAGTGGGGCTGTCATGGAGTAGTTCTGCTCTGATCCCATCTGGTCATGAACTGTAAGGAGTTCCTCCTGCACAGAGAATTTTCATGCAAGTGTGTTGGCTGGAAAAAGTTCAGATGTGGGACTTGAAAGGTGCAAATAACCTAGCTGCCCCTTTGGGGGTGGTCCACCAACCTGCAGCGGGCAGATCCCAGATGCTTATTAGGAATGCAGAACCAAGGGCCTTACCCCAGGCAGACTGAGTCAGAAGCTGCACAGTAACGAGAGTCTATGCACGTTAAATGTGACAAGCGGAGAGCCCCCCTTCACTAGCAGCTGGGGAAGAATCCAGCGACCTTTAGAACCTCCAGAATATTTTTAAAGTACATGTTTCCTTTGTGTGTGGGTGCCACTATCCACATTATCATTACAGACAGGTTGTGGAAAACTGAAGTTTGCTAGCAGACTTCACTGAATCCCACGGAGGAGAGGTCTACATCTAAATATAGTAAATATCAGGTACAAGTCTCATTAAAAATTGGCATCTCTCATAACTGCCCTGAGGAAATTCGCTTCTAGTAGCCAAGGACGAGATAAAGTAGATCGATTCTCTGTCTCCACGTAGGACTGACGAGGTTGTTAGCTCGAAGCAAGCACTGCTTTAGGGGGCTTGGTGGGACTTGCTGAGAATGAGGGGCTCAGTAGTGTGTCTCCTGACAACACCTGAAGAGGCAATTTTGATAAGAATCACAAATCCTTTCCAAGTTACCACTGGTGAGTGCCCATGTGAAGCAGTTCCAGCTGATGAGCGTGGCGAGGTTCTGCGCAAAAACAAAATGGTATGTGTTGTTGGATCCTGTAGGAAAATACCAATATTGTCTTTACAGGAGAGGACACCAGCATGCAGAACCCTGGGTCCCGATGGATTTGTGAGCATTGGAAGGTCATTTAAAGGTGTCATCGGAACTCAGGATCCCTTGTCCCAGGCCGGGTCAGCATTGCTGGCGAGACGCCGAGACACTGGGAAGTCTTTCTGTGACTTGATCAGTCTCCCTCCAGAAGATAAAAATGTGGTGTGCTAGCCCTTGGAAGCACTGCAACCTGGAAGCTTCATCCATTAACCTCAAACCTCAGCCAGCGAGGCCACATTGACCTTGGAACCAGGGGAAGGAAATGCCCTTTGCTTACCTAATATTCCCTGTGGCTTCAAGCAAATAAGCCATTCTTCATGGTTGGTCTTAAACCTTCACCTAATGTTATCCTGATTTATATAGAAGTTCCTGCACTTCCCCTTGAGGAGATTGTACTTTGTGCTGTGTGAAGCGATCCATGTCTATGCTGTTTCTAATCCATTTGTAAAACCATTTATAAGCTGATCGGGGAGGAAAGGTGGTCTATAAATGCCCGGTAATAATAATGATTGTGATGCTTATGAGTGATGAAAGATAAGTAGGCATCACAACAGGGCAAATGCTGCCTACTCACAGATGCTTCTTCCTTTTCTTGGATGCTCTTTGACCAACTGATACTTAAAAAAGAAGACTCCCTCTAGGAAGCTTGATGTCTGATTTGCCAGGACTAATCAGCAAAGGAAAACCACACCGATCTGAAAGGGATTAGAGTTATGTTACAATTATGTATCTGTGAGATTTAATTTTTCGTTTTAAGTTAGTTACTTGATCTAATGGCCATGGATGTGAGTTTGGAGTGTGTGCTGATGCCATCCTAAAAGTGACGTACAGTTCTGTTTAGATGTTCGGGAAAAAAAGCTCCTTGTGTTCTTTGGTCTTACAGAGTATGATCATATTACAGACATTTTTAAAGGATTGTGCTTCATTTCTGAAACCACCCATCTCTGCTACTCACTTTGCTTCCCTGTGTAGCCGTGGGTCAAGGCCAGACTAAATTGCAGGCTTGGAAAGCAGCTAGGAACGCAATGTGGCAGGCTTTGGTGATCCTTGGTAATACGCCAACCTTTAATTCTGTCCTTCCTTCTTTCTGGTACAATCTTTAGAGTCCATGTACCGATTTATTGTCTCCCTTCAAACATAAGCCCACTCTCTTTGCTGGATATAGGCCTTGCAAGGCAGGAGGAAGGGCCCTGGTGTGTGAGGTCTCATGGGAGTTACTCTGAGGAAACGATGTGAAAGGAACACATTCCTGATGCTGTGAGGGTGACGCAGAGCAGAGTTTAGCTCCGTCTGCCTACAGCCTATGACATGGGACTTAGTCCAACAACCAGTTAGCCAAAAATTTGCCTTGTTCGAGACAATGAAGTTTGTTAAGTTCTATTTTTTACCAGAGTCTTTTATATTTGTGTGTGACTATTTTTTAAAGTTGATAATCTGCCATAAATATTTTTGCCAGTATATGTTCAGCCAGATTGCACGTCCTCCTCACTGTGACTTCACAGGAAACTTTTCATTTTGGTAAATTAAAAAAAAAATGCATTCCTAAGTCTCTCTGAGTACAAACACACATACACGATACATACAAATACATATTTAATTCTTAAACTTTTTAGCTATAAATAAATCAGAATTCAGCACTTGAGACTTTTCTTGCATTATAGGCATTTCAAATTTTTTTACATAGTGAGTCCATACTCCCCCTTTTCAGGGGAACATAAGTAAAATATTGAAAGCTGGCAGCCATAGGTAATATCTCTTTCCACCCTGCACCCTTGTTAAATTTCCAAGGCCTTCCCCTTTTTTCCTGCTTCAACAACAAGCTGTTGACTATCTCTTTACTTCCTATTCCAGCAACTAGAGTCGTGGCCCAATGCCCTTATAGAAAAAGCTATGTCATTGGCTCTGAGGTTGGGAAAGTACATGAACACCCCTTCATTTCCTGGTCTGTTCTATCCATCGCGTCTATAACATGGCTCACAGTACGATCCTGTCTTGCAGAGGGGATAAACAAGGATGAACTACAAAGATGGGGGGGGTAAGAGGTATGCCTTGAGGAAAGCGAGGAACTTGATGTTTGCTGAGCCCCACTTGAAGGATTGCAGGAAGGTATCTCCAAAAGGTGCCACTTTGGCATGCAGATTATTTTGAGCTGAAGGCAATTGAAACCGTGAGTGACCCATTTATACGGCAGGGCAAACATCTAATTACTAAACCTCTGCCCTTCTTATCACCCTGGGAAGTGCATTCCTTTCCTGGAAGTCCCGGACCTCTGCCCCCTTCTTAGTTCAGAATGACACATATACCTCATTTTGCCGGTCTCTGGAATTTCCATATCTGTGTGGATTCCCCGTATGTATGCCATTAAATTTGATTTTCTCCTGTTAATCTGTCTCATGTCAACTTGATTCTTAGTCCAGCTAGAAGGACCTTGAAGTAGAGAGGAATTCTTGCTCTCGGACACCGTTATGCTCAGGAGATTCATGTAGCAAGATTTCAGTGAGTCATTTCATTTTTAAAATATTATTATTTAAAAAATTAATACAAGTTCATGGGAAAAAATCAAGCAGTACCAAAGATGTCCAACAGAAGGTCACCCCGCCACCCCCAGCTCTTTTCCCCAGAGGACAGTTGTTATTTTGTATGTGTCCTTCCTGTGAGAGTTCGTGACAGGCAAGCTGCTGGACCTGTTAGGGTGGAGTACAGGTGTGGGCCTGCCCCGACTTTTTCTTAAAAACCAAAGGTAGCATATGATATACAGTTTTCTGAACCTCAGTCTTTTCATTTAATAATATTGACTTGGACATTGCTTTATGTTCATATATAGAACTACTTCATTATTTCCGATGGCTATAGAATCCTCATGATTTATTTTAACTAATTGTGTCAGTTGGTGTTTGATCAGGGAAATAGAGACAGTCTGAGTGATTTAGAAGAATTAGACCTTCCACAGTCTGGGGGCTGGTTGAGCAGCCTATGTATGCCTGTGGACCCCATAAATGGTACTCAGACTAAAGTAATTGGAGTGGGCAGTTGGGCATGAAGTGAGGGACCAAGGACAAATTGGAACTATGAGGGTAAAGTAAAACCATGTGTCTCACCACCTCTTGTCGACCACTCACGGCACCTGCAAGATAGCTGGTACCCTTTACCACAGAGCTGAACTTGCCCCTGGCCCGGATGCAGAGAACCTGCAAGAGGAAATGCCTTACGAGTGGTACTTCTGCTCTGCTCACCTTACACATTTCTCTTGGTGAGCCCTAATCCAGAAACTTACAAGGGAGGGAATCAGGAAAACTAGTTCCAGCTTCCCTGGGTTCTGAGGTCAAAGCTCTACTCTAGTCCCACACTGATGGAAACTGAGGGTGTGTCCCATCTTTTGAGTCTGTAAGTGATGCTGTAATGAATAACTCTGTACTTGCATCTTTGTTCACTTGTGTAAGCACAGCTAGAAATTAATTTCTGAAAGTGGAATTGCTGGCCCAGAGAATGTGTGCATTTTTTATTTTATTAGATATTGTTAAATTTCACTCCAAAGAGGTTGTACCAATTTACATTCCTGTCATTGATGTATGAGAGTTCAGATTTCCTGACATCCTCATCAATGGAATGCATTATCCTGCTTTTTGATCTTTTTCATTTTGATAGGTAAAAAAAAAAAATCTCATTGTGGTTTTAATTTGCATTTATTTTTATTAGATGTGTGGTTGAACACCTTTTAAAAATGTTAAACTCATTTGTATTTTATTCCCTCTTACTGACTACATTTAACCATTTATCTAACGGATTCATTTTCTAGTTTTTTACATTGACTTGTGAGAGCTCATTATATATTTAAAAATTTGTTTATTATATATGGCAAACATGTTCTCCAATTTGTGTTTTTATCTTTTCTGTTTCATCTATGCAAAAATTTACTTTTATGATAGTATACTTACATTTTTATTACATAAAATTTGAGACTCTTGCTTTTAGAAAGGTTTGTTACCTCTTGTTTTTCATAAAAATTCTGAAAGATAGACAACATATTCTACCGATGAGCCTGAGGTTGATACAAGTCAAACAAGTGGCATAAGTCACATGGTAAGTGGTTGAGTCCATCTGGGTCCCCACAAGAAGCATATAGTCAAAGTTGGTATCTGAGAAATGTTTAATAAAGGGACTCTTTTCAAAGGTGTGGAAAGCGTGTTGGAAAATCACAAGGGGTAGTGTAGTTCCCCAGGACCAGTGATAGTGGGCAAAACCATGATCACTCCAGGATGGGGAAGCACAGGGAGTGAGTGGTTTCTGGAAGCTGGAGAAGGGTGGTGATGTTGAGGGGAAGTAGGGGACCAAAGAGGAACTGTCCTCTTCAAAGGAGAAACACATCCAGAACACAGGCAGCACTGCCACTCTGTGAGGACCCAGAAGAGTGAATATCCTAACATCTTTCTCTTCCCTCCAACAGACCCCTAACGAGTATGTTCAATGACTGAATCCCAGGGGAAGCCAAAGGCACAGATATTATTTGGGATTCAACTGGCAAAAAATAATATTAAACATTTCCTTGTGACTTTCAAGAAAATAAAAACGACTTGGCCCTTCAGGGTTATGGCGGAGGAAAAGATAAATGAAATTCATTGGGCACATATAAAACGCTCTGGGCAGCGCTATCATAAGTTAAGGGAAAACAAAGAGCTCAAAGTGAAAATAAAATTAAGGACTGTTTGGTCATTGGAGTCAAAGGCATTTAGTGGATTAGAATCAGTGGGATGTGCCAATTTTAATGGCAATGGGTATGTCATTAGAATTTTAACGTCTTTCTCCCACCCAAATCAGTTCATTTGAGAGAAAATTGCCTATCATCAACTTTCATTACATAGGAGAGTCGTAGAAAACTGGACACTCAAAGGTAAACTCTGAAACTTTTTCTAAGTTAAAAAAAAAAATGAGTATATCAGAAAGCAGATACCAGGATACGGGCATGACCTAAAAAAAAAAAAAAAAAAAAAGAAGGCTGAATGATATAATCCAGCCATACCAAACTCACTTCAGTTTCTGAAAACTTCTCTCTAGCTCTGAAATTTGTGTGCTGGATGAGTTTGTGCAAAAAGAACCACAAAACAGGAAGACATCTTAGGACACTGTTGAATTAATCCAATGAGAGAGAAAATCCTGAGCCAGGAGCAATAGAGACAAAGTGAGATGGAGTCAAGGATCATTAGAAACAACCAACGTCCAGGACTTAAAATCAAGAGAAAAGGAAGAGTGGTATTATCTGAAATGATGAGAACACTGGCACATTAACAGAATTTGAATATCCTGAGGATGTCCCCAAGAACTGAAGGAAAGAAAGACAATGAGTTCAATTAATATACTCTTAAACTGGTATTGCTGTGGATCATTTTGGTAGAAGTATCTTTCAGGCAGTTGGGAACTATGAACCTGCAGTTTTGGTGACTGGAGACACAGATAAATGAAGACACATTCTTTCCATAGAGCTGACAGTTAAAATTCTGATAGTGAACCAAGATCAATTTCAAAGAGAAAAGTTAAGGACTGAGAATGGAAACTTGGAGAAACTCATTCATCAGAGAAACATGTAAACATATCTCCTAAGTGGTAAGTGCTCAGCTAAACATTAGAAAAATCTATGTTTCTTAAACAGAGGGTAAGGAAGAGGATCCAGTCCTAAGATTAGGGAAAAACCACAGAGGAACAGATAACAAACTATGGTATCACTGTATCAGCTGTAGGGTGGCATCTTTCATCTAAGTTATAAAATCCGTGGGTCTGGAGATGTTCTTAACATTCCTTCATTATCCTTTTAATGTCCGTTGGGTCTATAGACATGTCTCATCTTTCATTTCTGAGATTACTAATTTGTGTCTTCTCTCTTTTTTTCCTTTGTTAACCTGGGTAGAAGCTTATAATTTTATTGATCTTTTTCAAGAAACACCTTTTGGTTTCATTGATTTTTTTCTATTGTTTCCCTGTTTTCAATTTTATTGATTTCCATGTTTATTTCCATAATAAAATGTTTTACAATTTTTTTTTTTTTGCTTACTTTGGATCTAATTTGCTCTCCTTTTTCTGGTTTCCTAAGGTTGATTTTAGATTTTTTTTTTTCTTTTCCAATATATGCAGGCAGCTATTAGTGTCCCTCTAAGCACTGTGTTTGCTGCATCCCACAAATTTTGACATGATAATTTTCATTTTCATTTACTTCAAAATAGTTTTTAATTTCTCTTGAGTGCAGTGTGGTATCAAATACTGAATCTGGAGTCATGACGTAGGTGTAAAGGTTGGCTCTTTGACTTACTAACTCTATAGCTCTACCCACAACCACAATTATCACAACCACACATCCCAAACCACTGCCGCATCAGTACTATGGCAACACCAGAGTGCTCACTGTGTGCCAGGCATTGTGCTATTGGCACTTCAAACTTGCCCAATACATGTCTCACCCCATCTCTTTACAGTAGATATAATTATTGTGCCTTAAATGCAGAAACTTGCCCAAAGATATAGTTAGAGGGAGGTAGAATTAGGAATTGAATGTGTGTTTGACTAGCTCTGAATCTTCAGATTCTTTTGCTGTTATTTTTTTGTTTTTCCTGTAAAGTAGGGGTAATAACCGTACTCCCATTTTGCAAATTGCATGGCCATCCCCTCCATGTTTGGATCCCATTTCTTGTGTCTTCCTGAAAGATCTGTCTTTGGATCACCCTTATGTCCCTCAATTTTTATAGCAACAGCCTTAACTCCCTTGGTCACCATATCCTCTGAAACACCTGCTCCATCTGTCTCTTCCTCTTCATAGCCAAAAATCTCGAAAGAGTTATTTATACTTCTTGTTTCCACTTCCTCTCTTCCCAATTTCTACCTACATCAGAGAATTTGGCTTTGCTCTCACCAAATCATTTGCCACAGATGATCTTTTCTTGATTTCAGTGGTCAGTCTTCACTGTTCCTTATTTGACTTCCCAGTAGCTTTCAACACAATGAGATACTGTTTCCTATTTGACACCTCCTTTTCCCTGATGCTGCAGCACACCTGCTTCCCCATCATTCTCCTTTTCTGGCTTCTCCCCTTTGACCATCTCAACAATGGTGCTATTGCTCAGGTCCTCGAGTCTACCTATTTGCTGGGCGATCCTATGGACTCTCATGGTTTCAGTGCCCGGGTCTCCTGAGTCCGCACACCGACCCGGCACTGCCCCTCGGAGCTTCTGACCAGACCTGCAGATCACCAAGTAAGTGCCTGTGTCTACTTGAATGCCTCAGAAGCATCCTGAACTCATCTGGCAAAAGAGAATCCATCATGTCTTCACCAAATCATTTCTCCCTTAGTGTCCTTTACATACAGATATAATGAGCAAAGAAGAGAGCGACTTAAATCTTTGTCCCTGTTTGTTTGTTTTTTTCCTGAGACTAAATCAAGCAAGATATCAACCTTGGGATTTTTTTCTGGCAATCATAATTTATGAAGCGGGGAGCTGATGAAGCAACTAAAACATGTTTACTTAGCCTGAACTTCATGCTTCCAACAGCTCTTTCATAGTTAATAATAGTCCTAATAAACATTTCACTTGCAATGTAAAAATTTTCTTTCTAGAATTTGACCTTCCCTTACATATACAGAAATCAGAAAATTTAGGGCAAAACTGTCACAAAACACCATGGGAATACCCTAGAATTTGGGAGACACAGACTGACCTGTGTTGTTGGCAACCATTTTCTAGGATCCTCATAAAGGAATTTTTATTTGATGGCAAAAGTCATACAAATGCATTCTGTGGTTTACAGAGTTGAGTGTGAGAGACAATACTAACGAGAAGGGGTACATGTTGAAATGAATCTCTCAGAATTTTTTCCTTTTTTCTGCATAAGGGTGAATTTTTAGTATAATTGTCCTTTTTTGAAGAGAGATTAACTGACCATTTTTAAATAGACTCTGATATCCTATTGCAGCTCTGTTAGGATATGGGCATAATTTATCAACTTTCATTTAGAGTTAATAAGGTGGTTTGTGTGGGAGTAGCTCTGGATAAAATTGGAAAGAGAAGATTCTCTAGGTTGAGTACACTTAGAAATATCACCTGTTAGAAAACATATCAGAAATGTGTTCAGTGAAAGCTTGCCTTTTTTTTTTTCCATTTAAAAAATGAACACTATAGGGACAAGTACATATTCTCAATGCATCCATTTGCTAGAGTGGTTGATTATATTGATTTTTTTCCCTACAAATTTCAATCAAAATAATATGTATTTTTAAAGCAGTGGTTCGTAGTTCTGGCACTGTTCTTAGAATCCAGAATCTTCCTTTTATCTCCTTGACATGTGTCAGCTACAGCTATGTTAAAACTACATTTTAATCTTTCTGAGTTCAATTCTCTTGACGAATTTCTCCTTCCTGCATGCCTGGAGTTCTGACTTCAAAAGAAGCTTTTCATACACAAGAGAGATAAATGCCAGGAGAATTGAAGGAAGGATTGGGTCAAATAACATTGGAACCCCTTTCTTCCTGCATTTTGAGATGTGAAATGCAAACCCAAACTAAATGGTAAAAGAAGCCCGGCTCCTATTCTACTCTTTCTAGGTTCTATGGGAAGAAATTTTGTCTCTTAAAAAGAAGAGTTCATAAACTGTCCAACTTCGCTGTGAGGTCTAATTTCTTCCAATATCCATCCTGTAAATGGAAAAATCTGCAGATTAAATATTGCAGACTGTAACAGGCTGGTGGTACATGGCTAGGAAGCTGCACGAAGAATAAAATCTGGGAGTCACAGTGTTTAGGAAGTGAAGATATTTTTAGTGTCTGGGGCTACTGGCTATCAAAGGGCCACGTAAAGGAGAATCCTATTAGTGCAAACAAATGAGAGCACTTGGGGGCCAGTCTCTGTTTTCCTCTTGAAGTGTGTGGCCTTTCCTTGTAAGGTTTTTACTGGTCATACATTCTGCTCCAAGCCTGTGATTCCCAGGCAGTGCACACACACACACAGACATTTGTCTAGAAGAGAATGGACATCCACACACATGGGAAAAATATAAAATAAAATAAAAAAAAACTGGTGACTTTTTTTTTTTCTGCTAACACGACACAGTGCTTGAAAAGTCAGGTCACATCTTTAGATGGAGACTTCAGGAATCTCTGCAGCAGAGATGTTCTGCTTTAAGGAAAAGGAATTTCACCCCCTCATATGGGTTTACCACAGTGAAAAATATTTTTTTTAAGATCCTTGTAATTATAGAAGAGTGCTCAGAAGCCCTTATCTAACCACTAGGAGGGCAAAATACAAAAAGGGTAGAACACAGCCCCTGTGGGACAGAAGGAAGTTTGCCAAGAAGCACCAGAGAGGAGATATACAGAGGGGTAGACTTCCAGATGTCTGCAATGGTGACTGAAATTTTGGTCTTGGACTCCATGATCCTACCAATGAGAAGATTTTTATGGCAAAAGTGCAGTGTGGCTGTCCTGAAGTATTTAGCAAAGAAAGGATACTGGGTTAGTGAAATCAGGGAGCTATGTCCTTCCTGATGTGCCCTCTGCACCTGCAGTGAAGGGCTCCTGCTCACAACCTTGAGTCAAGGAGCAATTGTCATTGAAGCAGAATGTGATACAGCACATAAACTCAATTTTTTTTAAGTTCAATTCCACGAATTACAGTAAGTTATCAGGTCATTATAAAGAATTATTGACAAAAAGAAAGTATGAATAAAGCTTCCTTATGCAATTGAATTACCACTCCATTTTTGGGTGGAATCCAAAATTCAAACTCAAAATCAAATGTCAAGCATGCATGCTTCTAATTTATTTCTATTGTCCAAGATATTAAAATAAAGTCATTCAACTTGTTCAACTCCTGTGTAATGTATGATGTGTAAGCAGGCAGGCTGTGCAGTCATACAGCCTGGATTCAAATCCTGCTCTTGAGATCAAGGAACGGCTGTAACCTCTCTGAGTTTATTCACTTATAAAAAGGATAAACTACCAACCTCACCCTTGCCACCCCCTCCTCCCGCCCCCCCCCCCCCGACGCAGAGAGATTGCAAGCACTTAGCAAATGACCTGGACAATATTAAATGCTCAATAAATAAGAGTTACTATCATTCTTATTGATTGTTAGGATAATGTGGTTTACTACAGAAAAGGGGTGAATGTCCTTAATCTAACCAGAGTGCATATAGGCTCCAGCCAATATTCTGTAGGATGAGGTTGCGGTTTGGGATAAAAATCAGATTTTGAAGGGGGACCTTCTGGGAGCAGGTGGGAGAAGATGAGAAGTCATCCATTCTCCACATGACAAGCCCCTTCAGTCCACCTCACCTAGCAGGTGTCTCTTTTTCTGTGTTGTTTGTTAATTCACATTTCTTCACTCCGAATTTCAGTTAAATTGGAGCCTTGAAAGCTGAGCTTTCCCAGCTGCTCTCTTTGCTTTAGATATTTGCAGGGAAGGCGGGCTCGCATGCAACAGCTCGAGCGTGATGGCCTTCTGGGCCCCACAGGATGGCCAGGGGAAGGGTGCCGCTAGGCTCTGCGTACCTCCGGTCTCTACCACCATCAGGGCAGAACCCCCGGGTCAGGAAACGGGGCTGTTTTCTTTAGAAAGCCCCTGTCCAGATGATTACTCTTCTCGCAAACACACTTGGGCAGCAAGTGTAAGGAATCTGAAGTGAAAAGCCTTCTGGATTCCTCTGTATCATTGTTTACAAAGATAAGGCTGTCTCAGGGAAGTGGAGAAGAAAAGGCAAGACAGTGCATGGGTTTTTTTCAGGAGGGGCTAGGATGCAATGCTTGTTGGGAGAGGCTAACCTCTGCATTGCCACTTTGAATTCAGGATGAGATACAGGGGCATTGAATTTAGGTGGAGGGGATAGAAAAGTCTGGAGTCCACACCGCTGCCTGTGGGCACCATGTGTCAACCAGACACAGTCTTAGGATTCTTGAGGATATAATTTATTGGTTTATAACTCACAGTTTAAGCTAAAATTTCTCAAGGTGAGGTCCAAGTGCCACTCGGGAATTTTTGTTAGAATACATTTTCCTGGACTCCATCCCGACACCCGCCAAGAAGTATCGGCAGGGCGCTCTGTGCACTTCTCAGATGCTGCTTCAGCAATGCAGACTCTTGAGCATGCTGACCTTGATCCACGTGCTCTTCCCTTCACCAGCAGCTGACGTGAGCCCCTCCGTCCAGGCTTCACTCCTCACTCTGCCAGCCATGGATGCTTTCTTCTTCGTGGCTCCGACTTCATAATTTCCTTTAAACTCTGTTGCGTGAGCTTCGTTTTTGCTGTAATCAAGTCACACTTAGGTCATTGTGGTGACTTGTTTTCGTCTCCTGGGTGCCAGTCTTTCTTCCTCCTGCTTTATTTTGCACACCACGGCTAATTTTGATCATATCACTCCCCTCGAGTAAACCCATCAGTGATGACACTTTATTAATAACTTGTAAATCCAGACACCTGAGCCTGGTATCTGAGGTTCTGTCCCTCGGACCTCAGTACACCTTTATCTGATCCTTTAGCCTTCTGCACACCTTTATCTGATCCTTTAGCCTTCTGCACACCTTTATCTGATCCTTTAGCCTTCTGCACACCCTTATCTGATTCTTTAGCCTTCTGCACACCTTTATCTGATCCTTTAGACTTCTGCACACCCTTATCTGATCCTTTAGACTTCTGCACACCCTTATCTGATCCTTTAGCCTTCTGCACACCTTTATCTGATCCTTTAGCCTTCTGCACACCTTTATCTGATCCTTTAGCCTTCTGCACACCTTTATCTGATCCTTTAGCCTTCTGCACACCTTTATCTGATCCTTTAGCCTTCTGTACACCTTATCTGATCCTTTAGACTTCTGTACACCTTTATCTGATCCTTTAGACTTCTGCACACCTTTATCTGATCCTTTAGACTTCTGTACACCTTTATCTGATCCTTTAGACTTCTGTACACCTTTATCTGATCCTTTATTCTGCACTAAGTGAGGCTGGCAATTTTTTTTCTCTCTTTCTTTCCCTAATGTGACATCCATATTCTATTCAATACGTACATTACTTCTGACTTCAGGCAGAAGTCCACCCCCCTTTCCAGTGTGACAGAATCCTTACATTTCCAATGAGTAACACCATAAACATCTCAGGCCACTTCAGGCCAAGAAACCGTGCTGGCTCTGCTCCTAACTATCTCAGTACGTGCTCTTGGATGAATTCTTGGGTTCTTATGTATCACAGAAGCCTTTCCTTGGCTAACCTGTAGACAACCTTGAAAGCAGAGAAGTGTGCCGTGGCTGAATTTTCAGCAAGGACTAGCCGAGTTCCTGGCTCATGGTGGGGGCTCTTCATGGCCCAGGGCAGTAACAGCCTCTCCCAAAGTTATGCAACTATTCAGTAATAAATGAAGTCTCTTGATTCAATGTGTTGTCCTTTTACTTATTCATTATGTGTCTTCAGTTAGAAGCAAGACTTCCCAATTACAGTATGGTAGGTGAGCCTCAAAGGCAGTTTTTGGTGACCCTGAGGAAGTTCCTTTCAACTGTCCCCATGCCCAGCTATTTGCTCAGTGTCCCCACATACAAAGAACACTATATCCTGACCTGACTTCACCCACTCATGTGGTGTGCACTGAGCATCATCATGGGCAAAGCCCATGGAAAGTTCCAGAGGGGACACAGGATGAATAGGATATAGTTTGTCCTCAAGGGACTTAAGGTTTGGGAAGGGTGAGGAGAGATTTATTCATGCAAATCGCTCTCGACAAGGCCGGCCGTATCAGACCCAGCTTACCTACCCGGAATCGTCTTCTTCCTTAGCCAGGAAGAGCTGCTGATCTGGTTGGGCAGAATCGTAGAGGCAGACTGTGCCAAGTCCAAGAATTTAGAGAATCAGGAAGATTCAGATCTCCTGCCCTTGAACTTCCTGCTCTGGTCCCATCTGGTAGACAAACCTTCAGAGGCCTGGTTGGTTGGTCATCTTCTCATTTCTCCATTTCTTTGCCAAAAAATGGAGTGTGTGTCCTTTGCACCTCCCATTTGCCTCTGCCCCCTTTCTCCACACCAAAGCCCAGAGACTTTATTTGAGATTTAGGCTCTGGGGACCAGGGAGAAGGCCGTGCAATCTTTGCAAGTGAGGCCCGCTGCCCTAGCAAAGGTTTTCAATGGGTCCACTTGGAACAACAGTCCGCCGAGTAAGTACTAATGCCACAGTGCTTATCTCGCATTGTGTTGGCTCCTGCTAATAACTTTCTTGGCAATCTTGAGATATAGGTGATTATAGCAGAATTAGAAAATTCCTCAGTTCTCCAAGGCTGGCTAGATGCACCAACACTATAATCTAACCCCAATTACAAAGTAGAGTTTCATGAGGAAATTAGAATGAAGAAGAGTCAATTCCTTCCGTATTGCATGCATTTCACAGTTTTCAAAGCACTGCCACAGACAGAATAGAAGGACATCTATGAGCATTTGTTGTAGCAATGATTATCTTTTCAAGTGGTTATAAACATGTACACATTACTTCCCTTCTTCATCAGTTTGAGGGCCTTTGCTGAACTCTAAAAAAAAAAAAAAATAAGTAAAAAAATCCAACAGTTTTGGAAGAGTTTGGACCCCACGTGAGGTTTTGATTCTTGTTTTTCAATACAGTGTTGTACAGTCTCGTACAAGCAAGAGCATTAAATTATTTCTGTCCAAATTTGTGTACCACAAGCAAGCCAAAGCCTCAGACAATTAAATGTGACAGCTAAGGGTCAGAGTTAAGGGTGGAAACCCTCCCCCTTTGCTTATTCCTGATTCGGATTATTTTTAAAATTGCATATGATATAACTTTAGGGGCCAAGTGTAGCATGTGTCATCTTCCCTGTGACATGAGACTTGTGTCCCTGGGGAGGGAGCTCCGTTAACTGATGAAGATTTCAGACTGTGTTCCACGAGTGTCAACAGCTGCATATTTATCACTGTGCCATAGGCCTTCTCAGACTGAAAGATTTCACTGTTTATCCACAGCAAAGACACTTAATTAATGACTAGGCCTAATCGGTCTGTCTTATTATTTACAGGGATACCAGTGTGGCTTAGCTCAACTGATGTGCAAACAAACCAGCCTTGAGGAAGCTTTAATTAATAATTCTGAGCCAGGCGTTCCTAGAGGCCCCGTCACTGAGCTCTCGGGTGATTTACAGCAGCTCCTTTGCCATGTTCTCATGTCCCCTGCATGCAAATGAGTGACCACCCCAGCAGATCTTCCTGTTTCAAATGCACTGGGCCTTGTTTATTACAGAAACACTCTTATCTTTGCTCAAGACATAATGGAGATAGGTGCCCAAATGGGAAAATCCTGGCGTCTTTCTTGGATGTGTTGCCATTCAACAGCATTTCCATAAATTTATTGAGAACCAACTGTGCTATAATACGGAGGGGATTCATTCGCTCTAGTAAATCCAAAATGAATGAACCTTCATATTACCCATTTGGGGTTCACAATCTAGTTGGGAGTCAAGTATTATAATACAAGGTCATTATGCTCAGTATTAACCAGAAGTAGAAAGCTCACTGAGAGTAAGAGAGGAAGAGATAAATTGCTACTAGAGGGCTCTGGGAGACCCCTTAGAGTGGGGAAGAGGGGTTAAATAGCATACTAAAGGATAATAAGGAAGTCCCTTGGAATTGTGTGAGAGAAAGATAGTTCTGAGAACAATTCAGGAGACTTACTGGAAGGATAATAAGGAAGTCCCTTGGAATTGTGTGAGAGAAAGATAATTCTGAGAACAATTCAGGAGACTTACTGGAAGGGTGGGAGGCTGGATGCAGGAGAATAAGCTAGGAGACCTTCGCAATTGATTGGTTAGAGGATTCATTATCTGGGTATAAAATAGGGTGCAAGCACTAGAAATAGAACAGGGGAATCATGTTTGAGATATTTCCCAGAGGCAGAATCAGGAGATTTGACAAGGGATTGGATAATGAATGTGGGAGTGAAGGAGGGAATGAGGCTTTGGGAACATGTGTCCTCACTGTTGCTCAAAATTATTTCAAAATTTTTTTCCCTGCAATTTTTAAAAAATACTCTTTTGTTGTTTTCTTGCATCTAGTGTAGATGAGGGCAGTCTGATGTCAAACAGGTTTCTGTTTTTTGTAAGTTTACGTATGCATGCATGTATGGGTGGATTTTGTGTCTATCCATCTGTCGATCATCTATCATCTTTATGTGTCTATCATCATGTGTCCATCAAACTGTCTTTCTATTCACCTATCAGCTGTTCATGTGGGAAGCCTTGGATTTTTTAAATCCTTGCTGCACGAAACTTCACTGAGATATATCCATCCTTTTTGGAATTTAAGAAGTCTTGAAATCTGAAATTTCATTTCAAATTCTGGGAAAAGCTTTTGCCACAACGTCTTCATATAGTTTCTTCCCCTATTTTTCTCTCCTTCTCAAGCTCTTATTATCTTCATGTGGCAAATCTATTTCCCTGCCCCATGTGCCTTCGCTTTTCTCCATGGTGTCTGCTCTAGTCTATCCTACTGCATCCTGGGACAGTTTCTCCATCTGGTTTTCCAGCACACCAGCTCATTCTTGGTTCTATCCATCTGCTACTTTCCACATCAATGCCCTCTCTATCTAAATTATTATATTTGTTCATACCAATTATTTTCCCACATGGTCTCTTATTTCTGCTTTATACTATTACTGCCTTCCCTTAGGCCTTTGAGGATATTTATTATCTTATTTTAAATTCTTGATGTGTCTGTTCCATGAATTCTACTTCAGGTAGTGTTCGGTATTTGGTTTATAATCTTTCCTTTATACTGGTTGCAAGACCTAAACTTTGGCCTGAAAGCTCTGTTCCTCTGGATGGAATTTCACCCCAAAATTTCCAAACTAACCAATGCAAGGAGGCTTTACTTCAGAACTAGAGCATTATTGTGCTTCAGAGGCAATTCTTCATCCTTCTCTGGCTCTTTGGAAGTACTAGTCAGACAGAGATGACTTTCTTTATGGAGTCATTTTTGGGATTGGTATCAAAAGCTCCTGACACCAGCTGTTCACTTCACACAGGAAGAGAGAGATACATGAGGGAATGGAGTTTCTTCATGGAAATATGATTGCCTGACAGTCCACCTCTCTCTTACATTGTTGGCTCTGTCTGAACTTGGAGTTTCTCCAGGGTTTCCATGGGAAGATCCACAAGAAGACTTCTGTTCTTTCTCAGTTTGAGCTTGGCTACTTATAATGACTAGATAATATGGCAGATCCACAGGAAGATTTCTGTTCTTTCTCAGTTTGAGCTTGGCTACTTGTAATGACTAGATTATACCCCAATTTCTGGTCCGTTATTGATATATGGATCTATTTGAAATGTATTAATGTTTGCTTTTTTTTTTTTTTTTTTTTTTTAATCTGTGTTTTCAGATGGACTTCTGGTTTTGGAGACCCTTCAATCTACCTGATTGCATTTCACCATAGATAAGATCTCTTTTAAAAGACAAGTATGGGAAAAGCTAAATAAAGCAGTTTGAGTCCTACTGAATGTTGCTGAGCTGATGTCCACCCCTGTGGAGTACACAACAATATACTTCTGCTGGCAGAAGTTTGAAACTGACAGTTGTCTATATCACTTGTTACTTACGTTATTACCCAGCTCCCCACACATCTGCCGATTCCTTTACACTTATTATTTGGTGGATGCAGCTTATTTTGAGTAGCTTCTCCTCAGATTTGTTATGATTTTAACATTTAATTTCATCATCTGCTCTTAAAAGGTAATCATTCAGTGTTTAATATCATATCAAAATCTACAAAAGGAATTATGTTGAGTCGGTTCACACTTTCTAGTAGTTAATGATTTTAAGGACATTTTGACAGTGACACAAAAGACATAGAGAAGAAGTCACCTTTCCTATTTTTAAGGTCATGCTGTCCAGGTTCTGGCATATTCGTAGACTTGTGTGGGAGAGTTATGTGTCCTCAACAGTTAACTCACGACCATCCACCGAGCAGTTCGGATTCCTAGTAGTTGCAGTTGTTTTTAATTGGTTTTAGAAAATAGGGTTCCACTACTCAGTTGCTACATCTTATCTTTTACAAGTTTCCCAGAATTATGGTGTCCACCTGTTTCCGAATTTTAAGATAATTGGCATTAAAGTAGGCAGATCGATGCTGTTTCAGTGTGACTTACTTTTGATTGCGAGTTATTAAAAAACCCTACCTTCAACTCCAGCTTTGGAAATGATATACTTTCATTCCTTGTGGGTTATAAGAAACTTTAACGCTTAGTTGCTCACTAGTCTTTGAGAAACTCCCTAGAGAGATAAATTTTTCTTCTTTTAAGATATGATTCACAAACTTTTCCCTTTGAAATCTGAAGCTCATGGGTAGTTTTAGAAAATATAGCATAAATGCACCTGGGTCATTTGCATCTAAACCAGATTCATCTCTTCGCCACTGAACACTCACCCTCCCCATCTCCCCTACATTCCAGGCTCCCACAGTCTGCTCTTAAATGTGCCCTGCTCTCTTTTCTTTGGGCATTCATATATCCAGTTCCTGCTGAGGGAAATAATCTGTTCCTCTTTCATGGTAGAGCACTCTTCCTACAGGTCTTAACTGCCACTTGCCCCAGGACTTACCCCATGGCACCCCCTTCCCAGCAGAGGATAAGCTCTCTGCTCTGTAGGGAAACCCACTGTTTCTCTCTCTTACCACTATATTCCAATCCAGTGCCTGGCACATAGTAGGAACTTCACAAATACACTTGCTGAATCTGAAACTGCATTTTATCCAGGGAAAGAGTATGACATACCTTCAGTATCCAAGGTCACTCGGAAAAACTGTGGCTCTGTCTTTATCCCCTCCTTTTTCACCCCTTCTCTTTCCAAGACAGTCATATTTGTCTTGTTATTAACTTTAATAAGGCAGTAACATTAACTAATTTTGAAACTATACGTCTGATAGATTAGCCCCATAAGCTTTGTGGAGAGTGAATTCTGGGATTTGGTCATCAAATGAAGCCATTCCTCTTCAAAGTCACCCAAACGCTATGGACCTCCTCTGCATGCATGACGCTGGCTGCCGAGCAAATGCAGTTTGTGCTGGAAAAGCATGATTATGTGCTTCTACCTGAAACTGGCACATGCCACTTCTTTTCACATCCCACTGGAGAGAGTGAGTCTCACGGCCACTCCTACTTTCTAAGAAGGGGTGGAGTGGAATGGTTGGAAACGTTGGTGATCACCAGTGAGATGCACTCCAGCAAACTCACGCGCAGCACAGACGGGCATTGGAGGTTGTCACGACCCACGTCAGGCTGACAGCTATGGCCTCATGCTATCACTGGTGAGACATAGCTTGCTGACAAAGATCTTCAAGTGTGAAAAATAGAAGTGTACCTTAGCGTAACGAACACAGTATCTGAAAACAAGTTCTGCGTTACTTAACTGTGAAGTGTTCACACTGCACAAAGTCAATGGCTACATTCTCTAACCAGTTAAAATATTCGTATTACTTGGCAGAGAATAGCTTTCAAAGTATTTTACAACATTTAGAGACATTTAGTGTTCCTTTTTTAAAAATTGCAGACACTTTTGTGCTTATTTTGTAATATTGATTGATACTTTGAATCATTCACATTTATTATATTTGTTATGCAAGTTTTAGTTTCGTTATTAATACTTGAACTGAATTTCCAAGAGTGCTAATAGCTTAATAAATTGGGTATATGCAATTTGGTTTATTAAAATTCGTATTTCAAGTGTCCACATTTATTCTAAGTGTCCACATTTATTCTAAGTTCTAAAATTCTATTCTAAGTTCTAAAATTTTGAACATGGTGCACATGTTGTATTTGATGTACACAATCCATTGCTGTTCCATGGCGAGTGTGGACCAGCACCCACCATCCCTTAGTGCCTGACTCCATGGGATGTGTAATGCACTCTTACACGTTTTTGTTTGAAGCTTGTAATAACGGAGGGGAGAAGAGAACTAGTGTGGGGCTCTAGGTTTTCTAACAAGAATATGATTACAAGAACTTCAGATGTATTCACAGGAAAATATTTGGAAAAACTGTGTTTCTGATTCCTGTAAGAATTGTGTGAATTGACCAGTACAAATTAAGTTATTAGCAGCCTTCAGCATGTCAAATTATAGGAAATAAAACATTTTGTATATATCATGTTTATTATTTCTATTTTTGAAAAGTCAAACTTTCTTCATATGAGACATCTTTAAAACTCCTTAAGCACCTGTATGAAACTGCTGGGTGTGAAAGTCATTGACCTTGGTCTCACCTGGGAGCTTATAGATCAGGCAACTCAGGCCTGCAAAAGCTCACATGTACATCTGAGATATGAAGATGGAGAGTCCAGTGGTCCTAGTTTTTGGACCAGTGTTTTTCATGCATATACCCATGTGTGCATGCATGTACATATGCCTGCAGATATGTATGCATGCATATGTCTGCACAAAAGACTGTCTTTTTGTACATGCAAGTTGGTGTGTACATGTGCCTAGACATGTCTCTATGTGCAAGTACAGATACATGTATGTACATGCTCTTGCATTTGTATGTGTGTCTCTGGGAATGCATGCATACAACACGCCTGCCTGTGTGTGTATGCATGTGTGCCAATGTTTTCATGCATGTGTGTATGAATGCACCTGTGTGTGCATGTTTGTGCACATGTGTATTTTGCTGTTTCTTTTACAAAAAACATGTATATGCACAAACACTTGTTCTACCTCACATATTTTTATTTTGCTTAAACAACAGTTTGACCTCTTAATGATCAAAATAATCAGATACTAACTATATACTTTAGGTACATTTATTTTTATTTTTTTAAAGATTTTTATTTATTTATTTGAGAGAGCATGAGTGGCGGGGGGGGCAGAGGGAGAAGCAGACTCCCTGCTGAGCAGGGAGCCCAATGGGGGTTCGATCTCAGGACCCTGAGATCATGACCTGAACCAAACGAAGACGAATAACCCACTGAGCCACCCAGGTGCCCCTAGGTACATTTCAAGGAAAAGCCCTTGTGCTATAATAGTTTGAAGATTTCTGCATATTTTTGCTGAAGATGTGGATATTTGGGGCTATAGGACCATATTCTATTTTCATGTGTTTGATCATGTATTACATGTATAAAGATGCTCAATCAACAGAATTTTGCTAAAAAGGAATATTTATTACAGTGATTATTTTTAGCATGGTGAAATTACCTTATTTTTAAAATACATAATATGTACTCATGTAAAAAATATAGAAACACATAAAAAGAAAGGGCCATCACCTGGGTATTTACCACCTTAAGACAGCTACCATTACTGTTTTGGCAAATACGTTTTCATACATCTTTTTAGGCAAATGTGCATAAATACACAATTTTACACAAATAACACTGCATCATGCATGTTCCTATGTCCTTCGTACCTTCTTTATCCTGTCTGGTTTTTTGTGTTCCTTGTTCTCCTCACTCAGCTCCCTGCCCAGCGCATCCCCTCCAGGACACCCATGTGAACTCCTTGTCTCTGAACCTGCACCTGCTCACATCCTCACATGCAGGTGTACAAATGCACATCCGGGGTGAGGACCAGTGCCCTGCCAAAATGGGATGCATTACACCTCCTTCCCAGCAGCTCGGCTTTCTCACCCAAATGATGACAGTATCTTTTTTTTTTTTAAGATTTTATTTATTTATTTGACAGAGAGAGACACAGCGAGAGAGGGAACACAAGCAGGGGGAGTGGGAGAGGGAGAAGCAGGCTTCCCGCCGAGCAGGGAGCCTGATGTGGGGCTCCATCCCAGGACCCTGGGATCATGACCTGAGCCGAAGGCAGACGCTTAATGACTGAGCCACCCAGGCGCCCAGTATCTTTATTTTTTTAAGATTTTATTTTTATTTATTTATTTGAGAGAGAGAGAGAGAGGGAGAGCATAGAGGGAGAATAAGAAGGAGAAGCAGACTCTCTGCTGAGCAGAGTCCAACACGGATCTTGATCCCAGGACCCTGGGACCATGACCCGAGCCGAAGGCAGACACTTAACTGACTGAGCCACCCAGGCACCCTGATGATAGTATCTTAAAAAAAAAAAATCCCTGATGTTAACTGACAATGATTTCATTATTTTCATTTTAAATAACTGCATAATATTTATATTTACTTGCTATTGAGCACTTACTCTACTTTTTGCAGTTGCTAGGCCTTGGATAGGGGAACCAACGGTGTTAACTTCCTTTGTTTTTCAAGTTAAAAGAGTCCTCCTACCTCATCATGTGGCCCCACACTTAATATGCAGTAATATTTATTTTATTGGAGTCTAAAGACTAGTGAATTAAAAGATAAGGTTACCAAGGCAAAAAAATAGTCATCCTTAAAAGGAGCCCCAGCAAACCTACCTAATGGCAGAGAGGTTGACTTGGAAAACAATAGTAATGTCAGGTGTATTTCATGGGAGACAGCTCCCCAGCACTTTATACATACCTCATATTTGTTCTGTTTCAACTATCTTACTGTGTAGTGAGATGAATAAATTTTTTAATGAGAAGTTATATTTCTGGGTGAAGCATTAAGAGATGAACAAAGTATATTTGTGACAGGTCATAAATGCTAAATTAGTGCAAGAGAGCTCTCTCAATTTAGCTACTAGTGAGTTTACCCCTTATAATAAATCTGGCAATAACTCTGAATCTCAGCAGTGCACTGGATCAATGGCAGTAAAATAGTAACTTCTCTTTTTAGTGCCTTTGCAAATTCAAGGCCGGAGGCTAATGCTTTTGTGAGCACATAACTCCACTTCTTCTATTTTAACTCTAGCAAAGGAGATGGTACCTGGGATCTTTGGTTTCTACCAATTAACCATGTCCCATCTTCAATCCCTCTGCTTCCCCAGCATTCAGGGTAAGAGAAGGAAAGAGACAGTGGAGCTCTTTCTCACAAAGAACTCGAAGCAGACCTCCGGGTACTTTCCGAGGATTGTTGTAGGGTGCCTTCATTCCTAGGTGCCATGGAGACCCAGTGTTTGGGCACAAGGGCAGCAACTGCAACTCATTATAATGTTCATAAAGAAATGCTCAAGCCTTGCAACTCTTCCGGCAGGAATAAAAAGGAATTATTATTTTCTTCCTTTTTGTTGCCGAAGTTGTGACAGCAACAGAAGCTATATTTATAGACACAGGTGATTTCCTTCTCTTGTTGTCAGCTGCTTTAAAAATGTATGAGCGCTTTCCCAAAAACACAACTTTCGCAAATACTTGAAATTAACATTTATGAAAAAGACAAATTGCAGATCAAGTGGCAAGGCTACCAAACTATGAAATACTTGAAAGCAAATTGCACTTAGGAAGCAAGAGGAAGAAAGCTTTTTTTTTTTTTTTTTACCTTAGGAGTGGTTTCTCAAGAATTTTAGAAATTGGAAGTAATTTTCTCAAGACATTTAGGAATGCCTAAATGCAAGTGAATTTGGAGAGAAATAACATAAGAGTGACAAAGCAAGAGAGACTTTTCTACCTGCCACTTCTACGGAGTGCAGTGACTCCGTAGTTCCACCTCACCCCTGCCTCCATGGCCGAGCGGACTTGGGGTCCAAAATACATCCATATGGGAGATTTGAAATTTCTCCTCAGAAATTTAGGGTGTTTTCCAAACACTGGAGCAGCAGAGGTCTAACCACAGCACTCATATATACAGAATGGACCCAGGAACCAGAAAGTGGGTAGGGATTGTAGAACTGCTTTGTGACTTGCATAGAGAATTAGTTGGGAATGCTTCTTCCAGTCTGGGAACAATTAGTCAAGAGGCTTTGGGAGCCAGGAAACCTTCAGGTCTAAATAAATAATTAAAAAAAAAAAAAACAAAACCCACACAGTAGGGACATCAGGTGATAATAAAAGTGATGTTAAGTTTTGTTTATTTTTCTGTGCTTCCTGCTGTATGCCTTGTGTGGCGCGGAGGGAGATACTTGTGCCCAAACATGAATCTCTTACAGTCATTCTGTACACTTGCATCTACATTCGGTTGAATTTCTATCTGCACGCAATATTGTCTGAAAATGGAGAGTTTACTTAAAATTATTTTCTCTTCACTATAAATGGGAAATATCTTTAGCTATACTTCACTTTTGTTCTGTCTTAGGAAAAAAACATATTTTCACTTGCATGAGTCATTAGTCTTTGGGGGTTATTTTAAAAGAAAGCACTGAAAGATAGAAAGCAACACCTGTTTTTGCTCCACTTCCAAATCTGAAAATGATTTCTGAAAATCTAAAAAAAAATGCACATATATTCAGTCGTGTGGTGCTCATTGATCTCTTCCTATTTTCTTTATTCTAGAGGTATCAGGGGTAACTGTCCATGCTTTCGCTTTGATACACTGGAGAAGTCATTTTGCCTAAAGGATTCCTAAAGATACTCCTTCCCCACCCATCCCCCAACACATTACTTACTCAATGAAAAGCCAGGGGAGAAAAGTCAGTGTGGGGCTCAGCATGAGCTCAGATGGCCTTGTTCAAGGGTGAGCATGCAATTCAGTCAGCCAATCAGATCACGCACTGGTCTTGGAAAAGCCCTGAAGACTCTAACATATTAATCAAAAAATGTATGAGTAAGACCCTTAAAATGTGAGCCCCATATTCCACTTTAAGTTAGCCATAACTAGTCCAGAGATTTTTTTTTCTGTGTAATAACTAGTTTTTATTATGTATTTGCCCTGCATCAATCATTCTGAAAGTATAATGGATAAAACAAATAGATTTCATAGCCGAAGAGCATAAGTCATGTAAGCATATCCACTTGGCTTAAAATGGTAAAAATAACACTGGGGTTTGGGGGCCAAGGGGGATGAATGATGAAATTTTAATCCATTCCAATCCATCGTGTAATACAGTATGAAAAGCAACTCATCTACTCACCCATTTCCACAGGGTTTATCTGCTAATACCTTGGTATTTAAAGAAGAGTATTACACGAGATCACAAGAGAGAGAGAGTATAGATTATGTTTTCCTGCAGTGCTGAGAAGCTTTTTGGGGAGCTTTTATAGATGTGGGCATTCAAGCCGGGGAAGATCATGCGGTTTGATGGAGTGAGGCATGAAGTTGCATCCAGAGAACCTCTGGTTTTCGGCAGCTTCCCATTTACTTAGCCAGGAGGTCTTGGTGTCAGGTGCTTCCTCCGTGCATCAAAGCAAGAAAGCCAGCCCCACCCCGCCCTAGATGGAAACAGGATGTGCACACACACAGATGTGGAACAGCTTTCGCACGCTATAAAACGTCTTGGTCCCGCCAATAAAATTCCTGAAGAGAGATGCGTGTATGGGTTTTTTGTGTGTGTGTTTGAAATCTGTTTTCATCTGGATGCACCCGGTCAGGAAGTTACATGTGACGAAAATGTTGACTTGTGCATTCATTGACATTCTCAGTGCATGCAGAATCCACTGATTTCAAAACCCAATGGAGGGCTCAGAAGAGAAAGGAGAAATGTTTGTACACAGTTTCATGGATTGCAATCCATTATATTGCTTACATCGCTTAGTAGAGACCTGAGTGCATACCACACGTTAGTGTGGCAGCTTCTACACAGAACCGCTTCTGTCCTTGATGTGATGCATACATGGGGCCAGCAGTCAAACACCACCTAACTGCCTTCTAGGTTTTGCTTTAATCCAAGACTTTAAACATCTTTTCTATAGCTCATATAGTTGATAGTCCTATCATTTCTATGAGGTAAGCGGTATCTCCTCCCCATTTGAGAAACCCACACATGGGCTAGAGGGTTGGTCTGGTATCTGAATTCCAGAGCAGGGGGAGGACAGCATCTGCCAGTTGTTGTGAGCGGGGGGAACGATAGCAGGCCCCTCTTCTGAGAGTCATTCCCACCTGGACCATGCTACTCCCACACTCTTTACCTAATTGCCGTGGTCCTTGTGAAGCAGGTGCATTTACATTACCCTCCCGGAGCATATCAAATTAATGCTGCTATTAAAGTCTGCCTATTTCAATCCCAACATTTAGAGACAGAGATAAGGCATCAGTTTGTTCATTTTCTTGAATTTGTCATACACTGGGGGTGTGGAAGAAACTTGGAGAGAAGATTTGGAAAGCCAACTGGGTCCTTGGGAAAGCATTTGTTCAACAATTTGCCAAAAACGAGGCAAAGACATCTCTTTGATGCCCTGTGCAATTGGGTATTTATTTTACATGTTTGAAGCATAGGCATATATCAAAATAACGACTAAAAAGGATGATATCGAACATAAGCTACCCAATCACCTCTTAAGTTGGTAGTTCTGCCTTGAAGCACAGAGAGTGAAAAATCATGAATGAATCTTCTCTTCTTTGTTCTGCATCTTTGTGCACAGGTAGAAGTGATAGGATCCTGTGTTGTTCGTAATAATAAGGCCGATGTAAATATATGTACATAATTAAGGCTAAGTCCTGCATTAAAAAATTCCAATTATTTTCATAAGCACATGTTTCAATTCTTCTACCCAAATGCTGAAAGAAAATCCAATTATCTGAATATAATTGTTAGACATTATTTGATAAACACGAGAGTAACGTCTGTGACTGCATGATTAAGAAAAAGTAAAAGAAAAAACATTTGTTTTCACCTGTTAAATCTAAGACTTTCAGCCAAATGCATTTCTTTTCTAGTTCTTTCTAAAATAACTTTAGAGAAGTTGTCATATATTTATGTTAAAGACCCTGGAGATATGTCATTAGTATGGTCATACATATATTCAAATTACATATTATGGAGTCAAATCTGCTTACCCTGAGTTAATTTAAATGAATATGACAAGAAGTTCTGGGAAAGATGTCAGCTAAATTATATGTTTACAAACTCCTCTGGTTCTTCTCTTCAGCCCACAAAAATAATGTCTTCAGAAAGTAATACAAAGAACTAAGAATAGAGCAAAATTTCTCACTCTCACACTGAAAACCTCTAGAGCATAAAATCATGATGAAATGAAGAGTGTTCTGGACACACGGTGGGGATCACAGTGTGGGTCTAAAGAACCTGATGGATCCCTGGCTAGGATGGAGAGATGTGTGGATCATGGGACGGGGGGACCTGGCACCACCGACTTCCCTGTACACATTGGCAGCAAAGACAGAGGAGGAAGAAAATAACAACAGCCAAAGAGCACCGGGTGTGTTTCCTCTGACTTGGCTTCCCAACGAAGGGGCTTAGGTCCTCAGGCAAAGAACTCAGAAAAGGGCACACTGACTCACAGCTTCAAATGCCCACAAGTTCGGGCCTCACCATGATTTGTTTTATTGTCATCAGCTTTCCATCACAGAAGTACGGCCACTCATTCATATGTGGGGTGGGGGGTCCGCTTTCCATGGGAGAGGCCACTCCTCTCACCTGGGAGCTGACCTGTGGAGCAGGGTTTCTGATGATTCTGAGAAAACCTGCAAAACAAAGCCTCTGATGCCCCTGTTGTCCCCTGGCCCGCCTGCTCTCCCGTCACCTCAGGCAGGTCCACTGGAAAGAAAACCACCAACGTGGGTGACCAGTCCTCTGCATCCACAGCTCAGAGGAAGACCCACACGGTGCTTAGAAAAAAGCAAGAGGAGGACCCAGGAAGTTTTACTTTTTGTTTAGGTAAATAGCAGGACCAGGGGATCTCCCCCATCAAAGGTAAGTAAGCAAAACAAAAAATAAAATAAAACAGTATAGGATAGGTTAAAAAACTCTACCTTAAAAAGACACAAACGAGTAAGATCTAAAATGAGAGCTGAAGAAATGCCTTTTCAAGGAAACAAGAAAAACATTCACTTATAACAGAATCTTAAGGAGTTTAGATGACAACAGAATAGTATTTTTACAAAGTCTGGCATAATTGAGTTAAGAAATTATGCAGAAAAATAACAATATTATGGGATTTAAAAATGAATTACAAATGGCAAGTAGTGAAACCAAGAGAAAAGAGGGGAGTTCTCCTGATGAAATCACAGGGGATGCAAAGAAGGATGATCATTAGAATACAGGCAATAGAGATTTATTTTTGTTTAGAGATTTATTTACTTATTTTAGAAAGAGAGCAGGGGGGAGGGGCAGAGGGAATCTGAAGCAGACTCCCCACTGAGCACAGATCCTGATGCGGGGCTTGATCTTATGACCCCAAGATCACGACCTGAGCAGAAATCAAGAGTCAGATATTCAACCAAATGAGCCACCCAGGCGCCCGCAGAATACAGACAATATAGAATTAAAGAGTGGTCTTTCCAGTGATCAATAATCAAATCCACTGATGAGAGAATTCCAACATGTATTAGAAAACAAATTCTTCTGAAATAGAGACATGAACATATGCATGTCAGAGGGACTTATTACATTCCCAAATAATATGAGAAAGTTCTTCAATACCAAGACTAGCTCTGGTGAAGCTTTTGAACTTGAAGACGACAGGAAGAATTCCAAAAGCCACCAGACAAAAGATGAAGATTAGCTACAAATGTTAAAAAAAAAAAATAGCCTAACCATAAACTTCTGAACAAACTTAAACTCTAAAAAGAATGAGAAATATCCACAGATTTAAGAGTAAAATAGCGGTAACTTTATCCTCTTCCACCCAGCTCCCATCAATAATCGGAGTCACGATGACTGGGATATTTTGAATATTAAAAACATATGGATAAAGACAAACCAGGCAAAAACAAACAAGCCATTCTGGTGGAGTACTAGGTACGGTAGTCCAGCAGGAGGGTAAAGCGTGAGTGAGGGGAAGGAAAATGGGTGAGCAGCGTGAAGCATGGAACAGCCCCTGGAAGGAGCTGATGGTCCTAGGGAGACAGACGTCCGAGGAGCAGGGGCTGTGGGCGGGGCTCGTGGGCAGGGCTCGGGGCTGTGGGCGGGGCTCGTGGGCGGGGCTCGGGGCTGTGGGCGGGGCTCGGGGCTGTGGGCGGGGCTCGTGGGCGGGGCTCGGGGCTGTGGGCGGGGCTCAGGACTGTCTCCCTGGGATTCCCCAGCTGGGCTGCAGTTGTTCCCGCTTCTCCTCCCGGACCCGTAGCACTCCCAGTTCCAGGTCCAGCCCTGGGGGCAGAGGGGCAGTTTGTCCGACGTGCCCAGGGCCCCCTCATGGCCAGGGACCCCAGGACAGGAGCCTGGAGTGACACCGTGGCGGCGGTGGAATTACCACAGGGAATGAGGAGGAGAAACGTAGGCTCCCTCCGGCCTGAACAAGGTGTGGGGTACAGACTGCAGTGTCGTAAGTCTGTAAGTAATTACCGCGAGAAGAAACGAGATGTCCTCAACGCTTTGAACGTGTTGAAATTCTCCCCCTCAGAAAAACAAGAACAAAAAAACAAACTTGGATCAGAAAAGGAAATACAACTGCAATAACAGATTATGTAAAAAATAATTATAATGAGAAAAAATAAATATAAAAGTTAGAGAATAGCCTCACAGCTGTATTCAGGGGACCTCAGTAGAACAGTGATTTATAATGATAAAAGGGGAAATGGATGAGTTGAAATGTAGAGGGATAGTAAAATGCTAACACACGTACAAAATTTGGTTCCTTAGGGGAAACAAAAGGACAAAAAATACTAAATGATAAGATACCTAGAAAATGGGGGGGGGGGCAGAAAAAAGTTTGTAAGATTCTAAGCTAAAATCCGGATAAAATATAAAACTCTTTCAGAAAATACGAATGATCAAAATTGACTTAAAAAGAAATGCAAAATCCAAATAAGTCAAAACACATCCAAGAAATTAAAAACACTTCCCAGGAGCCTACATTCCAGAAAAATGTGCTGTACTCAGATGGTTTCACAAGTGATTTTTTTTTTTTCAAATTTCCAAATAATAAATATCTCCTACATAAGCATTGGCAGAAAGAAAATATCTCATATTTTTTATGAATTCAACAAAATATCAAACTCAAAATCTTTACAAAGTCAGTACCCAAAAGAAAAATATAGACAATTTCACGTAAAACATGAAATAAAATCTCTAGTTAATATTTTTAAAGAAATTGGTAGTAAATGGATGATCAAATATGAGTCACTGCAAGAAAGAATAGCTCTTTCACTAATAGTGAATTCACATTTATAAAATTAACTTTAGAAGTTATATGCTCATTTTAATAAGTGCTAAATAGTATTTGATGAAATTCTGTATCTATTCCATGTTTTTCAAAAACATACTACATGTTTTAAAACAATCATCTTTTTCAGATGATAAAAGGAGTCGGTGATAGCATGTGGATAAAAACCGCACATCTGAACTGAAAGCCAGCATCGCACAGAGTTTTAAAGCACTAGCAGCTTTCCTATTAAAGTCAAGAATAAGGAAAGTGACAATGAAGGGGAGTAAGTCAGAGGGGGAGACGAACCATGAGAGATGATGGACTCTGAAAAACAAACTGAGGGTTCTAGAGGGGAGGGGGTGGGGGATGGGTTAGCCTGGTGATGGGTATTAAAGAGGGCACGTTCTGCATGGAGCACTGGGTGTTATGCACAAACGATGAATCATGGAACACTACATCAAAAACTAATGATGTAATGTATGGTGATTAACATAACAATAAAAAATTAAAAAAAAAAGAATAAGGAAAGTGACTAAGGCAATTAGAGGAAAAATAAAACTAAGATGCACAGATGCCAGAAGCTGTAGACTTCTTTATCTTTACTTGTAGATTGTATGATTGTGTAGCTGGGAAATAAGAAATCAACAGACAAACTACCATAAAGAAGAAGTAAGAATTTCAGTATAAGATAGGGAGTTACAAAATTAATATTAAAAAGCCAACAGCTTTCCTATATACATATAACCAGGTATAGAACATTATGGAAGGAAATACCCCATTTATAATTTCAACCTAAAAAAACCTGAGAACATAGGAATAGTTTGAAATAAAATTATGTAATACCACTCTGATAACTAAGCTCTACTGTAGCACATTCAATTATATCCAAATCAACAGATCAGTCTTTTTTGTTGTTATTGTTACTTGATAAAGCAATTCTCAATTTCATCTGAAAAATAAACGTATAATAAAACCTGGTTGTTTCTAAAAAAAAAAAAAGAGTAATAGTGAGTGGGAATCTGGGCATATATAAAATTTATTCTGTAGTTATTTAAGACATACAGAGTATTTAAAACTGTGTGGTTCTCACATAGGAATTGATAGGTGGTTTTCCGGATACAGTTTCATTAGTCTCCACATAGAGAAGATGGCCAAACACATCTTGTTTCAAGTTATGGGGAAAAAGAACAGATTATTTGACAAATGGTATTGATACAACAGAGTAAATTTTGTTTTTTTAAAGATAGAAGCTCACAGCATCATTATAATAAAATTATACCATAGGTGGATAGGTGGTCAAAGCTTTAGACTTAAAAAAAAAAAAAAAAAAGAAAAGAAAAAAGAAAAGGAAAGGAAAGAAACTATGAATTAGGAAAAAAACTTAAAACATAGAAGTCTGAAACCATAAAGTGAAAATAATGATATGTAAAATTTAATGTATGTGAATACTTTAAATTTTTCTAATAGAGAATATACCCTAAACTAAATTAATAGAAAGACAACTACCATAATAATATTTTGGACGGGTAACAAAGAATAATTGCCTTCATGAACAAAGAGATTTTACAAATTAATAACTAAAGACTGAACACCTGAACACAAAAGAGGATCTGCAAATGGGTGAAAAATATTTTCTATTGCATTAGTAATCATTCAAAAAACAAGATGGTAGATAATTTTGCTCATTCAATTGCTAAAAATTTAAAACATTGACAGAACCAAATGTAACTGAGGGCTTAGAAGAATGTGTATGCTTTTGTATTTTTGGAAGGAGTGGATATTGTACGCTTTTCTGAAAACTTGTTTGGCAACCTACATGGGAATTTAAAGGTAATGTATCATTTGACCTAGAAGTCACATTTCTAGTGCCATTTCCCACGGACGGTGCAGAGGTGCACCGAAGTAGCTGGGCACAGTCCTGGCAGTGTTGTTTACACCAGCAAAACAATTATAAAATTTAGTCAATAGATCTTGGCATATATGCCATATGTAGAAAATAGAGCACTGTGTAACAATTAAAAATGATAATGTAGATACAGTTATTAACTTAAAGTATGTCTCTGACAGGTATTGAAAAACAAAAGCAGATTCGAGAACCCATGTCTAAGACGACTCCACCTTTGAACACTTGCTGTGTTGCTCATTTATCACTAATTTATTCATCTAGTTCTCTGTGTGGAAGCTGTGAAAACAAGAAACAGTGCTTTTCTCTAAACTATGGGAATTCAGGTAAATTTTACCTTCTTTGTACTCTTTATTTTTTTTTTAGACCCCTTCCTTCTCGGCTTTCCTTCTCCTCCCCCTCCTCCTGTCTCTGCTTCTCTTCTTCTGTCTTCTTTTTCTTCTGCAGCTGCTGTTAGTTTGTGTTAAAGTGAGAAAGGAAAAGAGCTGTATTCATTTTGGAAGAGAACTGAATCAGACCGTGGTTTTCAAGAATATTCAAGATTTTGAGATGCCTTTAAAACTCTTTACAAAGTGTGTGTGGAAATAGACAACTGTGTATCTGAACAGTATTTGGGAAACTCAGCTATTAGTCAAGACTTTTAAATCAATAAGAGACACACATTTAGAAGCCACATGGTGTTTGGGGATTTAATCTCCAAAGATAATCACACTTTCGCCATCTCTATTGTGCAACTTGTCTCTTTAATGATATTTTCAAATTGCCCCATCAAGCCTGGATGAAGTATTGTCACTGAGGGCAGTTAACTACATCCTATTATTCCTACAGACAGCAGGCTTTGTTATCATCAAGTTAAGATTGAGAATTTAAATTTAAAGTTTGGCAATTGGCAGTGAGGTTTGCAACTGTCAATTTTAGCGCCCTCCATGGAGAATCCTGTGCTTTTGTGAGTTTCATGACTCCTACCTTTTGGGGAAAGGGTGGTTCAGACTCTTCATTTCAAAAGCCTTTTTTTGCGATCTCCCTGTGGCCCAGACAGGGTGTATCAGAGTTTTCGGAGGGGGTTGGGGAGTCTGTTTAAACTCAGACAGCTGGGCTCCACCCAGTTTCTGACGTGAGAGGTCTAGAGTAGGTTCTTGGATTCTGCATCTCTCCTACGTTTCCATGTGTTGCTGATGCTGGTTTGGAGGTTACTGGCTTACAGTAACCTCACTTACTTACAAACCTGTTGCCCACCTTTGTAATTGGAAACCTAAGATGTGCTCTTTAGGATGTACTTAAAAGACTGAACCATTAAGCACAGGATGTCCTTAGAAGGAGGGCAACAAGAGTTCATTTAGATCATACTTTCACAGAGTTCTGAAGATGTGCAGTGGCCATAAAGGGGCAACACTTAGCCGGAATCTTGGCAGAACTCATGACAGCTGGAATAAAAGAAACTTGCTAGACCCTACTACCTCTTGTCTTTATTCCCTTTACAGTGGGTTTTTGTGGGTGTTTGTATCGAGGATGTCTTTATAGATACTGACTTTGCCCCTTTGGAGTGGGAACCGTAAAAGGGAACGTTCATGGCCAGGAGAGTGAAGATAGACATTTTATTTATTTATTTATTTATTTATTTTATTTATTTTTTTTTAAGATTTTATTTATTTGAGAGAGAGAGAATGACAGATAGAAAGCACGAGAGGGAAGAGGGTCAGAGGGAGAAGCAGACTCCCTGCCGAGCAGGGAGCCCGATGTGGGACTCGACCCCGGGACTCCAGGATCATGACCTGAGCCGAAGGCAGTCGCTTAACCAACGGAGCTACCCAGACACCCGAAGATAGACATTTTAAAGGAGCCGGGAGGAAGAACACATTTTCAGGTGAATTTCAATAATATTGAAACAGTGTTATTCTAATGTGTAAATCAAGGAAAGCTATTTCTGCAAGGACTAGCTAATAAGCCCTGTAGGAGAGAGTAAAAATCTCCTCATGCACTATTCCTAAATTTGTGGGTATGATACATGAGCAGGGGCACTTAAATCTTCCATAAAACATGTGTGATATGAGATGTTTCCTTCACCCGCCTTTATTTCTGACACCATTCTGTTGAAAAAAATTATATATCACCAAATTTTACTTTTTGTGTTTTCAAGAAAGTTTCATGTTCTCATTAAGAATTTATCCCTGTCTCATGGAGGAGTGAAATTTGAAGAGGTGGGAGGTTTTGTTTCCACATAAGAAGAACATTTTTAGAAGGCGGAATGTTGTCTCCAGTGGGAACGAGCTGGCCTGGGAGGTGGTAAGTTCCTCAAATCTGGAGGTTTTCCAGCAGAGGTTCCAACAGCGAGAGCCCCGAGTCCTGGCGTGGAGAGGGCTCAGCATTGGTTGTTTCCGGCGGTTATTTCACGATCCACTGATGTGGTTTCAGTCTCTGGGCATGTTCTTTGGTTGTTAGAGTAATTAACCCCGGAGGTGAAAGCATAGCAACTTAAGGTAGAATTACAATTTTTTCATACGTGTGAACTCACTGCCGTCCTCCCGTCCTTTGCCCCTCGCTCACATCATCTGTCATACTGAGAATATTAGCAGTGGTCTATGGCCTGAAATAACTCCAGAGTCAAGAGAGTAAGATTGAACTTTCAGCGCCAGGGATTTATGCATCAAAACTCTCCGGGTCCCAAAACACGTTTTATGAGGCTTCAGATGGAAGATCCAGTCCCTGGGCCTCAGGCTGCATACAGGCCGGTCTGTGGGATTCTCCTCCAGGCAGGCTTCCCTGATATGCAGCGGGCCTCTGAGATGGGGCGTGACTCTCTGGGCTGTGGCACCACCCATGGCACCTGTGATTGCAGCAGGAATTCCAGCCCAACAGATGGTCAAAGTAAATAATAATAATAATAATAATAATAATAATACTAAAAGAGCCAAGTTGTACATGCCCATTGCATAATTACTCAGCAATCATTCATGTTCTCGAGTAACAAAAACAAGAAATGACCTCAGAAGTGTTGGGAGCTGTACTGAGAGTATCTGCTGAGGGAGGTGTCAGAGGCGCGGCTCTGAGGCCCCAGCCTGGCCTCGTCGGTCCGGTAGTCCAGGAGGCCCGCAGAGTAGAAATAAAAGCAGGACCGCTCTCAGCTCTAGGAACCAACCCCAGTGACTTTGATTTGGTTAGCGCCTCCCGGTTCACTCCCATTCTCTCTGGTTTCTTGTAAAAACCTTTGATTTTAGTCGCTGTCCCTCACTGGGCCCCTGTTTCTAAATTATTTAGTCAAAGTGTCAATAATAATTAATTTCAAGTAGGCTATTATTATGCTGACTATATAATATAACTCGTTTTATTAAACTGACCGTGTGATGGGGTCAGTTTAACAAAATGAGTTATATTATAACAAAATGGAAAAAGAGAATATGCAGAAATGGTGAAATTCACTCTCATGTCTATTTTTCAAAGGCTCCCTGTCCTCTGGGAGAGGATGGAAGTTGTAACCTAGTACAATGATCTCTATAGGAAGGTTTTTCACAGGATACAATGTCTCCATTTTGAGCTGATTAATAACTTTTTTGTTTCTTTGTTTCTACACATCAGCAGCCCTAGCACACAAGGGCTCTGCTATTTGTCAAGCAAGTTACTTCTGTGCTTTATTTTCAAATACAAATTATTTTTGAAGGTGCTTTCTTTAGAAATCATGTTCTACTTGGGGAATGAGGTTAAATCAATATCTTTGTCACATGTTGCCAAGGGCATTTCCTGAGGGGTACCTCAAGGGGAGAATCTGAGCTATTTCTAGACATCTTTTATTATTATTATTATTATTATTATTATTATGACCATAAAGAAGTTCCTGGTTTCTGCACACTCATTTAACTATTGGGCTCAAAATTCACAAATGGTCGTTTTTCCAGTTCATCCTTTTTTTTCTCACCTCCATTACTCATTTAGTCTAAGGTGCTATTTCTGTTTCAGTTATGATGGCAAATCAATTAAGAGGTTCTAGTGGTTGATGAAATCAAAGTAGCAACTGTTTAAAATATCTTCTGGGTGAATTTTTTTGTTTCACTGGTCCCGCAGATCTAGATCCTCTCAGGGGTATTCGAAAACTTTGATATCGTCTTATCTTCAGAGAATTATAGTGTAGCTGGAAAGACCAAATATAAACCCACAGACGCTAAGTAAGAACACTAGATTTAAATGGGAATTTTCAATAAGGCATGAGGTGTCACGTGGTGGCGTATGATTAGTATTTAATTGAATCGTGAAGCTAAGTCTAATGCATCTGTGTGATCTTTCAGACACATGTCACCCCAATCATTGCTAGAGTTGATTTGATGGGTCATACCGGGTGGGCCATGTCTGCTTCCCCTCCAACTCCCTCACTTACCCTGCCTCACCTCATGCACCCCCTCAAAATATCACATCCAGTCACTGAACTTTCCTGCCCAGGACAGAGCAGGGCCAGTCTGTATGAACAGCAGACCTGTTCTGGTGTGCAAGAGGAAGAAAGCATGTGAGTCAGAATGGAGATGACCTGAATCTTCTGTTCCATTAAGGATGGTAACATTTGCCCGGGGAGGGGAGGCTGCAAGCTGTCAGAACAGAAAGGGAGGAAAAGGTGAAAGAAGTCCATTCTGGAAACGGTTTGATTGGAAAGGGTAGATTGTCTGAGCAAGGACTTTGGAAAGGATGGCCTCGACTTAATCGAGATGATTTAGGAGTCATCTGTCTCAAAGGGAAGACTGACAGTGTAGGGATGAATTAGATCAAGAGGGAAGGGAACGGAAAGGGAAAAGAGAGGAAGCCTAGAGCATGAGAAGAGGTGGAGAGAAGCCAGCGAAGGAGGAAGAGGAGACATCTGTGTATTCAAGGACGAAGCACTGCTTGCTAAAAAGGACATCAGCTGGATTGAAAATTGGCAATGGTTTCACCCAAACACTATAAAAATCAATACTTTTCATTAACAAAGTGCCTTGAAATTTAATTTGATCTTATTTGCAGACAGTATTACTTATAAAGGGATATTTATGCTCCTAAGTTCAGACAAAGAAACTAGCATTAATCAAAGATATTAGCTCATTTTAATTTTTCTTTGCTACATTTATGTTTGAGCCAGTGAGACCATTTGGGGATATATCTATCTATATAAAAATCTATATATCGAGAGAACGAGAGAGACTTGTATGGTGTAAAAAAAAAAAAAAAGAGTCCTTTTTGGCAATTAAGTGGGTGGTTGATTCCCTTAATATTCTAAGAGCAAACACAGCCATCATTATGAATCACTATAGTTGATGAGTCTAATTCTTTTTAGTGCCATTAGAGCAGATGCTCACATTTCAATCCTCCGTAGACAGATCAATCTTCATCATCTCCTCATAGGCCTTCCAGCATCTCTACTGGAGTCTGAGAGGCTGTACTGGTGTGAGGTAGCAACATTACTTCTTTGGTGAACTAGCAAAGCAGCTACCTGGGAAACCAGAATAAAACAGTCCAGAAATTCCCGTTCTTTGCAAAATTGACATTGACCACAATTACCTGTGTACCTAGAGATTTGGGTGTGAATGGCATCTGCTTAGTTAATCCCAGCTTTCTGGAGTTTTCTCTATAGCATAGGTCATTGAGATTTAATTACTAGTCCCGCAACATACAGCATCAAAACAAAAATACCAGTAGTGCCAAGGAAAAAAGTCTTTCCAATGTAGGTCACTGAGAATGGCTATGTTTTGTGATCTGGAGGGAAAACACTACACACACACACACACACACACACACACACACACACACACACACCTGTTTCCTGATAACACTACATGAAATTTCGGAATAAAAGGTGGCAGAAACTGCCTCAGAAAAGAAAGTATTTGAGTGTTTGCTTTTCTGCACAAATACTGCTACTTCTAGCCTGGATCCTTGAAGCATTCAAAGGATTCTAACTGAAGGGAATTCTGCTATTCTTGTTTTACCTACCAGGGTAGAGGCTCAACAAAGGGCCCAGGGCGGCTTGTGTTAGTTTCCTGGGGCTGCCAGGAAAAGTACACAGACTGGGCGGCTTAAACAGAAATTTATTCTTCTAGTTCTGGAGACCAGAAGTCTAAGATCAAGGTGTCAGCAGGCTTGGTTCCTTCTGAGGCTGTGAGAGATGGCCTGGGCTGGGACCCTCTCCTATCTTCGGGTGGTTTGCTGGCGTCTCTAGCATTCCTTGGCTTCTGTTGTTTTGCTCTGATGTCTGTCTTCGTCTGAACATGGCATTCTCCCTGGAGCATGTCTGAATCCAAATGTTCCCTTTTTATAAGAACAGAGCCCACTCTCCTTCAGTATGACTTTGCCTCAGCTAATTGTATCTGCAATGACCCTATTCACAAATAAGGCCACTTTCTGAGTTACTGAAGGTTGTGAATTTGGGGAGGGACACAATTCGACCCATAACACTTTGCCCCTCAAGGATCATGTCTTCTTCCGTGACAAATCCATCACCCCCTCCGAGAATCCCCATGGGTTACTAAAATGGCTGCGCCATATCTTCCATTGTGCATGATTTTGTAATTTGCCCTTATCATTTCTCCATTGAGAGGTGGACTCTAGCTTAACTCCTTTGATTCTGGGCTGCTCCCAATTTGTTCCAGTCAAGAGAATGTGGTTGGGATGATGCTTTGTAACTTCTGAGGCTGTCTTATGAGATCTAGAGCTTCTGTTTTCACCTCTTAGAATGTCCTTTACTGGAACCCAGCCCCCATGGCACCATGAAGCTCAAGATCCCACAGGGAGAAACCATCACGAAAGAGCACCAAAGCCCCAGCCCATAGCCCTTGCTGAACCGAAGCCAGAGATGAATGTCAATGACCAGCCATGTGAGCAAGAACATTTTGGAAACTTAGCAATCCTCTCACTCCCTGTGACACCACGTAAAGCAGAACTCTTTGGTCACACAAAGAATTGTAGCTTAATAAATTGATATTGTTAAAGCAATTGCCTTTTGAAGTGCTTTGTCAAACAGCAAGAGAAACATTGAAATAGAATATAATATTAGCAGTGGAATGCTTCAGATGGTGTTGGCTCTAATGGGTAGAAACCTGAAGAGTACTGAAAAATTTGTTGGTGTAGACTGGAAAGGTAGTGAGAAAACTGCCATTCAAGCCTGGAAACGTGACCTGTGGTCTGCTTTGCGGAGCTTTTGGCAAACTGGTATTTGAGAAACAGAGGAGGTAGAACACGAGAGATCCAGGCAGAATGTTGGAAGGAATGGCAGCCTCCTTTTAACCCTCAAGGATAACTTGTGGGGAAAGAGGGATTTGAAAATAAAATGTTTGGTTTTTAAACAGGATTCAAAGGAAATATTCCAACTACAGTCTTGGTAAGTTGGAAAAGAAAAGTTTTTCTCATTTCTAACTTGTCCACTTGGCAAACGTATCTCAAGGCAAAAGGTGACTCAGGCAAAGATCGAAGACTGAGGCTGCTAGGAGCACATGGCCTCTAGGTTAAGGTCAAGTCAAAGATGTGAATGTGGAACCCATGGTTAAGATCTCAGAAAATGTTAACAGGGACTTTCTTCTCCTTCTGAGCTGGACAAATTTCTTCTAAGAAACTTAAGGACTTTTGCCCAACAGCTCCCTGACTCACAACCCATGTAGAGAGTTTCTAGTCTCAAAAAAATATGAGCACGATGTTTGGCCAATGGACTGAATAATTGTGTACACTGGAATCCCACCAAATTGTTTAGGTAGCTGTATCAGTTTGGGCCAAAGTACAAAATGGAAAGAAGTGCCCTTTTCCCCTCCTATTCTGGGGGCAATCATAAAGCTACTCTGTTGCAAGCATAGAACATTTCCTATAGAATAGGAAGGGTCATTCAGAGGGAGAAGCCAAATGCTAAATAGAAATATTCCTCATGAGAAGATCTAGGTCCTCTTCAATGAGCAAGGGAAATTGATGACATGCGTTGCTAGATTTCAGAGTCACGGTATATATGCTTTCCATTTTTCCTCTTTTTGATTTGGAGTGTATTGTAGTTACTCTGTCCCTGTCTCCTTAAGCATTTTGTGTCTTCTCTATGACTTGTCTTTGTAATCATGGGTCTCCCTACCTGGGGAGCCCTGTGGGAGAAATCTTATTGACACCAATGTCTGACACAGATGACAAGATCATGGTCTTTGTATTAGAGCCTGATGTCATAATGGGATGAGAGTTATGGGGCCCTGGGAGGGGTAAGCATATTTTGCATATCAGAGAATATAAATAATCTGTGGCCAGGGGAGGGTTTCTGCTAGACAACAAATGGCTGCAAATTCTTGCTACTCCTGTGATTGAGAAACAGGGTCTATTTTCCTCCCCTTGAATCCGGCCAGGCCAAGAGAATGAAGTAGGAAGATCCTGTGTAACTTTCACAACTGGGCCATTATCTGAAGCTTCTGCTGCAACTCTTCCCAGAATCCTCTCATGCCCGAGCTGGCTAAGAGGAGGGAGAGAGTGGGGTCCCTGCTTTGCAGTGCCCCCTCCAAGGAGACACATGTGGGTGGAAGCCCCCTGACTGGAATGCTATGATCCCAGCGAGCATCTTGCTGAGCAGAAGAAATGCCAGGCTGAGTCTTACCTGAATCCTGATGCACAGAACTGGGAAGCCACAGAGTTTTGGGAGTAGTTTGTTACTCAGTGGTGGGTAAATCGAACAGACACTGAAACAAGACAACCTCCAGTGGGCTTTGCTCACACCTTGGTCATGGCCCTTCTCAGGTGATTACATTTTCTGAAATGTCTGGCATACTGAACATGATCAAAGGGTAGATTTTAAATATGCTTAATTAAAATAGAGGGAACATGTTTTAATGTAATTAAACTTGAATTATTTGTCATACATATATTGAACTATCAAGAACTGATCCATTTCCCCCATATGTTATCTTGGTCCTACTGAATCTGTATTTTAACAAAATCCATTCATCTGGCTATAACACTTAACTATGAACATATATGATGATAATAGACAAATAGCCAAGAAGAAACAATCTTAGGATGGTGTGTCCAGAAGGTAGAAGTATGGTTCACACCACAGAAGGGATGGCAACCCTCTGACCTTCACTGACACCCCATCTCTCTTCTTATTCATCATCCTGTTTTTCATTTACAGAACACAGTGTTTACCATGTGCTGCAGATAGAAGTTTTGGGAAGGGCTATGAGGTACAAAGAGAAAAAGGAAACATTCTAAGCAAAGACAAATCTCACTCCGCAAACTCTGAAATTTCAGATAGTTTTCCCTCATTCACAATCCGTAAGCTGTAAATGAGGAGCCACCTGAGACATCGAGATCTTATCTGAGTGTTTTGCTGATCATAGATTTTCTTTCTCTTTTCACGTTACCTGGTTTTCATTGAGGGAGCTGTGAGCTGTCCCCACAGTTATTACCAAAATTGATTTTGAGTCTACATCTGAAGCATTACCCGCTACTTCTCTAAGGAAGATGGAATATATATTTATCAAAATGTCCTGGCTGAATAAAAGATTAACTAAAAGCTAGTAATAACAATACTGACATATTGGAGTTTTTAAGCAGGAAAATCATTCTTTCCCTGCAAAATTTCCTCCCACGGTTCCCATGTGTAGGGAAGCCCCCTCACAGTGCCCAGCCGCCCACCAAGGAATCAGGTGCCGTAAGTCATAGATGGCTAGGAAGCCTGTCTGAAGAGACAGGTACACCTGTAAGGCACAGTGGGCAAGCTATTGGAAATTCTATAGATAATTAGCTTACACAGACTTGTAAAATGTCAGACATAAAATAATAAACAAGACTCTGGATGTGGTTGTTCTTTCTAATCAAATAGAGCCATCTATGGAGCAGCTCCTTCCTTATTTCTGTGGGTTCTGTCAGAATCACTGCCTTCCATCAGTAGCTCCTCACTTCATGAAATACTGCACAGGCAAGCATTTTTTTCTCTCCACAGTATTAATTAAATTACATAAAACTGGCAGTGTTTAAATTCTGGCATCTGTATTGTCTCACTTAATTACATCCCTGGACTCTTTTCAAAAATTCTTTCATTTGCCACAGGGACATCTATTGGCAAAAGGGAAAGAAATCAGATACAAGCAATCAAGTGCAGTCTGGGGTCTGCCCCCACCCTGTGCCCATCCTTGTGGAACAGGTGCTTTTCACTTGTCAGTAGCATCCCACCAGGTGCTGAGTGGCTGGGACTAAACATTGAAGGGAAAATGTTACAATGAGAGATGTTTTTGGGAACGAAGGAAATTTCAGTGTGGAGCATCATAAATAAAACACTTTTCGACGTTCTTTCAACTTCTTTTAAAACCCATACAAAAATACCTTAAAGTGAAACGTGGTTTTCCATGGCCCAATTTCTGCAATCCACATTTGCCAAATAAGAGCTTCCATAAAGCTCTGGCATAGGAGAAACTTCGAGACGTTTGTGATGTGCATCCTGCTCAAAGGAGTGTTGTAAGCCCCAGGGCGGTGGGGAACCAGGTGACCCCTGCCTTCAAGCCAGGATAGGATGCGGCTGAGCAGACAGGATCCATAAGGCAGAAGAGTCAGCTGCCCCAAGCCAGCTTCCCAATAAAGAGCTCCTGGCAGAAAAGACAAAGATTACAAAAAGCCCACAGATATATTTTTAGAAGCTCTTTCCCCTTTTTTTTAAATTTATATGTCCCAAATTGAATTAGTTTCTTTTCCAGATCTACTTGTCTTTTTATTTATTTATTCATTCATTCATTCATTCATTCATTTTTGAATCCTAATGAACAGCCATCATCTAACCAGAAAACTGGGATCACCTTTGACCTCTCTTCCCGTTCCCTACATCTGGCCCCTAATTCCGGCCTCCACCTCTTCCGGGTCTCATCACCACTGCTCTGGTTTGATAAATAAGCTCAGAGGGGCTCTGTGTCTTCTGTAGATCAGGGGATCTCTTGGCGCCTTCCCCACATCCTAAACCTGACAAGTGATCTTTCTAAAATGCGAATTTTGCATGGTTACTCCTCAGTGGCTCCAAATTGCCTATACAATAAAATCCAAACTGCTTAGCATAGAAATTGAGACCCTCCATGATCCGGACCTTGATTCCCTCATCAAACTCACTTCTCTCTTAAATTGTTCACTGTTATTGAACCACCGAAATGGGGTCTATAGACTGAAGTTTTATAAACGGTGCTTATATTCTACTGAGAAAAGAGTGCTAAATTTGTTGGATTGTTCTAAAGAAACACATTAAAGTGAGAAAAATCTTAGGTTTGATTAAGAAACAAACTTTTGTTAGTTACTGTGGGAATCTGATTTTTTTTTTACTGAAATGAACACATTTAGCAATTTGGAAAATATTGCTATTAATCAAAGAACTAAAAAGTGTATCCATCTTTCTTTCATTGGCTCAGAAAATATTTAATAGATGCCAGCAATGTAACACACAAATCCTCAGGCACTGCCACACAAAGATGAGACACAGTTGCAGCCTTCCCTGACCTCAGTCTGTGGCAGGAAAAGACAAAAGAAGATATATAACCCCACGTGGCAGGTACTATGAGAAGCTGCTGGGCTTAACCAGCTTGTATTAGTTAGGTCTCTTTACATGGCAGGGAGTAGGAAACGCAGACCAATCTCATTTGAGCCAAGGTGGGAGGGCCAGGGAGAAGAAACTTACTGCCACACATAAAGGAACATTTCAGGAACAGTTCACATCCAGTTATAGTTTGATCCAGGCACTCTGATACTGTTACCAGATCTAGCTTTTCCCCTCTTCACGTCACCGATGTTTGTGTTGGCTTTCCCATAACTGGCCTTTCCCATCTGGTGGCAAGTACTGACATTAGACTCTCCAGGCTTACATTGTCCTAGTTCATCAATTTTATAAAAACAAACAAAACTTCTTTCCTAATAATCCTATGAAATGGTCCCAGATGATTGAGAGTTCTTGGCCTTGCTTGGGTCGCACATCTAATCTTAACCCAAACACTTGGCCAAGAGAATACAAAGTACTGCTTGATCCATGTCATCCTCCCAACCTTAGTGTTAGAGCATGGGGTAAGCGTCACTAGAACAGTGCAGGCTGGATGTAAGAGAAAAGTGGTTCCCCAAGGGATAATTGCCAAAAGACAGAGGAAGAAGTGTTAAATAGGAAGGAAAGAAGATGTATTTGTTCTAGGGCTAGAGCTGGATCTTGAAAGATGAATAGAAGTTAGCCAATAGAAGGGTTAATGAAAACCATTCCAGGCAAAAGTGGCAGATAAGTAAAAACAGAGCTATCAAAAAAGATGGTACCTTGAGGTACCTTTCAAAATTATTTCAATAGGGTAGGAAACATGTGGGTGGGTAGATAACAAGTTAAAAGACCAGAGGTGTCTAGTCAAATCATAATGAGCTGTCGAGTTCTTTGATGTTGAGTAATTTTTTTTTTTTTTTGACAGAGAGAGAAACAGACAGACAGGGAGAGCATAAGCAGGGGGAGCAGCAGAGGGAGAGGGAGAAGCAGGCTTCCCGCGGAGCAGGGAGCCTGATGCGGGGCTTAATCCCAGGACTCTGGGATCATGACCTGAGCCAAAGGCAGCCACTTAGTCAACTGAGCCACCCAGGTGCCCCAGATGTTGAGTAATTTTTTTGGGAAAGTCTAAGCATGCTGTATATATAAATACTTTAAAATTTCAGTACTATTTGGGCAAGATTTTGTACAGCCCTGTTCTGAAGAATTATGACCTATGGATCCACATGCTCTGAGCCCACTTGTGATCCAACTGGCCATGGTCAAATGGACATGAGATGGGTTTCTGATCAGAAGACAAGCTGGGACAAAACCTCTCTCCCACGGGGACCCATATGCAGGATGGTCATTTGTCATTCCTGTCAGATCAGTACTCCAGAGGGGGAATCAACTACTAAGTAGCAGATGGAGTAGTAAGAAAAGAGGGAAGAGTTAAATTACCATAATGGCAGAAATTAGAGCCAGGAGTAACAACAATGTATTTACTACAGCTGTGTTCTGTCTTGAGCCACCATGCAATTCTCCCGGTGATATTCTAGTGTTCATGAGAACAGGCGGTGTGCCTTCCCTATTATCTCAGCTGCGCACATGAAGTTGTTATTTTTCATCATTAATCTTTACTATGAAATCCTTTCTTTTGGTCACTCTAGAAGGCCCCTGGGTCTTGTTGCCTGAAGGAACTCAAATAGTTTAAGTGCCTGGCATGTGCCCGTCCATAGTCTTCACGTTAACATGAAGGCATTGGAAAAATTCTAAAGCACAGTATTGAAAAATACATGTTAACTGTGTGTTTTTCAATAAATTAAACAAAAGAGTGCGTCCTAGAATGGGGCAGGGGAGGGCAAAAAATATACTCAATTTCTTCCACCTATAGAGGAAGTTTTTCTATTCTCATATATAAAACCCTTAGTTTTCAGGCTCTTCATTTGGTAACAGTAAAAAATTTTCTAACCAAACCTTGCTCTTGAGATCACGGCTCCCTGTCCAGGACTTCCCTTCTTGGTAGTCTGTTTTGCTGCTGCGATGTTGACAATAGAGTTCAGACACGTCTAAGTAGAAAAATAAATACAGCAAAATAAATACACAAAAATAAATAAATTTAGTCTGAAATATCTACAAATGAACATGGGCAAGTCACAACCTTTAAACAATGTTTAATTCTTATTTGTATTATGAAATTATCTTATTCAGTATATATATTTTAGATCTGAGCCTTGAAATACTCTGTTTGCCTTTGACTGTACAAAGGTTAACAATTCTGACGTGAAGTCAGTGGATGAAAAAAAATCCTTGAAACTAAGTGGCATATACTCACTTTGGGGGATGTGTTTTACTGAGAACCATGATAGTTGCAGGGTAAAAAATACCGCCGCAATTATTCACACTAAATAATTGTTTTTATAAAAAATGTAATTTCAACAAACAAAAAATCAAATATATTTTTATTTCCTTGTTTTATAGAAGAGGAACCCAGAAACAGCATACAAGAGACACCAAGGGTGAGTTTCATAGACATTTCAACCTTGGGGCACATTCTGGATTTCTAATTGTGCAGCCTCTCTCGCGGCAGGTTGTTATGATTAGGTTGAAACATTTTCATTTATCTTTGTTATCTGGAAAAGATGATTAGATATTTCCACTGCAAAATAATTTACACAAATGGGCCGTAACTTTCAATATGTAGTTTTAAACTGCACATTTAAATAATATAATATCTGTCTCCCTTAATTTTACTATGTCTCCCTGTGGTGGCTTTGTTTTTCTTTTCTTCAAACGCACAATTGGCTGAAACAACATACTAAGTGTCTTCGGTTTATTCATTTGAAATTTTGGAATAGGTAATGTAGGAAACTTGTTCAGAATTTTACCAAATTCTTAGCATGAAAAATGAAAGTGGCTTTGAATTGAAAACAAAAAACAAAAAACAAAAACAAATTCTGACGCCCTGGCTAAAGATAAGGATTACATGTGGGATATACTTGTATTTGGGGGGGTGTGTGTAAAACATAATGAAGGGATTTTTGTTTTTGTTTTCCTTTTAGTCATTTCCGTGCATAATCCAAAATCCAAAATATGTATTACCTGTTAATCAGAAGCAAAGTTTGCCTTACTTAATTATACACCTAAGCTTGTTCTCCATCGAGTGTTTGGACAATACTTTCTTTGGTGAATGATCTGTTCTTCCTGAAGACTTTGTTCCTTCAACTACTCCATCAGTTACAATTCATGGGTTGAGCTATCTGACTCATGGGATAGAGAGATGAAAGCCCTAATGAATTCATTTTAGAAGACTAAACATCTACCTACATTATACCTACAGATGCTCTAGTAGATTATTACCACCAATTTACCGTTACAAAATTGATCGTATTTAGTGAGGTTTCCAAAGTATAGATGAGATGCTGCCAACTAAGCAGCAACCACTTGGTCTGAATAATTCTTTAATTAGATATAGCCTGTGAGTGTCCCTATACTCAACTGACATTGACAATATTGGGCATGATTAAACTATTAATTTTATGCTTTCTCTTTATAATAATAATGAAAATACCAAGAGATTCCAATTTCTCTGAGTTTAGATGGACAACAAAATCTACATGTAGGCAAGGGCCTTCGGAAATATGTATAAAAATATTTCAGGTTTTGGAGTTTGAATTCATGACTTCTAGTTAGTTGGTTTAATAGAAAACATGCCCTTTTTGAGTTACTTAACTTCTCAGAGGCTCAGTGAACTTCTTGATAAATGTGTGGTGTTATTGGTGACATTAAACAAATACTATATATCATTTTATATACATAGATATAAATAAAGGCATGAATACTGTAGAGATGCTTGTATATTAACACTAAGAATGCAAAAAAAAATAATAGTGATAGTACATAATCCCCACAAAAGGTCTTTAAGGGGGGATGTTCAGAATGAGATGTTAATCACACAAATCTGCAACTTTTCCCAAAGACACGTCCTTTGTAGCTTCTTTTTTTTTTCTATGATTTCTCTGAGTAATATAAACATTCCCTGAGCAAACTTGTTTATACTCCTAATTAGTCACATCTGGAATAAAGTGTTTGCAAAGATAAGAGTCAACATACAGTTCTCCAAATTATGAGTTGCTTTTTTTTTTGAATTAGTAGATCTAAAAGACGCAGTTTGATTCTATAGCAAGTTATATTCATATTAGCAATGCATTAATGTGTACCATTTAAACCAAGAGACACATATTTTGAACAGCATCCAAATAAACAATCAATCTCTGATGGCACTTTTTGTCTAATTTATTTTTGTCACTCCAAAAATACCTGCAAAGTGCAAATCCACTGACCATCTCCCAAGCCTCTCTGTTGAATTATTTCTTTGACAATGTGAATAGAAAACCAGGGATGATTTTGTTCCCAGAGTATCTGTAGCATCCACATTCTAGACTGAGCTAGAATAATAGTTGAATATTATTTGTTGAATATTTGTGACTTTGGTCTCTCTTTCCTGCAGGCAGTGCCTGAGCAGCTACCACAGAGGCATCATTATCAGATAAGGAAGGAGACCACTGAAAGATCTAATCTCAGGTTCTGACAGTGTTATCTTCACACACATGTTTCTTCACCACATACAAAGACCATAGTCATGTGTCTGTAATTCAAATACCCTTCAATTAGTCAAGTCCCATAGAACCATTCTTCAATTTAAGAGCCAATCCCAGCACTCCAAATATAGGAAGAGAACTGCATTGTTAGTCATAAGAGCCAACATCACAATACTGTGATTGTCACTGGTACACATTCCTAGCTCTGTATGGGTTCTAATATACTAACATAAGAAGTGCATGCTCTCTAATATGACCTTGAACTAGTAAGTACATTTAAGTACATTTACCATGTGCAGCATACCAGGTGCTGTTCTAGGCACCAAGGATACCCAGAGGCCCTGGTCTCCTGGAGTTATGTCTTGTATGGTGACACAGGCCATAAAAAGGAAAAAGTGACAGTACCAGATGATGAAAAAGTATTATGAAGAAAATGACATGAATGTGATAGGGAGACATTAGTCAGTTTGGGGTTAATTTGATCAAGGAATACCAGCTGAGGATTTCAGGAAAAGGGAGGCCGGGGGGAAACCTGGAGTCCCGTGAGGGCAGCCATGCATGCGCTGGGTAGTTCTAAAGAGAGGGACACTCAGACTGACTGCTTCCTCCAAGTGAGGAAGGGATCTTGGAAGGAAATGAGGTCCAAAAAGTAAGACCTGATCCAGGATCAGAACTTAGGATTTTGTAGAACACAGAACACAGATCTGCACATTGACTTGTATTTTTCACAAATCCTCACGTATGTGTAAATTGTTTAGGTTTTTTGTTGTTGAGTTATTTTATACCCCAGGATAGTAGTTGTCTCTGTATCATTGAAGAATATGGCAAAGATGGATATTTCTCAATAATTTTGCCTTAATGAGCAATTGTAACACACTAAATCACTCTAAATAAAGGAAAAATAACTTAAAAATGTATATTAAATCTTATGGTAAAAATCAGTATGGCCAATTATAAAATTAATAACCTCATGATTAATTAATATATAATTAACTTTGAATGAATTATTCTTATTTTTAACTGTTATTGGTCACTGATTGCAGAACAGCCACCAAATAAGTAAATATCAATTTGTACAATTACAGTATCAAGAATAGAATGGTTTCTAGGGGGTGTGGAGAAGTAGCAGTGAGATGTATAGAACAAAGGCTTAAAAAGCTGAATTCACAAAAGCATGAAATGATATTCAACCTCACCAGTAATCGGGAAGCTAAAAACCAAACCCCAGTAATGAAACACTCTGCACTCATATTTGAAAAAATTCAAAACTCTGAGAGGAAAGATTATTGTTGAAGATTGCAACGGGAACTTTGATTCATTGCATGTGGGATTATAAATCTGTGTTAAGTATTCTGAAGAACAATATGGCATATTTAGTAAAGTGTAAGAAATGCATATCCTCTAATTGAGTCACTCCACTCATAGGTATATGGGAATGATCCTAGGGAGACACAAGCAAGAATGTTCACAGCTGCAACAATTTGGCAACAACAAAAAATATTCATCCACAGGGGTTGTGTAAAAAAATATACTATATTTATGCCATGGAACATGATACAACAGTGAAACTAAATGAACTAGGGCTATATATATCAACAGTGGATGACTCACAAACACAACATTGAATGAACAAACATAGCTGCAGAATAATATATATGGTGTGATGCAAGTTATAGAAAGCTTTAAAATATACAAAACAATAATGTATATTGATCTGAGATATGCATAAGTGGCATAATGCATGAAAATTATAACCATACTGCTTTGTCACAGGAAAGAATAAAATTACGATTTCTGTTTTTGAACATTAACTTCTGCCAATTTATCAATGACTATCAAATGCTCTTCTTTGCCTGTTCGTGTTCAACAGAGTAGAGCCAGAGTCGTTCATTTATCTTCATTAATAGCCGAACACAGAATACTCTTTATTGACTTTAATTTCAAAGTTTCTTTTACATAAAGTAAGGCACATAGCAAAATTCTTTAGGGTAATAAGTGTGGCAGAGATTCATAAAGCTTCCACTACATAAAAAAAATCCAGAAATGAAAATACTATCCCTCTCTTTATTTCTTCAGGTTTGATTCTTGAAGGTTTTAAATGTCTCTGTAGAAAACAAAACAAAACAAAACTATAAAACAAAACTCACTAAAGGACTTTACCAGAAAACGTATTATAAATTACTATTATTTTTTGTCAAAAACATAAAACATGACTTTTTCTCCAAAAATCAGAGCAAATGATGAAATGAAAGCAAACATGGCAAATATTTTATGTACTGCTTTATAATGAATGTCTGCTTCTTGATGAAAACGAAAAACGTATTTAAGCATTGACTATTTAATTTCTTCTAGCCATTAAGACCAACAACTTTGGTCATTCCCTTTGACATTCTTCAAAATTTGATTTTTTTTTTTACTATGTATGTCCATTTTATTATATTTTATTGTGGCCACAATTAATTGTTTTCTTTGTAATTTCAATGCACTGAACCTTAAAAAACATCTAAAAAGTTGTTTCACTGTACTTTGTTCAAGACTGATACTACTAAATTTCATCCAATAATTCCATAATTTTCAATTATTTCATGTATTTACTAAAGTTTGCACTTACAAAACAAAAATATCACTCCTCACAGTTTGCATTCTTTCATTGTTTTACATTTTACATGTGATGAAATCTAAAAGTGGTCAAAAATAACAGAACTGGAGTAATTTGAATTTTGTTGCTTCATTTTTTTCCCCACAAGAATTGTGCTATAATTTTCTATTTTAAATCCACTAGTTTAAGTGGCAGGTACATGTACTACCATAGGATATGGAGATAAAAAGTCTTCCCAAAGTGAGGTTATATGATCCCCAAATTTTGCAGACTCATCTTCCAAAAGGACACATGTAGCTCAGTCCTCTGGAATAACTATCATATAGAATGCAACTTATATTAAGGATAAGTGATTTAAAAAATACTCCTTTAAGGCTTATATGCAGATTATTAAAACTTAGATTTATTAAAGTTTAGAATTGCACACTTTTGGTGATAATAAAAAGCAACTCGGGGAATGGGGGAATGGGTGAAGGTGGTCAAAGGTACAAACTTGCAGTTATAAGACAATAAGGTATGGGGATCTAATGTACAGCATGGTAACTATAGTTAAAAATACTGTGTTGTGTCCTTGGGAAATTCTGAGGGAGTAATTCTTAAAAGTTCTCCTCACACATGTGAAGGATGACTATGTGAAATGATGGAGGTATTAACTAACCTCATTGTATTAATCAAAATCTTTTTGAACATGAAGATGGGAGCAAGACATCCTAAAACACTCCCCCTACTACACTCTATACTTGGTGGTTTAATAAAATTATCTTCAATTTTTAATAAGCTTTTCATCTTAAGTAATTAATTGGAAGATTACAGGAACTATTGTTGTGTTTTCCACAGTATTTTGAAAACCCAATTGAGTGCTTAAAGGGCAGGACTTAAGAGAGAAAGGACTCAACTTATAAGCCATTATAGTTGTGAGAAATTGATAAGGCACAGGTTATTGAGCCAAAAGTTACTCTGGAGAAGGCTCAGAATGCAGAATCCCTGACCCCACCAAAGAGATTCTGACTGATACCTGGGTGTGGCAAGAACCAAACCCTTTAACTGAGAATATCACTCCCAACTCATCAAATGACATTGATGCAGGTAATTCTAGGACCCCAACTGGGGAACTTTCTCAGGGGAATTAATATTTTGTACTGAATGTAACAGCCTAAGGATCTTTGGACATTCCCTACTTGATCAAACTGATCCTAGATTTAAGAGGCAAAAACAGTGTTCAAGATCATTTAGGTAAGTAAATAAATATTAGAATAAAATGATGTATGAGAAAATGCTTTATTTGATAGAATTTATAAGCCACTAGCAAAAATAAATAAAGGAGAGAAAGGATGTATATTACTAGTATCAGAAACTAGAAAGGAGATATCACTACAGAGTCTGTGGACATTAAAGGAATAATCAAGGATACTAGGAACAACTCTATGCCCACAAAGCTAATAACCTAGATGAAATGGACCAACTGCTGGAAAAACACAACCTACCAACACTCACACTAAAAGAAGTAAATGATATAAATAAGCCTATATTTTTTAAAGAAAGCAAATCAGAAATTAATAACTTCCCAAGACAGAAGGCAACAGGCTAAATGAATTCACTGGTGAATTCTACAAATATGTAAGGAAAAAAAATTACACTCATTTTCTATAAGCTCTTTCAGAAGATAGAAGCAGAGGGAATACCTCTTAACTAATTGTATGAGACCAGCATCACCCTAATACCCAAACCAGACAAAGACATTACAAGAAAAGAAAATTACAAACCAATATCTTTCATGAACAAGGATGCAAAATCCTCAACAAAATTTTAGCAAATTGAATAAATATATAAATAAATAATATAATTATACCCCATAACCAAGTGGGATTTATCCAGGGTATGCAAAGTTTGTTCAACAATCAAATATCAAATGATGTAATCCATCACATCAGTAGACTAAAAAATAAAAATTGCATGATCATATCAATAGATGCAGAAAAAGCATTTGACAAAACTCAACACCCATTCATAATAAAAACTCACAGTAACCTAGGAATAGAAGAGAACTTCATTAACTTAATAAACTTCATTTAAAAAAAGTTACAGCTAATGTCATACTTAATGGTGAGGAATTCAAAGTTTTTCCACTAAGATCAAGTACAAGATAAGGATGGCCCTTCTCACCACTCCTTTTCCACTTTGTGCTAGAAGTTCTTGTGTATGCGGTTAGATAAGGAAACACAATAAATGATATACAGATTGGTAAAAAAGATAAATCTCTCTCTCTCTCTCTCTCTCTCTTTTTGCAGATGACATGATCATCTATGTAACAAATTTTTAGGAATCCACAAAAAAACTCCTGCAACTAAATAAGAGATTATGGAAAGGCTGTAGGGTACAAAGTTAATATACAAAAATCAGTTGTATTCCTATATACTATCAATGAACAAGTGGAATTAGGAATTAAAAACACATTAGCACCTCAAAAGTGAAATACTTAAGTACAATCAAACAAAATATGTACAACATCTATATTAGGAAAACTATAAAATTTTGATGAACTGAAATAAAAGTACTAATTAAGTGGAGATATTCCATATTTACAGGTAGGAAGACAATATTGTCAAGATGTCAGGAATTCCCAATTTGATTATAAAATCAGTACAATTCTGAATCAAAATCGCAGTAAGTTATTTTATTGATATCAGCAAACTGACTCTAAAGGTTATATGGACAGACAAAAGATCCTGAATAGCCAACACAATATTGAAGGAGAAAAACAAAATTGGAAGACTGACATTACCTGATTTCAAGACTTACTATAAAGCTACAGTAGTCAAGACCATGTGGTATTGGCAAAAGAATAGACAAATAGATCAGTGACAGAATAGAAGAAAGAGCCCAGAAATAGATCATCATAAAGAGAGACAACTTTTGACAAATGAGTAAAGGCACTATAATCTTTGACAAAATGGTCTTTTTCACATGAGAAGAAGAAGAAGAAGAAGAAGAAGAAGAAGAAGAAGAAGAAGAAGAAGAAGAAGAAGAGAAGAAAAAGAAGAGAAGAAGAAGAAAAGAAGAAGAAGAAGAAGAAGAAGAAGAAGAAGAAGAAGAAGAAGAAGAAGAAGAAGAAGAAGAAAAGAAGAAGAAGAAGAAAAGAAGAAGAAGAAGAAAAGAAGAAGAAGAAGGAGAAGGAGAAGAAGAAGAAGAGGAAGAAGAGGAAGGAAGAAAAAGAATTTAGATATAGACTTCACACCCTTCACAAAAATTAACTCAAAATGAATCACAGGTACTAATGTAAAACCCAAACTAAAGATGAACTTGGGTGTGGTGATGCCTTTTTAGAAATAACACTAAAGACATGATCCATGAAAGAAATCACTGATAATCTGAACTTTGTTCAAACTGAAAACTTCTGCTCTGTGATAAACAATCTCAAGACAATGAGAAGACAAACAATAGACTGGGAGAAAATATTTGCAAAAGACATATCTGATAAAGAAATTTTATCCAAAATATACAAGGAACTATTAAAAGTCAGCAATAAGAAAACAAAAAACCTGATTTTAAAAATGGGCCAATAGGGCACCCAGGTCTCTCAGTCAGTTGAGTGACCCATTCTTGGGTTCAACTCAGGTCCTAATCTCATGGGTCATGAGATGAAGCCCTGAGTCAGGCTCTGTGCTCAATAGACTTCTACTTCGATATTCTCTCCCTCTGCCCCTTCTCCCACCCTCAAATAGATAAATAAATCTTAAAAAAAAAAAATTGGGCCAATGACCTTAACAGACTCCTCACCAAAGAAGATATAAAGATGGCAAATAAGCATATGCAAAAGATTCTCCACAGCATGTGTCATTAGAGAAATGCAGATGAAAGCGGCAATGAAATACACTACTCACCTATTTGAATGGCCAAAATCTGGAATGCTGACAACACCAAATGCGGTTGAGGAAATGAAATAATAGAAACTCTCATTCATTGCCAGGAGGAATGCAAAGTGATACAGCCACTTTGGAAGGCAGTTTGGTGGTTTCTTATAAAACTAAAAATACCTTTATCATAAGATGCAATCATGTCCTTTGGTACTTCCCAAAGAAATTGGAAACTTATGTCCACCCAAAAAAACAACATGGATGCTTATAGCAGTTTTACTCATAATTTCCAATCTTGAAAGCAACCAAGAAGTCTTTCAGTGGGTGAATGAATAAATAAACTATGGTATATTTATGCATTAGAATATGATTTAGTGCTAAACAGAAATGATCTACCAAGTCATGAAAAGACATCAAGAAAACTTCAATGCCTATTACTAAATGAAAGAAACCAGTATGAAAAGACTACCTACTACCTGTTTTCAAGTCTATGACATTCTGGAAATAACAAAATAATGGAGACAATAAAGAGACCTGTGGTCGTCAAAGGTTGAGGGCAGGAATGGATGAATAGGCAAAGCACAGAAGAGTTATATGGCAGTGAGAATACTCTGTCTGATGCTCTACATAGTGGTGGATATATGTCATTATACTTTTGTGCAAGCCCATAGAATGTACAACAGCAAGAGTGAAGCCTCAGGGGAACTGTGGATTTGGGGTATGATGTGTCAATGCAGGTTCATTCTTGGTAAAAAATGTACCATTCTGGTGAGTGATGCTGATAGTGGGGGAGGCTCTGCATGTGTGGGCATGGAAGGCATGTGAGAAATCTCTTCCTTTCAATTTTGCTGTAAACCTAAAACTGCTCTAAAAAATTAAGTTCTTTTAAAAAGAAAAGAAAATGTTTCATAACCCATTCAGCATCATGCAAACATAAGACTACTGTTTTCACATTGGGGGTGGTGTTTGACAAAATATTTTGTAGGTCTGGGACAGAAGACTAAGGATGGTGGTTGGGGGGTAGGAGACTTGATTCCCTAGTATAATTCTTAAAGGAATGATTTCAATAAATGTGTTTATACTAACTTGATAATGGTGTGAAACAAATGTGGGCCTGATCCTGGTTTCTGAGACAGAGCTGAATGTTTTCTCAAGGTCCCCAAACAAGTTTTTTAAAATCTGCAAAAATGGCCTCAGAAAGTGGGAAGGAGAAATTAGATTTAGTTTTGCTTGTAAATAAGAAATATTCTGAATCCAAACACATATGCTCTATGCTAAACTCTCCTCAGATTAGCATAATCAGAAAGTTGAATTTGTTAATTCCAGATCAAGGAAGGAGTTGTAGCCCATCTGTTTCTTTGCAAAATTTGAAGACCTATCACAGTCTCAGTAAGAACAGAACTCCGTGTTTATTGCCATTTTAATAATTTTGTCCTTTATAGAGCACCACTCACCCAAAAGTCTTCTCACTTCACTGCAGGCAGCGAGGGTCTCCATAACCCACTTTGTGGGGAAAGGGAGACATGTGGTGGCTGCTTCCCAGGCAATATTACAGAACAATTTGAAATCCAAAGTGGAGAAGAATATTGCATTTACATAACAGCATAGAGGAAATAAAGAACACAGTTGCCTCAAAAGAAACAGAACTGAAATTAATCCCTTACTTGTGTAAAGAATAGCTGGGGGACCATTATGGTGTCTTAAATCCTAGCAGCTTTTTTTTCCAGCAGCTGTCTCAGGCTGTCACACTGGATGGCCACTCGGCAGTGACCCTGAAGGACGAGCACCTGCCCCTGATTATCAGCAGCACTGGAGGACCTCCCTTCAAGGTCTCCTCTCCCAGAAGTGAACAAGCTTAATCTGTGCTTAGTGCAGGAGCCAGCAGGTCGGAGGTGGACAAAAATAATTGGCAAGTCAAAGGACAGGGCAGCCTATGGATAAGGCCACAGCTCCCAGCCTGAGTTTCCATCCTGCCGTTCCTTTAACGAGCCTCCTCTGCTCGACTTAAAGTTCCGATTAAATACTGTTCTTGATGAATGAGCCAGGACAGTCTGGCACTGGGGACATCATTTATTTCAGATGAGAGTCAGAAGGGCATGTTTAAGGATATTACACAGGTCACGCAACAACAAGGCCCATGGAAGAATACAAATATCAGAAAGCCATTTGCCTTTTCCCTAGAAAATTTACACTCTTCTTCCATTAAAAGTGATTTTTTTTTTTTTTAAACCTCCTTTCCCGATAGGTTTCGGAGCTCACCTCTTGCCATACACACATTTTAGAGCTCTGAGTTACTGGCACCTGAAATCTTCTGGTCCACTCTTTATTTACTTCAAATTGGTAGGAAATGAACTGTTTTAGGGGGACATACTTTCCAAGTAACCATCAAAGCTTACTCCTTGGGGTGGTAATATTAATTAAAATATTACACTTTTTTTTTGGTTTTTAAATAGCCTATAAAATATGGTTTAATAATTCCTTCATAGCTCAGGGTCCTAACTTTCAGTATCAGTTCTTTTGCTATCATATAGCAATGCAAAGTGGCCCTGACTTTAAGTGGCCTTTGAAAAACTGTGCTGATTTTCATAGTTTTCCAGGCTCTCTCCACTACCTGTCTCTTCCTGCTCAAAGAAATCCCCCCTTACTTCTGTTTCTCCCCCTTTCAATTTTTAAGGGTGCCACATGACCAGTTATTTTCAAAATAAGAGTAAATAGGGTTCCTGTGTGAGCAGGGATGAACTAATGGATCATAAAACCTATGACTCCAAGTGGTCTATATCAAAAGATCAGACAACTATCTTGTCTCCTAACCAGATTTTTTTGATCCAAAGAGTTGAGGCTGCTCGTTAAATGGCCTGCAAAGAAGCAAAATGAGACTGCATAATATTGCATCTTAGTTTTTTGGCTATTGGTATAATCCCTTCTGAAAGAACACCAAATAATATACATATTATTTGGTTCTCATATATATAAAATATGTATGTATATGTGTGTGTGTATCTATATATATGTAGATAGTATACATATTATTTGTAACAATGTAATAATATATTTGTATATATGTATATGTACATGTATATTTGTAAAACTATATATTATAATAATATATGTACTTGGCATTAATTTTAGTAGTGCATGGGCTATATTTGACATATCTATTAAAAATAAATACTAAAACAAGATTTTCAATTTCAAAGTGAAATATTTCTCTGAAAGATTTTTCACATTTGAAATGATCAATGTGCCCCTCCATCCAGGGTAGCATAGTCTGTAACTTAAATATCCAAAATAAAGGACAGTCTGAAGCAACCACAGTCCATCTTTGTAAGGGAATAGAAAACAAATGTAAAAACAAACAAAAACAGAAATAAAAGCAAGGAGAGTCCTTTATGAACCAATATGGTATGATTTCTATATTGGAGAAGGCAGGCTAACCCATTGTAGACCCACAGCATATCAACATGATCAAGATATTTCTCACTTTCCTGGTTAGTAGACAGTTCTCTACAAAATGACGCTGGGCCCTTAACTCTAAAGGATCATTTTTGTTAACTTTCACTGAGATTACACAAAGATTACTACATTTTTCCTTTCCCCACCTGGCCCTACTCCCTCTAAAAACTCATATTGTCTACATCCCACCAATGGAATGGAACAGAACATGGTGGCCATGTATTTGCTTCTTAAAACTCCTGATCTGAAATGGAGTATGACTTCTCACACTCTATCTCAAAGAGCTAGTCCTGTGGCCATATTTAGATCCAACAAAGCGTATACGTGCAGCTCCTGGCTGAGCAGCTGCTTTGAACTGCAGCTGTTATTCTGGAAGGGGAGAATGTACCTTGCTGGCCCCTTCACCTCTCTGTGACCATCTCATTTACATATCATTATGTGAAAAAACAAGGTGCACAGGATTGTGTTACTATTTGTCTGAAGAGAAGGGGGAATATACATTTGTACTTTCTTGTCACTTGCATTAAAAAAAACTAGTAACCATGGTTACCTATGGAAGGGGTTCTAGGAATTAACCCACACTAGATAAGACAGAAGAGAAATTTCACTATATACCTTTATATACTTCTGATATTCTAACAATGTGAATGGAATTACCTATTCAGAAAAAATAAGTTGAAGGAGAGGAAAATGATAGAATGCCACCAATCTAGACAGAAGGTAAGAAACATGACTTCTAGACGTGCAGTAGACCCATCTGGCTCAGGGCCCTCTCAACCCACAGGCAGTGTAGGAGTGGATGAGGCCATCTGGGAGCTCCATCAGGAGCTGCAGTTTTGAAGACTGTGAGCAAAGTGTAGGCGAAAATGTACCAGAACTGATGTCATTATAGGAAACCTGCTTTTCTTTGCTCAAAGAAGAGGGAGAAATTTATAGAGTGAATATCTCACTTCATACAATCTGTGAAATACACATAAGCAAAGCAGGTGTATTTTCATAGGTTTTTTTTTTTTTTCTTTTTTGCAATAAATATGTTTCTTATTGACCCAATGAATTGGAGGCATCTTTACCACAGAGAATGGAACACTGGTGTCACTTCACATGCAAATGTTCCCTACAGCATCTGATTATGGATTTAGAAAGAGTAAGGTATCTATACGCAGGATTTAGAGAACAGTAGTGTGAGGATAGGTAGCTGAAGAGGGAGTAGTTTGCTGGCTCCCTATTGCCTAAAAGGGAAGATGTTCAAAGGATGTTTCATCCTCAGCTTCAAAATTTGTGCCTGTAGGATTCCCACAAGGATCAGGAATCTACTAGGAGGAAGGTTATAAATGTGGAGGCTCTCTGAGACACAAACATGAAATCCACAGGACATCAGTTCACTACCTCCATGGTTTAATCGGTTATGCGATCCCAACTGCTAATTGAGTGAGTTTTCCTAGAAGAAAGATGTAAGGAAGATCTAGAGAAGTGGCAGTGTCTCAGGAGGTACACTCTGGACAGTTTGGGGACATGAGCTTTCAAGCAGCACAGGGTGAATGTACTTCACTGTTGAGCTAAGAATTGATTCTGCTTTTGAGTCTGAAAGTATAGTGTCTCAGCCACTCAGTGATGTTCAGTTACTCAAGCCAACAGAGAACTCTTTACCATAGTATATTATAAATAATATGCCCTTTCCCTAACAACCCAGTGCTCTTCATTAGATGGATTATAATTCCCTGAATGAGCCAAAGGAGAAAAGTTGTGGTATCATTCCTTTGGAAAGTTCCTCATTTTGCATTCCTGGTGTGCAAGCATCCACTAAGATCTTATATGAACAGGTCACACAATTTTCATCCTCAAGGGGTTCCATAACTCATGGAGGAGACAAATATTTAAATTAATGGGATCAACTGGAATAAGTATTATAATTAAAAATATAGACTTTTGGGTCCCAGATTTTTGTTTCTATAACCCATAAAATTTAAAATGTAATATAATACAAAGCTGCCATTATTTACCTTGTCAAAAAAAAAATCCTTAAAAAACTACCACTCACTATCACCATCATTTCGTAAAGTAAAGGTTATTATAACATCAAACAAACAAACAAAAAACCCTGAAAGCATTTGATCTCAAAAGAGAATAAAGAAAGATAGGTCCTTATATTTTAAAATTCAAAAGCAACTTCTACCTTAAAAATTCTTGACATTTTATAATATATAATTTGTTTCTTGATACAAGTTTGTCATTCTGTTTTCAATTTGGGGACCTGTATTCACCAGTACAATGTGAAATGGAGCTTGAATGTTCAATTTTTTCCAGTAATATATTTATCACAGTCATTTTAGAAAATTGATTCACGTAGGTATAATGGTGACAATTGAAATAATATTCTTAATGCTATTCACTGAAGTCAGCACACAAATTCCCAGTGAGCTGACACAAATCAAGGCCCTCATTCTTGTAGCTACTTTTTCCCTAAAAATATAATATCTTTTCATCAAGAAATGTAAGAAAGAGACTTCGGGTGCTTTCAGTTAGATGGCCACTACACCTGGGGCTGTGTAATGTGTGGGCTGTAATTACCCACATGGAGAATATAGGGGCTTTTTCTAAGAGGAATGCCACATGTTGGTGAAAATGTCCAGGACTTACACAGGTCTATTCCCTGACTTTTGGGAACAACTGGTACAAATAATCTTGAGTGGGACTCTGAGGGATAAAAGTTGATTTCTTTAAAACTGGAATGAGTCTGTTGTAGGCAGCATATAGTTCGGTTTTGTTTTGTTATTGTTGTTGTTGTTTTATCCATCCAGCCACTTCATGCCTTTTGTTGGAAAATTTAACCCATTTACATTTAGAGTAATTATTGTTAGGTATGGACTTACTAATACCATCTTATTATTTTCTGGCTATTTTGTAGTTCTCTTCCTCCTTTCTTCCTCTCTTGCTGCCTTCGTTTTTGAATTGAAGTTTTTTTGAAGCAGTGTGCTTTATCTGTCATGAATCTGTTGTAGGTTTTTACTCTATGGTTGCCAAGAGGCTTACCTAAATCATGTTACAGATATAACAGTCTATTTTGCAGTGATAATAACTGAACTTTTATTGCAAAGAGAATCTCTACTGTTTTGCCCTTCCTTTTATATTTTTGATGTCACAACTTACCTCTTTTTGTATTGTGTATTTATCAACAAATCATTATAGCTGTAGTTATTTTTTAATACTTTCTGTCTTTAACTCTTATACTAGAGTTAAGTGGTTAACACACCACTGAATTATAGTATGAAAGTATTCTGAACTTGACTATATACTTAACTTTAACTTTATGTTCTATAGTTTCATGTTTTCATGTTACTAATTAATATCCTTTCATTTCAGCTTGAAAAACCTCCTTTTAATATTTCTCGTAAGATAGGTCTAGGGGTGACAAATTTTTTTCAGCTTTGGTTTTCTGCAAAAGTCTTTATCTCTTCTTTATTTCTGAAGGATAACTGCTAGATATTCTTGTTTGGCGTTCTCAGTTGTTGTTGTTTGTTTTTTGTTTGCTTGTTTGGTTGGTTGGTTGGTTTTATTTTTTTCTTTTAGCCCTTTGAATATATTCTTTCACTCTCTCCTGCCCTGTAAGGTTTCTGTTGATAAATATCCTCATGGAAATTCTCTTTAAGTTACAAGCTTCTGTACTCTTGCTGCTTTTAAGGTTGTTTTTGATTTTTGACAGTTTTATTTTAATGTGTCTTGGAGCACATCTCTTTAAGTTGAGTTTGTTTGGTGACCTATGAGCTTCATGAGCTTGGATATCCAAAGCTGCCCCCATATTTGGGAAGTTCTCAGCCATTAATTCCTTAAATAAAATTTCATCCCCTCTTCTCCTTCTGGAACTCTAATAATTCATAAATTGATTCTTTTGATGATATCCCATAAATCATGTAGGTGTCTCTCATTTTTTTCATTCATTTTTTTTTCTCTTCTGACTAGATGATTTCAAACTTTCTGTCTTCTAGCACACAGATTCTTTCTTCTGCTTGATCCAGTCTGTTCTTTCATACTCTTGATTTGCATATTTTTATTTCGTTCTTCGTATTCTTTGGGTCCAGAAGTTTTGTTTGGCTTCTTTTTATGATTTCTATCTCTTCATTAAACTTCTAATTTTCCCCTAGATTATAAAGTAACACCCTGAGCTGTTTCCCCAGCTTCTGCTTCCTGGTGAATGTCTAATTGTTGAATTGTCTTTTGATAGGTTCCATGATATAGTTAAGAAGACCCATGTCCCTTTAAGCCCTCCAAGAATCCTATCTGCTGCTTTCCCAGGTTTTCCCACCCTGCAGACATGTAGCCCATGACTCATTATTCTGGAGGGGGCCAGCAAGAAATGTGCCTCTCTGGAAGCCTCCCACACAACTGGTGAACTCAGGTGCTCACTCATATGGTCTTACTCACTTTTCCCTGTGAGACCACATGCTGAAAAGACCTGTCTTGGCCCTAAGGTGTGCCACCTTGGGGGAAGGGTGATGGGGATAAAGTCAGACTGTTCCTCTTGCCCACCTCCAATGCATCCAGACTCATATATATATATATGTATATATATATATATATATATATATTTTTTTTTTTTTTTTTTTTTTCCCCTCCAGTGTTGTGTTGGAACATCTCCTCTGCAAACCCGGACTTCCACAAAGGCTCTCTTGTCCATGGGTGGTTGTCTAAGGCAATGTTCTTTAGGAACTCCTGGATCACCCCCCTTCCTGTGCATGGTCAAGATGAGAGGCTCATTTGTTACCTTAAGCTTTGTGTAACAAGTTTTGCTAATTTAACCAGTGAGGTCCTCCCTTTGAGAGTCTTGGCATTAAGCAAGTGTTTCTGAGCAGACCTTCTACTCTACTAATTCTGTTGTAAGGGTTTGTTAAAACTCATATCCTAAGTCAGCAGGATTTGGCAAATCCACTAGAACAAATCCTGGCAGTCTCTATGATTTCAATTTTCTTTAAGTGTCTGGTTCCTGAAAAAATTTCTACATTTCAGTCTATGAATTTAGGATATCCCAGGAAAGGTCTCTTTAACCTTTGCTCCTCGAATGGCTACAAACAGAATCCTATATGTCTTCATTCTGGAGTTCTTTTATCATTGTCATGCCTTCAGGACAATCTGATTTTTATATAAACATATTAGTTCTCTTTCCTATTGCCCACTACTTCATTCATATACTGCTATCTTCAAGCTCCCTTTGTCAGATTTATAAAGGTTCTTGAGCAGTCCACTTACTACCTATATTTCTCTCCATATTAACTTTCTTTCCCATCTAGCCTTGAGATTGATGGTACTTTATTTCAATCACTGTTTTGATTTTATCCTCAATTTTTGTACTCATTTGATAAATCTTCAACCCTTGATTAATATCCACTTTTTTGGACAACTCAACAATATAATAAATAAACTTCTTCGTTGGATACTCTTGAAGAAATGAAATCACTAAGGAAAATTATTCTCCATGTCTTTATTTTTGTTCTCCCTATACCTATTTGCTTCTGGACACATATCTCACTACTTTCTACCCCACTTTTAATAGATGACCTCACTTCTTACTTCATACAAAAAAATAGAGATGATATGACACTGAGTCTCTTAACTTCAAACCACCTTAACCATCTCCTCACCTATACATAATCTTCCTCTGTTTCTTTTCTATCACTGGAAAAAAATGCAAAGAATCCTATCTAAAACTAACCTCAGGCCCTGTTCCCTGGGGTCCATATTATCACATCTTTTCCGATGAATCTGAAATTCATTCATTCATTCATTCATTCAGGAAACATCTCTTGCATCAGGGATTGTACCAGCCACTGACAATACAATGATATTTAATCCCTGATCCTAATAAAAATTCATGTTCATTGGGAAGAAAAGCAATGGTCAATTATTATGAAAGTGATCTTATAACAGCTACTACAGACGCCCGACCCTCTGGTTATGCAAATCATTTCTATAAAAAATCGAGTAAGTATACTAATTTTCAAGGAACCAAATTATTTCAATAATCCTAAAGTCCCCTTACTACCTCCCTTTCTTCAGTTTTCATTGAGGTATCTAGATACTCATGATATGATTAAATTTGACTGGATTCTTATGATCTTAGCTTAGAATTATTAGCAGAATAAGGAAGGGGCAGGTGTGAGAAATAAAGGTGTTGTTAATGTTGCACACCCAGCAATTCAAGTAGTGTGGAGGACCAAAACCCTGTGAATTACTGAATTTTAAAACTTCCTCCACCAATGCTGCCGCCATTAATTTGGCTCTATACACTTCAGGTTTGAAGTGTGTTGTCAGAATGCTTCAAAAATGAAGTGATTACAGAACAACACCCTGAGCTGTTTCCCCAGCTTCTGCTTCCTGGTGAATGTTTAATGGATTTGCACTGAAAGAACATCATCTGTCTATTCTTGCCCTTTATACATACGCATGTGGGTATGAGTATATATGCACACACACAAATATGTACACATACATACACACATATGTACATATGCAAATGTGCATACATTTCTATTCTTGCCCTATTAGCTTGGACTTGAAGCAAAGAATTTTTTTTTTCTGCTAAAAAAGGTTCAATTTCCTTCCAAGCAATCATAGCACAACATGGCAAAAATGAACACAGAACACAGTTGAGAAACCAAGCTCGGAAGAGCATAGGCAGGTACAAAACAAGTTATGGCATCACATAACCTTCCATCAACTACCCACAGAGATAGAGTGGGTTGAATAGTGGTCCCTCAAAAGATATGTTCACCAGAAACCTCAGAATGTGACCTTATTTGGAACAAGGATCTTCCTAGATATTAAGGTAAAGATCTTAGATGAGATCATCCTGGATTAAGGTAAGCTATAAATCCAGTGATGAATATCCCTTATAAGAGGCAGAATACACAGAGACAGACGGGGAAGAGCTCATGTGAAAATGGAGGCAAAGACTGGTTTGATCCTGCCAAAGCCAAAGACACCACGGATTGCCAGCAGTCATCAGATGTGGAAGAGGAAAGGAAGGATCCTTTTCTGGAGTCTTTGGAGGAAATGTGGCCCTGCTGCTACCTAGATTTTGTACTTCTTGCCTCTGGAATTGTGAGAGAATGAATTTCTGTTGTCTTAAGACCCTACATTGGTGGTGATTTGTTACGGCAGTCCCAGGAACCTAATACAAAAGATGACCAGCATTTGCAACAAATATTCAGGGAAAACAAGCCTGTCACAAAATGAATCCATTGACAAGGATTTAACACTTCAAGACTGTTCTTTGAGTAAGAGTAAAAGCATTACCAAGTCTTCAGCAATAAGTACCTTGGCGCAGGAAGTGGACATAGTTGTATTCTCAGTGTGGGATGACAGCACAAGACACAAAAAGCAGGTCCTCTGATCAGGCAGGAAGACCATCCAGAGCATGACTCGATTGTCAATACTCATGAATGTCTTTTGTTCACTGGGAAGTATTAATAAGGGTTGAGTTATGCAACGGAGAAAGGAAAAGGCAGGAAGGTTAGTAGGAGAAGTGAATTCAGGAAAACAGTGGAGGTCAACTGACCTTGAGAAGGAAAACAGACACTACAGTGGGATACTTTGCTTATCTGTAACCACCAAGTTGAAGCCACCAAGAGCACAGTGGGGACGCAGCCCGGGAAGTGTACAGGCCTCTCCCTTCTGTGCTGTGTCAGCCCCTCTCATGGGCCTCCTGGAAACAAGACCCCCTCTTGACTGCACTTGCATTACAACGAGACCAGTATTCTTACGAGGACAGAAAATACATATCTAATTCCCTCCACCTTGTCACTTGAGGGAAGTCTATGGAGGAGTTTGGGAGAAGTTTATGCCACAAAGAATGATATCATGAAGAAGAACAAGTCCTGTGTGTAAAAAGTTAAAATGAGTCACAGTAAGAAAGAGAGAGAGAGAGAGCGTCTGAGTTTCCAGTGACTGCATCTCTTGCATTGTTACAGAATTGGTTTTGAGTTCTAAGCTAGGTGATTATTTGTTCCCTTTTTAGTCCCCATTTATTTGGACATTATAGATAGGAAGGAGACACGAGAAATCTGAAAATTCCAAAGACAGCAAAGTAGAGGCGATGCTCCTGATACCTATGTGAGATCTGGTAACATGACATCAGACCCAGCCAGCTTCTTCAGTGCCTCCTCTTCTTGCCACAGAGAAATGGAATCTGTCACCGGCTATCATCAGTTCTGTACTAAGTGGAACTGGAGACAGGGATGAGTACCCACTCCAAAGCCTTTATAGGCAGTTTATCAATATGTACAATAAAAAACATGCTGTTCTTACTCTGTCCTCTTCAATTAATCATTTTGCCTTCTCCCTAAAGTCTAGGTAGATAACAATTAAATAAATTGTGCTATATTAATACTGGACCTGGATGAGCACCATGTGACTATTAATAATTTTTATGTTGGACGCTCAGTGGGGGCAAAAACAGTTAAGCAGCCACCCCAACTCCCCCCAGAACTCCATCTCACGTCGTGGGTGAGCATGTGGGAGACATTGCAAATCTGTAAGGTGGACTAGTAAAAGTATCATGGGCTGTGAGGTCACATAGATGTATATTCCATTCTAATTGCACCTCTGCCACCTGCTTATGATACCATCTTAAAAACATTTCAATATCTTTATCTCTAAAGTTTTGGAATGGTACTTAGTAAGATTGCTTTTCTTAAAATAAAATGACTATCAAGCCCTTAGTGGGCACTCAAAACATACTGGTCTCTTCAGGTCAGTGCTTTTCATCATGGTGCAAGGATGCAATGCACCCCAGGAGCAGGGAGAGCAAACACATGCCCTTCTCAGCCCAAAGTGGGGGAACCTACAGATTTATCCACCTTTCAGTGCCAAATTCTTTGATGTCTCCTATCCTTATACTGAGAATTCACATGTGTTTTACAATCCCCTGCATACTAGCAGCTCTGTCCTGAGGATGGGACTTCCCTGGAAGCCTACCCCAGTGCAGGCTGATTTCTCTCCCATACTTCACCACTCTGCTGGAGTAAAAGAAGGCATCTGTTTACTCATCACTGCCAACTCCAGGTTGTACTCTCTCCCCTCCCTCTACAGCCGATGATGTAGAAGATCTCCCTGGCACAGATGGCCACAGAGCCCAGGTCACCCTCCATCATTCCTTAAAGATTGTGACTTCCAACTCATTGGTTCTTTTCCCAGCATTTGTCATTGTTATTACTATTTCAATAATCACTAGAGCAATGGCTCTCAAATATCACTACAGAGACTTCAGTAAGTGATTAGTAAGAATAGAGTTATATTATAACTGAGCTACACACATACACACACACACACACACACACACACACATTTCAGAAAACAATTCTTATTCATATTAGGTACAATGGACTCATGCATTTTCTTTCCTTTTCTCTTCTGTTGTATTCTATTCTATTCTTACTCTTTCTGTCTTCTAGATCAAAACAGATTTGGCAATATCCATTCAATTTACAACATAGCCCACTAGTGGTTATAAACTGAAATTGGAAAACACTCTCACAGATGATATTTATGATATTCTGGCCACTCAGTTCAATGCCTTTCCCTTCCAAAGATCCTGTGTTCCTCTCCCATGATCAGATCATAGTTATTGCTAGTGAGGAATAATTTCCTCTGCCCTTCAAGGCCTTTTGAGCTGGACTAAGAATCAAGACATAAGACAGATTATCAAGAAAAAATAAAATTTAATAGTGTACTAACAGGGAATCCACATAGGAAATTTCTAAGACCGGCCTAAGGAAGCTTCTGTGAGCTGAGGGGAGGGGTAGGGTCTGAGGATACAAAGGGAGTAAGCCCATTAGAAGGAAGATAAAAGGGAGATGTTTGGAAAACAATGGTTGCCCTTATGCAGAGTAGTTGCTTAGGTGAAGAGGAATCTCTGAATAGCTCTCTTCCTGATATAAGCAGACAATAGAGGAGGAGGTAATGGGCTTTTGATTGGGTTGGGTTTTGATTGCTCAAAACTCAAGACATTGTTCATGCCCAAGTGGCCCACCTTGAGCTGGCCTGCCTTTGGCCCCTACATTACCAATGCCTGCACCTCTCCATGACCTTGACCACAGGCATTGCATTGCCACTCCTGTCTTTCCAGTTATGCCCTTCTATGTCCCCGAGTCTCACAACTGGGACCCTCTCCTTAATGTCCTAGATGCCACAGTGCATCACAATAGCAAGTAGCTGGTATATATATTCTCCCAAATACCTAAGAGTCAGAATCTAGTCTGGCAAGACATCAGTCCCAATTAAATACAATCTTCTGTCTACCCCATGCTTGCACCCATTCAGCCCAATGCATCTGTGTAAAACCAACAGCCACGTTGGCCAGGCTTATTTTAAATGATCACTGGCCTTAATGCTTTTTTTTTAAAGATTTATTTATTAATTTGAGACAGAGACAAAGCACGAGTGGGAGTGGCAGAGGGCGAGGGAGAGAGATTCTCAAGCGGACTCTGCGCTGAGCATGGAGCCCTAGACGGGGTTCAATCCCACCACCCTGAGATCGCGACCTGAGCTGAAACCAAGCGTTGGGCTCTTAAGCAACTGCACTACCCAGATGCCCTGACCTTAATGCTTTTTAGCAGTCTTTCTCTATCTCTGCAGGCCATTCAATGCCCCCTGTCCTCGGATCTCTTCGCAATGGCCCTCCCCTCAAGTCTCAAACCTTCAACACCTCCTCACTCCCAGGTGACATCTTTGTTCACTGAGAAAACAGAGAACTGCCATCTCCAACTTTCCTGAAGCTGCACTGTGTACTGTCACCCTCCCATTAACCAGGCATAAACGGAGCCTTCTAGGCTCATCCCTCCCTTTGGGCACTGCCTGCCATCCCTTCTCATGCATTCAAGAGTGTCTTTTTTGTATCATCAATTTTCCTTCTCTTCTGGATCATTCCCATCAGCATACAAACCTGCTGCTTTATCCCCATCAGGAAGAAAAGAGGGAAAAAAACCTCTTATGACCTCACATTCCTCTCTAACTGCAACCTCTGTGTGATCACGAGCTTCTGAAGTACCCAAACTCACTGCCCCCAATTCTTCTCCTATGATTCTGAGTCAGATGTAATCTGTTCTCAGTCACTGGTGATTGCCACTGTGATGCAGCTAAGGGGTTGGTGTTCAATCGCCAGATTACTTAATTCATCTGCAGGCAAGGAAAATCTCCCCACTTCCTGAAACTAACTCTCTTTCTCTCCCCACTTGGGTTCTTGGATTCTCTCTTCTTAATTTCCTTTTTGCTCACTGGGTGCTCCCTCTGGCTCCATCTCCCAACTTCTCCACATTGCCAGGTCTCCAGGTCTCAAAGTTCAGATCCCTTTTGTAAACTACACCCCCTTGGTGATTTCATTCAGCCCAATGGCTTTCATGCAGTAAATGCTATGCATTTATATTCTAATGACACTCAAGTTTATTTCTTACCTTGACTTTATCCCCTAAAATTCAGACTTTTGTATTTAATTACCAACCCAACATATCTGCCGGGGTTTTCAACAAGCATCTTACAAAAGTACTTCTAGCCTTGCTCTTCTTTCACCATTCCTGTAACCCTTTGGGCTTCTCCATTTCTGGTAAATGGCAAGTCCATCCTCACTTTGGTCAAGGCCAGATCCTCACAGTCACCTATGATTCCTCCATGTCTCCCAAGCCTAAAATGACAACGCCCTCCAGTTGGCCAGGACTTCCTAGCTTTAGCACTGAAAGTCCCAGGTCCCTTCAGTCCCAGGAAAACAAGATGGCTGTTCACGTTACTCACAGCCCTCATCTTGCTCTGCTGTGCTCCAGAGCACTCACCTTCTGAAGTGTTCTATGTTTTCTCACTTACCTGTTTGTTGCTCACCCCTCACTCCCACCTGCAATGAATGATACTCCTTGAGAATGGGTCTTTGTTGATTTAGCTCCATGCCGAATCCTCAATGTCTGGAAAAGCTTCTGGAACAGAGCAGCCTATGTGTGGAATGAATACACCTGTTGGTTTTATACAACACTGCTTCAAATATCCATTTGGTAAAGTTAACGTTCTGTGCCTTATCTATCCTATAGCTTCTTGACACATTATGGACTTACCCAGAGTCTTAGGCGAAAGGGGCAGGAAAGAACACTCTGTCTGGAGTTTCCTATTGCCCTATGACCTACGTAAGAGTCTGGGACAGAAAACAAAAGAAGCTCTTACACTAATCCCAGAGTTCCAATTTGGAGATGAAGCCTCAGCCTGTTCTGAGCCTGTCCCCACCTTGTCTCCCATCTTTTACATAAGCTCTTTTTAATTGTGTGTCTATGTCTATTTATTCTCCATTAAAAGGTAAGTTTCTGTGAGGCAAGTGCTCTTAGTCACCCTAGGAGCCATCAGGGTGCCTCACAAATAGTCTTTCTTGAAAGAAACACTATTAAATATATATATATATTATTATTATTTTTTTTTGCAAAGGAAATCCCAACAATAGAGCAGCAGAGCTTCCCAGGAAATTGTTTCTGGGAACTAAGTGGGCATACAATTGGTACACACTGTTTTGAAGCTGGCATGTTGAGCCTGGCTGTTGAGGCGAGCATTGGTTGCTGCGTTTGCCCATTAGAGCTTAATTGACTGCATATCTCCCGCCTTCGAGCTTGAGCAAAAGGGATGTTTTCAGCCCAATTAGCCTCCAGGTTCCTTGGATTTGGTTTTGTAGATATTTAGACCCATAATCTACAATAGGAATAATGCATAATTAGTGAAGCAGTGGTGACTCACTCTCCACAGAGGTAGATCTCGGCTTCCCACAAAGGTTTCTAAGAATAGCTGCTGCAGACATGTTCTTAAGGGGAAAAAAACTAAATGCTTTGTCTATAAAGATTCCTCTTGGTGCCTAACAAGGAAGCCATGATAAAAATCAAGAAAAATAGTTCCTCAGCATGTGACCTGTGTACTGGATACCCTGGAAAGACAAAAGCATCGATTCCCACAATGACACTATGATATTTTTTCCTGATAAAAGAATAGGATAGTTTGCTGTTGGCTTTGTGGGCAGAAGAAAAAAAAGTATGTGGTAAGTTTAACTTTTTCTACAACTTCCAAAAGATTTTTTACAAGAGATAAACAAACCAAGAGCATATACTGCTAGTTACCTGTCAGCTAATTATAGGCAAATATTCTATTTTTTCTAATATATAATACTTCTATCATTTATCCTTTATTCAATCAGTTGAGTCATTTCATAAATGTTTTAGCTGAGAATTAGAATGCGTAAGAACTTGTAAAGAATGTAGAGCTGTATAAAAACTGAGTTGCTGTCCTCTGAGAGTTTATGAGCAAGTGAGGGAGGCAGAAAATTGAACAATTAATATTCACTCCAAGTCCTGGGAATGTGTTTTTTGTTTTGTTTTGTTTTGTTTTGGGGGTTTCTTTTTTTTTGTTGAGTATTCACCGTAAGAATTTAGTGCAAACTGGAAAAAACAAAAAAACAAAACAAACAAACAACAACCCCCAAAACCACCACCACCAACAACAAAAAAAACCCAAAAATGCCTGAGGATAAAGTATATTTTTAAAAAATGTATTTAAAATACTATAAAATGTTTAAAAACAATATTATCTACCAATGTGGGAGTACATATTTAATCTTGTTTTTTCTTAATCCTATGTATTCAGTCACTACCTCAACAATAAATTTTAAGTATGATATATGCATCATGTTCTATGTGGGGTCTTTGGGCATAAAATACATGTATGGCTCAGTAATCTCTCAGTGTAGTGGGAAATGATAGCACAGATGCTGTTGAACAAGAACATGTTAGAGGTTATTTAAAATAGATGGGTTCGGGTGATATGTAAGGAGAGATGAAACATTTAGGGGGATGTCTCCAGGGGAGGGAAGGCTTAAGCTGAGTCTGAGGCAGTAGATACACCATCTACTATTTACTGAGTGATTTCTATGTGCCAGGCAGACTTAGAGGCCTTGCACTCATTATAATATTTATTTACAACAATAACTATTTGAATTAAGTGTGATTATCCACAATTTAAAGGGGGCTAGGGATTAGGAAGATTCATTGGCGTGTCCAGTTTGTAAGTGGGGAGGTTGGGAATTAAGACCAGATTCCACAGATGGCAAACGCTGCTCTCTTCATGGTGCTAAAGGCATCCCAAAGCAGAGGAGCTTACCCCCTGGCCGTGGAGGATATGGTCCCAGCCCCAGAAGCAGGCACAGCCATGGACACAGGGATGCTGCGGTGCACTGCAGAGGGACCATTTCAGTGGGCGGTCCTGAGCAGTCCACGAAGGTGTGGAGGAGGGGCTTGTGGTGGCCCGAGCTGAGGTCCAAGGAGCAGATTGGAAGGACATGTATAACATCACACTGAGGAGTTTGGTCTTCCGTTATCTTGATAATTACGGGTAGATACTAGAAGATTTAAATTGCCAGCATGATTAGACTTGCATTTCATAAAACAAGATCACCTTGTGCCACGTGGGCTGCATTCACATGAGGGTCAAAGGAGCCCCGGACAGAGAGCTCCAGGGACGCCGGGGCTAAGACTTCAGAGCTATGGGAACCCAGCTGTTGTGTGTAAAAAGTCACAATTCCACATCAAATCTACAGGGATCCACGAAGTTATTTAGACACTTCCTTCATTTTACAGATGAACACAAGTCAAGCCCACGATGATTATGTAGAGCCTGGAAGCTGCTGAAGATTTTAGAGTGTGCAGATTTTCTGGCTTCAGTGACTTTGAATTATTTCATTGTTCTTCTGACACGAGCGTGGCTGTGCTCAGGCCCCAGAAGCCAGAGAGAAGAGCTGAACCGCGTGCCCTCCCTGGGCATCTTTCCGTGGACCTCGTTCTGCCCACCGCTGTCTTCCCCCTCGGGGTGCAGAGGGCCTCAGTAAGCAAATAAGATTTTGTTAACAAGGTTATTGAACTATGCAATAATAAGTAAATTTTTCATTTTTACCCCATTACACTTTTATAATAAAGTGTTTCATTTATCTTTGTCACTGACAGGCATTATCTCTTTCACATTTTAAATGTTTTCTCTTTATCAGATGTTCCGGGCACACCGTATTGTATCGGTGCACCAAAAAATACTGTTTCCGAAAATGGCTGCCTGGGGGCCCCTGTATTATCACGGAAAGAGCTCAGGGTCAGAGGACCCAAGACTGGGATTTAGATCTGCAGGGAGGCCCTGCACAAACCAGGATAACCACTTTGTGTCTCTTACACTGTTTTTAACCTGTTAAAATACTGCTCTACAGCACTTTTTCCAACTTTTGAGCATTAAATGAGGAGATAATGAGATAAGGTATATATAATTAAATCAGTTCACTATTTTTTAAACAAATGTTAGGGTCTGGCTTTTTGAAGCAAATCATCTTTGGGTGTATTCAACTTAAAAAGTGGTTATATCTTTTTTTTTTCTTCTTGTCCAGAGATTCTAGAAAAAGTTAGCAGAATTCAATAGTAAACTGAAAAATAACCATTAGTGTTGACCATAAATTTTTCACAAATATGGACATTACTCAAGGTCTTGGTTAAGCTGCAGGGGTGGGGGGGCGGAGAGGAAGGGGTGATCAGAGCTGGCTCTATTTTGTACTTTGTAAAACCCCACACTGTTCACATTCTCCCTTTCCATAGTGGAAAGCACTCATTAGTGGACAGATGCACTCCTTATCCAAATATTTAATGGATGCCAACTGTTTTATGCATCCTATGCTAAGAGATTATCATGCATATTCAAGCTTAATGCCCACCAAGGTTGGTAGATGATAAATATTGGCAAATTAGCTCAATCCTATTCCCCAACACTCTCACAAATCAATGCTTCAGTGCTAGATGCTTGGGAATATCGCGTGATCATTATCACACAAATGGACCCTGTTGCTGACAGTGTAAACGCAGATTAGGCTTAACCCACACGAAAATGGACGAAACATAATTCCCAGTATTAAATTACACACGCACACACACACCTTTTAAATGACACCACGGTAACATTATCCTAAGGGGCAATACCAGTTTTCGCTTCTGGGTCAGCCCTCAGGGATGCTATTACTCTCCATTATCAGGCTAAAGACCACCATTGTCATCTCCATTAGCAGTATAATCCACAGTCCTTTCCCTACCTGGGAAGACCCCCTGCTTGCCCAAAGTATGCTGCTGTTCTCAAACTCGACGGGCCATCCTTGGATTTTGGAAGGAACACTAAGTAGCTGTTCCACCAGATGGATGATCTTTAGTTGTAGGGTTTATCCATTTGCAGGACAGGGAAACATCTGGGTAGTAGCAATAAAGAAGGGCTCCGGTTTCTCTGATCTGGTGACCAAAATAATTTCTTTTAGAATTTGGGGAATTTGTGGTGAGCGCCAAAAACCTGAGAATTTTGGTAAAATTCAATTCCATAAATAATGGCCTACTTGCAAATTGGAAACCAAAACTTGTCCTGTGTTATGCTTTTCAAATTAAGACAGAAAATGAAACCAATCTTTTGCTCTTAACTGCAAATGCAGAAAAGAGCAAAATCACCTTTGTCATTGTCTTCTGCATCCAAGGAAATGGTTTGATTGGAAAGACAGCTCTGTCCCCCTCTTAAAATTGTTCTTGTTGATGTGGCACAGTCCCTGGCTCTGATGGCTGAATGCAGGGATCTCTGGGCAACTCTCCAAGCCGAAGGCTGAGGCATGGTCCCTCCTGTGAGCAGCCTGTGTCCTGCCCTGCTGGTCAACTGAAACGTGTCACACACACTGTGTCCCTTGATCTTGGGTTTATTAAAGTGAATATTGGATGTTCAGAAACTAAGACAGATGGGAACTCCACCCCTAATATTCTGTATTATTCAGATCTTATCAAACACTGATTCCTTTTACAAAATCTAACCCTGATACACTCTAAGCTAAGCAAAAAGATAATAAGGAGATTCATCAAATCCCAGGGTCTTCCAGTTAGAGGAAAACTGAGAGGCTCCTAGTGTTGGCGACCCTGGTGTTCTCGGAAGCATTATCTATGGATAATTATTATGTTGGGAGTCGTGCAATAGAGGATGCAATATTTTTTTGAATATTGCAGTGAATTTAGATTTTAGAACAAAATTATTTCTTCCTAAAGTTTCAAAATGAACATTCGTGGGTATTTACCCTCTCCTATGTATTTATTTTACGTTAGTGATCTGTGCCAATACATGCTTGGAGATATGAAAATGAATTTTTTAAAGCACCATTTCCTTTGGGTAACAAATTTCCATTTTAAGTTTCTCTGTGAAATTATTGTGAAAACTGTGTGTGTGTGTGTGTGTGTGTGTGTGTGTGTGTGTGTGTGTGTGTGTTTTGGAGGGGATTCTAAGACGCATAGAACAAACTGATGTCTACATCCTCACTCTACAAATCCTTGAAAGCAATGATGCTGTCCTTGCATGAAAATGCTTATCTTCAGCAATTGCTGTATTCTGTAGCTTTTCATTCACCATACTGTCTAGTGTCTCTGTACACCTTTGTTCTCTTTAAATACTAAATGTCAACATAATCAAATCACCAGAACAGAGGCCATTCTCATTGCAAACCCCGTGAATTGTTTATATTGGGGAAAAAAAAAAGCAGGAAATCCAAGCAGCTTGGACTTCTAGGATGAACTACACAGCACATTCTCTTCAACCCATAAAACCTAGGGGCTTCACAGCACTGAAGAAACAGAAGGGCAGGAGAGGGTAGGAGACATTGAACGTGTTGACCTCTCGTACTACCTGTATGTGATGCTTTCCCGTCTAGTTCCCCGGTGAGCGTGTCTTGAAGATTTCATCCAGAAGACTGACAAAGGCTGAGTGTGCAAGTGCAGGGCAGAGGAAGAGTCTGGTTTCTCTCTCAAGTCCGGCAGAACCCTAGGGACCGGGAGAATGTTACAGGCACCCCTTATGGAATGCAGAGCAAGGACGTAAGTCATCTAGAGGCATGTGCCATCTGCTCCAATTCTGCTTCCATCTCATTGCTGTTTGATTTTGTTTCCTTGGGTAAGAACACCGGAACACAAAGCAGGTGGGCATTACTGGCTTCTCCCTGTCCATCCTCCTCCTACCTGCAGTGTCGCAAGGTCATAACACATTAAGACCTTAATGCTGCACCATCCTCAGGCAGTGAGAAATGTTTTTGCAAAGGTTGTTGATATTCTGCAAAGTAACACTAGTTCATGTAGCTACATCTTAAATTACTATCTAGGTATGTCTCCGAGGAAGTGAGAAGTATGTGCCCCATTTGGGATTTTGATGAAAACAAAATATCTTCATGGTTTTATTTATTCTTGTATATTAAAGATATAAATTGAAAACTCCATAAAAGTAACAAATATTGGGGATTAAACACAATTTGAAGGCACATTGGGAAAATTATTTTAAATGGCTACAGATTGTAGGGTGGAAAGAAGAGGGGCCATCACTGTATTTATCCTTACATAGACTTGATGTCTACCCGGGGATGCTACAGTTGTATATGCTTGATTAAATATCTGAAGATTCTCACACACAATTTTACCACCTAGAATGGATTTGACCAGAAAAAGCGCAATTCTAAACATCTTAGGTATAAAACAAGGCTGTCACATGGAAAGGCCCTTGTAAGCAGTCTCACCTTCCAGGATAAATGTCACAGGTTACTATAGGTAGTGGTCTGCAGGTAAATGTTTAACACCCAGGTCTGAAAAGAAAGAATATGTGTACATATGGATCTATTCACATGCATAAGTTGATTATAAATTTTACTAATAACAAAGATGTGTAGCAAGTAATTTACAAATAATATAATACCCTATTGTAAATTTCATATAGGAAATTGAATTTCACAGAATGCTTCCATTGATTTTTTTTTTTAAGTGTTTTCATAGCCAACCTATGGTTGCAATTGACTACCAGGTGCACTCATGACATGAATATTGGTTAAGATTTTCATTTACATTAATGAGCGAGGTGTACCACAAAGATGTACGAAGAATTTTACTAGCTCATCAATAATATAAGAGACTACTTTTCTGAATTGGAAAACTGTTTTGAATACTGGAACATCTCCTTAAATTTTGTGCTACTTATAATGTAAAGGCTACAGACAGAAAGTACTTTCAAGTTTAATCTGCTCTATTGACTTTTTCCCACATGTCCTTATGTCTAGACAATCAACAAAACAGCAAGTGAAGCCCTGACTTGCAGCATTTGCTGATTTCTATGGTGTGAATTCTCTCATCATAGCTGACGCTGACCTGCCAGCATGACTCTACTGAGCACAGAGATGGATTATTACACAGAGATTAATCAACAGAGATTATCTAGAGATTAGTTATTAATAAGTTTCTGTTAAACAACAGGCTTACAACAATCCTGAAAATTCAGCAATCAGCTCTTGAATTCTCTTCCTCCTAAATACCAAGACCACTTACTGGTTTCCAAACTTGGAACATTATGGGGAATGGAGATTTCATTTCCTTTTATCTTAACCCAGTAGCCAATTTAAAATAAAGTTATCTTTTTTCTGAGATTTGGTGCTTACAGCTTACATTCTACCACCCATATCTGTGACAGTTATGATGCATTTGCTGAAGTTTATGTTAAGGGTGAGTGGATGAAATTTACTGAGGTAAAATCCAAAGAAGCACCTGTTGATATTCCTTTCAAATTATTAGCTTCTTCAAAACAATGCTGATAAAGAATAGTGAAAAACATTTGTAAAAATACATGAGCTTTATGAAAATCCACAACCACGTTGTTTACTCTAATTTAAAAAAAAATCGCCGTGAGTGTTCACAGTTATGTTGGGTTGGTCTCAAAACCCAGAAGAAGTGATTTATTGCAAGGTCCATTCACATAGATCTCTTCTCATAATAAGTGAACATTCAGTGTAAGTGAAAGAAAGTTCAAATATCCTAGAGAGCACAACACGAAACGATAGTGATGCGCACCAGGAAGATCAGTGACCACGGTAGAGAGGACACTTTCTTCATGCCATTGCAAACTAAGTGTTCTGATTTGGTTGAAAATTTGCGTATGACATCTGAGACCAATTGCTACTTATAAGATTACCAAAGCCTGCTGATCGAACAGGATGGGACCTTAGCAACCGTGTCATTTCATTTTTAAATGTACTTGGGCTTTGAAGAGTTAGATTTTCATCAAAGTCATTCCATCAAAGTAAATCTACATTGGCAGGGGCACCAAAAAAATTGCAGATAATTTCCCAAAAATATTAACACAAAAAAAAATCCTTTTTGCCTACAACGTTTACGTTTGCTTCCTCCTAGACTACCCAGAGCAATTATATCAGATTTCTTTCAGCAAAATTTACATAAAACCAAACAAATGGAGACGGAGAAGGAATTGCAAAGCAGACAGAATTATTTTAGCCTTATAAATAGGCGTATCAGCATATTTTCAAGTCTTGACTAAATCTCTGCATCTGGGAACCAATAGTGATGTGAAAGGGTTATTTGATTCCATTTCTTGGCTTTGGGGTACAACTATATCTCAGAACTGCTGTCGTACTTTTGTACCATGGCCTGTGTAGATGCAGTAATGGGCTAATAGGTGAATCACATAACCTGAATAATTCAAGCAAAAAAATCTGTTATGAAGAAAGGCAATAAGGAATTAGAAATACAGAGGGACCTCTTGGGTCTCTAAGGGGGTTGCTGTTTCAAAATAGACCATAAGGTCAACAGATGAGGAAATGATTTCTATTGAAAAGGTAGTTTATTACTCACAGTTTTGCAAAGGAGAGGGCATACCATGTTGGGGAGAGCCCCACAGGAAAGCTCCTGTCAGGTATGAGGCAGAGAAGCAGGAGAGATCTGGGCAAAAGCCTTTACTGTGGTTTCTTGAGAAGGAACGGGTGAGGAAGGGGAGGCAGGTTTAGGATTGATTAGCTTGAATAATTTCAGCGGGCTCTAGGGCACAAGGGCTGTCCAGAGTTATCTGGCATCTGGCCCTTGGATGTTAAGGGCAGGGTCCTGAGCCCTGTGGACTCTGGATTGATCAGTTTGTATTTGAAAAGCACCCCCAGTTTTTCATAGATGGATTTTATGAAATTGAGGAATGTTCCCTCTATCCCTATACTCTGGAGAGTTTTATTCAGGAAAGGATGCTGTATTTTGTCAAATGCTTTTTCTGCATCAATTGAGAGGACCATATGGTTCTTCTCTCCCCTCTTATTAATGTGTTCCATCACACTGATTGATTTGCAAATGTTGAGCCACCCTTGCATCCCAGGGATAAATCCCACTTGGTCTTGGTGGATGATCCTTTTAATGTATTGTTGGATCCTATTAGCTAAGATTTTGTTGAGAATTTTGGAATCCATATTCATCAGGGATATCCATCTGAAATTCTCCTTTTTGTTGGGGTCTTTGCCTGGTTTGGGGATTAAGGTAATGCTGGCCTCATAGGATGAGTCTGGAAGCTTTCCTTCTGTTTCTATTTTTTGAAACAGCTTCAGGAGAATACGTATTAGCATCAGTGTCCACAATAGCCAAACTGTGGAAAGAGCTGAGATGCCCTTCAACAGATGAATGGATAAAGAAGATGTGGTCCATATATACAATGGAATATTACTCAGCCATCAGAAAGGATGAATACCCAACTTTTACATCAACATGGATGGGACTGGAGGAGATGATGTTAAGTGAAGTAAGTCAAGCAGAGAAAGTCAATTATCGTATGGTTTCACTTATTTGTGGAACATCAGGAACAGCATGGAGGACATTAGGAGAAGGAAGGGAACAATGAAGGGGGGAATCGGAGGGAGAGACGAACCATGAGAGACTATGGACTCCGAGAAACAAACAGGGTTCTAGAGGGGAGGGGGGTGGGGGGATGGGTTAGCCCGGTGATGGGTATTAAGGAGGGCACGTACTGCGTGGAGCACTGGGTGTTATATGCAAACAATGAATCATGGAACACTACATCAAAAACCAATGATGTACTTTATGGTGATTAACATAACATAATTAAATTAAATTAATTTAAAAAATAAAAATAAAAAAAAGAGAAGCACCCCCATGAGAACTCCTTGGGAGGTGGGTCCTGCGGGAGGGAGGAGGTCAAGGCCAGGGGACTGGAACTTCTCTTGGATGCGTGTGGTCATGTGATTGTATCATTAGGCATATTTTAGAAGCTAGAACCATGATTAATACAGTTTTGATGTTTAAATGTTTCATATAGAATACTCATCTTCTGTTGAATGCTTATAAATTTCCCTTTGTCCATCAGTAAATTTGGGTGAGAATTTAACATTTACCTTATGTGACATTAAAGGAGATCATGGAGTAGCAGTCTATATAACGCTCTATCTTATGGTAAAAAGTACAAAACAGATTCAGTGTTTAAAATAGCAGCAGCAAGCAAACAGCATAGACGCATGGCAGAGGTTAATTCTATAAGCCAAAAAACTAATGTTTTGAGTGAAAAGGGGAGAAAAAAATCATACATTTGTACTTGCAGTTGTAAACAAGAAGGCATGCTGGGTAGGTAGCCTGAAGACAGCCAAATTAGAAAAATCCTTTCTGAGATTTCCCTTTCCATTATTTATAGGCTGGAGAAGATTCATTGTTTGCAAAACAACAGGGGCAGCTCTCTTTCTACATCCATTGACACAGGAAAATCTTCTCATGGAGGATTTATTTGAAGTCCTATAGCGATTTTTTTCCACCTTGTACCTGGACATTTTGAATATAAGAAAATCAAATGATATAAAACATTACACTTGGTACTAAATCAACATTAAACGGAACCACTGTTCTTAACAGGGTGGGGTGAGGTCAGGAAAGGGAAAGAAAGAATTTTCAATAATACGTGGAAGATTTAAGTAGTGGAAAATTTATTTGTTTAAGGAATAATCTAAAATAGTGGATTTTTTTTGTTTGTTTATTGGTTTGTTTGTTTTTTTGCTAAGATCAAATGTAAGCATTTCCAAGAAAGTGTTTATTCATTTTTGACATGGCACGTCTACTGAGGTGAAGCTGACTTGGGGAGAATATAGGAAGTTAGAGTTCTAGAATTCGAAGTCCACCCAACTGGTATGCCAGGATGCATCTTTTGCTGTTGATTCCTCAGAAACTGTAATTTCTCTAGAAACTTCTAAGCCTAGGAAAAACATTAGGCACATTGGATCTGTCCCAAGAGGAATTTCTTATTAGTGGCTTGACACTGATTTGCTGACACAACAATTCTCACTTTCAGGAAAATCTAATTACTCTTAAAGATTGCCAAATTCAATTTTAGGACAATGAAATTATTTCCCCAATCCACAACCAAAAACAAGTCTCATTACTTTAGAAAAGTCCATAGAATAATTTCTAACTACTGATTCAAGTTGTGATGAACCCCCCTAGCCCCCATTTGATGTCTTTTGCTCGAAAGTGTCAGAAACATGTCTGTGCTAACATGAACAAAAGTTGGGAGGAAGGTGGCCAGAATTCAGGACAAAATCGGGGCATCATATATGATCTCAGCTCTTTTCACCTTTGCCTCGTTGAGCATACCTGTTTGATTTTTCTCTGTGTCTGCCGAGGGACTGCCAGAGCTTATCTGATCCACGTGGGAAAATAAAAACTGACCACAGGTGGCTCCAACACCCATCTGTTGCAGTTCAGTCTCCCAGAGAGCATGGATCAACCATCATCTCGGTTTCAAAACCCCGGAGGAAGGGCCTCAGAGGTCCAACCCCAGGGATAGCAGAGACTAGGGAGTGGGTGCAAAGGGGTGCTACTGTCAAGTCCTGTGAGTAGGGGGGCTACACCCGGGGTGGGGGGGAGGGGGTGCTGGGCCATAGAGGGCATAGCCCAGTGCTTTGCTACAGGTGTCTGCGATGCTCAGTATCTCATCAAATGTCTTTGCCACAAACATCAAGTGTATGGTGTTGTCAGCAACTAGTCTCAGAACCTTTTTTTTTTGGGAACTCCCCCCCCCCATATCGCCCAGTGAACTTTGAGAAAATGCATCATATTCACCTAGTTCCTTCTCTAGGGATCCAGATTTAAAACAAAACAAAACAAAACAAAACTCAGATAAGGCAAATAATCTCTTTAGCTGCCTCTTTTCCTAACATAAATGGACTCACATTATTTCTTTGGAAATGTGGATTGTATCATTTCCCTGCCCAATTGCCCTTCTGTCCCCAGCTCTTGCAGGGTGTACGGGGCCCAAGTTCCAGCTCTCCACCCCAGTGCCCCTTCAATTCCTCTCCCCTCCTCCCCCAACCACTCACACGCCCATGTGAGCTCCCTCTGAAGTGAGAGATCTTCATAAGCTGATGGTGTTCTCGAGATGGGCATGCACAGTCCATCTTTCAGAATCGCTTACCACCGAACTACCTCCAAATCCACACTTTCACAGCTGAACTTTCCTAACTACTAGGGTCACCTCTTTTGAGGATGTTTAATTCTAATTTTCAAACTATTCCATACAGTTTCAAAGTGTATGAGGAAGATGGATTTCTCTGGGGGAAGTTTCTGGAGAGATTTCTCATGCACAATATTGGGTTTTAAGGCACTATTAGAAGGTTCTGCCCTTACTCAGTGAGAACCTCCCTTTCCTTCAGAGACTGTTAGTAAAGGGAAATAAATGTTTGAATGCATTATTTGCTGGGCCACTAATTGATCATTTGATGTAAGACTTCATAGGCTAGGCTGGAGCATATTATATCAACTCCAAGCCACAGAGGGAAATCCCTTTCTTCCTGAACAGAAGCATACCAGGTGGAAGAAAACAGATGGAGAAAAAATAAATTAAAAGCCCAGGCATTTTTCCTACCCAGACATGAACAGAGAAAATGTAAGAAAGATTCATATTTCACAGTAACTCTGCTCATCAAAATGTGTGGACATATCTGTATCCCATAATCCGACCCAATGGTATTAAAATTCTCTCTTCTTTGAGAGGAGGAAGAAGGAGTTCTTCTCTCTCTCTATACCACCTCCATGCAATGAATGCTCTCTCCCTCTCTCTCTCTCTCTCTCTCTCTCTCACACACTCACACACACACACACACACACACATTACTGTAACCATCATAATTGCTATAGAAGCACAGCCATCACTTGATAATGTAAAGTACCAGAGTGAATTTAATGTTTTAAAAAAATCTTTCCACATTCAAGTTGATATTGTCACTAAATGCTATCCCTCCCTCCCCACCCCTCCTTAGAACAATAAACCTGGAACTTAGATGTGAGGATTACAAGAGGTGATCCAAGATAGTGCCTTTTATAATATCTTCTTCTGAGCTGCTTTTATCTCCATCTCTATTTTAGGTTTTAACATGTGAACTATTGCAATTCTCATTCTGTGACCTCCCACCCCCTGGCACATGTACTCCGCTCACTGTCCCTAAATGATTAGCTTGAAGAAATATAAGAATTAAGGTTTTTTCCATCTTCTTTCCAAATTTCACTCTCCGGATTGCCAGCCTGCCCACGTCCTCTAAAGTCACATATCATTCTGAATTATTCAATACCCTATTTCAAAATCAGAGACTTCCTCTACTTTCCCCCGATCCCCCTCCCCCCCATCTATATTTGAAAGCAGCCCTTTGCCTAGTATCTCCATTATGAGTGCCCTGATTGGCCATCTCTTCCCATCTATATAGTCGTCTTGTCTCATTCATCAAGAATGTTCTAAAGAGCACCTGGACAGGCAGCTCATGTGTTTCTCAAGCTTCTCCCAGAGCACTTAGCAATTGTTCTTCATCAAGATGGAGACTGGATGGAGTTTGGTACCAACAGAAAATAAAAATAGGGGGCAGAGCAAGATGGCGGAGGAGTAGGAGACCTGGATTTCGTCTGGTCTCAGGAATTCAGCTGAATAGGGATCAAACCATTCTGAACACCTACGAACTCAACAGGAGATCAAAGATAAGAAGAGTAACAACACTCTGAACAGAAAAGCGACCACTTACTGGAAGGTAGGACGTGCGGAGACGTGAATCCGAGGCGATATTCGGGAGGATAGACGGCGGGGGAGGGGCCTCCGTCGGCCGCTTCTGGCAAGTGCTAGAGCCGCGGAGCACAAAATCGGACCTTTTAGAAGTCGGCTCCGCGGAGGGACGTCGCTCCGGTGGTCAGGCAGGGGCTGGAACCCTCGCGGGACAGTGTGGTCTCAGGACCCTCGGGGTCACAGAAAGACCGGGGGTGCCTGAGTGCGGCAGAGCTCCCGGGTATCGGAGCGGGGAAGCCGGCTGCAGAGACGGAGCCGAGGCGCGGGCTCTCAGCTCGGGGTGGCCATAAACTGTGATCCGCGGCCCAGTCGGGGCACGGCTCCCCCAGCAGGGACCCAACAAGCAGCAGAGCCGGGGAGACTCCCCTTCCTCCCCCGGGAGGAGCAGCGCGGGAGCGCACCGCAGGGATCTGCTGGGTTTGGAGACTCCACACGGGGTCGGGTGCCAGAGATAGAAATGCTCGGTCACAGGCCGGGTGAGCACGGAGTGCGGCCGGAGACCGGGGACACGGGAGTGACTGCTTTTCTCTGGGGGCGCACTGAGGAGCGGGGCCCCGAGTTCTCAGCTCCTCCGGGCGGAGATTGGGAGGCCACCATTTTCGCCCTGGTCCTCCAAAGCTGTACCGAGAGCTTGCAGGGAACAAAAGCTCCTGAGAGCAAACCCGAGCAGCTTGCTTAGCCCAGACCGACAAGGGTGGAGCAATTCCGCCTCCGGCAAAGACATTTGGGAACCACGGCAACAGGCCCCTCCCCCAGAAGATCAGCACGAACAGCCAGCAAGCCAAGACCAAGTTTACCGATCAAGGAGAACGGGAGAACTCCAGCGCTAGGGGAATATTGCACATAGAATTCATGGTTTTTTTACCATAATTCATTAGTTTTTCAAAGTTAATTTTTTAACTGTTTTTTTTTTAATTTTTCTTTTTCCCTTTTTCAAACAACATCTTATCAATCCCTTTTCAAAAAAAATTTTTATTTTTCATTTTTAGAGTCATATTTTTATCCCTTCATAGTAGTTACCCTTATTTTTTGGCATATATATATAAGTTGTTCTCTCTTTAAAATTTTGAGATACAATTTCTTCTAACAGATCAAAATATACCCTAAATCACTAGTGTATGGCTTTGTTCTGCCTGATCACATTCTCTCCCTTTTTTTTCTTTTTTTTTTCTTTTTAAATCTTCTTTTTTCTTTTTAAAAACAACTTCTTATCTTACCAATTCCTTTTATAAAATCTTTTATAATTTTCATCTTTACAGTCATCTGCCATCCCTTCATTGTATCAACCCTTATTTTGTACATGTATAAGCCTTTCTTCCTTTAAAATTTTAGCAGGCACTTTATTCTAACAGACCAAAATATGCCCAAAAGCTAGTGTGTGGCACTGATCTATGCACTAGCCTGATCATATTTGATCATATTCTTGTTTTTTTTTTTTGTTTTGTTCTGTTTTTGTTTGTTTTTATCTTTTTCTTTTTCCTTTTTTTTTTTTTTTTCCTCTTCTTTCTTTCCCTTTCTTGTCCCCTGGCTTCAGGTCTTTTCTGATTTGTATAGAGTATATTTGCTGGAGACGTTGTTAACCTGTAAGCATTCTGTTCTCTCTTTCATCTGTTCTCCTCTGGACAAAATGACAAGACGAAAAAAATCACCTCAGCAAAAAGAACAAGAGGTAGTACCGTCTGCGAGGGACCTACTCAATACGGACATTAGTACAATGTCGGACGTAGAGTTCAGAATCATGACTTTAAAGATACTAGCTGGGCTTGAAAAAAGCGTGGAAGTTATTAGAGAAACCCTTTCTGGAGAAATAAAAGAACTAAAATCTAACAAAGTCGAAATCAAAAAGGCTATTAATGAGGTGCAATAAAAAATGGGGGCACTAACTGCTAGGATAAATGAGGCAGAAGAAAGAATCAGCGATATAGAAGACCAAATGATGGAAAATAAAGAGGCTGAGAAAAAGAGAGAGAAACAACTACAAGATCACGAGGGCAGAATTCGAGAGATAAGCGATACGATAAGATGAAACAACATTAGAATAATTGGGATCCCAGAAGAAGAAGAAAGAGAGACAGGGGCAGAAGGTATATTGGAGCAAATAATAACAGAGAACTTCCCTAATGTGGGGAAGGAAACAGGCATCAAAATCCAGGAGGCACAGAGAACCCCTCTCAAAATCATTAAAAATAGGTCAACACCCTGACATCTAATAGTAAAACTTACAAGTCTCAGAGACAAAGAGAAAATCCTGAAAGCAGCTCAAGAGAAGAGATCTGTAACCTACAATGGTAGAAACATTAGATTGGCAACAGACCTATCCACAGAGACCTGGCAGGACAGAAAGGACTGGCATGATATCTTCAGAGCACTAAACGAGAAAAATATGCAGCCAAGAATACTATATCCAGCTAGGCTGTCATTGAAAATAGGAGAGATAAAAAGCTTCCAGGACAAACAAAAACTAAAGGAATTTGCAAACACAAAACCAGCCCTACAAGAAATATTGAAAGAGGTCCTCTAAGCAAAAAGAGAGCCTAAAAGCAGCATAGATCAGAAAGGAACACAGGCAATATACAGTCACAGTCACCATACAGGCAATACAATGGCACTAAATTCATACCTTTCAATAGTTACCCTGAGTGTAAATGGGCTCAATGCCCCAATCAAAAGACACAGGCTATAAGATTGGATTAAAAAACAAGAAGCATCAATATGCTGTCTGCAAGAGACTCCTTTTAGACCCAAAGACACCCCCAGATTGAAAGTGAGGGGGTGGAAAACCATTTACCATGCTAATGGACACCAAAAGAAAGCTGGGGTGGCAATCCTTATGTCAGACCAATTAGATTTTAAAACAAAGACTGTAATAAGAGATGAGGAAGGACACTATATCCTACTTAAAGGGTCTATCCAACAAAAAGATCTTACAATTGTAAATATCTATGCCCCTAACATGGGAGCAGCCAATTATATAAGGCAATTAATAACAAAAACAAAGAAACACATTGACAACAATACAATAATAGTGGGGGAATTTAACACCCCCTGACTGAAATGGACAGATCATCTAAGCAAAAGATCAACAAGGAAATAAAAACTTTAAATGACACACTGGACCAAATGGACTTCACAGACATATTCAGAACATTCCATCCCAAACCAACGGAATACACATTCTTCTCTAGTGCCCATGGAACATTCTCCAGAATTGGTCACATCCTAGGTCACAAATCAGGTCTCAACTGGTACCAAAAGATTGTGATTCTTCCCTGCATATTTTCAGACCACAATGCTTTGAAACTAGAACTCAATCACAAGACGAAAGCTGGAAAGAACTGAAATACATGGAGGCTAAAGAGCATCCTACTAAAGAATGAATGGGTCAACCAGGAAATTAAAGAAGAATTAAAAAAATTCATGGAAACCAATGAAAATGAAAACACAACTGTTCAAAATCTTTGGGATATAGCAAAGGCAGTCCTGAGAGGAAGGTATATAGCAATACAAGCCTTTCTCAAGAAACAAGAAAGGTCTCAAATACACAACCTAACCCTACACCTAAAGGAGCTGGAGAAAGAACAGCAAATAAAGCCTAAACCCAGCAGGAGAAGAGAAATCATAAAGATCAGAGCAGAAATCAATGAACTAGAAACCAAAAGAACAGTAGAACAGAGCAACGAAACTAGGAGCTGGTTCTTTGAAAGAATTAATAAGATTGATAAACCCCTGGCCAGACTGATCAAAAAGAAAAGAGAAATGACCCAAATAAATAAAATCATGAATGAAAGAGGAGAGATCACAACCAACACCAAAGAAATGCAAACAATTATAAGAACATATTATGAGCAACTCTATGCCAGCAAAGTAGATAACCCTGAAGAAATGGGTGCATTCCTAGAGATGTATGAACTAACAAAATTGAACCAGGAAGAAATAGAAAACCTGAACAGACCTATAACCACTAAGGAAATTGAAGCAGTCATCAAAAATCTCCCAACAAACAAAAGCCCAGGGCCAGATGGCTTCCCAGGGGAATTCTATCAGACATTTAGAGAAGAATTAATACCTATTCTCCTGAAAGTGTTCCAAAAAATAGAAATGGAAGGAAAACTTCCAAACTCATTTTATGAGGCCACCATTACCTTGATCCCAAAACCAGACAAAGACCCCATCAAAAAGGAGAATTACAGACCAATATCCCTGATGAACATGGATGCAAAAATTCTCACCAAAATACTAGCCAATAGGATCCAACAGTACATTAAAAGGATTATTCACCACGACCAAGTGGGATTTATCCCTGGGCTGCAAGGCTGGTTCAACATCCGCAAATCAATCAATGTGCTACAATACATTAACAAAAGAAAGAACAAGAATCATATGATTCTCTCAATAGATGCAGAAAAAGCATTTGACAAAGTACAGCATCCTTTCTTGATCAATACTCTTCGGAGTATAGGGATAGAGGGTACATATCTCAATATCATAAAAGCCATCTATGAAAAACCTACAGCCAATATCATTCTCAATGGGGAAAAGCTGAGAGCTTTTCCCCTAAGGTCAGGAACGCGGCAGGGATGTCCACTCTCACCAGTACTATTCAACATAGTATTAGAAGTCCTAGCCACAGCAATCAGACAACAAAAAGAAATCAAAAGCATCCAAATCGGCAAAGAGGAAGTCAAACTCTCACTCTTTGCAGATGATATGATACTGTATGTGGAAAACCCAAAAGACTCCACCCCAAAACTGCTAGAACTCATACAGGAATTCAGTAAAGTAGCAGGATATAAAATCAATGCACAGAAATCAGTGGCATTCCTATACACCAACAACAAGACAGAAGAGAGACAAATCAAGGAGTCGATCCCATTTACAATTGCACCCAAAACCTAGGTATAGGTAAGATAAGATACCTAGGAATAAATTTAACCAAAGAGGCAAAGGATCTGTACTCAGAAAACTATAATATACTCATGAAAGAAATTGAAGAAGACACAAAGAAATGGAAAAATGTTCCATGCTCATGGATTGGAAGAACAAACATTGTGAAGATGTCAGTGCTACCTAGAGCAATCTACACATTCAATGCAATCCCCATCAAAATACCATGTACCTTTTTCAAAGAAATGGAACAAATAATCCTAAAATTTGTATGGAACCAGAAGAGACCCCGAATAGCCAGAGGAATATTGGAAAAGAAAAGCAAAGCTGGCGGCATCACAATTCCGGACTTCCAGCTCTATTACAAAGCTGTCATCATCAAGACAGTATGGTACTGGCACAAAAACAGACACATAGATTAATGGAACAGAATAGAGAGCCCAGAAATGGACCCTCAACTCTATGGTCAACTCATCTTTGACAAAGCAGGAAAGAATGTCCAATGGAAAAAAGACAGTCTCTTCAACAAATGGTGTCGGGAAAATTGGACAGCCACGTGCAGAAGAATGAAACTGGACCATTTCTTTACACCACACACAAAAATAGACTCCAAATGGTTGAAAGACCTCAATGTGAGACAGGAGTCCATCAAAATCCTAAAGGAGAACACAGGCAGCAACCTCTTCGACCTCAGCCACAGCAACTTCTTTCTAGAAACATGACCAAAGGCAAGGGAAGCCAGGGCAAAAATGAACTACTGGGATTTCATCAAGATAAAAAGCTTTTGCACAGCAAAAGAAACAGTCCACAAAACCAAAAGACAACCGACAGAATGGGAGAAAATATTTGCAAATGACCTATCAGATAAAGGGCTAGTCTCCAAAATTTATAAAGAACTTATTGAACTCAACACCCAAAGAACAAATAATCCAATCAAGAAATGGGCAGAAGACATGAACAGACATTTTTCCAAAGAAGACTTCCAAATGGCCAACAGACAAATGCTCAACATCGCTCGGCATCAGGGAAATCCAAATCAAAACCTCAATGAGATACCACCTCACACCCGTCAGAATGGCTAAAATTAACAAGTCAGGAAAGGACAGATGTTGGCGGGGATGTGGAGAAAGGGGAACCCTCCTACACTGTTGGTGGGAATGTAAGCTGGTGCAGGCCCCCTGGAAAACAGTATGGAGGTTCCTCAAACAGTTGAAAGTAGAGCTACCATTCGATCCAGCAATTGCACTACTGGGTATTTACCACAAAAATACAAATGTAGGGATCCGAAGGGGTACGTGCACCCCAATGTTTATAGCAGCAATGTCCACAATAGCCAAACTGTGGAAAGAGCCAAGATGTCCAACGACAGCTGAATGGATAAAGAAGAGGTGGTATATATACACGATGGAATATTATGCAGCCATCAAAAGGAATGAGATCTTGCCATTTGCAACAACGTGGATGGAACTGGAGGGTGTTATGCTGAGTGAAATAAGTCAATCAGAGAAAGACATGGATCATATGACCTCACTGATATGAGGAATTCTTAATCTCAGGAAACAAACTGAGGGTTGCTGGAATGGTGGGGGGTGGGAGGGATTGGGTGGCTGGGAGATAGACATTGGGGAGGGTATGCGCTATGGTGAGCACTGTGAATTGTACAAGACTGTTGAATCACGGATCTGTACTTCTGAAACAAATAATGCAATATATGTTAAGAAAAAAAAGAAGAAGAAGATAGCAGGAGGGGAAGAATGAAGGGGAGTAAGTCGGAGGGGGAGACGAACCATGAGAGACGATGGACTCTGAAAAACAAACTGAGGGTTCTAGAGGGGAGGTGGGGTGGGGAGATGGGTTAGCCTGGTGATGGGTATTAAAGAGGGCACATTCTGCGTGGAGCACTGGGTGTTATGCACAAACAATGAATCATGGAACACTACATGAAAAACTAAAGATGTAATGTATGGTGATTAACATAACAATAAAAAATTATTTAAAAAAATAAAAATAAAAAATAAAAATAAAATTTTCAGTGCCAAAGTAGTCAGAATGAAGATGGTAACCAACCAAGGCAAGGTAATGAGCTTTTTTCTTAAAGAATGAGTGGGTTTTTATAAACATGCTAAGGATTTGTCAGTTGCATGTATTCTTTGAGTTCCTTTTCCAGTAGTGAAATTGAGTTTCTACTGATTCATTCACTATTTCTCATCCATCTTGCCCTGCCCCTGAAACCAGTGGAGTGTGTTGTTCAGAAGGTTGGCTGGAGTTGACAGTGCAGTTCATGGCTCTCGGAAAAACCGGGTTAATTGTATAACAGGGGGAGCAAATCCATGACCTTGGGGCTCAGCAGCATAGCAGGTTTGTGTATTCACAGAGCTAACCTGCTGGTAAGTATGAAACAGGTGTCTTGACTACAAAGTCCATCATAACACTAGAATTTATATGCCTGGAGGAGCAGGGATTTTGTTGTAAGTACTTCCTAATCATTGCTGGAACCCTATAAATATTAAACAGTAAGCACACAGCTCAACGATATTGCTGTCTGCAACTTATTTTGCATGCATAATTAGAATAAATGACAAATACATGTCAGTCTGTTCAGAGAGGGTGCGCATGGACAAAATTAATTGTTTAGTTTAAAATCTGAAGTGAAACTTGGGTAGTTTAATAGTAAAATGGCATTATGAATCATCCTACCCATCAATATATATAAATCTAGGTATTAAAAGCAAGTCAAAATAGTTTTTACTTAATAAAACATGACACATTGTCATGATGCTATTAATTATTGTTCTGTAGAATATTTTACTGTGTGTCTATGAATATTAAATACCTTTCTGTTGCTCAAGAATTTTGAGCCTTTCATGCTCCCTGTTAAAGTGGCGTTCTACCAACTGTTTTGCTGTGATTTAAATCATTATTGATTCCTTTCAAAAAAAGTACACAACAACCTCTAAAGAGGATGAGTATTTGGAAGCTGCTAAGTGACTTCATCGGAATCGAGACCGGATATCCTGGTGAGCAGCATTTCTTATTGCAAGCCCTTAGCAATTTCATGTTTGTTTGAAGCAGAGAAATATAGTGAAAAACCAGATACGGGCTGGGGATTTTGTTCTATGATTTACCAATTAGCCTCTTTGCTTATGTCTCCTTATCTTAAAAAACAGGAAAACATTTGCTTTTCCTGCTTCAAATATAAAGATAAATGAGATTATTTATGTGAGAGTGCTTTGTAAAAAGTCTCTGGAAACATAAGGTATTTGTTCTTTGTATAGTAACACATACCAGAAGGGAAACACAAGGGTGTGTTGATCTCTGTTAATGCCTGATGTCTTCTGTTTGAATCTGTCCTGTCCATAAGAGGTCCTCGAGTTTGCTCCCAGAAAGTTGCTTGGAAGATAAGTAGATCTGTGGGCTGTATGTCTTAGTTAGGTGTGTGCTGGTGGATAGAGCCCTTACAGTAGAATTGGGGAAAACTTACTTCCTAGAGGAATAAAGACCTGAAAGAGTCTTAATTTAAAGACATGTTATGATTTCATCTTCCTAAAGTAGCCAAAGTTTTCAGGTAGTGGTGATCTAAGAATTCTATTGTAGATAAGATTACACTGTTCTTGAAAATCATGTTTTTCCAGGAGAGTTATGGTGAGATGTATCTAAAGATGTACTCTTTTTTGCTCTGTACTAAAGGTCTGCTTTATGGGATCCATTTTTTTTTTCTCATGGATTCAAGAAGCAGAGATTTAACGAACAATTACTTAGTACCTATCAATGTTATGCAATGAGGAACAAGACATGATCTTGGCCATCTGAGATTTTATTGCACCCCTAGGTCATCGATCCAGTTTCTCTATGATGGTTTCTAATTTAGTAAAATAAAAGGAAGATTCTGGAAAGCCTTCATAATGGTCCTTTTTTAGTAACAATAACTACAAGAAAGAGAAGGTCCACTCGTGTCACTCTACTGCATGTCAGTGTCACCTTGTTTTTTTGAGATTCAAATTAAATTTGCTCAAATGTCCATTCCTCAAATAAGGGGAGACTCAATGAGCTCTCAGGATTTCTGGAGATTCTTTCATAGAGTTTACTTTGTTACTAAACACTCCTGTTTTTGAGTTCTTGCTTCTGCTGACTCTGTTCTGCATTTCAGTAATTTCTGCAAGGATATGATGCCTGTTTTCCATATGTGTTGCCTTGCACTGAGGCTCGAGTTCTTTTATAGCCTTCTAGCTTACTACAGTGGGTGTTGGATCAAACTTGTGCTGAATTTCTATGACATAAGAGCGTTTACATTGAAACCGTGTAAACAATTTAACACTGAATTAAAAAAAAGCAATGAAACATTTGGAAGAAAATCTAAGTGACCTTGGATTTGGTGATGAGTTTTTACATATGACACCAACAAAACTTCTGCTCTGACAAAGACACTGTTAAAAGAATGAGGGGCAAGCTGCAGACTGAGAGAAAATGTTTGCAAAACATGCATCTGATGAGGGACTTGTACTGAAAATACACACAAAAAAAAACGCTTAAAACTCAACTGTAAGAAAATAAGCCACTCAATTAAAATATAGGTGAAGGGGGCGCCTGGGTGGCTCAGTCCGTTGAGTCCGTTGAGCCTCCGACTCTTGATTTTGGCTCAGGTCATGATTTCAGGGTCATGAGGTCAAGCCTCCCATAGGGCTCCATGCTGGGCATGAAGCCTGCTTGGAATTCTCTCTCTACCTCTTCCTCTGCCCCTCCCTACTCTTTCTCATTCTCTCTCTCTCTCTCTCTCTAAAATAAATAAATAAATCTTCAAAATACGTGTGTGTGTGTGAAAGATCTAAAAAGACATCTCCCCCCAAAAGATATACCATTAACATCTAATTTTGGAGGTTATAGAAAACACAGAAGATAACATAATACAATGCTGGTAAAAATAGTATATAAAACCAAGATAAAGTGCTGAACAAAATATTGGGAAGAAAGTAGAAATAATGATGACTTTTAGATTTTGAAAATAAAATTATAGAAAGGGAGTTCATAAAATCTGAAACACTAGAGGACAATTGAATGGGAAAAATCAATTTTAAAAAGTCCAAAGGCATGATGAGAGATCAAACAAACCATGAAAGAGGTAGAACAGATGGAAAGCATAAAGAAACATGGTAGAAATAAGACAATTTACCTGCTATTGTTGTATAAATCAACCATCGTTGCATAGATCATTCCAGCATCCTTCCCCTTCCTTCCTCTTTGTAAGTTTCCACTCGGACACTGAGAAATCTGGGTCCCACCATCCACCAACCATCTGTGTAACTGCTCCATTGTAGGGGGCACCTCTAGCACCAGAATGGTTCACCCATACCCCTGTGGGAAACAGCTTCATCAACTAGAGTCCAGTGTTGATACAGAATTTATTTTACTTAGTTTTATACACTTGACTAATCTCCAAAGATATTTAGGTCAGTACCTTTCTCCTCATTCCCTCTAGTGAAGTGGTTTCAAAAATTTGCAAGGTAGTGAAGTTCTTTTGTCACATTCTGACCCACATCCTGGGATCCTATAATCTGACACTTGTCTGTGGGCACCAAAAGCTTAGGGCTGCTTTAAAATGTAATGTCTCCTCTCAGACGCAATACATTTAACTTAATCTAACCTTTCCTCCCTTCTGAAACCTGTTTCCTCCCTTCTCCACATCATTTCCAGTTGACTTTTATCTCCCCTTATTTCAAGTCCCTCAAACACGGGGATTTCTAAATTCCTGGAGAAAGAAACTGACCGTCCCATTCAGAGTTTGCTATGAACCCATGGTCCAACAGACTCCAACTTGACCAGGCATTTGGAATTAGAGGAATAACTGTATTCTCAGAAGGATTATGGGAGCAAACTTTCTGAGAAGGACTGCATTAAATAAACAGGTAGAGTTATTTTCATCTGCTATATTAAAAGAAAAAAATGCAACAGAATCTCTTATAAAACCATGTCATTAAATCCAATGATCATCTTTCAATTTCATCTTATTTCACCTATGAGTGATATTAGCAAATATAACACTTCATGACTCCCTCCTCCTGGATTTTTTTTTTTTTTTAATTGGCAGTCAGAACACCAAGGTCTGCTGCTTTTCCTTGAATCCTACTGATTGCTCCTTCCAGCCTTCTTAGCAGAAGTCTCTTTTCTCCTGATCTCCAACAGGTGAGATACTCATGGACCGAACTGTTAAACATAATCTCTCAGTACGTCTCTAATGATCTTATCCAAACCTATTGCTTTAAACTGCATCAATATGAGATGAGATGACACTCCAATTCTAGTCTCTACACCTCTCCCTCAAACTACATATTCATGTCTTCACCTGTTCAACATGTCACTTGTATAACAAATAGGTATGACACACTTCACATGTTCAAAACAGCTCATGACATTCTGCCCCAAACCTGTTTTCCCTACAGGCTTCTTCATTTTAGTTATTCATGAATGAATCTTTCCAGTTGTTCAGTCCAAAAAGCCCTGGGTTATTCTATACCCCTCGCTCTCACACACTACATGTCTATCTGCCATTGAATCCTGCTTGCTCGCCTTCAGATATATCCAGACTCTGACCATCTCTCACTTTCTTTACTGCTCACTCTAGCCAGTCACCTCTCTCCTACATTGTTGCAATCGCTTGCTTCTACTCCTCTTGTTCAGAGTCCTAAATACACAGAAGTTAGAGAGATAGTGGCAAAAATAAGCCAGATCCCGTGTGTCCTCTGCTTAAAATCCCCCGGGAGCATCTCACTAACAAGAAGAACCTGAAATCTATCCTCTGGTGGACTGACATGCACATGACCAAGCCCACGTTATGTCCAGACCTCGTCTACTTCTCCTGCTCTTTTGTATTCTTTCTGGCTACACCAACTTTCTTGTACTTTCTTGAGCACACTAGACCTGCTTCCACTTCAGGAAACCATTAGCCTACCCTGCTCTTTATCCAGATATCCACCTGACTTGCTCCAAACTTATGCCTTTACCCCAAATTCACATTGTCTGTGGAGACTTCCATGGCTGCCTCACATACAATTTCAAAGTATCAAACATTTCCTTATTTTAGCACTTAGCACTATTCACTGCCTACCCAACCTTTATTGTACTACTTTATTTTGTTTATTGTCCATCTTTCCCACCAGACTTTAAGTCATTTGAGGGCAGGAGTTTTGTCTTTTTTATCAACCATATTATTCTGAATTCAAGGATTTGTCATAAGACAGAGAGTGATCTATTGGTGTTCATTAAATCAATAAAATAAATGATAGACTGTTTTAATTCTCACAACAACCCTATTAGGTTGTTATCGTGTGAGGAAATCAAAGTTCAGAGATAACGTCATCACTTGCTTACTCTGGTGAGAACACAGCCAGACTTGAGTCTCAGGCTTTTATAACTTTGGAAGTTACAGCCTTTTTTCACATTCTTGTTCCTGGTAAAGGCTTAGGATAATGTCTTAAATCTACTGGGTGTTCAGTAAATTCTTATTGATGATAAGATTTTAGGTATATGTACTTCTCTTGATTTTTAAGCTTGGTGTGTATCCTGTTTCTTTCACTTAAATGTTTTTGTCTTCTCCAAGAAGGAGATGATCATTTAATTGTTATTTGGCTTCCACTCTAAATTTTCCAACTTAAAAAAAAAAAAAAGATTATGTATTTACATCTTTCCCTTGTGTCATTCTTTGAATTTAGCACTGAGAAACCAATAAAATATTTTTTAATGCTTTGACCTTGGTCTAGGCATCATAAACTAATTTTGTATTTCTGATTTTCCCACAAATTCTGAGTAGCCACATCTCCATGCTTTCTTCTGTATAACAAGCGTTGGATGGCTTTATTAAAAAAAAAAGGTATTCCCAAGTGAACTCTTTCTTTCCTTCTACTTACTAAATGTCCTTGCCTTCCACCATCCCAGGTTTCTGTGAGGGGATTTTCATATAACTATCGTGCACTGAGAAGCCAAGAAGCCAAGGCCCATGATTGATTAGGACTGCTGCCATATATAAACTTGAAAATTTGCTCCTGTGACAAGATAAGCACAGACAAGATACTCGATCAAAGTCAGCAGCTGCCAGATGTTAAGACATGCATTTTGGTCACAATTTTAAGGATGCTAACTGGCTTTAGCACAAAGGAGGTTTCATATGTACTCCCAAGCCAGGTGATGCACCATTGATAGAAGATTAGTAACTTTCTAGATAAGAGTGATATGTCTGATTGCTATTAAAACATCACCCTTGGTAATGGCATTGTAGGGCTCTTTCATCAAAATGAGGTGTTGGTGCTTGCCACCCACATACTCAATTGGAGTCCAGACATCTATTGATGAGGGTAGTGTGACCACTGAGGGCTGGAGGCTTCAAGACAGATTGTCTCTGAACAAAATGCACCACTCATTCGCTGCTGCAGGAAGAATGGCTATAAAAAGTCATTCTGTTGTTTGATTCATGAATCCTGGGGATAAAACAAAGCTTTTGTTGGACTGTCACGCATTAATCCCTATCATGCTTGCAAAATTAAAAGGAATTGTTTCCAAAGTCTGAGATTTATTAAATGGCCAATTCTTTCAACAAGAAGAGCTTGCTATGGAGACAAGATCATGATGTCACACAAATAACCTGGATTTCTATTAAGTGTTAAAAACTAAAAAAGAAAGAAGAAAAGATTTTTAACAAATTTTCCCATAGCTAACAAAAATATTAATTTGTCATGATCTGAATCAGGAAAAAAATCCCCATTCTTTAGCTTTCATGTAACTTCCCCTTTCTCCCCATTGAAGAGAGGGTTTAAAAAACCCAGAAAGTCATTCAAAGGTGAATCTTATTTCACTTTATAAAGAAATGCCTCTTTTGAAAACACGTTTTTGTTCACAGGTACCACGAAGTTCTTTAAGAGTACAAATTATTCTCCTTTATCACTTGACTGAAGAGAGAGAGAGAAAGAGAGACAGTACCAGCCCATGTGTATAAAGTATCTTCTTTGGATAGGACTGGGTGTACTTTTCCACTGGGCATTGTGCCCAGTTCATTGTAACTAGTTATTCATTTTTTTTTTCTAAATTGCAGCTTTTATTCCAGTCCCTTCAGAGATAATGGGACTACAAATCCTATTATCAGAAAGATTTTGCTCTTCATGTAACTGAGAGAGGGTTTCTGTAGTGTAAGTAATGCATGTTCCCATTCTCTGGTATGCAAAATAAGAGCATTCTAGACACCCATGTTCCTGGTCTCTCTCTCTTTTACAAACACCTGCACTCTGCTTTTGAATGTCAACTCCAATGTCATAACATAATGAGAGAAACTTTAGATTCTTCTTCTATGCTTCCTCTATGCTTTCTTGAAAATGCAGCTAGCATAACTTTCTTTCTCTTGTGAGGAATCTTTACAAATGTCGAAGAAAATCACAAGTGATGTGAGTCGACAAATCAGTGTAATGAGACGAATAGAGAATTTTAAAAAATAAACTTTTAGATTTGTTTTTAAATAAATCAGGGAATGTTGTACCAGTTACTTAACCACCATGGGTCTCAGATTTATGCTCTATGAACTCAAACTAATAATATTTACCCTAATTACATTACACAGTTATTAATAATAATGGCTACCATCCCTTTGCTATTGGGAAATCTAGAAAAATGAAATTCAGTGACCAGAATGAGCGGACAGGGAATCGATTCTTGGGCTGGATGATTAATATTAAGCTTGCTCTGATCACTGCTTTTTTGCAACACATTTGGAGAAGATTCCTTCAGTAGGATGGCCTTTTTTATTCAAAAAGGATAAAGGAGATCTTCAGTGGTTAGGTTTGTGTGCGATCTATGTGCTATGAATTGCTTGTTGCAGTTTGTTTTGCCTTCTTTGGAAAACAAATAATGAACTAATTTGTTACTTAGTGACGAATGAACTGGCAGCTTTATCAAGTGGTAAACCACAGTGCCTGACAAATTTACATAAAGACATACAATGCCAGGAGTCAGTAAGATTCAATCCTCCAATGTAGGTCCAACTGTAATGTAACCAATACCTCAGACACCTATGAAAAAATACATGAAGGACAATTACTCCTGGGGGAAGCTGGAGGTACCAATGTCTGCTGACTCTTGCTTACTCTTCAAGCATACACTGAACTGGTAAGTAAAGAATGGGCATGAGGGCAGAGTCCCTGCTGAGGAGGCAGGACGCTGGGCAGGTGGGCGACCAGCTCCCCAGGAACACATTGGGGTTCTTTCCTAGGGAAATTCTTAGGATGTTAGGTGCCCTTGGGCCTCTTAAAATTAGGGACCAAACATGAAGTTAATTAATTTAAGGGGAGGACGTTTAAAGATTCTTTTTCAACTATTAGTGTATCTGTGTAGCTCATATGCTGAGAAGAAAGAGAAGATAAGCCACTGATGATGTATTTAGAGAAGGACTTCTCTTCCTCTCCGATCATTCACTTCTCCCTCACGCTCAGTCTCGTCACTAGGGGTCCCTCTTCAGTCCACTCTATACCACCTCAGTGTGGGCTTCTCCCTTTCAACCTGACCACCAGTTCCATGCCTGCATTTTCACAGCCTTGGGTAAGTGTCACAGCCTCGCTACTGGCCTCTCTCTCATCTGAGTTATTTTTATGCACTCTTGCTAGGTTAATATTATTTTATTTATTTTTACAGGAACACCACTGATTTTGTCACAAACCTGCCCCCAAGCCCTCAATAGCTCTCCATTTGTGTAAAGAATATACAGCCCAAACTCTAATTTGATATTTAATGTCCTTAGTGAACTGGCCCCCATCTACCCAGCTGAGCCTTGTTTGTCATTCCCTTCATGAACTGTAGGCTCCACAACATGGGGCCATTCTGGTTTTGGTTCATAATGTCACAAGTCTGAATCAGTGGTCCTTTCATGTACCGAGAACCTCTACAACAACTTGTTTTGCCATACTGTAAACTAAGAAAAAGATCCTCCATACTCGTATTAATGCTAAACATTAGGACTTCAGGGCTTGGCCCCAACGTCTCCTCCTCCCTGTCTCCTTAACCACTGCAACTCCACCGCCAAAAACAGAAACAACAGTCCTGCCTTCAAGCCTCCACAGCACTTTGTACAATTTAAGGGGCAAAACATACCTCATATTTTAGAATTATACATGCTCATCATATTTTCTTTCTTAGTGAATAAGCTCTTTGTGTTCAGGGTCCATCTCTGACATATTTTGTCTTTCTCTTTCAGCTTGCTACATGTAACTGCCACTGGGCAAATATTTATTCAGTGTAAGCATTTCCACCTTGCTTTTCCATATTCTGATTTGGGAATAGCAGGATGCATGGGTCTGCCTAGTTCATTTTCAAAAGTCTCCATGCTTTTTTTTTATTTGTTACATGCATTATTTATTGTTGTTACTCCTGTTAATTTTTTTTATTTTTTTATTGTTATGTTAATCACCATACATTGCATCATCAGTTTTTTTAAATTTTTTATTGTTATGTTAATCACCATATATTACATCATTAGTTTTTGGTGCAGTGTTCCATGATTCATTGTTTGTTCATAACACCCAGTGCTCCATGCAGAACGTGCCCTCCTCAATACCCATCACCAGGCTAACCCATCCCCCCACCCCCCTCCCCTAGTCTCCATGCTTTTAAATTCTGACCCTGACACAGAACTTGAGATGATGGTAAGTGCTCATACACTGGTGTCATCATATCTCATCCCCTAAACTTCCTTAAATGGCTCAGCTGACTTAATGGATTATGTTCATTTTAAGGACCATTTGAATATAATCTTCCTCCCCTCAAATTATTTCAATCGCTGTGAGCTTTTGCTGACCTACTTTTGAACCAGTGGCAGAAACTTCCCAAAGCCAACATTTGTAATTACAGAGTAGATAGTAGTGTCATAGTAGTTACGGGCTACTGTAGGCCATTTTCCTCACCAAATCTAAGTAAGAGGATTCAGGTTCCTTCACACATCATCTCTCGAGGTTCAAAAGGATCCCCCAAAACTGCATACTTCTTTTTGCCCAAATTCTGAACCAAGGAATCAGGCAGTTGGGAAAATAGAATATTGCAGTTACTACTCCCGAATCTGATAATGGAGAAAGTGTCCAAATGTAGACAAATGGTATTCTTATGTTAGAATCCCCAATTCGTACCGACTTACCCAGTCACGGCAAGTGCGGGACTTGGGCAGACATCCACCCACACAGTTAGAGCTTGGACTCTAACCATCTAGCACTTAGGAGCCGACAACAACATAAGTTCTCTGTGGGCAGCAACGATGCTCAGAAAGAGAGAGAGGGAAGTGGCTGACTGAGCCACCTTGTCTCTTTCCAAACTGGGCAATCAGCTGGAGTTACTCTTCCTTTACTGACTGAGGCCGGAGCGAAGAACTGGGGCTAACTAGTGACCACAAGTGTTTCAGGTAGATGGCTGTTAACACAGCATCAACAGGTTTGGGGAACAACTCTCCCTCTGGCCCACCATTTGCTCTCTACAGGATTGTGGTATACAGTGGACAGAATGACAGTGTTTTGTTTTTGTCTTTTTTTTTAAACAAGACAAACATTTGATTGTTCATTTCACAATTCCTGGCTATGTGACTTGAACAAGTCAACAAACCTCTTCAAATCTTAACTTCGTCAGTGTGAAATGGGAATAAAATAACAATAATAAGAATGAGAAGAGATGAAAACGCTTTTTAAACAATGAAATCTTCACACACATCAGTTAGCAATTAATATGAAATGTATATCAGTTCTTATGTCAAATTCTGTAGTCATTTATGTCATAAGATATGGACAACTTCTAGTTCTTTTGAGATTATTTGAAATAAAACCTAGGTACTCCTTACCTATTTAATGAGACATAAGAAAACATAAACCAAATATATTAATCAAAACAAATGCAAGTGAATAAATTACTCCATTAAAAAATAAAGACTGGGGCACCTGAGTGCCTCAGTTGGTTGAGCATCTGATTCTTGATTTCAGCTAGGGTCATGGTCTCAGGGTCTTGAGATCAAGTCCCACGTATCACTCCACGCTCAGTGGGGAGCCTGCTTGGGATTCTCTCTCTCCCTTTCCCTCTGCCCCTCCCCTCACCTGTGCATGCTCTCTCTCTTTCTCTCTCTCAAATAAATAGATAAAATCTTAAAAAAATAATAAAGACTATCAGATTATAAGAAAACAGAGCTCAGCAATACGTTGCTTTTAACATTTTCCAAGAGGTAAGCTCTTAGAAAAAAACAGAAAAGATGGACCAAGGAAATGGCAATAAAAAAAATTTTTTTTCCAAATGAGAATTATATATAATATTAAAGTTATAATTTACAAACAAGGTATAACAACTGAAAGTTTATACCTATATTCGTAGGGATATTATGAGTCAAAACAGTGGATAAACAGATTATAAAAAGTACTTCAGAACAAAAATATCAATCTAGAATTTATGTACACATGACTAAACACTTGTGATATATCAGAAATATATGCTTTTTCCCCCCCAAATGTCTATTCAACGACACAAAGATATTCTTATAATCTGACAGTCTTTATGTTTTAATGGAGCAAATACACACACACTTATATATACATCGTACAGCCACTTTCAAAGACAATTTAGTGTTTCTTCCAAAAGTAAACATATTTTTATCTTGTGATCCAGCAATTACACCCTTGGTATTTACCTAAAGGAGCTGTAAACTTATATTCATACAAAAACTTGCATACAGATGTTTATAGCAGTTTCATTCAGAATTTCTAAATCTTGGAAGTGACCAAAGTGTCCCTTCTTAAGTGAGTGAATAAATAAAGTGTGGTACATCCATAAAATAAAAAATTATCCAGTGCTAAAAAAAAAAAATGCTATCAAGCCATGAAAAGACATCATGAAGGGACTTTAATTCATATTACTAAGTGAAAGAAGCCAATCTTAAAAATCTACTTACTATATGATTCAACTATGTGACATTCTGGAAAAGGCAAAATTATGGAGACAGTAAAAAGATTGGTGGCTTCTAGGGGTTATGGGGTGGGGGAGGAAGAATGAATGAATAGGCAAATCACAGAGGATTTTTAAGGCGGTGAAAATACTATGTATAATACTATAGTAATAAATTTCATCACATATTTTTCCAAATACATGGGATGTACAACACCAAAAGTGAACAAATGCAAACTATGGACTTAAGAGTAATCATGATGTGTCAATGTAGGTTCACCAAATGTAACAAATGTACAAGTCTGGTGGGAATATTGATAATGGGGAGGGCTATGTACTGTGTGGGGACAGGGGTATATGGGAAATCTCTATACCTTCCTCTGAATTTTGCTGGGAACTGAAAACTGCACTAAAAAACTTAAAAATCTGATTTAAAAAGATCAGTCTATGCAATTTGCTCTATTAGGAGAATTGTAGGAGATTCTCAGCAGGTGCAGAGAAGCTATTTGATAAAATTCAGCACCCATTCATGATTACAACACAGTAAACATTTTAGCACACTCAGAATAAAAGAAACTTTCCTCAACCTGATAAAGGATATCTTATCTACCACCACCACCACCAACAACAACAAACAGACAAACAAAAATACCCAGCAACAAACATCATACTTAATGGTAAAAAGGTTGAATACTTTCCCCAGACTGAGGAACAAGACAAGGATATGCACCTATATCACTTTTGTTCAAATCTTATCAGAGGGCCTAGACAGTACAATAAAGCAATAAAAATAAAAGTCCTACAGATTGAAAAGGAAGAGTAAAACTGTTCTTATTCATAGACAGCATGATTGTATTTGTTGTGAATCCTAAGGAATTTACCAAAAAAGCTACTAGAAATATTAAGTGATTTAGCAAGGCTGAAGGTTATAAGGTGAGTATATAAAAATCGGTGATATCTCTGCTATTTACAGTATCATCAAAAAATATAAAATACTTAGAGATTAATGCAACAAAACATGTTACATGTAAGACTTATTGTACATGGAAAACTACCATACATTGCTAAAACTAAGGGAATTCTAACTAAATGAAAAGATACACCACAATCATGGGTTGGAAGTTTCAATATTGTTGTGATGTCAGTTCTCCCCAAACTGATCTAATGATTTTCAATCAAAATACCAGCTGGCTTGTTCACAGAAATTCTAAAATAAAGCTGATTCTAAAATGTATTTGAGGGGCGCCTGGGTGGCTCAGCCGTTAAGCATCTGCCTTCGGCTCAGATCATGATCCCGGGGTCCTGGGATCGAGCCCCACGTGGGGCTCCTTGCTCGGCGGGAAGCCTGCTTCTCCCTCTCCCACTCCCCCTGTTGTGTTCCCTCTCTCACTGTCTCTCTCTGTCAAATAAATAAATAAAATCTTTAAAAAAAATAAAATGTATTTGAAAATGCAAAGGATCTAGAATTCCCAAAGAAACTTTACAAAGGAACTAAGTTGTAGGGCTCAAACTACCTCATTTTAAGACTTACTATAAAGGTACAATAGTCCAGATAAGTGCAGTGTTGGTATAGAGAGGAGCAGATAGATCCAAAGGAAGAACAGAATCCAGGATAGAACCTACACATACATGATCAATTGATTTTCCACAAAGAGTACAAGGTCATTCAATGGGGAAAAGATAATCTTCTCGGTAATAGAGCTGAACAACTGTATGTCCATAAACCTTCATACTTTTCTCATACGTTTCCCGGGAATTACTCAAAATGGATCACAGACCTAAAGGGGAAAGCTAAAACTTATGTAGCTAATAGAAGACATCACAGGAGAAAAATCTTTATGATTTAGAATCCAAATACACAACCATAAAATAAAAAGTCAAGGCACCGAACTTCACAAAAATTAAAACTTGTTCCTCAAAAAAACACTGGTCAGAAAACAAAAAGACAAGGCATAGATGGAAGAAAATACTCACAATACGCATGTGTGACAAAGGATCACATGAGACATGTAAGTAACTATTGTAACTCAGCACTAAGACAAATAATCTGATAAAAAAAATGGGCAGAAGGTTTAAATAGATACAGAAGTATGCATGCTGTATGATCCCATGTATATGAAATTTTAGAACAAGCCTATCAGATCAGTGGTTTCCTGGTTGCAGGGATGAGAGGATTGACTACAGAGGGGCATGAGGGTGTTGGGGGAGGTGGACATGTGCTCTATACCTAGATTATGGTGTCAGTTACATCGTCAGTGTACGGTTTCCTCAAAAGTCATAGAACTGTCTACTTTAAAGGGGTACATTTTACTGTATGTAAATCGTACCTAACTAAAATTTATTTTAAAAATACCAAAATAAAAAAGAAGAAAAAGACAGTTTGCTCTTCTCTGCCAAGTCTATTAAAGTACTTGCAGGGCTTATTATCTTTTGTCTTATGTAGAAAATAAAACTCATCATATTCTGCATTGTGGAACCAACAACATGTGTTGAAATTCCCAAAAGTTTTAAAAGGTAAAAGCATTGATAGTTGCTCATTGTGAAGTTTTAGCCCACTTCATTCTGTTTAGCATTTTCTGCTCTGCATTTAGCATTTACTTTGTGAAGTTTCTTTCTTTTTCTGTGTGGGTCCTGTGTTAGGGGCTGAATTGTGCCCCTCAAGTGCATATGTTGAAGTTCTACCCTCAGTAACTCAGAATCTGACTGTAATTAGGGACAGAATCTTGGAAGAGGTAATTCAGTTAAAATGAGGTCACTAGGAAGGGCTCTAACCCAATGTGACTGCTGTCTTCTTAAGAAGAGGAAATCTGAACACAGATGCTTATAGAGAAAAACGATGTGAAGACACAGGGAGAAGGTGGCCGTCTCCAAGCAAGGAGAGAGGCCTCAGAAGGAACCAACCCTGCCGGCACCTTGATCTTGTATTTCTAGTCTCCAGAAGTGTGAGAAAACAAATGTCTGTGGTTTAAGTCACTCCATCTGTGGTACTTTCTTAGGGCAGCCTTTACAAACCAGTATACCCTATCCTCATAGTTAAATTCAATAAAAATAGAAACATCCTCCATTAAATAAGCAGAACTATATTGCGTTTTCCTATTAATCTGATTCTTCAGTTTATTCCCCAAATGCCTCTGAAGGGGAAGGAATTCACACTAAGAAACACACATATTCTCAATTTTACAAACCAGCGAACCTGGCTTTATCTAGAATTACTATTTTTAGTATCACTCTTCATGTCACATTATAATAGTAATTTGAAATCTGTCTCTAAAATATGCAAGCCTTTTGAACGAGGGAATCTGCAACCTCTATTTAACATTCTCAGAGCGTCTTTGTCTCGAGTCTAGCTGACACACCTGGATCAATAACAGAATATTATTTAGTGTCTCTTTGACATTAAAGAAACAACTCTTGGCCAATCTCTAGTACTGCTGCTCCGTCCCTGACCATGAAAAGTGATGACTTGTCAGTAGACTCAACCTACTGCAGAATGCAAAATCAGTTTCCCTGCTTCTCCCCATCAGTTAGCTTTGGTTGGAAAACAAACCATCCCAAAACTTAGTGGTTTAAGCAGATAAGCATTTACATAGCTCACAGTTCTGGGCTGGACCCAGTTGAGTGGTTTTCCCTGCCTGAGCTGAACTCCTCGATGCATTTCAGGTCAACTGCCAGGTGGGTTGTGAGCTGTCTGGTAGAAGTGATCCTCAGCTGGGAGAGCTGGCCTTGTATCCTCGACAAGCAGGGGGGCCTGTTAACATGGCAGAATCGATTTCCAAGAAAGGAAGGGGAATGTGCAATCCTCTTGGAATGAATCTCAGAACTAGTGCAATCCATCAAGATAAAAGGGGTCGGAAAAGAGACTCCACTCGTTGATGGAGGAGGGGAAGGAATGCTGCAGAGTCACATCACAAATGGTATGGACACAGGAGGGTAACATTCTGGCTATTTTTGCAATCTACTACAGAGAGCATAAAATATTCATCATCTGAACTGCAAGGAGAGTTTATTATCTTTTTTTTAAATTCAAAAAAGTAATTTTTTTTTTTTTTAGAAATGAAATGATTGTTCACATTCCACAAAGAGTCACAAGGCTCCTCTCTGACAATCACTTAGTTCAAAACCTGGTGTTATGACAAAATGTTGTTATTCTTGTTTTTCAGATAACCTGGTCTATATTTCCAACTTCTTGAGTTAGCAATAACAGCAACTAATGTTGATTTTGTGCTATGTGCCAGGCACCAAGCTAGGCATTTCACATTAGCTTATTTAAAATGGTCATGTCTGGGGTGCTGTGGGGAGGCGCCAAGGGGCCAGCTCTGTGACAACCTTCTCACCACAAATGGCATCCCACTTGCTGTGCCCAGCCATCTGGGTCAGCTGTCTTGGATGACAACACTGTAGATAACCATTTAGGTCCTTTGTTAGCATAGGTGCCACGCAAAACTGACTCTACTTAAATTGTCAGTTTCTCTTGGATGAGACATCAGAAACTCATTAAAAATTATTCCTATTCTTGGGATGTCTGGGTGGCTTAGTCGGTTTAGCACCTGCCTTCAACTCAGGTCATGATCCCAGCGTTCTGGGATTGAGTCCCACATTGGGTTCCTTGCTCAGCGTGGAGTTTGCTGCTCCCTCTGCCTGCCGCTCCCCCTGCTTGTGTGCTCAATCTCTCTCTATCTCTCTGACAAATAAACAAATAAAATATTTTTAAAAATTATTCCCATTCTTTCCTGGTGTTTGCTTTCTATAATTGATACAGTTGACTTTTAGCACATTTTGGTAGTGCTAGAAGTTGAGTTGCTTATTTTTTTCTCTTCCTCCTTAGTCCATAGCAGAATACTATGCTCATAAAGCAGTAAGAATAATAACACCTTAGCTACTATCTATTGATTAGTGATTCAGTTTTCTATTTGAGGCAAATCACCATGGTTAGACATGTAGGGTAGCAGGAATAATTACCAGAAGACCTACAGATTGCCAACTTGTAAAAGGTGATTCTTACTTATGCACTAGGATATTCCATTCAAGCTCCCCGGTGAAGGCCACAGAGCTGTGGATGGCATCTGGCACTCCTTTAGCCATCGGTAACTCAAGGAACCGATGGGAGGGTTGATGGAGACCCACTAAGCCAAGAAATGTAAACAATCATAATGCTGGCTGCACTTTTTTTTTTTTAACGTGCCTCTGTAACAGCACAATGGGCTTCCTTCCATTTTCTGTCTAATCAGCACCTTTTTAAAACATATAGTAGTCCAAGGGAGTCAGTAGAGTAAGATCAACTCAAACATGGAATAACTATTCAACAACTGTCACGCTGTGCTTTGGCTACAGAATTACTGTATTTTCTATCTATTCTGATAAAGCTTGGTGACAGAGGCTTTGGTCTCAGCAGCACTAAGAGCCTTCTACTCAGTTGTTCACAGCAATTTATGTTTGAATAACACTCATTAGTATACAAGAACCTCATGTTTACTACCCACTTTTATCCTCACAACAACCACATAGGATTGATAGTTACCAACTCCCATTTTAGCCATAAGGAAACTAAAGTTAGCTGGGCTAGGTGGCTTTCTGCCACACCAGGATGAATGTGGCAGGATGTGCAGTAGCCAGCACACAAAAAGTGGATTCAGTCTATTGGCATTCCACTTGGGGATTTGCCACTTACAAGCTGTACCTCAATTTCTTATCTATAAAATGGGAAGAATCATAGTCTCTTTCTCCCAAGGCTGTTCTGAGGATTCAATGTGTTATCTGATCCAAAGCACTTAGAACATATAACATAGTTCGTTCGATAAAAGTGTTAGCTAGCATAACAATTGTCTGTTCTTTCATCTACCATGATAACTTTCCGTTCTTTCCTGAATCAGCCCCGCAAAGTTTTTTGTAAGCACATTTTCTCAAAACAGTAGTTAATGGTGATCATCATCCGTTACAAGTTATCCATGATCTCTCATAAGAAAATGATTAAAAACAGGAGATAGTAAACTGGGAACACTGAGTTACCTTTTGTTTTATCCACAAAGATTAAAAAAATTAATTAATTGCCAACGTCTAAACATTCAAAGAACTCACATAAAACATACATCTGTCTCACTTTGCATAAAAATGGTAAGAGCTAACAACACAAACCACATCTGCTTGAATTGAATTGCGTTTTCCCATCCCCCAGTCTCTCGCAAGGTTACAGGTTTTCCACTCTGGCCTCCCCACCATTTTGTCACTTCTGGTTCACCACACCCACGTTGATATTATCTACGTGGCTCCTGTGGCAGTTTGAATTTGTAACTTTTTCTCTAGAAAACAGAATATTTAGGAACAACATTTTGATGATGAAAATTTCGGGAAGGGAACAAACACTTGCAAAGCCTAGACCATGGTCTTCAGCAAGAATCAAGGGGATTGAATCTTTGACTTTTAGACTTATTTTTTTAAGGTTTTATCCACTTATGTGACAGAGAGAGAGAGAGTGATAGAGTACAAACAGGGGAGCAGCAGAGACAGAAGCAAGCTCCCCGCTGAACAGGGAGCCCAATGTGGGACTCAATCCCAGGACCCTGGGATCATGACCTGAGCTGACTGAGCCACCCAGGCACCCCTCAACTTTTAGACTTCTAAGCAATCTTTTGTTTGGTTTCTATAGAACCAAATTCATTTTTTAATTTCTGACCTTATTTCATTGCTTCTCATCAGTGTTTCTTCTTGCAATTGTGATGACAGAAAACAATGTTTTAGAAATAGAATCATAAGTATAATTGCAACTACATGTATTTTTGGTCCCCCGAGGTGTCGTTCCCAGGCACTCCTACCCCATTATCGGTGACACCTGTTATTAGCTTCTACACCACTGATCCATATGGTGAAGAACTTGAAACTTTCTTGTTGTTCCAGCTCATGATTGCAAATGACAAAACATGTCCCTGCTTCGTAAATATAAACCTCATAAAAACTCCAACCAGCTACTACTTGTATCACTATTGTTTTTGGTTTTGGTTTTGTTTTAAACAAGTCTTTAAGAGAAATATCTGACAGGTAATTGGCATGATGACAAACAATGTATGCAAGGGAGAAATGATTTCAAAGGAGGCCCATGGCTTTCGTTTTAGTTAAGTTTCCGATGTTACTTAGGTAGAAATTTGGGAATCACCTTCTAAATGCCTTGCAAGTGAGTCTACCATGGGAGAGGAACTCACTTACTGATAATCATATGAGAAAATCTTTGCATTTAGTTCTTAATTCAGCAGAACTATCTAGTATCCCAACTTCCTAATAACCTACTGGACATGACATGTACACATGGGTATATCACCTTCACCTGCACTTGACTTTTTCAGAATTAAATAGCTTGTCTACTCATTCCTAAAGTATTCTGGCATCTGTGAATTATAGAATGGGCCAACCATGCTCCTAGTCACCAAGAGTCATCCTTTAGTTTCAGTGTCTAAAATCTATATTCTATTTATGCCCAATACTCCAGGTCCTAGTTCAGAATCTCTTCTCTCTGGCATGAATTGTGATATACCAGCTTATCTCTCTGCTTCAAATATCTTTGCTCTTCAATCCATCAAGCTTATCTGCCAGAGATGCCATTTTGAAATGCAGACAATAATCACTCTGTAGAAAACCTTCAGTGGTTTCTTGTTACCTATGACATAGAACCAAATTTTAGAATGACAGCCAAAGGTTCTTAGATCTGGTCCTATTTTTTTGCCCAGCTTCATGTTCTATTTATTTCATTTGTTCATCATTTAATAAATCTTAACTAGATCTATTGTGGTAGTTATTTTGCCATTATTACAAATATTGAATCATTATAATGTAGACCTGAAACTAATGCAATGTCAATTATGTGTTATATGTCAATTATTTCTCAGTTAAAAGAAATGTTTATTGACCATGCACTACATGTCAGGCACTGATCTAGATAGCTGGGGTAAATTAGTGAACAAAATAGATTAAAAGATCCCTTCCTCATGGAGTTTATAGGTAGCAAACCATGGCTTTGTACCACCTGTTTTATAAAGAAAGTCTTACATGAATGTGGTCACACCAGGTATTTTCGTGTTGTCTAGGCTGCTTTCCCACTACAGTTGCAGTGTAGTACATAGTCGGGTAGTTGCAGTGTAGACCACCGGCCCTGCAGAGATTGAGGTGAGGTTCTTTACAGGAAAAGTTTGCTGACTCTGGTCTCGGTGCTTTTGGACAGCTTGAAGGATAGTCACGCCACCTTATCTCTGGGTTCAAATTTCCTCATCCCAGAACCCCCGTTTTCCTCTCCCTATATTGAAATCTTTCAGGGCCCACTTCAAACTTTCTCTCCATTGTAAAACCATTCTTGGTCTTGTCAACTCAAAATCACCCTCTTCCTCTTTGTTCTGACACTACACGGTTCTTCTATCTCTTTTTTTTTTTTTTTTTTTAATCTTGTGATATCAGAAATTATTTACTTGTCTGCTTCCCTTCTTGATATGAGGTCAGGGGTCACAGGCCATATCTTACTCGTTTTATCTACATGCCCTACCTCCAATAGACCAGGGTATAATCGAGAAATCAAGTAACTAAAATTTCCCTGGGGAGATCCAGGACTTTTTCTGCTATCAGGTGGAAATTAATCTAATTATTATTATTATTATTTTGCACACTTTACTTCCTTGGCCTGAGAAATAGATATTCTACCTAAATGTGACTCTGTGATGCCTGAGCCTGAGACACCAACTGCAGGTTTCCTCTCAGTAAGATTCCATGGTGGCTTTGAAACCCTGCAAAACTGTCAGTGTCTAGGCACTGATTGTAGGATTCTCTAACCCCATGGAGTGATCCAGGGGACCCCTCTGCTCCCCCCCACTGATGCAAAGGCACTTTAGACTATTTAGACTATTTTTAAATTTATTTTTAGTATTTTCTAATCAATCGACTCGGCAATAAGCCCATTTATCCCTTCATGTCTTATGTGATCATTACATGAAAGCAAACCAGACCTTCAATTCCTGACGATGGAAATTCGGTCAAATTAGTGCAGCAAAGAGGAGTTCTGGTCAGAGAACCTTTCTGTCTCTAAGAAAGGTAGGTTTTCATTTCGTAAAAGAGGAGGGCCTCACTTGCTTTCATGACTCTGTAAGCTCAGAAAAGCTTCCCTGGAAATACAACTTGTAGGATTTATAGAAGGCAAAGAAAACCCCAAAGATGTCTTTTGTTTTTCCCTTCCTGGAAAAACATGGGAAATTTGCAGGCTATTAACTCAGCTTTGCAAACGGCTTTCAAATAACATTTGATTCACAAAGGCCCCGGGAGCAATCAAAATAGGAGTTGGCTCTGTTGATGGTGAAGTTTCTTCCCCTCGCCCCATCTAGCTATGCCACCCCTCTCGTGGCTTCCCATCCAGTGAGGTGGTGAAAGGACAGACACCTGGCTGGAACAGGTACGCATCCGAGCTCCCACAGAGGCAGCGGTCCATGGCAACCTTCAGACACGCTGCAGCAGGCTTTCTCTGTGCTTTCTGGAAAGGTTCAAAGTTTCTCACAAGCAATTATACTGGCTTTTCGGTGCTCCAAACTGCCTCTTAAACCACCTGTAACAACCAAACCAAGAGCTATCATCTGATAATTCTGGCTGCAGAGAGATAGATTGCCATGAAAATGAATCAAGCAAGTAACACAACTGAGAAGCTAAATGGTATGTTTAGTAGAGTTTCCAAATTGGTATCTTCTACACGGGGAACACAATGACATGGGTTGATTCTCACGTGCAGCAATAACATGTTTAAAATGTTTTCTAAGCTAGGAATCTTTTGTACATAGATATACCATGTGTGTATAAAAGAGAAGCCACTATGTTCGCATAGCATTTTGACTTCTAACTTCTAAGATAAAACAGCTTTTATTGCAAATATGACAGGAAAAAATAAAATATTATTTAATTTATTACCTAACAGGTTATATGGACCTCTGTCCTGTTTAGAGTCTCACTGACAGTGTGAATATTACACACAATCCCACCTGCGATTGTAATGGCTGCCAACTGTTTTTGCTAATATGTTTCTTTCCTAACTTAACTGAACCTTATGGTATGGTATGGTAATATTAGTTTTTTTTATTTTTTTATTTGTGTATCTTAATCTAACTGAATCTTTGTATAGTGTGCCTTTTTTTTTTCTATATTGACCTTATTATGGATGGAATTGCATCCCTCCCTTAAAAGATAAGTGTTGAAATCCTAACCCCTACTATCTTGGAATGTGCCCTTATTTGGAAATAAGGTTGTCACAGATGTAATTAGTTGTGCTGAGGTCATACAAGAGTAGTGTGGCCTTGTTTCAGTATGATTGGTGTCCTTATTAAAAGAAGGCTGTATGAAGAGACAGGGTCATAGGGAAAGGCCATGTGAAGACAGAAGATTGGAGAATGTATTGCAGGCCAAGGAATGTCAAAGATCACCAGCAAACCACCAGAAACTGGAAGAGGTAAAGACGGCTTCCCTTACAGGTGTCAGAGGGAGCATGGTTCTACCAACAACCTGACTTCAGATTCTAGTTTCCAGAACTTTGGGAAAATAAATGTGTGTTGTTTTAAGCCACCCTGTTTGTGGTGCTTTGTTTTGAAGTCCTCGGAAACTAACACAGTTCACAGGGCATGGAAATGCTGTTCTGTTCAGTCCTATCTTTCCACTGACTTCCGTTTCTACCTCAGGACACTGACCCAAACTACTACAGTCAACACACTTGACTGCCCTCTGACTTCCAAATGGGTTTGGCTGGTGGGAAACTCGGATGGATTAGGGAGAGGGAAAATTGAGGTCAGGGTGTTTGTTGACCACGTTCCCTCCCCGTGGCCATGTTTGGTCTCGCTTTGTCTCTGGACTCAGAACCATGAACGCAAAAAGTGATTTGAGAGACTATTTTTCAATTCTCCCTAGATGGCCCATAACTGGTGCTATTCCAGATGCACAGGAGAGAGGCTAATTCATTGCATACGATGAATGCCAGAACCTGAAAGGCCTCATTTTCTCGGTGCTCAGATTATTCCAAAGCAGACTTCTCTGTACCTGTGTCCAATGTTCCAGTGCCTGCCCTCCCCTGCTCTTAGGGGTCTGCTGCACTATACTAATGCACTGACCATTGTGAGTCCCTTGCACCCCACCTACATCCTTGCGAACAGACTCAACAGTAAATCTTCCCTCATTTATACTAGCTCGAGTTAAGATAGCTCTCCTTGCTGTTGAGACCCTTACTGTCACATTATCTGTGTATCAGACACATGATTAAAACATGTCCACTGTCTTCAGTTTCCTCTTGTGGAATTTCTCTCCCTTCTGTAGCCATCTGTCAAATCTGGCAACTCTTGTTTGAGAAGGAGCTTTCATGCCAACTTTCACTGAAGTCTAGTCTGGGAGGGGGTCTGAACAAAGTAAGAGATCGAAGCTGGCTGATGAGCAACACTAATGAGGGAGGTGCTACCAATCGAAAAAACTATAGAAACAGGAAGAGCAGGGACCATACCAGGAACTGATGGACAAATCCTACCGAAGGAAGCAAAGGGTGAGAAGATGATGGCATTGGGGTATTGGCCAATGACATAAGGATAAGAGGGAGCAGATTCTACACTGGCTGAGAAAGCTTGGAAATGAGTTATCAGACAAGGAGATGTAAGCCTTCCATTCTGTGTCTATATCATGTGTATATGACTTGTTTTTTCTCCCCTAATTCCTAAGGGGAAAATAAAAGCAACTTCTGACAGTTTGTTATTTCAAGATTAGTCCAATTCTCATTCCCCTTAAGAAATATTCCTTATACTCCTTTCTCATATTGAGAATTAACCTTTTTCCCCATGCTCCATAATATGAGCCATCTTATCTATTGTAAGTAACAATTATACTATCACATTATGATGGATTTACTTAGAATGGTTTCTGGGAGTTAGCACAAGTACATTCCAAGACCAATATCCTGAGCAGAGATATTGGGATCAAAGGGAACTGATGAAGTTGTCTGATGTCCGTGTTTAGTTCATTAAATCTAAGTGTGCTTCATTCAATGCATTTCATCAAAATATGATTGGAGTCATCTTTACTCATCTCTCTCTCATGTCTTACATTGGCTGCTGTCTCTTCTGGAATGCTCTACCTTCCATATATCTTCATATCTCACTCCTTCCCTCATTCCAAGACTTTACTCAAATGTCATTTTTCTCAGTAAGGCCCTCCCACATCATACCTACTTAAAATCCCAAGGCTCTTCTTTCTCTAAGCCTAGGCACTTAGGTTTATCCCCTTAATCTAAACTACTTTCATTTTCTTCTCAAGGAGAGAACATATTATTTAATGTTGTATCTATTACCTGTATTAATTTGTGCATATCTTTCTCCAAAAGAATGCAAGCATCATAAGGACAAAGGTCTTGGTTATTTTGTTCACTGGTGTGTTCTAAGTGCCCCAAATAGTGCCTGGCACATAGTATATGCTCAGTAGTATTTTTGAATAAATATATAGAATATGACAGACTTGCTCATTGCAACACTACCTTGCCTCAAGGCCCGGTGTGTGGATGAGTTGACCTCTCTCTAGCACTGGATGGGGAGGCAGCCCTGTGAACAAGCAGAGACGTACCTTCTAAGGAAACCTTAGAGAGAATGATTCTGGGCATACAGCTCTGAAAGTGGTCTCATCTATGAACCATTGTAAAGTTTTTGTTCCTTTTATTGTCATTCTCTTAAATAACCCATGACATTTTAATAACTCTAATTAAAAGTTCAAAGTTGGCCTTGGATAGACTAGGACAAATTAAGAGAAGGTCATTTCCATGCTAGGGATGGAGTGATAAAGAAGAAGAATCTTTTTGCCTTCCTATCTCCCTCTTAATAGAGAGAACCATGATCCCAGCAGGCTGTTAGATGCACAAGTACTGCCCAGGGGGAGCAAGGATGCATTATAGGGGGCCGGGGAGTCACAGAGAGTCCAGCATGGGCAAATGGGGGAACATGGATGAGAAAGGAGATGACAGATACCAGAGGAGGCTAAAAGTTCTGCTAACCTTGCCAGTCTCAAAGCCACTAAAATTTGTATCTCAAAATAAATGTTATCTCACCTATTCTTCTGGACTGCTAAAGCCCATTCTGGTTACAGATTTATTTACATGTATATACTGTGATACTTTAGAATTCAAAGACCACGCTTATCACTTTAGCCTAACTGTTAAATCACTGAATATAGTATATTGCCATGAAAGACCTTCAGTATTTGAACTCAATTTAAATTAGTAGACATTTTGAAGGCCAAAAATTTTCTGAGTTCAATTAAAGAGCCAGCTAAGTGAATATACTAATTGTTATCTCACAAAATTGATTCAAACAGTAATGGGTAGGTATTTAATATTTATGAAAAAAAAACCTTAACCAATTTATAAGACATGATTTTCAGAAATTTATTCATAAGAAGCAATAGGAGAAGAAGAATTCTTAGTATTTTAACAACAAATATTATTACATGTGACAATACACCCATCATTTTAAATTAAAAGTAAAATATCAACCCAAGCTTGATCAAGAAGTGATTGCTTACTAATGGGTCAAAGTGACTTGTGATAAATTACTGTAATTGAAATAAAGAATTATCAAAATTATAATGCACAATAGAGTACATCTGTGGAGGTGGTTCCAAGCTTGAAAAAAAAATTTAATGAGACTCTCCAGTTAATATTGAGGTAAAAACCCTTGAAACCTCTGAAAAAGAGCACTAAAAAGTTTGAAGCATTAATAACATTCAGAACTTCTGAAGAAAAAGGAGTCACAAGAACAGAGAGTTCAAATGTAAAAACTATGAATACTTCAGAAATAGAAGCATTAACCAATGTTAATAATGTAAAGGAAAGGTGAGGTGAGTAAGGAATTATCATTTGTAGAATGTGTGTTTGGTGCCAGATACTGTAAAAATTATTTTACTTGTACTCTTTCTTCATAAGTTAGTTTGTGAGATCTCTACTCTACTCAGGAAAGAGGCAGACAAATATATATATGCTTCCTTATTCAAGAATGCTAAGGAAGGAAAGAAGAGGTAAAATGTCTAGAAAAGCAGGACCAGCTCTTCTGTCACTGTATTGAAATTGTTACTTATTTTATCTTTGAACTTGTTTTACACATGAAGGTCTTTGGGACAATGGACATGCAGGTAAGCAGAGGAGATACGCCAGGTGGCATATGTGTGGGCTGAGTGGTTGACCTTGTCACCCAGCCAGCATATAAACACAAGCATGGGACAATCTGGTGCATGACAAGTATGTGAGTAATGGGCAATGGGAAGGATCTGGGCCCAGATTGGCAGTGGTGACAGTGGCAGGAGATGTAGCAGGTGCAAGAAGAGCAGTCACAGTCTCAGGAGAGAGAGGAGGGGTTCCACCCAGGGACAACACTGGACCCCCGGTGGGACATAGTTTTGCCATTCATCACTGGAGTCTATCCCTGGGGCACATATATTAATTTTCTGGTGCCAGGAAAGGAACCACCAGTACCCAGGCAGTATACTTTGTTAGTAAACTCTTAAAAATAAAAGTGTACACATGGAGCTATCTTAGTAAAAATTGTGGAATAAAGATCTCCTAAATTCTCTCCTCCATTAAAGCAAAGAGAAAATTTGAAAAAAGAGTCATCAGAATCATCTTTTCAGAAATCTGGAAATTAACCAAAGGCTTACAGAAATCTGGGGAGCGTAAGTTAAAGAAAAATAGCTGAATTTTGGTAAGAACAATTAGTTTTGTGGCATTTTAAGGTGCCTAGTCCCATTTCCCACTCTCCACTTCCATGGCAACTTTAAAAAACAATAATCCACATTTGTGGTGAAAATAATAAACTTACAGCCACCAGAAGGAGTGAGTGAGGCTCATTAAAAGCTTTATTTCCAGGAAATTGTCATTATGTGATCTATCCCTGAAGACTCTACTTGTAAGACTGTCTGTATTTGACTTGACTCATAGCCCTTCCAGTGATGGAATCTCTGGAAACAAATGTCAGAAAATGAAACAAAGCAACAGGTGGTTAATTACCTTCATGGGTGCCTGAGGTAGAGAATAGTTGTGGCAAACAAATGAACCAAAAATGCTTTACAGAAAAAGTTAGTAAGTGAGATGTCCACAGGGACTTTGATATGCTCTGAAATAATCCTGGGAATCCAGAAGGTCATATGCATGCCCAGGGCTCTGCTCAGGTGAAGAGCAGTGCACATGCTAAGGAAAGTCTTGAAAACGTTCCAAGCTCCCATATCTGGTTGATCTTGAGATTGTATAAGCAGGATGCAAAAACTAAGGTAGAGGTATAAAATTACAGTCTAAGCATTGAAGACATGCCCCACACCCACACAGTCCCACTTGATAAGTAACAGGAGACTTATTGGTTACAAGCATTGAAGGAAATCTCTGTCCAGCCATTCATTAACTGACCATTAAGCTAAATGAGCAGAGACTTCAGTGATGACACATGACAAAGAATACAGACTTAGAGAACTCGTTGATAAAGTCACAAAATAAGAAGACTAACAATTAGAACAAAGGAGCAAAACCAAAAATCTCTGGGGAGATGTGGAACTTGATTTCCAGAGTTGTCACATTAGGCCATTTAAAACATTCAGTTTTCAATAAAAAACATGAGGCATGCAAAGAAACAGGAAAGCATGGACCATCAAGCATAAGAGAGGAAACAATCAGTAGAAGCTGTCTTTGAGGAAGCCTATATGTTGGACAAAGATTTTTGTCAGCTACTTTATTTTTTTTAATATTTTATTTATTTATTTGAGAGAGAAAGAGAGAGAGCACAAGCAGGAGGGAGGGGTAGAGGAAGAGGGAGAAGCAGACTCCCCACTGAGCAGGGAGCCTGATATGGGACTTGATCCCCGGACCCTGGGATCATGACCCGAGCTGAAGGCAGACACCTAACTGACTGAGCCACCCAGGCACCCTGTCTGCTACTTTAAATATGCTCAAGACACTAAAGGAAACCAAGTCTAAACAACTAAAGGAAAGTATGAGAATGATGTTGCACCAAATAGAGGATGTAGATAATGAGATAGGAAATATTTTAAAAAAGAGATGAATGGAGATTCTAGAGGTGAAAGTTATAATTGAGATACAAGATCCCCTAGAGAAGTGTCACAGTAGACTGCATTAGACAGAAGAATCAACAAGCTTCATGATAGCTCAATTGAGATTATCCAGTCTGAGGAACAGAAAGAAAAAGGAATGAAGAAAAAGGAACAAGGCCCAAAGAGCTGTGGGGCAAAATCAAATGCACCAGTATATTGCACAATAGGAGTCCCAGAAGGAAAGGAAAGAGAAAATGGGTCAAAAAAATCTGAGATATAAGTGGCAAAAAGTCCCAAATTTGATTAAAATTATTAATCTACATGTCCAAGAAGTTCAGTAAACTCTAAGTAGAATCAACTCAACAAGTTCTACATCTAGACATTTCACAATTTAACTGTGAAAGGCAGAAACAGAGAATCTTAAAAGCAGTGAGAAGTGACTCGTCACCTACTAGGGATGACTGCTAAGTAACAACCGATTACCCATCACAAACCAAGGAGGCCAGAAGACATTGGGATGACATATGTAAAAAAACACAACGAAAAAAATGTGAAACAAGAGTTCCATATTCACCACAATTATACTTGGAAAAATGGAGAAGTGATTACGTTTTCTGATAAACCAAGAACAGAATGCATGGCTAGGAGACATGTCTGAGGAGACACAAAAAGGAATGCTTCAGGCAGAAATAAAAGGACACCAGAAAGCAGCACAAATCTACACGAAGAAACAAAGAGCACCAGCAGAGTTTACTACCTAAATAAACAGTAAAAATATATTGTATGCTTGTAACATGTTTACTTCCCTCTGATTGTTTTAAAACTACATAGAGCAGTAATTCCAAATCTGTGTTGATGGTAGTTTGATCTAAAAAGATGTAATTTATATGACAATAACCACACAAAGGAGCATGGAAGGAATAGTGTTATATAGGAGCATAAATTTTATATACTATTGGAATTAAAGCTGGCATTACTCTCAACTCAGTTGTCTTAAGGTAAGAAGTTAATTGTAATCCCCAGGAAAACGACTAACAAAATAACTTCAAAAGTAAATCGTGAAAGAAATAACAAGGAATTTAAAATGGTATAATATAAAATACATGTTTAACAGAAATGATGCAATAATGAAAGAAAATAGAAAAAAAAAAGAAATAAGACATATAGAAAACAAATAGCAAAATGGCTGATATAAAGTCTGCTTTATTAGTAATTATATTAAATGTAAATCAATTAATGAATTAAATACTTCAGTGAAAGGTGAATTTTGAGGGAATGTACAAAACACACAAAGAACAAAGCTGATCCAGTTGTGCTGTCTTGTAAATATGCTCTAGGATCAAAGAAAACATCATCAGGATAGTTATATAATTACAGAAAACAGTGTTAACAAGGAAATGGATAAATGGAACCCTCCTAAATTGCTGGTGGGAATGTAAAATAGTGCAGCCTCTTTGGAAAACAGTTTGGAAGTTCCTCAAAACTTAAATATAGAGTTACTAAGAAAGCAGAATGAGACCTACAGCTGCAGAAAACAAATTGATGGTTGCTGGGGATGAGGGGTGGGAGGATGGGCAAGATGAGTGAAGGGGAGTGGGAGGTAATTGGTAGGGCTCCAGTTACGGAATGGATAAGTCACAGGAATAAACGATACACCATAGGGAATATAGTCAATAATATTTTAACAGCATTGCCTGGTATCAGATGGTAGTCACACTTGCGGTGAACAAAGCATAACATACAGAGTTGTTGAATCAATCACTATGTTGTACACCTGTAACTAATCATGTGTCAACTATACTCAAATTATATATGTATATTTTCTCTTTCTCCATATCTATCATCTATCTATTTATCTATCTATGCCCACATTATATTCATACATACACACACATATATATGAGAGATAATATATTATCTATATAATTCCACTTTTAGGGATATATGCAAAAGGACAGCAAACATATTCACACCAAAACTTGTATGTGAATACTTACGGCAGTATTATTCTTAGCAGCCAAAAAGTGGAAGCATTCCAAATGTCTATTAATTCATGAGTGGGTAAACAAAATATGATATATCTAAATAATGGAATATTATTAGTCATAAAGACAATGAAATATTGATACATGACATAACATGGATGGACCTTGAAAACATTATGCTAAGTGAAAGAAGCCAGACACGAAAGTCCTCATATTATATGATCCCATTCAAATAAATGTCCAGAAGGGATAATCCGCAGAGACAGAGTGCAGGTTTGTAGTCTCCAGAAACTAGGGGGTGGACAGAAGACGAAGAGAACCTGATAAGAATGAATGTGGTGGATGATGACATGTTCTGGAATTCCACAGCGGTGAGGGTGGCAGAACCTTGAAAGTAAAAACCCCTGAGTTGTACACTTTAAAAGGATGAATCCTATGGTTTATGAATTTTATCTCAAAAAAAGGAAAAAAGTATATACATAGACATTTCAATAAAGTACATTGAGAAGGTATTAGAATTCAAAGATTTAGAGTCCTGATATCAACAATTGGTACAACCTTGGGATGCACATATTCACCAGCTAAGAAACATAAAGATTGTTGTATTAGATAGAAAATAATACTTTCAGGTGAAGTTTTGGATGAACCATTATTAATATGGAAGACAATTCTAAAATTAACAATTTTTTTGTAAAAAAATAGCAATAGGAGGCATAGAAGGCATTTTGAATTATACACAACTCAGGAAGTTACAATTATAACATACCTTACAGAAAATGTCTGAGGAAATATCGAAATTCCATCTGATGAATTCTGTTTAACATTAAATTGAGTTACATGAAGCTGATTTGTATGATGAATTAACATTTTAGAAAAATTGTTCTGTGAGAATCATGAGCTCTAGCTGAACTAAAATTTATATTTTGAAATAATTTATCAGAAACATATCCCAAAGCAGTCATAGCCTATGAAATCTTCTTAACAGCCACCCCCAGCAATAGTTACATCAGCAGAAAGATCTTTCTCAAAATTTAAAATTTTTGATGATTATTTGTTATTCTGCATTTGCCAAAAGCTACTTTGTTGCTCTCAATTAAGTGTGAAAGACGTCCTCATCCAGATTTTCAGCAAGTGAGAGCCTCTGCCCATAACAGACTCACCTGTGCAGCATTAGGAAGGTGGTTTCCAAATTTGGACTTGGATAACATAGTTTAAAAAGGAAGCAAAATGAGAGCCAGGGGCCTCTATGAAAATCACCTCTCTCCTGCACCCACTGTATTTCATCAATACCAATTACCTGTCTGATACCCAACTTCTGTAAAGGTCTTGTAAAACGATAGTGATAAAAGTAGCAATTGGCTGGCATTTTCATGACGTTGCTGAAAGTATAAATCTTGATGACCTAATAAATGGACTTGCAGGAAAAGCAAGGCAGAAAAATCTTATGATCAATTAAAGTACCACATTCATAAAGTACTTTTGTATTCTATAAAATTATGACTTTTTTTTACAATTTGTACACATGTATCACTATTACTCCATGTGTTTTGTAAGGCATGTAAAATTTTTGAAAGAAAAGTCTTTAACACCTTCAGTTGCATTTTCCTCTTTGCTCTCTCTCTCTCTTTTTTTTAAAGATTTTATTTATTTATTTGACAGAGAGAGAGAGAGAGAGAAGGCAAAGAGGGAACACAAGCAGTGGGAGTGGGAGAGAGAGAAGCAGGCTTCCAACTGAGCAGGGAGCCCAATGCAGGGCTCCATCCCAGGATCCTGGGATCACCACCTGAGTCAAACGAAGGCAGACGCTTAACGACTGAGCCACCCTGGGGCCCCTCCCCTTTGCTCTTTGAACAAAGGGCTCTGGATTTTTATCTTGCCATGGGCCCTGCAAATTTTATAGCTGGTACTGGGCATGAAATACATACTTTAGAACCTGGCCTTTAAATGGTAGGGCACCCCCTTTCAAATTAAAAAAATCATATTTTTGAAGAAATTAAAAACACTATAAATGTCTCAGCAGACTTGATCCTCGTAGACTTGATCCAATCTGGTTTTTGGAGGAAAGGCCATCTGTGCTCTCAGCTCTAGCGGCAAATTCTGTGAAGGATGTTTCTTGGTGCTGGGAGGGGGAACCAGCCAAGGGCCAGATGCTCACACCCAGGTACCACTGCCACCTTGCCGGAGGAAAAGTTTTGGATGCGCAGCAGTGTGCCCTCTGCTTGTCACACAGCCTGAGATCCTCGGCCGGCTTGCAATGATGAAGGCCAGGAAGGCGAACACTCCTGGAGTGTTCAGGGCAGGACTCGATGCCTCACAACACAAATTCATCTTGCCCAAAATGCCAATTATGCCCTAGGTGAAGTTACAATTTTGTCTTTCCTGCACAGCACTATCTCCTCTCCCTGTGCCCTCAGTAGCCAATGTGGGGCGAAACTCATCCAGAAGACACATGACACAGACCTGTTTCACTCAATATGGTATGAGAAGTAGACTGAGCCAATGTTGGCAGCACAAAGAACGGCACAGGACTGCAGGGTGAGCTGGGTGAGAAAAATCACATTTTTCCTCATTGCCAACAGGGTCTTCACTGTTTCCAAAACTCATGTAAGTCAAAAGAGCAGAGTAAAGGCTTTTGATGTCATTCCATGCAATGTACTATGTGCACAGAGCACCAAAAATATGTTCCATTAACTAAGACCTAGGACAGCAATGCTACACTAGAACATATGCTTTATGAATGTTAGTTTTGCCTGGTGAACTAATTTTTTATGCAGTCAGCTGTTTCATCTTTCTTCTTGAAGATAGTTTATTTATTATTTTGCTATTGCTATTTCAATTGACAAAGCTGGCACATACATAAACCATTATCTATAAAGCTGGGATTAGCCAGATAAGGCAGCAGAATCTTACAAAACTATCTAATGCTACGAGGGTAGCATAGACTTCCACGATTATGACATTCCCTACTTGTAAACATTTCCTTTAGAATTATACAGATTGTTCCAATCTTCAAACAGATGAACAAAGAAAACAAATTGAAAGGCAAACGTGAAAAATCAGAAGTCTTTTCTTCCAGTGTGGGAAATTACTCTAGATTGTTAAACTTACCATCAATTTGCAATTGATTATAAAGACTTCTTCCTTTGCTCTTCTCTCCAATAAGTTGCATCTTATGGTTGTTGTTGTTATTATTTTTTCTAATAAATTCAATGCATTTGGAAAAATACCCAGATGGTTTAATTTCTTTAGGGAAGTATATGTATCCAAGATAACATTCACAGCTGCCAGAAAATGTATTTCTCTATTGTGGCTACCACCTGATGTTCATAACATAAAACTGGAACAAAAAATAGAAAGGCAAAGATTAAAAAAAAATGAAAAGGATTACAGAAAAACTAAAATTATCACTATGTTCTCTTAGAAAAGTAGAATAATCTAGCTCTAAGACCAAAGCACATCATCAGGGCCAGATCAATGCAACAGAATAAGTTCTGAATCCAATGGACAGAAGAGAGGGTAATTACGCATTTACGTTTAAAGAAGTACTGTTTGAAGCTCTGTTTTTTGGTCTTTTAAATAGCACAGAGTGCTATCTCACGAGCCAATGGAGTTGGAAGATCTTGGGAAAATCAGTGCACATCAAAGTCATTTGTATTAAATTCTAACTTAAAGATTCAGTGGGCATGATAATTATGTAAAGGTCTTCATTTTCTAGTTAGCCAACAACATTACTGAGCACTTACTGTGTGCTTTACATTGAACTTGACACAAAAGGAGGACAAAAAAGTCATAGTAGCTATAAGCTACTATTGCTGTGTCTCTTGCTTTGAATTTCTCTGTGTCTGTGCTGGAGTATTTTTCTGGACTGCAAATATTTCCCCTTCTTTATACATATCTGAAATCTATCAATCACTCATCAGGCAATTCAGTCATCCAGTCCTCTAGATGAGCATTTGTGGTCAGAAAAGATTTCTATTTTCTGAACCAACATTATCTTTCTTTGTATGTATGTATGTATGTATGTATCATCTATCATCTATCTATCTATCATCTATCTATCATCAATCGCCCTCTATGTGTCTATAGGCCTTTATCTACCATTTATTGCAAACCAGCTAGACGCAAATTTCTTTGTCAGTGCTTTATAGCAAACACTAATACAGTTCATAGTCTCTGCCAGGAAATAGGCAGACACTTAACTGACTGAACCACCCAGGTGTCCAAAATCTAAAACATAATATAACTGGTTTAAAATTTACAGTTTTAAATAAAGAACAAGAATAAATCCAATTTTATTTATTTATAAATTATTTAATTACAGTTCATGAGCTATTATTCCTTATAGTAGTTGAAAAATGCAACAAGTCAGGGTAACTAAACCATTTCCACTCTTAAAATTGGGCTCTTTTGGATAAATAACCAAACTCAGGATTCTTTTCCTTCCACTGTTTTTCACCTCTCCTTGGTTTGATATGTTTCCAATGGAGATATATATATATATATAACACACACACACACATATATATATATATATCTTATATATACTCTTATCCATGGGCCATCTTATTTCCTTGCTGACTTTCTGGTACTGAAGTTCATTCCAACTATCCTATGGGTATCATAAGCTGGTGGCTACTGAAATCTTGCTCACCTTTCCTTAGAAAGACCAGGACGCTTCTGCTACTGTCCATGGTCCTGGCCTGACTGTTACCCAAGACTTGTTTCAGTTTACCATCACTGTCAGTCTTGCCTCCTGTGATGGCTCACATGACATGTATAACTTAGAGCTTCTCTACAAGGCTCGTAGTCTCCTCACATACATGGTCACAAGTATGGAAAATCCATTAAGCTATCCAGGTTTCTATTAGTGTATTTATAACACTCTCCCTCCAACTTTGCTTTGTATTTAGGACCTAAAATGTGAAGAACCAGATCCTTGCTCTGGAAAGCAGACAGTGTCTAAATCTTAGGCATATCCTCTCCTATCCTTCTGATTATGTCGTTGATGAAACTCTTATTTCTTTTTTGGTAAGATGATGTTACTTTTTTTTTCTTACTCTAAGTCTTATAATATAAATGTTCTGTGCAGTTTTGTAAGGATTTTCTTCTTGAAACCCACATTTTGTTGCTCTCTCAGCAAAGCTTGCTCTTCCAAATAAAAACCTTACTTTTAAAACTATTTATCTGTCATTTATCATTCATTCATTCATGTATCTAATTATTTGTGATAGATTTACTGAAAGCTTGTTCAGCACTTCAACTGGTTTCTTTGTTCAACATTTTATCTGCCCTCCTTCTCAGTCACACATGTAGAAAATATCACTAATGCATTAATAATGAGGTGCTGAGAAAGGAGTAAATAGGGTAAAGGAATGAAAAAATTAACATTAAGTGTTAACCTTATGCAATATTTAAAAATGCAAATTAAAGACCTAAAGTTAAATATAAAAATTTGAAGAAGGCATAAAATAAAGCATTCAATATAATCAGGTATGAATGCATAGCAACCAAATCTTCTCCAGTCCAGAAAATGTCTCTCTTCTATGCAAACATGCTTTTCTTTTTATTTACCCTGAACATTTATGCACCAGAGGGTTTCTCCTCCTGCTATGATTTAAAAAGCTAAATAAGAAAAACTACTTAAAGGACATTCAAATCCTATTTCAATGACTATCCAAGGTGAAAGAGAGTGATTCTCTTGATGTCCCCCACACCACAGCTTTCCAACCAGTATTGAGAGGTACAGAAATGTGCTAGGAGTAATTATAGGTATGCATGAGATACTGATCTCCTCTACCTTTTAGATGGCCAGAAGCAGAGTAGATTGCTGGAACTCCCAGGCTAGTCACCTTTGGCCATGTGCAGACCTTTCTCTTTATACCAAAGTGCCCTATAAGTATTATTTTCTCTGTGTATTATAATGTCAGAATGTTGGGAAAAACTTCTTATATACCAGGTCTTACTAATAACAAATGATATAATTGTGTAGAAATATTTATTAGTACCCCAACTATATTCTATATGGAAATGGTTTCATCAGTATCTTGTGTATAATAAATTCCCAACAATATTTTTAATGGAAAAAAGACTATTTATAGACAAAAGTAAGCCATACATTTGTTTTCAACAACAGATAAACATGTTAGATGGAAGAAATATAAGACAGTCTATTTTCCAGAGGTATCTTCAAACATATATCTCTAGGCTGGAGGTGAGGCATTTCAATGCAGTTTGCTAGAGAAGGTCTTCATAGAAGTACTGAATCTCTGTTAAAAAATGTTACTAAAAGTTGGGAATCTGTTAATGGAAAACAATAGAGACTAGAGAGCTCAATTTTATTTTCCACTAAACTATAAGAAACAACTGAGAGTTTGTCTTGTGGTTAGAACTATCTCAGTAGATGGCTATAAAAGAGGTAGCAGTTTGGGGCGCCTGGGTGGCTCAGATGGTTAAGCATCTGCCTTCGGCTCAGGTCATGATCCCAGGGTCCTGGGATCGAGTCCCACATCGGGCTTCCTGCTCCTTGGGAGCCTGCTTCTCTCTCTCTCTCTCCCTCTGTCTCTCATGAATAAATAAAGAAAATCTTTAAAAAAAAAAAAAAAAGAGGTAGCAGTTTGGAGATTTATGCAACATACTGCCAGTGTTTTGATGGAAGAAACCATGTCATATTCAACTTTCTATGACCAGAACTCTACACAAATGTAGCCAGTAACTATGAAAATGGGAAAGAGATAAAATACATGAATGATATGATGGAGAAATAACTGGCAAGAGTCCATGATCAATAAGTGAAATGTATGAGAGAGAGCCGATGACAGCTCAGGCTGGAGACTTGGGAAAGGGATGATTAAAACAGAACTGGACAACAAATGACTATGATTCAGGCTTGAGAGATGGATGCTTTTGGTTGGTGATCAGGAAGAAGGCAAGTCAGAGAGGCAAAAGAGGATAAAGAAGAGAAAACTTGAGTAATCCATGGTGTGTGTGTGTGTGTGTGTGTGTGTGTGTGTGTGTGTGTGTGTGTGTGTGTGAAAGAACCTCAAGTTGAAGAAAGCTACAAGAAACTTGTTACAGACTGATAGCCATTTTGGAAAGCATTCCAGTAGAGTAAAGTAAGGAACTACCATTGTGCTTCATCTTTAAGAGTATGTTAATTATCTAACAGAGAGCAGTGAGGAATAGAAGCATTTATTATTCTCTTTGAGATTTCCAAGTGATGAATGACATTAGATGGTATAGTTGAAGAAGCATGAAGGTCAAATAAAGGTTTTTCTCAAGAAATATTACCTAATCCTGCAAAACAGCTAAAAGGAAATAGTGATTCAATTTTAAAACAAGGAGAAAATGAGAGAAAAATCAGTGGAACTTCTGAGTAGAAAGTTCATTAAAATTACTCCATTTTGGTCAAGTGGGCAAATGTAGAAGTTAACTACTACACCTTTCTGTCTGGGTCTCACTATAGGGTTTAGCTCTTATGCCTTCTTCCCATTTGACATGGTAGAAAGATGTAAGGACTAGGTGATTTTTTATGAGTGTAAGTTATACCCAAGAGTGTTAAAAAAAACACTGTTAAAATATATGGTGACTGACCCATTGATACTAGAAGAAAAAAAAAAACAAAGTTCTAGCTAAATCAACAAAACCACCTAATAATTATAGAGAAGACTATATTAAAACAGTAAACTTCATATGGATGGGCTACCATGACATATCACAAGACAACATATCTGCTTTGGAGAATTAGACAAAAACACCAAAAATATTTCTTTTAGGAGAAGAAACTAAAGAATAAATTTTCTCAGTGACTCACACTGAATACTTCTTATTTATAATTTAAAAAAATTCTAAATCATGCTGGTTATAAATGTACTGTTGAATGTGGACTTTTTGGAATCTCAGGGTTAAGAGTTCATATGTTGATGTTCATTTGGCTATGTCAGTACTGAAGTCAGAATCCCTACCTTTTTCACATGTTAAATATTCTTGTTTTGAGACCAAATATGAGACTAGAGGCTAAGTAGCTACCCACAAATCATAATGCAACAGAGACCACTTGTTCCTGAAAAGATATAGCCTCATTTTTGTAGTTTGTGTTATGCAATGACTCATCTTTTATTGTGGTTAATCATGGTACAAAGTTATTCAAAAGAATCGTGCAGATCAACGTGAATAGTATTATAAATTCAGGCAGAAGTTCAGAGGTTTCTACAAGAGATATCTATAATTATTGCTTAGACTGCCAAAAGCACAATAAAAGAAACTACAACTTTGAATAGCAGACATAAAATTGATATTAGCCATACGGAATATACACAGATTAATTCTAAAATTCAATTAATTCAAGGTTAAAGCTATATCCACATTTGAGGAAATGTGAAGTGAAGTTCTTCATTATTTTGTACATTATGGAGCACTATATTGAACTGTTAAAATACTGTACTCAGTATAATACACTATAGCTTTTGAAAGGTAGAGAAGGGTGATTTTTGTTAAAGCTTTTATTAGTTTTGAAAATAGGAATGTTAAATATAAAATATTGAATCATTTGAGAATGTACAGAGAAGAAAATGAAAAACCCCTTTCAATCCCACCCCCAGGAAAAAACCATCATTAATTCTGTGGCATGAGTATTTCAATGGCTACATACCATTCCATTTTAGACCTGTACTGTGCTCTCTCTCTTTTTTTTTTTTTTTGTACTGTGCTCTCCTTAAGCCAATTCCCTATTGATGGAATAACTATATATAAACTCTTCACTGTTGTGAAAGTAGTCATGGATATCATTCCATTTCTGTTAATTCCCACTTGTGATATTTTCTCCATAAGATGACCCAGAATTGTGATTGCTGAACATTTCACATTTTACTTTTTTTTGAGTTTTCTCACCAGAAAGATTATACCAATTTACACCCTCTTCCCTATAACATGAGCATACTCATTTCCATTAAAGTCTTGACAATACTAGTTTGCCAATTTTTCATCTTTTTCAACATACTAAAAAAAATGTGTAATTTTATTGCTCTTTTAAATCTTTTTTCATCTTTAAATTTGGATGGATTTTCAAATACTTGCTAGCAGTTGTGTTTCTTAACAAAATACCTTTAGCTCCAGTTGTTAGCTGGACTCAATACCCACTTATGGTCATTACCAGTAAGCATATTTATTTGAACCCACGCATCTCTAGCACTGATTAATTAATTTGACGGGTATTTCTCAAGACACTGGTATGGGGCGAATACAGTATGCATATGAAGGAATCATTGTAAAGCAGGAGGGAGCCCAAGTCCCTGTCCCCCAGGAGCATGAAGAGGCATAGGAATAAAATCAGTAACAATCACATCGTTAAGGAATTATTGATAAAGCAATTGTAGGTACTGATATAATATGAAGAGAATAGAGAATAGTGTGATTGAGAAAGAATGTCATAAAATCCTCTTTGAGGATATGACATTTCAGATGAATCGTGAATCATGGAAAAGATTCAGCCATTGAAGATCTGGGGCAAGATCATGCCAGGTGGAGGGAGGACAGAACTTTGCAGGCCACAGTAAACATATGAATTTTATTCTTGTAAATAAGAAAAGAGTATACTTTGTCTTTCAGCCTTTTTTTTTTTAAGCGAAGGGTAGGGTACTCATCCGTTTGCATTGTCAGCTGACACTATCATCGTTGTCACTGCCAATCCCTGCATGGTTATGCTCCCCGGCTATACCGAAGACACCATGCTTTAGCATTTGGCAGGATAGATCAAAGATTACACCTCCCTGGGTCTGTGCCATTCAAATGAGTGCTCTGAGTGGGCCATGCCTAAAGCACTAGTGATCTTTGTTGTCCACAGAAACAAATGAGTGCTGCGTGTCATAGGATGTTAAAATGGAAACATGTTTGCCTCAGTTTTGGCAAACAAAAGAAACAAAGAAACGGGGTATCAGGTGGGACTCCACTCACACATGATCCAACACGAGGAGGTGGGTCATTTATGGAGACTTGGGCAAAGAGAAGATTCACCAGTCTTTTTCATTTTAAACTTTTGACTCTAACTTACCATAGATAGACATTTACAAAGTTGGATATAGCAGGAAAGAAGACTCTTCTTATACAGAATTTATTTCCTTCTTTCCTTCTTACATAAATTTTTGCACTATAGAAGCTACTCATATACCTTGTTGAGAATGAGAAAATAAGGATGAGCAAAAATGGCAAAATAAAATATATATTTCCACTGTACAGCAATGACCATTGTTAGTACATTAATATATATTAGATGTGTATCTATTTTTTCTTTATTTCTGAGAATTGTTTAATTTGTGAGCTCATACTGCATATTGCATTTTGTACCTCTCTCCAGCCACTCTAACTTCCCAGTTCAATAAGTTTTATCTCATTGAAAACCCACACCATGTTCAAATGTTCAATTACCTCAAAAATGCCCTTTATATCTGCTTTATTCAAACACTGTCCAACCAGAACCCACATTTCATTTAGGTGTTAAATCTGTTGCTCCAGTAGCTCCATCCTTTTTTTATGTTACTGACTTACTGAAAAGACTAGGCCTTCTGTATAATATGGTAAAGAGAATTTTTTGGGTAGTGTTGTGACATGATCCCTCCCTTCCTATGATGGAGGGGAAGGCTGTGATTGCCCCTTTCCTCTCTCACCTCAAATCTGGTGAAGGGAGGTTGGACAGGGACAGTCAGGGGTCAATATGTATTTCCTGGAGTTTGTGGACACAGTGCAATGATATCTGAATTATGCTTGGGAAAATTCCAAAGCAAGAGACTGACTTGTAACTGTAAAGTGAAAATGGCATAATTGGGAGTGATGTGCACTTCCATCTGTGGTGGGCTCAAGGGTCCAATTTGTCTAGGACTAATTGTAGACCCTAAAGAAGAGAACTGCAGGAATCATGGCACTCAGCGAGAGTCAGTCGGAGGAAATGCAACATTCACGCCACGAGATGTACAGTCGTATATTTCCAGTAGAAAATTTCTGAGTCAGCTTCAAATATTCACTTACAATTCATCCCATTACAGTCAGGTAAAGCGTGTGAGTGTGTGTGTGTGTGTGTGTGTGTGTGTGTGTGTGTGTGGTGTGCACTTTACTTCTTTCCATCCTGATCCTGGAAGAGGCAACTGCTGCCTAGAGGGCACAGGCAGGAACAGCCCAAGTGTGGAAGGGGGAGGAAGCTGGCATTCCCATTCTTGCTCCTGCAGGGGGCCAGCCTGACAGGGGCAAGAAAGAAGTTTTGGTGAGTAATGAAATTTGGAGTTTTTGTTATTACAGTTTAATTAGAGAAATGATACACCTTTTGTGACTTCAATTTAGAGAACTATTTGTTATCTAGGAGTGAACAGAAATGCAAATGGACCTATCGGAGACTACGCCTTCAAGAAGGTTGAAAAGGACCAGTGAGATAATTTAAAAATTGCTTTGTGATTGTTCCTTATCATGTCCCACGTTTTCAAAGCACTAATTATAGGCAAATAGTTGCTTCACTCTCATGGAAAAATAATGAGAAAATAGGATGTGCTTCTCTAGAATTCTTTTCATTTTATATGCATATATCCCCTTGTGGTAAAGGTAGCCTTTGAGAGTGAGCTTCTTAACTGAAACTATCAATTTTTATTGTCAACATGCAAGCTGATATTTGTAGAGCACTCGATAGTTTATAGGGCACTTTCATGTTCTTTACATTTATTACCACATTTTTACCAACTGCATCTTTTCTAATATTCCTGAGTTACATCTCCATTATAACAAAATTATCCATGTTTTCAACATATCTCATCATGTGGCCTTCTAGTGCCATGATTGCCAATAGTGTTTCTGAAATTAGAACTGAGTCATCTTCAGGAAAACAAAAGAGCTCACCAGATACTGGAATGTTTCATGTGTGTACTTAGAAAGCAGTCTATTCCATAGGATGGGTATCATTTGGTCATAGTCAGAGGAAGAAAAATATCAGAACCAATAAAGAAAAAAGGGAAACAACCAAACGTCAAAAAGCCACATAAGCCATAAGGCAATTCATTAGGGAAATAATCAGCGTCTTTGATTCAGCTCAGCACATTGCATGACCAGTACCCTTAAATCAAAGAGAAATGGAATGAAAAGACAAGGGAAATTGACAGCTGGCAGATTCCAATAGAAAATATATAATATTCATAAAACAGCAGTTCTCATTAGACATGTAAAAATTATGACCAAGTTAGAATTCTATAAGAAGTAAAGCAACAGTCAATAATTGTCTCTCTTTTTCACAGAGATAAATGACAGTGCAGTCCATTGTCAGTGTTAGCAGCAGTTTAGAAAAGGACTCCCTTCTCTCTCTTGACAAAGATACTGAGTGTGAAGAGTGTGGAGGAACAGTAGAGGGTCAGGATGTTAGATATTTCAGAAGGGGGGGTATAATTTTTTCACTGTGAAGAAAGAAATTCACTTCAGACGAGTGGTATTTCTTTAGCAACTCAACTGGGAGGGGCATAAGGCAAGAGCTATTGGAAAATACCATGTCTTTATTTAAAGACAGTCTGTTTAGACAGCTAATAGATACAGCCAAGGTATCTGTATAGATGCTTTTGGAAAACCTCGCTATTCAATATCTGCCAGGAGAGTGACAGGTGCTTCAACCAACAATGGCTTGTTTGAAGGGGTCAGGAGTAAGAAGCCATTCCAGAGGCTTGGTGCTTATTGAAGCTGGGACATCACATAAGTACTTTCACTCTTCCTCAGTATAAAAGACATGCCTTATTATTGCCTAGAAATTCTTGCCCTCATATCTCAATCCTTTGTCTCAGGAGTCAAAATTATAAAGAGCTCACCAATAAACCTCTCACTGATAAAGAATTCAGTGTTAGCTTCAGTGTAGGTAATTAACCTCGGGGGATACATTTATAGCTCTTACCATTGCTGCGTATACATTATAACAGAACACTTGATCAGCAACAGAGCTGATTCAGATACATAAAGGTGTGCATTTGGTACCTATCAGCATGTGCCATTCAACTGGACACTGAGCAAAAGATTGAAAACCAATGCCCATGCTCTCCTAGAATCTATACAAAGCTAATAGCTACAAAAATAAAAAATCTGGGTTCCCTTAACCTTTGTTTCTAAATGTCAAACAATGGTTGAAGTCTTTCATAATGAAAATATTTTTCAACACAAAAAGAAGAAATTAAAAATACACTTAGGAAATAATTAACATCTCATTTTTGGCCTCATCCATGCAATAGAGAAACTATGAAAACCTACGAAGGTATTCTCAATTTTTCAGCGCTAAAAAGACAGCCCTTCATGAAATCTTTACTCAGTGAGAAGGAGTATATGGCAGAGGGTCATTTGCAAAAATATGCTGTGAGCACTTCTGGGATCTGGTACTTCCCTAGCATGAGGTGAAATCTATTACCTTCTCTGGAAATTAGGTTAGACTTTGTGACTACTTTGAACAGTAGAGAACTTTAGAAATGACACGGTGAGATTTTTGGGGCAAGGTGGTAAAAATTCCATGCACCTCACTCTCCTAGGATGCTTGTTCTTGGAATGCAGACACCATGCTGTGAGGATGCCTGAGGAACCCATGATGAAAGTCAGGTGAAATGCAGAAACAAATTAAAAGCCTCCCAGTTGGTATTTAGAGTATATATACAGATTGATCGATCAATCGATCGATTGATCAATTGATCAATAGATTGGGTGAGTTAAAATAACATAAAATGGAAACCAGGCTTGAAAGTCCCCCAAGCAGACAGAACCATTTAAGCCAGGTAAGCAAAACTAAATTTAGCATATTTCATGAACATAAGCAAAACTTAATTTAGGTTATTCCTTATAAATGTTTCTGATAATCATAAAAGAACCTGAAGTCATCTTTCTAAAATGGTATAAGATCATTGTTTTTAGCCAATCCCCTACCGTCTGGAAACGCACACTGTAAAAATCAGCCACTACAAAGGTTGGACGACCTCCTCATTATCACTTTATAAGCCGTCCTGTAACACCACGCCCCTGAGTTCGTATCAGTTTTGGGTTTGGAAGCTCCTAGTTCATGAGCTATTTTTGTACACGAAAGACTCTCAATAATTACTATTTTATTGGTGTGCTGGTTTTAATTTTGCTATTTATGGATTTTGATAATAGATATAGAGATAGGGATATGTTATATAGACATCTCCATGTATAAAACTTGAAATTCTGCGAAGAAAAAAATTGGTTTAAAAAACCAAATGCTTTTCTCTTCTGGCTCTTTACTATTTTAACTTTAATGTAAAAGCCTTGTTGCATAAATTGAAATATTTATAGTGAGAGGTCTTTTTAATGATAGTCTGACTTTATTTAATATAAAATGATATATTTTTTCCTTAAAATGATATCTTTCCCTGATCTACTGCCTGACCTTAAGTATATGTATATCTGAACTCCCTGATCAAACCCTAAACCTGCCTCTATGTAAAATGCAAATTACTATTAAATATAAAAAAACTATCTGTATATCTCTAATATATCTATTTATATAATCTCTCTCTTGATATATAGATACCAGAAGATGGAACAATATTAGTGATTTAAAATAGTAAAGAAGTTATGTATTCCAAGAAAACAGTAGCTATGTGTTACATACTTTTAAGTTGAAAAAAAACAGGCCATAAGACAAGATATCTAATACATCCTTTTTTTGTGATAGATAGATGATAGACATATATCTAGATATTTAAGTATTTGACAGATGAATTGGTAGTATAGCAATTGATTTTTTGATTTTTTCATATTTCACTTATCTGCATATTCTCATTTTTCTTCCAGTTAGTATGTACTATTTAAAAAAGTTATGAAGTTATAAAAGCCAAACCTCACTTCAATAGCTTAGGCATTTTATTTGCTATTCTTTTGTCTAATTGTGTGTCTATCACGCTAAAGAGTCAAGGTGCCGCTCTCTTAATGTGCTCAGATTTTGGCAATGCCCTTTAAAAATGTGTGGCTCTCAAAAGGAAAAAAAAAAATTGTGCTGCTCTCAAATGTCCATAAATAATGCCTTTTGCAGTTGGCAGGGTGGGGGATATGGAAACCTCTACTTTCTTAAACTGAAGAACTATAGATTACTTCCTGCCTTGGAAAACGGTCCCCTCCTGCCCTAACTCAAGAAGATATTTATTCCTGTTTCCTGTGTGATGTTATCATCACACTCAATGATTCAATCCATAAACTTCTGACTTTATGGGGACTTTTAAAAAGAAATCCCATGCTCACTTGCAGGTTTGTTACATAACCACTAAGTTTATTGATTTGAACATATACATATGTGATTTATGTATTTTCTCAAGTAAGTACTTTTTAGTATTTTATTTTATAGAGAAAGTTGCAGGAGAAAAATAAACTGTGCAAAACCTTCCTCTCCTTTTGCTAAGACTATCGTCTACTATCGAAAGAATTTCATTAATATTTCCCAACCCAAAGTGGGGTAATCAGTGGAAAATAAAACTTCTGTTCTACCCTTTTCCTCAATGTCTTCTCTGTCTGCACCAGTAGTTGTACAAATAGGAAAAACATATTTTCCCCTTAGATTCATGACATGCATCTCCATGGTTGATGCCATTTTAAGAAACAGATTTCTAAAAGGCATGGATTTAATTAAATGTATTCTGGAACAAAATGGAGCAATCCTTTCTGTTTTGTTGGACTTAGGGGGGCTGCAGAAAGTCAAACAGCTGTTGTCTCAGAAAGCCAGTGGGTCCTAAGTTCTCACTGTCTACAGTTCCTATAACTCTCTAGCAGTCCTTTATGGTTAAGAGCACTACTACCCATTAGCCACTAGGAAAGATTGCTTGGGTCAGGATGGAGAAGGCGGACTAAACTGATACAGAATGCAAGTTTTTAACTGGACAAACTGTAACTGAAAAATTTTCTTCTTCACAGAAAGATCTATGTGATTAAAACTCATAATGCAAGTCATACTTAGCTTGTATTTTGTTAATATTCTATTTGCTTGGCTCAGCAAAACCATAAAACTGGGTATATTTTATCTAAAATGTATACAAACATTTTTTTCATATGATTAGTGAAAACATTATTAACAGAACTCATGGTGTTAAAAAATTATCTGTGCAACATTTTAATTTTGTAATGGATATTCCAAGAATATTCAGGGCTTCTGGCCAAGAAATAATAATTTAAAGAGAAAAAGAAATATTCCACTTTCTGGGAAACTTTTATAACTTAGGCCTAATCCCTTTTAATGAAGGATCTGTGACTCATCAGTATCGACCAGGGTGTCCTCTGATCTGGCTATTGATAGAAGACACCATCCCTCTCCTGAAAACACCTCTGCCATGTTTCTGCTGTTATTTATCTGTTTTTATTTTCTGAAATGCAAATATGCCCACATTTTTCTTGATGGTTTGACCAAAAGCAGAAGATAAGATTTGACTAATTAATGCATACCTTGAACTAAAAATCAAAATTTCTTAGTCCTTTAAATGCTACTAAATTTGAGTTAAGAACTGCTTTTCTACTAGCTCAGACATAATTTCAAATTTTATTAAGGTATTTTCATCTCTATGTGTAGCTGTGGAATCTCTGAATAAGAAATCTGTTTCTAGGATTTTTCAAATTTTGCCTCACACTGGCACCCTGAGAACTTTTTTCTTTAAAGACAGATCCCCAAGTTTATCCCAGATTTATTCAATTAGTATCTCTAGTAATAGACCCAGGCTCACTGGAGTCATGGCGGAATCGAAAAAAAAAAATACAAAAAAGGGGGGGTTGGAATAATAGGTTTGCAAAAACTAAAAGGGATTATTTCCTAAAATTTATATGGGGGCATTTGGTACTTGTAGCCCCAGGAGCAGTGAGAAGCAAAGGTGTTATTTTCATTTATCATTGTGTCACTAACATTTCTTCATGTCCCAAACCATACTTATTTTATTTGAGATCAAATATTTAAATATTTTAAGAAAATTCATTGAAGCAAGTTGTAAAATATATCTTTTATGGGTTAGATTATACTCAAGAATTTTATAGTTTCTGTCATGAAATCAGTATTTTATTGAAATAAAATTTTTTTAAAAGTAATTGAGAAGAATTTGTTTCTAGCAATATGGTGAAGATTGTTCATAACATGTAAACATACTGGATGAAATAAAGAAACCAATTCTCAGATACAGACCCGAGCTGAGAATAAGCAGAAACAATAAATTCCAGAATGAAACTTGCTGCAGATATTAGCATTAGCCAAGAGAAATATATAAAATTTAAATATTTATAAGGAATAAAGAATTTTTGTTTTTTAGTTTATTTTTTAAAAGATTTTATTTATTTATTTGACACACAGAGAGAAAGGGAGAGAATACAAGCGGGGGGGGGGCAGCAGAGGGAGAGGGAGAAGCCTGCTCTCTGCTGAGCAGAGAGCTCAATGCGGGACTCATCCCTGGACCCTGGGATCATGACTTGAGCAGAAGGCAGATGCTTAACCGACTGAGCCACCCAGGCGCCCAAGAAGAGAATTTTTAAAAACAGGGTAAGCAATAAAAGGCTATCACAAATGAGCAGGTATATTTGATAAAGAACTAAATATAACTTCTCAAAATAAGTTACATATATATGCACGCTGACTGAATTAGAAATTCAATGGATGGATTAAATACTATATTAGGCAAAGAAAGATTTGGTGTGTGAGAAAGAAAACATAAAAAGAAGATTTTAGTGACATAGATGATAGAAAAATATGATAAAATGTATGTCTTATTGAAGATCTAGAAAGAAAAATACAGAGAAATAACAGGAGAAAAACTGAGCAAAAAGAATGAGAAGCCAGCTGATTTTTTTTTTTAGATTTTATTTATTTATTTGACAGAGAGAGGGAACAAGAGAGAACAAGCACAAGCAGGGGGGAGGGGCAGAGGCAGAGGGAGAAGCAGACTCCCCGCTGAGCAGGGAGCCCAATGTGGGGCTTGATCCCAGGACCCTGAGATCATGACCTGAGCCGAAGGCAGATGCTTAACCGACTGAGCCACGCAGGTGCCCTATTTTTTAACATGATAAAAGACAAAAATTCAACACGACATGCACCTAAATATATCACAAGCAACTGAAAACCAAAGACAAACAAAGGATCTTGAAAGTAGTCAGAGAGAAAGATAAATTATCTACCAAAAACTGCCCATATGACTGACAGCTGACATAGCAATAGAAGCTGGAAAGAGAAGGTTTGTGTATCTTCAATATAATGACTGTAAATAGATCTCAACTTAGATTCTAGATTTAGTGATTCCATCTTTCAAATGTGAAAAGAAAATAAAGACACTTTCAAACAAAATCTAAAATAAATTTATACAGGTCCTTCATTGATAGAATTCTAAAGGATATGCTTCAAGAAAAAAATAAAACAATCTCCGAAGGAAGGTCAGAGGTATAAAAAAGAATTTCGAGCAAAGAAAATGGTAAACATGTGAATAACTATAAACAAATAGCTATTTTGTAAAACAATAAGAATGCCATCTGTGTGTATGTGTGTCTCATCCAGGAAACATCGTTTAAAATTTCAAGCTAAAGTCCAATATTAGCATGAATACCAAAATCTTTCAAATGTTTTAGTAAATAAAATCCAATAATAAATTTAAAAGATGCTATATTTTGACCAAGTTGAGAGTATTTCAGGAAGAACAGGTTAATTTAAAATTACAAAACAAATTAATAAGATATATCACATTGATGGAGAAAAAGCATTAGATAGGCTTCAATAGCCATTAATAATTAAAACAAAACAAGCAAAAACTTCATAATTTAGGAATATAGAAGGAATATAGAAGATAAATTTCATCCCTGTGATAAAGGGTACATAATACTATATTGCAGCGACATCTTATTTAATGGTGAAACGTTGAACACATTCCCATATAATCAGGAACACCACTGGTTCTCTGCTATTGCTCATCTGTTCAACACAGTCATTGGGCTCTCAGCTCAATAAACAAGGAAAAGAAATCAATGGTATAAGGTTTGAAAAGAAAGAGGCAATTATTGGGGCGCCTGGGTGGTTAGATGTTTAGGCATCTGTCTTCGGCTCAGGGCCTGATCCCAGGGTCCTGGGATCGAGCCCCGTATCAGGCTCCTGGCTCAGCGGGGAGTCTGCTTCTCCCTCTCCCTCTGCCTCTCTCCCCTGCTCATAGTCCCCCTCTTTCTCTCTCTCTGTCACATGAATAAAAAAAATTAAAAAAGAAAAGAAAGAGGCAGTTACTATGACTATCTGCATCAGCACCGTAAAATAGAAATATAATGGAGGTGACATATGTAATTTCCAATTTTTTAGTAGCCACACTTTTGAAAAGACATGCAAATTAATACTCTGTGAGAGTTATGCACAGATAGAAACATGGAGACGAAATAGATCAGAAGAACTTCAGAAGCAGATCCATCCACAGGTGGAAACTTACTGTGTATTAGAGGTACTATGGTATTTCAGGATGGAAAGGGGACATAATCAATTGATAATGCTGGATATAGATAGTTATCTATATGGGAAAAATGAAATTATGTTCTTACCTTATGTCACAAACAAAAATCGACTCCATGTATATCTATGAGGAGGGACAATTCCACGTGGGCACTGAAAGATACTGTGAAGAGAGAGAACAAGCCACAAGCTAGCAGAAAATACTTACCTAACTCTAACGGGAAAAAATTAATATCCAGGATATTAAAAGGGATTTCTATGAATCAGGGGAAAAAAGCCAATCACCCAGTAGAGAAAAGGGCAAATAACTTGTAGGTGTCTCACAGGAGAAAAACAAATAAAGAGTAAAAATATAGATATTTGTTCAACCTTTTTAGTAATCAGAGAAAGCAAATTGCAACCACAAGATGATGGCTTTTCACAGTTACCGTTTTGGCCAACTCCTCCTACTGCCCATTTTCCTTTTACGTTTTCAGAAATATCTCGCTAACTTTGACCATTTGTTCAGCTTATTAAATTACACAAAATCCTCCATTGAAATTTTTATTGGAGTAATGGATCAAATGGGGGAGAACTGAATTTTTTATCATAGTTTTATATGCAATGAAATGGTATGTCTCTCTTTTTAATTAGGTATTTTTAAATGAATTTCCACTGAGAATTAAAATTTCCCTTAAAACAAAAGACTTGCATTTAAAAAAATTATTTCAGGTTACCTTAAAATTTTCATAGCTCTTGTGAGTGGTACAGTGCTACTGTCCTCGCTCCAGGAACTACAAATGGCCACAGCCAAGCGACAGTTCTCCAGTCTGCAGACGTCTGAGTCTCTATTTGGTCTTGCCCCAAAACCAGGCCTTTCTAAATACCCTCCGGGGCAGGGGTGGGGCAGGGCGCCTGGGTGGCTCAGTTGAGTGGGTGTCTGCCTTCAGTCAGGTCATGATCCCGGGTCTAGGCTCCCTGCTCAGAAGGGAGTCTGCCTCTCCCTCTGCCTGCCGCTCCCCTGCTTGTGCTCTCTCTCTCTCTCTCTCTCTCTCGCTATTTCTCTCTGTCAAATAAATAAATAAAATCTTAAAAAAAATAAAAAAAAAATCTTTCGGGTGACTTCTACCCATCTCCTTAGCTTCAGCGTTTTCGGGGTCCTAAGTTAAGGACCTATCTCTTCAAATGGGTGTCTATATTGTGATGGCGATGGAGGTGAGTGCCTCGTATCTAGCAGGAGCCCCTCCCTGTGACTGTCGGCATCTCCGCTCCTGCTGTCCGCCGCCCACCCCCCCACCCCGACATCACTCGGATCTGAGTAGTGACTGGCACCACGAACCGTACCTTAACGCACTCCTTGAACAGCTTTCCATGAGCTTCTGGGCAGCAAACATCTGACATCATGCTGTTCCCGAGAGGCTGTTCTCCTGCCATGGCTCCTGCCTTCTCATTGCTGACAGTTCCTCCCTCGCTGGACAATAAATATCTGTCCTCACATAATGGCTCTGACAAAGTTCTTCGGTCCCTTAAAACACAAAGTCTCATTTGTGTCTCCCCTTCCCCCACTCATCCCACAGTTGTTTCCTCTTATTGCTGATGGGCACTCGAGAAGGCAGAGGATGGGGTCTGCCCAGAGCCTTGCACCACTGGGGGTGAAAGCTTCCTCTGGCAGTGCTACCCACTTTTTCAGTGTTTTCTTTTCTTTTTTACTATTATAATGTCTATTTAATGTGCTAATAGGCATGATAATTCTCCAAGAGTATGTAGTGTTTTCCAAACTAATTTAACTTCAAAATTCTTTTTCTTTTTCTTTTCAGAACATTTATTAACATCTCATTGGACATTTGTGGTCTGTGCCACTCAATCTGGGAAACATCAGTGTAGGATCATTTACATTCTTTTTTTTAATTTTTAAAATTTTATTTAAATTCAATCAACATATAGTGCATTATTAGGTTTAGATGTAGAATTCAGTGATTCATCAGTTGCCTATAACACCCAGGGCTCATTCCATTATGTGCCCTCCTTCATGTCCCTCACCCAGTTACCTTAGCCCCCCACCCCCCTCTCTCCAGCAACCCTCAGTTTGTTTCCTAGAGTTAAGAGTCTCTTATGGTTTGTCTCCCTCTCTGATTTCATCTTATTTTATTTTTCCCTCCCTTCCCCTATGATCCTGTTTTGTTTCTTAAATTCCACACATGAGTGAGATCATATGACAATTGTCTTTCTCTGACTTATTTCACTTAGCATAATAGCTTCTAGTTCCATCCACGTCATTGCAAATGCCAAGATTTCAATTTTTGATGGCTGTGTAATATTCCATAGTATATATACACCAGGCTTTTGGTGTTTTCTCATGCCTCCTAGTGGCTCCCTTCTTCATTCCCCACTGCCATCCCAGTCTATATCCAGGGTGCAGGTTCCTTCCCGCAGGGCTTCTTGGCTGCTGGCAGATCAGATGTCTGGAAAGCCGATGTAAATGTCCTTAAAAGTTTCTGTGAGTCACAGAAACCTGAGAACAGTCTGTGTCAGTTTGGACCTGTCCAGCTCCGGCACTGCCCATGTCCACACACTGGCTTTCACAGCCAAGCCCCAAGTGTGATCATTCTCATGGGGCTTAGCTCTTGGCAGCCGCTGAAATGTAAATGATCCTACACTGATGTTTCCTAGATTGACTGGCACAGACCGCAAATGTCCAATGAGATGTTAATAAGCGTTCTGAAAAGAAAAGAAAAGAATTTTGAAGTTAAATTAGTTTGGAAAACACCACATACTCTTGGAGAATTATCATGCCTATTAGCACATTAAAAAAATCTGTGAAGTCCTTTCATGAAAAAAATCATTATTTTGTTTAGCCAGAATTTCCCAAACTTATGTGATCACAGACCCTAGTTTTCTGATTAATATTTATTAACACTTTCAGGACACTAGCATTCTGCTGATCTCTGAGAGACACAAGAATATTCCTTTCTCATGGTCCTTTTCCTAAGTCCATACTTAAACAATCAGAAGACTTATTTTTGTTGCTGTTGTTTTTTTACTGTCTTATAATTGAGGATCATTCAATAATGTTAGGGACCAGTTTTCCTAGTGAGACTCAAATTGTGGCTTTCCGGAGCGGCTCTGGTCACTTTGAGCAGCTACTCCCTGGTCATTTACTGTCCTGCCCTGTGAAATTGGCCTAGAAAATTTCCTCCTCAGACTTCGGGTGAATGTCACTGAGCCTTCTACTTCTTTTCTCATGAAAATTCTAATGCTCCAGGCTTTGACTTGCCTATCTTCTTGGCGTGTTTCTACCTAGACTAACATTGCCCCCATTGTCCTTATAGAAGGCTCTTTGACGTTGGGCAAATATCAAAGCAGGGGGGTGAAGCTTGCCTTTGGCATTTTCTGCCAAGAGCCTAGGAGGCCATGAGGACTGTCCAGAGCATCCACAGACCATCCTCAAAGAGGTTCTAGTTCAAGCCTTCCATTTAACATAGAGGCAAATGGGGCCCAGTGAGGGTTGGCTCACTGGCTCAAGGCTGCACAGAAAGTCAGTAGCAGGATTGGTTAGTAATCTGGAATTTAGGTCAATCGACTCCTAATCTTGTAGCAAGAACATTTGGCAAATGCAATGAATAAAATAAGAACAGAGATGTCAGAGACATATTGCTCACTCCTTCTAATTATGTCTAAACACACTCCCCACAAAATAGACTCATCCAAATCTTGGAAATATTACTTTATTTACATGGGTGCACATAGCCTGACATGAATTCTGAAGCTGCCACCTATAAATTCAGGAAACACGTGAATGTGAATACTGTAGTTTGGGGATGAGGACTTCCCCTCCTCCCTGGGTTCCCACACATTCATAGATGATAGGTGAACAAGGTCATAGCAGTTGCTTGGGTTATGCCTGGGCAAGAGCTCTCTCAGCAATGCACTCAGCCATCTGAGAGGAGCACAGAGCGGCCTCCCTGGATTGGACCCGTGAAAGGTTGCCTTGTGGGCAGAGGGGAGCCTCTGCCAGTTTCAGTAACCGCATGGAGAATGCCTCACAGAGCCCTTCTCTCGCACCTGCTTGCTTCCTTATCACCTTCCCTGGGCCACAGGAAGCATGCGAGCCCTGGCCCCGGGTCTCCATCTTTGGCTGGGCAGAGAAGCACAGATCTCGTGGGGGAGGCTGTGCTCCTGGCAGCAGGCAAATGCCTGGAACTCCTACAGCTCCTGAGGCCCTGACTGCCCACCAGTGGCCACCAGTGGTTGCCTCCCTTAGCCATTTATGGAAACAGCAACCCCTGCAGGACCTAAACTATTAAAGCCAGAAAAACACGAAGAAACTAAACAGCATTTTCTGTTAATATTCTGAATATTACTCTTGGCCCAATGCATGTCAGATGCTTGCCTGTCCAAGTAGACAGTCCTTGTCCTTTCAGAAAGAGTAAGTGGGACACCTGGGTGGCTCAACTGAATAATCCCAACACCCCTGACATTTTCCATATACTCTCTGGAGAATCTCAGCTGTGATCACAGCTTTACATGTCATTCTGTGCTGAATGATCTTGTCTCTGTCTCCAGCACAAACATCTGTCTCCAAGTCTAAGCCCACATTCCTAAAATGGTGAATAGGTCTAGGAGTCCTTGGCATTGGGTACTCAACAATGGTTGAGTTTGGAACAAAACCATCACTGTCCTGTCAAGTGTGGTCTCTCTGATACAGTTTCATAAGGTTCTTGTTTTGTGGAATGGCACATTCTTCCAGCTTATAGCTATAAGCTTCCCACAATACACAGAAGTTTAACATCTCACCTGTAGCTCTTCATTCAAAAATAATTCCACAGTAGCTTCTATGGCTTATAGTTGGAAATATCATAGTATCCATGTGGTCCACTTGTAGGCTGAAATAATAACTCATAAGTACGAGCCAACTATTCAGACCTTCTCCATTCTTCCGTGCTCTCACCTGCTGCAAGAATTTCACATCTGTTGGTTCCTTTTTTTCTGGAACGTTCCTGCCATCCTGTTCCAACCTAAACCCTCCCCAGCGTTCTCTTGCCACTCAGAGCTCAGCTCCAGGTATCCCTGCCCCTTACCTTCCCAGACTAGGTCATGTTTCCGTCCTCAATGGTGCTCATCTTAAACTATAGTGATTTCCTCACTATTGTTACAGAAAATTCAAACGTAAGAAAGTAAATGATATATTAAACTTCTATCTACCCAATTCCCGGCAATAGTGATGGTTAACCTTTTGCTGATCTTGTTCTTTCTGTCTTCCAGCTTCATTTTTTGTTTGTTTTAAAACGAATTACCTGGAATCATGTCCTTTCTCCTCTACTACTTCTTTCTCCTATGACTCCACTATTATATATTATGCATTTCTAAATGCTAAGTAACTGATAATTTCTTCCATGATATTATTGCTGGATAAAATCAGCAGAAACACTGCATGCCCAGTCCACATGTAATGTGCTCCACTTACTTTACATTATATTTTTATAGTTTGAATCAGAACTAAACTGGGTTTACATATTGTACCTGGTTGTTAAACTCCCTTAAGGTTTCTCATTTGTTTGTTTGTTTGTTTTTAATGTTTCCATGCTTTTTTCTTGAAAAAAATTGTATTTTTTGTTGTTACAGAAACCAAATCATATGTCCTGCTGACTTGACCAATTGTTTCCTCGTAGTATTTTTCAAAATGTATTTCAAATACTTAGGCAAGACTACTTCAGAGGTACTTCCTATGACATTTCAACAAATCCATATCTGGTATAGATATCTAGTTGATTCACTCTGAAATAGCAACTTCGGTTTGATTTATCCATTTCACAGTTCCTCTGCCAAATTTAGCTAATTGTTTTCATATTTAATGAAGTATTTGCTTAAGGACGTTTTGCCATTAGAAATGAATTCTTTCCCTTTATTATTTATTTATTTATTTATTTAGTAGTTAGCTATTGCCTTCACAACCTACAGTGGGGGGGAGGGGCCTTTTTAATGTCTGTATTGTGTCAGCTTTGGACACTCAAGAGTCAGAGTCGCTATGTTTTCTCCCTAGGTTCTTTGACATGAGCCCATTAATCATTGCATCCTTGTTTTTGAAAGAATGTGATGTCCAGGCTCATCTTGTATTTCCCCCTGACAAGAAATCAGACATTCCTTTGAACATGCCTCATTCGTTGTAATGGAAAATGTCATTTAGAGACCATGATCTCTAAGTTTTAAAAAGTGTTTATTGGGTTGTCATAGGCCTTTCAGTACACATTTTAACAGCAAACAATTCATGATGAGCTCATATTAAGATTTACATTTCTAAGAACCTTGCTTATTTCTTTGATTTAATATTACCTGGAAAATCTTTGTTTTTACTAATATTAGCAAATTGAATATTTGTTTTATCATAAAATCATAATTTCAAAATAACAATACTAATATTACTATAAAATTAAGACTACTGAATGAAATTTAAGATTTACATACATTGCATCTCTTTACCCCTAAATATGTCCGTGTATATTTTATTAAGAATGGGAACATTTTTATATGACTATAATTTTATTATCAAAAATTTTGACTAGGTCTTTATCAAGTTTTGAGCTCATATTAAAATTTTCATAATATTCTTTTAGGGCTATGTTTCTCAATGGATGCATAAAACACTCTGATAAAATTTAACACTCATTCTTGGTAAAATCTCTCAACAAATTAGGAAACGCTAGAACTCCTTCCACATGATAAATGTCATATATGAAAAACTTACTGTTAACATTGTGCTTAATGGTGAATTATTAAATAATTTCCCTTAGAGAATATCTGGCAAAAATATCAAATGACATATGCACAAAGGTATTTATTACAGCGTTTTTGTTGTCATTATAGCAAAAGACAGAAGGAAAAAATAAAACAATTCTTTACAGAAGGAGACTGATGAACAATAGCAAGCGCAGTGGGGTGCTCAGCAGGTACAAAAGATAATAAGAAAAATCTCTATATGATGTCCAATATCTGGCTACCTCTAGTCACCCTCTTGTGCCTCCAATAAACAATTTTTTGGAGGTCCAGATTTTATAATTAATATCTGCTGGAATATTGGTTCAACTGGAAAATGGAAGGTGGAAGTTCAGGCTATTGCCAGTATATCTTTAGGATACATTCCTGAAATTATTGTATCAAAAGGCAAATGCACAGGTAATTTTGATGGATTTATTTTTAGTTGTCATACCTATCTGATTTTTTGATTAATATTTGTCTCTGCCTTAAACTATAAGCTCCATATGAACAAAGACCTTGCTTATTTTTTCCTCACTACTCTTTTCCCAGTATCTGGAACAAAGTTGGCACTGAGTGAATATTTGCTATGGAAGTGTTATTAAAGAATGAAGGTTTTTTTTGTTGTAGTAGAAAGTATAAAAAAATAGCTGTCATGGCTTCGTACCCAGTTCATCACAAATACTTTTATATTATCAACAAAGAAGTCATAGATTTATGCTTTACATCTCAGTCTGTGGTTAATTTCAATTTTACTTTTGTGCAAGATGCATGGTAAAGGCTGAGTTCATTTTTTTTTTTTTCCAAATAATGTCCATTTGTGACATCATCATCGGTTGAAGGACTCTTCTTTCCTTATTTAGTTGTTTGGCACTATAGAATTTCTGGAAGAAGACATAGAAACAAATTTTAATGACCTTGGGTAAAACAAAGATTTTTAAAGTAAGACACAGAAAGAAAAAACTGACCCACTGAACTTAAGTCAAAATTTTGTTCTTCAAAAGACATTGACGGCAGAAATAAAAATGCAAGCCCCAGACTAGGAGAAAATATTTGCCAAACACATATCTAAGAGAGAACTTATATCTAGAATTAATGAGGAAAGACTAAGAAAGGAACCTGTGATGAAAGAACAATAAGATGTCCGTGTAGGTTCCCCACCCCTCTGTAGTACACATGCTCTGTATAATCCCCTCCTCTGAGTGTAGGCAGACCCTGTGCACCGGGTGGATTTCACTTTTGTGATTAGGTTACCAATCAGTTGACTTTGCGTTAATCCAAAAGGAACATTATCATGAGTGGTTTAATATGCTGGAGTAGGAGGCTCCTGACTGTCTGGAACAAAGCAAACGGTCATGTTGTGAATGGTCATGGAGGGGCCATGGAGTTAGGTTGTAAGGGAAGCCTCTAGGTGCTCAGAGAATCCTCGAACAACAGCCAGCAAGAACATGGGGACCCCAGTCCTACGACCATGATAAACTGAATTCTGCCAACAACCTGAATGGTCTTGGAAGAAGCACTGTACCCCAGATAAGACCACAGCACTGAAGACACCTTGATTTCAGTCCTATATATCTATTAGGAGCAGATGCTGAGTCATAAAAATTCTGAGGGTAATAAACTGTATTGTTTAAAGCCACCTAACGTGTGGTTATTTGTTATGCATCCCAAAACACTATTACACAACCTAATTTAAAAATAGGCAAAATCTGGGATGCCTGGGTGGCTCAGTGGGTTAAACATCTGCCTTCGGCACAGGTCATGATCCCAGGGTCCTGAGATCGAGTCCCACATCAGGCTCCTTGCTCCGCAGAGAGCCTGCTTCTCCCTCTGCTTGCTACTCCCCCTGCTTGTGCTCACTTGCGCGCTCTCTCTCTCTGACAAGTAAATAAATCTTTGAAAAAAAAAAGGTAAAATCCTCTTTTCTTTTTTCAAGATTTATCTATTTATTTATTTATTTGAGAGAGAGAGAAGGGCAGGAGAGAGAATCTGTAGCAGACTCCATGCTGAGTACAGAGCCTGATGCAAGTCTTGATTTCAAGACTCTGAGATCACAACCTGAGCTGAAACCAAGAGTCAGACGCTTAACTGACTGAGTTATGTAGGTGCTCCCAAAATCATATTTTGAATGTGAGCTGGACTTAACGATTCACTTTTAAATAACAGAGTATGAAAAAGGGAAAAACAGTAACTTTATAAAGGAGAAATCTGGGTTGCCCATTACCTTAAATGATAAGGTTAACACCACCAGTAATAACTCATGTTGGTATCATGAACCCCTGATAGGATGTAATTAGAAGGGTACTTCAGAGGTAGTTTCCCTATAGCTCATAACCTCAATTGAGGGAAACACTAGGCAAACCCATAAAAGATGGACAATTTACAAAATACATGGGGAGAACTCCTCCAGACTGTCTAGGTCATGAAAGAAAAGGAAACAATGAGAAACTACTACAGACCAGAAGAAACTAAGGAAAAATGATGTCTAATTTAATGTGATGTCCTGGATTCAATACTGAAATAGAAAAAAAGGACAATAGTGGGAAAGCTGATAAAATTCAAAATAAATTTGAAGTTTAGGTATTAGTAATGTATCAATGCTGGCTTTTTTTGTTTTGTTTTGGTTTTAGTTTTGAGAAGTAAAGTAAGTTGATAACATTACGGGCAACTGGGTGAGAGGTATATGGGAACTCTCCATATCATCTTTGCAACTTTTCTGTAAATCAAAAGTTGTTTCAAAATAAGAAGTTACTTAAAAAGAGACACTAACAATACAATAAGATTTATGAAATGCAAAAGCCCATTTGTGGCAGGAGTGCTAAGGAGGTAGAGGGCAGGGATTGGAGTTGGACCAGAAAGCTGAGTTAGGGAGAGCAAGGCTGACAGAATCAAATATAAAAAAGTGAGCTAATTGCGAACTCACTTGACATCTTTTTTCTCCATTGAAAATTTGACAATATCAAAGATGATTCAATGAAATTTTCTGTAGTCCTTTAACTTTTAAATGAGGACATACTTGTGCTCTGTGATTTCTGATTACAAGTTATTATCGTGTCATTTGGAGACATATTTATATTTGTCATAGTGTTTTCAACGGAGTTATATTCTTTTTTTTTTTTAGAAAAAAACAACAACAGCTATATAGTTAGCCAATAAGAAAGAAAAAATTGGTAAAATTTTGAATAGATACTGTCTAAAAAATATATGTGGTTGACTTATCAGGACATGAAAAGTTTCTTAATATCACTGAATTTCAGGTAAATACAAATTAAAATAATTAGATATAATTATATACCCACTAAAATGGCTAAGACTACAAGACCATACTAAGTGTTAAAAAAGGTGTGGAATACTTAGTACCCTCATATATTGCTAAGTAGAATAAAAATAGATACAGGCCTTTTGTGACAATTTGGCAGTTTCTAAAACAGTTAACCATATACTGATCACACAATGCAGCAAATTTACCCTAAATTTTTACCCAACATTACTGAGAACATATGTCCATAAAGAGGTGGACAAGAATGTTCATCCTACCTTTATTCATAATAGCCAAAAATAGAAAAAACATAAATGTCCCCACACAGGTAAGTGGATAAGCAATTTTGGTAAGCCTACACGATGGAATAAGTACTCAGCAATACAAAAGAATGAACTACTGGTTTACGCAAGAGCATAGATGTAACTGAATTAATTATGCTGAGTGAAAGAATCCAGGCTAATAAAAGTAGTGCATTCTGTACGATTCCATTTATACAACCCTCTGGAAAATGCAAACCACTCCGTAGGACAGCTAGGGGATCAGTGTTTACGTGGGTATGAGGTGGGGGCATGGGTGGGAGGGATTGCAAAGGGGCGAGAGCCAACTGTTGGTGAGGATGACAGTGTTTGTTATTTTAATTGTGATGGTTTCACAAGTGTAGACATATGTGAAAACTCATCAAATTATTCACTTATATTTGTGCCATTTATTGTATATTTATTACAGAAAGCTATAAAAGGGTGGGGGAAGGTCATAAAAAAGAAAGTCCCGGTCAACAAGAACAGCCTTCCTTACCCACCACGACTGTCTGATACTCTCCGCGTGGGGACTGCTGCAGATGGTGGGCTCTTTGTAGGCTCAGTGAAGGGTGAGAGCAATGATAACAGCAATTTTGCCAAATTCGTTTATTACTTTTCCTTGCATACAAGGTCAAATTCTAAGAAAATCAATCAGTAAAATTTATGGGTATGTGTATATTTTTGAAAACCGTTCCTCTCATTAAAAAAAGAAATTCCCTCAACTGTAAGATGTTGTGGCAAGATGTCAGTTCCTTCTTTACCGTCCAATTTCTCCAGTCCTAAGTGAGACTCCCCACCAAACTGTTAAACTGCTAATAGGTTTCCGCAGACACTGCTATTATTAACAAATTAACATGAGCAACACTTAAGGGGGAGGAGTGGGAGGGTTAATGTGAAGAAATTTTCTCTCATGTGTCTTTTCTGATGCATATTTTGAAGAAAAGATTTCGGTCTCCTGAAATGTTAATTTAGCATCTTCCCCTCCTACTCACCGGCATCGAAGTTATTAATAAAGTGTCCAAGAATAAGGAAATAGGTGCTGCAATTGAGATTCACTTTATAACTGAACAGAAGAAAGGGTACAAATAACAGGATGGCTTTGCAGGAGGAAAAAAAATGAGCAGGTTTGAAGTACGGATGATCTAGCAAGGTTGACACAGAAAGAATATAAACACAACAAATCATGTGCACATTAGTAGAAGAGATTCTAAGTGTTGAGTTTGAAATGAAAACTATGATCTTGTACTAGATTAAACAGAAAGTAAGCCAAAGAAAATAGATAATAAGTTTGGTCCAGTCAACGAAATTAGAAATGTTACTGGCAGTGTTGGAGGAGGGGAGATGATGATAGTGTTATTTTCCAGGTATCTTACAGATGTAGATTTCTTCACAAATCTCAACAATCCAGCCAGATGGCTATGGTGCCTATTCTACATATAAGGAATTAATACTTAGAGATGTAAATAAATTTCCTATGTTCAAAGGATTGTTAAACGTCAGAATCAAGACCCAGACTAAACATTTTATTGTACAATTATATCATCCTTATTTATAAATTCTATAGTTGATGGACACTTGAGTTATTTCTGCTGTTTTGTTATGAGGACTGTGTTCTATGAGCACGGTGAACACATAGACTCATTTGGGGGAGGGCGTACACCATCAAAGTGGAATTGACGGTAACATGGTAAGTGGCTGCCACTTTCGTAAATATTGCCAAACAGTGACCTGAAGCAGTTATAGCATTTCCATCCCTGCATCATGCACTGATGGTTTTAGTTGCCCTACATCCTGGACAATGACATTTTTGTCTTTTTCTATTTAACAATTTTATTGTTTTAAAATTGTTATCTCATGTGTTTTTATTTTTATTATCCCAGTGACTAATAAGGCCAATTCCTACTGGCCATTTGATATTCCCTTTTATGAAATGTGTTCAAGTATTTTGCATAGTTTTTGCTATTGGGTTAGCTCACTTTTTCTTATTGAGGTATAGGAGTCTTTATATAGTCTAGGTCCAAATTTTTTGCTGGGTATATGTATTGCAGATGTCTTCTCACACTGTGTCTTACTATTTTACTCTCTTATGGAAATCTTTTGATGAACAGTCATTCTTAATTTTAATATAGTCTCTTATCCACATTTTCCCTTTTGTGCTAGGAATATTTGTCCTATTTAAAAAAATTGCCTATTCCTCACACTCATATAAATATATTCTCATTCTAGGAGAATATTTTAGAGCTTTAACACTTTCCTTTTCACATTTAAATGTACAACCATTCTGGAGTTAATTTTGGTGTATGATGTGAGGTAGATGTTAAGATTCATTTTCTCCATATGGCTATGTAAGTGTTCCAGAAAAGCTTATTGAAAAGTCATGCCTTCTAGATTTCACTCACGTTTAACCTCCATCAAAATTCAAGAATGTGAGTTGTTTCTGGATGTTCTCTTATATTCATCTATTTATCTACCATTGCATCAATAAAATTCTGTCTCATGATCCCAGATACCATGTTTTATTTCAAGATACTATCTTTGTTTTCCTTCTTCAAGTTTATCTGGTGTATTATTGATGTTTTGCATTTCATAGACATTTTTGAATCAGGGAACTCTCGTGATTGCTAACCTCACATCAGCTCTGTTCTGACAGCTAACACTTTTTTCCTTTCAGAGTTGTTCTTGTCTGGCTCTTTGAGGCTTCACCCTACACTTGCACAGATTAATATTCAGCCCAAGATTCAACTGACCCATTCAACAGATTTCTAGATATCTTCCTCTGCATAAACCTTTTCTTTCTGAAATTTGCATCACAAATTCTAGACTCCTTGGTCTCTTCAAACTCCAGTTTCTGTGTCCTCGTATTTATAAGACTGTTTGGCTCTGTTTGGGGTTCCTTTCCCTCTGCTGCATTTTGGAAATTGTTTTGTGGCAGAAAGCCTGAATTATGGCAGGTCTTGCCTCATTTCTTTCTTTTCCCTCAGGGATCACAATCAGAGTTACCTGTTTTTAATGTCTGATAATAGCTGTTTCTAATGTTGCCCAATTTCTGGATGTTAATAATGGGCGATAAATTCTAAATCTCCTTACTGTCTCTGCACTAAAAGTAGAATTCTAAATGTATTTTGAGTATGCACGACCTACATACACTTAGTATTTGTTGTCTAAGATGATTTATCTTAAAACCCTTTCAAGTTCTTGGAACTACACTAACAGCCAACAGAGAATCACTCACTTTTGTAGCTTTAGTAAATTTGTTCCAGAACATAGTGGGCTGAACATGTAAATGGCAGAAGTTCAATGTTGACATATTCCGAGCACCAGTATGAGTAAAGTCCCTCTGGGTGATTGTACAACTGACAACTTATGTATCAATTCTTTGTTGCCCTGTAGGTAAAAGAGTTTTCCCTATTCTAAAAAGAGTTTCCAAATAAACTTGTATTTTTCAATGCAGAGTGGCAAATCAGGTAGATTTATTTGTAACTATGAAGCCTAGAAAGTATTCTTCTTAGAAATAAAACCAACATATCTAATAGAAATACAACACAACTCTACAATGTATATATTCCATTTCAATAATCAGCTCATCTAAATTGGATTTCATCAGAATATTGAAATTGGTCCCATGTTTTCCTTGTCTGTACTTGGTAAATTTTTGCATTCATAACAAATTAAAAAGTAAGGTATTCTTTGAGATATTGGCTTATTGTCACTCCATTAGATCAGCCTTTTATACATCCTTAAATTCAAAGATTCTATATTAAAGAAAAAATCTTTTTTGAATTTAATTGCTGCTACTGTTTTCAATGAACATCATCATTCTTATAAAGAGATCTATAACTTTGAATACATTATAACTATGTCTATGAGAGAAGAAAAAGATCCCTCTAAATGTAATAAGCTCTAGTAAATTTCACATGTGAATACTAATGGCGCTAAAAAATACTAAACTAAACTAAACAATACTAAAGGTATTGTTTTAAGGTACAAGTATGTGGTAAGACCAGCATACGTTGAAACAAACTGAAGAATATTTAAGTTAATGTTTTCTTCTAAGTGGTATGAACATTTAACCACACTGCAACCTAATTTAAGACAAATCCACACTTTTCAGGGTGCCTGTGTGGCTCAGTTGGTTAAATGTCTGCTTTTGGCCCAGGTCATGAGCTCAGGATCCCTGCTCAGCGGGGAGTCTGTTTCTCCCTCTTCCTTGCCCTCTGCCCCTCCCCCACTCATTTTGTCTCTCAAATAAATAAATAAATAAATAAATAAATAAATAAAATATTAAAAAAATAAAAATCCACACTTTTCAATAATATAATTAAAGAGCTTAGCTAAAGAATTACTGGCATTCAACTGTCCCCTAAATATATATTGCTCATATGTAGTGCTTATATGTGGCAAGACATTGCAGTATTTTGAAGAGATCACAAAATGGGGCATAGATTTATTTCCCTTTTATCCAGAATGCAGATGAAGACTTCTTCCAGATCATTGAGCCTTTGCTATTTTACTCTGACTTTATTCTCCAATCAGCAGTATGTCTAAATACAATATTTGAGAAATTATAATAAGCATTTAATTAGACCACTATCAAAGTATTAAAGCATTCAGGCAATGTGAACAGACATGTTTTTAGCATCTTTTAGATTCTTACAATCATTTGGGAAATTTTACTTGTCACTATTAAATAACTAATTGTAGAGAAAATAATCATCCAGAGACTGTTAAATAAAAAAAGAGAGATTTGACTAAATGATATGACTCATATGCAGACACAATTCATGTTTCTCATATTTTCATAATTCATAGTCTCACTATATATTGACATTACATGTAGCAATAAAAAAACTAAATCTGATTCTGAATATACATACATACACACACATACATACATACATACTTATAATTTGGTAGAAGTCAATAGCACATGGAAGTACCTTATGCAACATACACATTTAACATAGAGGCTTACAGCTCAAAATCTGCACTGTGCAAACATTAATACAGCTTGCCATTTGCCAAAGGAAATACTTTTGTGAGGCTCATTAATTTAATTGGTCCCTGTCATCTAGTTAAAAAGGAGAAAAGAAGAACATTTTCTGACAAAACCAAAGATGGTTAAAAGTCCTATTAGGTAGTGCAGCACTTGAGAAATTTTCAAGTTAGGAAGAAAATTGAGTTGAGGAAATAGAATTCAGCACTTTATACCACCTGTCTCCCCCACAGCCTCATCTCTAATATGGTGAATCATAAAATTTCTAACTAGAACAGAGCTGGGACTCTTAAATATTAAGAGCTTATATTAATTAATCTCTCCCTTTAATTGCATGTAAATGTATTTTATCTCTCGAGGCATTTTGCAATTCGTACCAGTTCCACTGTGATGTTCCCCTAACATGGCTCCACACTCCTGACCTGAGAATCAATGTGGACATCTCTCTGCCTCCCACACCTGACCTTTTTGCAAATAGGCTTTCCTTCTCTATGCCCCCTTTGTTCTCAGTGGCACATTGTGCCCCTCCCTACCATGACAGGGAAGAGACAAGGAAAGCCTAATTAGCTAGCTCTTTCTTCTGCTCTTGCCCCCTCTTCGCGCCCACCCCCCCCCCCGCATGATTAACGTCAGACGCATTTTGGAAACAGTTGTTTCAGTACCTTAAGGAAAGCCCTCTTGGAGTTGGCCTCTGTGGGAGAAAAAGTACAGCAGTTGTTGTGGGCAATATTTGCCACCTCATTTGCAGGACATGAAAATTCTTTCAAAGGAGTCCAGGACTCCTTTAATCTCAGATGATCTCAAGTCCTAGCAACCTGCCAGGGATTCACACACATCTCCAGTGCCCTCAAATGTTTTCTGGAAGCCCATTCCAACCTGTTTCTGAATCATGACTTTCCTTGTTTGTTCATTTGTTTTTTATCAACATGACAATCATTACCTCCTAGAATAGGAGTCCAGAAACTACAGCCTTGGACCAATCCTGACGTCATCTACTTTGTAGAGCTAAAAGCTAAGAATGGTTTTTACATCTTTAAATGGTTGAAAAAATAAACCCAAAAGAAGAACAACCCATTACACATGGAAATGTTACAGAGTTCAAAATTCACTGTCTATAAATAAAGTTCTATTGAAACGCAGCCATACTCATTTGTTGATGCATCATTTGTGTCTCCATTTGTGTTGTAATGGCAGAGTCAAGTACTTACAACAGTGATTCTGGCCCACCAGTACCTAAAATTACTCCTTCCAGGCTCTTTTCAGAAAGTTTTCCAAACCTTGTCCTAGAATATTGTTAGAACACAGAAAAAGGGATTTTAGAGCATGTTATTTCAGGAAAGTCCCCCAGGATGTTAGAGGTTTGGTATGAGGAAATGAGACTTCTCCATGGACCAATTGGGATGAAAATGGATGAAATAATGAGCCTGCACAAAAAGCAACAATTTCAAATTTCCCTAATAGAAGTATCTCAGCTATAATGTACTCACTTATACTTGCATCTCTCCCCTTAACCTCATCAGGTGGGTAGCTATGTTTTTAATAGCAAAAACATTCACTGGTCACCTAGTAGGTGTCTTACTGTTGTGATACATTATTAAACTTACAGTGTTTCGATTTCTTCATCCATAAAATGAAACCTTTGAAACAAATAGTGTTTTTGGTTTTCTTCTTGCCCCCAAATGCCAAGTTTATGGTTGTACTGATTGTATAATGAATACAAACCTTCAAAATCTAAAATTTTGAACCAGTTGTTGAATTCAAGTTGCAAACACTTAACAAAGAAGAATTTTTTCTCAGCTAAACATCTCATACTGTGAGAATTTTGTTTTAATCCTTAAAATGCCTTTCTTATCCCAAAGCACCTGTCACAGTTTAGCATGAAACATCAGTCTCTGGGAAAATCCATCACCTTGAGATTCAGCTTAGTTTAGACCAGATCTTCACAAGCCTGCTCTTGAAGTATTTTGTATCTCCCTCAATAATGATTGCTACTGCAGAGGGTAAGTGATGCCACTGAACTTGTCCACATGAACAATCTGCTCCCTAATTCTATGAAGCTAACATTTGTATTTTATTTTTTAAAGTAATTAAGATCTGTAGCAATTTTTTTTATTTTGTTTTATTTTTTGGTTAGTTGCCTCCTTAAGGAAATATTGGCAGCTCCCTTGGGTCACGAGAGCGTTTTCTTTGCATTGTAAATGTTTTACCCCTAAGAGAAAATGCATGCTGTTCCATTGAGACACTCAAGCTGTACTCCATCCCATGCTACCTGTGGACTTTATTTTTTAAACAACTGTTGCACTTGAAAGGACAGTATTCAGTCCTCCTTTCATACATTGCCATGAGCAAGTTGTTCCTTTGCTTTGTTTAGGGGACCTTGTTGAAAATATACCTTCAAGGATAGTTATCAGGGTCTTTTTGTTCTGCAAGTGGTCTGTCTACATTAAATTACACTTTCCCAGAGACTGGCTGCTCTATTTTTGCTCTTGTTTGCAGTCAAAAGTTCAACTCCTCTTTTGTTGATTAGCTGTAGACTTACAAGCTTGTCTTGAATTATTCAAATGGATTTTCCCTTTTGTTATAAAACTCCCCAGTGGTAGGAAAGCTCAAGCCAACATCAAAGACCAACTGCTGCCTCTTTATGGATGCACTCTTTGGACTTCTTGCATTCACACTTCTCTGCAAGTGTGGTTGCACCTGCACCTTAATTGTTCTGAATACTTGGGTGACTGGTATATTTTGAAAGTTCTCTCTAGGAAAAGCAATTGTACCACCAGCCTGGATAATCTCTCCAGTGATTTTACAATTCTAACAACCAGGGAAAGTTTAGCTTTCTCTACCCATTTAGTAAAAGGCAAGAGTTTTTCCTTTCTTACTTTACCCAAATTGCATCTAGAAAATTGGGGAACATCATGGTTTTTATAACATGACTTGAACTGTTCCACATAGAAATTCTTTATTCAGTTAAATATCAAATGTGAAATAAATGTTGATTGTTTCTGTGCTTTTCTGTTAGGTATTACTTGAGGAATGGTTATGCTGGATAGCCACTAGAAGGAAATGTAAAAACAGGGCAACATTTCTCTCTCCCTCCCAACAACTAAGAGAGAATGGCTACACATCTGCTTGGTGCTGTTGTTACTTTCCTTTCGTTTTTCTCTGGGAATTTTCTTAGGATATCTCTGTCAAACCCTTAAAAAATACTTTCTTAGTCATAAATGTACTTCCTCAGCAAACAAAAAAACAGGTGGACTTGATGAAGAATTCTTGCTTTCCTGTCTGCTGTATAAATTTAAGATTTTAAAAATTTGATATGGAAAATCCAGATTTCCCTATGGGTCAGTTGGAATTAAAATGGTGTGATAAAAAACCTGGTCAAAGAGATAGGGTTCAAATTTCTCCCTAGTAAAAGAACTTCAACTGAAATCTACTTGCCCACCCTCACTACTCACCTCAAATTCATCGTGTGGGTGGTTATAGATCTGGAATGAAAAAAAAATGTGAAAATAGTGGAGAAAATTGATTTGAAACTGTCCCTGAAATCCTATCAACCAATCAGGCTGGGACCAGGCATACTGTGTAGTCAACAAAATTACTTAAAATTTTACTCCAGAAAACTCTATACTTGTCCCCAGATTACTGCCTTGAGATGGTTTCCAGGGCATGACACTGGGAGAGAACTCAGGCAGAACCAAATGAATTCCCCACTAGAGGAGACACAGCTGAGAGTCCAGGAAGATCAAGAAGGCAAGAGTTCTCAAGTCAGAGTAGCAGAGAAAAAAGTGCTGTACAGAAAGAAAGCTCCAAAGATCTTCAAAGGACTCTCCCTTGAATATTTAACAAATCCACACATGTTTAGGAAAAGTGCTCAAAGCCTGAGAAAAAAAATCATTCTAAAAGATAGAGGGAATAGTATTCAGTACTCACACAGGGCTAGGAATAGTGCTGGTACACTAGCCGTGGAAACTCACCATGTATAGGCATTGAGTAGAGAACCAAGGTCTTGTGTTAGTAGAAGGAAGTGATTAGCTACACTAAACTTTGCTCTGATCCCATCAAACAAGTCTTAAAAACAAGATCTGAAAGGAGCAAACAGTTCTCAGGATTATATTTCATATGTTCAAAAAGTTAGGGAGAGATATGAAAGATATTTAAAAAACAAAATTGAAGTTCTAGAAATAAAAACTATGTGTGAGATGAAAAATACACTGAGTAGGATTAACAGCAGGTTCAGCATTGTTAAAAAAAGGTTTATTACATTTGAGTGATAGGAATAGAAATTTTCCTAGTGAAATACAGAGAGAAAAAACAGTTTCTTAAAAAAATATATACAGCATTAGTGAGCTGTGGGGCAACTTTGAACAGAATACATAGGTGTAATTTGACTCTCCAAAAAAGAAGATGGAACAGAAAAAGTATTTGAAGAATTAATAGTGAAAGAAATTTCCAAATCCTTTTTAAGATTTTATTTATTTATTTGAGACAGAGAGAATGAGAGAGAGAGAAAGCACATTGGGGGGAGGGTCAGAGGGAGAAGCAGACTCCCTGCCGAGCAGGGAACCCGATGCGGAACTCGATCCCCAGGGACTCCAGGATCGTGACCTGAGCCAAAGGCAGTCGCTTAACCAACCGAGCCACCCAGGCACCCAAGAAATTTCCAAATTTGATAAAAATATAAAACCAGAGATCCAAGAAGCTAAACAGAACCCAAATACGAAGGCACATAGTAAAAATACTAAAAAAAAAATTCTCATCTTAAAAGCAGCCATGAGGGTCGGCGGGTGGGGGAGAGAAAAATGACAGGTCACATACAGAAGAACACAGTAGAACAAAGGTAAGGATGACAGCAGATTTCCTTCCAGAAACAATGCAAGCAAGAAGACAGTGGAGCAACATGTTTTAAAAATTGAAAGAAAAACTGTCAATCTAAAATTCATAGTCCATGAAAATACCTTTCAAAAGTCAGAGTGAAAAAAAATTTTTAGACATGCAAAAGGTGAAAAACTTCCTCACTGGTAGAACCACACTACAAGAAACATTAGTGGCCTGGGTGGCTCAGTTGGTTAAGCATGTGACTCTTAGTATCAGCTCAGGTAATGGTCTCAGAGTTGTGAGATAAAGCTCCATGTCAGGTTCCACGCTGGGCATGGAACTTGCCTAAGATTGTCTCTCTCCCTCTACCCTTCCCCATCGGGAAAAAAAAAAAAAAAAAAGGAAAGAAAAGAAAAGAAAAGAAGAAATGTTAAAAACAGTCCTTCAGGCAGAATTTAAATGAGAACACAGAAACATAGCTCTGCAAAAAGTAATCAGCAACACCTAAAATATCAACTACAGGAACAACTATATACATTTCTTTCTATCATTTAAATTATTTAAAAATACAGTTGACAGTTTAAATAGAAATAGTAACAGTATATGGACAGGTTTATAATATATGTATAAGTAGGATATACGAGGACAATAATATGCAGGCTGGGAAAGGAGAAATGTTATAAGTTCTTATAGTATATGGAATATAGTACAATACCACTTAAAGCAGAATAAAATATCTTAATTTTATATGTTAAACTTTGAAGCAACCATTACATTAAGAAACGAAGAGCTATAACTAATAAGCTAACAACAGGAATAATGTAGAATCATAAGAATACCACTTAGTAAAAATTAAAACAGAAAAAAACAAAGTGAAATAAAAAACAAATTTGAAAATACAAAACAAATAGCATGATGATAGCCCCAACATATCAATAATCACATTAAATGCAAATGATTTAAGTACCCTATTAAAGACAGAGATTATCAGAGTCAATAAGAAATAATCTCCAATTATATTCTGCTTATAATACTTTAAGAATGAGGCCACAAACAATTCAAATGTGAAATAAGGAAAAATATACATCATGCTGAGACTATCATTTATGCAATAAAGTTCAAGAGGTGACATTAACATCATCAGAAAAAGATTTAAGAACAGAATACTATCAATGATAAAAAAGTCATTTCATAATGAGAAAAGAGTCATTTCATTTAAAGGATATACTAATTCTAAATACTTTTGCATCTAGTAACAGAGCTTCAAAATGCATGAAAAACAATATGACAAAACTGCAAGGAAAATCTTCAAATCAACAATTATATTCAGAAGCTTCACTATACCTTGATAGAACAAGTAGACAGAAAATGAGAAATACAGAACTGAACAGTGCTATCAATCTAACATTTATAGAACTCCACTCAAAGACAAGAGAATAGCATATTTTTCAAGCACCTATTTGCCAACATAGATGATATTCTGAGCCATAAAACATGTCTCAATACACTTAAAAGGTTTTAAGTGATACAGAGCATTTTCTCTGAACATAATAGAAAAATTAAAAATCAAAAACAGAAAGATCTTTGGAAAAATCATCAAATATTTAGAAACTAAAAAAAATAATAATAAATGATCCATGATCAAAAAGAAATAATCATGTAATTAAAAAATATTTTGAATTTAAAATAAAATAAAACATAGTAAATAATACATGTGACATTCTGTTAAACCAGGGCTTATGCTAAAATTTATAGTACTCAATTCCTGTATGAGAAAAAAAGAAAAGTTTCAAATTAGTAACCTCAGCTTTTACTTTCATAAGCTACAAAAAAAGAGCAGATTAAACATAACACAGAGGGGAAAGGAAATAATAAAGATAAGAACAACAATAAGTAAAATATAAAACAGGAAAATGATACAGAAAATCAATGAAACCTAAAGGTGGTTCTTTGAGGAAATCAATAAAATTGATAAACTTCTAGCTGGAGAGATCAGGAAGTATAAAGAGAGAAGATACAAGTTGCCAATATCAGGAATGAGAGAGGTCATATAACAGATTCTAAAAATATCAAAAGAACAATAAGAAAATATTGTAAACACTTTATGCCAATAAATTTGAAAATTTGGATGAACTGGGCAAATTCCTTAGAGTACATGCATTATCCAGCCTCACTCAAGAAGAAGTAGATTATTTAAATAGCTGTACATCTATTAAAGAAATGTCTCGTTAAAATCCTTCTCACAAAAAAAAAAAAGTTTTTATGACATATGTTTTTCTTTGGCCTTTCCCTAAGTCACCTTCTCACATTAATGATTTTTGTCATATTCTGTTACATTAAGATCCGCTCATCTTGCTACATTTTTGAAGGATGCTTTACACATGTGTAATTTTGCAACATCATGCAATGGAATTTGGAAATTAGTGGTTTGCTAAGTAAGACAGATCTCATATAAGTTGCCAATTTTATTATCCCACATGGAAGAGCTCAGATGCATTCCTATCACCAACAATTTCATCAGAAGAGTCTTAAATATTGGGAAGCTGTTGAGCTCACAATGTTGGATATAATTTTTCCAAAATTTGGAATTTCGCAGGAAAGCTTGAATTTTATCATTAGCAACCAATGCTGTCAGTCATTTTCCTGTACGTAACAGGTTCATTTTTTGACAAAATGTCTGTGAAATGCTCATGTCTGAATAGTCAATAGTTTGTCAGTCAGTCTTCCTCATAAAAATTATGTTAAATGAAAAAACAAGTAGCTCAGTTTGCAGATGAAGCGATGGGGTCAGACAGCCTTCCTACTGCCCCATGTACCAGAAGCGCTTTCAGCATTTTTTTCATTTCATCAAGCAGAATATTTAAGAAGACATGTATTTAAGAGTTGCAATTTAATAAAATTAATACTTTTTACTGCCGCCAGCAAGGATATTGTTAAGTGAAACTGGCTTTTTTCCCACCACAACTGTTCTGAAAAATACAGTGACTATTGGTTCTGTCTGGTGCCACCACCGCAATTCACATGAACCACTAGAAGGTTTATCCACCATTGTTTTTGCATCACTGCAAACATCAGCACAAGAAGGCAACTAGCATCTCGATATTGTCCTAAAAACGTTCTTGACTCTGTGTACCATTGAGAAGCCTTCTGGGAACCCCACAGGGCTCTGTGAACCTCTCTGAGAACTACTGGTTTAGACAAAGCCGTGGAAGAAATAAATCGAACTGTTTTCAGTGGTCGCCTCATGGTGGTGGCATTAGTAGTAAAAAGGAATCAGCCTACTGATCTCTCTCTTTCTGGGTTTAATTATTTCAATTCCTATATTACTTTTATCAGTTATTTTTAAAACCCAATAAAGAGAAATAATAAGTAAAATAATTATCATCATAATTATCAACCACAATTTGGTCAAGGCCAAAGCATAATTATATCTCAACTATTCTGATTCCTGCCTTAAAGTGACCTCTATTTTTTTAAAATCAATCAATGCTGCGAAAAATGCTATGAAATTCATGATTATGCTCTCAAGGCATGTATTTTGAACTTTAGATAAATGTTTCATTGACTTAAACAATATAAAATTTAACAAATGACCAAATTCAACTTGTTGGCAAAATCGAAATATAATTTCAGTCTTTATAATCATCAGTATATAAGTAATATACAGGTGAAATCTTAATTTAATCCTTTAGAAAGTCACATATTTAAAATTGCTTGCTCCTTAGATAAGTTAATGACTTTCAACAAAGCATGCAATAAGGTGAAAAAATGTAAATCCCCTTAGAGTGCCAAATATATGTCATTATTCAATAGCCAGTTCCATTTATAATGATTTCCCTGAGCTGCACAGGCTAGTTGAATTGAATGATTTAATCAGCATGCTATTTCCTATTTTCTCATTTATGCACATTAAACTGAGGATATAATCGCCCGCGTTACATGGAAACCCTTTCATGTCCTGAGTGGGTCAACGGTATTATTTTGAGCTTATTTGGCTGAAGGAAACTGGATTCTATCTGTTCTACATAAACTGATTAAATTTTAATTGCATTTACCATATTCCTTATAGATTTTGTGCAGCATAATTAAACCAATTAAACTTAAACACACTTACTCACAGAAGGTGCCAAGGAAAGAAGGAAGGAAGGAAAACTATATTTTTCACTCACTTAATAGCATCTTGAGCTTTTTTAGGACTAGATTAGACATCATTGCAATTAAGTGAGTGTAATTAAAAAGTAAAGAGTTGCTGGTACTGTGGTCACTCACTCAGTAGCGTGATACAGGCTGAGGCCCTGTTGATGGGAAAGCAATTAATGGGATATTTTTATGTCCTTTATCTCAACAGAGAGTCATCAGACGTACAGTTCCAAGAACATAGTTTGGGATGCAATGAGTGTTCAAATGCTAAATGAAGACTCTAGTAATATAAAGATGTGCAATGTAAAACGACTTTTTAAAAAGATCCATCTTTGCTGTGCAGGGGTTGACAAACTTTTTCTTAAAGGGCCATAGTGTCCTTGTTGCAAGGGTTCAGTTTTGCTGTTGTAGCGTGGACGCAGCCAAAGGTGATACCCAAAGGGCATTGTTCCCCTAAAACTTCACTTCAAAAACAGGCAGACATCCCATGGTTTACCCAACAGTCTGTCCTCAAAATTTAGGCCCTAGAGTAGTAACTATTATGGACTGCATTCTTACAAGGGAACATGTTAAGAGCCAAAAAAAAAAAAAAAAAAGGTTTACTTTAAATACTGACGGATGTATATGAATATCACTGATAGTCCTTGAGATACAAGAGCAATCAAAGATTGGACTTATTTGCGGAACATGATAATCACTATTATACTTGGGTCTACCTTTGTGTTTGTCTATACTAAACAGATTCATCCAAAATTTGAAAAAAATGAGGCAGAAGCTAATGAATAGTGGATTTCTTCCCCTCATTTTAAGAAATCTATATAAATCAAGTGTCAAGATCATTCAAAAAGTCTCTGATTATAAGTCAGTGCTCTCTTTGTTCATTATTTTTTGAGCAACTAGTGAAATGCACACAAATTATCTGGTTTTTATTTTATTTATTTTTGTCTTTATTTTAAAGGATTGATGGGAGAAGCTCCTGAGTTGTCATTGTAAACTGGCAAAAATGACACTATTTTATGAGTATGGTTTAGGGAATAGGAGCTACACGCTAAGGAAGGGGAAAGCATTTACCATATTAATAGTTTAAAACCCTTCCAAATCTGTTTTGGAATCCGGGAGAAAACTGTCCAAGCAAAACTCCCATCTCCAATGACCTTCCCGCCAACGAGCTGAAGAAAAGCCGTTCTTATTCAGATTCTAAGACCTTGTCTTTCTCCAGCAAAGTTCATTTGCACATCACTGATATGATAATGTAACCTGTGCTGGTGGTCTCACAGCCGTGGGCCAGCCCAAACTGTCTGAACTCTCAGAATAAAACCTTAGAATCACTTTATTCCTATGAAATGCAGTTTCTAGGGCAAAGGATTTTTTACCACTTTGAGACGGGTAACATTAACTATTGATACAGATATCTTTTAAATTGTTTTCTCAGTATAGAAAATTTTGCTTTCATGTTGGGAGCTAGAAGGTTATCCTTCTGTGTTGGAGAAGAGCCCTATTTAATCAAATCTTAGAAAAACAAAAACAAACCTTATTTGCGCATCAAATGAAGTAAAAGCAAACCACTCTCCAGCTTTTCTCCTATGCCCCTTGCTCCTGGGAACACAATACTACTTACCAAGCACCCATGCCCTCACCCTACAAGTCATTAAAAATGTAATAAATAAGCTTCTAAAGCCATTATTCTCTGAAAAGGAAAAAAAGAAAAAGAAAAAAGGCATGCCAGCAAGAATAGAGTGTACTGAGCTTTGAGGTGCACATAAGTGCACTTCCTAGCTGTTTAAACATCTCCATTTGTTAGCATAGATGAACATAGTAATTGTAGATGCCTTGATTCTTTTATGCTTGTTCACACAATTTACTTCTTCACATAGCAGGTCATCTGAAATGGGCCATTCAGTTACGGGCATAATCGTCCAGGTTCAGTTGCTAACATAATTAGGAGTAACGTAAATTTGAGCAATTTTCCAGACCATAATTAGTAGGGCACAACAATATACAGAGAAATGCCATCGTTTTCTTCACTTGGTAGTCCAGTCCCAAGGAGAGTACTCTGCAGGGAAGCACGTTCTTCGTGCCCAGTACGGAATGGAGGGCTTTAAACAGATGATATCTTTAGTCTTCTAGGGCCCCCATTTTCCATAACAGACACTGAAGCTGACAGAGGTTGAACCCTGTCCTTGTTTACAGAGCCAGCTCTCGTGGGAAATTCAGAATCTGTACTTGTGTTTGTCTGATTCCCATCATGGTACCATCTTACAAAAACCCAGATTAAAGTTTTGAAAATGAATATGCAGTTTAGATATCCGGGAGTATCCTCTCCAGGAATGTTTACTTGGATACTCTTCTTGGGGGAAAAGAGAACAGGGAAGTTTGGGGAAAAGGCCCCTGCCTCCCTGACAATGCTCCTTCTGGCTTCTCTCTACCAGCTTTCCCATCTTCTCCTGCATTCCTTCCACAAGGTATGGCCAACCTGATTCTCTGTACCACAGGACACCGACTGCACCAAGTTCACCAGTGAGGAGTGCCACTGTATGTTAAAAGACATGCTTAACAGAGACCCCCTTAACTCTCCTTCTCACTTACCATGGTAGATCCAAGAGCCACTTCGCAAAATGGGACTCAGCATGTCGGCCCCGCCCTTCCCTATGGCAGGTCTTCTGAGAGGAGGGACCCAGTCAAGGCTGAGGTAAGTTATACTCTACTTTTGACCATCTGCAATCGCGCCTAAGGGAGTCTTCCTGTGACTCTGTTGGAATAAGCATACTTCCGGGCTGTGAATGGCCATGCAGAAGGGAGCAGTGTCAGGAGATGGACCATCCACAGAGAGCATGGAGGAGGCTGGCGCGGGGGAGGGCACTGATGCCTTGTGGTCCCTGATCCACATTTCCCTGAATTCTGCTGCGGTCTTCCTTGGTTTCTAAGAGACGCAGCAGTAATGTCACAATGAAATCCCTGTGTGGGCTTGAATTAACTTCAACAGGTTTCTATTTGTTTCAACAAAGGAGTTCTAACTACTATGCTAATCAGTGTACAAAATGTCCCGACTAAAAAAATCACGTAGTGGACGCCAACCTCTGCAAAGTCCTTCACATTGCCCCCAAATCTGTTCACCTGCTCTTGGTCAGCCACCTCACCCATGCTCTTTGAGGAGAATATTCCACAGCTTCACTTCTCCCCTCAAGAATTCTTTAGACAGCCAAGCAAAGTCTGGGGAATATATTTCTAATGTTTAGAAACTTATGGGAATTCTGATTAATGTACATTCCTGGCAAGAGTTATGTTTCTGAGATACAGTAACACCGATATATTTTTTCCTATAATAAGATTCCCAAGATGATTTTTATACAAATCTAGCTACTCTGTTAGAGTAAATAATGATATAGAATTTACATGTGAATGTTTATTCAATAAATCACCTTCAGTGATGGATATTTTCAACGCTGCTATTATAGTTTCTAATGCAAAATTTAAGCACATCACTTTTTTATTATTTTTTAGTGTTATGAATCCTCTGAATGGATGTTTTGTTGATTATTCTACTATGGCTTATCCTCTTTTATTCTTGGACAAATAAATCAAATTTTATCTGCATTAGTAACCTCTGTCTTGGAAATATTTAATAATGAGTAATGACACAGTATGACTCAATGAACCAAGCTATAACTGATGATTCTCCAATCTGGAGAAAACATGCAAAGCATATAATAACATGTGAGGGACAGGAAGGAACATCTCATGTGGTAGAATAAGGAGAAATGCCTGCAAATGTTAAATTTTGGAGTGTTGCAGCTCATTAATTTATCAGGTATGTTCTATGAGCCAGAAACTATTCTTGGTGCTGAGAATACACACTATTAGTCAAGCAAGCACTTGCAGTCTCTGTGAGAAGCCTCAAAATGGAGTGCAAGGTGGTCTTATAAGCTACTGAGGTTTGTTTTTTGCTGCTTCTGGGGCCAACTCAGGGTGATAAACTCTGCTCTTTCACGTACTCATTTTCTTTCTTTTTTTTTTTCTTTTTTGTCATTTTATCAAGTGGGATCCTTTCTGGTTGAAAAAACGGATTTTCTTTAAATAATCAATTTCTTTTCCATTTTTGGCTTATTTTTATAACTGTTTGAAAATTTGTTGTTGTTGCTGTTGTTGTTTTAATGTTTGCCCTAGGGTTACAATTATGAAGGTTTAGTTAACCACATTCTACATTGAGATAGTCATAGGTCGTGTAAGCACCTTACAATGGCAGAGTTACTATTTCTCCCTCTCATCTTTTTTGTTTTTGTCCTAATTTTACTATCATTCATGTTATTGACTAACAATTCAATTGCTACCAATTTCGTTTTGGTTAGTGAATAATTTTTCATAGCTAGTCAAGATAAGGAGAGTCTTTTACATATACTTTCATTTAATTATTTCTGGGAATCATGTCTTTTTCCTTGTAGATCAAATTTATGCCAGTGTTATATTCCTTCTGCCTCAAGAATTTCTTTAATGTGTCTTATAATGAAGGTCTAATTTATGAATTCTCTCTGGTTTTGCTTGTCTGAAAAAGTTGTTACTTGTGCTTTACTTTTAAAATGCACTGGCTGGGTATAGAATTCTGGACTGACAATCATTTTTTTTTTCCCTTCTAGCACTTTAAAGATACCATACCATTTTTCCTGGCTTGTGCAATTTATGATGGAAAATCTGCTTTAATTCTTATCTTTTGTCCTCTGTAATGTGTTTTTAACTTTGGCAAACAACTATTTGAATATGAGGTGTTCATATGGTTTCCTTTCTTGTCTTATGCTTATCTGGCTTGATGTTATCTAAATTTCTTGTATTTATGGTTTTATATTTTCATTATATTTGGAAAATTCTCAGCTATTGTCTCTTCAAATATTTCTTTTGGCCCATTAAATATTTATCCTGTGTCTGGGATTGCAATGAACATAAATTACACCTTTGATGTTTTTCCTGTTTATGGATGCTCTACCTACTTACCCAACCAGACACACATATACATACTCTTTTTTTTTTTTTTTTTCTCCACTAGTGTTTCAATTCGGGTAATTTCTTTTGAGTGCTGTGCTTAGGTTCTGGATAATTTTCTGGAGGGTTTTGCCTCAGTGTTCCCCTCCAACCACAGCTTTAGTTCTTAATTTTTCACTTACACCTCAGAGAGAGTCTATTTCCTTGTTCCTTCCCCTCCTTCAGCAATATAAATGCCTGGTTGTTTGGTGCTTGGTAGTCTTGGCAATGGGGCAGGGGGATTCTGTTTTCCTGGTTCAGCCTCTCTCTAAGGTCCTATGTCCTTGGGTTTCAGGGGTACAGCTTTGTAAGTGATCTTGCTTCCCCCCAACCAGTGGTGGGAGATCTCTAGTTGCTTGGGCCCAGGATGATTTTCTTCACCTCCTCAGGAGTAGTGGACATTTGCTTTTACCCTTCCACCAGTTACTGTGGGTCTTCATGCACATGCACCCCAAGGTTGATAGTGCTTAATGCCTTTCCCCCAGAAGCAGAAGTTTTTGTTCCTAGGGAAGAAATTTCTGAGGGGTGTTTCATGCCTCTCCTGCTGTGGCACCTGCATCCTTGTCTTAGTCAACTTGGGCTGCCATAACAAATTACCATCGACTGGGGCTTAAACAAGAGACACTTCTGTCTCATGGCTCTGGAGGCTGGGAAGTTCATGATCAGGCACTGGCAGATCCAGTGTCTCATGAGGACACTCCTCCTTGGTTACAGATTGTCATCTTTCATTGTATCCTCAGATGACAGAGACAGAGAAAGAAAGTTTCTCACCTCTCTTTTTATAGGGTCATTATTCCCATTCATGAAGGGCTTCATCCCCATGACCTAATTGCTTCCCAGAGGACCCATCTAATACCATCTTGTGGGGGTTAAGATTTCAACACATGAATTTTGCACAAACCTAAAGTCTGTAACAACCATCCTCCTGAACTGCAAAAACATGGATTACTCTCTCTTTCGCACTGTTCCCAGTCTTTCTCATGGGCACGTGGTGGGTCCATAGAGAAAACCTACAATTGAATATCAATTTCCCTTGGACCTGTAGCTCAAAAGTGTTATAGACTCTCACTTCGTCTTACTCTTACTCTTTGAGCAATTTGACATTTTAGCGGCGTTACTCCTATCTGCTTGTTTGGGAGTCTTGCACTTACTTCCACAAACGAGTGCTCAAGTCCCACTTCTCCTTGGAGATAGCTATTCCCTTAAATTTTGTGGGTGTCCTGTGACCTCAGCTTTACGGTAGGTTGAAGAAAATTTATGATTCTGTAGATTATGCACCTTTCTCTTTTTGTTAGTGTGGGTGCAATGTTTTTTCTTCCTTTTTACCTTTTAGGCAAAATCCAGGAGTCTACTTGATTTATAATATTCAAAAGTGGCTGTGAACAGTCTTTATTCTAGAAGTAAATTTTGTTTGGATATCTTGTAGAAAATGGTGCACTTTCATCTGTCATTGAAGGTTGTTTTGGCATATTCTGATGCCAGACTTACTGGCTTTCCCTTGTAAGTGACTTGATCATTTGACGGGATGCAAATTCCGTTCTCTATTTTTAAAGTCTAGATGACCTTACAAGTATATGCTAGCACACTATTATGCAGCATATACTGGTAACTATACTGTATCCTCTACTCTACTATATAGGCATATGTTGGAGACATTGCAGGGTCAATTCTTGACCACTACAGTAAAGTGAATATCACAGTAAAGTAAGCAAAATGAATTTTTGTGGTTCCCCAGCACATAGGAGTTATGTTTATGCTATGTTGTAGTCTATTAAAGTGTGCGATTAGTACTGTGTCTAAAAACTGTACATATCTTACTTAAAAATATAACAAAAATACTTTATTGAAAATACTTTATTGCTAAAAAATGCTAACTATCATCTGAGCTTTCAGCAAGTCATAATAACTGATCACAGACCATTATCATAAATAGAATAATAATAAAAAAGTTTGAAATATTAAGAGAATCACTAAAATGTGGCATAGATTCACGAAGTAGGCAAATGCTGTTGGAAAAATGGCACCAATTGACTTGTTCAATACAGGATTGCCACAAACATTCAATTTGTAAAAAAAAAAAAAACAATATCTTTAAGTGCAATAATGCAAAGCACAATAAAACAAGGTATGCCTGTAGTATTATATAATCTATATAGCATATAATACAATATACTATGCATGTATACATATACAGTACACAGTACATGACTAGTATATAATATAATATAGAATTTGTGGTCATTTTTTTCTGCTACTTTGAAGTGCCCTTTGAATACTGGCATATTTTTATTCTGTTTCATTGTCTTGGTTTTCCTCTGTGACTGTGTATCTCCTCTAGCGATGTCCTCACTAATTCCTTTAATTTCTTTAATTCTTTCCATTCCAATTTTTACTTCATGGCCCTTTACAGAAAAGTTTCTTGACTCCACATTTATAGGAAATATTAACTCCTCTTTTTAAACATGCTTTCTTCTATCTTTGCATGGATATTAGGCTTAACCCTTTTTGTTGTTTATTTTAGGATAAATAATAGGTAGATATTAGTAGGAAACTCTGCAGGGGAAGAGCCAGTTTGCCTTGTAGATTTTGTAGTTCAAGGGCTGTCCCCTTCACTGTTATAGAGATGAACTATTGTCTCTAAAAATGTGGAAACCCTGTGTATCTTTGCCTACCCTATCTCTCAGAACCCACCCTGTGCACTTCCTCTCTCACTGGCCACTGTCACCAAGCAGTCCCTGCCCCCCAAGGTGATCTGCCTGAAGCTGTGTTTGTGTCCACCTTTTGAGCTATCACCTGTGGGACTCTGAACACTCTCATTGCCTTTCTTCTCCCCAAATACTCACCCTTTATTTGATCTCAGCCCAACTCAGAGCAGCTCAACATGAAGGCAGAGTTCCCTTAGTTTGAGGGTGTACATTTTCTAGAAACATCCGCCACCTTCTAATGCTAGGTCCCCTTATCTTCTTCCAATTCTTCCTGTCCCAGTATTCTGGATTTTGCTTGTGGTCTGATAATCTTTGTTGCTTTCGATGTTGGCACTTTGACATGGTTTGTAACTTCTGTTTTCTCTGTTCTCTAATTTGACTGAATATGCCTTTTCTGGTTTGCTGTTGTTGCTTTCTCTCTTTGCCTTACACAGTTTTCCTAAGAAAAGTCAGGAAAATTCTGAAACAACTCCTCTCAAGTTGTTCCTGCTGAAAGCTGCTAATATTTTCCTAATTGTTTCAATAGCTACTGAATTAAGAGTTGTAGATGATGATTGATGGTTCAGTGACTCTCAAAACTGATATCATCAAGCAAACTTTTAATTAATATTCTCCCCGGGACTTTATGGCATAAAATATGCTGGTTACTAAACAGACTGCACTTATAAAATAATCGTTCATTGTCAAAGAGACATTTATAATTTCCAATTAAAATTGCTAATTAGCCTGAACATCATGAGTTACTCTTACTAAATTGATATAGTACTAGACAAAACAAAAAAAAGAAATTTTAATTAGTCTGTACAATCTTAATGCTGATAAATTTGCATTCCCTTTTTGGCTCTTTAAAAGATTGAAAACATATTTAAGACACCAATTACAATCAACATGGAAGGATTCTAAGGGGTCCGGGCACCTGCTGTGAACCACTAAGAAATAACCTTTGAAACTTCTTTTTTTTTTTTAATGGAATTTTAATTGCTTTGTAGTTTATTTAAAAACCTTTACCCAACTTTGTATAATACAAAGACAACTTCCTGAACTTCTATATGGTGATTTTATGATTAAGAAGTTAAAATGGCAAATGAGTATTTAAATGTCTTGTGGATTAAATAAAACTTCTGACAAGCTAGTGGTGGAGCTTTCCATGCTACCAGAAATGTCCAGCCTTCTGGAAACTAGTAGTTTGCTTTTCTTTAGGCAAAATTTCTCTCAAATATGAAGAAGCTATAATTAAATATTTGGGTTTTCTGTTTGTAATTTATTATCAAATAGTTAAAATGTACAATGATGTACAGAAAAACAAGAAAATGACATTGATATAGTTGCTATCCAAATTAAGTATTAAAACATTATCAATGTAGTTGAAGACACCTATGTTCTTCTCCAGAGTTGAATCTTTCTCCTTTATTTGGGTGAACCAATACCCTAAATTTAGATCTTATTATTTTTTATTATATTTATTAATACTATATAAAATATTACATATTTTTACATTTATTTTTACTATATATATTTACTATATATATAATACTATATATATTTTTACTATATTTATGTAATCTTGAAGAATACAAAGCATTGTTTTTAATGTTTCAATTGTATGCAGATGAAGCATATATATTCTTTTGACTCTTGATTTTCTATCAATACTAGAGATGTGAGATTTATCCATGTTAAAAAAACAAGCAGCATTTGTTTGTTAATTTTCAATGGAATATACTAACTTAGTTTATAAAATAACAAAAGTTAGTCTTCCACTCACTTCTTGGTGGGTATTTGTGTAGTTTCTACTCATTTGTCACTACAACCAATGCTACTATGAACATTCTTGTCAATATACCCTTGAGTTCATTTGGTTGTCTGTCTACCTCTTATTGGTATCTTTTTTAAAAAAATTCTTACCTATTTTGGATAGTATCCATTGTCTATTTTATGTATTGTAAATATCTTCGCCCAGTTTGTGTCTTAGTTTTGCATTTTCTTGAGGTGTCTCTTGATGAATATATATTGTTAATGCTGATGTACTCAAACTTCACTCTTACTGGTTGTGTTCTGTTGCATTTCTTACCTTGTTTCAGTACTTCTTCCCTACTTGGATGTCATAAAGATATAATTCTATATTTTTGTTTTAAAGCAAATTTTTATCCCCATATTGTTAATATACATAAAATTAATTTTTATGTGCAATTTAATACATCAATACATTTTTACTTCCTTCTATATTGATAACTATTACACCAGTATCATTTGTTAAACAGTCCAACATTTCACCACTGACTTGTCATATTACTTTAGTCATATATATATTTTCCACCCAGGCATTGGCCTATTTCTGAGCTCCTCCATGCCTGTTTGCCTGTAGCTGTGCCAATACCGTATTGGTACACTGTCTAGGTATACCTAGATATTTGGCATTTAAGTCATATAATTGTCTTCTTCCACAGAATTTTAGGCTATTTTTTTTTGTCCTTAAATTATGTTTTCAGTATGACTTAATAAATTTGACTCAAAATTCTTTTGGGGTTATCTTTGGAATTGTATCAAATCTGTACATTGCAGAAAATTGACAGCTTTATGATACTAAGATTTTGTATATGTGACATGTTATGTCTATTTATGGATAGCTACTTCTTTGTCCTTAAAAAAAGTTTTATACTATTTTTTTCTTGAAAGAAATGTACAGGATTTTAGACTTATTTCTAGGTATTTGATATTTTTATTGTTACTATAAACACTATTTGTTTTTAAATCACTATTATTTTTAAAAGTATATATTGCTGAGTATAGTAATATAATTGGATTTTAATATTGATCTCATATTGAGTGACTTTGCTAAATTCCTTCATTAGATCTAAAAATTTAAGTTCAAAAGTTCTTGGGGTTTTTTTTTTTTGTGAAAAATAGGCAATCATATTGTCTACACATAATGGCAATTGTGTTTCTTTTTCTCAGTTCCTATAATTTTCATTTATCTTTTAGTTTCTCTGCAGTTGTTAATACCTCTGACATATTGTTAATCCTAGGAGGTTATAGCAGAAATCTTGGTCTTATTTCTAATATTTTATTTTATTTCTTAAAGATTTTTATTTATTTGAGAGAGAGAGAGAATGAGCAGGGAGGGGCAGAGAGAGACAGAAAGAGAAGCAGGCTCCCTGCTCAGCAAGGAGACTTGTTTCTAAATTTTAAAAGTGATATTTCTATCACATAACTATAAAATAAGTAATATGCTACCACATTTTTGTACATACACTTTATGTGGTTTAAAAAAAATCACTAGTGGGGTGCCTGGGTGGCTCAGTCAGTTGAGTGTCAGACTCTTGATCATGATCTCAGAGTCATGAGATCAAGCCCCACATGCTTGCTCTCCATGCTCAGTGGGGAGTCTGCTTCTCTCCCTCTCTCTAACTTCCTCTCCCTCTGCCCTTCCCCTCGCTCATGTTCTCTTTCTCTAAAAGAAATAAATAAATCTTTAAAAAAATTGCTGGTTACTTAAGAGATTTGATAATAAATGAATGGCTTTTTATTAATTACTTTTTAAACTCATTTGTATTATCATGTGATTTTTTTCCCCCTTTTAATCTTGTAAGTGGGGAATTGAGCTACAATATTTTAAAATATCAAAACAGTTTGCATCCCTGGAATAAATTCAACTTGGTCATCAAATATATATATATATTTAGTACTTTACTGGATTTTGGTCAGCCAATATTGTTTTAAATATTTCTATATACAGTTGACCCTTGAACAATGAGGGGATTAGGGGCATGGACACATAATCAAAAGTTCACATATCAGTTTGACTCCCCCAAAACTTAATTACTAATAGCCTACTGTTGACCAGAAGCCCTAATGATAACAAAAAACAGTCAAGTAACATATATTTTATATGTTATGTGTATTATATACCATATTCTTACAATAAAGTAAGCTAGAGTAAAGAAATCTTAAGAAAAGCATAAGAAAATATGTTTACAGTACTGTGCTATATTTATCAAAAAGAATCCATTTACAAGTTTGACTCTCCAAAAGTTTAACTATTTGCAGTCTACTGTTAACCAGATGCCTTACTGATAACATACAACAGTTGATTAATGATTCTGTATGTTACATGTATTATACACCATATTCTTACAATTAAGGAAACTAGAGAAAAGAAAATGTTAAGATAATCACAGGAGAGAAAATACATTTACAGTACTATAGCATATTTATTGGAAAACAACCTACATATAGGTGGACCCATGCAAATCAAACTCATGTTGTTCAAAGGTCAACTATGCATGAAAATGAAATTTGCATGTACTAGTATTTTTAACAACCTTTGGCCAGTTATAGTACTAAATTCCCTTAGATTCTTTAAGTTATTTAGGAAATATGCTTTTCCCCCTATTCTCAGGGAATTTGCATAATATTAGAATTTTATTTTTCATGAAATTTTAGTGGATAAAACTAAATTTAGTGTTTGTATCTTTAATGGGTGAGCTTTTGGGTAATTTTAATTTATTTAATGAGTATAGTTTGAGTTGGCTTTACTTTTCTTGTATATCAGTTTTATTCTTTTACTTTTCAGAAATATATATGTATTGGTCAAATTTTCTATTTATTATCAATTTTTTTATGTTACTCACTTGCTTTTAAAAGAAAAATACCTCATTTTTGTAATTGTGTCTCCTTAAAAATTGTTATATTACTTTTGTCTTCTATTTTTTAAAAAAATCAATCTTGATAGATACTGGATATTAACTAATTTTTGCCTACAACAAACTTTGGCTTTTTTGATAATCTCTATTCTATTTTTGTTTTCTATTTTTTTCCTCTTAATTCAAATGTCTTTGAATTAATTCTATTTTTTTAAATGTTTTAACTGGCTGTTCAGTTCCTGTACTTCATATTCTTTTTAAATACAATTAAGTATATATATAATTTATGAAATTTTTTATGAAAAAATTCCCATATATAGGCAAGGTAGTTTCTTAATTTAATATTAAACTTACTGTTACTAAAATATGGTTTGTTTCTTTTACATTTATGTCCACTACTAATATTTTAAAAATAATTTTAATCATTTTATTTTATGCTTTCTTGTTGTCTTGCTTTTCCTGTGTTTCTTCTAGCTTTTTCTGTCTTATTGTTATTTTTTCTCTTCTGGAAATTATATGGCTAATCCCATTTCTTCAGTGTGTGCTCTTAAACCTTTATCCTGCAGACGTAAAGCCACATTAATCCTGATATCTTTCTCCTCCTAAGAAATATGAGGACTTTGAACATTGTAATCCCAACTCCATCTTTTTGGTTTACAAATTGTTTTCTAATATTTCAAGCTGATACATTTTAAATTCCAGAAATCAAACATTATTATGCTTGCTGGAGTCAATAATTTACAATTTAAAACTATTTACTAATTCCTTTCTCACTGTTAATTCTCCCATCTCAGACCTCCTCTCTACTATAATATTTTCCCTCTTTTTAAAGCATCTTTCTTAAGGGTTTTTTTTTTTTCATGCCCACCTGTTAGTAGTCCAAAAATGTCTTTAACTTTTTTTGAATGACTATTTAGATTGTATTCAATTTTGTTTATTTATTATTACTTTTTAATTTGAAGCTGTCTTATTCTTGTCTTCTTTTACTCTGCTGTTGAGAAATCTGCTGTTAGAGTAATTGGTTTTTTTGGTTGTGTGTGTGTGTGTGTGTGTGTGTGTGTGTGTGTGTGTGTGTGTAGCTTATCTTTTCTTCTCTCATTCTGCCTCAAATTTCTTTCATTAAGATTCTCTTTCATTTTGATGTCTTGCAGTTTCATTATGCTATGTTTAAGGATAGAATTCTTTTTTACATTTTCTGCCTGAGGTTTTAAAGCCCCTTTGTTCTCTCATACTTTCTCCATTTCCAATTTTCTGTTCAACCTAAACACCGAGTTTTTTATTTCAGGGGGATTATATTTTATAAATCTGGATGTTCTAACTAGGTTTCAAATCTGCCTGTTTCCTAATTTTTATTGTGACTTATTTCTTGTACATGTTACTAATTCTTTCACGTATTTCTTTATAGTTTTTAAACATATTTAGTTTGTAATCCAGATCTGTATCAATTTGACAAGTATATACAGTCATGGTACCACCACCACAATCAAGACATGGAACATTTCCAGTACTCCAAAAAATCATCTGGTACAAGACGAATCAATCCCCTCATACCACTAACAGTCACAGGGCACTACTGATATGTTTTCTGTCCCTAATTTTACCTTCTCTAGTGTCATATAAATTATACCATCTTCTATGTCCAGTACTTTATATATCTAGATGTTATTTCATTTCATGTATTTACTCATTGTCTTTCTCCTTTCACCTATTGATAAACATTTGAGTTATTTCTAGTTTGAGGCTAATATGAATAAAGCTTCTGTAAACACTTGTGTATAGATCGTTGTGTGGGAAATGTTTCTCTTGGGAAACAAAATCGGACATCCCATACTTGGCATAGGATTGCTGAATCACATACATATATGTTGAACTTTACACACACTCAGAAAATATCCTGCCAAACTATTAAAAAAAAAAAAAAGGCTGTACCGTTTTGCATTCCTAATTTTTACACATCCTTGCCAGCCCTTGATTTTGCCAGCCTTTAAATGGTGGCCTTTTTTGTGGCATCTCATTTTGTATAGTGGTATCTCATTTTGATATTAATGGCACATATAATCTTGGACTTATTTTCCATTCCTGTATCTTCTTTGGTGAAGTGTTCATTCAAATGGTTTCCCATTTCTTTATCAGATTACCTTATTATTGATTTGTAAGAGCTCTTTCTTTAGCATAGCTAAGTGCTCTATATAAGTTACGTACTTTGAACATATTTTCTCTTTCATTTTCTTAACTGTGTTTTAAATTTAAATTTTAAAGCTGGTTAACTTATCAATGCCTTATCCAACAAGTCTTTGCCTACCATGTAGTCATAAATATTTCTCCGGTGTTAACTTCTAGATGTGTCACAGCTTGACCTTGTACCTTCACATCTATAACCCATTTTAAGATAATTTTAGTATGGTATGAGATCAAGTTTAACATATTTTTGCTTTGTTTTTGCAAATAGCTATCCAATTTTTTCAGAATCATTTATTGAAAAGACTATCATTTCCCACTGAATTAAGTTGCATATTTGTCAAAAATTAAAAGTCAATTGTCATATGGTTTCACTTACTTGTGGAACATAAGGAATAACATGGAGGACATTAGAAGGAAGGGAAAAATGAAGGGGGGGATCAGAGGGGGAGACGAACCATGAGAGACTATGGACTCTGAGAAACAAACAGGGTTCTAGAGGGGAGGGGGGTGGGGGGATGGGTTAGCCTGGTGATGGGTATTAAGGAGGGCATGTACTGCATGGAGCACTGGGTGTTATAAGAAAACAATGGATCATGGATCACCACATCAAAAACGAATGATGTATTGTATAGTCACTAACACAACATAATAAAATTAAAAAAAAAAAATTAACTGACCACATGAGTATGTCTTTTAATGGAATTTCTGTCCTGTCTGTTGTTCTACATGTCAACCCTTAGTTCATACTCTCTTGATTACTATAACTTAATAGTAATTCTTGAAATAATGTGGTGAAAGTCCACTAACTTCATTCTTCTTTTTCAAAATTCTTTAGGCTATACTAGTTTTTGTCTTTCTAGGTAAAATTCAGAATCACCTCAATAATTTTCTGTTTAAAATAGGATGCTATGATTTTGATTGATATTATATGAAATCTAATGATCAGTTTGGGGAGAAGTGACATCTTAACAATTTTGAGACTTGATTCATAAACACTGTATATCTTTTGATTTATTTAGGTTTATTTTCTCTCAAGATTTTACAGGGTTTATTTTGGAGATATTACATGTACTTTATTAAATTTACTCTTAAATATTTCATGGCTTAGATGGTGTTATACATCATATGCATTATATTTCAATTTCCAATTTTTCTTTATTAATATATAGGCACACAATTAAGTTTGGTTTATTGAATTTGTATCCTGCAACACTGCTAAACTCACTTAAAAATTTTAGCAACTTATTTTGGGGCATTCCCTTGGGTTTTCTGCATAAATGATCATGTTCTTAGAGACCATGAGAAAAAATATAATTTTGTTTCCTTTCCAAATTGTGCCTTATTATTTCTTTTTCATGCCTTATTGTAATGGTTAGGACCTCTTACTGCAATGTTGAGCGATTTTGGTGGAGACAACCATTCTTGTTTTTTTCCCAATCTTAGGCAGATAATATTCCATCTTTTACCATTAAATGTAATGTTAGCTATATATTCCTTATACAGGACTTTCATTATATGGAGATGTGACCTCTATTCATAGTTTGCTGAGATTTTTGTCATGAATGGATGTAGAATTTTGTCAAATGCTTTTATTGCTTTCATTAAGACTGTTTTTTTTAAATTCTTGTTTAACCTGTTATAATGTATTACAGTTATTGATATTTTAATATTGAAGTTACCTCTCATTCTTGGGTTAGATTCATCACGGTCATGGTATAATATCCATTTTAAATGTTGCCTGACTTTATTTCCTAATATTGTGTTAAGGTGTTTATGTTTTTAAGTTCATGAAACATATTAATCAATACTTTTTTTTTTTTTGCAAATATTTTATCTTGTTTTGGTGTCAGAGTAATGAAGACCCCATAAAATGCATAAGAAATATTTACCTCTTTTTTTTTTTAATGTTTGGAAGAGTTTTTGTGTAGAATTGGTATTATTCCTTAAATATTTGGTAGGATATTTCAGTGAAGTCATTTTTGCCAGGATCCTTGTCAGAAAGGTATTAACTATGAAGTCAATATTTTGTGCAAGATAGAAAGTGTTCTATTTATTTCTTTTTCTTTTTCTTTTTCTTTTTTTAGGTAGGCTCCATGCCCAGTGTGGAGGCCAACATGGGGCTTGAACTCATGACTCTGAGATCAACACCTGAGCTGAGATCAAGAGCTGGATGCTTAACTGACTGAGGCACCCAGGCACCCTGAAAGTATTCTATTTCTTTTTGAATATAGTTTGACAATTTGTATTCTTCAAGAATTTTATCCATTTAATCAAAATTATCAAATTCATTGGCAAAAAAAGGTTCATACCAGTTTTTTACCTTCCTTTTAACTTCTATAGTACATGTAGTATGCCCATTCCTTCATCCCTCTCTCAATTGCTGAGAAAGAACTGAATTCTTCATCTATAATTGTGGATTTTCTATTTATCCCTTAAATGCCACAAGCTTTTGCTTGAATCTATTATTTGCTGCATTCAGAGTTAGGATTGTTACGTCTACTTGATGGATTTTCTCTATATCATTATGGGATGTCCCTCTTCATCCTTGGTAATATTACTTGTGCTGACATTTATCTTGTCTGATACTAATAGAGGCTCTCAAATGTTCTTTTGTTTAAGACTTGGATGATACATCTGTTTCCATTTTATTACTTTTAATTTATGTATGTGTTTCTATTTTAAGTGAATTTCTTATAGAAAAATATATTTGGATATTGCTTCTATTTGCCTTTTAATTGGAAACTTTAGACTTTTCATATTAATATAGTGCTTGATAATGGCTGGAAATTTAAATCAACCATCTTGTTATTTGTTTTCTATGTATTCTAAATATGTTTATTTCTTTTGTACTCTTTTTCCTGCCTTTTTTTGAAATAATTGAATTTATTTCTATGATTCATTTTTATCTAAACTATTGGTTTATTCATACACTGTTTTGTTTCATTACTATTTTTCAGTTGTTGATCTTTATGGTTTACAATATACATCTTTAACTTACCACTGTCTATACACATAATAATATATCTCTTCCCGTATACATTTCCTTAGTTTTATTTTTTAGTCATACATCTTATTTCTAAATATTATAACACTGCAATGCCTTGTTGCTATATTTTCTAGACATTCACTTTTCTTTTAAAGAGATTATGAATAGGAAAGAATGTCTTTCATGTTTACCCACATGTTTATTATTTCTGCAGCTCTTTACTTCTTTCTGTCTTTCCAAATTTCTGTCTGGTACCGTATTTTTTCTTTCTGGAGAATTATATTAAATTTTTCTCATTGTTTAGATTTGCTAACAATGCTATTATTCAAGTTTGGGTTTTCTGAAAAAGTCTTGCCCTTACTTTTGAGGTATTTTAACAAAATATGGGGAAAGTTGTAGGTTTTCAGGTTTTTCATTCATAACTGTAAATGTATAGCTTTATTGTCTTCTGATATGCATAGTTTCTGGTGACAAGTGTGCTATTATTTTCTCTTTATTTCTCTATGTCTACAGTTTTTTTTTTTTTCTTGTATCTCTGGATGCCTTCAACATTTCTCTGATCATCTTTGATTTCTAGTAGTTTAATTTTGATAAGCTTAATATTTTTTTTAAAATCCTGCTAAGTGTTCTTTAAGATTTTTGGTTTTATGGTTTGTTTCCTTTGATTAACTTAGTAAATTTCTTGGCCTTTCTGTCTTCAAATATTTCTTCTCTCATTCTGTCCTTCTTGTTTTAAAATTCTAACTAAATGCATATTAGACCTTTGGACAGAGCTGTTAGGTTGTTTTCCTACTTTCTTCTTTCTCTCTCTGTTTCAATTTGGAAAATTGCTATTGGCCTGTTCCTAACTTAATCATTTTTTTCTCTGCTGTGTCTGGCTTTTTGGCATGTCTGTCAAAGGATTTTTTCTTTTTTTTTTTTTTTAATCTCTGGCATTTTTTTCTCTACCATATTTATTTGACACCTTTAATACCTCCTCTCTCTCAATGCTGAAAGTCCCTATCTGTTCATTAATATTTTTCCACAGAAGACCATTGTTGCTTCTTACTCAGTGCAAGGCCTCTGATGAAGAAGATTTTTGTTTGTTTGTTTATTTTTTGGTCTTCTGTTTTTGTTTTTGTTTTTGTGGAGGCATGCTCCTGTCCATCCTTGGTCATCGTCAGGCCTTGAGCATCCAAGCTCTAGAAATAGGACTTCTTGCCATCTTACTCCTTCCTCCACAAGGTCATGAAACTCTGCTTTGTGCCAGAGTGGGTTCTTAAGCCTACAAGTGAGCTTTTGTCCCTCGGAAATGTCACCCAAACTCTCTTTTGTGTCCATGCAGAATTGCATCTGTAAGTGGGTTTGCTTTACTTCCCTTGGTAGCAGGTAGATTTTACTCTGTGTAACAGCAGGGAAAAGGTGTCTAGGTGTTCCATCCTCCACCAGCAGCTGCTGACCTTTTCCTGAGACTGTGAGGCAGGAGCATTCCCTGGCTTGCCCAACAGCAGCTTGCATTTGCTTCATGGGAGAGAAAGGTTCACCAGTGAACAGTTTTGTGCCTGTCCGCAGCAGTGACTGGTCACCATCCATAGGTATACAGACTAGAGGGTGGATACCTCGTCTTCAAGTAGCCTGTGGTGGTTGCAATAGATGGCTGGCAAGTGGTTGCTGCTTTCCTTGGTGCCAGGGATCCCCACAGATTCTAAACTGTCACACAGGCACCCACTCTGCCTTTTAAAATCTGTTCAACCTGAAGAATGTTTTCTTGCCTGATAAGATGCTTGCTTCCACTTCCTCCCATGCTCCACTGAAGACAAAACAATTCACAGGTCCCTCTGCCCTCTGAGGACTTGGTATGTATCAGAATTCAGTTCACCTGATGGCTTTGTGACTTGAGCTCTCTGATGGGCTTTAAAAAAGTTCTAAATTTACGGTTGATCTGGCTGCTACTTGTTGTTTGCCTGGGAGCACGTTTTTACTGCTGTTTTCTACATCCTGAGTGAAAGTGGAATCATGCAACACCACCTTGATAGTGTTAAGTACAATAATGCGACTAAATGGCAACTATTCTAAGGAAATTGCCTCATATTAAAAGCAATGGCTTTTGACATATTTCCACCTAGTTACCCCCTTCAAAGTAAATCTGGCATGAGAATTGTTTTGTCAGACATGCCTCAAGTTAAATTCCTCTTGAGTTGGATATTAACAACGTTTTCAAACTTCCTTAGGTTTTGTTATTCCAAACTTGGGATTATAAGATTTTAAATCTGTTCTTTTGACCTTTTTCTTGTTCTTGCTTTTTTCTTTTTGTTTAAATTGTAACTGTCCTTTCACATCAGTATATTACCATGATATCTTCTAATTGTTATGTTGAATTAAACCCTGGTGCTCGGTAGCATGTGTATCCTATATCAATGCTACAGCTTCTTATGGAAAAAAAGCTCAGAGTAAATATAGAGGCATAATATATTATGTTCCAGCTAAGCTTCTTCATTGATTCTGAAAAGTTGTGGGCATGAGAGCCAATGACAATTTTTATTGTTAGTGCCATATATGAAAAAAAAAAGAATAAAAATGCTTAATCCAGAAAGGTACTACAAAAATTAATGGCATGTCTACAATAGAAAGTTTATTTGGAAACTAAATTTAAAAAAACAGAAAATTTCTGCGTATTTTAAAAAAAAGAAATGAAGTGAACTGATGTTAGGTTCAAAGGAAGTGTAGACATGACATGAGAAAGATACATGGGGTTTTACGATGGAATTTATAATAATATAAAAGCAAATTTTCAAAATATATTTACCATTAGATTTGCCATTTCTTTTTTCTCTCATTCTTTTTATTTTGAAATAATTTTAACTTACGGAAAAAACTGCAAGACTAATAAAAAGAATTTTTTGGTCCTGAGCCATTGAAGACCACGTTGCTAGCAATATGCCCTGTCGACCATACAGATACTTTACTGAGTATTTTTCTCACAAACAACATTCTCCTACATAAGTACACACAATGATAAAATGAGGACATGTACAATGATGATTTACTCCAACCCAATCCACAGATCTCATTCAAGTTTCCCCAGCTGTCCCAACAATGTCCTTGCAAAGAACCCAACCCAGGGTCACACGTTGCTTTTGGTTTTCATTCCTCTCTGGTTTCCTTCAGCCTAGAACATTCCCTCAATCTTTCCTGAAACTTCATGACCACTTTTGGTGATAACAGGACAGTTATTCTGTAGAATGTCCCTTCATCTGGGTTTGTTTGATGTGTCTTCATGTTAAGCATGTCCTTCAGGAACCCCCCCCCCCAAAAAAAGCAGGTCCTTCAAGGCAAGCACTTTGGCAGGAATATCACAGAAGTGCTTCTGTCTCCTTCCAGCTGCCTCTTACCACCTGGTGCATCCTTTCAATTTGTTGCCTGAATTGTGATGCTAATTTTGATTACTTGATTTACTTCAGGTGGTCTCTTGCCAGGTTTTCTAGCACTCAGAATCTAAGATCTGGGGGCGAGGTGGGCACCTTGCTTCAGGATGTTGCTGCTCGAAGTCCCTTGCAGTGGGAGCATTTCCGTTGTTCTTCATTCTTTCCTGTAGTTTGAAGTTTCCCTTGGGTGAAAGTCTTCCTCATTATCGGAGAGCCCTTCAAACAGAAACTCACCTTTCCAGCAACGGAGATGTGTGTTGGCTCATGGCTGGCCTTGGAGGGGCGCGGTCCCCGCCTCTGTGACAACGGAGTCTGCCCAGCGCCCCGGGGCACAGGCTTTGGCGCACGGGTGTCCGGCGCTGGGCACAGGTGTTGAGGCTATGAGACTCGGGCCCCTGAGTGGAGGGGTCCTGCAGGGACAGCAGCCAGCCGCCTGAAACTCACACCCTAGGTTTGGCATTTCTTAATAATAAGAAATAGTGGGATCTGGGGAATTTGCTAGGCCAACTTGTGTTTTGTCCTGATTTTGAAAAAGGATGTGAGGATCTTCAAAAAATAGCATGCTGTTTTAGGATACTAACTCTTTATGTGTTCATACTTAATTTGATGTGGGCTAAACGTTATTTGTAAACACACAATTCGTTAATTACTATCTTCCTCATTTAGTTCTGTTAGCATACCATTAGAAACATAATTTATAAAAGCATTCACTGGTACTTTAAAATAATACATGAAGATCAATAATATTACTGGATTTTCAGGAGTCAAGCTGTTTTTTTTTTCAGCTTTTTAACTTAACTTCTGTTAAAGTAAGTGCTTTCCTTTACTTTCCACACATATTTACAAACTTATTTAAAGGAAAGAAAACACTGGATTTTAGGAAATAACTTTGAAGTATTTATGTTTATAAAACCAATAATTTGTTTCAGCTTGTTAGAATATTTATTTACTTTTACTTTTAGGGGTCTGTGGATGTGAGAAACAATGAGGATGTTTTAATTAAAGCTATCTTTAAACACTGCATATTTAAAGGAAAATAATTGGAAATCAACTTAATTTCCTTTATATATCTGCATGGAAACATTTCATTCCTGGAAATGTCCTTACTCTTACATGGCAAAGTAAATTCTTGTGAAAGATGTGAATTAAAGCAGTTTAGTCAATTCAACATTATATGATATCTCATTAAACATAGAGGTCTCACAATAATATCTCATTGGGTCAGGATGACTTCTAACAACCATTTATATAATACTTGACAAAGCACATGAACTTATGTTAGTGATGCAGCTCTCATAAAAAAACTTTGCCCATAAAGTTAAGGAAAGCATGTAAACTCATGTTACTGAAAGAGATGTACATTTTTTATTTGGCTTCCGTAATACAAACTTTATTTTAATTACCATGTATGTAAAAACATGAACACTTATCAGTCCTTGCTCTACAATCTGATATTCACCTAACCTAAGTGAGAGTTTGAATATATACAAGACTGGTAACAGAAAAAAATGTCTTGCTCTCGAATATCGGAAGACATTTTCCCAACTGGGTTTCCTACATTAGAGATGCTGTTATTTTGAAGTCCTTGGTCTGTTTTTTTTTTTTTCTTATTAGCTTGCACCTTACTCCTTAAATTTTATATAAATTCTTTGCACAACAGCTATTAGTAAAGCAATTTTTTCCCTTAAAAAAGTTTATATTAAGTTGCATTTAAGTTTACAAACACAAAAATCATACAGTGATTTCTCAAATGCTGAGGGCCACAGAGTTGTGCTCCAGTTGTTTTGCACCCTTCCAAGTATTTGGTATCGGGAGGGTATGTATATATATATTCTAATAGATGTCTAGTGATATTTTAATTTGTATTTCTTTAGTGCTAATGATGTGGATTATCTTTTTGTATGATTGGTTACCATCAATACACCTTCTTCGGTGAAGTATCTACTTAGTTTTTTAATCGGGTTCTTTGTTTTACTATTGTTGAGTTTTGAGAGTTTTTATATATTTTACATACAAGTCCTAGGTCAGAAATGTGATTTGTACATATGTTTTCTCAATCTGAGGCTTGTCTAGTCATTCTCTTAATGGTCTCTTTCACAGGACAAACATTTTCAATTTTGATAAAGAAAAATTAATATTTTTGTTAATATGCTTTGTGCTTCTGGAGTCACATTTAAAAACTCTTTCTGTTACCTAAGGTCAAAAAGTATTTCCCGTGGTTCCTCTAGAAGTTTTGTAGTTTCAGCTTTGGGATTATTTTTCCCTTTAAACTGTATTATTCTCTAAATGGCCATCTGAACTTTGTTTATGTAAATTAAACACTGTTTAAGTAAGCATAAGAAACAAACTAAAGAGCAGATTTTCTTAAATGCCGAGAACGATCTAAATTAGAAAAACACTTAAAAATGTTTTTAATAATAAAAAAGATCTTTTTATTATTAAAAGAAACTAAGGTTGTTAAACTGTGCTGTGAATCCTATGATGTTAATCATCTCATCACCTAAATAACTAGCTTTGCTGTGTAGACTTTGGGCAGTCACTGTGTTCACTGTCCGAGATTTAAATACTTATGAGACACAGACGAAAGTCCTAGTTTCTACAACTGTATATATATGATTCTACATTGGCAAATTAAATGAAAATAAAGTATCTCCACACTGTCTGGCAATAATTCAATCAAACATACGGAGAACTAGGTGGCATCGTGGGAGGAAGAGACACGACCGTAAGAAAGTGGAAAGGTAGGTGTGAATGAAGAGACCAGGTGATCGGGGTGTGGGGGGTCAGCAATGATGCAGGAGGACAGAGGGAGATTGTGGTTTCAAATAAGGGGGTGGTCAGGGTGGGTCTCATGAGAGGGTCATATTTGAGTAAAACTGTGTTTCTTCTAGGGTTTACATGGAACTTTTGTTACCTCCACCCTACATTTTTGGTTAATAGTATCATGTTTAATATGTAGTCTATTTTTCCCCCTCATATTTGGCTATTCTTTCTGTCTAGATCAAATATATATTGGATTTCTACCAAATGTCCTACATGTACCAGGCCCTGGGGATGGTGGATGAGACAGACAAAAATCCTGTGGTCCCAGCTCAGGGTCAGAAGCTGGTACAGCTGTCCTCACGTGGGCTCCCTCCCATGGGCTGGCTGGGTCCTATTTCCAACCTCTGTTTACTCAGGGACCTTGGCAGCTGGCAGCAGGCTGTGTCCCCACCAGCATTTGGTTTTCGAGAATGAATTTTTAATTGTGACGAGACAACATCCGCCCTGGCCTCACTCTAGGGAGTCTCGGTACAGGACCAGCCCTGTCTTTCAGTCCATGTCAGTCAAATCTTTAAAATCAGGCCTTTACATCTGCTCTGCAACTAGTTACTGGTCACGTTCTTACTCCCAGTTCACTTGGCCAACCTCAGACTATGTGGGAAAGGTGTGGTAAGGTGTTATGTTGTTCCAGGATGAAACTTCATTTCCAGTGTGCATTCCACTTGGTGGTTCAGTCCCTTCCTGTGGGATTTCACATGAGTTCTGCAGACCAAGGGAATCATTTCCCTGTCTCCCAGGCTTGCCCTGTGGCCCCTTCAGGCCTGTCTGCTTAGCCGTGGGTCACAGGCCCAGGATCTTCAGGAGCACAACAGGCCCAGTGAGCATGTGAGAAAGTGGGGGTGCTTGGTGGTGATGGGGGTGCAGGGGACAGATTAAACTGCAGACTGAGAACCTGAGGGGTTCCAAGTCAAGATTTCTAAAGCCCGGATGCTTAAACAAAAATACACCTTCAGACCAGGGCTGAATCCAAGAATGCTGGCCCCTCCTGACAGCAAAGCCATTTCTACTCAGATGTCTTGCCATGTGTTCAGACCCCCTATGACGGGGCCCAGAATTTGTGAACTGGTCTGGGGTCTCCTCGGTATCTTCCTTTCCCTCAGGCTTAGATTGGGCAGGGGCCCAAGATGCTGGGCCCATTTCTCAGAGGTTCATGGTCTACACATTTTTATCCCCCTTCAGATTTCTTCCCCCAACCCTGGGCATGCTGGGCCCTTGTCTGTGTGTGTGTCTGGTGAGGGGTGTGGGGAGCGCACACCTGTGGCAGCTGTGCCCTGAACTGTAGACTTAACTCCTAAACTGGGCCTACAGCCCCAGGCGAGCATGACGTCATCTGTCACTGTGTTATCCTCTGCACTTCCGCTGTGTCTTCCGTTTCCCCAAGAAATGATGCAGCTTTCCCTAGCTCTGACTTTAAAATTGCAGGATAAGTATCAGGTGTGCTACTAGATGACTTCTGGGGGATTGCACTCAATGCAATAAATAGCATCCAATCACATTGAGGAAACATCATTCTCTTTTGAATTCCCTATGACTCCTGAGTATGTCAAAGAGAAAAATGTCCTGCTGGTGCACTTAATTCACGAGATCACCTGGTACACACACGATTACCCTTAGCACAGCATAGGGGCACAGATTCAGGCTTTCACTGGGAGTGGAAATTAGGAAGCATTTAATAGTTTCCATTTTGTTTTTATTTGGTATATTTTATGCTTAACGTCTGCTTACAACAACATGAGATACACTTTCCCTTTCAGTTTGTGTTGCAAAGTTTCCTTTTGAAATAATTCGCCATTAAGTAAACGAATTCATTTAGGGAAAAAAATCCATCAATGAGAGTACATGTTGCTCACTGAGATGGTAAAACAATCATGTATGTGAAGTTTGGGAAACACTGTCCTAACCACCTGTCTTGGAAAGGGCACATGACACAAGTGAATTCAGAAGACCACCTTGATGAATTCAGAAGACCACCTTTTACCAGATAAAAGTATGATTGTGCATTCTCCTGCTTTTTATTTGCTATGAGCATCAGTTACTTGCATGGTGAATTCTACGCCCAACATATAACATAGGAGATGCCATGATTTACCTTGTCCTTCTGTTCCAGCCTCACCTTCTGAGACTCCCTTGCTCACCTGTAGGCTCCATCAGTCAGTCTGGTGACTGACTATAGATCCTGTGTCCATTGTGCTGCTCTGTCCTGAGCCCCTGGACCATCATTCCAATATGACCATGTTCCTTGTCTGCCTTGACAACTCTTCCTTACTCTTAACGAATGAATTTAGCTATTATCTCACCCAAGAAGACTTCCCTGACCCCACCACCACAGCCCCAGCAGGTGGGAGCCCTAATCTTTGTGGGCCCATTGGACTTTGCTCCTAGTTTAGTTTAATCAGAGCATATTCCCACATGGTGCGGAAATGATCTGTTTATTTTCCTGTTTGCTCTTCAGGCTGTGCACTCCCTAAGGAGGGTATTCATTCATCCTGAGTCTTCAGCAAGGGGCTTTATACATAGTAGACACTCAATAACAGTTTGTTCTTCACAGTTCTTCTTTCATAAAATTGTATCATTTGAAAACAATGAGGCGTTGTTACAAAATTAGCAATGCTAAGAATTATTATTTCCCATGCAAGAAGACATATATGCAGAAAGAGGAGTCGATGGGTAAAACGCTGGAAAGATAACTATATAAACTGTATTTGCACCCACACTGGGGAAAAAAAAAAAGGTGTACGATTGATTTTAAATTGCACATGAATAGTCTCTGTAGGCAGAACAGAGATTAAAATAAGAGCTACTGTCCATCAAAAAGTAGATGCAATATTCAAAATGAATAGTATTCAAAACAAAGCTCTAAAGGATACCACTAAACAAAACAAAGAAAAATGAGAAACAAATAAAACAGTATGCAAAGAACTTGACTTTTGATGGCCAATTCTCCTATGAGTTGAGGATTGATTCACTGAAATTACCAGGATATATTTGGAAAATGTTCCTTCTCTGCTATTAGCTGTGTGACAGGAAAATCTTCCTAAATTATCTGAATCTATTTTATCTTAAATAAAGTGAGGATTAAAAATATCTCCCTCACAGAAAAGTTTGGAGACATACATAATAATATATGTATCATGTACTGGCAGAGAACTTCACCCAAAATTAGTCCTCGTTGCAGTTTAATGATGGAATTATGGAGTGAAAAGAAAAATTGGAAATTCCATACCTTTTAAATAAATCTGGCATAAAATCTTTGCATTTAGTACAGAGAGCAGCAAACCTTTTCTCTAAAGAGCCAGATAGAAATATTCTTGGATTTGAAGGTCATGTGACCAGTCATAATTATTCAATTCTGCCATTGTAGAGCAAAAGCAATGTGTATACAAATGGGCATGGCTGTGTTGCAATAAAACTTTATTTGCAAACGCAAGCCAGGGGCCAGATTTGGACCACAGACCATAGTTTTTGTAAACCTCCAATTTAGTGGATTAGAAGGTATAAATATAAGTTAGACATTTTGACAGATAAATTTTTACATTCTTTTTTCTTTGTTCTAATAAAACCAGGCATCCTATTTGCAAATTTTTTCAAGTTGGTTATCTCATGTATTCTCAAAAGAAAGTTACATGCTTTGTTAGTATATTTCTGGAGAGAATTATGAATTTAAGATATGCTTATGAAGATCAGTTGTCTTTTGTTCCAAAGGAAGTAGCTATATAAACTCATTCAAAATGAATGAAAATATAGGTCATAATATGTTAGGAAAGTAAAATTCTGGTTTTGACTGATAATCACTTATTTCTCTTGGAAACTAATGTCTAGAAAGTAAAGGAAAGATAAACAAATTCCAGTAATTTCATGGCTTGGAAAGGCAAATACTTCCTATTGATCAATTGTTTCAACATTTAAAAAGAAACATCCTGCATGCTTCCCAGCTGTCAACTTAGTTGTATATCACCTACCACAAAAAAGTGCTAAGTCAACAGACTTAGTGGGTTTTTTTCCTGCTTATTTTGCCACCCTAAGGAAAAACAAAACAACAATAATAGTTTGAAAATGTAATTTTTAAATGTACCACCTATTACTGGTATGTATACCTCTTACTTATGCCTCATTTTGCATTTCACATATCTTTTGTTTTCCTTTCATTCTGAGAAATTATTGCTTCTCTGCCAGATCCTGGAATTGGAGTCCCACACCTCTGAAACTACTTTACACGTCGTGTGAGAAGACACGTCCTTCTTCCAGATCAAAAGAAGCCTGTATGGACTCTTCTCTATGAGCAAGCCTTTAATAATATCTCTTGGGACAATTCTCGTCCATTTCCCTCATACAGTTTCCTTCCCTTAACTCTATTTCCCAAGAAAACATTATCCACATTCTTTTTCCTTCTTAATGTTTGGAGGCGTGATGCATACTATTCACCATGAAGGACTTTTCAATTAGAATTTGTCACTATGGTTCCTCTGAAATCTATCCTATTAAAATTTTTTTCTTTCTCAGAGTGAGAGTCCCAGGCTGAAGGAGCACATCCAACATGCATTTGGTTCCTCTTTGAGCCTGGACATTTAGGTCATCTCTTTTTTCCAATGTCTAGGGCTTTTTTTCCTGACCGCTTAATCATAACAGTATTCATATTTCCTGCAGTGCACGCTGCAGCATTTTTTTCCTTGAAATTTCAAGACCTTGAGCAAAGATTAATGTATTAAAGAAATCCACATGAGAAAAGGAGGTCAGAAAATACCACATCATTCATATCACTAAATATAAAAATATTTGATGTTTGAGGGCGTGGGACACACAGGGAAAGATTGGACAATCCTCAGTGTCTTTCTCTGATGAAGGCAACAAACTCCTCCTTCTAATAGTTTTTGCTTTTAAATAATTTGAAGGTGTTTGCCCTCTTTTTAAAGATTGATTGATTGATTGATTGATTGATTGATTTTAGAGAGAGACAAAGCACAAGCCGGAGGGACAGAGGGAGAGGAAGAGAGAATCCCAAGCAGACTCTGTGCTGAGCGCTGAGCCAGACACAGGGCTTGATCTCAGGACTCTGAGATCATGACCTAAGCCAAAATCAAGAGTCGGATACTCAATTGACTGCACCACCCAGGCGTCTCTGTTTGCCCTCTTTACAGTTATGTTTTAGCTTAAGGAATGGGGCAAAAAAGACGTTTTTCCACAAATATAATCTTCAGTGAAAATTTTCCATAGATCTTAATATTTTCCTACTGGGTCCCCTTTTAGGGGTAGTTGTTTTTCAAAGCATAGAGTTGTTCATTTAATTTTCACAAATCAAGGTAGGAAATCAACCTAGAATATAGGTTTTACAAGTGTAAGTTACATTTTTGCTTTTTTTCATATTTCTTGTTGTATTTGTGATTCTCATCTTTGATTTTCCTTTCATTGACTTCTCTAATCAAACTAACAGGTAACATCTTAAATATTTGTCTGACCCTAATGTTTCTGAATGTTTTTCCTGTTGTCTTTTCTGGTTCAAGCAAGATATAAATACTGGAAGTGACACAGAATAGTTCTCTTGATGAGCATTATTCCATTTAACTTTTTAACAAGGTCTTTATGAAGAACAAAAATTTGAAATCACATGCAAATTTTAGTGTTCTATTGCCTAGTTAACTGACCTTGCACTGTTTAAGGATAAAAAATAAAATGACGTCACCAGACCCTTGGACATTAAACTTTTGGAAATTCGAGGGATGAAATGAGAAGATGCAAGACAGAGTGAATATTTTAATGTCTTTGAGGCAATGAGCAAAATTACATTTGCTGATGAAGATACAAATAGGTAAGGTTACTTATGTTGGTAAAATGCTTATTATCAGGGGAAAAAATGAATTTCAGAAAGCTTCCCCACTTCCTTTTCATATTACCTTAGCTTAATATATGGAGAATGTTATTCTAGATACAAGAAATTGTGCAAATTTTTACAGTCGAGCAACAAGTGTGATTCATTTTGATTACAGAATTTTTAGATCAAGATGTAAGAAGTTTGGGTTGTGTTTTAAGAAATATCTGAATTAATTTTAAGTTGAAATTTTAGGATAAAATCTCAGAAATTAGCAGAATATTCTAATTGTAAAAATATATGGGTCTCTCTCTCCCTCTCTCTCTCTCTCTACATATATATAGTGAAATATATGGGTATTAACATCAAATTGGGAAAATCATAATGAGAATAAGTTATTACAAATCTATTATTTCATTTATTTTTTAAAGATTTTATTTATTTATTTATTTGACAGAGAGAGACACAGCCAGAGAGAGAATGCAAGCAGGGGGAGTGGGAGAGGGAGAAGCAGGCTTCCCGCTGAGCAGGGAGCCTGACGTGGGGCTCGATCCCAGGACCTTGGGATCATGACCTGAGCCAAAGGCAGACACTTAACGACTGAGCCACCCAGGCACCCCTAAATCTATTTTAAATGAAAAGTTGACATCTGCATAATTTGAAAAATAGCCACACACTAATCTGGAAAATACTTTATCCAGTTTACATAAGGTGTGCCTAACACAGTGCTTGGTGAAAAGTAAGCCCTTACTAAGTATTTGTGGACAGAATGGACAGAATGCTTTGTGGGTTTATTTTTTATTTATTTATTTTTTAAAGATTTTATTTATTTATTTGACAGAGAGAGAGCATGTGCAAGCACAAGTAGGGGGAGTGGCAGGCAGAGGGAGGGGGAGAAGCAGGCTCCATGTGGGGCTCAATCCCAGGACCCTGGGATCATGACCTAAGCCAAAGGCAGACACTTAACCAACTGAGCCACCCAAGCGCCCCTGCTTTGTGGTTCTAAATCAGCAACCCCCTCCTCACCAAAGCAACCTTCAGCTCACAATTCCCTCTCCCAAGCTCAGCAGGCTGAACTCATCCTTTGTGACCAGTGGCATCAACAAGCAAACAAAAGGGCATCTCAGAAATTCACAAAGAGCCAAAACACCATTCCAAGGCAAAAAGTAACAAACCTTTGGTGTTCCCTTTCCAGAAGGTACCATTCCATAGCTGAAACTGCATGGCTCTCCCGGTGTTCATTTTCCAGATCTCTAGTCTTTCATATTATAGCTGATCAAATATAAATACATTTCTATAACTAGATTGCTTGGAACTTGCTCAAGATTGACCTGTGACCTTCATTTATGAAAAATGGATATGCTTGATTGCTCTGCACTGACACTGAGCATGTTCAATTAATGCTTACATTATAAAGAATGTGCAAACAACACAAACGGAAATTAAATCCTTTTCACTATCTGTCTGCGTCTGAGCATTCATAAATTGAAATAAGTGTGAAAGAGCTGTCCTCAATCAATTTCGGCTCTAGTCCCTGACCTGATTATGCTATGCGTATCAATATACATTCCCTTAATTAAATGTGGTTCAGTGAGCATTAATGGTATTAAAGAGAGAGAGAGAGAGAGAGAGAGAGAGAGAATGGAGCCTCATATTACCACCCATCATTTTGTTGGGGAAAACAATAGAGAGATTGATGAAAAGGAACATTGGCAGAAGAAAAAGCTGTTGTGTGCATTATCATAATTATCTCCTATGCTGAATGACTTCAAAGGGAGATGCTAAGACTGTCACTTGTTTTCCTCAGCAATCTCCTGTAAGGTCTAAGGATTACAGGAATAAGCAGAGCCTCTACATCATTTTGAGAAATTTGGTCCTGTTTTTGGTGTGTTCGCTACTCATTCACTGCTTATTCTGACACTGCTACAAACATTTGCAAGCCTTTCCTGACACCCCATTTAAGCAATACAAGAAAGTTACTTTATAAGACTCAGCTTTCTTCCTAAAGCTTAAAAAAAAAAAAAAGTTCTTTCACTGGGCTGTTAAGCAGCTTCAATATGCGTCCCTCCTCTGATTGCTGTCTCATTTCCTCTTTCCTGTCTTCTTTATCCTCTTCAGGGACAGTAGAACGTCTTCCACCCAAGACATCATGGTGGCCTGTGATGCTGTAGCCTGCAGAGAATCTTTCCCAGGTGACACTGCCTCTCCAGACTCCTGATAGTGGGGACCCTAGCTGAGTGTTGCTTTCATCCTGTGATGTGTTGGGAATGATGCTAATTAAAGCTTCTTACATGGCTACCTTCTCCCCACTTTACTGTGGAGCTTAGATTAAGATCTGACAGACGGAAAGAGTCACAGATCGACTCAGAAGGAAGTAGGAGGAGACAAGCAGAATAGAACTTCCTGGTCTGGGTTAGAGTCATTCCACAGAATACGTTACTGCAGAACCAATTAATGGAGCTGCCTGTGGACTGTGTTGCCTTTGATAACTGTATGCAATAAAGACCTGTTATGTGTGATCAGGTAAGTCTTGAAAAGCAGGTAGGACTCAGAAAAGTATTAATTGACTACATGTTAAGGTGTTGGCATCAGAAAATGAGCCAGACAGTCTGTGAATACAAGGAAAATGACAGACAAATGCTTCTCCTAATCCCTGAGGGTTAAGTCCTGAGGTAGAGAATTAGATCCCAATGAAACTTTAAATTTACATCAGGAATCTGCTGGCCTTCTGGTTCTGAAGGTGTCCTGACCAAAAAGATACCCGGGAGGGACAGCAAAGCACTGGGTTACTCACAACAGACATCTTTTAAGGAGAAAGACCTCATGAGGTGTCTGGGTAGATCAGCTGGTTAAGTGTCAGACTAGTGATTTAGGCTCAGGTCGTGTCGTGCTCCGCTCAGTGGGGATTCGGCTTGAGGTTTGCCTCTCTCCCTCTCCCTCTGCCCCTCCCCCTGCTTGTGCATGCACACTCTCCCTCCATCTCTAAAATAAATAAATAAATAATTTTAAAAAAGAAAGAAAAAGGCCTCGTATTACCGGAAGCTCTGGAATTGGGCACTTTCTTTCCCTTAGGGAAACTCTGAATCACAAAAAACCCAGATTTTTGGTGAATTGAACAACTGACTTTGATTAAGTTAGTTTTGTTTGGCGGTGGAGGGGGATACGGATGCTTTTTACCCATCTTCTCTGTTTCTGATATTCAACAGCAGGTCAGCTAATGTGAAGGACATGGTCTCTTCCAACCTTGAATCAACTGATTTCTCTCACTATTTCCAATGTTTATGTTCTCTCTTTTTCTGGAGAAAGAACATAATTGTTCTTTTATGGAGGAAAGATTGTTCTTTTATAGCCCCTGCCTATAGACTTTTAAATGTGCTCAAGTCCCTCCATACTTAAAAACAATAAACCCAAAACAATACATATCCAAAAGAAACACAAAGAGGGAAGACTGAAAGAAGGTAACTTGAGTTGGTCTGATGCTGGTTGCTCCCCTGTTAGCTGTCTGTAGCCTTCTCTCCTCTCCACAGACAAGCTGCTTAAGAGATTTGTCTATGGCGGTTCTCTCCTCATCTCCCAAACCCACTCACACTGAAATTTACCTTCTGTGCCCACAGTTCCACCCAAAGTGTGCTCACCAAATCACCAATGACCCTGTCGTGAAATCCAAAGGACACTCTCAGTCCTGGGCTGACTGGTCTTCAGCAGCCTCCCGTACTGCCAGCCTCCCTCTAGCCTCCTTGGCTGCCATGATGCCTCACTGTCCTGGTCTGTATCACTCATCTGTGGCCACATCTTGCAATTCCCCTGCAGGCTTCTTGCCCTGGGTGGGCCTCCTCTAAACCACAGTTTAAGATCTCAGTGTCCTCTCTCCTTTATTATCCCTGACTCACCTCATTCTTGTCCACAATTTCGGGGACCAATTTTATGCTGATGATTCTTAAATCCTTGTTACCAGCCCAGATCTCTTTTCTGAGACCCCAATTCACGTGTCAAAATCCTCACTGAGTTTCCGAAATTGGATATCTTCCATGTACCACAAAATATACAGGGCAGAGAATACACGTATAATCTTCCGCTAAAAAACGACTCTGCCTCCCAGTGGTTGAAATGATCTTCAGCTCAGTTTTTGCAAACCAAACACTTGGGACTCAGTTTGGACTTCCTCCTGTCCCCAGCTGCCCATCCACTCATCACCAAGTCCTATGCTTCTATTTCCTGGATCTCTCTGCTTCTCTGTATCCCCAAGGCCAATGTTATTTTCCACTACCTTTACTGCAAATGGCTCCTTTTTCATTTTTCTGAATGCAGTGTTGCCCAATTTCTACTCTCTGCAACCAGTTACTCCTCTAAATGCTCATGTGTTCCTGTCACTTCAGACTTCCTCTTGCCTCTTCTACCGCTCCAGTCTCATTTCTAGCCACTTTCCTCTGCTTTCTAGTTTCCAGCAATAATCATTCTCTCATATTTAGGCCTTTGGATCCTGCCTAAAAGATGGTCTTCCTATAAGTTGCCAAGATCATTCCTGCTCATTCTTCAGAATTCTGCTTCAATTACATTTTTTTCTAAGAAAATCTTAACATCTCTCATTCCCTACCCCAAACTAATATAGTAGCCCTTGCTATATACTGCTATGATTTACTGAGTATTTCCTATGCTTTATTTTAAATGTTTTCTGAAATGGCTATCAACTCTTGTAAGAGAAAGCAAGTTCAGGGATTATTAACAGGCAGAAACATGATGAGGGTCCAGTCAAACATCCACTCAGAGGAAGAAATGTGTAAATGTATTATCTGGATATATGTTTACAGACATGGGAAATAGTTTTAATAATTTTCTATGATATCGTGTTAAGCAAAAAAAATTAGATTTTAACATATGATGCATACTATGTTCCAATTAGCAATAAACACATTTCCTTTAAACATAGAAATAGCCTCCTGGTAGAACTTCCAGAATGGTGGCATGAAGACCTCTACAAATATTTTCCTCCATGAGAGCAACAAGAACACTGGCAACAACAGTTGAAACTAACATTTTTAGAACTCTGGAAATTGATTAAAGCTTTGCAACAATATGAAGAGTGTTTATTCGAGAAAATCTGCTGAACTTCTGTACGAAGAACAGTCCATTCTATTAGATCTATTCTAGATCTATTCCCATCCCTCTTTCTACCCCTGTGCTAGCTAGCCTTGAAAACTAGCAGTCCAGCAGCCACTGGAGGTCACAGACTGGGTTTGAAGCTCCTGGAAAAGTCCCATCTACAGAGCATTTTGACAATTTGACCTACCTCAGAGCTTCTTGGAAGAACCCCTATTGTTACTGAATTGACTCAGAGTTCTTTTTTCAAGAAAAGCCTTATCCGGAAGGCTTTGGAGAAAATCAGCAGCAATTGTTTACCATTACGATAGTCTGGGACTGCAACACCAGCTGGGGCAAACAGGACAAAAAAAAAAATTAAAAGAAAGATTTGTGGATTGAGATGTCCACAGAGAGCTTTGAGAAGTTGTGGCTATTGGTATTAATAAATAATTTCAGTGGTGTTACAGGATACAAGATACACTTACAAAAATCAATTGTATTTTATACATTAGCAATGAACAATATAAAAGTAAAATTAGCAAAGCAATTCAATTTACAATAACATTAAAAAGAATAAAACACTTGGATAAATGTAACCAAAGTAGTTCATACTTGTGCACCGAAGTCTACAAAACACGGTTGAAAGAAATGAAAGACTATCTAGTAAACAAAATGGCATTCATGTCCCTGGATCAGAAGACATGATATTGTTAAATGACAATTCTTTTTAAATTTATCTATAATTCAATGTAGTTCCTATTGAATTCCCATTCAGGTTTTTTTTTCCCAGAACTGATAAAGTAATCCTATGTAGAAATGCAATGACCTAGAATAGACAAAACAATCTCAAAAAGCACAAAGTTTGGAAGAGTCCCAATTCCTGACTCCAAAACTTACTATATAAGGAATCTGTGGTTATACTATAAATACATACTATAAATAAATACAGTAAACTGGTGGAAACCACATCTTGGTTCCTTGACCTATGTGGTAAGAAACATTTAGAAAGAAGTGTCACGTGGGTACCTCTGGAGTTTCTCTACCTGTAAAAGTAATAAATCAAAAGCAATGTTTTTTGGCCCATCAAAGTATGTCTTATTCACAAAGAGTTTTGCTTAAACTATCTATAGTGGATTATGGTGTCAGCAACTGAGATTCTTAAGTATTCACAAGTGACTATTTTTCTTTAAATATTTATTTACTTATTTTAGAGAAAGAGAGAGAGGGAGAGCACAGTGGGAAGGGGCAGAGGAAGGGGAGAAAGAGTTTTAAGCAGACTCCGGAGCCTGTTGCAGGCCTCCATCTCAGGACCTAGAGACCAGACCTCAGTCGAAACCAAGAGTCAGACACTCCACCGAGAGCACCACCCAGGTACCTACAAGTGACTCTTTTTCAGTAGTAAAATTAAAGTAAGATTATATTATATTTTTAATTTTTATTTTGTAATTTATCTTATAATTAATATATGCATTTTTTATGTAAGACAGAGTAAAATTTTAATAGTTTTCCCAAAATGGGCTTTGATTATCCAGGCTATCAAATAAGTCATATTATCCTGGTTCTTGCTCCCATTGTTGAGTGGACACTAACTCTAGAGATGATCCTGTTCCACCCCTCTCTTAAAAAGAAAGGCAACAAAGATCTCAAGCTCTGTTATGTGGTCAGTGGCTTGAGTTTGGGCCCAAAGTTATCTTATATTTATTATATAGTTGATTAGGGCCTAGTACTACTCTCTGGGATTGATTCTCAGAGTCTTTGATTTCTCCTTCTGAATCTTCTTTCCTTTTCTATGGAAGTAAAAGGGTGGTTTCCTCACCCTACTTTCTATCCATGGTGATTTGGGGTCTTATATGTGCTGACAGCCAGACAGTAGATGGAAGCTGGTCAGGCATCTCTTTCTCTCTCTCTTCAGGAAATCTCAGGACTTTTCCCAACAGCACATGAGCATATTTGGGTTGCCTTGTTGGGTGGTTTCAGAAAACTCTGACTACCTACCATTTGATTCAAGGCACCAAAATGAGAATTCTGAATATCACAGTAGATGTTGCATAGCCTCAGGAATCATACGTCATCACTTCTGCCATATTCTATCAGTTTAAGTAAGTCTTAAGCCCCAATTCAAAGGCAGTAAGTACATAGACCACATTGTTGAGTAGCCTATCTGTGGAAAAGACAACATGCTGCACAAAATGGTATCATAATATTGATTAGCTTTTTTTGTTTGTTTGTTTGTTTTACATACGGTCCCACAAGCACCATTTCTGGGGCCTAAAAGTTACCTGTTGGGGCTTGAAACTGATGCTCACAATTAAGTTGAATTCAGCAGAGTTGCAACTGTTACTTTTAGTGGAATGTTGATAGGGCTGTCTCTCAGGGCACTATACAATTTCCACTTCCATATTGGAGAGTGCAAACCCTCTGACTAGGGAACATTTGTAAAAAGACAAGGTTATTTACACAAATGAGCCAAGTCAAATTGCTTGAAAAGACATGTGAGAATTCTTAAAAGCAAGGTTAAGGATGATGAATTGCAGGATCTTTAGAGATGGAGGTACATGGAAACATACTTTGTCAGGGTATTTGCCTAAATTATGATTTAATAACTGCCCTTGTTCCTGTCCCAGGAAATGGTGGCGCTATATCACATCAATTATTGTCATCTATGATTTAGGAAGTCATATGATTTAGGACTTTGGAGAATCCTTGGAGGTAAACAAAATGGTGAACCTAAAAAATACTGAGGACATGCAAAAAGCTGTAGGAGCTCTTTTAAGCACAGCAAATTCTTAAGAAGGAACTCACCAAATGAGATTAGGGACCTAGCAGTTCCCCTGTAACAGCTAAGACTATAGGTAGTAGGGGATGTAAGTGGCGTGTGAATAATAGTGATATTATTACTTTACTGCCAACTCCAATTTCTTTTACTTAATGAAGTCATTGCTGGATGATGAATTAGTACATATTCTAACCTATTGTTTTTGTTATTTGGGGGTCACGAGTGAACTCTGTCATCATAGTGGGAAGTACTAATAATTGATTTTGAAATATTCCTGTTTGCAGCATGATCCTTCTCCAAAGGGACAGAGCAAGATCCCTACTGATTAAGCAATTCAGGTTTGACCTCTCAGACTGGGATTTTGGGATTGGTGTTCATGGGATCTTGCAGTAACCCAAGGATATATATAGTTTGCTTGTTTTGGAACCACCTTATATTGTGCTGAGGGAATTACCAGCCTATAATGAAATGTAAATTAATTCCACACTCTATGAAGTTCAAATAAAGTTCAATGAGACAAGTCTTCTCAGTACTTGTTATACTGGAATCAGCACCGTTCCATAGAATAGATTCATAAATTTTCTACATTTCTTTTTCATTACATAAAAGAAATAACACCCCCAGTCTCTCCCATGTGATCATGGGTTTAAGACACATTCCCAAAATAAACTAAGATAACAAACAAAATCAATAATCCAATAAGGCTGGAGGAGAGCCATTGCATTCTGGATTCTTTTCCTGCCCATTTCCCATTTGGTTTCTGAAGTTCCATTGGTTGATAAACTGGTTAATTCATCCCCAGTCTTCCACTCTGCATGCCTTTTTCACTCTGATTGAGAGCAGATCAGAGCATTCCAGCTGAATTTCGAGGCTGTATGTAGCTCTTGTCTTACTACTCATATGCACAGCACTGATGCTGGGGGGAAATGTGGCAGAGAAAACATTTTAAATACAAACCCATCAGGCAGGAAATAGATGGAGGGTGAAGAAAATTATGCAGTCTCTAGGTATTAGAATTATCTTTCCTCAAAACTCAAATGTGTTAAAAATTTTTATTATTCTTATTCCTTCCTTCCATCCAGTTATCTATCTCTACCCTGAAAACCTACACATGTCTTCAGAAAATCCACTCAGAGTTGTCTTATAGTCATATTCTTCCCTATTTAATTTTGACGACATCATTTTCACTTGTGCTTTTCAGTTTTTTAGACCTATGGCTTCATTCCTCTGAAGAACACAGAATGCAAGGTACTGGATAATTTGTATAGGATATAAAAGCTGCACATGACTATGAATCTAATGCTTTAATATAGGTATTATATGTGAACCGTGTGATTCTAAGAATATGTAGCTACTGGGCACATACCTGCCTTTATAAACATCATGCTCAGACATTCACTTATAAAGCTAAAGGGAATTTAGAAAAACTTAATTGGGCTCCAAGAAAAGAAGTGCTACACATTTTAAAAGAAGAGTACAAAATCAGCATCTTTTTAGACAGATTTTGAATTTCATGGATGGGTTCTTTTGAGGGATCCAGATGTACCAAAATGGCAATCTCTTATGACTTGAGCACATTTCCCTGATGCCTTTCCTAACAGAAACATACATACAGAAAGTTACTCTTTAGACTTTCATTTGAATTATCATAAAATGCATATTTGACAGTGCTTATCTTTGGTTTGCATTTAATGTTTTGCTTTTGAAATGTGAGCAAGCAATCATTGAATAAAATGAGTGAGCTATCCAGCTATCAAACCTGAACCCATAATCAAGTTTAGATGCTTTTGTGTGTGTGTGCTTTAATATTACTTCTAACATTGTTCCTGTATTACTCAAGGTTCTCCAGAGAAACAGAACCAATCCTATCAGCTGAGAGAGAGAGAAAGCAATTTGTTATGAGGGTTTGGCTCATACAATATAGAGGCTGAGAAGTCCCACTGTCTGCAGACTGCAAGCTGGAGGCCCAGACAAGTGGGTGGTGTAGTTCTAGTCCAAGCCCAAAGGCCTGAGACCAAGGGAGCCAAGTTAGAAGTCCCAGGCTGAGTCCAAAGACACTGATGTCCCAGGGCAGAAGGTTGATGTTTCAGCTGAAGCAGAGAGAATAAATTTGCCCTTCCCCTCTCTCTCTCTCTCTCTCTGTCTCTCTTTTAAATTCAGGCTCTGAGCAGACTGAATGATGCCCACCCACTTGGTGAGGGTGATCTTTTTGACTTCATCTACCAATTTAATGCTAATCTTTTCCTGAAACACCCTCACAGACACACCCAGAAATTATATTTTACCAGCCATCTAGGCATCCCTTAGCCCAGCGAAGCTGACACATGAAAGTAACCATCACAGTGCCCATTCTCTCTCTATTTATTCTACTGTGCTTAACACAGGAATAGGCAAACTCTAGACACTAAAATACACCTGGATGGGATCCATGTAATCCACCATTCATTTATTCCATTGTGCTGAGCACAGGGATAGCACAATCTGGACATAAAACCATAAAAGACACTTGGGTGAGTCATCAGTCATTCAGCCACTGAAAGGAGTGTGTTTACAAGTATTTTTCTCAAGGCAATCTGTTTTCTCTTTTGTATTCTTTCCAGAATTAAAATGTTTTGCTTTTGTATATATCAAGGTGGCTTTCTATTCTCCAAATCTCTCTTCCAGTCCATCAATCATATGTTATAATAATTGGCACAAAATGACGATTTTTTTCTGTTCAAAGATGTGCAATGACTCACTACTGCCTATAATAATATTATAAAAATACTCAGCCTGACTTTGAAATGTTCTGCCATGTGTATCTCTGAACTTTAACTTTTTAATTATTATCCATCTATTTTAACATATCATTTACTTATCCTGCATTTATTGAGCACCATTATATCCTGTGAGAAAATCACCCAATCAGTTAATGAACACAAGAGCTCACAGTCAATAGCTGATAGAGATATGCAAATAAATACTCATAATGTAATGAAGTGGGCACTGTCACAGAGGAAAAATGACAAGGGAGCAATAAGAAAGAGAAAGACTAGATGAGTTAGGGAAGGCTCCCCGAGGACACATGTTAGCTGAGCTGTTAACAATGAGTAGGGGTTTACCAAAAAGGTAAGAAGCAAAGGGTCTTGAAGAAGGAAAGAAAAGAGTGAGCAAAATATGGAGGCATTAATTTTCAAGCCAAGTTCAGGCGATGATCCACAGCATGACATATATTAGAGCGTATCCAGGGAAGGAGTGGTCAGAAATAAGTCTGGAGAAGAAAATTACAAGTAGATAGTGAAGAATCTCATGCTGGGAGCCGTCAAATGTATTTAAGTTGGGAGATTTCATGGAGAGATTTGTGTTTTATAAAATAAAGCAGTGAGTAGCATAAAAGATTGGCCAGAAAAAGCAGTAATTAAAATCAGAGATTCTAGTTAAAAGTGATTGAAATCATCCAGGTGAGGTGTGAGACAGTTAATGATCAAACTTGCTAATTTATTAGAGAAGAAGGAAATATTTGGGGATAATTCTACAATATTTTTATAGGATTTGATGGCTATTCAAAAATTATAGCTGAGAAAGAAGATGGAATGATTGAGGCTGGCAAACACCTTTCTGGACTGGGCAACATGGCGAAAGATAATGCCAGTATACAGAATAAACTCAGCAGGAAAAATAATTGGCTTGGGGTTTAAAGAAAGTAAAATAATTTATTTTGTTTGGAATATTTTGAATTTGAAATGTCTTTGTTTCTATTAGACAGTTCATTCAGCAAGATATTGAAATGATGGGTTTAATGCTCTCACACCTAAAGATGGAGATTTGAGAGAATGACAATGTTGGCAGTGGAAGCAGAGGGAGAGAATAGTATATCAGAAGAAATGGTGGAGAATTAGAAGAAGAACATAATTACTAAATCTTGGAAGCAACCAAGATGTCCTTCAGTAGGTGAATGGGTAAGTGCATCACAGTCCATCAGAAAATGGAACATTATTTAGTACTAAAAAGAAATGAGTTACTAAGCCATGATAAAACGTATAAGACCCTTAAATGTATACTGTTAAGTGAAAGAAGCCAATCAGTAAAGGCTACATACTGTATGATTCCAACTACATGATATTCTGGAAAAGGCACAATTATGGAGAAAGTAAAAAGATCAGTGGTTGCAGGGGCTGTGAGAGGCAGTTTAAAGGCAGTGAAATGACTCTGTATGAAACTGTAATAGTGGATGTCATGGCACTATTTGTCCAAACCCAGTGAATGTACAACACCAAGAGTGAACCCTAATGTAAACTATGGACTCTAAGTGATGATACTGTGTCAATGTAGGTTTATCATTTGTAACAAATGTCCCACAAATGTGGAGGTGCTTATAATGGGGGAGGCAATGTATGTATGGGGGTAAGGGATAAAAAGGAAATATCTGTACCTTTCCCTCAATTTTTCTGTGAACCTAAAACTGCTCTAAAATAATGGGATCTTTAAAAAAAAGGAAAAGGAGAAAGAGAGAGCCTTGTGGAAGACCAGTGTTTAGGTCAAAGTCTAGCCAATTTTGGATTAAAAACCCAGAGAGGTTAGTATTTAAGAAAAAAATGGAAGAGTGAATTAAAAAAAAATGAGTGTTTTTTATGACTGAATAACTCAAGATCATTAAATAAAAGAATGAATAAGACATATGTAATGGATTTACAAGAATAATGTCACTGATGACATTTGAATCTTCCATATATTTTCAGTAGAGTGGTAAGCATATAAACTTGATGATAGATAGTAGTTTAGACGAAGATGAGGAGTGAAAAAAATTAAGACGGCAAAGATAAATCTAAATTTGTCCAAAGCTGAGTGTTGATGGGGGTACACTTTCATGGTACACTTTGGTTCCTAGTTCCATACAGCAATGCTTACTTTTGGGAGAAACAATAATCAATAAAACAATAACCTGCTTTTTTTTTTTTTTTTGCTTTAGCTCTCGTTCCAAATATTCTGCAATTTAAGTAAAGGACTTCAATATTCCAAAGCAATGTTGACGCTTCCTCCATCCATTAGATGTGGAGCACAAACACTCACTTAAAGCAATGATCTGAAGAACATGATAAATTTAGATTTTTCAGCCATCCTTTCTGACATCCTTTTTCTATAATTTACTATCAATTAGATGACTCATTTCCATCTGCATCACACCACTTCCCTTTAGAATTTTCTATAAAGAGTTTGATGCTTCCTAAATGTGTTATGCAAACCATTTTATACCAGTGAGGCCTCCTTTGGTGTGTATCTAAGCTGTGAGGAAATGATCATTGGTATTCTACACTTGAAATATTTAATTTGGTTTGAACCAATGACAAGTGGCTCTTAAATATTTCAAATCTCCTCTTCTCCTAGTTATTTTAAACAGACTACTCCAAAACTACAATTTTGGATATCTCTTGCTTGTAGTTATTCAGGAAGTCCTATTTTAATTCTCTGCCGTATCTTCTATAAGGAACAAATTTGGCATTGCGCACATGTAGATGCCAGCAGTCGACCAAACTGACACAGTCAGGAAACCCTTGTGAGGTGCAGGTCTGAGGACAATTAACACATCCCCATAGAATGTCAACTAGCAGAGAAAGAACTATTAGAATGATATTTTAAAATTACAGTGCATGGGAAAAATAAAAGGAAAAACAATTTTTCATTATTTAGCATCATAAATATTAATTACAGCAAACTCTGCACTTGGCTGTGGAAAGAATATTGCCAACGTGTATTAATACACTGCCTCAGGTTCCTGTGTTTGTTTTACACTCTTATGCATGAGATTTAGCTCAGTAAGATTTTAACATTCCATAAATTAAGACTATGTGCTTAACATTTCAAGTATAATATTATGCCAGGTATTTATTTGGCTCTAGTGTGGTACAGTTAATATTCGTGGATATAGTAATTTTCATCACAATCACAGTTAAGGAAACTGAGTTCTGCCAGACGTTCTGATTGTTAACGTGGAACAGAAGGTCCAAAATGATTGCATTCATCCTCTCAATTTTTTAACTTGTATTCTTCCCTTTATTCTTTGTGTGGTAGCTGCTGAACTTTTTGCAAATTTTGTGGGGTTTCCCTTGATAGCACATGCTGTTGTTAGCTCACAGTGTTGGTTTGTGGAGTTCCAGTGAACTTATCCTTCTAACGTTTATGAGAATTTAAAAAGTCCCCCCGTCAGATTTACATAAGGTTTTTCTTTTTTCAAATATACCAGAGAAAAACAAAATGACCTCACCCTCTCATATGATGCTCTGAAGGGGAAAGTCCAAAAAGCAAGAGCTTGTAGGAACGTCAACATCAGGAAATGACTTAACATGTTGGTACCTCCCTCAAGGTCTTAGGAGGGTTTTCTCTAAAGTCTCTTGGCAAATATGGCAAGTGGCCATATCTTTTTGCTATTATCTTTTGTTGAGATTTGAAATTCAGTCTCCACTTTATATTATAAAGGGTAAATTAATTTGCTTATCAAAATATGAACACATGTTTTATGCTTCTATTTTGTACTAAATTTTGTGAAACTTAAAAGAAGCAGTCATCAATATTAGGAATTTTAAAACCCAATTTTAAAAAAAGATATGGTGAAGGGGCATCTGCGTGGCACAGTTGTTTGAGTGTCCGACTCTTGGTTTCAGCTGTGATCTCAGGGTTGTGAGATCTAGCCCCGTGCTCAGCATGGTGTCTGCTTAAGATTCTCTCTCCCTCTGCTCCCTTCACTGCTCTCTCTCTCTCTCTAAGTAAATAAATAAATCTTTTTTTTTTTAAAAAAAGACATGGTGAAAGTTAATAAAAATATCAGTGAGGAAATGTCATTTAAAGAAATATACCGTACTTGCTACAAGAAGTCATTGGCAGAACAGACCATATCGACTGGGGAATTCCAAAAAGGGCTGCATGTAGCAGTTGAGATTTGAACCCAGTCTGGTATGTTCGGCAAGATCGGATTCAAGGGGAAGGTCAGGAGAGGTCTTTCTGCTGTTGGCAGGGCATGAACATGCAGGGTAGACAGGAAAGCAAGTCTGAGTGAATCTGAGCGTTCTTTCTGGAATAGTGGAATGTCAGTTTGGAACTGACAAGAGGAAATGGAAGAGACCTGACATTCTTGTCTAAGAAGATGTGACCCTCCCCTGTGGACAGTTGGGGCAACCCTTTAGGTTTTTTGAAAGTTAGGAGTAACATGAGAAAACCTGAGTTTGAGAAAAATAATGCCAGTATTGGTATACAGGCTAGTATGGGAAAACCTGGATTGTTGGGAGACAACGGGCACGAAAAAGTGGTGACTATGAAGAACAAAGACACAGAAGGCATGAAGGCAGTGTCAGCCTGATGTGCTGGGGAGTGGTGCTGGATAGTGCTGTTGGCATCTGAAAATTGTGCATCGGGAGGCTTGGAGCCAGGTGTCCCTGATGACAGGGAACATGCCATCAGGAAAGAGCACCCCCAAGTGGGAGGTGTGGAGGGAACATGTCATTTGGTTGTGAACTCATTTTTAAGATGAGAGCAAGGCACTTCAGTGGAAAGGACCGTGAGGCATAAGTAAGGCCGGCGCGGAGCAGATTCAACTTCTGCACATCCTGAAGAATTTCTGTTCAGTTCACAGCACAGCACAAATAATTATTCAACCCCCTGGTTCCTGCTGATTAGTCAGTGGGTCAAATCCGACACTGCGGCCATTCCTAATCAGGTACCTTGAGGTCTCATATCTAAAAGCCACAGACTTGCTCTCCCTTCTCTTCAAGTATAATTTAGAAGCATAAAAAGCTGGGTAGACCTCAGCTCCAGACATCGCTTAGAATAAACATGGTGCGTCAAATCTCTAGGCATCTCTTCTGTTCACCCAGTGGAAAGAAACTATCAAACTGTGCACCCCACTGCTATTCTAGCTCTTGCTATTTCAGCTCAATTTATGAGGAGAAAGATGAATTTACATGAGGCCTGTCAGGGGAAAAAAAAAAAACATCAAACTTTCAGACTAGTCCAGTCTATAAGGAGGACCCTTGCTTGCCTATACTTTGGTCACTTTAGGGAGTAATCTTTTTCACCTGTTCATTGTTTTATGAGGATATGTTTTCCATTTTTTCCTCTCTTTGTGTGTCTCCATCCAATTTTTAATGTTTATTTTCCATCAACAATGTAGTTTGAAGGATATGCTATTCCTGTCTCCCTCATACTTGCAGATAAGACCTTTCCAAGAAGACCCGCCCTCACCACCCCCTAATGAGCAGAAGTACCAGCAGGTTCCAGCTTCACTTCTGCCACTCAGTAGATGTACTGTCCTCAACACAGATCTCATGAAATCTCTACTTCATTCTTCATCTGCAAAATATGGACTTTAATTTTTCTACGATGACTTTTTTTTTTAATTTCTCTACTCTTAGTAAGACCAAACATTGACTTTTTAAGATCTACAGCATAGCAGGGAAGATTACACATCTATGCAAGTTAATGAGGCTGTAATTTATGACTCACCATCTTAAATGGGAGCTCAACTCTACTTTGCAGACTTTTGATATGTTTCGATTATTTTGTGCTCCCACAGGTTTCAGCTACTCCCTTGCCCTGTATCTTCAAGCCGCAAAGCTTAAACACAACACAATCCAACATGTCCAGCAGTGAATAGCAGCCACCAGGGCAAAGGTCCTCACATTTCCACCCCAAAAATGACACTCTCACCGGTATATACAGTGAGCTGTCCCTTTCTGCCACTTACTCAATGGAGCTTCACTCCTCCTAGGAGAGATCAAACCATTCACCTGTGCCCCTTCTCACTTCCCCAACCTCTTGCCACCTTCAATTAGCCCCTGTATTTCTGGCATCACCAGTTTCTACATCTCTGCGGGATCATCACTGTCATCATGGAAAAATGCCATGGTATATCCCATCTAAAACAAAATTTTTCCTTCTGCCCGAATCCATACACGACCATCACCCATTTTTCTCTTCACTTTCACAGCCAAATATCCACCAATGGTTTCCTGTACATACTTCCTCCACTCAACCATCGCTCCCCCAAGCCAAACCACAGACAGAGCACACACATGCTCACATACACATGCACACGCGTGCTCACATATAACGTACAATGCACATGCATGCACACACACACTCATGTGCGCCCATGCGTGCGCGCGCACACACACACACACACACTTTTGCCAAGATCACCACCTCATCCATGGGACCAAATCTGGTGGGTACTTTTTGACTGGCTTTACTCCGTCCCCCCGAAGGACTAAGCTAAGCTCTCCTTCTCCCCTGCCACCCCAATCTTATCTTGGTGCTCACGAAATTACAATCCTCTGTTTCTCCTCTTACCACTCTGAGTGTTCTTTTCTCGTTCTTGGCTGCTGATTCCTAATCTTCCACAGGAATCCTTGACATGATGACATTTTGTAGAATTTTACTCATGGACCAGTTTCTCTTCTATTTTTATGCTTCATCTCTTGGTGTTTTCATTGGCCCACATGACTTTCCATTATCATTTATATGTTGATTATTCCAAATTTGTGTATTCAATTGCTACCCAACATCTCCCCCGAGGAAGTGTCTCCTCCCAGAAAAGCCACCCAAACCACTCAGCAGTGTCGAGGCCCGTGGTGTTCCTTTATAGTACTTAACAGAATTTCTACAAATACACAGTTTGGGCTATTTTTATTTGTTTGTTCTTGTCTGTTTGTTGTTCCCTTTGTTGTTTGTTTATGTTGTCTGCATGACAAAACAAGTGATTCAAGTGGTCAAAGATCATTTCTTTGACTAAAAATGATGTATACCCAGCACCTAGCAGATTGGATAACACATACCAGACATTCAGTAAATCTTTGTGTGTCCTGTGGATGTCAGCAATGAGAGACTTTCCTTCAGGGACCCTCCATGTGTCCTCGACTGATATTAAATGGGTGAGATGTAAGAGTTTCCCATTGCAGAGAGCTTTTCCATACTGTCACTACAGAGAAGTGCAGTGAAAATAATGTGAAAAGAATCAGCATCCAGGTAAATCAATCAAGGGCAGAAACAGCTTCTAATCTTCCATCCGCTGCACTCTGAGGAGGCAGGCCACATCCTCCAGGCAACTCCAGGCCCCCCATGGGTATGGACTCCACGCCTTTCCTCTCATTCCAGGAAGCTTTTCAGAATGTTTGTGAGATCATTTGAAAATCTGAACCTGCTCCAGCGTATAAGAGTGTACATCAATCATTCCCAAGTATCTGTGTTTATAATGACAAATCACTCGTGACACACTTCACGGCAGATCCACACACACTGATATTCTGTGCCAGAGGCCAAAAAGCTCTTGAAATGCCCAGCAAAATTATCAATATCTTAACTTATGAATATTAATTTTTTTTTGGAGTAAAACAAGATTTCATTGTTAACAAGGTTACTTCTGAGTTGCAGAAATTCTTCTGGTTTTTCCCTGTACTCCCCATGAATATTAATTTTAAAAGTATGCATCCTTCAATGCAGCAATTACAAGCAAGCTGATAAGAGCTTTGAGGACCGTTCTGATCTAGATCTTAAGCTGTTTCTGTCATAGTAACCGCTTAGGGAAAATAACCCTTTCTTTTTTACTCTACTTTTAGTCTTTATTTTTCTCTGCATACAGCCAAATGTCATTGAAACAGCCTCATTTTTAATCTAAGAAACTCTATTTTTAGGTAATTTAGTAATGAATGCTGCATTAGATGGAATTTTCTCAGAAATTCTTTCACTGACTTAACTGGCCCATGAGTAATAAGAGCTGTCAGCAGCCTCGCTCTCCCTGATTATATTAATTAACTCCCTCTTACGCTGCACATTTAATGTAGAACAAGCGTTTTTATCCAAACTTGAAAAATTTACGAGAGGTTAGGAAGTTACATAATATTAATAAAACCAGAGTAACCAAATTAGCCTTCCTTATTTCTTCGCAAGGTTCATTTTACCACCGTCTCCTGGATTCGTTTCCACGATCCCGCAAGGACGGCGGCCTCGACGCCCTTCTTTTGCTGCTCCGCCCCGGAGGGAAGGCGGCGGAAGACGAGAGGACGCGCACGCACGCCAGTCGAGAGTCTCCTTGGCTGCACTACTTTGTAATGAAAAGCGACTTTCCATTTGAAGGAGACCTCCTTATCCTCACAATCAGGCGCCTCCATTTGAAACCTGCCACAGGCTTGGCAGCTGCAATCAAAGCTGCGAGGCGTTCCTGCGGCCCGAGGCGCCGAAGCCTCTTCCCTGCGGAGGCCCCGCGTGCGAGGCTCGGGGCGCGGGGCGCCGGGAGCCTGCGGGGGGGGGGGGTGCCCCCTCCGCCCGGCCTGCCAGCCTGGCGCGGGCACCCCCAGGAGCCGCGCCGGCCGTCGGTGGAGCGAGGTCATCTTTGGCATCTGCGGCTCGTGGCCTTGTGCAAAGGAGCCCCCAGCTCAACTTGTCCACCGGAAAATTAACCTGACGGACTCCCGGATTCTAGCAGTCAGTTAACCCCCTTGCCTGGTTTGATGCGATTACCAGGCAGGGCAGAACCGTCTAACCCAAGAGGGAGAGGGAGATAACGTTAACAAAAAGAGTAGAAGACCTAGGAATTGCATTTGAAGACTTTAGGAGACTGCACATGCTTATCATGACCAGCAGTTTCGGAATCTCTTCCCTCACCTCCAGCCCATCCAGGTCCTGGCCTGTCCGGCTGTTTTACCAAAAGGGGAAATCCCTCTCTCTTGGCAGGTGCCCTGGGGCCAGCTCTTAAGCGTATTATTTTTCTTCTGCATTTTATTAACTGCATGTTATAGGAAAAGGCCATAAAAAATTACATCACTGACTGTAAACAAATACAAATTCGCTGAAAAAATTATAGAAAATAAAGACAAGAATGAACAGGAACAGGAAGATCAAGGGTCCCCACAATCCTATCGCCCACCCCTAATCTCTTTTAATATTTTGGTGTTAGCTTCCAATCCTATAGATTGTTTGTAATGCATATGTATCCTTAGTTTAGAAAATACACATCATACTACATACATAGTTTTATTTAGATTTTTCACTTAATATTATGTTGAGCATCTATGTTATTTTCAAAATTTAAAAATCTCAACTGTAATATTTATTCAATGGAAACAAGGTAATTTAAAAATATTCTCTTCTTATTTGATTCAGTTTCCCTCAAAACTTTTGCTATTACCTTAATGCTATTGTCGATATTTTTTATTTTAATTTAAAAAGAGTAGAATTATTTTTTCCTTACAATATCACCTTCTGTAATGTTGCATTATGGTACCGACTAAGCTCATGTACAGGGGCTCAAATGACATGCAAGTTTTATTCATCAGGTGAGAGTGGAGACACCAGCAGCTCTGAGACCGTGGGGCAGTTCTGTGAGCCCAGCTTCCTTCTCTGTGTCCACACTGGCTGCTACATTTGTTATCACACCGTACTGAAAGAGGGAAGGAGGACACAGATCTCCTTTCCCTAAGGATGTGCCCCTAACTCTCATAGGCCAGGTCATGTCCATCCAATGAGCACAGCACCTCAGAGGCTGGGAAATGCAGTCTCCGGGTGCTGGCCACCTGCCATGTTTGAACTGGGGTATGGGGGGGGGGTGTTCTAGTAGGAAAAAGGGGAAAGGAGAATGGACCTGCGAACAGGCAGCAGATCCTCATGTGACAGGATGACTGCATCAGAGCATGGCACAATTTCCTAATTCTTGAAATATATTTCCAAATTATACTTCCCCAATATTGTGCATTTCCCTGGACCCTTACTATTCTGTTTTACATATTTACTAAGAAGTAAGATTGAGCCTCGATCACATTTATCTATAATTCTTCTTACATTGTGTCATTCGTTTGTTTTCACATGTGACTCTTTCTTAGTCTCATGCAACTTCCTTTATATAAATATTACATGTTAGGAAATGAATCATTTCACTGTTTAATTTCCTGAAAATACCTTTCAGTTATTTGTGTTTGCAGTTGGCAAATGCTTTTAACATCCAGAATTTTAAAACTATTATATATTGTGTATTCCTTTTTTCATATATTATTCCATGATTTTTATCACTAGAAAGCCCTCCATTCTCCAATCCAAAGTACCTATATCTTCTGTTTTAGATGTTTTTTGAATAAATTCTTTCCCTTGCTTTACTGATTGAGAATCACCTTAATGATAATGATCCAAATTCAATTTGAGCTTGAGGAATAGAAACAGTGGTTGATTAGCAGCCAACTAAATTTCTCAGAGATTTGGGGCGCCTGGGTGGCTCAGTCGTTAAGCGTCTGCCTTTGGCTCAGGTCATGGTCCCAGGGTCCTGGGATCAAACCCCGCATCGAGCCCCGCATCGGGCTCCCTGCTCTGCGGGGTGCCTGCTTCTCCCTCTCCCACTCCCCCTGCTTCTGTTCCCTCTCTGGCTGTCTCTCTGTGTCAAATAAATAAATAAAATCTTTTAAAAAAATAAATAAAAAATAATAAATTTCTCAGAGATCTGTCATATTGTTAGTTTCCCTACTGCTATACCCATAGCTAATAAATCCACAGCTAATCAAATAATAAAAATAATAGGGGAATAGGTATAAAATAGATATTTGTTCAATTAATTGTTTAATAAATGACTCACTGAACATTTCTCTGAAAAGTTTCAATAGTGATAGTAGTTTACATACACACAAAAAAATGTCTATTATCCTGAGTAAGTGCTACCAAATTATGTCTCAAGGTCTGTGTACAGATCATTGTGATACCAAGGGGTTTTGGGGTCCAAGAAATATTTGGAAAACATTATAAATTTTTTTAGGGGAATATGAATAGGCTACATTAGCGGATTATAGACCCTAGAAGGTCCTGTTATATCTTTATTTAGAAATCTAAAAGATTTTTGACCAATATTATATATATATATATATATATATATATATATATATATATATACCTGTTTGTGTGTGAATGCAAAAAATCTACAAATACAGTAATTTTTCTGGGAAGTTATTTTAGGAAAAAATTCCCCAGGGACTTTTCTTTGAACAAAAAAAGAAATTTCTTGATAATCAATGCAAATATATTTCAGTGCTTTCTTGGGTGGACCACTAAAGAGTTTCACACTAATAAACAAAATGTAATGTCATTTCACTTATTTACTGTTCAATATTTTTAAATAGATTCCCCTCCTCAAGCCAGTCTGTCATACCGTAACAGATAGACGCTCCCTCTATGTCCACTGTCACTATGCTAACCTGAGCTCTAAATGACTTTTATCTGAACTGCTTCGGTATCATCCTAGTGGAGCCTACAAATTCCACTCCCTTCTTCACATTCATATGACACTTTTTTCTAAACTATAGGTTTCTTTGTGTAATTTTTTTTCTTAAAAATCTTCTATTGCACCCTACTGCTTTTGGAAAGAAATCCAAGCTTCCCAGCCTAGTATTGTCATTCTAATACCAATTGTGACTTACCTTCCTATTTCCTTTATCTCCTGTGGTTGTCACATGACCCCTGCTTTTTAGACCAAGATTTCTCAACTACCCACAAGAATCAGGTAAGTTGTTTGATAAAAATGTAGATTTCCAAATCGTCTCACCTACCTGGACCTAGGTCCATTTTTGAAAAACTGCTCAACCTCAGTGACACCAGCTTATTGCATCTAAACAAACCCCAGATATTGGCCGTGAGTTCTCTGTCTCCCATGCCAGGCCTTACTCAAGGCTCTTCCCTCTGCTTGGATCATCTTCCCATTCTTCCAATGAACTTAATACTTATATGGCAACATTTGTTATGAATTAATCATTTGTTAGCAATAACTATAAACATTCAGTTCTTGATTTTTTAAAAAAAGAAATTTAAACATTATGGGATATTTATGCATCTGCATTTTAATGTGCTGAAGAAAAATGACAGTTATGGGTCAACATCTATGTCATTTGTCCATGATATTGCTGAGATTTTTTGCCTCTCTATTTTCTCTTGCACAAAATCTCATCTCTAAAGCAGAAAAACTAGTGAAAGAGGAAGAATCAAGGAAAAACTAGCAAAAGAAAACCAAAGAAAAAAATTAATTCCACACGACTCTGCATTACTATCTATTCGGAAAAATGTTCTTGCTAGTCTTGTTTGTTTGTTTGTTCCTGTGGTAAAATTTATCAAGATAGAATATAATTGCTTTTGACTTAAGGAGCCCACATGTTTCGCAGATCTGCAAAAGTCCTATTTTCCTTGCTAGAATCTAAGCTGCGTGAGTGTATGTCTTCTGTCTGTTTTCATTAACAAGATAGCGTCAGTGTCTCATGCAATGCCATGTGCATGGTAAATGCTCAACAAAAAAATGAATGAATAGATAACCCTGTGTTTTAGGGGGGAAATGCGGTCCACAGAACAAGGCCATATACCCTTTTAAACATTTTCTTTTTTTAAAAGATTTTATTTATTTATTTGAGAGAGAGAGAATGAGAGACAGAGAGCACGAGAGGGAAGAGGGTCAGAGGGAGAAGCAGACTTCCCGCTGAGCAGGGAGCCCGATGCGGGACTCGATCCTGGGACTCCAGGATCATGACCTGAGCCGAAGGCAGTCACTTAACCAACAGAGCCACCCAGGCGCCCCCTTTTAAACATTTTCAATAGAACTTGAAATCTTCACAGTCCTGCAGGGGGGAAATGCAGTTCACAGAACCAAACCATATACCCTTCTAAACATTTTCAATAGAACTCAAATTCTTCACAGTCCTATAGGAACTCTAAATAATTTTCCTCATTGTACTGCTGAGTGAATTGAGTCACTAAAAGAAAAGACTTACCTGAAGTTACAGTCAGGAAGTATCCAGAGCTGGGAGTCACACCTAGACATTGACACTGGTCTGTGCTCTGGATCTCTGCTGCTTCCCAGTGCTCACGAAGGTAACGGAGCTCCTCAGATTATACTTGGGTCGAAGTTTAAGAAACAAGTAACGGGGGTGCCTGGGTGGCTCAGTCAGTTAAGCATCTGCCTTCAGCTCAGGTCATGATCTCAGGCTCCTGGGATCAAGTCCCGCATTGGGCTCCCTGCTCAGCAGGGAGTTTGCTTCTTCCTCTGAACTACCCCCTCTCATGCTCTCTCTATCTCATTCTCTCTCTCAAATAAATAAATAAAATCTTAAAAAAAAAAGGAAACAAGTAATGGTTTATATCTTTAGAGTGCTTCTCTGGGTATGCATATTATCTTTGCTACCCATGCTTTCCCCAACCTACAGACAGAAATCTACTCTCCTTATTCTCTTCTATCTTAAGCCCAGCCTTGTTTTTGAGCAACCTGACCAAATCTGGTAAGATTTTATCAGGTCCAAATTCACACTTGGTAGAGTATAAACCCATTTTCAGTTTGAAAACACCTATCTGATTGCCTGAGTAACATTTAGGACTACACATCGCCAGAAATGTCCTATCCACCTTTATTTTTGCTCTGAATATTAATGTGCCTGGACTTCTGACTGATACCTGCTGATTAACTCCAAATTAGGAGACCTACTTTGAGTCGTCCACTTCACCATGACTCCAGCATTCTGCTTGTGATGGTTCTCCTTGTATTTAGGTATTGCTTGCGGTCTACTTTGAACAGATGAATCACTTAAGATCACTGTGCCATATTTCTTCTGGTTGAAGATACCTGTTCAGTGAAAAGGATCAGATATCTTGAGGATCAGAGTTCTGTAACAAACCAAGAAGAGCTTGCTGGTTCCAGTTGGGAGGTGATATTGTACTTCTGAAGAACTGCCCTGGGGATCAATACTCCAGTTAGCCTTGTAGATGTGAGTCAAGTCTACCTGTTTCTAACTTTATCTTCCTCACCACTGATCTTTATTACTTAGAACTCAGCATATTTGAGGTCTCCTGAGAGTCCTGTGATGTGGGCAGTGCAGAGAACATTAATTCCTTAGAGAAAAAGTGAAGCTCAGTCAGCTTAAGAGACAATTTCAGAAGGGAGATATTGACTTGAATTGGTTCTTGTACATTCAGACCTTCTCACTGCATTATGAAGATGATAGGGCTAAGATAAGGAGAACTAGATCCCCAAATGGCAAGAGTTTATTACAACTAATGTATGACCTGGGTGGTTCAGTTGGTTAAGCGACTGCCTTCGGCTTGGGTCATGATCTCGGAGTCCTGGGATCGAGTCCCGCGATCGAGTCCTGCATCGGGCTCCCGGCTCAGCCGGGAGCCTGCTTCTCCCTCTGACCTTCTCCCCTCTCATGCTGTTTCTCTCTCTCTCAAATAAATAAATAAAATCTTTAAAAAAATAAAATAAAATAAAATAAATAACAAGATGGGAATTGGATCTGTGAATTCCTACATCTCAAGATTCTAGACCTGTACTATCCAATTGAACTTTTTGTGGTGATATAAATATTATATTCAATAAAGTAGCCACTATTCACATGTGGCTAGTACAACTGAGAAAATTAATTTTGAAAAAGGTTTTATTTAAATTCAAGTCAGTTATACTATACTAACATACAGTATAGTATTAGTTTCAGGTACACAATATAGTGATTTGTTACTTCCATACAAAACCTGGTGTGCATCACAAGTGCACTCCTTCATCCCTATCACTTATTTCATCCACCTGCCCACCCATCTCCCCTCTGGTAACCATCTGTGTGTTCTCTGTAGTCAAGAGTCTATTTTATTGTTTTCCTCTCTCTCTCTCTCTCTCTCTCTCTCTCTTTTTCTTTGCTTCTTTGTTTTGTTTCTTAAATTCCACATATGTGTGAAATCATATGGTATTTGCCTTTCTCTCTGACTTATTTTGCTAAGCATAATACACTCTAGTTCCATCCATGTCCTTGCAAATGGCAAGATTTCATTCTTTTTTATGGCTGTGTAATATTCCATTATATTTACATAGCACATCTTCTTTATCCATTCATCAACTGATGGACCTTGGCTACTTCCATAATTTGACTATTGTAGATAATGTGTTTCTAAACATCAGGGTGCCTGTATCCTTTCAAATTAGTATTTTTGTATTCTTTGGGAAAATACCTAATGGTATGATTGCTGGATTGTAAGGTAGTTCTATTTTTAAATTTTGAGGAAGCTCTATACTGTTCTCCACAGCAGCTTCCCAGTTTGCACTCCCACCAATGGTGCACAAGGGCTCCCCTTTCCCCACATTCTCACCAACATCCATTGCTTCTTGTGTTGTTGATTTTAGCCATTCTGACAGCTGTGAGGTGACATCTCATTGTAGTTTTGATTTGCATTTCCCTGATGATAAATGATGTTGAGCATCTTTTCAAGTGTCTGTTGGCCATCTGTATGTCTCCTTTGGAAAAATGTCTATTCATGTCTTCTGCCCATTTTTTAATTGGATTATTTGTTTTTGGGTGTTGAGTTTTATAAGTTCTTTATATATTTTGAATACTAACCATTTATTGGCTATGTCATTTGCAAATATCTTCTCCCATTCAGTAGGTTGCCTTTTAGTTTTATTGATTAGAGAAACTGAATCTTAAAATTTATTTAAATTTAACTAATTTTTTTTATTTTAAGATTTCTTATTTACTTATCTGAAAGAGAGAGAGAGCACACACAGAGGGAGAGGGAGAAGCAGACTCCCTGCTGAGCAGAGAGCCCAATGTGGGGCTCGATCCCTGGACTCCAAGATGATGACCTGAGCTGAAGGCAGATGTTTAACCGACTGAGCCACCCAGGCACCCCTAAATTTAACTAATTTAAATTTATATATCACAGGTAGATAGTGGCTACCATGTTGGACTGTGCAGTTCCAGATTCTTAAGATGAAGAAAATGTAGCTGATGACTAAAATTCCCCCCAAATCAGGCTTAGTATTCAAGAATATGCAGAACAATTTACTTGAAGCAAAGGACATTGGATTAGTATTTTAAAATAAACTTGACCCCAAGCTATAAAATTGTGTACATATAAAACTTTCTGGAAACACACATAGTTGTTCATGTGGTGGTAGGAACCAGTATTAATATGACATGATGTCAACCCTACAGGCTGGAAAGATCTATCAGTCTTGGTTACTCTACTTGCAAAGTACCAGAGAATGATTCAATCTGACACATAGAATAAGAGGAGGAAAAAGTCAAATACCAACTGCAAATATCACATTCTATTTTATGTGCTTTACTTTGTGGCAGGGCTATTTTTCAGCAATAGTTGAATCTAGGGCAGCTGCCAGTCATGTCATACATAATCTGATGACATAATGGAGAATCCGTGGACCAAGGAAGACACTGTCTCCTCAGGGACCGTGTTTCAGCTTTATTTCCTCAAGTGGCTTCTGTCCTCAGCCCATGGATGTTCTCTTCTTGCCAACTCTTTTCCTGGCTTCAGCTGTGACTGTGACACTGATATTTCCAGAAAGCCAACTGGCTGATACTCTCCAGCAAACCCTAGGAATGATGACTTGAGATCCAGACCCAACTTGAAATAATAGAACAAGAGTTTGGAGCAAGGAGCAAAGCAAGGGTGAAACTAGTTAAAAGTTTTATCACATAGCAATTAACACCTCTTTGGGCAGTGTTAGAGACAACTATTTAAATTTCGTAACAAAATTAAAATCAAAGAAAGATCTCTTTTCTGTATTTGTCTAATATGCATATAACACAAATGAGTTTCAGCTCATTCCGAGTTATATCACTAGGAAATTTTAGTATCTTTGGAATGTTCCATAACAAGTAAAGGAAACTACCCATATTTTGCAGAAGCCAGGCAAGGAGAAACACTATTATTATTTGTAATATAAAATTCATTATGGAAAACCCACGATAACTATCACAAGATTCAGTGTTTTGGGCATGGATCATTTATATGACTTAAACAGTTTCCTACTGTGGCTGATATGGTTTATCTTAATTTTACTAAGCCATTCAGCACCATGCCTTATAATGTCCTATATACCATATTGAGAGATATATATACAGTTATGTACTTATGTGCATATATTAATATATACACATACATAGTTAAAATAGCTGGTTGAAAAACTATATCCAAAGGGTATAAATTTTTAACTTAGAGGGAAAAATTTTGAGGGTGGATATCTTGGCTTCAAAACAAAAACTTGAAAGTTCTTTTAAAAGTAATATTGAGGGCGCCTGGGTGGCTCAGTTGTTAAGCATCTGCCTTCAGCTCAGGTCATGATCCCAGGGTCCTGGGATCGAGGCCCGCATCGGGCTCCCTGCTCCACGGAAAGCCTGCTTCTCCCTCTTCCACTTCCCCTGCTGTGTTCCCTCTTTCACTGTGTCTCTCTGTCAAATAAATAAATAAAAAATCTTCAAAAAAATAAAAGTAATATTGAGGGGTGCCTGGGTGGCTCAGTTGTTAAGCGTCTGCCTTTGGCTCAGGTCATGATCCCGGGGTCCTGGTATGGAGCCCCACATGGGGCTCCCTGCTTGGCAGGAAGCCTGCTTCTCCCTCCCCCACTCCCCCTGCTTGTGTTCCCTTTCTGGCTGTGTCTCTCTCTGTCAAATAAATAAATAAAATCTTTAAAAAAAATAAATAAAAGTAATATTGAATGACAAGAACAAAAGGCCTATTAAAATATCTAATGCAAGCTTACCAAGGACACCAATACCATGTCTGGAGGTTGCCCCTCTGTTCTTGGTACTCTTCAGTCCATGCCAGGATTATGGTGTTCAGCTCAGGTCCAGAAGGAGGTGGTGAAGAGCAGGGAAGCTAGAAATGAAGGCTTTTGAGTGGTAGTTTGCCTCCCCTGAATAGACTCCAGGTATGGAAGAGCTGTAGAGGGACAGTACCAATGGCTGAAATAGTCATGGATGAGGGGAAATTCAGTTAAGAGAGTTTACCAAAATTCCATCTTCTAATCCACATTGTTTTGCTAAATAGTAATTAGATTTGGGAGCAGGACTTTGAGGTTGAATATATAATTTTAATGCAAGAGGTACATTTTTGTGCTCTATTCAACTTCCTTTGAGGTATTGAGAATAAAGTCTAGATTTTAGGTGGCTTTTGTTTTATTTCAACTTCATCCCTATTTACCCTACTCCTCAAACAGCTCTGCAATATAGATTCTACTATCTTTATATTCAGAGCTCTCTGGGTTAGCTAAGCTTACTAAAGAAAGAGAGTTCATATTTTTTCCCATAAAGATTTCCAGCTGATACAGCACTGTTTGTTGAAAAGACTACACTTATCTATTGAATTAGCTTGACACTTTGTTAAAAAATCTGTTCAGGTGAATGGATAAATAAAGTGCGGTACATTCTGACAATGGAATATTATTCAGCACTAAAAATAAGTGAGCTATCAAACCACGAAAAGACGTGGAGGAAGCTTGCATATTACTAAGTGAAAGAAGCCAGTCTGTAAAGGCTATATACTGTATCAGTCCAACTATGTGACAATCTGAAAAAGGCAAAACTATGGAGATCAGCTGTTACCAGGAATTGGTGGGGTGGGAGGGGTCAGAGGAAGGATGAATAGACACAGCACAGATGATTTTTAGGGCAGTGAAAATACTCTGTATGCTACCATAATGATGAATGCATATCATATGTTTATCCAAACCCATACGTACAGAAACAAGAGTGAAACCTAATTTAAACTATAGACTTTGGGTGATAATGATGTGTCCATTTAGATTCATCAGTTGTCACAAATGTATCACTCTGTGGGAGAGGTTGATAGTGGGGGAGGCTGTCTGAGGGTAGAGGTATATATGGGGAATCTCTGTATTTTTCTCTCAATTTTTCTGTGAACTTAAAAGTATTCTAAAAAAAGTCCTTAAAAAAATCTACTGACCATGTATACGTGGGTATATTTCTAGGCTATTCTTCTTCATCACCCCGTGTGTGTTTACAAGGTCTTGATTGCAGAAGTTTTATAGAAAGTCTAAAATTCCAGCAATGTAAATTCTTCAACTTCATTTATATTTTTTAATGCTTTATATATTCTAGGTTATTTTCCCTTCCATATAACTTTTGGAAATGTAATTTCCATAAGTGAGTTATGGAGTTGTGATTGTGATTGCACTGAATAAAAGAAATTAAAACTCTTAAAATATTGAGAGTTCCAGGTTATGAACATGGTGTATATTCACATTTATTTAGGGCTTTCAAATTTCTCCCAGGAGTTAAGTTCAGTTTTCAGTGTATAAGCAGGCCATTTATATCATTAAAACATTCCCTGAATATTTTATGTTTTTGTAGCTGTTTTAAATGGTATTTTTAAAGTGTTTATTGCTAATTTATAGAAATACATTCAGTTATTGAGTATATATATTACATCTTGCAATCCTGCTAAGTTTATTCTAATAATCTTTTTTATAGATTTCTAAAATTTCTTATATACATGATTACATCATTTGTAAATAAAGATATTTTTCTTCTTTACAATTATGATTCCTTTTTGTTTCCCTTGCCTTATTTTATTGGCTAGAATTTCTGGAGCACAGTCAAATAGAAGTGATGAAAGCAGTCATTCCTACCTTTCTCCTGATGGGTAGTCTCATCCAGAGTATAATGTCAAGTGTAGGGATTTTTTTTTGTTTACTTGTTTGTTTATTGGCAGCTATGCTTTGCCAAGTTGTAAATGTTCCTTACTACTCCTAGTTTACTAAAGCATTTAAATATGAATGGACATTGGATTAATCAAATGTTCTTTTCCACAAAATTTGAGATGATTTTATGATTTTTCTTTTATTGGGTTGGTATGGTGAATTATATTGATTCCTGAATATTAATCCAACATTGCATTTCTTGTCTCAACTGAACTTGGTCATGATATATTACCATTTTAATATATAGCAGAAATCAACTTGCTTATATCTAATTAATGATTTTAATGTCTATATTTATGAAAATATGGGTCTGTAATTTTCTTTTTGCAGTGTCTCTTTATAGTTTTAGAGAAAACACTGTTGTTTTAGAGTAATTTTAGAGTAATACTGATGTTAAACATTGGTGCGGTAAGTCCTCTATTTTCTCGAAGATTTTTTGTAGAACTGGTTGTATTTTCTCTTTAAGTATTTGATAGAAATCTCAGGGAAGCCATAGGGGCCTGTGGTTTCCTTTATAGAAAGGTTTTTGATTTTCATTTTAATGTTGTAAATAAATATAAATACCCTTATTTATATTATTATGTATATTTTTATGTATATTTTATATATATATTCTCTTCTTGAGGTTTTCTCAAAAGCTATTTTCAAGATATTTGTCTATTTCTTTGAGTCTTTGAATTTATTGCACAAGGTTTTTTATAATATTCTTTTATTATTCCATTAATGGCTATAATATTCTCTGGTTGTCCTATTAGTTGATTCTTATTATTCTGTTAATGAATGTTATTCTATTTATTTCGTATTCCTAATATTTGTAATTTTTTTCTCATTTTTACTCTTGATCTTTCTTTTTTTTTAAAAAAGGTTTTATTTATTTATTTGAGAGTGAGAGAGTGAGAGAGAACAGCAGAGGGAAGGGGAGAAGCAGACTCGCCACTGAGCAGGGACCCCCAGTGAGAGGCTCTATCTCAGGACCCTGGGATCATGACCTGAGCCTAAGGCAGAAGCTTAACCAACCGAGCCACCTAGGTGCCCTACTCTTGATCATTCTTGCTAGAGTTTTATTTCTGTTTTGGTATGGTATAAGAATCCATTCTGGTTTCATCGATTTACTCTGTTAATGGCCCATGTACCATTTCAGTATTTTCTGTTATTTTTGTTTTATCTAAGCCTCTACTTTAGGTTTAATTTGCTGTTCTTCCTAGTTTCTAAATGTGGAAGATTAGATCATTGTTTTAAATTTTTTTTTCATTTTTACATAGCATGTAAATCAGTAAATTAACCTGAAAGCACATATTCAGCTCTATTCCAAGGTTTTGGTATGGTAGATTTTATTTTCATTCATTTCTAAAATGTTCTAATTTTTCTTATCATTTCTTTTTGACTCATGGCTTATTTGGAAAGTTGTTATTTTTAAATATAATTTTTAAATATTTGAGGATTTTTCATATATACTTGTTATTCATAACCTAATTCAATTCTGTTGTGGTAAGAGAATATTTTTGGTAAAACATCAATGCTTTTACATGTCTTATTGCACAGCATATGTTCTACATTGGTGAATGTTCCATGTGCCCTTAAAAAATGGCTTCACTATTATATGTTGTATGGGAAATTTTACATATATAAATTAAGTCAGGTTTGTTGATAGTTTTCTCTGAACATTGTATACATTTCCTGATTTCTTTACCTACTTGTTTTATTAACTATGAACATGTGTTGAAAGCCTCAAATTTATTGTGAATTTACTTTTTTCTCTTATCAGGTCTATTAGATTTTGCTTCATGTATTATGAAACATTTTGTTAGGATTTTTACATCTTTTATATAAATTGACCACTTTATAACTGGAAACAGCCCTCTGTTCCCCAAAATATTCTTTGTTCAGAAGTCTACTTAGTTTACAGAGTCTACTTAGTTAAAGTACAGACTCTTTAGTAGCCATATGATTATAATTGACATGATCTGTCTTTTTGAAGTTAGATATATTATGGTGTTATGTCATAAAGCAAAATTCTCCTTTTTCAGGTGCTCAGTTTAATAGGTATTCAGAAATGTTTTCTATCATGTTATCCCATCACAATCAACATATAGATTGTGCTTTACTCAAAACGTGCCTCATGGCTGTTTGTATTGATTTCCATTGCTGATGTGACAGATTACCATAAACTTAGTGACTTCAAAATCACACACATTTATTCTCTTACAGGCCTGGAGATAGGAAGTCAGAAATGAGTCTTCAGAGGCTAAAATCAAGGTATCAGCAGAGTGGTTGCTTATCCAGGAGAGTATAGCTTCCTTACTTCGTCAAGCTTCCAGAGACCTCTGGCACCTGTTTCCTCCGTGGCTCATGGCTGCATCACTCCAGTGTCTGCATCCTTCATTATATTGCCTTTTCCCTCTGACTTTGACTAGTCTGCATGCCTCTTAAAAGCACCCTTGTGACATTTGGAGCCCATCCTGATGATCCTGGATAATCTCCTCAACTCAAGATCTTTAACTGAATGATATTTGCAAAGTCACTTTAGCTCCACAAGGTATCAGTCATAGTTGTGGGGATTAGGGAGTGGATGTATTTGGGGACCATTATTCACCCCTGCCACATCCCTTGAAGTCCATCTCCTCCCCCTCCAACACCCAGCTCCTGACAACCACACATCTAACTTCTGTTCTATAGCTTTCTTTCTTCTGAATGGCATGTAAATGAAATCATATTCTCTGTAGTTTTTCTGTATCTGTAAAATGCTTTAAAGATACATTCTTTGTGTATGTGTTTGTTTCAGTAATTTGTTGCTTTTTAATGTCATTTTATTCCATTGTGGGTATGTACCACAGTTTATTTATTCATAGATTCATGGGTATTTGTGTTGTTTTTAGCAATTATGAGTGTAGCTTCTATAAAACTTTGTGTACAGGTTTATTTGTTTTTTGGTAGACTTTTTGGGTATTTTTTTGGATAAATATCTAAGTGTAAGAATACTCGTTACATGTTTCCAAATGGCTTTGCCATTTTGCTTTCCATGAGAAATACAGAAGAGTCCCAGTCATTTTGCACCCTTACCATCACTAGGTGTTATACCAAGAGTAAATGGTTTGTTTTTATTTTTTAATGGAATTTAACCCTTCCAGTAAGTGAGTAGAAATATCTCATTGTGATTTTGACTTATATTTCCTTAAGGACTAATTGAGCTGAACAAATTTTTATGTGCCCTTTTCTATTCTTTATAGAAGTGTCTCTGCAAATACTATAAAGGATATTCTCACTGAGCAAAGAATTATGGGTTGCCAGTTTTATGCTTTAAGTGTTTTAAAGATTTTAATTCCACTGTTCTGATCGCAGTCTAAGGTGTACAGTGTGATGGATTCTTTCATTTTTGTTTTGTTTTGTTTTACTTTTTGTTCCTCTGTATGTCAGGTTTACTTTTCCTTTTTTTTTTTTTTTAAGATTCATTTATTTGTTTATTTGTGTGGAGGGGCAAAGGGAGAGGGAGAGAATGAATCCTCAAGCAGACTTCCCACTGAGTGCAGAGCCCCATGTGATGCGGGGCTAGATCTCATGACCCTGAGATCATGACCTAAGCCGAAATCAAGAGTCAGACACTTAACCCACTGAGCCACCCAGGTACCCCTATATGTCAGGTTTTCTTTCTGTCTGGATGCATTTGTAATTATTTTCCCTCTACCTTTGGTTTCCAAAGTTAGGTTATGATGCCCAGGTTTTTCTTTTTCTAAAATTTCCCCCAGTATGCATTGGCTCAGGGTTTCTGAGATTCTTGGATTTATGGTTCATTGTCCTTCACTAATTTTAGAAAACTCTCTCCTGTTATCTCTTCATTTATCACAAATGCCCCATTATACCTTTCTTCCTTTTCCATGAGGGGGTCTAATTATACATATTTTAGACTCTGTTATTTTCTCAGAACTTTTTGCTGTTGTCTTATTCCTTTTCTCCTTCTTCTTTTAAATTTCACCATATCTTTCTTTGTTCTCACTTTGGGGAATACTTATTGACCTGACTTTGAATTGACTGAATCATTGTTTAGCTGTTTCTAGTCGGCTACTGAGTTGACAGAAAGATCTGTCATCTTTGATACTGTTTTATTTAATATTTTATTTATGGCTTTTATATTTTATTCCTGTCTTTTTAAAAATCTATTTTTCATGAATGTAGTTCAGCTTTTCTACTAGGTTTTTTTTTTTTAATTAAACATACTCATTTTCTGTCTGATGGTTTTAACATTTTTTAAATTATTATTTCTGGGTCTTGTACTATTGATGGTTTTATCCTTTGACAATGTTTATTTTTATTTCTTTCCCTCCCTTTTGTGCTATAAAACACAATGCATTTTAATATTATGGTGAAGCAACTAAATATAGAGGATCCCAAGTTATCACTTATTTTCACAGTTGGGGGCAGTGCAATTACAACTGATAATTCCCAATGATAATTTTCTAGGAAAAAGTCGTTCCCTAATACTTTATTCAGTTTACTGATATTCAAAGATGGCATCTATACTGATGCCATGCTGCCAAAGACATAGCACCAAATATATAATAACCTGAGCAGAAGGGGTGTTTAAGTTTCTCCTTCACTAGGGAGTATTTGAAACATATCTAACACTTTCCTACATAATAGGTCAAATTACAGGCATCTGAAACAATGTGACATCTGAAGGCTTCACCTTTGTCTGTTACCAACTATTTCTATAAGTCCCTTTTATATAGAATTACCACATGCTGTCTCATATTTCTGTGTGTAGATTTATTCTGCCTACTTCACTATAATCTCTTTTGTCGCTGGATAATGTTCTATTCAATTTTCTCCTCAACCACCTTGCTCACTAGAGGGTCTATCACATAGGACAAATTTGATTTGAGTATGCTAGATTACATTACTTTTATTTAAAAATTAATACTGTTCTGATCAAACTGGTACCAACACTTTTCCTAAGCTATTGTGTTTATCATTCTTTTTCTACACATTTCTTAGCTAATATATCATGCATTCTGTTCTTTGAGCAACTGGCACAATATGGGGAATAGATGTAGTGCATTGATGCTTGACTACTGGGAGTTACCAGCTGACAAAGTAGATAACTGGACAAGGAATAACAATAGCAGATAAAGTTGTCGCTGCTCTATTCCAAAGGACACCCTCAAAGAGACCCCAAACTCATACTTTCCTTTTTTAATTTATCCAGATTCGGTCACATTTCAAAGGGAGACCTAGAAATTATTTCTATAAGTAATAAAACAATTGAGAATTTATCTTTTTGTACCTCACTGCTTAACTCACTGAAAAACACCAGTGGTATGTAGATGAATACCATATATTCATTATATGGCATATAATGAGTCACTCATGAGTGATTGAGTAATACTTGTTGATTTAAGATCAATTTATGTAATATAGCACCTTTCCAAATTAATAAGGTAAGTACGACTGACAGAGTGGAATCTGGTGTTACAGAGAGTAACCAGAGCATGACGGGAATGAAACCCCAGCCATCATACTGAATGATCAGAGAGGATCACAGAAGATGGCATGGCAAGCTTTGAATTTGACGAAATTAAATGCTGTTTGTTTCTTTTTTAATTTTATTATGTTCTGTTAATCACCATACATTACATCATTAGTTTTTGATGTAGTGTTCCATGATTCATTGTCTGTATATAACAGCCAGTGCTCCATTCAGTACCTGCCCTCTTTTATACCCATCACTAGGCTAACACATTCCCACACCCCTCTCCCTTCTAGAACTCTCAGTTTGTTTCTCAGAGTCCATAGTCTCTCATGGTCCATCTCCCCCTCCAATTTCTCCCCCTTCATTTTTCCCTTCCTGCTATCTTCTTCTTCTTCTTCTTTTTTTTTTTTAACATATAATGTATTATTTGTTTCAGAGGTACAGGTCTGTGATTCAACAGTCTTACACAATTCACAGTGCTCACCATAGCACATACGCTCCCCAGTGTCTATCACCCAGCCACCCCATCATTCCCACCCCCACCACTCAGCAAACCTCAGTTTGTTTCCTCAGATTAAGAATTCCTTATATCAGTGAGAACATATGATACGTGTCTTTCTCTGATTGACTTATTTTGCTCAGCATAATACCCTCCAGTTCCATCCACGTCGTTGTAAATGGCAAGATTTCATTCCTTTTGATGGCTGCATATTATTCCATTATATATATATATATATATATTTATATATATATATACCACATCTTCCTTATCCATTCATCTGTCAATGGACATTTTGGCTCTTTCCACAGTTTGGCTATTGTGGACATTGCTGCTATAAACATCGGGGTGCATGTACCCCTTCGGATCCCTACATTTGTATCTTTGGGGTAAATACCCAGTAGTGCAATTGCTGGTTCATATCGTAGCTCTATTTTCAAATTTTGAGGAACCTCCATACTGTTTTCCACAGTGGCTGCACCAGCTTGTATTCCCACCAACAGTGTAGGACGGTTCCCCTTTCTCCACATCCCCGCCAACATCTGTCGTTTCCTGACTTGTTAATTTTAGCCATTCAGACTGGCATGAGGTGGTATCTCATTGAGGTTTTGACTTGGATTTCCCTGAAGCCAAGCGATGTTGAGCACTTTTCCATGTGTCTGTTGGCCATTTGGATGTCTTCTTTGGAAAAATGTCTGTTCATGTCTTCTGCCCATTTCTTGATTGGATTATTTGTTCTTTGGGTGTTGAGTTTGATAAGTTCTTTGTAGATTTTGGATACTAGCCCTTTAACTGATATGTCATTTGCAAATATCTTCTCCCATTCTGTTGGTTGTCTTTTGGTTTTGTTGACTGTTTCCTTTGCTGTGCAAAAGCTTGTAATCTGATGAAGTATCAATAGTTCATTTTTGCCCTTGTTTCCCTTGCCTTTGGCGATGTTTCTAGGAAGAAGTTGCTGTGGCTGAGGTCGAAGAGGTTACTGCCAGTGTTCTCCTTTAGGATGTTGATGGACTCTTGTCTCACATTTAGGTCTTTCAACCATTTGGAGTCTATTTTTGTGTGTGGTGTAAGGAAATGGTTCAGTTTCATTCTTCTGCACGAGGCTGTCCAATTTTCCCAACACCATTTGTTGAAGAGACTGTCTTTTTTCCATTGGACATTCTTTCCTGCTTTGTCGAAGATTAGTTGACCATAGAGTTGCGGGTCCATTTCTGGGCTCTTTATTCTGTTCCATTGATCTATGTGTCTGTTTTTGTGCCAGTACCGTACTGTCTTGATGATGACAGCTTTGAAATAGAGCTTAAAGTCCGTAATTGTGATGCCACCAGTTTTGCTTTTCTTTTTCAACATTCCTCTGGCTATTTGGGGTGTTTTCTGGTTCCATACAAATTTTAGGATTATTTGTTTCATTTCTTTGAAAAAAGTTGATGGTATTTTGATGGGGAGTGCATTAAATGTGTAGATTGCTCTAGGTAGGTAGCATTGACATCTTCACAATATTTGTTCTTCCAATCCATGGGCATGGAAAGTTTTTCCATTTCTTTGTATCTTCCTCAATTTCTTTCATGAGTATTTTATAGTTTTCTGAGTACAGATTCTTTGCCTCTTTGGTTAAATTTATTCCTAGGTATCTTATGGTTTTGGATGCAGTTGTAAATGGGATCGACTCCTTAATTTCTCTTTCTTCTGTCTTGTTGGTGTATAGGAATGCCACTGATTTCTGTGCACTGATTTTATATCCTGCCACTTTACTGAATTCCTGTATGAGTTCTAGCAGTTTTGGTTTGGAGTCTTTTGGGCTTTCCACATAAAGTATCATATCATCTGCAAAGAGTGAGAGTTTGACTTCTTCTTTGCCAATTCGGATGCCTTTTATTTCTTTTTGTTGTCTGATTGCTGAGGCTAGGACTTCTAATACTATGTTGAATAGCAGTGGTGAGAGTGGACATCCCTGCCGCATTCCTGACCTTAGGGGGAAAGCTCTCAGTTTTTCCCCATTGAGAATGATATTCATTGTGGGTTTTTTATGATATTGAGGTATGTACCCTCTATCCCTATACTCTGAAGAGTTTTGATCAAGAAAGGATGCTGTACTTTGTCAAATGCTTTTTCTGCATCTATTGAGAGGATCATATGGTTCCTGTTCTTTCTTTTATTAATGTATTGTATCACGTTGATTGATTTGCGGATGTTGAACCAACCTTGCAGCCCAGGGATAAATCCCACTTGGTTGTGGTGGATAATCCTTTTAATGTACTATTGAATCCTATTGGCCAGTATTTTGGTGAGAATTTTTGCATTCTTGTTCATCAGGGATATTGGTCTGTAATTCTCCTTTTTGATGGGGTCTTTGTCTGGTTTGAGGATCAAGGTAATAGTGGTCTCATAAAACGAGTTTGGAAGTTTTCCTTCCATTTCTATTTTTGGAACAGTTTCAGAAGAATAGGTATTAATTCTTCTTTAAATATTTGGTAGAATTCCCCTGGGAAGCCATCTGGCCCTGGGCTTTTCTTTGTTGGGAGATTTTTGAGGACTGCTTCAATTTCCTTAGTGGTTATATGTCTGTTCAGGTTTTCTATTTCTTCCTGGTTCAGTTTTGGTAGTTGATACATCTCTAGGAATGCATCCATTTCTTCCAGGTTATCTAATTTGCTGGCATAGAGTTGCTCATAATATGTTCTTATAATTGTTTGTATTTCTTTGGTGTTGGTTGTGATCTCTCCTCTTTCATTCATGATTTTGTTGATTTGGGTCATTTCTCTTTTCTTTTTGATAAGTCTGGCCAGGGGTTTATCAATCTTATTAATTCTTTCAAAGAACAAGCTCCTAGTTTTGTTGATCTGTTCTACTGTTCTTTTGGTTTCTATTTCATTGATTTCTGCTCTGATCTTTATTATTTCTCTTCTCCTGCTGGATTTAGGCTTTATTGGGTGTTCTTTCTCCAGCTCCTTTAGGTGTAGTGTTAGGTTGTGTATTTGAGACCTTTCTTTTACTTGAGAAAGGCTCGTATTGCTATATACTTTCCTCTTAGGACCACCTTTGCTGCATCCCAAAGATTTTGAACAGTTGTGTTTTTGTTTTCATTGGTTTCCATGAATTTTTTTAAATTCTTTAATTTCCTGGTTGACCCATTCATTCTTTAGTAGGATGTTCTTTAGCCTCCATGTATTTGAGTTCTTTCTGACTTTCCTCTTGTGATTGAGTTCTAGTTTCAAAGCATTATGGTCTGAAAATATGCAGGGAATGATCCCAGGCTTTTGGTACAGGTTGAGACCTAATTTCTGACCTAGAATGTGATCTATTCTGGAGAGTGTTCCATGGGCACTAGAGAAGAATGTGTATTCTGTTGCTTGGGGATGGAATGTTCTTAATATATCTATGAAGTCCCTTTGGTCCACTTGTCATTTAAAGTCTTTATTTCCTTGTAGATCTTTTGCTTCGATGATCTGTCCATTTCAGTGAGGGGGTTGTTAAAGTCCTCCACTATTACTGTATTTTTGTCAATGTGTTTCTTTGCTTTTGTTATTAACTGGCTTATATAATTGGCTGCTCCCATGTTAGGGGCATAGATATTTACAATTGTTAGATCTTCTTTTTGGATAGACCCTTTAAGTAGGATATAGTGTCCTTCCTCATCTCTTATTATAGTCTTTGGTTTAAAATCCAATTTCTCTGATATAAGGATTGCCACCCCAGCTTTCTTTTGGTGTCAATTAGCATGGTAAGTAGTTTTCCACCCCCTCACTTTCAATCTGGGGGTGTCTTTGGGTCTAAAATGAGTCTCTTACAGGCAGCATATCAGTGGGTCTTGTTTTTTCTTATCCAATCTGATAGCCTGTGTCTTTTGATTGGGGCATTTAGCCCATTTACATTCAAGGTAACTATCGAGAGATATGAATTTAGAGCCATTGTATTGCCTGTAAGGTGACTGTGACTGTATATTGTCTATGTTCCTTTCTGGTCTATGTTAATTTTAGGCTCTCTCTTTGCTTAGAGGACCCCTTTCAATATTTCTTGTCGGGCTGGTTTTGTGTTTGCAAATTCCTTTAGTTTTGTTTGTCCTGGAAGCTTTTTAGTTCTCCTTCTATTTTCAATGACAGCCTAACTGAATATAGTATTCTTGGTTGCATATTTTTCTCATTCAGTGCTCTGAGTATATCATGCCAGTCCTTTCTGTCCTGCCAGGTCTCTGTGGATAGGTTTGTTGCCAGTCTAATGTTTCTACCATTGTAGGTTACAGATCTCTTCTCCCGAGCTGCTTTCGGGATTTTCTCTTTGTCTCTGAGACTCATAAGTTTTGCTATTAGATGTCGGAGTGTTGACCTATTTTTATTGATTTTGAGAGGGGTTCTCTCTGCCTCCTGGATTTTGTTGCCTGTTTCTTTCCCCAAATTAGGGAAGTTCTCTGCTATAATTTGCTCCAATATACCTTCTGCCCCTCTCTCTCTTCTTCTTCTGGGATCCCAATTATTCTAATATTGTTTTGTCTTATGGTATCACTTATCTCTCGAATTCTGCCCTTGTCATCCAGTAGTTGTTTATTTCTCTTTTGCTCAGTTTCTTTATTTTCCATCATTTGGTCTTCTACATCACCAATTCTCTCTTCTGACTCATTTATCCTAGCAGTTAGAGCCTCTATTTTTTTATTGCACCTCATTAATAACCTTTTTGATTTCAACTTGGTTAGATTTTAGTTCTTTTATTTCTCCAGAAAGGGTTTCTCTAATATCTTCCATGCTTTTTTCAAGCCCAGGTAGTATCTTTAAAATCGTCATTCTGAACTCTAGTTCCAACATCTTGTTAATGTCCATATTGATTAGGTCCCTGGCAGTCGGTACTGCCTTTTGTTCTTTTTTTTGAGGTGATTTTTTTCTGTCTTGTCATTTTGTCTAGAAGATAATAGATGAATGATAGAACAAAATGCTAGGAGGATAACAACGACCCCAGAAAAATATACTCTAAACAAATCAGAAGAGACCTGAAACTGGGGGAAAAGAAAGGAAAGAAAAAGATAAAAAACCAAAACAAAAACAACAACAACAAAAAAACAGAATATGATCAGATATGATCAGGCTGGTGCATAGATCAGTGCCACACACTAGATTTTGGGCGTATTTTGGTCTGTTAGAAGAAAGTGCCTCCCAAAATTTTAAAGAAAGAAAAACATATATGTACAAAATAAGGGTAAATATGATGAATTGATGGAATATGATTGTAAAGATAAAAATTATAAAAGATTTTATTATAGGAAATGATAAGATAAGAAGTTGGTTGAAAAATAAAAAAGAGGATTTAAAAAAAAAGGGGGGGAGAGAATGTGATCAGGCAGGAGACTAGAACAAAGCCATACACTAGACATTTAGGGTATATTTTGGTCTGTTAGAAGAAACTGTATCCCAAAATTTTAAAGAGAGGACAACTCATATATATATATATACCAAAAATAAGGTTAACTACTATGAAGGGATAGAATATGACTCTAAAAATGAAAAAAAAAAAGATTTTTTTAAAAAAGGGATTGGTAAGATTTTGGTTGAAAAAAGGAAAAAGAAATATTAAAAAAATAAAGAAAAAGAAAATTAAGAAAAATTAACTTTGAAAGTCTAAAGAATAATGGGGAAAAAGCCACGAATTCTATGTGTAGTATTCCCCTAGTGCTGGAGTTCTGCTGTTCTCATTGATTAGTGTACTTGGTCTTGGCTGGCTGTTCTTGCTGATCTTCTGGGAGAGGGGCCTGTTTCCATGGTTCTCAAATGCATTTTTTGGAGGCAGAATTGCACCACCCTCGGTGGGGGCCGGGCTAAGTAATCTGCTTGGGTTTGCTCTTGGTAGCTTTTGTTCCCTGCAAGCTTTCCGTACAGCTTTGGAGGACAGGAGTGAAAATGGCCGCCTTCCAATATCTGTCCTGGGGGAGCCGAGAACTTGGGGCCCCACTAATCAGTGAGCCCCCAGAGAAAAGCAGTCAATCACTCCCATCTCCCAGTCTCTGACCACACTCTGTGCTCACCCAGCCTGTGACTGAGCATTTCTATCTCGGGCACATAACCCCGTTTGGAGTCTCCAAACCCAGCAGATCTCTGCGGTGCGCTCCCGCGCTGCTCCTCCCGGGGGAGGAAGGGGAGTCTCCCCGGATCTGCCGCTTGTTGGGTCCCTGCTGGAGGAGCAGTGGCCCGACTGGGCCGCGGATCACAGTTTATGGCAACCCCGAGCTGAGAGCCCGCGCCTCAACTCCGTCTCTGCAGCCGGCTTCCCCACTCCAACACCTGGGAGCTCTGCCGCACTCAGGCACCCCTGGACTTTCTGTGACCCCGAGGGTCCTGAGACCACACTGTCCCAGCGAGGGTTCCACCACCCACTTAGCCACTGGAGCAACGTCCCTCAGCAGAGCAGACTTCTAAAAGGTCCGATTTTGTGCTCCGCTGCTCTAGCACTTGCCAGTAGTGGCTGATGGAGGCCCCTTCCCCTGCTGTCTATCCTCCCGAATATCACCTCGGATTCACTTCTCCACACGTCCTACCTTCCAGTAAGTGGCTGCTTTTCTGCTCAGAGAGCTGTTGCTATTCTTCTCTTTGATCTCCTGTTGAGTTCGTAGGTGTTCAGAATGGTTTGATCCCTATCTAGCTGAATTCCTGGGACCAGATGAAATTTAGGTCTCCTACTCCTCCGCCATCTTGCTCCTCGAGTCCTTAAATGTTGTTTTTGACAAGCTTTGCCAACCTTACTTCTAGGAAGAGTTGGGTTTACACAGAGTATACTCTATAAACCAAACATCTTAGGTTGCTACAAAAATAGAACATTCTGAATTTAAAGATAATGAATCTAATTCTCTACTATAAAAGCATTTTTGAATAAGTTTATTTATTTAAATACATAATATTATATCCTTGCTCAACAATCAGAGTGTCTTAGTAAAGAAAATTATATGCAGTCTGGCACTACAGAAACCCATCTGCAAAAAAAAAAAAAAAAAGAAAGAAAGAAAATTAATGATTAGCTGAGTGAAATGCAATCATAGAATAATATAATTTTAGGGATCATCTAGTCCAATACCCTTAATTTACACATGCAGTAATCAAGGCCTAAGCTCACAAAGAGATTTAATGACAGGGTTAAGAACTTGAGTCCCCTAGATTTCAGATCAGATGTCTTTTCTTTCGAATCATCTTGTAAAACCATTGTGAGGTGATATTCATGTAACCCTCCTGTGATGATTGCACTGAAAACTAGGAGTAGGAATACATGTGGCTCTGCAATTTTATGTATTGACATAGTTGTAGGCTTACAGCTACTCAAGTAGAATTTAAAGATTTTCTATATTGATACTACATAGAGAACAAAATAAAAGTGACCAAAGCCCAGATGTCAATAGGAAAAGAAGTGCACCTGGAGGAAGTGTAAGTCAAAATGTAGCACAGTGATCTCTGAAGAAAATGTAATAATTCTATGTGAACATACACTAATATGTGTCCAAAATTGTTCAAAAACTGCATACTATCAGGCCTCCCTCCAAAACCAACAACAATAAAAAAACAGGTTGCAGGAAACAGCTATCTCATTTATGCACAAAATGTTGAATGGATAGGATGATATGAAGTTTAGAAAGACAGACATGACGTATTTGCTGGGAATCACCACTGTAACATGGGGTTAATGGGAACGGGAACACTTTTCTGTTTTTTTGTTTTTATTTTTTTTACTTCACATTTATGTTTGTTTTTTGAGTACTATAAATGTTTATGCACTACTTTTCTAATGATGTTTTATTCTAAAATGGTGCTGCCATGGAACTATGTAATCTAAAGAAGTCAATTCAGTAAATCACTAAGGATATAGATTTGTATACATCTATTTCAAACATTATCTAAATGGCACAAAACGTGTCAGAGAGATCAGAGACAGTGATAGGCTTCTAATAAGAAACTAGATACCAATAGTTGTCCCAAAAGGAGACAGGATCAATGTAACTATTTTGGAATAAAAGAAAATCGTTATCCTAAGTAATTGGCAAATACCTTCAAAATCTTTAATGTTAATCCAATGGTTCTATGTTATTGCTTGTCTGTGAAAACTTCATTTAACAGTCTGTCCTAAAAAACTGTAAATTCCCCCCCAAATAAATGTACCTAAATAGCTAAGTAGGCACTGTCTTCTTTACATGTATATCGTGAAAACCCCAACAAAAGCACACTTACCTGATCTCCTGATGACAGACGCATTGTCTCAATGTCTCCCTGGGTCTCAAGTGGGCACTAAATTGTGAGATTAGGGTAACCTCATTATCTTAGGTTGATAACTAAAAATGTTAATGTCTACGTCTTATCTAGCTCTTCTCAAAATATAACTTATAACCACACTATAGGTTTCAAGGACTTCCAGAGGCATTGACTTCAACAGGTCTTCTCTACAATTATTAAGAGCAGCAATATCCACTATTAGTTCTAATGTACTTTCTCTTCAATTAGATAAGATGTCCCCAGGAATTGATCATGAAGTGTACTAGAGCAGGGATCAACTAATTTAAATTCCATTTCCATCCTGGTCCTTATTGAATGTGTGGACTTGGATCAGTCACTTCATATTTCTCTATCTTAATAACTGCTTCTGTAGAAACCATAAGAAACCTGAAATTAAATATATTTAGCTTTCAACTTCTATTTCCCGCATTACTGCTACTGATTTCCATACATTCAAAGATTGTTTTTGAAAAACTGGGCTGAGTGGTTGTTGAAATTATTTTATATTATTAAAATGGAATATAACAAAGTCACTTATCTGAATCCGGTCTATCCCCAAATATCTGTTGTATGGTGACTTTTTAGATAGTAGAAGTCTATAATAGGTTAATTTAAATGAGAAAAACAATTTATTCCTTTCCCATACAAAAGCCCAAGTGTTTTTTTTTCTAATATGACTAAAATTCTCTGACATCTATATAATTGCTAATCAAAAATTTCTGTCTTAAAAAATAAAATATAAAGGATTTAGAGTAATGATTACCCCAATGAGTATTTGTGATCCTCCTTTTTCCTATTTTTTGAACAATGATAAGACACTAAGTTTAAAGAACTACTTGAGAATAAATTCTTTGCTATATCATGCTCAAAATTTTCACTGTCCACTTCAAGAAAGCCAGCCTTACAAGACTGTTTGCTTTTTGTCATTCACTTCATCAGAAGTTTGGCAGTCAGGAGAAAAGGGAGATCCAGTTATCCCACATTCTATTTACTATTAAAACTTTTTTTTCAAAATTGATTGATAAATTCATTTTCTTCGTGTCCAATATTTTCTATAAATCTGTCAGAAAAAGAGTGTAATCTGCCTCAGAGTACCACAGCAGACAACCGCGCCAACAAACATATACAATGGCTAGAAGTCGTTGGTGATTCCCTGGTACCACTGGCAGCAGGTAGATGTGGGAAGCACCAAGACCAATCAGAGGCTTTGGGTTTTTGGATTGATAGTCCAAGAACGTGTTCCACTTAAACATCATCCGATCATTGCTACCTAAATACATTCTGTTATAGAATGCTTTATGTCCTAGATCTTTGTTTTTGTGTTTTGAAAAGAATGTACTAGATAGCATTTGTTTACAAAAACACCCAATTTCATTCAGATAAGACTTGGCTATGCAGTAAAATCATTTTGTCAACTGATTACTGCAATTCACTGAGGGAGATGACTGCAAATTCATTACAAATGATCTTCAAATTATCCATTTTGCAATTTTAAAATTTCTTCACACTCCCTAGATTTCCTTGAAATACAGTTTTTACCAAATCATCTCCTTTTCTATTCCCTTCATCAGATCTTTGACAATGATCAGTGTTTTCCATTGAATCAATATGGTCTCAATGATATCCATGCAGATTGTGGCCACCATTCCACAGCAAAAGTGTTTTTCTAGTTATTACATGCTTTACATCTTGAAGTTTTCCAGAATCCACAACACTCACATAATTCATTATTTTTTTTATGCTTAAAAGCCCTCTGCATGAACTATGGTGATATATGCATGGAATCCTCATGAATTTTCAGCATTCACTTTTTTTTTTGATGCATGAAGTTTGCTAGACCTGTTCACTCTTCTGCTTTCATAAGAGACTATTTCACTATTTTAGAAGATATTTTCTTTTAATAGTGTGAGGAAGACATTATCGATGATGCACATGTCTAAACATTGGGAGAACAAGCTGTATTTTTATCAAAACCAAAGCAGAGACATGATTGTGATTTACTGTATATCTTCCCACCAAGGCTTTCCCTTGCCTGGAAGTTCCCCTAATCTGTGCAGCACATTTATCATAGTGGCTTTTCCATTCAGGTAGCGAATTCTGGGGGGAAAAATGTACACTAGTACAGGGACTGCAGATTATGAGTTCAAATAGTGCAGGAATCTTGTATTACATGTTCTGTTAACATGCCCTCCAGTGTCTCCACACTAACTATGAATTAGATTCACCTACTTCACATACGTTTTTGTAATAATACTGAAATGGAAACTATAAACATAATTAGAACAGAATTTACTCTACATCTCAAAGATTACCTACGTTTTAATAAACAATTAAGCTGGAGATACAAACATATTTTCTTGCATATAAAATTGGAATCATGTATTATACATAATCAGAATCTGTGATCGAGGTGATTATAAAAGAGGACCACATTTTCATAATATGAGTAGGTGGCATAATTTATAGAGAGATATAACCATCATGATTCTACCAGACAGAGTGACAGTCTCCTAACTAGAAGTGACCAAGATAAATACAATTTGAGTTGCCCTCATGCTTGTCACCTTTGTGCTGCTTCTTCTCTTATGTGTCACAGAGACATAACTCTCACACTACTTCATGCCCATGAACCACACCCCCAGTTCAGAGGTGATAAATAACTGAAATTTCAGTATGCAAATTATGGAGTCTCCACTACCATTTACGTAGCCAAAGTTATTTGTTCTTATTTAAGGATCAATGTACAGATTCCAAGCAAAGATTTGAATCTCAACTCCATGAGTTACACCGGTATACCTTTGGGTAAATGCATTAACCTCACTCTGCCTCAAGACTGTCAACTGTAAAGTGCTCTTTCCACCTACTCTCAGATCAAATTATATATATGCAATAATCAAGGCCTAAGATTGCACATAAAGGGTTTTTGCAGAAATCCTGGCTCACAGCATGAAATAAGCAGGGGTTCTGGTAGTGGCTCTGGTAGTGGTTCTTATATTCTATGATAAGGAGATCTGCCCATGACGTCACTGGAGCTGCATACATTTCAAAATTGTATGATGCCTCTGGCTGCTCATGTGGCCGGTCTTCCCTGCTCCCCGTGGGAGGTAATGTTTTATAGAGAGCCCTGACTATTGAGGGCAGAAACAACCCCAAAGTATCTTCCAGTATGCTATAGTTGCTTCTTACATCACGCCATGAAAAATGATTTTGCTTTCTCAAAAAAAAGTTTATGGCCAATTTACGGATCTAAGATGAGATGCATAGGTTAGTAGATTAATAGGCCTACTTGAAGTGGACACAGGATATCAAGCTCATACAAGCAAAAAGATGAGTTTTCTAATATATAGAAAATATGATAAAACTCAGAAAAAGTAAGGCCAACTTTGCACCAAATTTTAAAGGGACTTTGAAGTAGGACTTTTGCAGTCTAGGACATGCACAAGAAAATATACATTACAAGCCATTTGTACTTTGCTGATTATTAAGACAGTGCGATTTTTTATGTTATGACACTGTTCAATCATGGTTTCAATGTAATATCACTATGTATATTTGTGTGTAATTGTAAACTATACTTGTCCTATTGAGAACATGGACATAAAATCCAAGTGGAACAGCAACTTGCCCAGAACTTAATCTCAGGAAAAACTGAAAGCTGAGCTGGTATAATGAGGTGGAGGCCAACTCTGCCACTTCCCAGCATCTCTGAGCAATAATGGGTCAGGGGGCAATTGTGGGAAGCCAACAGGGACAAAAGTGTTGCTTCTCTCTCTCTCTCTCTATATATATATTTTAACCTCAAAACTATGACAGTTCAGAAGCCTCAGAACATTTTCCTTCATTGGGCTTCTAAGAATGCATGGTTGTAGTATGTTTATATCAATTGATGCCAAAGCTGGAAATTTCAAACTACTTTTGGAGTGAGTGATGATGTGGTCTTGTCATCGGAACAGGGCGTATGTGAGGGTAACTCTGCAAAAAGAAGCAGGGCCTTGCGAAGAGAGGAGGTGCCTCTCCCAGGTCACAGAATAAGATGTGTGCTTGCTTTCTCACCAGTCCTGCTAGAGACTTCTTGCTCAGATCTGAACAAGCAATTTGAAACGCTGAGCGAATTTCAGGAATCTGTGTGCAAATGCCCATGTCTACAGCACTAAAGAAAGCCAGGGTGCCATTCTCTTTCTTAGGAGGTTATATTCTGCTACACACGTGGAAAAATTTCCATCTGGAAAGAGTCTTAACTGATTATGTACAGGCAATTTCAGCTACTTACTGTTTCATTAACATATTGTGTTAAGTTTATCTGTAATTTAATTATAAATTGATTAGAAAAAATATTCATTCTATCTCCTTGTTTTCTTTGTGTTAAAATGTGTGAACAATTTAGGGGAGAATTCTTTCTAAGGCAATTCCCTTGTTTAAATTAGGCCATAAAATCGGATTAGTTGGTAGCAATGCAATAAACCTGTGTGAGAGGAGGCAGTTAGTTAGGTTTGAACAGGATGCCTGGCGGCCAGCAAAGAGGCAGTCAGAGGCCGGTCCTGGCCGCACTCCAAAACAAACAAACAAACAAACAAACAAACAAAACGCAGGAACCGGATCTAACCAGACAGGCTCAAGATGGCCGACCAAGTAGGGTCAAGTTCGCGGTGCTCCTTCATTGCACTACCTTACCATACTAAGATCTCCCCGCTAAAGGTCCCCTGACAGGAACCCCCTGACCACATAAGGAGGAAACACCGGGTAACCCCGCTCCAGGAAATCCCCACCTCAAGGAATGACCATTCCACCCCCTTTGCTAACGACTGTCGGTTAAGAGCTAGAATCCCAAAGCCCAGTGTCTGTAGCTCTCCCCTGCTCTCTCACCTTGAGAGTGTACTTTCCCTTTGCAAGAAAGCTGCTTCTGCTCTACTTTACTCTGACTCATCCTTGAACTCTTCCTCGCGGCGAAGTCAAGAACTTGGCACCTGCTAGTGGTGGAATCTCGGGGCCCGAGAACTCCCCAGTATCACCTGGATTGCTTTACAATCTTCTAAGTGCTTTTACATGGGATACCGTGTCGGATTCCCAGTTAGCTTTGTCAGACAACTATGTCAGTTACTGTTACCCCAGATCTACAAAATTAGACACTGGAGAGAAATCAAGTGATTTCATTTTTAAGTTAGTGGCATACCAATGATAGAACCTAAATTTTGAAATTCTTAGTGAAGAGGGACTCTATCTATACCAGTGCTTACACTTGGTAACAAATATGCAACTGGTGTTGCTTAAGTTTGATTGCATCTTAAAGTCACCAGGGCAGCTTTTAAATCATGCTTAGGCATCACACACACACACACACATAAATAAGGAGTTTTTTAATACTGGTTCTTGATCATAAATAAATATTTACATAAATTAGTATGAAAAATCAAAAGGCCCAGTACACAAATGGAACCGTCTAAACACTGCTTGATTTTGTCAAAAGCTATATATGTGTATGGATACATGCTTTGTGTGTGTGTATGTATATATATATTTGCTTACCTTATTATTTCCAGCTTTTACTGTTAAATTTTAGAATACATGCTTATTGTAACAAATGAAGATTTTAAAAAGTTAAAACATTATTTATATGTTATATATTACAAAATAATAGCCATATAGATGTTTCTGCTCCTTTATCTGCATGCTTACAAATATATGTATAATAAGGTTTCTCAATCATAACATGTCTTCTATATTTGTGTCTTTTTCCCTTGCATTATCTGCTAATTTCTGAAAGATCTGTGCTATAAATTTATATCATAACTAAAAATAATTCATTTTATCCTTGATCTCTATCAGTTTTTGTTTTACATTAATCAAAGCTGTATTTTATGTACAGAAAATTCATGACTGTTAAATAAATCATCTTGAAGAATTTTTCCTTTCAGAAAAGTGAATTTCCCTCACTTTAAAACAATTTTCACTTTGAATTATATTTTATTGTCTATTATTATTGTTAATCTGCTAGCATTTGCCTATGATCCTTTTTACATTCCTTTATTTACAGATTCTCATGTCATTGAGATTTTGGTATGCTTCATTTGAGACGATTTTCTGGAATTCTGTCTTTAACAAATGACTTTAATCTATTCACATTTACTGTTATTACTAACATATTTGCAGTTATTCCTGCCATATGTTTTCATGTTTTCTATTTATCGTGCTTTGTAGTTGTTTACTTTTCTTCCCATATTTGTTGGAGTTGTCAAGCTTTCTATGGTCCAATTTTTCACATTTATCATTATACAATTCACTTAAATTTTTTGGTAGTTACTCCAAAAACTTTAGCATTTGCTTAAAGTTTAAATTTTTTTTTTTTATTTGACAGAGAGAGAGAGCACAAGTAGGTAGAGCGGCAGGCAGAGGGAGAGGGAGAAGCAGGCTCTCTGCTGAGCAGGGAGCTTGATCCCAGAACCCTGAGATCATGACCTGAGCTGAAGGCAACTTCCCAACTGACTGAGCCACCCAGGTGCCCCTAAAATTGTAAATTTCTAACATTATCTAGAGTTAATTAATAGATGTAGCTAAACACTTTTTAGGGTCCTTCCTTACCTCTTCTAAGATAATCAAGATGGTCAAGATTATAATTTATTAATTTTTACTTTCAACTTTTAGACTTAACAATTTGTTTTATTATTTTCTTTCCCATCTCTGGTGCTTCCTTTATTCTTCCTGATTCATTTATTTTTCTTGCAAAAATTTATCCTCTGGAGATTTTTTTTAAAGAAACTTTGGGAAGCAAAATTTCTTTATCCTTACATGTCTGAAAGTGTTATATCACTGTCACACTTGAATGATAGTTCAAAATAGATAGGAGTCCAGATGCAGGGTTAATTTCTTGTACATTTTGAAGATATTTCTCTATTCTATATTTGTACCCATTCTTAATAACAAAAAGTCTGATGGTAATCTGACTGTCATCTATTGATAGGTAATCTCTAATTTTATCTTTGTAGAATATAAAGTATGTTAAAAATCCCTAATGCTTAAAAATTTTTAGTTTGGTGTGTCCAGGCACTTTCCTGTATAAATCCGTGCACATGGGTGCACACATATGCATGTGTATGTGTGTGTGTGTGTGTGTGTGTGTGTGTGTGTGAATTTGAGGAGTTTCTTTGTCTTTATCCTGCTTATTCAGTGGGACCTTTCAATCTTACCTTTATATTATCTTTAATTTCTAACTTTTTCTATGAGTCTTTTTTCTCCTTAGTTGAGACAATAATCAAAATACTTCTCAACTCCAAATCCATTATTCATTGCCAGCTTTGCAAACACAGAGCCGAGTTCTCTAAAGATTTTTCACTTGCCAGCTTGCAGATGTTAAGCTTCATCAGTAGACATGCTGCAGGCACATTGCAGAAAGGACAGCTTTTCTCTTTCTGGTTCTGGGGGTTCCTATGTCAGACTGCTGCAGTATGTGGGGAGTTTTCTTTGGCACTGGGAAGCCAGCACGACCTCCTGTCATCTTCTTGACGATGCTTCTCCCAGCATCATCCTGCACAGCTCTATAGCAGCATGCTACCAGCAAGGCACCTTCTGTGACCTGCTACCTCCAAAATAGGTACTCCATCAGCTTTGCTGTAGAGTGGTGAGGTGGGGCACTTCCTGGTGACTTCCTGGCACACCCTCTCCAGGGTAATGTCACTGTCTTCATGACTTTCCTTGGATACCTCCCCCAGCACCTTCAGGGCAGTTTTCAGTGAGTTTCTGGGCTTAGCATCTTCTATGGATGGATTTCCAGGATTTCAGAGGACAGATCTGCAGGATCCCACCTAGGGAACTTGTCCAGTGTCAGTTGTCTACGATTGCACCCTCTCGATTTGGTCTGGGTCTTAGCCATGGTGGAGGCAATCTCATTTTGGGTGTTCTATCATTCTTAGATATGGTGATTACACCTTATTTCTCCCATTCCTATATTCCATACTGGACAATGCCCTGTTATGTCAATTCCATGTTAATAATTCTTTGAGTTTTCCAAGTTTAAATTACTAGGTAGTTTCTTTCTCTTTACTGGATCCTAACTAATGTAGAATAAGCAATGGGGACCATCCCATGAGATGGACCATAAAGAAAGAATTTTGGAATTGGTTTGGCCATACTCTTAGGCTTGAGTGCAGGTCTGAACTCTTTGGGAAATGGGAGGCTAGTAATCCATGGTGCACCTTGGCATCATAATTAATCAAGTTAATACCTAAGGTTATTGTGATGAAGTGAGGGCTATAGCAAATGCCTTGGGACCCCAAGGGGCTGCTGCACTTGACTGTTATGGCAGTAATGATGACCATAAGCACTGTGGGGTGGATTCTTTTAAGTGGACGAAGATGATTACAAACAGAAAATGACAAACTCAGATTTCTAAGTATCAGCTTGAGTCAAGGGCTGAGAACCAGAATCTCCCATCACAGCCCTGATAGAATCCCTTACTTATTCTATCCAAATGGCTAGTGTTGCTAAACACAAAACCTAATAATGTGGATAACTGAAATGCAATGATGTTAAATTCAGTCTTGCCACCTTTCTCCTATGAATGGCAGAGCATCCTTTGAGAAAGAACAAGATCATAAAATTTAGAGTAGAGACACGTGTTTGAAACTGATGAAATTGATAATATTGCATCCTGATGTCATTCTTTGTCTCCCTTGTCAGTGGAAGTCGCTGATCCTCTGTGTCTGAAAGTCCTGGGATAACCTCCCCTGCACAGATGACTTAAGAGGATACTAGCCAGTAACAGGACACCCGAGTGTCCTGTTAGCCCAAGAAGGCAGGAAGATAACACTAGATATGGTTGAATTCATCTATATGGGCACACATACAAGAGGTTCTGGGTTCATCACATTACTTCATTCAGCTGGATGTAGCTCTTCATCGGTTGACTGAAACTTGAACTCCACAGTGATTTCCACTTAAGGTTGAGCTAGCCAGAGCTATCCTGGCATGATGTAGAAGAGAGAATCCAAAGAGAGACAGGAATGTTGTACTGGAATTAGAATTCACATATACTGCCTTAAGAGATAAATCCATTATCCTTGCCAAGGTCAGGGGTTAAACAAAGAGATAAATCTTAAAAATAAGAACAGACAGTTATATGTTATTTTCCACTTTAACACTTGAAGTTAAGTGGAAAATAACATATACTATGCAAAAACTAATGCTTTGAGTATTTTGTCTTTCAAAGTGGACTTTAAAGCAAGCAAGAAATATCATGAGGAATAAAAATGTATCTTGCAAAATGATGAAATGGTCAATTTACTAGGAAAATATAACCACTCTTCATTTATACGATTCCAATAAAACTTGAAAATACATAAATCCAGAAAACAGCTGAATTAGAAGAAGTACACATTTAATAGTGGAAGATTTTTAATGTATCTGTGTTAGTACCTGGTGAAATTAACATACAGATATTAGTAAGAGTTCTTTAACAAATATGTCCTAATAGGCATGTGTGATATATTGCACCCCAAAATTGCAGAATACAAAGACTCAGAACACTTTCTAGAAGTGGCTGCATGTTAAACTACAAAGCTAATTTCAATAAATTCCAAAAATTTTCAAAGGATTGAAATAACTTAAAAAATGATTATAAGAAAGCAACTATTGTAAGAAAAACTAAAGGAAATTAGTAACTCCAAGGGAAAATAAAGAAAAAAATGTTCATTGAAACAACACACATCCAAAAATATGAATTCAAACAATTGACCTTTCCATTAAGAACATTTTTCAATGATTAGTACAGGAGGTGACATGTAATTCTAGTATAATATGTGTCCTGGGATTCAGAAAACTTTACATAAGCATCTTCATATAAATCCTGGTTTCTGGGTTTTCAATTTCAAGATTTAAGCTATGGACAGAACATAATACTTAGCCATGGTTCCAAGACTAACTCTAAATGCTAACTTTCACCACATGAAAGCAAATTATGGCTTATAAAAGAATAATGAAAGGAGGAGGAAAGACCAAAGAAAAGTTAGGGATGCTGATGTTTCCACAATTATCAATATTGGAAAATATGAAGTTTTTAAGAGTATTTAAAATATTAAAAGAATAAAAGAACTACAGTAATATAATAACATTGGTAAGAGGTGATGAATACGTAATATAGTTAGTGAACTCATTGTTTATATTTTGAAACAATGAATGCTAATTCTATTGGAGATTTAATACAAGCTGTTTATCACAGTTATGAAAGAAACCACCAGAAAAATGCAAGCAGGAGCAGTAAAAAGGAGTAACACTCTGGAAAGTGTGACTAGAACTTAAAAGGGAGGTAGGAAAAGATGAGTTCTTTATATCCAATGTACTGCTGTTGTATGGTTTGCTCATGTGTGTGACATTTTGACTAGTATAGCAAAATTCTAAAATAAATTTTTTAAAAGTCAGTGATGTAAGTAATATAAACGATTGCTTTGGAGGGGAAGGGGATTTGAAAAGCAGCATAACAGTATCAAAGGAATTTTTTTGGAGCAATAGAAAAATTCTACATATTTATGCAGATAGCGGTATATATTTCATCAAGCTGAACATAAGAATTACACATTTTACTTCACATAAATTATACTTTAATAAATAAAATAATGAAAAATAGCAGGGAAACTATCTTGCACTCATCAGGCATTGATTTGGCTGCTTGTATATAGGGCAACCCACAAGTATATAATTTTATTAACTCAAATGATCCTCCACAGAGTCTAACAAACCAGAAACATTCCTTACTATCAGTCTGTGCATGAGACAGGGCTCATGCAGCTGGAAGTAACAGAAAACTTACAAGCAATGACTTAACAGAGGCTTCATGTCTAACTTCTTTCAAGAGTCTGAGTTCACATTTTGTTACTTTCTCTACTTCCCCATATCCCCCACATCATGGTCACAAAATGGGTGCCTCAGCTCTAAACATTGCTTCTGTATTCAAATCAAGAAGAGGAGAAAAGACTCTTTAAGTTCAGTTTATTTTATCAGACAATTCAAAGTGTTTCCTGAATCACCAGAATGAGTTCCCTTTATGAAGGATGACAAACAAGCATGACTTTTGGAGTTTCTATAATAGGGGGATGCAAGGGAGGTGGGGTTAAGAATGTTTATTCTATTAGCAAATTCACAGTACTGGCTGCAGCGTGTGATGCTTCTTTATGCGTTGTTGTTTTTTCTAGCGAAGTTATTGGACCTATGTTACCCACTCACGGAATTTCAAATCCATGGTAGATAGGGGCTGAGCCATATGCTTTATTTATTTTTTTCCTAGTACATGTAAAAGAAACAAAAGCTTTCCACATAGTTAATTCTCATCAAGGTATTTTCTTATGTAAGATTGAGATCCTAATTAAAGACCTATCAGACACCCTCCAATCCCAAGTGAGTCTCCAAAGCCCTAACAAACACCTCTAGTTTGTGCAGTGAAGTGCTCCAGGAGATGCTGGTATCCAGACTTGGAAGGCATAAGTGTAGGCTGAAAGGCTATTATCAAAGAACATTTAAACACAAATTTCACAATGAGATGACATCTGAGTTTTTTCCAACTCTGAGGTTTCATGAAAAAAAAATTTTTTTTGAGTTTTCCCTTGAAAAAGAACTACGTAATCTGCAGTCCGACACTTTGGAGTTCTCATTTTTCAATTATGGAGACCTGACTTCAAGAAATATAATGTCTTATGTCAAATAAAAAATGAATTCTGACCTTCCATTTTCCACATTAGGAAATGGACTGACTACAGAGAAAATTAATTGTGACATACTTAGGAAGGAGAACATGAACGTTCCACTGAAGTAAGAATGTGGGCTTGTCTTGAGCTTACATGGTGTTGAATGAAGAGTTCCCGGTGTGGGATTTCACTGTGTGGTGCAAATTTGGATACTGATTATGTTTCTTCATCAAATATATCAGAAATTTAACATACTATCAATTTAAGGTTTACATCGTAATTCTTAGGGATGCATCCAAAATTATTTATTTAAATTGAAAAATTAAATTTATAATAAGCAATGAATATATAATTAAATTTAAACTATTCCATAGCTACTAATCCTCGCTGTCAGCAACTTCTTCAAGAGAGTTCCAATGCATGTCCATTTACCATTTCACATAGTTTTAATGGGCTGGAATGTCAAAGGACTATTTACTGTTACCTAACCCCCTTGTGCTACACTACTTAGGATATGTTGGCAAAGTACCTCATGATGTGGTTGATATTTATTTCAGTTACAATAATTAATGCTATCATGGTGAGTAGAAGTTTGAGGCTGCCTCCAATTGATCCTGAAGATGATGACCATGAAGAAGGAAGTGACTTCATTTCAAGTCACTTCCACATTTCACGTGGACAGACTTGGTCTCAAGTCATAGCAATTTTCAGGAGATGGACCAAGAAAGTTACATTGATCCAAACTGTTTTCCACTTATTTGTCCCATCTCAGTATATGTTATTCTACTGGGGTTGTGAGTCTGAATGTAATACAATGGAGATTTTTTTTCAATTAGTGAATATTGTACTCTGCTATACAATTGTTGTTAATAAACTTGAGTGATTTTATCCAAAGAATTTCAAAACCACTGAATAACAAAAAACTTGGATTATCAACCTGAAAAGGTTTTTTAACAGTTTAGAAGCCATAAAACAGAGAGGTATATTTGTAACTATGTAATATTTATGTATAATAAATTGCTACAGAGAGCAATTTTTTGTATTGGTTTCAGAAATATAATAATAGCATTCAAATGAAGAATATGATTTCTGATTTAGGAATTTCTGGCAAGTTCAGACTGTCCTTTCACATTATAGGTAGAACACCAGTCTACTTTTTGATTTACTAATGGTTCCTGGTTCCAAAATTCTGCATGCAAAAGTCATGCCTGAAGCTAATCAGAAGCTGTAGGTTTCAGGTATTCATCGTCTGAAGTATTCTAGAGCTAAACCAGAGTCTACAATACTAGTAAAAATTAAAATTGCCTTAAGAAAAGGTTTTTAATAAACACCAAATATAATGCAATTTCAAGGCATGTAGCATAGGGGTTGTAAAAAAGTGAAAGAAATATTATTGGAGAAAAATTTTAAAGCTACTTATTTGAGTAGAATATACTACATTTATTAGATAATTATTTACTACTTTTGTTAAGCCAAAATTTCACATATAACATTATGTTAGTTTTAGATATACAACATAATGATTCAATATTTGTATATATTGAAATAATCATTATAATATCTAGTTAATATCCATCAGCCTACATAGTCATGATTCTTTTTCTTGTGACGAGGACATTTAAGATCTACTCTCTTAGCAATTTTCATTTTTTTCCAAGTGTTTATTTAAATTCTGGTTAGTTAACATATATGGTAAAATTAGTTTCAGGTGTAGAATTTAGTGACTTATCACTTAACATATAACACCCAGTGCTCACCACAAGCATCCTCCATAATCCCCATCACCCATTTACCCCATCCCCCACCCACCTCCCTCTATCAATCCTCAATTTGTTCTCTATAATTAAGAGTCTCTTATGGTTTGCTTCCCTCTCTTTTCTTTTTCCCTTCCCATATGTTCATCTGTTTTGTTTCTTAAATTCCACATATGAGTGAGATCATATGGTATTTGTCTTTCTCTGACTGACTTATTTTGCTTAGCATAATACACTCTAGCTCCATTCACATTGTTGTAAATGGCAAGATTTTATTCTTTATGATGGTTGAGTAATATTCCATATATATATATATATATATATATATATATATATATATGACCACATCTTCTTTATCCATTCATCAGTCAATGGACATTTGGGTTCTTTCCATAGTTTGTCTATTTGTTGATAATGGTGCTACATTGGGGTGCATGTGCCCCTTTGAATCTGTATCTTAGCAACTTTCAAATACGTAATACAGTATTATTAACTATAGTCAGCATGTTGTACATTACATCTCAATGACTTGATTTTTTTATAACTGGAAGTTTGCACCTTTTGACCCCCTTCACCCATTTGCCCATCCTTCACCTCCTACCTCTGGTGACCACTAATCTGTTCTCTGTATCTATGAGCCTCTTTGTTGTTTTTGCTTTAAATTCCACATATAAGTGAGATCATAGGGTATTCGTCATTCTTTGTCTGACTTACTTCACTAAATGTAATGCCCCCAAATGGTAAGATTTCTTTTTTTATGCCTTAGTAATATTCCATTCTATACCACAGTCTCATTACCAATTTATCCCTCAATGGACAATTAGGTTGTTTCCATGTCTTTAATATTGAAATGAATTCAGGGGTGTGTATATCTTTTGGAGTTAGTGTTTTCCTTTTCATTGGATATATATGCAGAAGTGTAACTGCTGGATTATATGGTAGTTCTATGTTTGTTGTTGTTGTTGTTTGGTGGTTAATGATGTTCTTTATTTTACCAATAATGCTGTGATTTTTTTGAGGAACTTCCATAGCATTTGCCATAGTGTTACTTCAGTTTACATTCCAACCAACAGTGCACAAGGGTTCCCTTTTCTCTACAGCCTCACCAACACTTATTATTTCTTGTTGTTTTGGTAATAGCCATTCTAACAGGAGTAAGGTAATATCTCATCATGGTTTTATTTACATTTCTCTGATGATTAGTGACATTGAGCATCTTTTCATGTATCTATTGACCATCTGTATGTCTTTTTGGAAAAAATGTCTATTCAGAACCTATTCTCACTTTTTACTTGGATTTTTCTTTATTTATTTTATTTTGTTATGCTACTAAGTGGTATAAGTTCTTTAAATATTTTTGATATTAGCCCTATGGATATATGCTTGCAAATATGTCCTCCCATTCAGTAGGTTGCCTTTTCATTTTGCTGATGATTTTCTTTGCTGTGCTTTTTTAGTTTGATGTTTGTTTATTTTTTAAAAAGGCACTTCTAGGGGCGCCTGGGTGGCTCAGTTGGTTAAGTGACTGCCTTCTGCTCAGGACATGATCCTGGAGTCCCGGGATCAAGTCCCACATCCAGCTCCCTGCTCAGCGGGGAGTCTGCTTCTCCCTCTGACCCTCCCCCTCTCATGCTCTCTCATTTTCTCTCTCAAATAAATAAAGTCTTTTAAAAAAAAAAGGCACTTCTATAACTTTCAAATATTTGCCTTAAGTTTGCTACTTTGGTTTAGGCCATGAAAAGTCCCTTAACCATAGTGCTTCAATATTTACACTTAAAATGAACAATATTAAATAATAGTGAAGACTTCTGAAACTAGATAGTACTTAAAACTAAAATAACAGAAATCTTACAAATAAAAACACGAATTTCATATTTATGCAATGTAAAACATATTTTTTATTTTTGTAGATTTTTATCATTTCAGAGGCATTCATAGCTTCAAATAGATAAAATCAGAATGCACGAGCAATTAGTTTAGGTTAGTTTTTCTTTAATATTCTATTATAAATGTTTCATTCAGTGCTGCATATCTTGATATTTATGCCTCCACTAGCGGCATAATAAATTACTAATTTGATACACTAAATTTTTCTCATTCTTTTCTCTTTTGTAAAGACATTTTGGTTTTGGTTATCAGTAAGAAGATGCCACACAGCAACTGTTTGCTCCTTTTCTGAAATAGACAATCAGTTAAGTAATGTATGTGACACTTATACAGGTAGAATATTAATGAGATATTATGGTGTAAGTATAGAAGAGCATTTATAAATGTGAAAATATTTACAATACATGCTTTAAAAAGCCCACTATCATCGGTGCTGGACAATCCTCACTTTTAAAGAGAAATTACACAAACACATATGTCCATATACAAAAACATCTGGAAGTATGTAAACGATAGAGTGGTTGTTTCTAAATAGCAAGATTATTCCTTGTATTTTTCTAATACTTTCCAAATTTTCTAGATGTTACTTTTATTAAAAATATTTTTTTAGAAGTAAGCTGATTTGTAAAACAGAAAAATTGGCAACCAATGCTGTTAATGTTGATGTAGAAGCAATGTCCTAAAACTTTTGGACAACAATATGGTGATATATAGCAAAAGACATAGCATACTTAATCTTTGACCCAGTAATTTTACTCCTGAACTTTCATCATAAGAAAACAATTCAAGAGAATATTTATGAAATATGAACAAAGGTTTCAGTTGAAAGAAACTAAATAAAACTTATATTTTCAAAATTAAAGTGTTGGCATAAGTTATGACATGTCAATAAGAAAAAGATGTTATGTAGCAATGCACTAATGCACAGTTTGTGGAAGTGTCACTGAGCAAATTTATTTCCAATAAACAATTTATAACATTGAATTAGTATTTTTAATATGTGCATAATCATTAACCTACCAAACTGATTTGCAGGAATTTATTCACAGCAAAAATAAACCATATGCACTGAAATGTTCATGTAAAAATATTTACAATAAGAAAAATTGTAAATAACCTAGGTGGCGTTTCCATAATATTTTGTACAATAGATGTGCCCTAATTTAAAAAAACCTTCCTTGATCAGTATTTGCATTATCTGTTATTTCTGTCCATTTTAAACATTATTATAATGCCAACATAAATTTTGTGAATTTTGGGGTGTGAACTTGTTTGATTTAATCAACATTTTCCATATTACTGGATGTCATCATTTTGTTTATAAATATAAGATATTTCTGTCCATATTTTTGCCTTTTTAAATTTTAGGCAACTTTAATCACTGCAGCTACTAACACTTTTCCAGTTGTGTAATGTTATATATATTCGTATCCCCTGGTCATTCACTTACCCTTTATTTATCTTGGCTCCTATGATATATTACTTTTTAATTTGTATTTAACCAAATCAATCAAAATTTTTGCTTCTGAGATTTAGCCTTCCAAACCCATATGCCCAAATATCAGAGGCTTTGGGATAGAAAGGTAGATAAAGATAATATCTTATCATGGTATCTTGATGCAATATACTTTCCACTCAGATGTTTAGAAGTCGTTTTAAAAATTTAATAGTTTAAATCTATTTTCCTTGCTGGTAGGATTTAATTTTCTGTATACTGGTAACAGTTGAGTATAATTTAAATTATTCAAATAACATGCACAAATACAAAGGGATTGAAATAGCAGACGATCCTTTTTATGTGTAAAAAAGCAAGATGAAAACATCTTCTTTTTCAGATGTTGGAACACTGATTGTGATGGCATACCAAGACAAGATTCAAATATATCAAGTTCTTAAGTTAGCCCAAATTATTTTATGTAACACTTGCGTTGTTTTTGCTGCCTCTGGGAATTTGATTTTAACTGAACTTTAAGACGGCAAAAGCACAATCTTATGGAATCCAGTCACTAAAATTAAAATGACAGAGTAAAGTTAGTTCTCCTTCAAAGACTGATAAAAATGATTAGAAGCCTTAGCTCTAAAAAAAGGGGGGTGGGCGCCTTGGTGGCTCAGTCGGTTAAACATCTAACTCTTGATTTCGACTCAGGTCATGATCTCAGGGTCGTGGGATCGAGCCGCGCATCAGGTTCCACACTCAGCATAGAGTGTGCTGGAGATTCTCTCTCTCCCTCTGCCCCTCCCCCTGCTTGTGCGCCTTCTCTCTCTAAAATAAATAAATCTTTTTAAAAAATGGAAAGGCTTCCGATAGTAAAACTTTTGTTCTGAGCTCCAGAATATAATATGAAAATAAACAATAAATATTTAGGACACCTGTAAATTCTCCATATCCAAAACATCGTGAGATTATTGGTATTATTCCCCCTCACCGCATTGTCACTGTTCAGTGGGAGCTGGCTTCCACTCTAACAGGTCCACTGCAAGATTCTCTGACCTGGTTTGAACAGCACACTTCTGCCCCTTTTCAAAATCTTCTCCACATTGCACCCAAGATGGTCTTTTCAAAAATGCAGATCTGATTCTGTCATTCACTGGCATAGAATCCTTCAAGGGCTACCCAAAGTCCTTGGGGAAAAGATCACAGTCCTCAAATAGGTGTCAGGCCCTACACATGTGGGTGAGGGAAAGTGGTATCATTTAGCTCCCATCTCTGTGCTCTGCCTCTTATGATATCTTGTCCCAGCTACACTGGCTCTGTTTATTTCCTTGAGTATAACCTTCTATTTTTGCTAATACATCAAGGTCTTTATTTGGACAAGTCTACCCCCGTAAAGCCATATGGATAAATATTTTTAAATATCTTCCAGATAGCACAGAATCTGGTAAAATAATGAGCCATAAAACCAAAATTTGAGTGAAGCCCACGGAGATGGGTGGCCCTCTGAAATGAGCTGTGCCAGGAGGGCATCTGCTGATGGAGCTGAAGGTTGCTACACAGAGGGATTGAGCTCACCCTCAAGGGCCACGTTCCACCGTGTTACTCTCCAATGGCACGTTTATTTGTCTTTTATAGTCCTAGTCACACGCATAATGAAATAATTCATTACACAGTTACTGATTTCTATCTCCTTTATTCCTCACTTGCTTTGTTTATGACCCTCTTCTCCTCCTCTAGGACTGTTTCTTGCTCATAGCAGGATCTTGATCAGCATTTGCTGGAGGAGTGCACACATGTGTGAATTAATGAATTCACCTCTGAATTCAGTCAGTGGTAGTTGTCTTTCAAAACTACCCAAGGAAATTTAAATCCAGACTTTCATTTTTCTTCACTTTACCCTACGCAACTTGATATTTCAATCAGAGGTAATCTTTGCTACAAATCAGGCTGATGACAGATTTGCATTGCTTACATTAGGAGAGCGGCACACAGGCAGGTGATTCTTGGGAGCCTTCTGGAGTTAACTCAGAACTCCAGGCACATGTGAGCACAGTGACCCTTTCAGTCAGATGCTTTAGCAGGAGCGACAGACAGGTTGTGGTTGACCTTTACATGAAAAGAGAAGGAGAGTTAGTATGGCATTTTACCAGAGCAGCTCTGAGAAAGCCTTCATCTTGTCGAGATACGGTAATTACACAGCAGGCATTAAGGCACGGGTGCGTCCTCCCCCTTCAGAAACACTGCAGCTTCCATGTTGTGTAAACAAGGATTGCTTCCATCGGTCACTCTTGCAGAGAGATATTACTCCAACGTAAAACTGGCTTTTAAAAAATACAATAAAACACAGCAACTTGATAAAAACCTTGATTTATTACAAATTTCTACAAGCATTTATTTATGTGTCTGGTTATTTGTTATGTTCATGGAAAGGGAAAAGCTATGGTTAAATAGGAAATCTCTATCTGGGCATGATTAGGTTCAAGTTGGGGTGGGGTTAGATTTAATTTTTTACTTATTCTCTGGTGAAAAAAATAATCATTTGTTAGCTAGAAAATAAAATGGGGCCTTTCAGGTGTTTTAGAAATCCACATACATCTTCTTTCAGCGTAGACAAACATAGACAGCGTAGACAAACACAGAACAGATTCTGCGTACCAATGAAACTGTGCCGCATAAAGTTAGTGACGTTGAAACTAGCAGAAAGTTCTAAAGCTTGATTTTCAGAGAAACATTTTCAGAGAAACATTTCCTAATCAGCTATTGTGTCTTTGCCGAACCCAGTAACAAACCCACAGAAGCCTGGCCTTAAGGTCGACGGTTGCAGTTGCAGCCTTTGAACAAGTAAGGCCCTGTAGTCCTCACCCGCCCCAGATGACCAGCCCCAGACCCCATCTAGTTTATACCGGCTCTCAGAGCATGTCTACAGTCCCTTCTCCTTGTCCTAAGATGACCTCCTGACATCAGGGGCTGAATTTTGCCTCCTTCTGGTGTTTAGTTTCCACCCCAATTTGACCATGGGATGTATTTTGCGTATATGTTTTCTCATTGTGCCTGCCTCATCTTTCCTCATGAATAATCATAAGGTTCCCCTCTCTTTCATCAATATGTATGCAATTTCAGCCCCTATGATTATAGAAAACTTGTCTCCCCCGACAGCGAGGCGGTATTGAGGCTTGCCCTCCTGTCTCCTCGTTTGGCTGCCTCTGGAATAAACCCTTTCCTTTGCGGCAAACCTGAGGTTTCATTGATGGGCTTTGCTGCACATTGAGCAGACAGACTTGGGTTTGGTTACACCAACATGGTTATGTTGATTCAAACCCGAGTGAGACCCAGCCCTAGTCCTTAAGAGGTTCCTAAAGTTGTCTCCTCCACAGCTGGCAAATTCCTTTACTTATTCATTCATTTGATGATAATCACAGTGTACTTAAGACACTCTGGCGTTCCAGCATCTGGAGATGATTTCAAACTCCTTATTATCTTTCAAAAAGTGTTTTTCATATGGATATTGCTGCTATCTTATCTTTTCCTCTGGGTCACCCCATGTCCCCAGATGTCCTATAGAATGCTGAGTTCTTGGAAGGAGCGTTGATCCCCTGCTTCCTTCAGATCAGAGTTTAGATCACTGTGTCCATAGTACACATCTGGAAACCTGCCAGTCACAGTGACTTCACTTCATCATGTATCAGAGATGCTGCTGCTGCTGCTGCTTCTTCTTCTTCTTCTTCTTCTTCTTCTTCTTCTTCTTCTTCTTCTTCTTCTTCTTCTAAATGTGGGGCTTGAACTCACGACTCTGAGATCAAGGCCTGAGCTGAGATCAAGAGTAAGATGCTTAGCAGACTGAGCCACCCAGATGTCCCTCTGAGATATTTCTTTATTTACCTGAGTCCAGCCAAGATTATATGTTCTGTGTGTGCAGGGTTTATGACGGCCTTTTGTCTTATTCCTTGTTTTGTCCCTGGAAGCCAGCATAAGTCAGATGCATATTTAGTAGGGCTGACTATATTGTAGCTGGAACCCACTATATATTTTCCTCAGGCACTTTTGCTTAGGTATACTCAGGAGAGGAAGATAAGTTTCTGTCAGCTACATTAATAGGGATGATAAATTTTAATAGCCAGCAAATAATTTGTCTGAAGTCCATTTGGAACATGATATTAAATAATGTATTTGCTCAGTGATGTTTAACAGAAGTCTTGACTTTTCCACAATTCTTTTCTTCTAGTCTTCTTCTTTATTTTTTTTTCCCTCATGGATGTTACTCCCATTTACTTGGAATATGCCGCAGTTTTCAAACTTCTTGATCTAAAGAGTTCTTTATGCACTTAAACAAATATTGAGGACTTCAAAGAGCTTTTGTGTATATAGGTTATGCCTCCAACTATTTTTCATATTATAAATTTACCATTACAAATTATAACTAGACCTTTAAAGCATAAGCATACATTCCATTGGCCATGGGGGTAAGGTTGTCAATTCCGGGCAAATGACCTCTGGAGAATCTTGCTGTAACCTCATGAGAAATGGAAGTGAAAAACTCAAGTGACTCCACGGTCTTCTATTGAAAATTGTGTTGAATTTGTTGGTCTTAGAGTCTGGAACACATTTTGGGAACTGCTGCTATGAATTATCCTTTATTTCTTATTTTTCTTTACCCCTGCATATCCAATCCATCAACAATTCCTGGCAACTCCAAAACATATATATCCCCAATCCCTCTAATTCACTCAGTCTCTCAGGTCTTGAAGATCTTACATGAAGCCTTGTCTATCATAGAAGGTGAAGGAAAGGCTTCTTCTTGTAAGATCTTCATGAACCTGTGGATGCTGCTTTGTGAGGCAAAAGGGACTCTGCTGATTGATTAAGCTAAGGATTTGAGATGGGCAGACTCTTATGGATTATCAGATGGTCCTGATGTGATTACGAAATTCCTTATAAGAGGTAGGCGTGCTTTCAGAGTGAGAAGCAGCAGAGGGAACATGGAAGTGGTGGGGAGAAAACAGGCATGCAGGGCAGGGTCACAAACCAAGGAATGAGCACAGGGCCATCTTAGAAAAGGCTAGATCCTCCACTGGAGCCTCCAGAAGGAAGGTGGCCTTGCCACCACCTTGAATGTAGCTCAGTAAGGCTGGTTTTGGATGTTGGACTTCCAGAAGTAAGATAATAAACTTGTGCTTGTTTTAAGGCACTAAGTTTGTGTTAACTTGTTAGAGCAGGAACAGGGAACTAATGCTTCTAACGGGTGTCCCTGCTTCCATTCTTTCCACGTTTGAGTCCAGTTTCCACATCACGGCTGGCTGGATCTTTTCATATTTCAACCAGATCTTTTGTTTCCCGACTTTGAACCCTCCAATATTCCTGCTGTCCTCCTCAAAGTAAACAACCTCCTTGCCTTAGTTTGGATTAACATTGGATCAACTCCGAATCATCCAGCACATGCAGAGCAAAATTGTTTTTATACTGTTGCCCCTGACTCCACATCCACCACTCATCATCCTTTCTGTCTCTCATACAACTCAGCCCTGTGTCTGCCTCTGTGTCTTTGCCCTCTCTGTTCTCTCTGCACAGAATGCTGTTCCCCTTCATTTGGGCACAGCCAGCTCATTATCATTCAGGCCTTGGTGCAACATCACCTCCTCAGAGAAGCCTTCCCTGAATGTCCTGTATCATATTGATCCATCCCGTCCCTCTCTGACCCTAGTCACATCATCACATTTCTTGTTTACTGGTGATAGCAGTTATCACTGCCTGGAACCAGGTTTTGCTGACTAGCTTGTGTTCTTTATTCTCCATCGCTTGCCCCTCTGAGGGAAGTTCTGGGAAGCAGGCTTTGTTCACTGTGACAGTCACAAAGCCAGAACTGTGCCACACACATAAGAGGGGCTCAATGAACATCTGCTGAAATAATGAGTTAGTATTTGGCCAATTTCCTTGCACTTTGTGCTGATGATTTAAATTGGCAGTTTCCCCTAGAGGATGTATTCCTGCCCCTTAGTAATCTCAACATTCCAAGAATGCAGGTGCCCAGGCAATGTTAACAAATCAGGAGAGTTGGGATTTGCTTTCTGCATCCTCCTCTAGAGTGGCTCTCAGGACACCATGGGAGACTGCCCCTCTCCCCCAGCGTATGAAGAGCCCCTCCAGACACAGAGGGCAGGGTTGTATCTTCTCCCATCTTTGATCCCTTTCTTTCTGTAGCCTTGGATGGAGATGTTTGTACCCAGGAGAATGGGCACAGGCCCTCCCTTAAGCCTCAGCTGATTGCCCTAAACATTTCTCTTTCTGTTACTGTTCTCTTCCTTAAATACACTGTAGGGAAAGCATGTAAGATTTGCAGATAAAAATCTCTCAGTTGGGAGTTCACCACCCTGGAAAACACATCTGATCTGATAGTGTGTTCTTCTTTTCCCGCAGCTGGAGTCAAACACTGCTAATTCGTCTTCTGCGGATATGAAATGTGAGATTATTCTGTAGATCAGAAAATTGGAACATTCTTGGAGTCACCCATATCTATGTGCTCTGTTTCCTACCGGCTTCACCCAGTCTGCCTTCCCCGTGATTAGCAAAGGTTCAGATAAACTTTCACTCTTTCAGAAATTATAGCCCAAATGAAACATTCTCTGCCACCCACAGAACAGCAAAGGGCACTCTTCATTTCTAGGCAGGCAGAGCATTTTGTAAATTGGAAACATATCAGTGACAATTATCAAGGAATAGTTTTCAAAATGCACTCCTTTCCACTGACTCTAGCAATTCTTCTTTCAAAAAGACATTAACCAAAAGCGGTGCTCTGAAAATGTCATTTGGAGCATGCAATTGAATTAATTTATTTGTTTTATGATATTTTACAGTTAGTCATGTAAGAGACTTTCACTTTATTTTTTTTTTTCATCTGCTCATTTAGATAATGGTTTAAGTGCCATAAATCCCAGCTATGGTGATAAAAGAAACTGCATGAGAATACCAATATCTTCTAAACATAGCATGGTAATAATAAGCCAGGCTGACTATTTATTTTATCTTTCATCTGGGCACTCGGCTTCCACTCCAAATACGAAGTCTCCTTTGCCAGGTAATACTTGTATTGTGGAATTAATTTTTGCAGATGGGAAAATAGAGAAAAAGCTACTATAAACTTGAAAACATATAAAGTCCTTCTCAGTAGAGGCACATGCAAAAGATCGTCAGTGAAATACCCCCAAAGACTAACTAAGATCTTAAATATCACTGCTTGTTGGAGATGGGGTGTGTGGAATCATGCAGAGTGTGGTTCATAGTGCCTTGATTCTTGGGGCAGGGAAATGAAATGCATTTTCCCTAATACTTAAAGCTTGGGCTAGATACACAGAAGTGTTGAGACCCCCCCCCTGCCCCACAAAGTAATTGCACCAAATCAAGGATGCCAAACCACTTAGTATCTTGCACAGGCAGAAGGTTACCCCCTTTCTCCTGAATATTACTTCCATCACCATGAATAATCAACATTTTAAAAAGTATAGGTTATTCTAGAGATTATTTGCCAGGTGCCGGGAAGCATGGTGATTGGTCCTGTTCCTCACTCCTAATAGGAGCATCCCTCAGGTCATCATTTGGTGAAGTTTTTCTGTCTAGGAGAGACTGTGTCCCCAGACTTTCAGGGTTAATATTATATCTCCCCACAGATATTTTTCCTAAGAAAATAAAGGTAACGCCTGGCTATGTTTTAATAGAGAATCTATGTCTTTGTTTCTTCTTTTTTTTCCCTTTAAAGTCAATATAACATTTATATTAACTGGAATTTAATCACAGAATTTTTTTATGTGTGGATCGATAGTTTTGAAAATATTCATTTGAATAATGTCACTAAAGTGTTCTCTAGCAATCTTTGAAACTATTTTATAGATTATTGTACATGTAAAAATAAGCAAAGGGACACCTAGGTGGCTTGGTTAGTTAAGCATCTGCCTTCAGCTCAGGTCATGGTCTCAGGGTCCTGGGATCGAACCCCACGGTCTGGCTGCCTGCTCAGGGTCGGGGGGTGCTTCTCCCTCTCCCTCTGCTGCTCCCCTTGCTTGTGCTCCCTCTCTCTCAAATAAATAAATAAAATCTTTAAAAAATATAAATAAATAAAAATAGTAAAATCGGATGGAAGTTACACACATAGTATTCTAAATATTTTTTGCTATCAAGAAATATCTGCTTGTTCATGACTCCAGATTATTACTTATTTACATCTGCATCTTGGAACCTAGAAATGAAAGGTATCTATGAATGTTCTTTGAAATCACATTTAATTTTTTAAGGATTATGTCTCAAGGAAAAAGTCTGATTTGTGATTTAGCTGGGAACACCATTTCCTTAGCCATAACTGCTGGCTAAGTTTGATGCAGTGATGCCCATCCAGGTATTCCCATGCTGAAATGTGAGGAAAGATTGATTCACGATGCCTGGTCCACCATTTGCAAGTGCCCATCTCAAGGGACAGAAAAGTTTCATTTCCCCTTTCTGAGAAAGCATTGCACCCTGTACTTGCATTTGGTAGTACTCATCACACCTATATGATCGTTTGCTTGTATAAAGGGTGGTCGTCCTCTGGTCTGTAATCCCCATCGAGTTGGGTTTGTCTATTTTTTTTTTTTTTTTGGTAGGCAGCAAAACAAGGTTTATTGAGTGATAGCAAAGTGATAATACAAAGCTCCCAAGAAGGGAGGGGATCTGAAAAAGTTGCCCTGGATTTGTCTATAATTTTTCCACAGCAGCCTGCTGTTTGCATCTTTTACTTATTCAACAAGTGTTTATGGGGTGTCTATGATGTGCCAGGTGTGATTCCAGATGAGAGAGATTTAGCAGTGAACAAAACAGACCAAAACCCCTGTCCTCCTCAAATTGCCATTCTGAGAGTTATTCTTGATATTTTAATAATTTCCACATGTCATAGCTATTTTTGGATCTTTATTTTCCCACACAAATTTTAAGATAAAAAAATCGAGCTGAAATTTTGAATATGATAACATTGAATTTATAAATTAATTTAGAGGGAACCAGTATTTTTATACTATGTTATCTTATTGATTTCTTTTGGTATTTCCTGATCCTTTACTCAGATTTTACTTTATGCCTTAGCATATATATATTCATTCATTATTACGCATTTCAGTATATGCTATTTCATTTCTATCATTTTACTATGAACAAATTTTACTGCTTTGTTATAATTTATTCATTTACTCAATAAGTGTGTTGAGCTCTCATTAATTACCATGTTTTATCTGATGCTTATGCTGCATTAATAGACGAGGCTACCATCTCAAAGTAAGGGTGTATGTTTTTCTCTTCACCGAAAATCGTTAACATTGCTAGTTTTTGTTTTCAACATTGGCTAGGTATTCTATTTTCTGTTGAACAGTCATAGTGGAGTACACAGGCTTGTCTTATTCCCCTCTTAAAGGAAATGAGTGAATAATTTATCCATTAAGTATATTATTTTCTGTAGGTGTTTGAAACACAACTTTTGCCAAGTTGAGGAAGTTATATTTTATCCCTAACATGCTAAGGGCTTTTCAAAATTATAGATAGATATTGAACATTATCAAATGCTTTTTCTGAATCTACCAAGAAAAGTATATGACTTTTCCCCCTAAGTCTGGTAAGTTACACTGATAGGTTACTTATTACTGAACTATTTATTATTGAACTACTTGATCATAATTTATTTATTTCATGCACTGTTGGATTTGAACAGACAATATTTTATTTCTATTTGCATGTGTAAGCTAAATAGACCTACTTTTTTTGTGCCTATACTGTTTTTATCTGTTTTGAAATTAAGATTTTGTGATTCTCATGCAATAAGTTCATTAAAATTTTTGCTAATTTTTACAATACAATATGTTGTTCAACCAGTTTTCCAATTGGCAACTTGTTCAGATGACCTATTTTTTGCCCTTACAAATAAAAATTTATTTTATATACACCTTGGAAATTCATATCAGTGATTATTGAGGAATAATTTATTGGCAATAAAAACCCTGGGATAGAATTATTTAAATTTCAAATATTTTATAAATGTGACCAAAATAGCTTCCAAAAAGGTTCACACTCCCACCAACATATTTTGAGAGTTCCTCCTTCTCAACTGTGTCCAAGCTCAATTACCAAAAAGGTACTTACTTTTTACAATATATTTGTCAAGGATGGACTATGGAGCCAGCCCTGCTTGAGTGAGAATCATAGCTCCTAAACTTATTCACTCACCTCCTAGCATTGTTGGAAGAGTCAATGAATTAATAATGGAGAATGGGGAGTGCTTGACACATAATATTTGTTGTTCATTTGCTAATATTTTTACAGCCTGAAATATCATCATTTTGACTAACATTTATTTTATTTTTCAATGAGATTAAGAATTTATTTTTGACCTGTGTTATTTTTCTATAGTCTATTCAGATAGCTCTTTCTACTGAGTTATTTGTTTCATCATGAGATGTATGCACTTCCTATAAATTAAGAAATTCAGTGCTTGCTACTCATTTAGACTATGAACTGACATTTAACTGAAATCATCATATACCTTTTTAATTCAGTAACTTTAAAGATTCATAAAATTAAATGTATCAGTTATACTCATAGCTTTTGCCTTTTTTATGTTTATACATTGTAATTATAAAAAAAAACTTTTTTCTTAAATTGTTAAAGCTTTATATTTTACTCTTAAACTCTTGATCAAACTGGAATTTTGTTTGACTAAGTAATAAGGTAGAAGTCTAGCTTTATTTTTTCCAAGTAACAGTAATCCCGAACTAATTAATTTATGAAACATAATTCCTCCTTACACAAAATGACACACCATCATCATCTGAATTTCTGCATTTCTTTGGGTTTGTGTGCTCTGTATCATCCAATAAACTCTTTGTTTCTTCTTCATCCTAATGGTGTTAATCTTTGCAGTTTTATACTAAATTAATCTGAGGAAGTGCTGGCCCACCATCATTACTCCATATTATCGAGTATTTCCAGATGAGAGTATCATTTGCCAATCTCCTCTCTAATATGTTTGCATTTGAAAGGGATTTGCATAATGTATTTAAACATTGTTTCACATTTTATGCTCACAAACTAATGGCTGGTTTGACAGTGAAATATAAATTTCACTGGTTTGCAAAAGTTTTAGAGGTATTGATTGTTCTATGAGGGCACATCCAGGTTTATACTTTGTGCATAATGGGCATGGCCATGGCACCAGGACAAGGAACTTGAATAGAGGTTAAAGGATCCCTGTGTTTACAACGCTTTTTCATAGTAATTTCCAGCTCACAGTTGGCCCCTTTCCTCAACATTAGCTCACACCTTCACCTAATTTGATGGACTGTCCTAAGATGCCTCATTTGCACAACAGGATGTTGGGCAAACATCTCCAAACAATAGCAGACTGTCCACAGCTGAAAAAATTTGGCCCTCGGTGCCATTTTGTTCACAAACATAATTGCATTTTGCAAGTCTCAGATTCATTTGTTCAAGTTATCTGGTGGAATTAAAGGTATCACTAATGTCCTAAATTTCTTCTTTCCTGACCTTGAAGAGGAGAATTTCAGACCTGCTCCTTCTTAATTAGACATCCTTTCCATGCAATCCACACGTAGTTCTGGTGACTTGACTGTAGTAATTCTGTTTCTCTCTGTCTCCTTGGCTGAGAAATTGGCAGTGCTTCCCTCCATTCTTCCACTGTCCCTGCACTGGCCTCTGCCCCTAGTCCACCAGCTCACATCAACCCTACACTAACATTAAGAGTTATCTTCTCCTGCCCTGGACTAATCATCACTGCCTTTGGAAGGGCCCTAGGGGGCTCCTGATAGATTAAATGGAAACCTCTGATGATAAGACCCTGAACAATTTTGTGGTTTGCTTTAGTCAACTGGTCCCGTCTCTTCCTGCATTCCACTGTTTCTGCTAAACAAAATCACTTATACATATTAACCTTTATTCCTATTGTAAAGGAATTCTCTCTATCCACCCTTGTCCTCTCCAAATCTCTCTCTGAGCAGCGTTTCACTCTTGAAATATTTCCTATTTCCACTTCGCCTTGCTGTCCATTTCTGCAAATCCTCTGAGTGTACCTATTTGTTCTTACTTTTTCATTTATTTGTTATATATTATTTGACAGTATTGGATCCCAGGGGAAAAAAACTGTCTTTAGGCAATCAGAACACAAAGTGATATTAAAAATATTAACTAATTGTGGGGCGCCTGGGTGGCTCAGTCGGTTGAGCATCTCCTTTGGTTCAGGTCATGATATAGGGTCCTGGGATCGAGTCCCGTGTCAGGCTCCCTTCTCAGCAATAAGTCTGCTTGTCCCTTTCCCTCTGCCCTTCCCCCTGCTCGTGCTCTTTCTCCCTCTCTCTCTGTCTCTCAAATAAAAAAATCTCTAAAAAAAAATATTAGCTAATTGTAATGAGCATTGAGCAATGTATGTAGAATTGCTGAATCACCATAATGTACACCTGAAACTAGTATAACATTGTATGTCACCTACACTCCAATAATAAAAATTAAAAAAAAAAAATTAACCCAGCAAGTTACATCTCTTTCTCATCTTCTGCAAAAGTAAACGGTACTACCTACCTCATATTGATATTTGAGGCTTATAGAAGTTACATGTATAAGGTATTTAGAATATATCGACCTAGCTCTGTCTTTTCTCTGTCTACTTTTCCAGTGTTCACCATTTTGTTAGCTGCTGTCCCATTACCTCTCCAAAACCTAGCCCAGACCTTTGCAGAGAGCATGCACTCAATTATCATTTGGCAGGTGATATTTACTCATGAACGAACAGTAATGCACCCATGTGAGTCCTATGGCAGTGTTCCTTATGTATAGAGACTTTGGTAAGTGTATATAATACAATGTAATATTTTATATTAAGATATATCTTTAACAATGTCCATTGCTACATATTAAAACTTTTTGACTATGTCAGCTGTTCAAACTAGTTGGTTTAAAGCTCTAATGATAATGAATACATGTCTCCATTGATAAGACAATTAAAGTTTTTAAAAAACAAGATATTTGTTTCACTATTATATCTTGCTTTTAATATACATATCCCTGAAATTTTTAGAAATATTATCATTTGATAAATACAAGTTTATCCATTGTGTTCAAACCTTAAGTTAATCTCATAACAGGGCATTTACAATTATATTCATTATTTGATTAATTCTCCAAAAGGATAATTATATAGACTTAATTTCAAAATACTTGGGTTTTTTTGCAGTTTTTTTGAGATATTATTGACATATAACACTGAGTAAGTTTAAGGTGTATAATGTGTCAATTTGATACCCTTTCATGTTACAAAATGATTACCACCACAGGTTAGCTAACACCACTATCTCATCACATAATTCTTATTTTTTTGTCTGTGTGTGGTAAGGACATTTAAGATCTACTCTTTTAGCAACTTTCATTTATATAATACTTGTAATTAGTAAGTATTATTAATTATAACCACCATGCTGTACATTAGATCCTCAGAACTTACTTGTCTTATAAATGGAACTTTGTAACTTTTGCAAAGATTTCCTCATTCCCCATATCCCCAGCCCCTGGCAACCACCAGTCGACACTCACTAGCTATGAGTTGGGATAAAGAAGCTATAGATAGAGATATGGATGAATATTTTTCAACCATGAAAAAAAGGAAGTCCTACCATTTGCAACAACATGAATGAATGTTTAGGGCATTATGTGAAGTAAAATATTTCTAAGTTAAACATTTTAAATCATTTCAAATGTAAAGACAGAGACTTTCCTCTGGGTGTTTTTTTAATACGGCTACTTTATCCTTTTGTTAAAGAATAAAGAAGATGTGGTATACACACACACACACACACACACTCAGCCAAAAAAAGAATGAAATCTTGCCATTTGCAATGATGTGGATGAAAGTAGAGGGTATTATGCTAAACAAAATAAGTCAGTCAGAGGAAGACAAAAACCATTATGATTTCACTCATATGTGGAATTTAAGAAACAAAACAGATGAACATAGGGGAAGGGAAGAAAAACATACAATAAGATAAAAACAGAGGGGGAGGCAAACTATAAGAAATTCTTACCTATAGGAATCAAACTGAGGGTTGCTGGAGGGGAGGTTGGTGAGGGGATGGGGTAACTGGGTGATGGGACATGAAGGAGGGCACGGGATGGAATGAATACCAGGTGTTACATGCAACTGATGAATCCCTACATTCTACCCCTGTAACTAATATATATATATTATATATATGGCTACTTCTATCAAGAATTTGAGGCTGCTTATGTATTTTTTTGCAAATTAAAGCAATCTTCCAGATAATTATAAAATAAAAATAGAAAGCAAAATTGTCAAGCATATAAAAAATGCATTTTATAACACCTAACTAGAGACTTTTGTAAGTACATTCAGTAAAAAAAGATGGCTTCATGTAGCTTGTCAATGGCAGAAATGTGACATTTCTGAAAAACATGAACAGCAGGTAGCTTCTTGGAACTCCAGTCCCCGTGGAGAGCCCGCTCTGGTAGAATCACAACGGGAAAGTATTCCTCTGTTTTGTTTCTTTAGGTTTTGTGGTATATTTGTTGTTTTTTTAAATACTTCTTATGCAAGAAAATTATGTTGGTCATTTTTTAGATTGAATTTACTCTTACAATGAAGACATCTCTAAAAGCACCAGAAATATCTCACCCCCTTCTGAAAGTTCAAGACAGTGTCCTTTTATGATGAACTGTAAATATTCAGATAAATTATGTAATAATTACTTCTCGGATGAAACAATCTATAAGTTATGTTACGTTCTTTTAGAAGTCATAAGTATCTCCACATTGCAAAATAAAACATCGTTTGAAAACACACTTACATGATTGTATTTTGGATGGACATTATTTATTTACTTATTTTTAAGATATTTATTTATTTGAGAGAGAGAGAGCACAAGCAGGGGGAGGGGAAAGGAAGAAGCAGACTCCCCACCGAGCAGGGAGCCCAAAGCAGAGCTCGATCCCAGGACCCTGGGATCATGACCTGAGCCAAAGGCAGACACTTAACTGACTGAGCCACCCAGACGCCCCTGGACATTTTGTTTTTTTTTAATCAAGCAATGCATTTCAACAGTTGAAAACATAAGAAGATCCTGGCCCTCTTCCCAGGTGTTGGTCACCTTTCACTGTATTACATAATCTTCTAGATATTTTGAAGACAATCAATTCCAAAAGGCAGCCATTAGCCGACCTTCACATTGCTTAAAATATACTTAATTTTAGGCAGTAGTGGGGTCACACTTTATCGAACAATTGATGTAAATGATCGTCAAGTCTTCAGGGGTGCTTCTCACAATTGACAATGAATAAAATCGCCTGAAAATCACCTGGGGGCTTAGTAAAAATAAACAAGAGGAAAACAAAGAAAAACAAAAACAAATGCAATCTAACTTGTTCCATAGCCAAGATTCTGATCTTATAATTAGGGTATGGGTCAGTGTGCCCTTCTAACACGTACTTTAGATCATTCCAATACAGTTGGTCTCGGGGCCACAGATTTTCAGAAACATGCGTTTAAATATTTAAGAAAATTCCTTTTCAATTTCACCATCAATCTTTATCACAAAACAAGCATATATGCTTTATGATCATTTGCAAACATTTCACTTAACTGATGCCTTAATATTGAGTATAGAAAGCTTTTTTAAAACCATGCGACATACTCCATGATGCCAGGGATTCTTTTGAAAGATCCTGCTCTTCTTTCTGGTACTCTCTACTCCATATTTTTTAAAAATTTCTTTAATAATTGATGACAACTGTTTTAATAGCTGTTTTCAGTGATAGTTTCATCGGTGTTCCATATATTTTAAATATAAAATCAAAATTCAATTAATACACAGATGGATCATGAAAATGTTCCATGAATAAAGGGTCATGATTAATCAAATATTGAGGTTTACTTGAGGTACAAGTTTTAAAAAAGGAGAAAAGTCTCAATCTATATAGTTTTTTAAAAAAATCAGTGTTTAAACTTGAAGTAACTATGAAGTAAACAGATGCTCTTATGTGTGTATCTTTTTCTTCCTAAGCAGCCAGCCACCTTCTGCACATTCTCTTCCATGCCTGCGTCTGTCGGTGCGTAGTGGAAGTAAGAACCTTCCCCAGCTGCTTATCCTCCCTTCTAGGAGGGGAAATGAAAGGTCAGAGCAGTGATTTGCCGACTACTCACAGAGCCGGTGCATTTGGTGGCTTTCAGCTAATCTTAGCACCAGAGATTTCCAGTCAGGAGAAAATTCATTTCTAAAAGAAGACAAAGTCCGGGTGCCTGGATGGCTCAGTCTTTAAGCATCTGTCTGTGGCTCAGGTCATGTTCCCAGGGTCCTGGGATCGAGCCCCGCGTCGGGCTCCCTGCTCGGCGGGAGGCCTGCTTCTCCCTCTCCCCACTCCCCCTGCTTGTGTTCCTGATCTTGCTATCTCTCTGTCAAATAAATAAATAAAATCTTTAAAAAAAATAAATAAGTAAAAGAAGGCAAAGTCCTTAGAGACTGGCCAGCCTTGTAAAAAATAATGCCATTGTTCTTAGTGTTCTTTCTTTATAAAAAAATCTAGTCCATAGATTTGCTGAAACAACTTTGGAGCCATTAGTGTTCATTGTACACAATTTCAAAGTTTTGAAGCCGTAAGTGTAAAGGAGGGTAAAATAATATAATGACAAATAGGAGGAATGGATGCATGGTACATAAACGCACACATACATACACACACACACACACACACAGTGAGCTAAAAAACCAAAGTAACATTTTCATTGACTGAATATGAAGTATGTGTGGATTATGTTGTACACGTTATTTAAATCAACCTCAAAACAGTCCCATGAGATATGTGTAATTACTCCATTTCATTGATCAGAAGACTGAAATGTAAGTAGATGGAGTAACTTGCAGCTGTTTATGTTTTGCATACTTTTCTCAGTGATGGACATAATGCCATCATCCCCATGTTACAGGCAATACAACTGCAGCTCAGGGAACCAGGGTGATGTGTTTAAGATCACTTTGTGGGAGGGACGGCCAGGAGGCCACCCCAGGGCTCGTCAAACCCACCATCCGAATCCGTGCTTGCTGACCTCTATGCTAGGCTGGGCTTTGTGGAGATGAAGGAGAGGGGTCACTGAACACCCCAAATACGTGCCTGTAGTCTTGCTCCCTGGTGGCTGGGTGTAGTTCATGTGGATGCCCCATGCCTGTTTTGCTGTAGAGGCTGGTATCTTACCATGGAATGAAATGTTTTCCTATTATTAACTCATTGTGGAGCTTATGATTAAAGAAAAGATCCACTCTGGTAGAAGTCTCAGTGTAAACTGACCAGCTTGGAAAAGGACAGCACCTTATAAATTTCCAACTTTAGGGCAATAAGTTTCTTGACTCAGATTAGAATAGTTGAATAGTTGAAGGGCATTGCCAACCACATATTGCTTGCGAAGAGGAAGGCGGATAATTAATTCAGATTTTTGTTGGCTGGCATTTTGAAAGCCCAGTAGTAATCTTTGTGTACTCTTAAAGAGTGTGATTGTAAACTTGGTTTTAATTATATGTGTTAATAAGGTGGTTAAAAAAAGAGTCTGCTAAATTATTTATAAATGGTAAATTACGGGGAGCCATGCTGGCTGGCTGATTGGTGTGTTCCTGCCAGAGACAGTAGGCAGATGGTCATTAGTGAGAAGCAGGCTTCAAAACCATCAACTTTGGTCTTCTGCACAGGTTAGTGCTTCTTCTATGACACCTGTATCTGTATCTAGCTGTAGGATATAGACACCACTCCACGTGTTTGTGTGGGATCTGGGTTTGGGCGTGACTTTGGCTAACGAGGGTGGTTAATTTTTTATTCATTGAACCTAAAAATGTTTTTTTGTTTTTGTTTTTGTTTTTTTTTTTTTTAGGCTGAATATGTGAAGCTGGAGAAGATACAGACTGTCCAGTGAAGTGTTTAATCCTGGCAGGAAATGAGTGATCAAAGTTAGCATGGTGAGTTTAGCTGCCATCAGGAAAAACAGCAGCTATAAGGAGACACTCAAAAAGAAAAAAAAGGAGGGGGCAATCCTTTGAACTCCACTAAAAGATCTATTTTATTTTTATTCTACCTCTGTAACATTAGTCAAGCGTATGGTTTGCACTACAGAGCTGGGGCCCGATAAACACACATTTGTGTGGAATTTATATAAATTCATATTTGCTTACATGTTTTTCATCTTCAGAAGCACAGGATACATGCAGAGTAAAATTAAAACAAATCCCCATCTTTTATTTTGCATAATAATTTTGTCTCAAGTGAAAATTCAGTGAATGTTGGATCAAAACCAGTATCTTTTGCCTCTGTAGTGAATTATTGGGGAGGTGGAAAGGAATACTTGGCACACAGTGAGGCACGTCTATGCCATGTCCCCAGTTTTTATTCCTGAGCTTTCGATAGATGCATTTGGCTGCAAGAACAGAAACAACACTTAAGTGATTGAAGGAGACATTTGTTCTGTCTTGAGCCAAGAAGCCCAGAGATGGTGCAAGATCAATGATGTTTCAAAGACCCAAGTTCTTTCCACGACTCTACCATGTGGTGCTCAGAGTGGGCTGGGTCTTCAGGCTGCTAGCAGTGGGGCTGCATCCACGCCTGCCTCTCATGTGGACACAGTATGTGCAGAGGGAACTCAGTTTCTTCTTGTAGACCTCTCCTCGGCATGAAGAATCTTTTTCAAGTATTTCCCAACAGACCAATTCCATCCATTTCTGGAGGTGGGAGGTCAGATTCTCCTGAGGCACGTGGAAAGGAAAAGCGATGAATACATGAGAAAAAAAAAAATAATCAGAGTTCTCTCAGGAAGGAAAAAGAGTTTAAGTAAACAAAAGTGTGTGCTGCCAAGTGTTAGAAATATGGGATTATAACTTGGTTTGAGTTGGTTGTTGGAAAATGTAAGCGGTTCTGGGCTACAATGGATGTGAAAGAAGATATGAGCAAGTTTACTTTGCTGGGACTGGAAGCTACTGTTTGGTGTGTGGTGTGTAGGGCTCAGCTGGAGATTCTTGCTGCTGTTCTGATTACTGTGACTGGTGACGGTGGCCCTATACGCTTCCGATGTAAAATGTTTAATTGACTTCCTCACTAGCATTGCCCTCTCAATTTATGATGACTAATTCTTATTAAACTTCCCCAATACATGTACTGCTCAAGTAATTTGTCTTTTTGGATTTCTACACTAGATTTTGTACGTACCCATCCACGTTTTTGCTGGAATAAAGAGATTATGCGGGCATACAGCACAATAGAAACTCACTTCAGTGTTTTTATCTATGTAATTTCTTGATATATTTCTTTAGAATTTACTTCAGTTTGGGCTCCGCAGACTTGCAATCTGCCATATTGTTTCCCCCAGTGTCAGTGGAGTTCTGAGTTAGTTCAGCACTGCTTCTTCTTGCTAGAAGCCACGCTTCTTGTCCTCAATGAATTCTACAATATCCTTATTTCCTGTGGGAAATGAGTAGATGTTCAGCAACAAGGTCAAGAAAGGGAAAAATGTTCTGGAAAAGCTCAAGTTTTTTTAAAAGATTTTATTTATTTATTTGAGAGAGAGAGACACAGCGAGAGCGGGAACACGAGCAGGGGCAGTGGGAGAGGGAGAAGCAGACTCCCCGCTGAGCAGGGAGCCTGATGCGGGGCTCGATCCCAGGACCCTGAGATCATGACCTGAGCTGAAGGTAGATGCTTAATCGACCGAGTAACCCAGGCGCCCCATCTCATGTTTTAACTATTAAATTCACACATACAGAATCGCAGAATTTATTGACTAAGAGGGAAAATTCACACATTACCTGACCCTATATTTATACAACTACTTTTGAGATTATTGAACTAATCTCCAACAAATATTTTCTCCTATTTTTCCTCTCCTCCCCGCCCTAAACTTCTGTTTCTTTTCTTTTTTTTTTTCTTTTGTTTATTTTGTTTTGTTCATCTTGGGTGGTAGCAGGTGCTTCTATTTTCCTACAGGCTCATCACTGATTATTCAGCCAATTTCCAGCTGGAGACTAAAGGCAAAAAGACATTTATTTGATAGAATTTTCCTTTAAATTTGTAGAAATATTCATAGATTTACAGGTGCTCATATCTGTGCTAATTCTGACTACAAATTGTTAACCCAGTTTTCCAAATGCACACATGAAAATCTGTCTCATTCTTAGTCCGACTTTCTCAAATTTATGCAGCATGTCATTTTCCTCTGCCATATTTTTTAAATTTAATTTAATTTAATTTTATTAGATTATGTTAGTCACCATACAATACATCATTAGTTTTTGATGTAGTGTTCCACGATTCATTGTTTTCATATAACACTCAGTGCTCCATGCAGTACGTGCCCTCCTTAATACCCATCACTGGGCTAGCCCATCCCCCTACCCCCTTCCCCTCTTAGAACCCTCAGTTTGTTTCTCAGAGTCCATAGTCTCTCATGGTTCGTCTCCCCCTCTGATCCCCCCCCCTTCATTTTTCCCTTCCTTCTCCTAATGTCCTCCAAGCTATTCCTCATGTTCCACAAATAAGTGAAACCATATGGTAATTGACTTTCTCTGCTTGACTTATTTCACTTAGCATAATCTCCTCCAGTCCCATCCATGTTGATGTAAAAGTTGGGTATTCATTCTTTCTGATGGCTGAGTAATATTCCATTGTATATATGGACCACATCTTCCTTATCCATTTGTCTGTTGAAGGGCATCTCAACTCTTTCCACAGTTTGGCTATTTCCTCTGCCATCTTGAGAAGGAGTTCTGACTCTTGTCTCTGATAAAGCAAAGCCCCTTGTCCTGGTGTATGAATAACTTCAGTGGCTGGATTTCTTCCTCACTGGCCTGGTGAGTCTTGATGCTGCCCTTCCGCATCTAGGAGATGGTCTGCCCAACCCAGAGCCAGGAATACAGAGAGGGTGTGCTGATGGCTCCCTTTGCAGGGACTCTCCATGTCCACAGCATTTCATCCTTAGGCTTAACATTTGTTGAACAGTGACTTTCAAGAAAATTACTAATTGCCCTTTGGGTTTTAGAAAAACCCATCCCCCGATTTCAGCTCCTAGGAGGATAAGGGACTTCTTGTTTGCTACTCTGAGCTATAGAACTTCAGAACCTCATGTGTCTCCATGGAAAATGACCAGGTTCCTTGCTTTTTGCTGGGGTTTGAATTCTCTGAAGTCTGTCTTAAAATAGCTGCACTGTGTGCTGCATCCCTGTTATTCTCACTAAAGTGAAATATTATTCCAACTGCTGGCTGCTAAATGTTCTAGGAGCATGATGTAAATGTTCATCCTGGAAACAACCAATCCATTTCTGCAAGACCTTAAATTACACTTGCTATCCCTTCTCCTTGCTCATTTGATAATGCATCTTTTCTCACTTTCTTCTCCTCATTAATATTTTCCACTCCTATTATTTGTCATTATGGTCTATGGCTGTTGTTTAACTCTCTAAGGCTATTTATACCATTTGCATGAATAATGCTACATAAAATAAAATAGTACCACAGCAGAGATTAAGGACACTCACTTTATAATATGTGATTAATTGTGCCTACTCTTTCTATAATAAATTAATACAAAATGTGCTTCATCATATGTTATGGAGATATGTAATGCATGAAAAATATTCTATGCTCTGCTTTAATCAGCATTTCATACCAAATTCCATTATCATCTATAAAATACTTTTAAACTATTCGTAGGCAATCCAGACAAACATAATACTTATTTCCAGGGAAACCATTTAATATTTTAATCTTAAATATTATATCTATATGGCAGTAAATAAAAATTAGTAGGATGTAGTTTCTAATTATTTTGATCACTGCTAGGCCAACAATTTTTACATAAATCAAAGCATATCATTAATTAGAAAAAGTTATAAAATATTCAATAAAGAGACAAGACTTAAGTTTTAAGATTTCAACTCAAGTCTCAGCTAACTCAGCCTGTGAATGTCAAAAGTTACTTCACATCTCAGCAGCTCAGTGATATCACTGGTAGAATGGAAATAACCTGATCATCTCTTCTACCCTCATCACAAAGCTGTTGTAAGCAACAACAGTGACTTTCACAGTACTCTGTACATATTAAAACACTATGCCCATGCAAGGTGTAATAACGACCGATTCCAAGTCTCTGAAAAAAATGCTTGTTCATGAGTGTTTCCCTCCTTTCCCCACAACTGTAGGAACTCATGCTGCTCTCTGCAAAACAGCTAAACAAATAGGTCCCTTTACAATGTAATTAGTAAAGGTCCAGGTCTGTGGAGTTTGTTTTCTGGACCACTTTCCTCCATTTCTGAGATCCCTGTGCTCTTGCAGCAGCCAGCAGGAAGTCCTGCACACTGCAAATATTTGCCTACTTGTTCTGATTTCTGTTGGTTCCTAGAGGTCCTTTGCCCCCCTGATTTTCCAAGACATCCATGGTACCAGCTAAGCAGCCCCTGGAAACTCTGCCACGAGTTGGGACTCCCTCTCTGCCTGGGCAGCCTCAACTGCTTCCTCCCCAGTCCACCAGGACCTCAGTAGTGAAACGGAAAACAAACTCACCCTGAGTCATGAAGAGTTTAACTCTGTTGCTACTACATATAGGTGTAGGTAATAATCTTTTGACAACCATACTTTTACACATTGTAAAACTATTAAAACCTTCATGGAATTAATTTGGTTGTTCACATTAACTAATGATTTCAAGTAATCATACTTGATCACTGGAAAGAGCCAGTGTCCCATAGGCTCCCCAGAGTTCAGCGTATTTGCTGTGTTTGTACCCCTGGTCACAAATCTCAACATAAGGGAAGGCTGTATTTTTACCACTTGTATTCATCAGGAAAAGCTATGCTTATACAATGGTACCAAAGAGCACACTGCCCAGTCTCTTTCTCCAGAGCCCCTGATTGCTCACTCAGGCAATCTAGGTTATAGTGGGGGAGGGGGAGGGGGAGGTGCTCAGCAAGAGCTATTCTCCAGGTGGTGATTTTCAGAGCCCAGTGTGATGGAAATCCCATCATCCAGAGCTTCACCAGGGGCTCTGGAGGAGGAAGGAGAGGCCAGAGAATCATGTAGGACTTTTTTTTTTGTTCAGACAAGAATGACCAACATCCCTTCCACTTACTCTTCTTGGCAAGAGTTAACCATGTGTGCCTGTCCCACTGCAAAGGAACAGGTTGTCTTCTCTCTGCCCAGTAAGAAAAGAGAACTGGATGAAGTCAATATTGGTGATGCTTACCCCTTCTCTTCTCATCAAATCTCATCCCATGAAGAGGGGTTAGGATGGGGCCCTGGGATGCTAAGATGTGCTGACTCAGAACAACCTTATACCAGTGGATGGCTACTCGTTGGTCTCCCCATCTTTCCCCCCACACACAGTACCTACACGCAGGCCTTCCTTGGAGGAGGAGGGATGCGGGCTGACAGATCAGCCAGCAGTGCTCTATTCTTTTGCATGTGGTCTATGCCCACATCAGGGACCTCATCCAGGGGATCACAGAAGACAGTGGGTTGCCACTTAATCAACCAGTTTGTGAAGGCCACAAAGACCATTTCTTCCACTTTTGTTTCTGGGAACAAATGCTTTTTTGTTTGTTTTTTTAAAATTGCTTTTTGCAGGAAGGCTGCTGAATAGAGTTGACCTGACTTTCTCCTGGAAACCCTAGAAAGGGTTTTGAGTAACAAGCAGACCAGTGAAAGAAGAATCGCCTACATGTACATTCCCGATCTTCAGGGCCCCATGGAGGGTTTGGTTGGCAACCCAACCATCTTGGGCCCCCAGATGGCCAGGTAGTTTCCCACACACCCATCTTGATGCCTGAGCTCGAGTGGTAGGGCAACCATAATTATAATACATTCCCCATATCTGAGAATGAAGCCCGTTTTAACTTGGAAAGTGTATTGACCAAAGAATTCAAAATAAGCAGGAATTTCAGGCAGGACTGTTTATATTTTAGCCTAAGGACCCAAGCCAAACTTAATGCATTGCACTTATGGCATTATGTAGAAATCTCCTTTAAATAATCAAAAAATAACAAGACTATAATTTGCTTGAAAATGCAGCAAGATCTTAGGCCCACAGACAGGCTGAATGAGGGATGATCCCTTGCTAGTATATGACTAGCTCCTACTTTCCTCTAAGCGTGCACTCTGCAGGGGCTCTCACACATGAGAACCTTTTTTTTTTTTTTGCCCCCCAAGAGGTGATTTTCTCAATTTTGAAACTTCATAGGTTCTGACTCTTGAATTGAATAAAAAATTTTCTTTTAGCATTTATAGTTTAGCTGGATTGAAAAGGAACAGGAAAATACAGGAGATTCACAGTCATGGGTATTAGTATTATACTGCCCCTGATAAGATGCTTTCAGAACATGTTCTCTCATTAACCATTTCTAAACGCCTGCTGAGAATACATTTAACTGTCTCACTCTTCCCTATATTTCATGTACAAGTGGAAAAACCCAGAACTACTGGATTTTTTCACCCAAGTACAAAATAGGTTTCTTTTTAATTCTAAATCCTTATTCATTACTGAGCAGGAATTGGCAGCAAAAAGTTTAATTCTGAGTGTGAATTATGCCTGTAGTACAGCAGAGAGCCACAGGCCAAAGAAGGAGGGACACCATGAAAACAAGGGTGGCACACGGTAGGTTAGCTCTGTAGGAATTTGTGACTTGAATCTTACAGATTTTCTTTTTCATTCTTACTTGGCTTCAAGTTTTCGTTTCATTTTTTTTTTAAGATTTATTTATCTTTTTGTGAGAGAGAGAGCATTGTGCAAGTGGGGGGAAGGGCAGAGGGAGAGAGAGAGAATCTCAAGCAGACTCCCTGCTGAGTGGGGAGCCCTATGTGGAGCTCAGTTTCACAACCCTGAGAACATGACCTGAGCCAAAATCGAGAGTCAGAGGCTCAACAGTCTGAGCCACCAAGGCACCCTGGTTTCAAGTTTTTAAAAAAATAATGCATTTAATTTCTTTTTAAATTGAAACTTTTAATGGACACATAGAATAGTAAACATTGTAAAGAATAGGAAGACATCTTAACAGGAGCATTTTAAAGCATTTATATTTTTTCAAAAGAAAATCCCATGTAACTAACTGGGATCTGAGAGAACTAAAATGTTGAAGCTTTAACAGCAAGTCAAGCTTATGTGGTCCTTATTGACACACAGATGCAAGAATGTGGAATATGTGTAGGGACAGCCTGCTTGCAAGACACAGACTGATGTTTTAGAGAAGACATTTCTCAGGCTCATACAAATATCTGTTTTAACTCAATATGAATTAAAAAAATAATGTTACAGATAAGCACAAGATTATCTGTAGAAATACTTTTATTTTGACAATTTGTTTTATTAAGATTTCAAACTATTTTCCACCATTTCCAGAAAGGAATTTAAACTTGTTTTGCTCAGTCAAGCCTGCTCTGGCACGTAACCTCCTAGCCCAGCACTGTCACCATGGGAACTTGCTCTGCATTGTTCTGCTGACTTGAGCTCCCTGAGGGGACGCATCTGGGCACCAGATGAGGGCTGGGGGCTGAAACCGGCCTGCTGAGCCCTGACTATTGACAACAGGCACAATTGCAGTCTGAGCAACTGCTGATGAAGGACTGTTCAGGTCCTTGAGTTGCTCTTCTGGCTCTCAGCATCAAAAAGACTGTGGTTTCCTGCAAATGTTTGCTTTTGATGACAGTTGAACTAGCAGTGCTTTTGTGGAATGGGTGGACGGGGAACTTGATTAACAGTATACTAAACAGCTGAAACCCTCTTTTATAGTTTCTTTTTGTTAATTTAATTACTTTCTAAGTTAACTACATTTCTAAATTAACAGTATTTTCAAACATTCAACCGTCACTTACAGAGTTCTTACTCTATATGCTGGGCACTGTCGAGTGCTTTGCATATGTTAGTTTATCCGTGTCTTGCAACAACTATGAGGTCAATTGTGATACCATTCCCATTTTACTCATGACAAAACTGAGGCACAGAGAAATCAAGGTTGTTGCCTAAGTCATGTTACCAGTGAGACATGAAGCCAGGATTCGAGCCAAAGTCTGGCTCCAAACCTATGCTCACAACCAAAATACCACACTTAGTGCAGGTCTTATAACTCACTAGGCTTGGTCTAGGTGGATGCCTGGAAACAGACTGAGTGGAACCCACGTCTGCAGGAAGGTGTGTTCAGTGAGAACCCTTCTCTCTGCCTTCCTAGTTCATCCCTTCAACATGACCTTACTCAGCTGATACCCAGTGCCCTCAGCTGTTTCTCCCATGCATCCCCATCCCACCAAATAACCCATTTCTTTGCCCTGGCTCTTTTACGTCCATATGTTTTCTCCCTAGCCCCAAACTCCCCACCCCAAAGAGTTTTTCCTCTCTCCTGTGTTCTCATTCAAATTACATGATCATAGAAGTAGACTTATCTATGGTTCAAGGGCAAGAGACATGGCTTAAGAATCTATGAATCCAATAATTCTCATTGGATGTGAGAATTCCAAGTAGTTTTATTTTCTTCTTTATTCATTTCTTTATGTTTCCCCAAGACATTCCCCCATGACAAGATGTTAGGTTTTTATATTCAGAAAACTAACAAATTCTACAGAAGCTCAATGCCAGCTACAACATTATATACGAAGGCATTAAAGGGCATTTTGGGGCTATGTTATGCAGGGAGAGTATCTCAGGAGCTACATCATGAGGTCTCTGCTGACCTGGGATACATGATAGCCAACGAAAGCAGGATGAAAAGGGGACTAGAAATCTAACATTATGAGGTGAAAGAATGAAAGAATTTCTAGGCTGAAGAAGAAATATTTATAGGAAAGAATAACTTTTTAAAATGTGGATAGTAAATTTGTAGAGGTTTTATTATATAATATAATAATATTAAATATAATATTATTTTATGTTGTTCATCAGGGCAGTAGAAATCAAAGTATAGAAATTTTAGGAAGCTATATTTCAATTCAAACATAGGAAATGTTTTTAATACAGATACACACACAAAAAAATGAAATTGCATAATTCTTGCCAGTGGTGAGTTCCCTACCACTTAAGGTGTTAGGCAAATGTCAGACATTATACTCTGATTGTTACCCTGAAGATTTTTGCTTTCGTCCACCTAGCCCTCAGCTTGGACACTGATGGAGCTCCTGCAATCGCCATGTGTTGTGTTATGTCATGGTGATATGAACACAATTACATAAGACAGTATCTTGTCTTTTATCAGCTCATACTCCATAGAAGAGACAAAACAACCATGTGCTGTAATAGTGTGTAAAATGTGCTGTGATGGCCCAAGGGAGAAGAATTTACAATAAACAGAGATTCTTCGAACTTTGAGGTGCTATCAATCTTTCATTGTAATCTGGGAAAGGATGAGGCTGAGCCTGGCTCCACAGGACATATTTAGAGTCAGGGATTGTCCCTTAACCACACAAAATGACTACTGTTCTGTGAAGGTAAGGACCAGAGAGGGTGCCAGAAGTCTCCCAGGTAACCAACTGCCTGTTGTTTGATCTTTTGTAACTTTTTGATGACTTCCCAAATTGAGTTTTAAAATAATCGGGAACCATTTCTTAATAACAGTTGTAGAATCAGAAATAATCAGGACCTTCACAGAAGAAGAAGCCTGGCCAAAAGTTAGACACCTGAAGGTTCTCTTTAGAAACACTGAGGGGTTATATTGTTGCAGAGTATAGTTTGTGTATATGTTAAATACATTTCAATTAATGTGCATACATATACCGAAAATGTACATACCTCACATGTGCACAGCTCAGCCCATTTTCTGGCCATTAACACAAGAGCAAATTCAAGAATGAAAACATTATCAGCACTCCAAAGGTATTGTAGCCACCATTTTCCTAAGTTCTATCAGCATGGATTAGTTTTGCCTGCTTTGGGTCTTCACAGAGAAGCAATTTCATGGTGTGCTTATTTGTGTTTGGGCATTGTGTTTGACATGACACTTGTAAGCACCACCTGTATTGATGCATATTGTGCTGCTGTGTTCATTCATGCGTGTTGAACGGTATGGTGTTATATCGTATGGACATCCCATCATTTATTTACTCATTCTTCTAGACTTGATGGACATTTGGGTAATTTCTAGCTTGGGAATCTCATGGATAGTGCTATAATAATTTTTGTATTGCTGCTCCTATATGGACATTTATGTTGAGCATATAACTGAAGCATAAATGTTAAAGCATGTAGTACTAAAATACTCAGTTTCATTAGATGCTGAAAATGTTTTTCTAGAATGATTTTACCTATTTACACTCCTAACAGTATAACATAATTCTACATGCTCCACATTTTTTTCAACACTTAGTTATTGATAATCTTTTAAATTTTTTAACCACGTGTAGCAGTAATATATTTACTTGTCTCTGGTAAGTGGTGAGATTGAGCCCTTTTAGTTAAAGTGCATCACCCATTTGCATATTCTATTCTGAAAGGTGTTTAATTATTTGGGTTCATTTTTTCATTGTTATCTGTCTTTTGTTATGGATTTGTCGAAACTCATCTCCGTTCAGGATGACATTCATTTTTGTATTACAAATATCTTCCAATTTGTGCCCAGCATTTTTATTTTGATAACAGTGTCATTTGAGGAATGGAAGTTCTTAATTTTAATTTTGCCCGATTGATCAACTCTTTTCTCAAAGGTAGGCATTCTGCCTGAGATATATGCCTGCCAGAAATCATAAAGATACAATTCTATGTTACTTTCTAAAGGGTTTTTTTGCTGTTAACTTTTACCCTTGGATTAACAATCTATCTAGACCTTATGCTTGTCATAGTGTGAGGAATGAATCAATATTACTTTTTCCATATGAATAGCCAATTGGCCATGAGTCATTTCTTGCAAATGACATCCTTTCCCTGTGGAATGATAGTGACACTGTTGTCACAAGTCAAGTACCTAATGTGTGTGGGTTTGTTTCTGGACTCAATCATGTTCCACTTATAAACACTGTCTTGATTATTAGAACTCTATTGATTACGTAGAGTCAGGGCTTTGAAAGGACTACAAGGCTACACAGACAGCATTCATGTGCCGCTCTCCTAAAGGTAAATGGTGTACGGCAGCAGGAGCAGGAGGGCACACGGAGAGATCAGAGAGCCCCGATATTCCAGAGACAGAATACACCCTTTCCTCCGTTGGGCAGCAGGTGTCTCATCACCAGCCTCCAGGCTAGATGCCCCTGGTCACTGCGAGCCAAAGTGCAAGGTTACTTTTCCAGGTTAACTGGATCCTCTGCTCAATCTATCAGCTGAAATCAGATATCCTTTTTTTTTAAAATTTTTTTATTGTTACGTCAATCACCATATATTACATCATTAGTTTTTGATGTAGTGTTCCATGATTCATTTTTTGTGCAGAAGAAATCAGATCTCCTTAGCTGAGGCTCTGAGTCCTCTTCCAAGCTCATTGGTGTTTGGCAGAGTTCATGTCCTCAATTATCGAACGGAGGTCCCTGTTTTCTTGTTGACTGTCGGCCAGGGGGTATTATCAGCCCACCCCATCCACCAGCAGTTCACAGAACAGCTGCTTGCTTGCTTCCAGGAGGGCAGCAAGATTTTGTCATCTGCCTTCTTCTGCCTTTCAAAAGGTTTGCATGAGTAAATCAGGCCCACCTGGGTAATCTCTGTGTCTTAAGGTCAACATGTGGAAATTCCCTTCGCAGAAGTGCCCTGATTAGTGTTTGATTGAGTAGCCTGGGGACGAGGGTAGTAGGGAGGTGGGGCACTAGGGGTGTCTTCAGATCCTTGCCTACCTCACATACCCTAGATGCCAGCCCATTTCACTGAACTACCTCCTTTTGCATCTGCAGGAACATACTTAACGGCCCCTCCTGGGTCAGTATGCCGTGCTTTATCTTCTTTCCGCATACCGTGCCCTCTGTCTCTTTTTGTTTTGTTTTGTTTTACCTATTTTTCTAAATCTTTTTACTAGGCTGATCACCATCCTTTCCCCTCCTTCTGGAATAATATCTCTTCTACGTAAACAACATGAGCCAACAGTCTTTTTCCTCAGCTTTCTTTCTTCATTAAAAAGAAATTCAGCTATTTCTAGCAGTCCTAGATCTATGATAATTTCCCCAAGACTTTTAGAGCATTTCTGCCAATGCTGGTTTACCCAATAATCGAGTACTTGCTGTTTAAAGACAGAAAGAAAAAAATAAAATAACAAAAAACAAATAAAGTAAAGACGTAAAGACAACTTAAGTATATATTTTGGACATGAAAAAGATGAGTTCTCCAAGATGTCACATAGGTAGTAGCCATGCCCAAACGCACTTCAGTTTGAGTGTGCCAAAGAGCTTTTACAGGCACACTCAGCAAATTTTTGTGCCTCAGTGGCAGATAGGTAAGCCCACCGAGTCATCTGTAAACTGATATTGGTTTCAGTTTTCCAAATATTCTTTACCTTGATTATTGCTTCACACTTGAAAAAACAGGAGAAACTGGCTTATAGACTGGAGGATAAGGGTACTATGGCAGCTTGGGCATACGGAAGACGTTTTATGTTCCTGGTATCCAGGCCACTTTTCCACAGAGCACTATTCAACATTGGCCAAATCAAACCACAGAGCTCCAAACTTCTTAGTTTGTAGCACAGCACGAGTTTTAACCTCGCAGTGGTCATGGTTTTTACTATTAAAGGCACCATTTTTTTTTTTTTTCAGTTCTTGAGATTTTGTGTGTCATCTCCAAGGTCTATCAGCTTATCTCCTTTTTTAAAAAAAGATTTTATTTATTTATTTGACAAAGAGATAGAGAGAGAGCACAAGTAGGCAGAGCAGCAGGCAGAGGGAGAGGGAGAAGCAGGCTCTTCACTGAGCAGGGAGCTCAATGCAGGGCTCGATCCCAGGACCCTGAGATCATGACCTGAGCCGAAGGCGTAGACACTTAACCAACTGAGCCACGAGGTGCCCCTATCAGCTTCTCTCCTAACCCAGACTGGACTATTAAATGGGGAGATCTACATGTATGAATACACCTGCATCTAACATATCCTTAATCAAAGCCAAAATTTCTTGATGGTTCCAGGTACCCTAAATTGTTTTAAGTTAGCCTCTCAAGATGGTTTAGGTTACACTCTAACATGGCCAATTGAAACAGGATGAAGAGGAGATTTGCACAGCATCCTCTTTCCCCTAGGGGTTTGTGTAATGGGAAAGCCCTCCCTTCAGACCTCACATCTGCTATAATACATCCTGGAGGACACAACTCCATACACCATACCCTCCTAACTTGATTAAATTCCCCTGCGACTTTTCATGAGAAAGTTTAAGTATGGCATTACATTCTTTACCACTGTTCAGAAATGTCAGTCATGTTTCTTCACCACCCCTGGCCACTCTCCCCAGATCAAGGCAAATGGCATCAGGTCCTCTGCTCGGGGCGGGGGGACGTCCTCAAGAAGCCCTGATGTTCTCTCACTCAAATCATCAGCCTTCCCTGCACCTCACCTGTATTAATCACCCCTGAAATTGGAGGGATGCAGACTTCTCTTGTGTGTCATCATTAGATTCTTTTTCATTCATCAAGACTAGGCTAAACTAAGCAAGGCTGACACAGGTTTTGTTTGTTTGCTTGTTTGTCTTATGATGTGAGCTGTTGATAGAGCAACCAGACACCTTGTCTTCTACAGTGATTATTACCGTTGCAGCAGTGACTCCATCAACCCTCTCCCTTTTTGTGCCATGTTTAATTAAACCTCTGACCATTTCCACCCAGTTTAATTGTTCTGAATGTTGGGGGTTCTTTTATTCTTGCTGCTTCCATTTTGGGGAATAATCCTGATCCCTCTTTTTGAATTGTTCCTACAATTCAACCCCATTTACAAGTTCAGTAGCCCCAGAAGGAGTGTTCCAAGTAATATATAAGGAAATGTTCACTTTGCAAGATCATTTTATTCACTCCCCCCATGTAGCTCGCCAGATTAGGAGTTTGTTCATCTACCGCACTCTGAAAATAAAGTAGCTAGCCAATTGAGTGCCTTTGCAATAACTAAGGCACTCTTCTCTTCAGTAATACCTAACGCAAGGAAAATAGAGCCTTCGCCACCAATGTAAAACATCCATTGCAGCAGTATTTCGTCAAGATACTACAGATATGCCTCAAAAAGCGGTTTTATTCTCTGACTGAAGAACACGTGATTCAGGCACACATGTACTCTTTCTGTGATTATCGGTAAGACAAGGGTCATATTGCAACCAACACTCAGCCCCCATCTTGTGTCACACCCATTCCCTTCACAAACGGTGGCATCAGCCACAGTCTGCAGGATCTGCCCCTTGGGACCATTTGCAGTTAACTCTCATTTCCACCAAATCAGCCAAAGCAGCCAGCCAAGTTCTGAGTTCCTGACTGACTTTGCTTCTCTCCGAATCTCTTTTTTAATCACTTAGCCATTTTACCCATTTCTGAAGTTGACCCCTCCAGGTATATTATATCCATTGATATAAATGTTATCACTCAGTAATCTCAGCCTGTGAGTCAGCTCAACCCAAAGCTTATCTGGGAATTTACCTGCTGTCCCAGGAGTGCTCCCTGCACACCTTTATCATTTCTCTTCCCAAACAAGACTGTACCTGGGAGACCACCCCCACTTCCTGCTCTGTCTCAGCTGTCCCCACAGTGAAGGCCTGTTGCGCCCCAGAAGGATTTCTTTGAGCTCCCCTGCCCCATCCCACCCATGGAGAGTGGCTGAAGTGCACTCAGGGAAGACTCAGGGCCCCTTGTGGGGATTTCTCTCTGCCCCTTGCCTTGCAGACAGCATCTGTGAGTTCTCTTCCTTGCACATGGTGAAGCCCCAGGTTGCCTTGAGGCTTCACTATGCTCTCAGCTTCTGTTTGCAGCTTTTGCAGACTGCTACCGAAGGGCCCTGGGCAATCAGCAATCGCACCTCATCTCCAGCTTTCTGCTGCCTTGCCTCTGGGGAAGACCACAGGCTGGATGGGCCTCCACAGCAGCTTCCTTGTCCTTGTTCCTAACTCCTTTGCATCAGGGAAGGCCATGCCTCAGAGGCATCTCTCTCTACACTTTCTTTCCCAGTCCACAGCCTTCCATGCACTGCTGCTTTAGACTGAAGGAAGGGTGTGTTCGCCTCAGAGGTGAAACACCCTTTGCTCTCCTGCTCTGTGCTCAGGCTTCAGCACATTCCCACCATAAACTCAGTGTGAGCTACAGAGATCACTGACGGGAAGTGGCCAACCTGATTTGTGTCTATTGCTCCTCAAGGTCCCAGTATGCCTTACCAGCCCTGGAACACTCATTAGAAGTTTGAACGGTTTCTCCTCACCATCGTTTACAGTGGTGCCACCTCCTCCCACTGCTCTCCCAGAACATCCTTTCACCAAAAAAGGAAATCTGACATGTGCTTCATGTCTTGTTAAAAAATTCATTCATAATGAGTGATAGTATTAAATGTTAAATGCAAAATTACATGACCTCTGGAAGAAAACCTAGAACATAAGAAAAATCCTGCATGACCTTGTGTTGGGGAACAGTTTTTAGGTATGACATCGAAAGCACAAACCAGAAGTGAGAAAAATGTAAATTGGACTTTATCAAAATTAAAAATGATTGCTGTGTTTAAGACACTGTTAAGAGAATAAAAAGACTGGGAGAAAATATTTGCAAATCCTACTTGTGATAAGGGACTTGTGTATAGAATGTATAAAGTAGTATTAAAACTCATCAAGATTCAAACAAACAACCCATTTTAAAAATGGGCTGCCCACAAAAGACTTATTTTAAATATAAGAACACAAAGATATCCTTTTCTTGTTTAGGTGTAGGAAGTCATGGGAGACTTAATATTACCTTTTTAATAAGAATAATCTGGATAAATTATACGATCTTATCTTACTAAAACTTGTAAGAGAGTATATAAACATTTCATGTAGATAAAGCTAAAATCCAGAAAGTGGTGACCTTCCATAAAAGAGAAGTTTTTTCATTAGGTACAAACACATTTGTACTGATTAAGTCTGCTTTTATTATTATATAATATTCCTCTTTTTATCTAATAATCTTCCTGTTAAATTTCACTTTGAAATATCCTTCAGTTAAAGAGTTCATGGTATAGCTCTCTCTAGTCTTTTCCTTTTTTTTTCTTTTTTTAAGATTTGTTCATTTATTTCAGAGAGAGAGAACATGTGGTGGGAAGGGCAGAGGCAGAGGGAGAGAGAATCTTAAGCAGGCTCCTTGTTGAATGTGGAGCCTGACGTGGGACTTGATCTCACAATGTTGAGATCACGACCTGAGCCAAAACCAAGAGTCAGACACTTAACCAATTGTGCCACCCAGGAACCCCTACTTTTAACCTTCTTAAAGGAAGTAGGTTTCTTGTAGACAAATTATATGTGGGTATTACTTTTTTTATACAATATGACAATCTTTGTATTTTAAGTGGTATGTTTAGACCATTCACATTTAAAGTTATGATTGATAAGGTTCGACTATAATCTATTGTCTATTTAGCTACTTTTTATTTGTTCCATTTTTTCCTTAATTTTTTTCTGTATCAGCCTACTTGTTTTTATTGAGCACTTTTTGAATATATTTTATTTCTTCTATTTACTTATAAGTTGTAAATCTTTTAAAAACATTTTAGTGGTTGTCCTAGGGTTTATATTATACATTTCAAAATAAATGGAGTCTACCATCAAATAATGCTATATTGTTTTACATGTAATACAAGGACTTTATAACAATATATTCCCTATATCTCTCCTCCTTTCGCTTGTGTTATTTTCATTATATATTTCAGTTTTACATAGGGTGCAAATATGAATCACATTATTCCCAATATTGCTTTAAGTAGCTGATTATCTTTTAAAACAATTGAAGTAAAGTTATTTCATTTTGATTGAGTTGCTTTCTGATACCCTTCTTTATGAAGATCCAAGTTTCTGACATTTATTATATTCCTCCTACTTGAAAAACTTCTGCTAACGTTTCTTATACACAAAGCTTGCTGTCTTCAGTTTTTGTTTGTCCAAGTATTTATTTCTTTGGAAGTGTATCTTCTTTGGGTACAAAATTCTGATTGGCAGTTTCTTTTGTGGTTGTTAGCACTTTAAAATGTCCTTCCATTGTCTTCTTGTTTGTATACTTTCTGACAAAAAGTCTGCTTTTATTCCTTTGTGGATAAAGTGTCCCTTTCCTGCTGTTCTACCCTCTGGCTGCCTTGGAAGTTTTCTTTTGTACTTTGTTTTTCAGCATTGTGACTATGATGTGCCTAATTGTGAGTATTTTGCCATGTAACCTGCTTTGTGTTCTCTTAGTTTTTCAGATCTATGGTTTGTTGTTTGTCACTAACATTAGAAAATTCTGGTCTTTACATCTTCAAATATTTCTTCTCTTTTCTTTTCCTGCTGGGACTCCTATTACATGTGTATGAAACCATTTCCCCCCATAACCCTGTTATTTTTATTTTTTTCATTTTTTTCTTTTTGACTTTAAGTTTAGCTAATTTCTATTCACTTATATTCAAGTTCACTCCCTATTTTCCTAGGCTGTGTGGAATCAACCAAAGAGCCAGTTGAAAACATTCTTAATCTCCTCTCAAACTACTCTGTTTTTGATTTCCAGAATTTCAATCTGATTCTGTCTTTAGTTTCAATCTCTGCTGAAATTACCCCCTAATCTTGCATCTGTCTACCTTTCCCATTAGTCTTTAATGTGACAATCATAGTTATTTTTAAATCCCTATCTTACATTTCTAATTTTGTGTCATTTTTAAGTCTGCTTCTGAGAATTTCGTTTCTTTTCTGATTGGGTTTTTATTACCTTTTTAAAATCTACCCTTTTGGCTAAGATCAAGTGTAAAATCTACATAATAACTTATAAAAATTGAACATGTTATGTATGACAGAAGACAATGAAGTTAAATGGTTTTTATGCATGATTGTGTCTTTATGTCTATTATTTTTAAAATCACCAAATATTAATCCTTTTAGTATTATCCCTATAGTTCTATACTTCCATGTACCATTCTTTTTATTCAGACTAAAGGACTCCCTTTGGTGTTTATTGCAGTATAGTTCTGCTATCAATAACTTCTCCCAGTTCTTTTGTCTGATAGGGCCTTTTCTTCTTTCAGTTCTGAAAAATACCTTTTCTGGATGTAAAATTTATATACAGTTGTACCTCATTATTTATAGATTTTTATATTTGCAAATTCACCTGCTTACTAAAATGCATTTGTAACTCAAAAGCAATACATAGTGCTTTCATGGTCATTCATGGACATGTGTCGGATGGCAAAATATTTGAGTCACCAGTGCACCTGGTCCTAGCTGAGGTTGTACAAGGCAGTGGTCTACCTTCTTATTCTAGTTCACATACTGTAAACAAGTGGCCTTTTCTTGGTCTGTTTAGGGTCATGGTGGTATTTTTTTTTTCCATTTTTGTGCTGTCAGTGATTTCATTGTTTGAAATGGCCCCCAAGTATGACGCTAAAGAGCTGTCTAAGTGTTTCCAAGTACAATAAGGCTGTGATGTGCCTTATAGAGAAAATACATGTTAGGGAAAATTCTTTCAGACACAAGTCAGAGTTGTAGTTACAGTGCTGTTGATCATGAGTTCAATTAATAAATTTACAATGTGCATTAAATAAGGTGTATTTAAACACAAATATACATAAAACAAAGTTTTGTATTGGTCAGTTGACAAAGTTTGAAGGAAACTGTGTTTTCCCTATGAGAAGTGGCTCAGTATTTCCCTGGACAGGGTTCATGGTAATTTTTTTAACTACCCTAACCAGCATGAGTAATGAGAATCAACCGCATATATACAGTACACATATGTGTGTGTCCCAAGCTTTTTGTTATTCTGAGTGGTTGTGCTGATTTACTTTTCTCCAGTTCATTATCATCAGAAACAAGAGTTCTCTGATAAATTTATTTCTGGTTTTTAGTTGTTTTGAAATGAAATAAGGCAATATAGTATAAGTGGTAATAAGGGAAAGTGACCAGCATTTGTTAGTTACTAAATATTAAGTAACTATATAATTTTTATGATATTTCTGTTGTTTAGACAGTCTTATTTATGAATGGGTAAAAGGAGACTCAAAGAGATTAACTAACTTGCTAATGCTTGGATTTGGACTTAAGTCTGTTGGCTTCATTGCCAACACTCTTACTTTGATTGTCACTTCACTCATTGATTCCGTTTTCTCATCTAAAAAATAATTGCTAATAATCTTACATGCACAAGAATGTCGTGAGTATGAATTAGAGAATGTCAGTGTCAGAGACACACAGTAATTGCAAAACAGTGCTTGTCACATCGGATCTGTCATAGCTCCTCTCTAAAATACACTTAGCTTAGGAAGATGGCATGAGATTTCAGAAAAAGTATCTACAATGTGTGTTAATGAAGATCCAGTGGTAGCTAGAAAATCAATATATGACACACTTTTTCATTATGATGTGTTGTGATGGTTCTATTTGCAATGTTTCACAGAGGACAGTTATTTTAGTGCTTATAAGAGTTGTTAGAAAGGCCCTTTGGGAGTGTTAATGCCTAAGCTTCTTCATTAACTAGAAAGATGAAAATCTGCCACCGGGCACTATAACATATTTTAACAAATCACTCAAGAGGATAAGGTCACTTCTCCAATTTTATTCTCTAACACTTGGGTGTTTCCATGTGATGACTTAGAGGAAAATGTCTAGTTCACTCATCAAAACTCAGGACTTGCTCATATGGGTTAGCCCAGCAGTGTTTTAGAAAAACATGTAAAAGCCCTACCATTTATCCACAGTCCAAATATCAGTGGATCATTGTACATGCTTCTGAGATGCCTTGAGTCAACCTGGCAAAATAACTAGTCATATATTAAACAAATGACCTTCCCCCTAACCAGGGCCTTCTGCATTTTCTCTTGTCGCTAGAATCACTAACCACCTAGTCACCCAAGCCAGAAACCTAGGAGTGATTTTTAATTCCTCTTTTGCCTCACTTACATGACTAAACAATAAATCTGTGTATTTTATTTTCTCAGCTTCCCGAGTGCAATTAATTCCGCTAAGCCCAGATTAAGGATGCCTCCAGATAGCAGATCCATCATCCCTTCCTTGGATTACTTAAGAGTCCCTTCGTGAACCTTCATGCCTTTGGCTTGGCCCTTAAATCCAACCTCCACAAAGCTATTGAGTGATCTTTCTGAAGCAGAAATGGCCATGCTGGAACATTTTATTGCCCACAGCAGATTACCTGGCACATTGTACTTCATAGTAAAGATGTGTTCAATAGTGTATTGAACTGGTCAATACAAATGGGCTGCATTTCAGCCTTGCTGACTTTCACAACTTCATTTCGTGATCAGAGTATATGTCTATCCTTGACTCAAGAGAAAAAAAACTCAAGAATGGAGATCTAGATTTAATTGTTGTCACTTTATAGGTGGAAGTTTAGACCATGATAGTGTGTGTGATTGATTAAGAAGCTAGAAATATTTCTATAAAAAGGAGACATCTTTCACCAGACATCACATTGTTTCCTACTTGATATGGAGATATAAGCTTGTAATTTTATAATGTTTTATAATTCACAGAGAAATAGCCTATATATTCATTCATGTGAACATTTTAATAACTCTGTAAGGTAGGGCTCATATTATAGTTAATGCAAGGTAGGCCCAGAAAGGTTTCATAAGGTTTCATAATGTTTTTAGAATATTATAGATAGGAATTGGTAGAACCCATACTTGATTTCTAGGTTGAGGGAATATTTCTGGTAGGCTGCTTTGCCTTTTTTCCATGAAAGTTAACAGTGTTGCTTTTGCACCAGCTGACCACACTTGGAGACTCTACTGTGTGCCTGGCATTGTGCTTCTACCTGTACTACAAAGATGAACATAGCCCTGCTCTTCCAGAATTACTATGAAGACAGAATATAAATCACTAAATAAAAATAATGCACCACGTGCCATTACAAAGCTACAGACAGAAGACTGCTGAGCCCAGAGAAGTATCCATGGCGACAAAGGAGGCAGCAGCATAGAGGAAGGCAAAGCACTGTCTCTCCACTTGATGGACTAATAAACACAATTTCCTTCTGCTTACATATTCATCATTCACACAACAAACACAGTCTGAGCGAGCATATGAATCTGGTCCTCTTCTAGGTGCTGGCAAAAAGGCAATAACTCAATAGAACTTTTGCTCTCATGGATATATAGATTCTAGTGGGATCCAGAGAAAGAGAATCAACAAAATGTCAGGTGGTAATAAATGACAAAAGAAAAATAAAGCAGGGAAATAGGGCATGGAAGGTGGGAGAAGCACTTGTGATTTTAAGTGGAATCGTCACAAAAGATTCCATGGAAAATATGGATTTTCAGCAAATAATTTGTATTACTTTCCTATTGCTGCTGCAACAAGTTCCCACAAACTTTTCAGCCTAAAAAATGCCAATTTATATTCTTACAGTTCTAAAAATCACAAGTCCTAAACCAGTTCCACTGGGCTAAAGCTTCAAGCTCTCAGCTCTGTAAATGGTATTGTGTTTTTAATTTCAAATTTCACTTGTTCATTCTGGTATCTAGGGAGACAGTTGGCTTTTTATTACCTTATATCCTACAACCTTGCTATAGTCACTTATTATATCCAGGATTTTTTTGGTCATTTTTTTTCAGATTTTCTACATAGATTGCCATGTTGTCTGTCAACAAAAAGTTTTATTTCTTCCTTTCCAAACTGTATATCTTTGTTTTTCTTACTTGCTTTATTCTACTAGCCGGAACTTCCAGTATGATGTTGAAAAGGAGTGGTGACAGGGAACATGTTTGCCTTGTACTTGACTTTAGGGGGAAAGCTTTGAGTCTCTCACCATTAAGAATGATATTATCTATACGTTTTTGTAGGTAGTCTTTATCAAGTTAAGGAAGTCTCCTCTTTTTCCCCGTTTACTAGAAGTTTTCATCATGAGTGAGTATTGGATTTTGATTTTCTCTGTATCTATTTATATGATCATATGAGTTTTCTCTTTTTACTCTGTTGGTGTGATTGATTATGTTATTTAATTTTCAAGTATTAAACTAGTTTTGCATATATGAGATAAATCCCACTTGGTCATGGTATATAATTCTTTTAAATATTGTTAGATTCAATTTCTTGTTGAGAATTTTTGCATCTGTGTTCATCGAGGATATTGTATTGTAGTTTTCTTTCTTGTAATGTCTTTGTCTGGTTTTGGTATTAGTGTAATACTGTCCTCATAGATGATTTATAAAGTATTTGCTCTTCTTCCAGCCCCTAAAAGAGACTGCAGAGAATTGGTATAATTTCTTTCTTAAGTATCTGGTAGAATTTACTAGTGAATCCATCTGGGCATGGTTCTTTTTTTTAAAAGGTTATTAATTATTGATTCAACTTCCTTAATAGACGTAATAGTCTTATCCAGATGGTTTATTTCTTCTTGTATGAATTTTGGCAAATTGTGTCTTTCAGGGAATAGGTTCATTTCATTTAGGTTATCAGATTTGTGGGCATGAAGTTGTTCATACTATTCATTTATTATCCTTTTAATGTCTGTAGAGTCTTTACAAATTTATATTTTAAAACAATATTCTGGATGATATCGTGAGAATAAATTATAGAGGGACAAGTGTGGAGGCCAGGCAGATAGCCAGAAGATGATTTTCATAATCCAACTGAGAAATGATGGTTGTTCAGGTCAGTATGCTAATATGGGTGGTGGTAGGAGAAAGAGAGCAGCCAGTAATGACTAAGGATTTTAGTAAAAAAAAAAATCTGGAAGAATATGGAGAACACTGCAGGAGGAATGTGTTTTGACAGAGGGCAGATCAAGAGTTCAGTTTTTGGTATGCTAAATTTGAAAATCATATTCCTATTTCAAATGGAAATGTTGAAAAGGCAGCTGGATCCATAAGTCTGGAGTTTAGTACAGACATCCAGGTTAGAAACAGAAATTTATGTTGTATTCAGAAATACGAGATTAGATTAAATTATCAAGTTTTGGTAGAGAAGAGATTGTTGTAGCAAGCAAAGCCTGGATCACTCCACTTAAATGGTTAGGAAGATGAGGAGGAACTGGGTAAGTAGCTGAAAATGAATAGCCAATGAGGTAAGAATAATGCCAGGATAATTTGGTGTCATGAAAGCCAAGTACAGAAAGAGTTAAGTGAAATGAAGATTGGACATGAGATTCAAATAATGTCAAATATTATTTGTAATATTAAATTGTCGAATATTAAAATACTAAACTGCCAATTACTTAATATATATTAAGTATATAATATAATATTGTAGCTTCTAAAGATAGAAATAGATATATAGATAGAGTTATGCTATACCTATAAAAAATGATTTACAAATGTGCAAGGCATCAGTTGAGGGAATAGTTTGGCAAGAGCTGGGTTGGAGTCGGTTCAAGGATAATGGGAGGTGTAGAATCAGAAGTAGTCCATCTATGGAACTGTTTTGAGGGGTTTAACTGTAAAGTGAAAGAAAGAAATGGAGTGCAAACTGAGTAATGGGATCAAGTAAGGATTTTTTTGGTTACTTTTAACTTGAGAGAAATAATGTTTGAGTGCTGATAGGAAACATCCAGCAAACATGGGAAAAATGGTTATGCAGGAGAGGATAGCCAAAGTGATGATTTTGAGTAAGTGAGAGGGGATGGAGCCTGGCGCGTAATTACAGCATCTGACCACAGCTGGGGGCACAGAGAGTTCAGTGAGAGAGAGGAGAACAGGCAGGATAGATGGGCAATGATGGGCCAGTGTGGTGGGAGGTTATGGAAGTCCTCTTCTAATTTCTTCAATTCTTTCTTCCAATGAGTTAGGAAGTAAGGTCATGAGCTGAGAGGGACAATGAATAACGATACTGACGTTTTGAAGAGAAGGTATGGGATATTGACCTCACAGAACTGGAGAGTGAATGGACTAAAGAAATATACTGTGAATAACAGTCTCAATTAAGGATCCTGTTAGGTCACTATTCCTTACTGTAAAGTGGCCCCAGTTCACAGGGCTGCTGGCTGCTCCCAGACTATTGATCTTCACATGTGCAAGCACAGGAGGGCAGCTCCATGTAAGGGGTTGAGGACGGCCAAGCAAGCACAATATAAGCTCCCACGCTAGGTCATTGCACATTTTCTTCCACTTTAATAAAGTATAGAACTCCTCAACTTCTCCTATTTGTCACGATCTGTGGATAGTTTAAGGCAGAAAAATATGTCATAACCATTCAAGTATGGAAAAGTTGGTTCTAGAGTACATTGGCATGTTTTCACAAAGCCCTTGTTCATCTTTAGAACTCCGTGTCGTAGGAAGAATCTGGACAGACATGATGAGCTGTGCCTGGCATGACGAATCAGATATAGGAGAAAGGACTCTGAAGAGCATGCAGAGTTGAGAGGTGGATTCATTTTCTGGATTTTTTTAATCTATTGATTTAAAATTATGGAAAGTACTATATAAGTGACTTACCAATAAAAGGGTATATAAACCATGATGTGCTGAGACCACTTAATGTTTACCAAAACAAGCTCAGCAGTAAGTAAAAAATGTATCTTAAAAAGAGGGGAGAGAGAGAGGAATTGTTGATACACCTTAAGTCAGTAGGAGAGCCAAGACATTCCTCCAATTACCCATACCTACATCTTCAGTGACAGTGATACCTAAAACGATAGGACACTGATTCATACCTTGCTATTGTAGCACCTTACATAATGATCATCTCAACATTTATATTGTATAATGTGTTTTAATTATCAATGGTGTTTTTTTCCTGACATCTACTTTCTTTAAATAGATGCATTATGAGGCATCATTATTTTTAAGCATTTTCTACTTTTATGGAAACAGAATAATTTATGGTAAAACTATCTCTGATTTTACAATGTGAGCCTGAATAAAGGAGATATTCAATGTAAAACTTAGAGACATACAACTTTTTTAGGCTCCAATCAGTCCCAAGGAGAGAAGTAAACGTGTATTAGATACTTCTGTGGCTCAATTACATGCAACCAATTACACATCTGGTGATTCCTTCCTGTTGACAGCTGGATTCTAAGATTTCTTGCATCATTGCTCAGATACCATCTTTTTTAAGAGTGTAAGTATCTGAGTTGGATTTTAAAACATAGGTAGAATTTAAGAGTATAGGACTCCCCTGTTTGCAACAAATACTGATCAAACCAGATATAAGTGGGAAGCAGATAAAAAGTGAAGTTAAAAAATTACCAACAAACTTCCCAATATAGCAAGAAAAAAGAAATTATTTCTAATTTTTAACATGTGCAATTTGGTCATATCTCTTTGTATTAGAGTTGATAAGTTTAAGTACTTGCGGCTCCACATCTGGGTAAATTCTAATTTAAATTCCAATGAAAACGTTGGTTCTCTGGTTAAGCACTCATGTAAAACTGGGTGGTTTCTACAAAGTGAATTGTTGCTAGAATCAAGCTGCAACATACCAGTTGGTCACACAAATAACTCCATATTGCCCCTTATAGAATATGTGCATGTCAATTGCAGATGTTGCTGTTTTCATATAGATTCACTGAGCTTCAGCACTAATTTCACTGATTTATAAACTGTGACAATTTTATAGCGTTCTTTAAATACTCCGCACTCATTGGGAAAAACAGCCTGCATTTAGGATGGTGTGGCATGTATCAGGTTCTTTGTAGATATTCCACAGGCCATATGCATCTGTGGGGCATCCTAAACCTGCCAATGACTCATACACGGAACTAACTCAGATTAATGTTGGTGGAAGAGAGAGAGCGAGAGAGAGAGAGAGAGAGAGAGAGGTTGCTGTAAATAGTAAATAAATAAGGCAGTTTCAAATTGGAAATACTTATTGAACAGCTGAAGTGCCCAACTATGTCATTCCCTGGGTACCTGTACAGGAGAGGAAAAATATTCTTTAGCTGTGAATTAAGTTTGTTTTGCTTTTGTTTTGTTTTTCTTCATTAATGAACTGCCTGTTATTAATTAACACAATGGAAAGGTGATGCTGAGAGACACAAAACTTTTCATTGATCACCCTAAGCGACCTCATTCTCACCAGTGCCCCTGCTCTAGTACCTTAGTGTTTGATGGCCACGAGCCAGGTGAAGCTGGGCACTCGCCCCCTACCTGCTGCTATTACTGCAGAGAGCCTTGTAATGGAAAGTCACAAGGGGAGCGGTGATGAACCATCAATCATACATCCACATCATTGGCCAAGGAGGACTTCTTTCTTCATATGACTGATTTATAACTCAGGAAGACATTCTCCTGGGTAATGGCATTTACTAGAATTTTCACAGCTCCCACAGAAACCAGGGATCTTGTCATAAAACTCAGGAGCAAGCAAAGGAGAATGTCTGAACAAAGGCGCCATGGGAAAACTGTGCTCTCTTAGTGCTTAGGCATGCAGAAAGCATTTTCTTAAGGAGCTCTGGTATAAATTTAAAATACGACATGTCTGGCAATTTCAATTTTTAACAACCAAGTCCTCAAAGAGAAGCAGGGCTAGACTCAAGAAAGAGAAAGGAAGGTAAATTTTGGATGCTAATGAAGGCCAGCTGCAGCAGTGCGGCGAGGGAAGGCATTACGGTAAATGCGCCTGTCGGAGAATTTGTAGTAGGTCATTTCGGCTAGTATCTGCAAGAGCCCTCCACAGCAGTACCTGGGAGTGATGTAGATGCAGTCTGATTGTCGGAGAAGGGTGCTAGGCTAGTGTTTTCTTTTCAGAATTCATGTGCTTAACCCTAGGTTTATTGTCATCACAAAATCCGCAATGTCAATTCAGGACAACAGAATACTTGGATTCAGAGCTGATGGGTCTGAGTATGTATCCATGGGGTGTTCCGTGGCAGGGATAGAGGCGGTGAAGCCAAACAGCGGGCGCCCTATCACCGCAGCTTGGTCTCACACGAAGACAGGACGGGAGCCTGGTTCACACCTGCCCCTGGTACGCTGCCCTTTTGGATCCCTTGGCAGTGGGAGCTGTCAGGTACGATTCAGAAAAACAAGAAGCATCATGCTTACTCCCAACAAGTCAAACCAACAGGAGCCTTGGAAATTGATTCGCTATACTATGAGGCTCAGTGGAATGAACCAACAATACAGTGCACTACTTAGTAATCCTCAAGGTAAGGCCAGTGTATTCTAACCAAAACTGCCTCTAACGAAGAAAGTACATTTCTTTTCAACCTCCCTTAGAGACAAAGTTGATCAAGAAAGATAGTAGTAAGCTTGTGCTGCTGTGGAAGGACTAGGCTGTAAATAAAATAGTCAAAGAAATACTCCGTACAATCTACAGAGACCAAAGCTAAAAGAACTTCTATGAGATCATAATGCATAAAAATTATTATAAATGGTTAGGCAATCAAAGGACTATCTCACATCTTTTAGGTGAAATCAGAACATTTAAAGTCGCTAAAACACTTCTACTTCCAGCTGGACAGACATATCAGCAGGGCCTGCGATGGCAGTGTGTGTGCACACGCGGTAGGGAGAAGGTGGAGCATTTCCCGAGAGGTGAGCTGCGCCTCTCTGCGGCGCATTAGCGCCGCCCCACCCGCAACCACAGCTGTCAGGCCAGGCGGGCGCTCTCAGCCTAGATGGCAGTGGGTGGACCTGACAGGCATTCGGGAGGTGGAGTCTGTAGGACTCGGTGACTGACTGGATGCAGAGGGTAAAGGATGGAGCACAGTTAGGGATGGTCCCACTTGCGTTCCAGCTTGAGCGGTGCGGTGGCTGGTGGTGCTGCCCACTGACGGATGAAGCGCAGGAAACCGGACACGTGCATGTGGGGGGGGGCGGGGTCACTGGTCATGATAATTGCGATTTTCAACATCTTGAGTTTAAAGTGCTTCTGAGACACGAGAATGGATGTGATTGGAAAGGAGGTGTGTATGACTTCCTATTTGGTCATAAAAAGGAAAAAATAGAACAAAGAATGCAGCATGGAAGAGGAGAAGGGGTCTTTTCCTAATGATAATCCTGTTCCACGTGACTAATCTGCCCCCAGATACCTCCCAACCCCCCACCTCCGCTCCGGAGAACTATATCCTCCACTCATGATTGTCCAGTGGAGGAGTCGTCCTTGGTGAACCCTTCCCTAAACATCCTTTCCCCTGGAGAGCAGAATACTGTGTATAGTTTATGCCAGGCAACACGGATTCCTCTAGGTGTGTGACTATGGGCACCTCTGCATCTTTCCCATTTCTTCATTTCCACAACTGTAACATGTGTGTAGTAATAGTAATGGCATCATAGATTTGTTACCAGTATTAACTGAGATACTATTTGGAAAGGGTTTCGAATAATGCCTGAACCTAATGAGTATGACATTTGTGTTTTGAAATAAAATAAGGAACAACTCCAGCTGACTCTTACTGAGTAATGATATGGACCAAAAGGATTGGTTTAGAAACTTGTCCAAGATCATGGAGAAACTGGAAGTTAACAGACCATACTGTTCAAGACTGCATGGAGTACTTCTCGGTGGTGTTTCTATAATGAAATCGTTGTCAAAATTCATTTATCGTTTTGGTGGAAAAGTGTTTTCAGAACTTCTAATTTCCGTGTGAATAATAAAAATAAATTCCTGGATATTGGTTAATTAGATCCATTAGTGCAAGGATGCTTCATTTTATTTAAATGCATAGAGTAACTACAGAATAAATTCTATATTAAGAAACTAATAAATGTCACAGATATAATATTGCCAATAGCAGTAACTAAGAGGTCAGCTAGAAAATAAACAAAATACTGATCACTTATTCCTGGAATTAGGCTGGAGATTTGTAAACATTTTAAGCTAGGAGAAAAATCCTTCTTCTAGTATTTTTGGGAATATTACATTAGTAGAAGTTATCTTACTTTTCAGAATAAGCATCTAAAAACAAAAAGCTTCCTGTAGCAACCGCCAATGAAATTCAAACAAACCAAAAAAATTATGACATTATTTTGGAAAACTTGGATAACACTAAGAATGTTACAAGTCAGGTTTTAGTTACCCACAGAAAAGCAACACCTTTCTCTTTTTTTCATATCACACTATTCACTTTATATTCATCTCATCTTAAAATTTTAGGCCCGCCCTTTAACTATCTTTGTGTAACACATGTAAAATATTCCTTATTTTCCAGAAAATAGGATTAGCCTTTCTCTGCAAATAATTTATGAAATCTTAATCTAAGAAAACTTTCCCAATTTTGTTATATATCCCTCAAATACATTTTTAAAGTGACTTTTCCATTCTGTCATGTGGATTAAATTATTTGAATACTCTTACATTATTGGAATGTTTTGTTTCCATTTTATAAAAAATTTGAATAAAATTGTGATTAACTTATGTGTAGCAAAATATTTGCACAGATCTTTCATGTTTTCTTAGGATAAGCGTGTAGATATGATTCTTTTGTCAATAATTTTAAAACTTTTGGTATATATTAATTTTAATAATAAAATTAATAAAATAAAATAAATAATATATACTTATACTACCCATCATCTGTCCCTGAAACTATAAAATTATGTATTTTCTATATGTCTTCCATATGCGTATATTGTTGGTAAAACATTTTAATAAATGGTAAAAGGAAATTTGATTCTCTCCTTTTTAAAATTATCAATCTGGTTAACTATTTTCACATATTTTCAACCCATGTAACATTTCTCTGTATTATATTTATGCTCTAATTTTTTCATATTAAAATTATATATATACCCAGCTATATATTGTGTATTATAATAATTTTTGACAATTTGTATTTGCTTCATATCTCTACCCTTTTTAAAAATATAGAACTTTAATTTTCATGTAATTTTTCACGTTCCCCTTTATCATTTTTTCAATGTGTTTATGCTACAAAATGCATTTTTCCTCTTTTATATTTTCTTTTTTTTTAAAGATTTTATTTATTTATTTGAGAGCGAGGGAATGAGAGAGAGACAGAGAGCACAAGAGGGGGGAGGGTCAGAGGGAGAAGCAGACTCCCCGCCGAGCAGGGAGCCCGATGTGGGACTCGATCCCGGGACTCCAGGACCATGGCCTGAGCCGAGGGCAGTCGCTTAACCAACTGAGCCACCCAGATGCCCCCTCTTTTATATTTTCAACCTTTACTTTTAGCTCTTTAAATCAGTTTTACTTATGTTTTATGTAAAATGTGTAGTGAAATTCTTACTTTATCCATCATGAAAGAACCAGGCAATTGTCCTAGAAATACTCATTAGACCATACACTTCTTCCCTAGTCATTTGAATAATAACAGTGCAAGTTATAATTTTTTACAATCCTTTTCTCCAATAGTGAACAAAAAGAACAAAAATAAAAGGAAAAGGAAAAGTAACGAATTATACACCATGAACACTGATGTTTCTTCAATGGTACTATCCGCTAATGGTCATCTGTTGTTTCTCTCTTGAGTTTCTACTTAAAAAAAAAAAAAAAAAATCTGTCTATTCTGTTTACTCTTCTGTTCTCCATCTCTTACTTACCGCCCTCATTTACCAGGTTCTTGCTCTGGACCAACTTCAATTGCCTTCACTGTTCTCTCCTCGGGCCATTTTCAACCAGATTAAATTTTTGCCAATTTATACTTTCTGCCACTGTGTTCTTTGGAAACCATTATTCCTCACCAAGTCAAGATGTCCCCACATCAAAGTTTGCAAATACAAATTTGTCCAAAAATGTATGACTATTATATAATTAAAAAAAAAATATTTCTACCAAGTGCCGTTTGGATCAGCTTTCATGATCTCTGGGGTCACAAGTTCCTTTGCCAAAACACAGTACCAGTTTAGCTAGTCTTTTTGAAGGTGAAGGCATCCTCTCTAATCCTTTCCAGATGGCAATGATCTTGTTGAAGACACACCTATTTTGTCATGTTGACCCTCTTCTCCTTCCCTCTCTGCTCCCCCTGCTCTTCCTCCTCCCTCTTCCCCTCCAACCTTCCTTGCCTTCCTCCTTCCAGTGCCAGCTAGCTTCTCTTACTGTCTCAGGGAACAGCTAATACAGAAGTAGAAGATGTAGAATTGATTTTTGAAACTTTCATCATATAAGCAGATAAACTGACAAATATTCTTCTTAGAATTTAAATAAAGTTTAAAATGTAACTCAGATAACTTAGTAAAAAAGTCTAGAGTTCCATATTTTTATATTTCTCACTGTAAGTGCATAAATATTGTTAATAATAAGTTATATTAAAAAGACTATTTTAAGATGAAAGTTCAAAGTGTATCTTCTTGATTCAATCAATGCTGAATTAATGTAAATCAATGTATTATATAATTAATCAGGATACACTTTCTTTTTATAAAATAAATGCGATACATTATCAAATGTGGATGATGTTAATATCAGCCTGTTAGTTATACATGTTTTCAGGGTAACCAGGTTACATAACTGGCAGTAAGTTTCTATAATTTTCATCACTTATTTCTATATCAAGGTACCTGAGTGTTACCATAAACATTTGAGTAACACCACTGTAAAAGAATATATTCCCTTTTAGGGCATGTTGGGGGAAAGAACAGGAAAGAATCAAATAATATTAGAGAAAACAAAGTAATATGGGCAGATACAAAAATCACATATAGATTGCAGTGGAAAAATGTCAACTTGAATGTATTTTAAGAAATAAAATAGACATAACAACAGACATTTATTTTCCCACAGTTCTGGAGATTGGCTTCTGAAATCAGCTTCACTGAGTGAAATTTGAGGTGCCTACAGGGCAGTTGTCCCTCCCCCAGGAGCTCTAGGCGGAGAATCTTTCCTTATCTCTTCCACATTCCGGTGACTGCAGGTATCCCTTGACTTGTGGTCGCATTCCTCTCATCTCGACCTCCATCTCCATAATCTTCTTCACCTTTTTCAAGTGTCTGTCTCCTCTACCTCTGCTAGTCACTTATGAGATGCTGGAATATTATCCATCCATTAAAAAAGAAGGAAATCCTGTCATTTGTGACAGCAAGGTTGAACCCAGAGGACATTATGCTGAGTGAAATAAGCCAGATTCAGAATGACAAATCTTGCACAATCACACCTATATGTGGAATCTAAAGAAAAATGAACTCAGAACCAGAGAGTAGAATGCTGCTTTCCAGGGGCTGTGGGGTGAGGGAAATGGGGGAGACATTGGCCAAAGACATTTGGTTATAAGTTCCGGGATCTGATGTAAACTATAGCGACTACAGTTAATAATACTGCCTTGTGTATTTGAAAATTGCAGAGAGTAATAGTGACGTTCTCACCACACTTCACAAAAAGGAACTGCATGATGTGATGAATGTGTTAATCAACTGGATGGTGATAATCATTTCACAGTATACACATATTAAGTCATCACATTGTATGCCTTAAAAAATACACATTGCATTGTACAACCTAAATATAGACACGTTATATTTGTTAATCATTCTTCAACAAATGTGGGGGAGAAAAGACACTTATGATTGCATTTAACCCCCCCCGATAATCTAAAATAATCTCATCACAAAATTCTTAATTTAATCACATTTGAAAAATTTTTACCATATAAGGCAATAGTCACAGGTTACAGGAAATAGGACCTGATATCTTTGGGAGGTACCTGCAGTCCACTACAACTCATTCTCTTTTTTGCTTTTCCAACTTTCTTATGAATTTATTTTTTTCACCCCAACTCCTTGCTGTTTAGATTATTCATAAGGATTAATAAAATAATTATATATATATTTAATACATTAAATATATATTTATATTATATATGGTTATATCATATATTATATAACAAGATTAGTGTATGTTAAATATATATTTGGTTTAAAATAATTATAAAACCATAGATATTTACCATTCCTTTATATATTTTCTGTCTGCCAGCTTATCAAATCTTTTAATAGAAAATATAATACTTATAATTGTATATTATAGCTTCTTGAATGGAAAGATAGATTTATAATTCAGAGTAGAAAAACAGGAAATCCTCAAGTAGATATAGAAATTTTATAACATGGTAAGAAAAATTTCCAAATAAGTATGGAAATAATAGATATTTGATAAGTCATGTGATAATTGGCAAGCTATTTGGAGACAACATAGAGCTACAACTAGATCTTTTCTTTTTAAGATTTTATTCATTTATTTGAGAGAGAGAGAGAGAGAGCATGAGCAGGGGAGGGGCAGAGGGACAAGCAGACTCCCAGATGAGTGCAGAACCTGATGCAGGGCTCTATCTCCAGACCCTGAGATCGTGACCTGAACCGAAGTCAGATGCTTAACTGACTGAGCTACCCAGGCGCTCCCTATCCCCTTTTTTTAGAAAGAGTGAGAAGGGGAGGGGCAGAGGGAGAGGGAAAGAGAGGGAATCTTAAGCAGGTTCCATGCTCATCACAGAGCCTGATACAGGGCTCGATCTCATGACCCTGAGATCATGAGCTGAGCCTAAGTCAAGAGTTGGATGCTTAATCGATTGAGCCACTCAGGCCCCCCTAGAACTAGATCTTATTCATTTATTTTTACCAAATGTAATTCCTGATAGGTTAAAGATTTTATGTAAAATGGAAAACCATAAAGAAAGAAACAAGCCAGAATGAAGAAAGAAAATAATTGGGGGTATATATTAAAGTAATAATTTGTTTAAATATATTTTAATACATTTGGTTATATATTCATTTATAGAGTTGACTCTTGAACAACACAAGTTTGAACTATCTGGGTCCAATTATATGTGGATTTTTTTCAATAAATATAGTACAGTTTAGTAAATGATTTTCCTCCCTTATTATCTTATTAATAACACTGTCCTTTCTCTAGCATACTTTATGAGGGTATAAGTATAAGAATACAGTACATTATACATGTAACATAAAATATGTGTTAATCAACTGTTTATGTTATTGGTAAGACTTCTGGTCAACAGTGGGCTATTGGTAGTAATTAAGTTTTGGTAAAGTCAAAAGTTATAGACATATTTTCAACTGTGCACTGGCTGGTGCCCCTAACTTGCACATTGTTCAAGGGTCAACTGTACTCCACTGGTAATTCAAAAATTACAAATCAAAACAACAACAAAAAAGTAAATTTGTTTGATTATCAGATTGCCCAAGATGAAACACTCAGACACTACACGGACTGATGACTTTCTCAGTTAGGGTATCCCAAGTATCAAATGAGAGTTACCCTACTAAGAGCGGCGTAGACAACAAAACATTTGTCATTTCAAACAAAATGAAGTCCTGAGATCAGTAACTTCAGAATTGTTACACTTCTCCATTAAGATTTCAATGACTCAGCCTCCCTCCATGTTTCTGCAATGTTATCTTTAACTTTACTAGATTCATGCTTGTGCTTGTTCTTTGAGTTCCAGGCATCAATGTGAACAAAATATCCAGCCACGTAATGCTTTTTACTGGGGAAAATGTTTCGCAGGGGCCCCCAGACTACTCTCCTAAAAGTCTGAATGGTCAAGATTAGGTCACATGCAGATGTCCTGGCTTCTAGAAAGTCCAGAAGTCTAGTTTAAAGCACATTCAGCCTTCACAGTGGGAGCCAAAGCCTTCCAAGGAGGGAAAGTGCCCTGACAATCCTCCATAGGTTGATATGGAGACTGCAGGCATTGTAGATCAGGAGTGCCTTCAATATCTAGGCACCATCTGTTAATCAGGAGATGTTTCTAGAATTTAGATGTCTCAAGCTGAAAAAAGTGATGCGCAACAACATCTTAGTACCTATGGTATGATAAATAATATGAAACTTTAGGTATGGGAAGGAATAAAGAAATATATAAGCCCTTGTTTTAGAAAACATTTTTCTATTATAGATTTTTTAAAGAATAGGTTAACTTTGGCAACAATGAGATATATATACATAGACATATATATATAACTATCAATGAGAAAAGTAGTAAATATTACATATTCAATGATGTAAATGTAATGAATACATTTCCTGAGTATTTTTCTTCCCAACCACAGAACATAAAATTTATGCATTTACTTAAAAATTCATATAAAAGTAAGATATAATAATAAATGCAGACATTTTTGATTTACAAGAAAATCTTCAATAATCTTCAGGTAATGAATGGTGTTGCAAAAATCATTTCCCAGCAAGATTTCCTTCTATAGCATCTGCAGACAAAGAAGAAGGTAAGGATATGGTAGGACTTTTGACAAGACCTCTGTGTCATCTGTTTGCTGCTGAGATGCCATTTGTTCACATTTTCAGCCAATACCACTAGAGCATGTCCCCATCAATAGTAAGTGATCTTTGTTCAATGCAATTTGGGAGATTTTCCCAACACGAAATAACTCTTGACTGAGCCATTTTCTACCATCCATTAGGACCAAGGGTCTTCTGCCTGTTTCATGAAATTACCAATCATCTCCACACATCAATGGCTAAATAAAAATTTCCTTCATCTTTAAAATAGTACTTTTAAGAATCACGCATTTTTTAAAATACCTTTTTTTGGGGGGGACCTTTATAATATTTATCTAAACATAAAGAAACTTCTATTATGGATACTTTTAAAGAGATAATTTGATAATGTGAATCAACATATAAAATGAATATGTCTTCTGATCCAGGATTCATTTCCAAGTATTTATTCTAAAGGGATATTCGGCCTAGTGAAAAAATATGTAGATTGATGTTTGTATCCATTGGAATAGATTGCTTGAATAATCTTTGCAGTAACAGCAAACATCTTAGTGTCTTAAAAATGACAGTTTTATTCTTTGCTCAGACTGTATGGACATTGCCAGTAGATGGGGACTCTGCTTCATACATCCTCACTTCAAGATCTTAATCTCAAATGTTGTCTCTGTGGCAGAGAAAAGTTACTTCTTGAGGAATGTACATGGCAAGTAAGTGCTGGAGCCTACAAGTGACAGATGACATTTCCAGGAACAATTCCCCCCGTCCACCTTACCAGTGGGGTCAGGCAATAACATTTAGCTCTATGTTTAGAATGAAGAGAGTCAGAGAAAATTGGTGAAGAGTATTACTGCAGACTACTACTGTTGCATACCTGAGTTTCTTGTTATGTTAAAACTTGACAAGTGTCAAAAACTGTTATCAGTGAGACTTGGTTAAATATGTTATGGTATACCCACACACTGGCATCCTATATCACCATTTTAGGTGATTTAAGTCAAAACATACTGACCTAAAAGATTTCTGGTAAATACTGTTGGGGGAATGCAATATTGTTAGTTTGTATATGATATTTGGCCTCATTTAATTAAATATATAAGTAGAAATACAGAGGGGCATGAAAATAATCATAAAAATAAGGTCAGATATGGAGGCTGCTATCCAGGAGGGTATAACTGGACGGAATATTGGTTTCTCTATTCAGATTTTATCAACTATTTTTCTATCTTCTCTAAAAATGTATATATTATTTTTGTGGACAAATACAATTTTAAAATTATACTTGTAAACAAATACTTCATTTAGACTTGAACTTCCCACTGTTATTGTGAATGACACTTCCTAATTATCACTGTATATCCAGAAGCTCTTTGCTTGAATGTGGAAAATTACTTGATTTTGTATTTTGTAATCAGTACTTGATTAGTATTCTATTAATTTGTATCTATTGATTTTGTATTCTGTCATCAGTCAATTGAAATATTCTACTACTATTTTCATGGACTTTTTTGGGGTGTATGGGCATAATAATCTTACTATTCATAATTAACAATGATTGTATTGACTCCATTTTAATAGTCATTCCTTCACTTCTACTTGCCATCTTATTGAAATAATGTGGGCTTATGGGATGTGATAAATAATAGTGAGGATAGGGCAGAGACTGGTATTGAACTAGTCCTCCCACCAAAAATTAGACAGTAACTGTACAAAATACATAAAAAGCTGTTTCCATCACCAACATGGGCTGAACAAGAGCAAAATCCTTGGACAAAAAAGGAAACTCTCACGGCCAGTCTCACAATTATCCAGCTCTCTGCCTCAGGACAATTTCCCAAACCTAATGCAATGAGCTGGAGTCCAGGTAAAGCCCAGCACGCCGGAGGGATGAGGAGGCAAAGCATGGTCTGCATAGATTGGGAACCCATAAATTCTTACTGTGTGTGAGTCCTCCCCAAATTCTTGCTGGAGGTTTGGGTTGCATATGTGCAGGGTGAAACACCGGAAGCTTACAGGAGCATTGCTGCCACAAGCTGAGAACAGAACAGAAATACTGGAGTTCAAACTCTGCTGAGGAATGCCTTCTGGCCTTGCCGGAGTGAACCAGTGTCCCTGACCCTCATTAATACCAGGGTGTCCAGCTCCATCTTGGGAGCAAGGACATCACCCTAGACTGAGACCTATTCTGGACCCACCCTCACAAAGGTAAAGATCCAGAAGGAAGAGAATAGTAGGAGGTGGAATCTTGCCCAGCTCAAGGCATTTGGGGATACCTTGAATCTTCCATAGACCCTCCCTAACATAGGATGAAGGAAAACCCACAGAAGTTCAAGGTGAGCAGTCAGTAACTGAACTGCCTACTGTACCAAATACACAGCACTCTGTGGGGGGAGATGACAAACTATAGGGTCTCTTCATTGTCACGACAATGCCCAGCAAACGGCAGAGTACTATAGATATCATACATGTGTGCGTGTGTTTTACTAGGCCAACATGATGAAACAACAATTACAAATATATTAGAGAATAAAAGAAAGATAGAGTCTTAAGGAGTAAATGGGGAATTTCAGCAGAGAAAGGAAAATTTTAGAAAGAATCAATTGCTAAACCTAAAAGTTACAAGGTCCATAACTACAGTGAAAAAAATCACTGAGTGGGCTTAATACCAGACTGGAAAGGGCTGAAGAAATAGTTGTGTAACTTCTACAATTTTTGTAGAAATTTCCAAAACTAAAGAAACAAGAGAAAAAGGATCGAGGGAAAATGAACAGAGCCTCAGAGAAGTGTGTGGCAATATCAAATGTTCTAGAGTACATGCCATGCAAGGTCCAGAAAAATATGGTGGGGATGGAGCAGGAAAAGAATTGGAAAATCTAGTGGAGGAATGTTTCCAGAACTTGGTGAAAAACGTCTACCTAGAGTTCCAAGCACTCAGCATCTCCAAGCTAGAAAGGATAGAGACAAAGAAAGCCACCTGGGTACTTCCTACCCAAAATGCTGAAAACCAAGCCAAGGAGAAAATCGGAGACCAACGAGGGGGAGGAAGAGGCTCTGCGTGTAGGGAAATGGTCATATCCGTGGCAACGTTAGAGTGGCAGGAAGATCAGTAACAGCAGCAACAAAAACTACGGCCCTAGAATTCTGTGTTCAGTAAAAATATCCTTCAAAACGAGGGTGATAAATATTCTCAGATAAATGAAAGCTGAGAGTTTCTCTGCTAGCAGATGTTCGCTACAAGAAGCGCTCGAGGCTGTCCTTCCGGCTAAAGAAAAACGATACCAGCTGGAAAACTGGTCTGTGAGGGAAGGAAGTGCAGCCTCTGGAATTGCTGGATGACTTGCCCTAGGGACCTGCCACTCAGGAAGGGCAGAGGTAGAAACCAAGCCCAGGGCTCCCAGTCCAAGTGGGGCGTGTGAGGAGGAGGCTCCCTGGTGGGTCTGCATGCCCTAAGTGACCTGGCCCAGAGAATTTCTTCACGCTCTCGACACAGAGACCCAGAACTCAGGGACAGGAGGATGTGCCTCCACAGGCTGCCAGCTCCAAGACGTTGGGGTCTCAAATCCGCTTTCCAAGTTCGAACATTTAAGTCACCATCTAGTCTTTCAAGATAAGAGCAGAGCTGCTTCTTTCGCCTGACTCCACATATTTTTTTTTTTTTACTGTAAACACTTAAATTCATAAATTCCTCAAAAAGCAGCACAGAGTACTTACAGCTAGGGGTTTTGGAAATTGCAGAACAAATCGGAGAGCACCTAGCAACCCAGAATCTCTGTCCTTCAGGCATGGGGACTTCTCTAAAACATACCAAGTACATTATAATTGCATTTGAAGAGTTAAAGAAATGCAGCAAAACGAGTAGTAATCGTGGTGGGAACCAAATTTATCTTGTTCTTATTTCAACGGTAAAGCCACTAGTCCATATGATGAGGGCTGTTGATTTCAAGTAAGTATTCTTTATTAAGTTTTGGAAACGTGCTTCTCTCTCCAGGTTATTAAGCACCATATTGAGAGTTCCAGCAACATGGTGAAATTAAGCTAATGCTACCTAATGTCCCACCCCCAAGCTCCGCAGCACAAATCATAAAAAGGCAGGAGATAGCATACAAATATTATCCAGAGAGATTATACTGATCCACCATTTCCACTCAGACATAGAGCAGACAGTACTCAGTTTGCATGCCCAAAGTCAAGCTCCAGGATTTCTTTCCCCTGCAAACCTGTGCCCCCTAAAGGACTTCCCCTATCAATAAGTAGAAATCCCTTCTTTGGGGTGTCCAAGCCCCCAACTCGGAGTCTTCCTTGGCTCCTCCCGTTCTTCACATCTCACATCCAACCCATCAGCAAATCTCAGAGGTTGCGCTCTCTCTCTCCCTCTCTCTCCTTCTCTGGTGACAAGCCAGGGAGAGAGGTCTCACCAGAAACCAAGGGTGAAGACATCTTGATGTTTGTCTTCCAGCCTCCTGAACTGTGAGAAAATAATTGTCTGTTGTCGCAGCCCTTAGTCTGTGGTGCTCTGTTATCAGTCTAAGACTGACTAGTTCCCTCACCTGGTTGGTCCTGCATTCTCCTGCCTTCACTCAGCTCCATCTGCACATCTGGGGGCTTCAACCCGCCCAGCACATTCCTCCTGACCTCCACTTCCTGTTCGCTTGTTCTGAACACTTCTTTTCCACATATCTCCATGCCCTGAAAGAGTGCTTGGCAAATCATCTGTGATCCACCAATATTTTTTTAAGGGAATGAACTTTCCACATTGTTTTTGTTTTGTTTTGTTTTCCCAATTCTGGCACAAAGGAGTGAGCATAAGGAGCTCTTTGTTCCACAGTTACCCCAGTGGCTTTGTAGATGTGAGGCTGCTTCTCACTGTCTTCACATCCCCTACCCAACCGGGGGAAGAGAGGCTGCTGCCTTATATCAAGGCTTTCCAGCTATTTTCTACTCTACCCAGTTGTCTAGGCAAAAGAGCACTCAGGCATTAGCATAAAAGAGGCAAATCATCATCATCATCATCATCTCATCATCAAACAAAAAAAGTTTTTCACGGGATTTTAAGTTGGCGTGGCTGTGATGTAAGACCCCGGTCCCTCTCCCCTGCCGATATGCAGATAAATCTGCTATTCTCACATACACAGGAGTTTTTGTTTGCTTGTGTTTGTTTTTCAGGAAAAGAAGGCAAGTGGCGATTTCAAGCTGTTTTAACCTGAGAACAGGGCTAATGCCCAGAGCACGGGAGGAAAACCACGGAGTGCACTCTGGAAACTAGAGCTTGGAGCCAGAGGTGACCAGGAGAGGTCAAGTCCTTGTGAATGCACATCAATTATAGGGATAGCATTGCTTTGCTATCGGGTGAGAATAGGGCATACATGAACTTCATCTTTACCTATGGGGCAGAGTTGACAGTTAGATGACAGTGTAGATAGACAAAATAGACAGAATTTAATTAAATAAAGAATGAAAGAAGAGATACAGATCCATTCTTTTCCTTTGACTTTATGAAAATATAAAACTCATTACATCTTAATTATGCAGTGTGAGTAATGTCCACACACAGTTTCCCACTGGGAGCAATGTGAGCATGTAACAGGCAGGCGGCTCTTAACTCCCTGAATGAGGGCGATTCACTTCAACAGGTGAAAATATTAAAAACAGTCCCACTTGGGAATGTTGGGTAATTCCTGACATCTCCTTCCTAAGCAGTGGAGATAGAAAGTTACTTGAATTGTAAATGAAATCCAAAGACACCTTTTTATAATTGTTTGATTGTTGATGGTAATGGCATGACTATTTTAGAGAACAGAGAAATCACATTTCTGAAAATCAAGAAGGAAAAGCACATTTTAATTATTCATAAGTTGCATTTATTTATATTGTTAGGCTGCACATATTTTCTTCCACAAATCTGTTATTTTAAACGTTTTTGTTTTATCAATATTTTCAGTTAAAAATTAAGAAACATATTTTTTTCAAAAAAATGTGAGATGATCTTATCCAAAAATATTACCCACATCTGCCTCTCTAAATTACTTCATGTATTTTAATCTCCTATCTGGCATAATGGAGAAAGACAAGCTAACAGGCTGCACCTTGAGGGTTGCAGGTTACCACTCCCGGGTGCTGAGGGGAGGTTAAGGCACCTGTCTTTTTATCTGGACGGTGCATAAGTGTAGAGAACGTGGCCTGAGGACTTTTGCTGCTCTGTAAGTCCTGGACTTGTGATGAGGCAGAGACTGCCAGTTGTCCATAAACCCCATTTTTTTTTTCTCTTCTTTTATGGTAACACATGCCAGTGAGTAAGAATGTTTGGAATTACATAAAGTGAGAGTTTAGAAATACAAAACTGTAATGGTTTCTATACAGAATGCAGTGGCCTGGGGAAGCAGAAGTGTGCACATTTTGTTATAATAATAAAAATAGAAGTAATATTCAATATCTAAGAATGTAGCAGGCACATTTAAGTAATTTATCTCTCCTCGGTTTCCAAACAATATCATCAGATATACAAAGCAGATATTATCCCCATTTAAAAATGATTAACTCGGAACACTACATCAAAAACTAATGATGTAATGTGTGGTCATTAACATAACAATAAAAAATAAAAAAATGATTAACTGAAAAAGATTCATTATTAAAGTGAAGAGAGAAAGAAAGTTTAAGACTTTAAGTAAATAACAATAACCTTAAATCATAGTTGAAGGGTTAGAATTACAAATGTAGATCGGCCAGGGATGAACTGATGACAGTGATTGTGAGGATGGAAATGGTAATAGTCATTATGGTAATGATGGCGTTCACTGTGGTACTAGAGACATCAGACATTGTTGTAAAAGATGCAATATTCCATTCCCATTTTAGGGATGAATAAAGTAAGACTCCGGCATGTAAACAGCTTGTCAAGCACGTGTAGTACCAGACAAGGGCTAGGACTTCCAGTGACGTTAAGTATGAGAGAGGGTATGGCGTGGACAGACAAACACCGTGTGGATGAGCAGGGATGTGCGTCCTGGCGGGAATTTGGTGGCTGAAGCAGAAGGAGGTTCACAAGCATAGAGGCTGTTGAATGGCGGGTATGACATAAATCCCCGTGAGGCAGTGCACTGTAGAAAGCACGCTGCTCTGTGTCTGTTGCAGGAAGTTGAAGGAGGTCAAGAAAGTGGAGGGTTACAAAAAGCAGCAGAGATCGGTAAAAGTGTACTCACAATCATCAGATTTTATTTTATTTTATCGACCTTTATTTGGATAATGGTATTTTTAAAATACTATATTAAATCTTTACCGTATTCCAGTGCTCTCCTCTACCCCTTCTCATGCAAAGAATGGCAAAATGGATGAGTCAAATCAATGCCACAGTCTCAGAGAATTTCATAGCGCAGGGTGATACGGATGAGTAATTAGGAAGCCGTTCCTCCCACTTTGCCCTTTCTTCTGTGCCAAGGCAAGGAAGAGCTAACAGCATGCCAACACAGGCTGAATTCCTTCCAAACCGATCTGGAAAATACAACGTTTCAGATAATAGGTGCACTCCAATTCAGATGCCTCAGGTTATATAGCAAAGAGCAGTTAACTATTATTAAGGGTCTAATTAATTATCTATCTGTAAGCAGTTGAGGTCCCTTGATTTTCTTCTGGGACTCTGATAGCATCTGCCACAGAGACAGAGACAGAGAGAGAGTAATTAGCATGTTTTGCATTTGGTGAAAAGTCCCTAGAAGTAATCTGGTGGTGAAAATGATGTTTTAGGTTAAAACAGCACCTCAAGACCCACGGAGGTGGTAGCCCTGGTCCCTGACAGCCGGGCCCTGGTGGTGCTGGGCTCCCGGCCAGGTGGAGGAGGGTGGAAGGCGGCAGGTGGTCCTCCCCACGTGGCACTGGCTGCCCCATCTCCATGCCCGTCAGGGTGCCTGCAGCTGTTTTGGCTGCATCGGGAAGACCCCCTGACAAAGAGCACAGAAGCGCAGAAACAGACAGGCATCACAGTCCTGCCACTATGAGATGGAAGAGACAGCTGGATGCCGGGGGCCCTTTAAAATGTCTCTTCCACCAGAATGGCGATGCAATGTGCCATTTTCAAGGCGAACTTCTCCCACGTGCGGTGCAGAAGGGGCTTTCTGAGAGTGGAGGGAGCAGCTGCTGCTGGGCAGGGGCAGCAGGGGGGTCTCAGCACTCAGCACTCCTGGTGCCCAGGCCCAGGTAACCACCTTGCCTCCCATCCCTGCCGGGAACAGTGGCCAGCATCCGGCAGGAGAGTGGTTGGTTGGCAGCTCAGGACAGCCCAGAGGTTGGTTTCCGTGCTGCCGGCGCCTCTGCACAGATCCTGCTTTTCTTCCCTCCTGCGTGGTCTCCATCTTCCCACAGTGGCTGTTGGCTCCAGCACCTCTGTTCTCTTGGTTCTTCCCACCAGTTCTACACGACGCCACCTGTCACAGGCATCTTGTTCCTCCTCAAAGCTCGGGACATTGTCAGGTCATGAAGCCTGAGACTGCCTTTCTATTTCCGGCATCCGGCACACAGAATTGATCATACTTGTCATATTCATCTCGTTACTACTGTAAGAGGTGCAAAGCATATGAAAAGTCTCCTCCCTATGGGATTCCTGTGCTTTTCAAAACAATAAGGATCCTGCTTTAAGCAATTTCAATATTTGAAATCTTAATGATGTTTGTAGAATTCTTTAGCAAAAAAAAAAAAAAGTTTTCCAGATAATCCCATTTGACCCTCAAAATAACTTTTTGGCACTGGAAGGCAAAATATTATAATTTCCATTTCACTAATCAATCAATTACTCAGTACCAGCAAAAAGCTGTAGTTCACTTCATCTACAGCTGAGAGCACCCTTTTCTCCAACCCCTTACCTTCTCCTCCTCACGTGACTGGTCTTTCTCATTCCAACGCCCAAAACTTCTTGGTTTCCTTTACAATCAATGTCCAGGCCCCAGGTTTTGTTGTCAGCCCCTGAACCGTAGCCCTTTCCCTCACCCCGAGTCTATTTCCCTGCCATTTCTCACTGACGCCCTCAAACTGGTTGCCCGTGTGCCGCACTTTTCACACAGTGACTCCTAGCTATGACTAATTGCTCTGAAATACAACTCCGATTATGTCTCTTTCCTAGTCCTTGGGTCTTCAGTGATTCTCCACTTACCCCTGAATATAATATCAATGCTACTGTGATATTCAAGGTCTTCCACCATCTGACCAAACCTATATTCCTAACCTTTGGTACCAATAACTCACCCACGGACACTGACCCTACTACTAATATTAGGTCATATATTAGAGCATGTGCTGGCTCCCAGACCTTAGAGATATCCCAAGAATACTCAGAATACAGGAGCCTGGGTGGCTCAGTCGTTAAGCATCCGCCTTCAGCTCAGGTCGTGATCCCAGGGTCCTGGGATCGAGCTCCGCATCGGGCTCCCTGCTCGGTGGGAGCAGGGAGCCTGCTTCTCCCTCTGCCACTTCCCCTGCTCCTGGTCTCTCTCTCTCTCTCTCTCTCTCTCTCTCTCTCTCTCAGATAAATAAATAAAATCTTTTTTTTAAGAAAAAAACACTCAGAATAACATCATAAAGATAATGTTTTCATCTGCTAGGGTTGTCCTGATAAGATATCCACAGAATAATGGCTTAAATAGCAGAAATCTGGAGGCTAGAAGTGCCAGATCGAGATGTTGGCAGCGTTGGTTTCTCTTGAGGCCTCTGTCTGGCTTGCAGACGGCAGCCTTCTCACTCTGTCCTCACAGGGTTCTTCTTCTGAGTTGTGCGTCACTGGTGTCTCTTTCTCTTCTAAGGACACCAATCTTACTGGACGAAGGTCCACTCTTATGACCTCATTTTAACCTCAGTTCTCTGGAAAGGCCCTGTCCCTGAATATAGTCACAGTGGGGGGCCCAGGGATTCGACATAGGAATTTCAGGGAGATGCAGTTCAGTTCATAACAGATACTATTATTATAGTCATGTTATATGAGAAAACTTGAGTTTCTGAAAGGTTACACAAGTAGTTCTGTGGAGAGCCAGGATATTATAACGCAGGCCTTCCCGATCTCATTTAATATGCCATAAATGTCAAATATTAATTATTCCGTAGCATAGGTGCAGTTTTTGATGAAGTGTCTTTGGTTACGCTGGTCTCTTGGCTTCGTGGCCCAAAGCCCCTCTTTCACTGCCAGCTGCCCGAGCCCTACAGACCCTGCAAGGGCCGTTGTAAGGACACAAGAGAGCTCGGTCTTCCCCTCAGGCCCAAAACACTGTGTCTATTCTCTAAACTCTTGGCTTGTCTTTCATTCTCTCAAAGAAAACACAGGAAATTTACTCTTCTTAACGTCAGGTTGATTGAGGTCAACTTTGCATACAGTAAAATTTATCCTTTCAGTGTATGGTTCTATAGGTTTTTAAAAACATATACAACCATGTCACCACCACCGCAATCACCATGTCGAACTTTTCCACCCTCAGAAGTTCCCTTGTGTCCCTCCAGAGGCAACACCTTCCCCACCTCAACTCCTAAGCAACCACTAATTTATTTTCTGACATACCTGTCTCTACAGTTTTGCCTTTTTCATATGGTTACATAAGAAAGCTCATATAGTATGAAATGCTTTGTGTCTGGTTCTGCATAGCACAACACATTTGATACCCAGCTGTGTTGTGTGTATTAGTCCTTTGTTTCTTTTTATTGTTGAGTGCTGCTCCATTATATAGGTGCAATCCATATCCATTCATCAGGAAAAGGACATTTGTGTTGTTTCCAATTTTTGGTGACTATGAATACTGCCACTATAAACATCCACATACAGATTTCTGTATGAATACATCTTCTCATTTCTTTTTGGAGGACTTGATGATGGTATGGAAAGTCTGTATTTATCTTCATAAGAAATTGCCAAACTTTTTTTTTTTTAAGATTTATTTATTTATTTATTTATTTGAGAGCGGGGAGGGGAGAAGCAGAGGGTGAGGGAGAGAGAATCTCAAGCGAACTCTGCGCTGAGTGTGGGGCCGACACTGGGCTTGGTCTCACAACCCTGAGATCGCAACCTGAGTCGAAATCAAGAGTTGGATGCTTAAATGACCGCACCGCCAGGTGTCCCACCAAATTCCTTTCCAAAGTGGCTATAAAAGCTTGCATTTCCACAGGCAATAGATGAGAACTGTTCCACATTATTGCCAACACTCAGTATTACCATTCTTTTTGGTCTCAATTCTGATAAGTGTATAGTATAATGGCATCTCGTTAAATATATTTTATTAAATAAAGTACAACTTTTTAATTTCACTGCCTACGCATGTCAATATTAGTCAATATCTAGTCCACCTAATATTTAATTTATTCTTATTGTCAATTTTTAAACTTATTATTTTGAACACTTAACTTACAGAATATTTGCAAAAATAATGTATCCCTCATACAGTTTTCTTTAAAGCTAATATCATATATAACCTGAGTACAATTGTCAAAAACAGAAAATTAACATTGGTATAATACGATATACTATCTTTTTTTTTCTTTTTTTTTTAAGATTTTATTTATTCATTTGAGACACAGAGACACAGAGAGAGGGAGAGAGAGAGAGCATGAGCAGGGGGAGAGGCAGAGGGAGAGGGAGAAGCAGACACCCCGCTGAGCCAGAAGCCCGATGTGGGGCTCGATCCCAGGACCCTGGGATCATGACCTGAGCCGAGGGCAGACGCTCAGCTGTCTGAGCCACCCAGGTGCCCCATACTATATACTATCTTAAAGACCTTATTTGAATTTCATCAGTTTTTCCACTAACATCCTTTTTCTGTTTTCTTGGTGTTTCTTAATCTTCAGCACTTGGTGATAGTTGCTCAATCTTTCTTTGTCCTTCCTGAAAGACACTTTTTGAGATCATCCATCAGTTATTTTGCCTAATGACCCTCAACTAGAATCTGTCTGATTTTTTCTTAGTGATCAGACTGAGATTATCCATTTTTGTTAAGATTTCCCAGAAAAAAATTTGTTTCACATTGCATCATACCATATGGTTCATGGTCTTAGCACTAGCAAAGATGCAGACCTTGGTCACTATCATTTCTTGTAGTTTACTAACTATCATGGGGACTCGCTGAGATTTGTATTTGCTTTACCCTACCAACCTATGATTTGAATTTGTTGATTTATTTATTTATTTTTAATTTCTTATTGTTATGTTAATCACCATACATTACATCATTAGTTTTTGATGTAGTGTTCCATGATTCATTGTTTGTGTATAACACCCAGTGCTCCATGCCGAGTGCCCTCTTTAATACCCATCACCAGGCTAACCCATCCCCCCACACCCCTCCCCTGTAGAACACTCAGTTTGTTTTTCAGAGTCCATCATCTCTCATGGTTCCTCTCCCCCTCTGATTTACTCCCCTTCATTCTTCCCCTCCTGCTATCGTCTTCTTTTTTTTTTTTTAACATATATTGCATTATTTGTTTCAGAGGTACAGATCTATGATTCAACAGTCCTACACAATTAATAGTGCTCACCATAGCACATACCCTCCCCAATGTCTATCACCCAGCCACCCCATCCCTCCCACCAGCCCCCATCACTCCAGCAACCCTCAGTTTGTTTCCTGAGATTAAGGAGTCCTCATATCAGTGAGGTCATATGATACATGTCTTCTCTGATTGACTTATTTCACTCAGCATAACACCCTCCAGTTCCATCCACGTCATTGCAAATGGCAAGATCTCATTCCTTTTGATGGCTGCATAATATTCTATTGCATATATATACACTACATCTTCTTTATCCATTCATCTGTCAATGGGACATCTTGGCTCTTTCAACAGTTTGGCCATTGTGGACATTGCTGCTATAAATATCGGGGTACACGTACCCCTTCGGATCCCTACATTTGTATCTTTGGGGTAAATACCCAGTAGTGCAATTGCTGGATCGTATGGTAGCTCTATTTTCAATTGTTTGAGGAACCTCCAACCTGTTTTCCAGAGTGGCTGCACCAGCTTGCAATCCCACCAACAGTGTAGGAGGGTTCCCCTTTCTCCGCATCCCCGCCAACATGTCGTTTCCTGACTTGTTAATTTTAGCCATTCTGACTGGTGTGAGGTGATAGCTCATGGAAGTTTTGATTTGGATTTCCCTGATGCCGAGCGATGGTGAGCACTTTTTCATGTGTCTGTTGGCCATTTGGATGTCTTCTTTGCAGAAATGTCTGTTCATGTCTTCTCCCCATTTCTTGATTGGATTATTTGTTCTTTGGGTGTTGAGTTTGATAAGTTCTTTATAGATTTTGGAGACTAGCCCTTTATCTGATATGTCATTTGCAAATATCTTCTCCCATTCTGTCGGTGGTCTTTTGGTTTTGTGGACTGTTTTTTTGCTGTGCAAAAGCTTTTTATCTTGATGAAATCCCAATAGTTCATTTTTGCCCTTGCTTCCCTTGCCTTTGGCGATGTTTCTAGGAAGAAGTTGCTGCGGCTGAGGTCGAAGAGGTTGTTGCCTGTGTTCTCCTTTAGGATTTTGATGGACTCCTGTCTCACATTGAGGTCTTTCAACCATTTGGAGTCTATTTTTGTGTGTGGTGTAAGGAAATGGTCCAGTTTCATTCTTCTGCACGTGGCTGTCCAATTTTCCCAACACCATTTGTTGAAGAGACTGTCTTTTTTCCATTGGACATTCTCTCCTGCTTTGTCAAAGATGAGTTGACCATAGAGTTGAGGGTCCATTTCTGGGCTCTCGATTCTGTTCCATTGATCGATGTGTCTGTTTTTGTGCCAGTACATACTGTCTTGATGATGACAGCTTTGTAATAGAGCTGGAAGTCCAGAATTGTGATGTCGCGAGCTCTGCTTTTCTTTTTCAACATTCCTCTGGCTATTCGGGCTCTCTTCTGGTTCCATACAAATTTTAGGATTATTTGTTCCGTTTCTTTGAAAAAAGTGGATGGTATTTTGATGGGGATTGCAATGAATGTGTAGATTGCTCTAGGTAGCATTGACATCTTCACAATATTTGCTCTTCCAATCCACGAGCATGGAACGTTTTTCCATTTCTTTGTGTCTTCCTTAATTTCCTTCATGAGTATTTTAGAGTTTTCTGAGTACAGATCCTTTGCCTCTTTGGTTAAATTTATTCCTAGGTATCTTATGGATTTGGGTGCAATTGTAAATGGGATTGACTCCTTAATTTCTCTTTCTTCTGTCTTGTTGTTGGTGTATAAGAATGCCACTGATTTCTGTGCACTGATTTTATATCCTGCCACTTTACTGAATTCCTGTATGAGTTCTAGCAGTTTTGGGGTGGAGTCTTTTCGGCTTTCCACATAAAGTATCATATCATCTGCAAAGAGTGAGAGTTTGACTTCTTCTTTGCCAATTCGGATGCCTTTTATTTCTTTTTGTTGTCTGACTGCCGTGGCTAGGATATCTAATACTGTGTTGAATACCAGTGGTGAGAGTGACATCCTTGCCACAAACCTGACCTTAGCGGGAAAGCTCTCAGTTTTTCCCCATTGAGAATGATATTCACTGTGGGTTTTTCATAGATGGCTTTTATGATATTGAGGTATGTACCCTCTAACCCTATACTCTGGAGAGTTTTGATCAAGAAAGGATGCTGTGCTTTGTCAAATGCTTTTTCTGCATCTATTGAGAGGATCATATGATTCTTGTTCTTTCTTTTGTTAATGTATCATATCACATCGATTGATTTGCAGATGTTGAACCAAACTTGCAGCCCAGGGGTAAATCCCACTTGGTCGTGGTGAATAATCCTTTTAATGTACTGTTGGATCCTATTGGCTAGTATTTTGGTGAGAATTGTTGTATCCATGTTCCTCAAGATATTAGTCTGTAATTCTCCTTTTTGATGGGGTCTTTGTCTGGTTTTGGGATTAAGGTAATGGTGGCCTCATAAAAAGAGTTTGGAAGTTTTCCTTCCATTTCTATTTTTGGAACAGTTTCAGAAGGATAGGTATTAATTCTTCTTTAAATGTTTGGTAGAATTCCCCTGGGAAGCCATCTGGCCCTGGGCTTTTGTTTGTTGGGAGATTTTTGAGGACTGCTTCAATTTCCTTAGTGGTTATGGGTCTGTTCAGGTTTTCTATTTCTTCCTGGTTCAATTTTTGGTAGTTGATACATCTCTAGGAATGCATCCATTTCTTCCAGATTACCTAATTTGCTGGCATAGAGCTGCTCATAATATGTTCTTATAATTGTTTGTATTTCTTTAGTGTTGGTTGTGATCTCTCCTCTTTCATTCATGATTTTGTTGATTTGGGTCATTTCTCTTTTCTTTTTGATAAGTCTGGCCAGGGGTTTGTCAATCTTGTTAATTCTTTCAAAGAACCAGCTCCTAGTTTCGTTGATCTGTTCTACTGTTCTTTTGGTTTCTATTTCATTGATTTATGCTCTGACCTTTACTATTTCTCTTCTCCTGCTGGATTTAGGCTTTATTTGCTGTTCTTTCTCCAGCTCCTTTAGGTGTAGGGTTAGGTTGTGTATTTGAGACCTTTCTTGTTTCTTGAGAAAGGCTTGTATTGCTATATACTTTCTTCTTAGGACTGCCTTTGCTGCATCCCAAAGATTTTGAACAGTTGTGTTTTCATTTTCACTGGTTTCCATGAATGTTTTTAATTCTTCTTTAATTTCCTGGTTGACCCATTCATTCTTTAGTAGGATGCTCTTTAGCCTCCATGTTTTTGAGTTCTTTCCAACTTTCTTCTTGTGGTTGAGTTCTAGTTTCAAAGCATTGTGGTCTGAAAATATTCAGGGAATAATCCCAATCTTTTGGTAGTGGTTGAGACCTGATTTGTGACCTAGGATGTGATCTATTCTGGAGAATGTTCCATGGGCACTAGAGAAGAATGTGTATTCTCTTGCTCTGGGATGGAATGTTCTGAATATGTCTCTGAAGTCCATTTGATCTAGTGTGTCATTTAAAGTCTTTATTTCCTTGTTGATCTTTAGTTTAGATGATCTGTTGTTGTCAATGTGTTTCTTTGCTTTTGTTATTAACTGGCTTGTATAATTGGCTGCTCCCATGTTAGGGACATAGTTATTTACAATTGTTAGATCTTCTTGTTGGATAGACCTTTTAAGCAGGATATAGTGTCCTTCCTCATCTCTTATTACAGTCTTTGGTTTAAAATCTAATTTGTCTGATATAAGGATTGCCACCCCAGCTGGCTTTTGGTGTCCATTAGCATGGTAAATCGTTTTCCACCCCCTCACTTTCAATCTGGGGGTGTCTTTGGGTCGAAAATGACTCTCTTGCTGGCAGCATATCGATGGGTCTTGTTTTTTATTCAAATCTGATAGCCTGTGTCTTTTGATTGGGGTATTTAATCCATTTATATTCAGGGTAACTATTGAAAGATATGAATGTAGTGCCATTGTATTGCCTGTAAGGTGACTGTTACTGTATATTGTCTATGTTCCTTTCTGGTCTATGTTGCTTTTAAGCTTTCTTTGCTTAGAGGACCTCTTTCAATATTTCTTGTAGGGCTGGTTTCGTGTTTGTAAATTCCTTTAGTTTTTGTTTGTCCTGGAAGCTTTTTATCTCTCCTTCTATTTTTAGTGAAGCCTAGCTGGATATAGTATTTTTGGCTGCATATTTTTCTCGTTTAGTGTTCTAAAGATATCATGCCAGTCCTTTCTGGCTTGCTAGGCCTCTGTGGATAGGTCTGTTGCCAATCTAATGTTTCTACCATTGTAGGTTACATATGTCTTCTCCCAACTGCTTTCAGGATTTTCTCTTTGTCTCTGAGACACGTAAGTTTTACTATTAGATGTCGGGGTGTTGACCTATTTTTATTGATTTTGAGAGGGGTTCTCTGTGCCTTCTGGATTTTGATGGCTGTTTCCTTCCCCAGATTAGGGAAGTTCTCTGCTATAATTTGCTCCAATATATCTTCTGCTCCTCTCTCTCTTTCTTCTTCTTCTGGGATCCCAATGATTCTAATGTTGTTTCGTCTTATCGTATCACTTATCTCTCGAATTCTGCCCTCATGATCCAGTAGTTGTTTATCTCTCTTCTTCTCAGCTTCTTTATTTTCCCTCATTTGGTCTTCTATATCACTGATTCTCTCTTCTGCCTCATTTATCCTACCAGTTAGTGCCCGCATTTTTTATTGCACCTCATTAATAGCCTTTTTGATTTTGACTTGGTTAGATTTTAGTTCTTTTATTTCTCCAGAAAGTGTTTCTTTAATAACTTCCATGCTTTTTTCAAGCCCAGCTAGTATCTTTAAAATCATGATTCTGAACTCTAGGTCTGACATCGTACTACTGTCCGTATTGAGTAGGTCCCTGGTATTGGTACTACCTCTTGTTCTTTTTGTTGAGGTGATTTTTTCCATCTTGTCATTTTGTCCAGAGGAGAATAGATGAATGAGAAAACAAAATGCTAACAGGGTATCAACGTCCCCAGAAAATATACTCTAAACAAATCAGAAAAGACCTGAAGCCAGGGGAAAAGAAACGGAAAGAATGAAAAAAGAAAAAGAAAAAAAAAGAAAAAGATAAAGATAAAAACAAACAAAAACAGAACAAAACAAAGAAAAACAGAATATGATCAAATATGATCAGGCTGGTGCATAGATCAGTGTCACACACTGGATTTTGGGTGTATTTTCGTCTGTTAGAAGAATGTGCCTCCCAAAATTTTAAAGAAAGAGAAACTTATATGTACAAAAATAAGGGTTGATACGATGAAGGGATGGAATATGAGTGTAAAGATGAAAATTATAATAAATATTTTAAAAGGAATTGATAAGAGAAGTTGTTTGTAAAAAGAAAGAAGAGGATTTAAAAAAAAAGAAAGAAAAAGGGAGAGAATATGATCAGGCGGGAGACTAGAACAAAGCCATACACTAGAGATTTAGGGTATATTTTGATCAATTAGAAGAAACTGTATCTCAAAATTTTAAAGAGAGAACAACTTACATATATATGACAAAAGTAAGGGTAACTACTATGAAGGTATAGAATATGACTCTAAAAATGAAAAATAAAAATGTTTTTTTAAAAACATTTGATGAGATGTTGGTTGAAAAAGGGAAAAAAATTTTCAAAAAAAAAAGTTAAAAAAATTAACTTTGAAAGACTAAAGAATCATGGTAAAAAAGTCATGAATTCTACGTGCCATATTCCCCTAGCACTGGAGTTCTGCCATTCTCCCTGATCGGTAAACTTGGTCTTGGCTGGCGGTTCTTGCTGATCTTCTGGGGGAGGGGCCTGTTGCCGTGGTTCCCAAATGTCTTTGCCGGAGACAGAATTTCCCGCCCTTGCCGGGTCCGGGCTAAGTAATCTGCTCGGGTTTGCTCTCAGGAGCTTTTGTTCTCTGCAAGCTTTCCGTGCAGCTTTGGAGGACGAGAGTGAAAATGGTGGCCTCCCAATCTCTGCCCCAGAGGAGCCGAGAACTTGGGGCCCCGCTCCTCAGTGTGCCCCCAGAGAAAAGCAGTCATTCAGTCCCGTCTCCCCGGTGTCCGGCCGCACTCTGTGCTCACCCAGCCTGTGACCGAGCATTTCTATCTCTGGCACCCAACTCAGGGTGGAGTCTCCAAACCCAGCAGATCCCTGCGGTGCGCTCCCGCGCTGCTCCTCCTGGGGGAGGAAGGGGAGCCTCCCCAGATCTGCTGCTTGTTGGATCCCTGCTGAAGGAGCAGTAGCCCGACTGTCACCGATCACAGTTTATGGCAACCCCGAGCTGAGAGCCCGCGCCTCGGTTCCGTCTCTGCAGCCGGCTTCCCCGCTCCAATACCTGGGAGCTCTGCCGCACTCAGGCACCCCCGGTCTTTCTGTGACCCCGAGGGTCCTGAGACCACACTGTGCCATGAGGTTTCCACCCCTTGCTTAGCCACTGGAGCGACGTCCCTCAGTAGAGCTGACTTCTAAAAGGTCCGATTTTGTGCTCCGCGGCTCTAGCACTTGCCAGAAGCGGCCGACGGAGGCCCCCTCCCCCGCCGTCTATCCTCCCAAATATCACCTCGGATTCACGTCTCCGCACGTCCTACCTTCCAGAAAGTGGTCGCTTTTCTGTTCAGAGAGTTGTTGCTCTTCTTTTCTTCGATTTCCGGTTGAGTTCGTAGGTGTTCAGAATGGTTTGATCCCTATTCAGCTGAATTCCTGAGACCAGAGGAAATCCAGGTCTCCTACTCCTCTGCCATCTTGCTCCACCTGTATTTGTTGTCTTGTATTTAAGAAACTCTTTTCCAGCCAAATTCATAAATATTTCTTGTATGTTTTCTTCTAGAAGTTTTACAGTTTTAGGTTTTTACGTTTAGATCTATGACCTCTTTTTTTATTTTATTGAAGTATAATGACATAGAACATTATATTAGCTTCAGGTTACAAAATAATGATATGGTATTTGTATATATTGTGAATTGACCACCACAATTAATCTAGTTAACATCCATTACCATGTTAGTTACAGAATTATTTTTCTTGCAATGACAACTTTCAAGATTTACTCTCTTAGCAACTTACAAATATGCAGTATAGCATCAACTATAGTTGCCTTTCTGTACATTATTACATCACATGATTTATTGATTATGTAACTGGAAGTTTGTATCTTTTGACTCCTTTCACTTTTCCCCTACCCACGACTAACCCATCCCTCTTTCTGGCAACCACAAATCTGTTCTCTGTGTCTATGAGCTTCTTCTTTTGTTGTGCTTTGTTTTGAGTTTTTAGAGGCCACATATGAGATATTATGTGGTATTTGTCTCTTTGTCTGACTTCTTTCACTTAGCACAATGCCCTCAAGATCTATCCATGTTTCCATGTTGCCACAAATGGCAAGATTTTATTCTTTTTTATAGCTGAATAATAGTCTATTGTGTGTGTGTATGACAATTTTTTTTTATCCATTCATCTGTCAATATGCATTTAGGTTTTGCCATATCTAAGCTATTACAAATGATGCTCAGTGAACATGCAGCACACATATCTTTTCAAGTTAGCATTTTCATTTTCTTTGGATCAATACTCAGAAGTGAAATTGCTGGATTGTATGGTCTTTCTATTTTTTAATTTTTTGAGGAACCTCCATTCTGTTTTCTATAATGGCTGCACCACTTTACATTCCCACCAACAGTGCACAGGGGCTCCCTATCCTCACCATCACTTGTTATCTCTTGTCCTTTTGCTAATAACCATTCTAACAGGTATGCAATGATATGTCATTGTGGTTTTGATTTGCATTTCCCTAAAGATTAGTGAAGTGGAGCCTCTTTTCATGTACCTGATAGCCATATGTATGTCTTCTTTGGAAAAATGTCCATTCAGATTCTCTTCCCATTTTAAAATTGGATTATTCATTTTGGGGTTTTTTTGTTTATTTGTTTTGTGTTTTTGCTGTTCCATTGTATAAGATTTTTAAATATATTTTGGAAATTAGCCCCTATATGATTTGCAAGTATTTCCTACTGTTCAGTAGGTTGCCTTTTTCATTTTCTTGATAATTTCCTTTCCTGTGCAGAAGCTTTATAGTTTGATGTAGTTCCACTTGTTGATTTTTGCTCTTACTGCTTTTGTTTTTTGTGTCAAATCCAAATAATCATCACCAAGATTGATGTCAAGGAGTTTATGGCCTATGTTTTCTTCTATGATTTTTATGGTCGTAGGGCTTACATTCAAGTTTTATTTATAGCATAAGAGAGTGGTCTGGTTTCATTCTTTTGCATGTAGCTGTCCAGTTTTCCCAGCACCATTTATTGAAGAGACTGTCTTTTCCTCATTGTATATTCTTGGCTCCTTTGTCATAAATTAATTGACCATATATATGCATTGGTTTATTTCTGAGTTTTTGGTTTTATTCCATTGATCTATGGGTCTTTTTTATTCCAATACCATACTGTTTTGGCTTCTATAGTTTTGTAATATACTTTGAAATCAAAGAATGTGATGCCTCCAACTTTGTTCTTCTTTTTCAAGATTGCCTTTTGGCTGTTCAAGATCTTTTGTGGTTTCATACAAATTTTAGAATCTTTTTTCTATTTCTGTGAATAACACCATTTTATTTTGATAGGAATTGCATTGAATCTATAGATTGCTTTGGATAATGTGGGCATTTTAATAATATTAATTCTTCCAATTCATGATCACAGAATATCTTTCATTTACTTGCATCTTCAATTTCTTTCACCAATGTCTTAAAGTTTTAGTGTACAGGTGGGTACACTAAACTAAATTTAAAGGAGGATTTTACCTCCTTGTTTAAATTTATTCCTAGGTGTTTTGTTCTTTCTGATGCAAATACAAGTGGGATTGTTTTCTGCATTTCTTTCTTCTACCTTCTTAGTAGTGTATACAAAGGCAATAGATTTCTGTATATTGATTTTTGTATCCTGCAACTTTACTGAATTCATTTATTAGTTCTATCAGTTTTTTGGTGGACTCTTAAGGGTTTTCTATATATATAATATGATGTTAACTGTAAATAGGGACAGTTTGGATTCTTTTTATTTCTTTTTCTTGCCAAATTGCTCTGACTATAACTTCCAATATTTTGTTGAATGAAAGTGGTGAGAATGGACAGCCTTGTCTAGTTCCTGATCTTAGAAGAAAAGCTTTCAGCTTTCTACCATTGAGTATGATGGGAGTTGTTGGCTTGTCATCATTATTTTGAGGTACATTCCCTATATATCCAATTTGTTAAGAGTGTTTATCATAAATGGATGTTGAATTTTGTCAAATGCTTTTTCTGCATATGATTCTTTTTAAGTTTATCATTATATGTGGTACAAGAGTTGAGTGGAGGACATTTTTGCATATGGATGTGAAATTGTCCTATTAGCAACTGTTTAAAGACTATAATTTCTCTACTGGGTTTCCTTTGCACTTTTTTTTTAAAGATTTTATTTATTTGAGAGAGAGAGCACACAAATCCTCCTCCCCCCACTTGTGTGCTCTCTTTCTCTCAGGGAGGGAGGGAGAAGCAGACTCCCCACTGAGCAGGAAGCCCAGTGTAGGACTCAATCCCAGGACCCTAAGATCATGACCTGAGCTGAAGGCAGCTGCTAACCAACTGAGCCACCAAGGCACCCCTTCCTTTGTACTTCTGCTAAAATCTATTAACCATGTATTTAAGTCTATATCTGGATTTTCTAATATGTTTCATTATATATATGTCTATCCTGTCTCCAATATCACAGTCTTTATTATTGTAGCTTCATAATCCACCTTGAAATCAGGAAGTGTGAGTTTTCCAAATTTGTTCTTATTCAAAATTATTTTGTTATTTTAGTTCTCTTCTATTTTTATATATGTTTAAAAATACTTTGTTCACTTACACAAAATTGCTCATCATTTTAATTTGAATTCTATAGGTCAATTTGGGATGAATCCTAACAATACTGTCTTTTAATCCATAAGTACTGCATATCTCATTTATTTAAGTCTTTGAATTATCTCAATAATTTTTTGTAATGTTTTTAACATATAGACCTTGTACATATTTTATTAGACTTTTGCCTTAGTACTTCACAATGTTTGGTGCTATTATAAATGATGCCTTAAATTTTAGTTTTTAATTGTTCATTGCTAATATATAGAAAGGCGATTGATTTTGTATATTGATCTTGTATCCCATGACTGTGCTGCACTAAATTATATATTCTAGAAGATTTCCTCAATGATTCTTTGTGATTTTTTTTAACGTAGACTCTCTGAAAATAAGGACAATTTTATGTCTTGTTATGTATCTCTATTTTTTTTTTTACCTTACTTTATTGCTTTAGATAGGACCTCCAGTACAATTTTAATAGAAGGGGTGAGAAGAGAAATCTTGCCTTATTCTTGATCATAAGTGGAAAAATTCAATATTTTACCTTTAAAGGTATGATATTGACTATACCTTTTCATCAATGCATTCCCTTTATCGTACTGAGGTCCTTTAATTTCCAGTTTGCTTAGAGTTGTTACTATGAGGGCCCATGGATGTTGAACTTTGTCAAGTGCTTTCTCTGGAACTATTGAGATGATAATATGGTTTTTTGCTTTTTTCTGGCTGTTAATGTGACAAATTACATTGAATGTTTGGCAAATGTGAAATAAAACTTGCATTTCTAGGACAAACCCACTTAATCATGATAAATAATCTTTTCAGTATATTGCTGGACTTTAGCTGCTACTATTTTGTGGAAAATTTCTGTGTCTGTATTTATGAAAGATATCGGTATATAGTTTTCTTGTAATCTCTTTGTTTACATTTGGTATCAGGGTAATGCTGGTCTCATAAAATATACTGGGAAATGTTTATTCCTATTCTATATTCTGGAAGAGTTTTTGTACCATTGATACTATTTTTTCATTAAATATTAGGGAGAATTAAGTAGTGAAGTGATTTGACTAATACGTTCATGTTCCTGTTGTTCCTTCTGTTTTTGTTTTTCACAATGATGTTATGTCACCCAGAAAAGGTGGTTCTACATACTCCTGCTTCTTCCCCAGCATAACTGCTTTTGCTTGTCACTGAGTGATACTAGGGGTGAGAGCAAGGGGAGTCTCTGCTGTCCTGGTCCCAACTCAGTCCCAGGTAAGTTCACAGTGCCAAGTTCTGGGGTGGAGGAAGGCCATCCCAGTGATTTACTTCTCCTTCTCAAGGCTGCCAAACTTTATGCTGGGTTGAGGGGGGTGACAGTGACAGTGACTGGATCTGCTGACCTCCCTCAGAAGTTTAATATTTTATTCTTTGGAACAGAAGGACCCAGACATTGTATTTTTCCTATAGCACAGCCTCTCCAATCTAGATCCACACAAACTGTCCAGTCTCACACCGAGTCCCAGGCTTTCTAATGAGCACCTGGTATAGATCCCTGAAGAGCATCCTGAGGGTGGGTCCAGCTATGTCTGAAGATCCCAGGGTCTCTAGATTGAGACCTCACCCCGGTGAACTGAGCATTTGTGGCTACCCAAATCCTAATTCCCAATGTGATGGTATTAGGAGGTCAAGGCTTCAAGACATAATTAGGTTATGAAGGTGAAGTCCCAATGAATGAAATTAGTGCCCTTTATAAAACAGACCTCAGATAGCCCCCTCTGCCTTTCCACCGTGTAGGGATACAACAAGAACATGGCAATTTGCAACCTGGAAGCCGGCCTCCATCAGAACCTGACCGTGCTGTCACCCTAATCTCAGACTTCAAGCTTCCAGAACTGTGAGAAATTAATTTCTGCTGCTTATAAGCCATTCTATGGTATTTGTAATGGCAGCCCAAACTGAGACACCCACTCTTGGCATTTAGCAACTCTTTAAGGATTTAAGCTGAATCCTTGTTACCCACCTGTGTGGCACATGGCGTCAATGCCTCCCATGCTCTGCCACCGATAATTAAATGTTCCCATCCTTGGAGGGCCTGTCTCTCCTTGGATTTCCTTGACAACTCTGCCACCATAGCTATCTTTTGGGCTCAAGGAACATTATAATTTTATAGTTTTTCTGACTTTTTTTTCTGGTTGGACAAACATTCCTTCCAAGTGTATTAATCCTATCCAGAAGCAGAATCCGTTTTTTTTTGGTTTGTTTGTTTGTTTGCTTGTTTTGTTTTTTGAGACTACTCAGGTCAAAAATTGGGAAGCAAAAAAGAGACATATGTTTATTTACATATGAATTATATCTAAGTTAATAGGGAGTTGGATAATCTTCTCACCTTAAATACAACATCAGCATCTGATTAGATTTCTTCACCACCTAGCCAAGCCACATGCACAGAGGAGGTTAATAAGGAACAAACTAACACTGCTAGACCAAAAGAAAAAAAAAAATGGTGGAAACTAGACTCAGATCTTCAGGTTCTGGGTGTACTATAATTTCAATAATACAAAAGTAACATCCATGCTTTTTTCAGTTCCATGAAAACAAAGCAGGCCGTGGCGCATGTGTGCATTAACTCACGGCTCTGGAGGGGATCTAGGAAATGGCCCACCAGGAAAGCAGTTTTATGATGCCCCACATTTCTTAATTTTTTATCCCTTCTTTAATAGTTTCCTTCACTGAAATACATCCCTCATCTCTGATAAGCTCTTTCCCCTGTATGACTCAGTCTTGGAAATGCATATTTCTCTTTAACAGTGATCTTGTTGTTATTTAAATTCGCAGGACTGACACACAAATTCTTCCTGGGTCAGCATTTTCCCTGCTGTGACTGAGAGGTGGGGGAAGGAAAGGAAGGATGGGGTGGTTATAAAAGGGTATTCAACCACTCCATTGTTGGAGTCTAAAATTTCCTTGCACTTGAAACACCCCATTGATACTCACACTCTGGAAATAGAGACTGGCAGTGCCCAGGCAGCAGAGGGATTAATTGTAATTGCTAACTTCTTTTGAGTACATTTAACCAAGTAGCAGAAGCACATTGCATTCTTCCCTGAATTCAGGAGCCTGCTAGCAGGCAGTGTTATATTACTCCTGGGTGGGAATGAAATCATGTGGGAGCAGCAAGAACAGCTCATGGAGAAAAATTACCATTTTATATTTATTACTTTGGCTAGTTTAAGTGCCATAGGAATAGACTCTCTAATGCATTAAAGAACAATTCCCCAACATTTGACTCTGTTGCTTGGTAAACTATTTTTGGGACTGTCTCAGCCAGCTTTTAAAGGCACATGCCATCCCATTTTCAAAGGTTATTTTAGTGGTTTGTCAAAATGATATAAATAACACAATCTCTCTCTTCAGATTATGAAAATATGGGACATTCTGTGGTGAAATTTGTATTCTTGAAAAAAAATGTCTTGTTTTTCTTGCTTGTATTTTTCATTGCTAAGCTCTGGCGCAATTTCGTTTCATCTTTGATATGATGCTTATCTTGTAGCATAGCTTTGCTTAGTTGCATAATCAGAAAATAAGATTTTCTTGAAGCCACAACTTGGAAGATAGCATATACTTATCTCTCGCAGAGTTCTAGATACCAGGTAAATTTTGTTCCATAGATGCACCGCCAGGTCAACTCACTGGAGAACAGCACAGCTCCCATTAAATATGAAATGCACTCAGAGAACCTTCATCCTCACATACTCCAGGATTTACTTAATGTGAAATGGAATATAGAATCTGCATTTTGATAATCCAAATCATACTTTGTTCAACTGAATGAAGTAGTATCGAGGAGCCATTTTGGGTGTATTTATTTGAATGACACATTCCTAAAAAGATGAACTTTTACGCAAAGGCAATTGAAGCCCTGCATCAGTTGAAGGAGGTAGAGTTGTTCAGGGCTTTGGTTTACCAATCAGCTGAGGACTTGTTGCCCCAAGAAAACACAGCATTACACTTACTATTTATATCAACTGATTCCCTTTTCTCCCAGAGCTAATTATATTAAGTACATCATAATAGAGAAATTGAGCAATGCAGGAGGTTTTCTTACAATTTTCTTCTACCCCTTGGAATATATGTGCCCTTTAAAAAGTATATTCAAATAAATATACTCACTAGAGAACAGAATATTGTAGGTGAAGATTCTAGAGCTGTGTTAGAGATAAATGTGTTAGAGATGAATTCTTAGTTCTTTCTTAGAATAGATGGTCTGGAGTTCTAGTGTTGTTCATTAAGCTATAACTATTATATAATGCTACTGTGCTATTTTATATTACCATCTCTGCATTGCTGGGCCTTAGATATACTAAAGAAAACCAACTATAAATTCAAGAAATAGGCAGGTAATGAGGCACCTGGGTGACTCAGTTGGTTAAGTGTCGGACTCTTGATTTAGGCTCAGGTCATAATCTCAGGGTTGTGAGATTGAGCCCTGTGTTGGGCTCTGTGCTCAGTGCAGAGTCTGCTTGAGACTCTCTCTTCTTCTCCCTCTGCCCCTCCCCTGTTTGCACTCAATAAATGAATTAATAAATAATAAACAAAATCTTTAAACAGAAATAGACAGGTAATAGCTGGCGTATAGGATTTGCTGCCACATGGCTCATTATGTGACTATCATAGTGAACATAGTTCTTTCTGCCAATTAAGAAATTAAACATATTTTAACTATTCTACTGTAAACTTCTTGAAAGTTGAGGACCTATTTATCTGTGTTTTTTAAGTGCTTAGCTTTGTAACTAGCATATAATTAGTGTTTAAGAAGTGTTTACTGAGTAAATAAACTGATGGATGAGTGGTGGATGGTTGAGTAAAAAATCTTTAATTTGAGTGCATGCGGGCCCTCTGAGGTCTGAATGTGAAGAAGTTTTCTTTACTGATCAGTGTCACCAGGGGCATGAATTTGGAAGGGATACATACTTGCTAAAGACAGGTTTTATTGTCTTCTCCTCATGAATGGGCTTGAACGTAGGCCTTAAAGATTTTTATTTACTTGATAAATAGTACTTTACTTCACAGAAAAAGTACATGTTAAGATATATGTAATATTAGATAAGATTCTTTTCACCAAAACTCCCCTTCTTTTTTATTTTTTTAAGACTTTATTTATTTATTTGAGAGCAAGAGAGAGCATGAGAGAGGGGGAGAGAGACAGATGGAGAGGGAGAGGCGGACTCCCCGTTGAGCAGGGAGCCCGAGGAGGGACTCAATCCTGGGACTCGGGATTATGACCTGAGCCGAAGGCAGATGCTTTAAATGACTGAGCCACTCAGGGGCCCCCAAATCTCCCTTTCTTAAATTTAAAACCAAAGATATATTATTACCAAGTGCAATGTCTCAAGAGGGGTGTGTGTCCCTCCCCATCCTCTAACACATGGGAGTAGGTGAAGGTAGTCTTTGAACACAGGGTGCATGCTGTATATCTTCTTGCCTTATCTATTTTACTCTAAAAGTTGTAATATCCTCATTATCTTTGTATATTAAAAATTAAAACATTTTGTTTCAGTACTAGTCTCAGATACCTGTGTATAAATGTGCATAAGTTGTGTGTATCCTTTTCATGGTAACTGCCATTTAAAAATTAAGAATGAAGTGGCATTTCCAGCCACGCTTTTCAAATACTTCATGTATTGATCCCTCACTCAGGCTATTAAAAAGATATATAAAACTAAAAACAGACAGAAAGGAAATAGTGCACAGATGCCCCACTCCCCATACATCCCATCCACCCCACCTTGGTTTCAACAGCATCCCTCTGGGTGACAGAATCCTTCCCCCTCTCCCGGGCCGGATGCCCCGCTGCTCTGGTGGAGCAGTGTTCGAGAGTCCTTACCCATGGAAGCTCCTGGAAAGGCCATGTCAGCACACAGAGTACAGTGGAGTGAGCCGTTCTTCAACCAGCCACGAGCCTGTCTTCCCTGAGTTCCTGCTCTCCCGCCCTTGCCATCAGGCACCTCCTTCCCCGGACACACCATTGATGCTGAGGCCACGGTCATGAGGGATCCTATGCAGAGAGAGAACAAAAGAGACGCATTTCATTTAATCAGGCCACCGCCTCACACAGCAGGGCTTCCTAAGTCACAACAATTGCTTTTCCTCTTGTTCTTAGGAAACTGCTCATTAAAACTTTGATTATGACACAGGGATGGAACAGAGGTAACCTCTCAAGGGAGCTTTTTTCATCTGAGTCATGAACTAGTTCCTCTCCTTTTATCTTGGCCAGGATGCCTCAATGCTCCCCTCGGCTTCACTAAGCTTTACACAGTTTCTTCCTGATTATAGGCCCCTTGCCTCCCTTTTCCTAAAGTATTTACTTGAGAAAACCTGCAGTTGTATATCCTTCCTCTGCCCCTTTGTGATAGACTACTTCTTCCGGCTTCTTGCCAGTTTCACAATGTCTTTTTCAAAGACCTGTGTGTTATTCTTTTGAAATGTCATCTTAGAAAGATAGAGCCCTGATCTCCCAGTCTCTGGGGGAAGAGAAGGAGCCTCTTCTATAAGAACCGATTGCAGACACAGATGGCCTCATCTCACGGACCAACCTCCCCATCATGTTCTCCAGAACTTTTCCACTGACCCGACCCAGCTTAAAAATCTTCCTGCCTTTGTTTCAGCAGAGTAGAGTTCAACTCTGTCCCATACTGCCATCAATTAATGTGTGTTTCACTCTATCCATGCGATTTTTAAATGGCAGCCTCAGTGATGAAGGTAATTATTGGTAATTATTAGTCTGTATGCAAAAGTACGATCTGAACCCTGAGGCCTGCATATACGACCTGTTCATCTTTGGATCCTCCAGAAATGACATATATTCAGTGCATATTGGACAGTTCTTTTAAAAGTGAGTAAAAGACGAGAATGCAGGATGCATCTCAGAAATCAAAACAAGTAGGCACATTTATGTACTACATTCTGGGCCTGGGATTTCTCCCCTTCATCCCACGTACCCATAAGCTCAAAGGCATTATAGAGTTATCTGTTGAAGATAAAGTGACAGAATGCAAACCTCTACACAGACTAAATATCAGAAAAGAAATACTGAAAAAAAGCTTAAAAAAATCACAAATGGTCTTTTGCTAAATGGTATCTTTGCTTCTAAATATGAATAAATCTTCATTATTTCCCAAATGAGAGAAAGTGACTTACCTCTTCTCACTGGTTTTATTATACTGATCTGGATTCAGAGACTTCTAAAGAACTAGAGGCGGCTGGAAAAATATCAAGTCCAAAGGCTTCATTTTACAAAGGAAAAATTTGAGCCCTGAAAGTCTAGGTCCTTCCTTGGGGCCACAGAAGCAAATCTGTGCTTTATTTATTTAGAGTCCTTTCACCAAACTGCACCAAACCGTGTGCAGCCCAAGGAAGAAGACCATGGTCCCAATTTGAAATATTAGTCCTGACTCTGTTGTTGAGCATTAGCAAAGTTATGGTAAACAACCACTGCCCAATACACAGTGCATTATATTTCTCCAAGTTTATCGGAGTTCAAGATAGTTCCATAAAATGCATTTCAATGTATTCAAACTCTACCAAAGTTTCTTTCCACTACATACTTGGCAAATCTATTTATAACTTTATATTATTTTATAAGGTTTTAAGTATCAAAAGAAGATGATAACAAATGGGGGGGAAAGCAGCATCACAATTGATCAAAATCTCTTCAGGTGCAAAGGTGACCACATGCAACTTGTGGGCTTTCCTTCTATATATATATATACATATATTTAAAGAAAGCCTGCCACCCACCCGGCAATCACCTCCTTATTCCTGAGCCCTTTTGGAAATGCAGTCATCAGCACTGAGGTACAGAAGCATCAGCAACATAAAGACATTTCCACAGCTTTTAATTAACTCCTGGGATTTTTCTTTGAGAGAGTGTATTGTTTTAGGGGCAGCAATTACAAGCTATTTTGGCCCCCTCATTTGCTCCTGTGTTTCTGATTGTCTCTCTTGGATTTAGAGAGGGAACAATGAGGTTTGGAAAAGGGCAATGATAGGGTTCTTGCTTGACAATTGTAACCCAGCCCTGACTGAGTCACCGCGGTCCTAGCAACAACGGAAAGGGGTTTGGGAGCATGATTTCCACTGTGCTCTTTGCAAGTAATTTCAGGACATTTATCTTTGACCTGTGTTTGCTTTTCTTTCTTAGTCCAAAATATCATCTTAAAGGCATAGCTATGAAAAGTTTCTTTGCTATCACTGAAGATTTTTGATGAAAACAAATGTCAAAGCTCTTCAGAAAAAGGTTACAACATGGTGGCCCTTTTCTGTTGAACGTTGGGGTAAAACCCTTTCCAGCAAGCTTTTTTTCTAGGTTTTTCCTTGTTTCCACTGACATTTTCTTTTCTTTTTTGCCCCCAATACCCTACATTCAATTGTCTTTTTTTTTTTTTAAGATTTATTTGGCGGGGGGCGGGGCACGTGTATGCAAGTGGGGGGAAGGGCAGAGGGAGAGAAAGAATCTCCAGCAGATCTAAGCTGAGCAAGCCCAATGCTGGGCTCCATCTCACAACCTCAAGATCACGACCTGAGCAGAAACCAAGAGTATTATGCTTAACAGACTGAGTGCCCCAGGCAGCCCTCCAATAGTCTTATACACGACTTCCTTCTTCCGTTGCATGTGTATCTTCACTTACTCATAATGCCATCATAACATTTCTAAATCATCACTTAGCCAAGATGTTAATATTCGGCACTTCAATCTGTTTTCTGATCCATTGTTGTTTCTTTTCTTAATTTAATTTTATTATGTTATGTTAATCACCATACGTTACATCATTAGTTTTTGATATAGTGTTCCATGATTCATTGTTTGCATATAACACCAGTGCTCCACGCAGAACGTGCCCTCTTTAATACCCATCACCAGGCTGACCCATCCCCCCACCCCCCTCCCCTCTAGAACCCTCAGTTTGTTTCTCAGAGTCCATGCTCTCTCATGGTTGTCTCCCCCTCCGACTTCCCAATTCCCTTCATTTTTCCCTTCCTACTATCTTCTTTTTTTTTTCTTAACATGTAATGTCCATTGTTGTGTCTTAATACTTTTTGGTTTTTTTTCTGGATACTACAACTAGTATTTCAGATCATCACCTAGGCTTCATTTAAAGGATACTTTAAGGGTTCGTATCTCATTATCCACTAATTGTTAAAGGAAAACATCAGTGTTGCTGCTTGGAAGGATAAATAAAACTCTAACTTAGTGGACGTAGGAAAATATATTTCCTCTAAATTTTTCTGGGACCACTTACTAAATACCATATTTATTAAGATTTAGCTGTTTTAGTTTCCATCCCTCATTCATTTTTCTCTTTTACATGTACACATATAATTCTTCTTGATGTATGTCACTTCACTAATCTTAATCTCCTAATTTAGAGCCATCTCAAGTTCTTTCAGAAAATGGTGGTAAATAGAAGTAAAACTTGAACAACCAGTTCAGAAACTCTGCAGCCCTTTAGCCTTGAACTATATATTGTTGATATTTATCATAAGATGAGGATTATGATTTATCAGCAATTTTTTAAAGATTTTATTTATTTATTTGAAAGAGAGAGAGAGTGAGAGCAAGAGAGACAACATGAGCAGGGGGAGCAGCAGAGGGAGAAGCAGATTCCCCGCTGAGCAGAGAGCCTGATGCAGGACTTGATCCCAGGCCCTAAGATCATGACTTGAGCCAAAGGCAGATGCTCAACCAACTGAGCCACCCAGATGCCCCATCAGCAAATTTTTTTTTAATGCTGGTAATTTTATTTGTGCTATAGGTGCCTGCTGAGATTATTTTAAAAAAAAAATTATCACAACGCCATCAAACACTCTTGTTAAAATCTAAATTTATAACACCTGTAGCATTCTTTTTACCAACAGTTTTATTACAATATAATTCACACACCACATGATGCAATTTAATGTTCTTTTTAGTATATTCACAGATTTGTGCAACCACAATCTCTACAAATTTTAGAATATGTTCATCCTACAGTCCCCCATCCCCAGTAAAACCCATGCCTATTAGCAGTCATGCCTCATTTCCCTCCACCCTACCTGGCCCCGGGCAACCACTAATCTACTTTCCATATAGTTGTGCTTATTCTGGACATTTCATATAAATGGAATCATATCATATATAGTATTTTATGACTAGTTTATTTCACCATGTTTTCAAGGTTCGTTCATGCTGCAGCATGAACCAGTCATTCATTCCTTCCCAGTGCCCAGTAACATTTCCTTTTATGAACAAGCCACATTTTATTTATCCATTTATCAGTTGATGGACATTAACTGGAACAAAAAACTGGTTAGGTGGTTTCCACTTCCCAGTATACTTTCATGTACAAGTTCTTGTATGGGCATGTGTTTTATCCCTCTTGGTTATACACCAAGGGGTCAATTGCTAGGTCACAGGGTAACTGTGTTTCACTTTTTGAGGAACTGCCAAAACTATTTTCCAGAGAAACTGCACCATTTTGCCTTCTCAACCCCCAAATGTATATAAGTGCTCCAATTTTTCCAAATGTTTGCCAATACTTCTTTTTTTTTAATTTTTTATTCTTATGTTAATCACCATACGTTACATCATTAGTTTTTGATGTAGTGTTCCATGATTCATTGTTTGTGCCTAACACCCAGTGCTCCACGCAGAACGTGCCCTCCTTAATACCCATCACCAGGCTAACCCATCCCCGCACCCTCCTCCCCTCTAGAACCCTCAGTTTGTTTTTCAGAGTCCATCATCTCTCATGGTTCGTCTCCCCCTCTGACTTATTCCCCTTTATTCTTCCCCTCCTGCTATCTTCTTCTTTTTCTTTTTTCTTAACATATGTTGCATTATTAGTTTCAGAAGTACAGATCTATGATTCAACAGTCTTGCACAATTCACAGCGCTCACCATAGCACATACCCTACCTACTGTCTATCACCCAGCCACCCCATCCCTCCCACCCCCCACCACTCCAGCAACCCTCAGTTTGTTTCCTGAGATTAAGAATTCCTCATATCAGTGAGGTCATATGATACATGTCTTTCTCTGATTGACTTATTTCACTCAGCATAACACCCTCCAGTTCCATCCACGTCATTGCAAATGGCAAGATCTCATTCCTTTTGATGGCTGCATAATATTCCATTGTGTATATATGCCACCTCTTCTTTATCCATTCATCTGTCGTTGGACATCTTAGCTCTTTCCACAGTTTGGCTATTGTGGACATTGCTGCTATAAACATTAGGGTGCTCGTACCCCTTCGGATCCCTACAGTTGTATCTTTGTGGTAAATGCTCAGTAGTGCAATTGCTGGATCGTATGGTAGCTCTATTTTCAACTGTTTGAGGAACCTCCATACTGTTTTCCAGAGGGGTTGCACCAGCTTGCATTCCCACCAACAGTGTAGGAGGGTTCCCCTTTCTCCGCATCCCTGACAACATGTCGTTTCCTGACTTGTTAATTTTAGCCATTCTGACGGGTGTGAGGTGGTATCTCATGGAGGTTTGGATTTGGATTTCCCTGATGCCGAGCGATGGTGAGCACTTTTTCATGTGTCTGTTGGCCATTTGGATGTCTTCTTTGGAAAAATGTCTGTTCATGTCTTCTGCCCATTTCTTGATTGGGTTATTTGTTCTTTGGGTGTTGAGTTTGATAAGTTCTTTATAGATTTTGGAGACTAGCCCTTTATCTGATAGGTCATTTGCAAATATTTTCTCCCATTCTGTCGGTTGTCTTTTGGTTTTGTGGACTGTTTCTTTTGTTGTGCAAAAGCTTTTTATCTTGATGAAGTCCCAATAGTTCATTTTTGCCCTTGCTTCCCTTGCCTTTGGCGATGTTTCTAGGAAGAAGTTGCTGCGGCTGAGGTCGAAGAGGTTGTTGCCTGTGTTCTCCTTTAGGATTTTGATGGACTCCTGTCTCACATTGAGGTCTTTCAACCATTTGGAGTCTATTTTTGTGTGTGGTGTAAGGAAATGGTCCAGTTTCATTCTTCTGCATGTGGCTGTCCAATTTTCCCAACACCATTTGTTGAAAAGGCTGTCTTTTTTCCATTGGACATTCTTTCCTGCTTTGTCGAAGATTAGTTGACCATAGAGTTGAGGGTCCATTTCTGGGCTCTCGATTCTGTTCTATTGATCGATGTGTCTGTTTTTGTGCCAGTACCATACTATCTTGATGATGACAGCTTTGTAATAGAGCTGGAAGTCCGGAATTGTGATGCTGCCAGCTTTGCTTTTCTTTTTCAACATTCCTCTGGCTATTCGGGCTCTCTTCTGGTTCCATACAAATTTTAGGATTATTTGTTCCATTTCTTTGAAAAAAGTGGATGGTATTTTGATGGGGATTGCATTGAATGTGTAGATTGCTCTAGGTAGCATTGACATCTTCACAATATTTGTTCTTCCAATCCATGAGCATGGAACGTTTTTCCATTTCTTTGTGTCTTCAATTTCTTTCATGAGTATTTTAGAGTTTTCTGAGTACAGATCTTTTGCCTCTTTGGTTAAATTTATTCCTAGGTATCTTATGGATTTGGGTGCAGTTGTAAATGGGATCGACTCCTTGATTTGTCTCTCTTCTGTCTTGTTGTTGGTGTATAGGAATGCCACTGATTTCTGTGCATTGATTTTATATCCTGCCACTTTACTGAATTCCTGTATGAGTTCTAGCAGTTTTGGGGTGGAGTCTTTTGGGTTTTCCACATACAGTATCATATCATCTGCAAAGAGTGAGAGTTTGACTTCCTCTTTGCCGATTTGGATGCCTTCGGTTTCTTTTTGTTGTCTGATTGCTGTGGCTAGGACTTCTAATACTATGTTGAATAGCAGTGGTGAGAGTGGACATCCCTGCCGCGTTCCTGACCTTAGGGGAAAAGCTCTCAGCTTTTCTCCATTGAGAATGATCTTCGCTGTAGGTTTTTCATAGATGGCTTTTATGATATTGAGGTATGTACCCTCTATCCCTATACTCTGAAGAGTTTTGATCAAGAAAGGATGCTGTACTTTGTCAAATGCTTTTTCGGCATCTATTGAGAGGATCATATGATTCTTGTTCTTTCTTTTGTTAATGTATTGTATCACGTTGATTGATTTGCGGATGTTGAACCAGCCTTGCAGCCCAGGGATAAATCCCACTTGGTCGTGATGAATAATCTTTTAATGTACTGTTGGATCCTATTGGCTAGTATTTTGGTGAGAATTTTTGCATCCATGTTCATCAAGGATATTGGTCTGTAATTCTCCTTTTTGATGGGGTCTTTGTCTGGTTTGGGGATCAGGGTAATGGTGGCCTCATCATTAGTGGTTATAGGTCTGTTCAGGTTTTCTATTTCTTCCTGGTTCAATTTTGGTAGTTGATACATCTCTAGGAATGCACCCATTTCTTCCAGGTTATCTAATTTGCTGGCATAGAGTTGCTCATAATATGTTCTTATAATTGTTTGTATTTCTTTGGTGTTAGTTGTGATCTCTCCTCTTTCATTCATGATTTTGTTGACTTGGGTCATTTCTCTTTTCTTTTTGATAAGTCTGGCCAGGGGTTTATCATCCTTGTTCATTCTTTGAAAGAACCAGCTCCTAGTTTCGTTGATCTGTTCTACTGTTCTTTTGGTTTCTATTTCATTGATTTCTGCTCTGATATTGATTATTTCTCTTCTCCTGCTGGGTTTAGGCTTTATTTGCTGTTCTTTCTCCAGCTCCTTTAGGTGTAGGGTTAGGTTGTGTATTTGAGACCTTTCTTGTTTCTTGAGAAAGGCTTGTATTGCTATATACTTTCCTCTCAGGCCTGCCTTTGCTGTATCCCAAAGATTTTGAACAGTTGTGTTTTCATTTTCACTGGTTTCCATGAATGTTTTTAATTCTTCTTTAATTTCCTGGTTGACCCATTCATTCTTTAGTAGGATGCCTTTTAGCCTCCATGTATTTGAGTTTTTTCCGACTTCTCTTGTGATTGAGTTCTAGTTTCAAAGCATTGTGGTCTGAAAATATGCAGGGAATAATCCCAATCTTTTGGTACCCGTTGAGACCTGATTTCTGACCTAGGATGTAATCAATTCTGGAGAATGTTCCATGGGCACTAGAGAAGAATGTGTATTCCGTTGCTTTGGGATGGAATGTTCTGAATATGTCTGTGAAGTCCATTTGGTCCAGTGTGTCATTTAAAGTCTTTGTTTCCTTGTTGAACTTTTGCTTAGATGATCTGTCCATTTCAGTCAGGGGGGTGTTAAAGTCCCCCACTATTATTGTATTGTTGTCAATGTGTTTCTTCACTTTGGTTATTAATTGCCTTATATCTGCCAATACTTCTTATTAAATGTCTTTTTGATTATACTTAGCCTTCTGAGTATGAAGTAACATCTTATTGGGGTTTAGATTTACACTTCCCTGAGAGCCAATGGTGTTGAGCCTCTTCATGAGCTTGTTGCCCATTTGTCTATCTTTTAATCAGCTAGCTTTGTAATTTAGCTCTTTAAAAATTTTCTTTTATAAATCTGTCATTCCAGTTAACACACAGTATCATTAGTTGGTTCCTACTAAAACATCACTCTCCATATTCCTAAGAGTAAGGTGTTTTCTTTCTTAATAGGTGTGATCTCAATTTCAAGTCTCTCTTAAATTGAGCTGCTGCAATTTCTGCTGGTCCCATTGCTTGTGATCCTATATGACCCAAGATTTTTGTTAGAATTTAGTAAGTATTATCCTTAGTAAATAGAGTCCATCCAGAGTTTGCATAGCCTAGTCATTTATATGAATCATGAAGCTGTGTGGCCCTGAGTAATGAGGTTTGCAGTCACAACTGTGTCCTCAAATCTTCACCTGATAAAATTTGCTGGACAAAGGTAAAGTCATGTATCAGTGTATTCCACAATTTTTTATTATTGCATCAGGACTTAGAACTTAATATTTTAAAATCATTGAACCTCATTTCTATTTTTAGATTAAAAACTGAATGACCAGTCTTTTGTTTTACAAACACTATGAGCAGTGAGCATATATGGAACCCTCACATAGAACTACATACACCATGAGATGGACAGTTTTATTATTCCCTGTTTGTAGATTAGACAAGATGCAGAAAGCTTATAGAACTGGTCAAACTCTGCACAATGAGCAAAAATTAAGGTCGGATGTAGATCCAGGTAACCACTGAAATATAGTTTCTTTTCTATATTTTACTGTCTCTTTAGGCTTGAAAAGATCACACTGAAGATTAACCAAAACATCAAATTAACCAAGATAAAAATCTTTGAATATAACCTTTAAAGCTCAGCTCAAATGTTACCCTCTTTATGAAACTTGCCTTCTATTTAGTCATAATATAGCACTTCTTTTTTGCTCACAAAGTGTTTTATTTGTGTCTCTTTCATACCACTCTGTCAGATTATATAGCTGGTGAACAGAACCATATTTTCTCAAGAGTGGAAACAGTCTTATTGGCTTCGTATTTTAATCTCTAGCTGCTGGCCCTGAACACAGCAGGTGTCCAAGACAGGTTTGCTTAACTAAATTAAACTGTGGGCGTGCAAATGTTTGATCATTAAATGAAGACCCATTTTCAGGGACTACAAGTTCTGATTTATTGCAATTGAAGAAACATTATGATGCATCTATGCCAAGAATCAATACTGAATTTGAACAGTTCTTATGTGTTCTTGTTCACCTTGGTTCCCTTTGTTCTGATGTGAAAAGTTTACAAATTCTTAAGAACAGATATTTCGGGGTCATTTAACCTGTATTCAAATCTTAACTTGACCCTAAGTAACTTTGAGACATTTCTAAAATGCGAGCATAAATACTAAACTCATAGGTTTGAAGAATCAGAGAATGGTTGAAGATCAAATAAGAAGATGTCACAACTCTCTTAGCACAGTTTTTGTCATTGAGTGGGTCCTATTAGTAAGGATCACCATCATTGTCTCTCTGTTGGTTCCATAAAAGCAAAAGCTTTTAACTATTTTTATATTAGTCAAATATAAGATAAATATGAGTTTCTGGGCTCTGTGGTTCTCAATTCTGAACTGGCATACTCCAGAAGGAAGATAACTACTCAGAAGCATTACCCACTGATTTTTTCTAACAGAAAGAAACAGCTTTTGGGGAAATCAGAGGGGGAGACGAACCATGAGAGACTATGGACTCTGAGAAACAAACTGAGGTTCTAGAGGGGAGGGGGGTGGGGGATGGATTAGCCTGGTGATGGGTATTAAAGAGGGCACATTCTGCGTAGAGCACTGGGTATTATGCACGAACAATGAATCATGGAACACTACATTAAAAACTAATGATGTAATGTATGGTGATTAACATAACATAATAAAAAAAAAGAAAGAAAGAAGCAGCTTTTTATTTTAGACATAATAACTGTGCTTTGGAATTCTCAGGATCCAGGGCTATCTAGAACAACTCTCTCTCTCCAGGGAAGTAAAGGTAAGATTAGGAAAGACCAGCTGTAATTTAACATTATAACAGGAGAAAATGGGAATAGATTGGAGAACAGGTCACAGTGGTAAGATGCAGTAAAATTACAGAACTCAGCCAAATGCTGGGAAATACATAGATTACATGATAGAGATTAATAATGCTCTCACTCAAATGATTTTTTTTTTAATTCTGTGCTGATGGTATTTCAGGTTTGGTAGAATGCTTTGATATAAAATTTTTTATGCATTAAATGGAGCATAATTTTTGTCTCTTATATATTCTTTGCATTCATGCCATAAAATGAAAGCCCTCAGACATGAAAGCATGTGCAGAGACCCTGGAGAAGTGTCTGTCTCTGCATGGTTCATTTTGGGAGGTGTGTGAAAGTCCAAGGAGAGAATTCAGGCTGAAAACTGCACCACCTGCCCTTAACTACCTCTGCCTGCCTCCCATGACTGTAATAAGTTACCTAGTGCTTTAAATGGTTTGGAGCTATGCTGAACTGTATCTTCTGTGTTCTTCTCTTAAGGAAGAGGGAAATATAATGATTAGGGTAAAATTTGGAGGTCATGACACAAGCACAATATCTTTGCTTGCGTCTTTCTTGTTGTAAACTTAAAAGCAGTTTGCTCAATGTCCGTGCTAAAAAGGACAAGGGGATTATCATATTTTTTAGACGAGTGAATAGTAGTCCAGAAAAGCAACATGATAGCACAGGTTACCGTGAGGTTCGAGTATAACTAGGAGGGGAGTTGCTTCCCCAGTTCTGATCCAGCCTCTTCCACCACTTATGCTGGCCTTGCACTGCTTTGAGAGAGGACAGGACCAGTGAAGTGGTCCTCACAACATGGACACAGCATCGCTGGGAGCTCTCGTAACAGGCACATTGGAACAAGCTAGGCTTAAATGTGAAGAATGAACTCTCCTTTGGGGGCATGTTCCAAAATGTGCAGTAATAGTGTATTCATTTTCAGGTGTACACACACACACACACACACACACACACACACACATACTTGCTGCCACTTCTTCATTTGAATTTATATTTATGATTTTGCTGCCATGTCCGTATTTGATATTTGAAATTCCAACAATGAAAAAAGAATATCTAATCCCTTAAAAAAAAAAACTTACTTGCTGATGGTGTGGCACAAATAAAATATAATCAATGCAATCTAAACTGCAAGAGGGCTGTTGGCCTGACTTGACACGAATAACGTTATCGCACTTTTGCTAATGGAAACGTCACACTACTCATCAGGTGCTGCCATCTCCCCCACTTGTTATCTGGACCTGTGTGATGGCTTTTACAAGCCTTTATTTAATATATCTGAGTGGTGACAACATTTAGAAGAATAACTTATCTCTAGAAAGAGTGATATGGAAGAATACAGAAAGAAAACATTGGAGAATAATTACAGTTTGGCGGTGTTTTTATTCCCAAGTCCTAGAAGAGTCTCCTCGGGGCTGGTCGATGGCCTCGACCTCAGTTAACTATTAATACCAGAACCTGAAAACTCACAAACCAGCAGCAAGGGATGCAAGTATTTCAGTTTAATGGATGTTCTTTAGGTGATTCTTCCTCCCGCATTGTATACTTTTTGAAGTAGCCCACATGAGTTCCAGTTTTCTCCACCACATGAACAGAAAACAGAGAAGGACCACCATCAGCCACAGCTATTAGCAGGACCACACAGGCCCCTCCCGGAGTGCCCAGAGGCAAACCTATTCCATACTCCCTCTGTCACAGTGATCTGGGTAATGGGCGCAACACCCTGAACTAGATTTTAAGTTTATTAGAGATACTCCAGTAGCTACCACAATGTTATAACTGTAATACCAGCTCCTTGGACACTTGTTAGATGTGATTTTTATTCTGCCTGTGGTCTAGGTTCTTAGTCATTATCAAAGAAAAAATAATAATCAGAGGGTTAGACTCAGTTTCTCTCAAAACATCAGCACTTTGATGTACTGCCACCCTCCTCCGTTCAATTGAAAGTTCAGTGTTCTGCATTAAATGACTCAAAAATCCCTTTTTAGAAAAAAAGGAGGTTATGGATGTACGACCTGTGATCCTTACTGCAGTCAGAGAAGGATTCAGACAAGAGACACACACCTCTAACCAATCTTTGAAAGGCTAAGTGTGATGGTCAGCTTATCAGTGATGAGGAGCCAGGTGTGCCGACTTTGGGCTCATGATACCACCTGATAGTTCCTGAGAATTGTCCACACCTCAGTTCATTAGTCTCACCAAACTATGATGCAGAGAAGCAGATATAAACATCATCATCCTTATTTTGCTATGTAGAAAACAGACACAAAGAAAGTTTGTAAGTGCTCTCTGCAGTGGAAGGGTTCCAGAAATTATGTGCACAGTCCAAGTTTCTGTGAGTCAAATTCCATTTAAGATCAAATAGTCTAGCTTGGGACGCCCGGCTGGCTCAGTGGGTTAAGCGTCTGCCTTCGGCTCAGGTCATGACCCCAAGGTCCTGGAATTGAGCCCCACGTCGGGCTCACTGCTCAGTGAAGAGTCTGCTTCTCCCTCTCCCTCTGCCCCTCCCCCCCACTTGTGTGCATGTTCTCTCTCTCTCTCTCTCTCTCAAATAAATAAATGAAATCTTTAAAAAAATAGTTTAGATCGACTCTAAGAAGCTTTCTTTCGCAATTCCTTTTGTGGGCAAATTATGCTTCGTCAAAGTAAACAGCAATTCCATAAATAAAACTATCGATGGCAAATATATAAGTTGACATGTAGGTTTTGCCTCAAGTGGAAGTATTAGTTTTCACTTTATTGCCTCTCAGCACCAAATTTTCCCTTCAGTAGGTGGTCTGTGATCCGTAAAATTCCTCCAAGTTTCTCCTTCAAAGTGAGCGTGCTGCCAGTAGAGGGCGCCCGGATGAAGGGACCCTTCCGGTGTTCTGCCTGTGTAGTGGGCCTGAGGACACAGGCTACAGCCTGCCCAGCCAGGGTCCAGAGTATAGTCTTTATGAAATCTTGCAGTCTCCTCACTGCATGGGAATCAAAACCCTCACATGGCTTGTCTGCAGCTGCTTGGGCTCAAGGGTCCCCACAAAGCTGCAGCCCCCCTGCAAGTCTCCTTCTGACCTGCATGCTCCGAAGGACTCGTACCCCTCTAGGGTCTGGATGCACACTGGAGCCCGTACTACCCATGGAAATAGACTCCTCCCCGTACACACACCTCTTGAAAGTAACCTAGTACTCCTCACCAGTTCCAACGTGGCCAAACCACCAAAATTTTCTCCTGTCCCACAGCTTGACCCACATGTTCTCCAAGAAGGCTGAAACTTCCTCCACGCTTATTCTTTGGGTTTGCTCCCTCATCCCTAGACTACCATATGGAGTTCCCTTATATCTAACCGTCAATCTTTATCCCAATTAATACTTATATTAAACGCCTCCGATTAGCTTACTGTGTGGCTCCTATCTCCTGCTTGGATGGAGATTTCCACACTGAAGATAAGCAGAAGATGAAGTCAACTGTCCAGAGTAGAGAGGAAACCCTTGTCAGAGCATCAAGACTACCTGTGTGAAAGGTCGCAGACCCTTTTGAGGCCAGAACAGGGAAGCTAGAAATTCTCAGGGTGCCAGGTGCTACATGGATTATACATGAAGGATCGTCATGGTGATCACTTGACTGGGGCCAAACCCACCTATTGTGTCTTGACCGTTCACCGTTCATCACCATTCACCACTACGTGAGTTCTTAGCTCCCAGTTATTCTCTAGAGTTATTTCTGAGAGGTAGGTTCTACTTTAGCTTGTTTTATAGAAGAGGAAACGAGGAAGTGACTAACAGGTCAGGCTCTGCTGTTTAACAACAACAACAAAAAAGTGAAGCTGAGATCATTTAGATGGGAGGGACATAGATAGCATCTGGGTGAACTTTCTAGCTCAATACCTGGAATCGTGATAACCTTTGACATAGGCCACATTCCACTCTTACCAAAATTCCACTCAGGTAGCACAAAGAAGCAACAGTAATACTTCACAGCCCTCACTGTGCTCATTCCCCTAGAGAGGATACACATAAAGAAGAAAATCGGTAAGTAAAAAGTTCTATGGCCTGTCAGTCCATTTTTAGCCTAGTCAAATTCTATTTGAGAGACTTACTAAATCCAAGGAAATCGCGTGAGCATCCTTCATCCTGAGCTATGATCTGAATGTTCCTGTCCTCCAACCCCTCAAAAATTCACATGTTGGAACTTCAATTCCAAAGTGATGGTGTTAAGAGGTGGGGCCTTTGGGAGGTGCTTAAATCATGACTGCGGTGCCCTCATGAATGGTATCAGTGTCTTATAAAGGAGAATCCAGGGTGCTCCTACCTCTTCTGCCATGTGAAGATACACAGAGAACTCTGTAATCCAAAAGAGGTCCATTACCTGACCTTCTGGTCACCCCGATCTTGGACTTCCAGCTTCCCAAAACTGTGAGAAATAAATTTCTGTTGTTTATAAGTCACTCAGGCTGCAGGATTTTGTTATAGCAACCCGAACAGATTAAGACACTTCGTATTACCTGAGCAGTGCAAGTACTCAAGCACACCCATGGGTCCCTAAGTGGTGCCTTTTAGGATATTTCTGGATAATGCCCTCCAAATCATTTGCACTTATCTCTGTAATAGGAATCCAGTGCAATTCCATTTCTCAAACTCTTAATGTTTGCACAACTTGCACGTTGGAAGAAAAATAGCCCCCTTGAATAACATAATAATATATCTCTCATCTGCTTATTCATACACCAGATCCCTTTCCTGGGGACAGATTTTATTGAAATATTATTTCATTGCAGTTTCTCTACTGGACTAGTAAATTATTATACATTCAGTTACACTCTGACCTTAAACATTTTAAACAATGTTAAATGTATACTTCAAGTTTCACAGGAAAAAATCAGATTATAAATAATAAATCCTGGGGGAAATTATGTCTGGTTATATTTCAAGAACACATTTCAATGTATTATTAATATTTCCAATTTTAAATAAATATAACCTGATAGACATTTAATATTTTTTGAATATTAGATAAATAGGTAGTAAAACTGTGAATATCAATTTTTGTTAAGGGAATTTAAAAAGTTTTAGAACTTTTATTTCAGAAAGTCTGATCTGATCTGATCTCATTCAGTAACTGATCTGAAAAACCTCTCATATTCTCAAGCAACAGTGACAAGCAAAGTAAGTACAGAGCAGGTTAGGTAGTGCGGAGGTCAGTGCTGCATCTGGACAGGACCTGGGTTCCATGGAGAAGGAAAGAGACAGTCAGTCCTGCCCCTTCCCCACCTCTCACAGTGTAAACCTTACAACCCTGCCATCTTTTTCAGACCGAAGCTGACATGGCCATTCAGGTCATGACTGTCTCCCTGGGAAATGTTCTAGACTCTAAGCAATTCTAAAACAGTGCACTGCATCTTGGAAACCCCTGATTTCATTGCTTTTGACTGTTGAAAGTTTCTCTGATGCTCATGAAAATTATTTTTGGAAAATGAGAAAGAACCTTCCAGTGCCAAATAACCTTCAAGTCCCAAAGACTGAGACCCAGAGACTCAGTTAATAAGAACATTGACATTTTTCCAATCAGATCTCTACTTGGAACCTAGAAACTAGTTAAGCTTCCTATTCCCCTCACTTTACAGTTAAACAAAATCCCTTGTCAGCTATCATGATTTGTCCTGATCTATGTTCCAGTTGCTGCATTTCTGTATTTCTCACGGTTCTTCCTTCATGTTCCAACTTCCCACTTCCTACTTCTTCCAACACTTTGAATTCTGCCCAGTGGACACCGTTCTATGTTTAAAGAAAGAAACAAACAAAAACCCAATTTACAAAATTGTCAAACACCATTCCCCTTCAGTTACCAAGGTGTACAACCATGTACTTGACCATATCATTACCCAGCATTACTGCTTTTCTGATGTCTTAAACTCCACAAGCCTCAATGCCTCACTTGGAGGCCTCTGCTCTCTTGTGCTAATAGTTATCTCACTTCATTTCTGCTGTCACCCTCCACTGTTCTTTATCATCATGGTTATTTCCAGCCCCTTCCTTTGTCCATTTCAACTCAGTCTCTTATTTCTATTCTTTCTTTACCACTATCCCTAATCAATCTAGATAGCAGAATCAAGCAGTTAAACCACTGTTATGAATATTTTCATTTCCAGTGACCCCTCATGTAGGGTTACATATATCTATCAAAATCCTAGGCGTGAATCTATTTTTTTTTAAATCCACCTTTTCCACTCCTGTAACAAGACTGTTCAACCATGAAAAGTCACAGAATGGAAACACTTGAACTCATAGTCTTCAGTCCCTGATGATTTCTTAAAACCAAATTGCTCTCCTTTTATGTGTTCCTATTCATGTACTTTTCTCTTTTGTGATACTCAGAGAGTAACATCTCCTACCTCAGACAGAATGGAGGCCAGAGGTGTAAGGAAGTGAAAAAAATTGCAGTCAATTTTTCTTCCCTATCACTTTAAGAAATCTGTCTCTATCTAGACCCTATAGAAATCCATCTTTATTCTTTCTTCTAGTTGCAGTGGAAGATAAAGTTTCTTCTAGTCATGAGCTAATCTTGCCATGTGTTAAAATAAGCCCCTCATAATTCCTTTGGGAGTTTATTAAAACATGAGATACTATAATAGCTTCTTTTCAGGACCTATAATCTATCTATCTTGGCTCTTACCCCATTCCCCACAGTACAACACAGTCATATCTCTCCTGTCATAAACAAAAACCTTCCACTGACTCTCCCCCTTCTCTCATTACTGTCTTTTTCCTCTTTCTCTTCAGTGAAGCTTTATAAATAAAAGTCAATACTTCTTGCATTTCCTTCTAACACGTTGCAATCTGGTGTCTGCTCTTGCCACTCTATGGAAACGATTATTATCCAGATCATAATTGGTCAGATAACTTAATCCAGTGAACATTTTCAGTTCTTACATTCTGTTTATAGCATTTGAAATTGATTGCATCTTCAGATTTTTAAAAGACTCTATTCTTTCAGTCTTCTATGACCCTTTTTCCATCTCCTCCATCTCTAAATTAATTGTGACGCACGTTCTTGGCTCTTTCAGTGGATGTTTGCCACATATTGGCATGTGGGCATTTAACCCATCTTCTGATATTGCAGTATTCTTTATTATATGAGTCTTTGTCAATAGGCAGAGACTGCCTTTCTCCATAGAAGCTAAAACTTTCAGAAATTTGCTTTCCAGCCTTCTTTACAACCAGTATGTGCACACACACTAGCTTTTGACTAAGGAACCAGTGAATGACAGAAGCAGGAGCGGTGATGACCATTCTGACAGTGCTGATGGGACAGCAGAAACCTCTATGAAAGGCAGTATTGGCAGGGCCAGGGACTAAGGCAGTCCCCAGTGCTAACAGCATGGGCAGGATGAGCCACAGAGTCCAGTCTTCAGGGCTGGTAGCAGCAGGTTCTAAACAATGGTCAAGAAAATCATGTTTTTATCTTCATAGAACTGAAACAGTAAAAGCCTAAACAAATATATAACATATGTCATATAGTGATAAATGCTAAGGAACTGTAAGACAGGGTGGTGTTGTAGGAGGTGGCAAGTATATGCATGAGAATGTTGTAACTAAAATGATCAGGAATTACCAGGCTGATTACTAAAGAGCAAAGCTGTAAACCATGAAAATATCTTGTGGAGTACTTTTCAGGCAGAAGGAAGCGTCAATGCAAAGCCTTAATGCAGGGACAGATTTGGCAATTTCCTAACAGGGCTGGTGCGGCAGGTTGGAAAACATCACGCTGACAAACTTGGTGAAGAGCAGTCTGGGTCCCGTGTGCAGAAAAGGTTTTTAGAAAGCCAAAACTGGAAGCAAGTGGAGCAATAGTCAAGTTGAGAGATCTTGGTGACTTGCAGTAAAGTTACAGGAATCAGAATGGCAGGACGTGATCAGATGCAGGATACATTTTGCAGGAAGAACTGATAACATGATGATTGATAGCAAATGAGGTATGACTTCTAGGTTTTGGACCTTAGCAACTGGATAAATGTTGGTGGCATTTATGCAATGGGGAGATGCTGGGGAATGTAATTTGGAGGATAAAGAATGCTCTTGTGGACAGCTTAACTTGGCTGTGCCATCCAAGACACAGAAGACATCATACAGGAGAACCCTAGGCTAAAGAACTTGAGACTTAGTAGAGATTGAGTTGGAAATGTAAACCTGACAGTGGTTCCAGGCAGTCAATGTATGCACAGAAGAGAGATGTGCCTGGTAACTTAACCATTTAAAGTCCAGGAAAAGGATGACCCAGTATAAGAAGATCAACGATAGAGAAAAGATGGATTGGAATTGCTCTGGAAGCATGCGTATGAATAAAGTGTTTCAGGAAAGAATAGATCTTTAAGAAATGTCATGAGATTGATGATTGGATGTGGAAGGATGCAGGTTACTGGTGTCTTTACCATGAGCAGGCTTAGGGAATGGGAGAGCTAAAAGCCTAAAGAGTAGGTAAAGACAAGTGAGGAAGTAGAGCAAGGCTTAGAAGGGACCCTACTAAAGAGTTATGCTAAAGAGGAATAGGTGCAGGAGTTGAAGCAGATTATGAGGTCAAAAAAGGTCTACATATTTATATATTTGTTAAAGAAGGGCATGTTTGTTTGCTAAACACGATCTACTAGAGTGAGAGAAACAACGATGCAAAAAGGAGAAGGGATAATTGCAAGAATCGAGTGCTGGGGAAAGCAAGAAAGGATGGAACCCAGAGCAGAAATAGAATAGCTTGAAATGCACCTGAATATTTTATCTATTTTAACAGGAAGGAAAGCAGGGTACCTCAGTGCCAAGGGAGATAGGCTGTTTCTTTTCCTGTGGCTCCTATTCTCTAAGCAAAATGAGATGAGATGTCATGAGTTAATGGTGAGGTGGAAGCAGGAATGTTGGACATTTGGGGTGGGGGAGAAGATGTAAAATAGATGTGTCAGAAAGTAGGAGGGTAATTTATAGCAATTCGTAGGATTGCCAGGCAGTAAGAAGGGCCCACTGTGGCAATCAATTTAAAGAGGGGCTACTTAACACTGCTGTGAGTTGTCACCCTCTTCCCGAGGAGGAATTGCATTCTATTTTCTCTGTATTTTCTGAGCCCTCCCCAGCAGGGACTAAATGAGCAATAACAAATAAATGTCTGCATTGGACAGTACTCCAGATTAGAAAATCCTTCTTCAGATGAAATAGATCTCAGGCTATATAATAAATAAGCATACATAATCCATTCAAAAGCCTCTTTTGCAAGCCCTCATTATCTTTGCGATCATTGTCATCCTTTATATTTCTATAATACTTCCCAGTTTGCAAATTTCTCATTGTGAAATTGTATTTTTAAATAAAAATTTTGCCTTTTAGTCCATTTGCCTAAGTTATTATTCCACTTTAGGTTATTACATCAAAGAGATTTAAAAATAGGCTTATTTTTGGAGTTAAACCATCACACATTTGAATCCTGGCTCAAATGTTTATTAACTGTGTGACCTAAGACATATTATCCAAACTACTTTGGCCTGCTTTTTTTATCAATAAAATAAAAACATGAATGTCTGTTCAATATGCAAAGTGCACAAGGAGTAAGTGTTCAGTCAATATTAACTATAATTGCAAAGTCCCACAGCAGAGTGAAAGAATCAATGTTGATATCACAAGTTAGGATATGTCATAACTGTCCAACATCTGGTGTCTGAAATGCCATAAACAACTAGAAAACTAGACAGAATGTATGAAACAGATGCTGGTCCACGGAGAGGAAAGGACTCGACCCTCAGGAGAGGAAACGCATGAGGGGAGTCCTGCCCTTGGCCCGGCTTTCTGCCCGAAGTGCTTGAAGGCAATGTTACCGGGAGCACTTATGGGAGCATAGCCTGGAGGCCTTGCTGAGGCGAGACACTGGAGTTCAGGGAGGCTTTGGTGGCTGGGATTTGTGGGGCAGAGCTCTAGAGAAGAGGAAGCAAAGCACAGGAAGAGCCTAGAAATCGACATAGTGGCCTCTCGAATCCTTGGCTGAATACTAAGCTATGCAGGTGGAGAACGAAACTCATGAAGCCAGCAAAGAAAAATGATCATGGAACTCAAGGTCGAACCAGGTCAGGCAATCAGACAGCAATCATAGGTGTTTGAATTCCCATCAGCCAGGGTGGGAAGACCTTGTAGGAACACCCCAGTATTCTGTAGAGACCCCAGAAGGGTCATGCCTAGTGTTAGACTCAACTAGCTCTAGCACAAGAGCCAGTCCAGTCTTAGCAAAACTTGAAAAGAAGCTTGAAAATGTTCAAGTATCAAGACTACTGCTTACTTCCATAAACAGTAACTGATCCAGGGTAATTTGTCCTCTCCCATTACTGTGGCTTCCATGTGCAGGATGAAATGTTAGAGCCAACTATGGACAGCAGGCAGCACAGGGCTGTGATCACTGAGGCAAGGGAGGTGCAGGGGTAGTGCAAGCAGAAGACAGGAGCTGAGGAGATCAGCACAGCTAGAATTCATAGTTGGACTAGCTGGGACAACATTGCACTAAGAAAGGACTCCAGAAATCTGCACAGGCATCTCCTCAAATCCATGACAGATTATTTAATTGTGCATGCCTAGGGTAAAACTCCATAAAAATTCCAGGCAAAGAACAATTCTCAGGCAGTTACAAGCTGAGTAATTCCCAGAACTCACATAGGACTCGGAGATGTTTGAGTTCCTACCCACCAGACCAGAGGGCCCTGTTCACTAGGGAGACAATCCAGCAGAACTCCCCAAGTCCATGGCTTAGTATGAGAGCTAAATAGCCCCAGGATAAAAACCTACACAAGGCCCACTGTAAATGTAGGTAAGTGGCCTGGATAAGGGCATTGCTTTCACTTTCAAAAGGGATATATACTATTTCTTAGGCTAGAGTGAAACAAATAAAGCTTGAGGGAAGATTGGTGGATCCAAACCAGAAGCTGCTGCATTCTGTGGAAGGGAATCTCTCAGATGTGGGGCATGGTTTTCCTCCATCTTGTCTTCTTCCAGAAGGCTGGGAACTGTCCCAAGCAATGGGGTGTGATGCAGACAAAGGGAGTGCTAGGGAAGCAGTTGCAAACGTTTTGCTTCTAGGCCTTACTCCCAATCCACTGCAGATTGATCTGGTATTATTTCTCTGTTTCCTTGGATATCTGTGACTTGGGAATGCCAATTGCACAAGCTGTGTGTGAATGACATATCTTTAGCATTCTTAATGTTTTTTTCTTAATATAAATATTCCAGTTTTATATTTTATATATTTGAACCTAAAATGTCCTCTTTGGTAAACTGTGTTCTCAAGTAACAAAACACATCAGAAGCAGCTGCAGGTCTGTGCATCTGGGAAAGGTTTGTCATGCTTTCTCACCATGAAGTTCTCGTCAGAGCATAGCACCTATTAAACTGCCTTGTTTTTTCATCTAGAGCGGATTCTTTGCCCCAGTGCCCTCTGGAACCCCTCCTCAACCTTGAAAATATTCCATGAGGATTCTGAATTAACTGGCTCATCCTTGACTTGTCTTCCTTCTACTGTAAGATTGGAAATGAGTCTGGACAGGAAGGTAGAACAGAGAGGTTAGGAGATGGTGGGACAGCTGAAAGGGTCAGAGTGAATCTTCACATGTCTACACATGTACTGAAGGATTTCTGATCCAAACATCTGATCCTACAGTGTTAGACTTGCTTCACATTCCAGACCCATCCCTCACTGTGTGAGGCTCCATCTGCAATGCACAGCAGGGTGTGTGTGTGTGTGTGTGTGTGTATGCACATGTGCATGTGCATGCTTGTGTGTGTGAGTGTGTGTGAAAATCTCAAAGCTGGGTATGCAGAAGGAGAAGGAGTTCTAAGAATGAAAATCACCAGAACCTCTCCTGTGCTGCCTGGGGATAAATCATAAAACCAGGTTTATACTCCACAAACTTTGAGAATTCTGATTTTTCCTGCTTGACCTGTGGAGAAACCCAAAGAGGGCTTCTTTGTGGTGCGAGGGGCCAGCATCCATTCTTCTCTGCTTCTGTAATGACTATGTGCTCAGGGGAAGACAGCCAGTGGAGATGGGGGGAGGGAGTGTTAACAGTGCCCTGGGGCCTCATTGGCATCATCTCTGTGTTGCGACAGGACAAATGCGTCTTAAGGCTGTGTATCTTGCATCCCACAACTTCTTCTCCCCTAGCTTAGTGATCATGTGAGTCTTGTAGAACTTCCAAGCTGCTGGTTTGGCAACGGGTAAGTTTCCTTGTTTGTGGAATATGTTGGTTATTTTCCAGGTGCTATTAAGATTTGTATTGCTTACAAACTTATTTTTGTATTGAAAGAAAAATAGCCAGATCATCTTTGACAAAAGAGTTTGCACTAAGCTAAAAGGTATGAAATATCAAGTGCCTTTTCTCAAAGTATAGGTCTTGAACCATCTCTTTTTGGTGCTCCTTTTTCCTGTTTTCTATTTGAACCAGCTTTTCTGTTCTACCCTCTTTTCCTTCCCTAACCCTCCCCAGAAAAAGAAAGTCCTGCACACACATTTTTTTCTTGAGATTGTGTCACCACTCCTAAAATATCAGTGTAAAACCCCAAGGAAGTAGAAATGCTTCATTCTCCATACTCAGCACTCTTGGATAAGACCGTGTCTTAACTATAATTCATGTTGAACATCTATACTACTAAGCTTGGATAGCATGATCCTAGTCAGTCTCCAGTCCTAGAGGAAATAGAAATAGTGCATGGCCTTCTACATGAAAGCAGGATGAATGTGCATACCAAAATTCCTCCAGAACTTGTATATGGCTGCAAGCAACCTATGTCAAGAGGCCACAAGATTGTTAAATTGGAGGCAGAAAAGTGTGACTCCACATGTACTACTAGAAATGAAATTTTGTGTGAAATCTCAAATTTATGGCAAGGAAGAAGAAAGTACCATGTGCCCTTTTGTTTCTTATTAATTAAAATATGAATCTTTCTTAATGATTTTAGATTTAGCATTCACATTGCATAAGCACTTTAATTACATTATATCTCATTTTTTCCATGATTCTCTGTTTGCTTAGCTAGCACTAGCCATTAGAACTAGGGTCTTAAAAATCCTCCCATTAGCATTCACTGTCGTCTGGAATAGCTTTTGTCTCTGGATTCAACTATTCTCTGTCCATTTAGAGATTATCAGTATAAAGAACCACCTGTTCTTGGCAACCCCATAATTAATTTTCCCTTTCCCACTCTCAGCTATATTATTGCCCTTGGGTTGGAGTTTGAATTTAAAAGCTACACAAAATAAAGTGCCATTTTTAACATGACATTGTCTGTTCTTGATTTTTCATGTAGTTTATGTAAACTAGTATTACAGCTTTATTGTCAGAATTCAGAAGAGCTATACATTTCCTACTGTGAAATATATTGCTCTGTACTATTCAAATATGTAGAACCTATTTTTGTTTGTTCTTTGGTTTACAAATAAAACCAAACTCTGATAGAGTTAGTCACTATTAGAAAAGACAAAAAAGAATAAAAATAAACAATAATAGCTTTTAGCCTGTGATTCTGTGTTTACAATAAACACGGGTGCCAGGCTACTGAAAATTGTCATTTTTATTTCTGAATGGCTGAAAAGTAGAAAATAAATATACACATATACTTAGACTTGAATAGAATTTCAGTGTACTACAGAGAGGGAGAAGGTAGTGCAAGACTCAACATAGTTTACCATGAAGTAATAACATATAAGCACGCAGTACAATTAGAGCAGACAGCGTACATTCTTTCACATGATTTATGAAGTCGTGAATAAAATAACTTGTCACCTGATGCTACTTCTGCCCAGATTATATGGCTGCTCTCTCATAAAGGCATAACAACAAAGGAGGACTCTTAGACTCTTGGAATGTTTTTTCTAGGATTAGAGATTATAGAAGACTATTTCATTCTGAGGAATACAGTAATAAACTAGCCTTAACCACTTAAAAATACCCTTTATGTTAAGTAGCTTCGTCTGGTAAAATTTGACCCTAAAATTTTCTAATTCAAAATTTGCAGAGACAAATGATGAGACTAGCTATGAAAATGTTTCATATTTTTCTCAATATAACAACAAGAAACATTCTTTTAAAAATTTCTACCAACAGAAACACTAATGCACACAGACAACAATAACCTCCTCCCCAAACCTGCTCTCTATAACTGAAAAGTCAGGAAAGAGACAACTGAGCAAGGTAGAAAAGTTAAACAATAGCTTCTTTATTTAGCCAAATACCGCAGAAAAAAATGTGATGGTACCCTCACCAATGCCAGCAAAGGCCAAATGGGAAGCCTAAACTGTCACTCTTACAGGGCTGACATCAGGAGTGAAACAAGGCTGTAGACAGCAAACCACACAGACCCTGTAGACAGCAAAAGAATAATAAGAGAATACTATGAACAACCCTATATATACAAATTTCATGAGTTAGATGAAATGGACCATCTACTTGAAAAACAAAACCTACCACACTTGACCTAATATAAAATAGTTTTCATAGTCTTATAACTATCAAAAAGATTGAACTTGTAATTTTAAAACTCTCCCCAAAAATCTTCAGGCCCAGATGACTTCATTGGAAAAATCTGCCAAATATTTGAAGAATTAACACAATTCTATATAATCTCATCCAGAAATTAGAAGAAAGAACATTTCATAATTTATTTTACAAAGCTAGTATTTTTTTAAAGATTTTATTTAGTTATTTGAGAGAGAGAGAATGAGAGATAGACAGCACAAGAGGGAAGAGGGTCAAAGGGAGAAGCAGACTCCCCGCTGAGCAGGGAGCCCAATGCGGGACTCAATCCCAGGACTCCAGGATCATGACCTGAGCCGAAGGCAGTTGCTTAACCAACTGAGCCACTCAGGCGCCCACAAAGCTAGTATTATCCTAATACCTAAACAAGACGAAGTACAGAAAGAGAAAACTACAAACCAACAAACTACATGAACATAGACAAAAATATCCTTAATAATTAGCAAATAGAATTCTGTATTATCTAAAACAAATTACACACCATGACCAAGTGGAGTTTATTTCAGAAGTGCAAGGCAGATTTAATATTCAGAAATCAATCAACATATTCCATTCTATTTATAAAGTATACAAGAAAAAAATCAAATGATCATATCAAATGATGCAGAAAAAGTATTTAGCAAAATTTAGGATTTTCTCATGGTAAAAACAGTCAGAAAAATAGGAATAAAGGAGAAATTTTTCAACAGGAAAAAAATCTACACAAATCCAAGTTAAGATTATACTTAAAGGTGAAAGTCTGAATGTTTTCATCCTAAAATTGAGAACAAGTTCAGGATGTTTGTTCTCACCATTCTTAATTCAACACCGTGCTGGAAGTTCTAGCCAATGCAATATGACTAAGGAAGGAAATAAAAATTAACAGATTGGAGTTCTAGCCAATGCAATATGACTAAGGAAGGAAATAAAAATTAACAGATTGGAAAGAGAAAAGAAAACTAACCTATTTGTAGATAACATAATTGACTCTGTAAACAATTTCAAGGAACTTACAAAAATAAGTCCTAGCATTATTAAGTCAGTTCAGCAAGGTTATAGGATACAAGATAAACAAAAATACCTATTTGTAGTTCTATGGACTAGCAATGAAGATATGGACACTGAAGTTAAAAATAAAATACCACTCACTATCACTCAAATACTGTAATACTTAGGTGTAAATCTAACAAAACATATGTGGAACATGTATGCTGAAAACCACACAATGCTGATGAAAGAAATCAAAGACAAAAATACATAGAAACATACCATATTCATGGGTTGGAAAATTTAAGAAAGTAAAGATGCCAATTCTGCCAAAATGAATATATAGGTTTAAAACAAATTTTGTCCAAATACCAGCAATTTTTTAGAGGTATAAATAGGATTATTCTAAAATTTATATGGGCAATATAAGGAACTAGAGTAGTTAAGATACTTTTGAAAAGGAAGAAAAAAGTGTAAGAAATCAGTCTAAATTTTCAGGAATTATGATATAGCTGTAACAACCAAGTGTGGTATTGGAGGAGGTATGGACACATTGACTAATAAAGTAGATTACAGAGCCCAGAAATAGACCCTATACGATATGACCAAATGATTTTGACAAGGGTAAAAACAACTCAATGGAGGGAAAAGAGCCTTTTCAACAAATGGTGCTGGAGCAAATGGACATCAATAAGCAAAACAAATGAAACTTCATCTGAAAAAGCTGAACTCATAAATTGTACAAAAAATAACATATTATGGACCATAGACTTATAATAGAAAGTAGACTTAAATAGAAAATGTAGCATAAAACTTTTAGAAAAAAAGTCATAGGAGAAAGTCTTTCAGATCTAGACCTAGAAAGATTCTTCGACTTTTCACCAAAATTACAACCCATAAAAGGAAAAATTGATAAATTTGACTTCAATTAAAAACGTTTGCTCTGTGAAAGACCCTATGAAGAGAATAAGAAAACAAATTATAGAATAGGAGAAAATATATGCACAACACATATCTGACAAAGGACTAGCATCTAAAGTATTAAAGGACTCAAAAGTAAGAAAAACAGACAATCCAATGGACAAAGGACATGAGAGACATTTTACTGAAGAGGATCTACATATGGCAAATACGCACATGAAAACATTTAATATCATTAGTCATTAGGAAAATAAAACCACAATTAAATTTACTTCTCAGGATGGCTAAAATTAAAAAAAAAATAGTGACAATATTAAGTACTACTGAAGATAAAAGACCTGGATCACTCCAGAAATGTAAAATTCTCTAGCCACTCCAAAAAGACAATTTGACAATTTCTTTAAAAACTAACGTCGACAGATGAATGGATAAAGAAAAAGTGGCATATATACACAATGGAATATTATGCAGCCATCAAAAGGAATGAGAGCTTGCCATTTGCAATGATGTAGATGGAACTGGAGGTTGTTATGCTGAGCGAAATAAGTCAATCAGAGAAAGACATGTATCATATGAGCTCAATGATATGAGGAATTCTTAATCTCAGGAAACACACTGAGGGTTGCTGGAGTGGTGGGGGGTGGGAGGGATGGGGTGGCTGGGTGATAGACATTGGGGAGCATATGTGCCATGGTGAGCACTGTGAATTGTGTAAGACTGTTGAATCACAGACCTGTACCTCTGAAACAAATAATATATTATATGTTAAAAAAAAAAAAAAAGAAGAAGAAGATAGCAGGAAGGAAAGAATGAAGGGGGGGAAATCGGAGAGGGAGACGGACCATGAGAGACGATGGACTCTGAAAAACAAACTGAGGGTTCTAGAGGGGAGCGGGGTGGGAGGATGGGTTAGCCTGGTGATGGGTATTAAAGAGGGCAGGTACTGAATGGAGCACTGGGTGTTATGCACAAACAATGAATCATGGAACACTACATCAAAAACTAATGATGTAATGTATGGTGATTAACATAACAATAAAAAATTTTTTAAAAACTAACATACAACTACCATAGAACCCAGCAATTGAATTCCTGGGCATTTATCCAGAGAAATGAAGATGTATGGTTACTCAAAAACCTGTGCATGAATGTTTATAGCAGCTTTATTTGTAATAGTCAAAAGCTAGAAATGACCCACGTCTTTCAATGGGTGTAGGGTTGAAAAAAACATGATACATTCATACTGTTGAGTATTTCTCGCAATAAAAAGGAAAAAAATAACTGATACACACAACAGGGATAAATCTTCTGGGAATTACGGCTGAGTGAAAAACCAATCCCAAATGTTGACATATTATGTGATTCCATTTATATAACATTCCTTGTAACAGTATTTTACAGACATAAAATATTAGTGGTTAGAGTCAAGGAAGGGATGGGAGGGAAAGAAAAGTGGAAAGTGGATATTGCTACAAAATGGCAACATAAGAGATCCTGGTGGTAATGGGATGTTCCTTATCTTGGGTACATCAATGCCAGTATCCTGGTTGTGATATTGTACTAGAGTTTTTAAAGATGTTAATGGGGAGGGGTGACACCGGGTAATGGGTACTCAATATATATATATCTGCATTATTCTTACAACTGTATGTGAACTTAAAATTATCTCAAAATGAAAATGTAATTATAAATATAGATTACTGTGTGTAGACAAGTTTTCAAAAGAAGAATTGTTAAATCAACTAACTATAGTTAAAATTAAACAATGACTATAAATTAAGAAAATTTTCTAAAATGAGAAGCAGAATTGCAGAGTAAATAAAAGCATCAGCTTTGGAGATGAAGAAAGATTAAATCTTGGAACTGCTGATTATTAGTTGTGTTTACTTATACTAGAACTCATTTACTGACTTTATATCTGTTGTTTTCAATTACACCACTGTGTTGTTAAATCACACTGCTTCCATATATCAGTTGACAAAAAAATATTGAATCATGAATTATCTTTGTAAGATTGGATACTATGTTACCAGAAAATTAACAATGGTATTATAGTAAGTCTAATACCACTTAAATCTGTCCAAATATACACTATTAAAACTGATTCAAGTATTATGTTAGATAACAGCATAATATACTGAAGAAAAATGTTAAAGAAAATTTGATTCTGCCAATAATTCTTCAGTAAATTGTATTCATAGGCATAATCTAATTAAATTAAATTCTTAAAAACTTAGTATTGTGTCCCAGGACCAGGCAGAATAATAAAAAATCTAATCAGAATTTGGTTTAAAGTTTAATTTTCTAAAAAAGAATGATCTAGAAACACCAGACATTAATGATTACTGAACCTTCGTGCAAATATACAATGAACACGTTTGTAAAAAGTACTTGGCTTTACAGCCATGTCAGTTTTAATATTATAGCTCATCCTAACTGATATCTAGGGTATTGGTTTAGTATTAACTTGAGGAAGAATGCCATCTACTGAGTCAATTGCTGCATTAAACCATGACAGCACTAGCGTTGTACACTTAAAATGACAGAAATAAATTGGTCAAAATTAATAAACAGTGTCAATAGAAAAATGTCTTTTTTTTTCCCCAAACTGTTTTGCAAGCTAACACCAAGACCCTCTGTACTCTGCCTGACGTTATTGGTTATGCTATAGGAAATTGCCACGGCTTTCCCACACAATATCTACACCAAAGAGATGATTAATTGATGATTTGTATAGCTGTATTATTGATAATTTATATAGCTCAATAAAGCTACATTAAGAATGTTATTCCAGTTCCCTTAAGTAATTAGATTACACATAATTTCTAAGACAGCAGGTTCACTAACCTTACGGATTTCTTTTACTCTTTTATAAAAGAAGTAATTCAAACAGCAAGAGATAACAAAATATACACTGCTACCCCATAAGAACATTTCATTATTTTTTGTTAATTTGTTTTTTATCTTTTCTAGTTGATGAACTAATTTTCTTATCAGTAAACAGCTATTCTTATTATTGACCTAGACCATCTATCATTTTGTTCTTATTTGTTCATTTGCATGAGTTTATAATCATTTCTTTTTACTTTCTGGGGTATTCCAAATGTTACCTTTATTATTTTTAAAGATTTATTTATTTATTGAGAGAGAGAGAAAGCGCTCATGGGGGGAGGGGCAGAGAGAGAGGGAGAGAGAGTCTCAACAGACTCCTGCTGCGCACAGTCTGACTCGGGGCCTTGATCCCATGACCCATGAGATCACCACCTGCATCAAAACCAAGAGTTGGTCGCTTAACTTACTGTGCCACCTAGGCACCCCTAAAATGCTAATTTTAAAATAGCAAGTATTACAAAACACAAAGTATAAAATTAAACCAAATTACAGTTCTATTATCGAGTAATAATATATAAACATGATAATGAACATTACACATTTTTGTACATATAAAGGTAAAAAATAAAATTAATTGATTTAAATACACAAATAGCAAATGGGATTAAGCTCTACATGTTCTCATTTCCATTTGACAATATTCTATGAATATTTTCACACAGTTTAAATAATCTGCAACATATTGGTAACATACTAACCCAGGCCAAATCAGCCTTACTGCTTTGTAAAGAAAGTTTTATTGGCACATAATCATGCCTATTGTTTACAGGAAATCTAAAGGTGCTTTCATTGCTACAGGACCAGAGTTAAATAGCTGTGACAAAGACCATAAAACATACAAAACCTAACTTACTCTTTGTCCTTGTAGTGTAAACCCTGACAGTTGTTTTATTTTCCCCCTTGACTTGTTTTGATTGCCAACCACTTCAAAGACCACCATCTCAAATAAACACATTGCCAGCCACACAGTAGATGAAAAGTCAAGCCACCTCCCCCAACTGGGGCTTGATTCTTTTAGAGATTTTGGTTGATTTCTATAACTGCCCATTTGGGCACTTGTTTTCTCTCTTCCCTGATTTAAATTCCTGCTCTTATGTTTTAAATTTACTAATAAAGAGTGAGCCCATGTATTAATGGATTTGGTTTGCTAATATTTTGTTGAGGATTTTTGCATGTTGGCCTGTAGTTTTCTTTATTTGTAGTGTCTATCTAGTTTTTGTATTAGGATAATGCTGGCTTCATGGAATGAATTTGGAAATCTCCTTCCTCTTCTATTTTTTGGAAAAGTTTGAGAAGAATAAACATTAACTCTTCTTTCAATGTTTGGTAGAATACCTCTGTGAAGCCATCTGGTCCTGGGCTTTTGTTTCTTGGGAATTTTTTGATTACTGATTCAATTTCATTGCTGGTAATCAGTCTGTCAAATTTTCTTTTGTTTTTTTTGGGGGGGGGATTTTATTTATTTATTTATTTATTTGAGAGAGATAGAGAGTGGGGGGTAGCAGGGGAAGAGGAGCAAGCAGACTCCACACTGAGCATGGAGCCTGATGCAAGTCAACATCCCACAACCCTGAAATAATGACCTGAGCGGAAATCAAAAGTCAGATGCTTAACCAACTGAACCAAGCAAGCACCCCCCATTCAAATTTTCTATTTCTTCCTGCTTCAGTTTTGGGAGTTTGTATGTTTCTAGGAATATATCCGTTTCTTCTAGGTTGTCCAATTTGTTGGTATATAATTTTCCATAATAGTCTCTTATAATCTTTTGTGTTTCTGTGATGTCATTTGTTATTTCTCTTCTTCCATTTCTAATTTTGTTTATTTGAGTCCTCTGTATCTGTTGTTTTTTGTTGTTGTTGTTTTAAATGAGTCTGGCTAAAGGTTTATCAATTTTCTTGATCTTGTCAAAGAACCAGCTCCTGGTTTCATTGATCTGTTCTATTGCGGGTTTTGTTTTTGTTTTTTAATCTGCTGTGAACTTTATTATTTCCTTCCTTTTACCTGTTTGGGGTTTTGGTTGTTCTTTTTTATTTTTTTTAGCTCCTTTAAGTGTAATGTTAATTTTTTATTTGAGATCTTTCTTGTTTCTTGAACTGGGCCTGTATTGTTATAAACTTCCCTCTTAGAACTACTTTTGCTGCATCCCAAAGATGTTGGACCATTGTGTTTTCATTTTCATTTATTTCCATGTATTTTTTTCAATTTCCTCTTTGATTTCTTGGTTGATCCATTCATTGTTTAGTAACATGTTATTTCACCTCCATGTATTTGTGGTCTTACTAGTTTTTTTTTTTTTTCTTATGGTTGATTTCTGGTTTCATAGTGTTGGGGTCAGAAAAGATGCATGGTAAGACTTTGATATTTTTGAATTCGTTGAGACTTGTTCTGTGACCTAATATGTAATCTATTCTGGAGAATGTTCCATGTGCACTTGAAAAGAATGTGTATTCTGCTGTTTTAGGATGGAAAGGTCTGTATATATCTGCTATATTCATCTGGTCCAATGTCTCATTCTAAGTCACTGTTTCCTTGACTGTTTGGATCCTCTACCATTTATGTAAGTGAAGTGTTAAGTTCCCCTACTATTATTGTATTACTATTGATTAGTTCTTCTATGTTTGTTACTAGCTGCTTTATATATTTTGATGCTCCCATGGTGGGTGCATAAGTATTTGCAATTATTATCTCCTCTTATTGGATGCTTCTTTTTTGAGTCTATAGTGTCCTTCTTGTCTCTTGTTACAGTCTTTTTTTATTCAAGTCTATTTTGTTTGACATAAGTATTGTTACCCCACCTTTCCTTCACTTTTATTTGCATGATGATGCTATTCCATCCCTTGGCTTCCAATTTGCATGTGTTTTTAGGTCTGAAATGACTCCCCTGTAGGCAGTATACAGATGGGTTTTGCTTTTCCATCCATTCTGTCACCATATGACTTTTGATTGCAGTGTTTAGTCCATTTACCCTCAAAGTAATTATTGATAAGTATGTACTCATTGCCATTTTGTTACTTGTTTTGTTTTTGTTTTTATAGTTCCTTATTTTTTTCTTCTCTTGCTCTTTTCTTTCATGGCTTGCTGGCTTTCTTTAGTGATGTACTTGGATTCTGTTCTCTTTGTTTTTGCATATCTGTTACCAGTTTTTTATTTGTGGTTACCATCAAGCTTATATATAACATATTATGCATATTGCTGTCTATATTACACTGATGGTTACTTACGCTTGAACCCATTCTTTACTCTTCCACCGCCCCCCCCCCAGCCAACAGTTTAGGTGTATGGTACCATACTTCACATTCTTTCATTTTGTGAGTCCCTTGACAGATTTTTATAGATATATTTAATTTTACTGCTTTTGTGCTTCCTACTTTTCTTACTTACTCCTGCTTATGGTCTTTTCTTTTAACTCAAAGAGTCCCTTTTAACATTTCTTGTAAGGCTGGTTTGGCGGTCATGAATTCTTTCAACTTTTGTTTGTCTGGGAAACTTACCTCTTCTCCATTCTGAATGATAGCCTTGCTGGATAGAGTATTCTTGGCTGCAGGTTTTTTTTTTTTCCTTTCAGCACTTTGAATATACTATGCCACTCTCTTCTGACCTGTAAAGTTTCTGCTGAAAAATCAGCTGATAGCCTTATGGGGTTTCCCTGGTATGTGATGGTTTCTTTTCTCTTGGTGTTTTTGAAATTATCTGTTTATCACTACTTTATGCCATTTTAATTGTTCTGTGTCTTAGTGTGGGCCTTCTTAGGTTGATTTTGTTAGGGGTTCTGTGTGATTCCTGGATCCAGATTTGTTTCCTTCTCCAGATTCAAGAAGTTTTTGGCTATTATTTCATCTAATAAATTTTCTGGTCCCTTTTCTCTCTGTTATCCTTCTGGGATTCCTATAATGTGAATGTTATTATACTTGATAGTGTCACTGAGTTCTCTAAGTCTGTTTTCATTTATTATTACTTTTTTTCTCTCTCCTGTTCAGCTAATTGCTTTTCATTATTCCTCCAAGTCACTGATCTGTTCTTCTACTTCCTCTAATCTACTATTTATTTCATCTAGTATATTTTTAATTTTAGTTATTGAGTTCTTCATCACTGATTGATTCTTTTGTATGTTTTCTATCTCTTTGCTGAGTCTCACTGGGGTACTCCACTCACTTCTCAATTCCAGTGAGTAACTTTATGACCATTACTTTCATTTCTCTATCAGGTACACTACTTATCTCTATGTCTCTTTTGTTTCTTGTTGTGGTTTTGTCCTGTTCTTTCTTTGGAAACATATTCCTCTGTCTCCCCATTTGTCTAATTCTTTGCATATGTTTCTGTGTGTTAAGAAAGTCAGTTACATCCCCTCTTCTTGAAAGTAGAGGCCTTATGAAGAAAAGATCCTGCAGTGCCCTGCAGTGTAATGTACCCTGTTCACCAGAACCTGACACTTAAGGGGTGTCTCCTATGTGTGTTGTGTATACCCTACGGTTGTGGCTGAGCTGTTTTTGCCTTCATCCCAGTCCTCTACCATGGCTATCTTTGTTGGAAGCAGGACTTAGTCCCTTTGTCATTAGTGGGCCAGTCTGGGACAGCCTTGGGCTTGAGTTGAGTCAGACCTGGTGTTTGCCAGAGGTGCAGTAGCATGGAACTTTGGGGCATTTTTCCCTATGTTGTCCCCTGAGAAGCTTTTATTGGTGGGCAGGTCCTACAGTCAGAGCAGATGTCTGCTCCCAGCCATTGCTGGGGCTGTAGTCAGAATGACATGTGTGGTTACCTTCCCCTCTCCTTGGGGCAGGAGTCACTTTGGAGTGCTGCTGGCCTTTGTCAGGGCTGTTTCCACACTGCCAGGTTTGTGACACCATTTTGGATGTGCTCCACCCAAGGGCATATTGGTTGGGGAAGGGCTGCAGAACACTGGGGCAGGGTGCCTGGTGGAAGCAGTTTGCACAGGTTCTAGGGGAGGGACCTAGAGCAACTTTAGAAAACTCTTGTCATGGGGCTGGAGGAAGAGTCTACAGGATAGTGTGGGGCAGGGTGCATGGTGCCAACAAGATTTGGGTGGGTTTGTTATGGGAGGAAACCTGGAACCAAGGCTTGGCTGGAGGGAACGTATCTGCAGGAGAACACAGGGTATGCTCTTAGCAAGTTAGGTGGAGAGTGTTGGCATTGTGGTAGTTCCTGCTGGTTTTTTGTATCTAGGATTGGCAGGGGAGGAAATTGGCACTTGGGAGCTCTTTTATTTCTGAGGCATTCTTCCAAAGATTCCTGCCCTTCCAGCACATGCTCTGAGATTAGTAAAGAAATCTTCCCATATAACCCAGGCATTTTTCAGACTGCTAGTTCTGTGCTGTATCTCCGGGGGGCTGTTTGTTGTTACCTCTTTGAATGCAGGGACTCAGTTTCCTATGGCCCTTCAGGCTCTCTGAGACCCACTGTTTTTTAAAATTCCAGGTGTTAAGCCCTGCAGATTGCAAGAACTTACAAAATTAGCTCCTTCTGATTTTCAAAGCCAGATGTTATGGGTACTCGGTTTCCCCGTGCCTGGGTTCCTGATATGAGCATCTTTTTCTCTTTCCTCTCTGTGCCCAGGCATTCTTCCTTTTTCCTAACAAGTCTCAGTCATTCCTACCCTCTTCAATGTGGTCTCTTCTCTATATTTAGTTGTGGAGAGTCTGTTCTGCCAGTCTCTGGGTCATTTTCTGGGTACTTACACTGATGTGGGTGTTACCTAGTTCTATCTGAGGGAGAAGGTGAGCTTAGGATCCTCCTACTCTGCCATATTCCTGTTTTATGTTTTTAAACCTATACATGCGGACATACACACCATGGACACCTTTTTTTCAGGATACGTGAATAGACATCAAAATATATTAATACTTTCATACTTCTATCATGTTATTATAAATAATTATATAACATTCAGGGCCTGGATCTAACAAATTCCTATTTTCTATTGTAGGATATTTTTATTGCTTTAATCTTTAAAACAAGTACTGTAAAAAGGAACACTGTTTTACTTGACATATGAATATCCATACCTTAATGATTTGTCTACTATAAATTACAAAAGGTAAATTTATTGCCTCAAAAATATGTAATATGCAACTGTTTATCTAGTCTATTTATCTCTGTCCCTGTTCTGTCTCAACTATCAATTATCTATTTACTAATTTAGATATATATGTCAAATTGTCATTCAGAGTAGTTGCATAATCATAAATTTCATAATCAGAAATACTTAAATACAATATACCTTAAATATTTAAAATTCAAAGATATTTTAAAAAGAGACAGTCAATTCAAAACTTTGGAAAAACTAAGAAATAAATGAAGGGAAAGAGAAAGAAAGAATAATGACAAGAGCAGAAGTACATTAATTTGAAATTGGGTATAATAACTAAAAAAATAAATATAATTTATTCTTGTCTGTGGAAAAATAATATTTCAATAGAGAAAACACTAGCTGTCTTAGGAAAATAAAGAAGTATAATTTCATAGAATTACAACTGAAAATGGGTACATAGCTATAGATTTGAAGGAGATGCAAACACAAATATTAAATATGTTGATCAATTTTCTTCAAATATATTTGAAAAGCTGTGTGAAAGGGGAAATTTTCTGGACAAATATAGCTTAACACAAATGACTGCTTCATGTAATCTAAAGTGATCAATCACCCTGTAAGAAATTTAGGTGTTAGAAACTGCAGGTCTATTCCATTTCACAAGTGGACTCTATCAAAACTTCAAGGAACATTTAACTACTAAGCTTCTTTTATGTAGCAAATATAACACTTCCATAAAGTCCTGAAAGAGATAACAGAAAGGGAAGCTGCAGACCATTACGGGCATAAATCACTTAGACTGCTTCCCTCCAGGATTTCAAGGATGATTCAGTTTATTTGAAAACCTAATAAAAACTGGACTCTCTTAATGGGTCCAAAGACAGGGAGACATCTTATTATTTCTTCATAAAATAAAATAATTCTTTTTTTTTTATTTTTTATTGTTATGTTAATCACCATACATTACATCATTAGTTTTTGATGCAGTGTTCCATGATTCATTGTTTGTTCATAACACCCAGTGCTCCATGCAGAACGTGCCCTCCTCAATACCCATCACCAGGCTAACCTATCCCCCTACCCTCCTCCCCTCTAGAACCCTCAGTTTGTTTTTCAGAGTCCATCGTCTCTCATGGTTCGTCTCCCCCTCTGACTTACTCCCCTTCATTCTTCCTCTCCTGTTATCTTCTTCTTTTTCTTTTTTCTTAAAATATGTTGTGTTATTTGTTTCAGAAGTACAGATCTGTGATTCAACAGTCTTGCACAATTCACAGCGCTCACCGTAGCACATACCCTCCCCAATGTCTATCACCCAGCCACCCCATCCCTCCCACCCCCAACCACTCCAGTAACACTCAGTTTGTTTCCTGAGATTAAGAATTCCTCATATCAGTGAGGTCATATGATACATGTCTTTCTCTGATTGACTTATTTCACTCAGCATAACACCCTCCAGTTCCATCCACGTCGTTGCAAATGGCAAGATCTCATTCCTTTTGATGGCTGCATAATATTCCATTGTGTATATATACCACATCTTCTTTATCCGTTCTTCAAAACAGAAGTCTATGTCATACATAATATGAAACACTGGAAAACATCATAGTCTGCTGAGAAACAATTTCAGTACATCCACTGACACCAGTTCGGTTCATCAGTTGTAAAAGATACAGTCGTTGATATTATACAAGCAAAAGTAATGTGGTGAATCATGAAAAGAGAAAATAAAATTTCATTGTTTACCTGATATATTTCTATGTATAACAGAAAAGCTGAATGGCATCAGTTACAAATTACTTGTAACAAGATAAATTATCAAACAGACTGATTAGAAATTAATATACAAAAATCAATAACTACATACAACAATTTAAATTATACTTAAGAAAACTGATTTGCAGTAAAGACAAATAAAATTAGAAATAAAAAAATCTATTAAGGGGCATGAAATAAAATTTGAGTTAAGTGTAAAAGCATCGTTTTGTTTGAACAAGAAGTCTGCATTTTGTAAAAAATAATAACAATAATCCATCCTAATTTTTTTTAAATCCATTGCTATGTTTTTGTACTGCCACTTTTTCTAGAATTAGCAGGCTGACTGTAAAGTGTTCTAACATAATAAGCATGATTTAATTGTTGGGAAGACTCTGGAACCTGAGAAGAGCAGGCAAAAACATAATCTAAAAGATGTGTTAGATATTAATCCACAGTATTTTCAAAAGATAATACTAGTTTGTGGAAATATGTCATTAGATTAACAAAACAAACTAGATGTTCTGCAAACGGATCTGCACTCACATAGAAATAGTAGTATATGACAAAGAAGTGAGCATTTCAATGCATGGGCAAGGATGCCTTATGAGGTAATCAATATGAAGAAAACCTAATAGCAAATCTAGTAGTGAAATAGGCAATGGATATGAACAAACTGTCTCCTAATTAAGTGACCCGAGTGCTTAAAAACATTTGAAAATATGCTCAATCTTACTCTTAATTGAATCTATACAATGAAATAAAAATGAGGATCTTTGGAAGCCAGTAGATTCTCAGGAATCAAGAAGTTAGACACAGTTCATTGTTGTCTTCATTCGATGTAAAGAACTTCGTACAGTTTAGGGAGAAATAGGGGTTATTGAAACCTCTCTGACCGTGGTTATCAAAAATGGAAAATTCACACACTATTAACCATAGTTACCAAAACTTAAAATGTACATACTATTTGACTGCAGTCTCACTTCCAAGTGTCTAGCTAACAGAAACTTGCAGGTATAGAGAAAAACGCATCAGGGTGTTTACGGTCATTACAAAGTACTGGAAACTATTTAAAAAGCTATTGGTGAAGCATACCTTAAATGAACTGCAGGATGTATGCAAAAAAATACTCTGCAAATGCTCAAAAGGATGAAATAAATCTACATTTGCTACTCAAGAGACATCCCAGAAATATTCTTGAGTAGAAAGACAAGTTGTTGAAAGTATTAAACCATGCATTCTCTTGCAAAAACATCATAAATGAGAATGTGAGTATAAAGATTAAGTACAGAAATTAATATGTACCAACCTTTTCTGAAAAGATACACAAGAAAAATTGCTTGCAATTCTGGGAGGAAGAAGGTTAATTTTTAATTCATGAACTACATGATTTTTTTTCCTGAATGTGTATTACTATTTGAATATATATATATATATAAAAATACGCACACATATACATATTCATATATATATATACACACATATGTACATATATATATACAGACATATATATGAAAACTAAACCATCTGGTTTATTTATTAATACTAAAATATATCAAAGGACCTAAAGGAAATATTTAGTATTCATAGTGCTGAGGAAATAGTTCAGATTAATTTTAAGATAATTATCATATGTTTTCTTAAAAACCATAAAAGATTTTTAAGTAATCTAGCAACAAATCTGAAGTGAAATTTTCATGTGTTTGGTTCATGCTTTAAAAACTAGCTAGAACTACGAATAGTTGTCTTCACATATAGCATCTGTGACAAGAGACGTGGTTTTTAGTAGATCTTGAAATGAGGTGCAGAATAGCATGTTAGGTGTAATATGGCAGCTGAATGGCCATGGTATTTCTATCTCTAAAAAATTTTATTTTCCCAAGCATGAACTCTGTTTTACCACAAACAAGATAAGGCACAACTGTGCCAAGAACCACACTTGACTTCTAGTAGCTTGGAACTGGCTAAAATCTCTCCTGGCATTTGTTCAATGTCATGAAATTTTCAGGCAAAGATTTGTGGCATCCTTCAGATAACAATACCATAAAAGTATCATATCTTGTGAGGATTGGTACTGTTAGCTTCCGTGATAATTACTGAGCACCACTAACCAATCCTTTATGAAGAGAGTGTTGCTCCTTCTAACCTCATTGTTGTCTAGAGCAGTTTCTTTACCTAAGATCTATTGATGTGGTCTATGAAGTATTGTCAACAATGTGTATGCACGTATTTCTGGAAAGCAGGTGTGGATAAATTATTGCAATAATGATCCCAAAAGAATCACACTTCCTGCATTCATATCCTTTTACAATGTGAGCTTTCTCCTTCTCCCTTCAAGAGATGGAGTCAATTCCCTGAAACTAAACTTGCTGTGATGAATAGAATGTGCAAATTCTGAGGCATTGACACTTCTGCTTTCACTCTCTTGAAACACCACCCTCAGAAAGAAAGGCCAGTCTCATTACACAGAGGAGAACCAGGGTCCCCACTTGAGAGTGGGCATTAATTGCCAGGCATTGAGTGAGAGCAAATTAGACCATCCAGTCCTAGGTGAACCACTGAAGTCTGCAGCCCCAGGACTCGCCTCAGTGGAGACCAGAAGAAGAATCACCCAAGTGATCCCAATCCAAATGTCTGACTCACAGGTTTGTGAGGAAATAAATGGTTGATCTTTTAAGCCACTGTGATTTGCAATGGTTTGTTAAAGCAACAGATGATGAAGCAAGGTCTTTAATATTCATCAGATTGGAAAATAAAGTTTGAACCCCAAAGTCCTTCAAATTGCTTCTGTATACTCAAGGTAAATTTGATGTGAGTGTGGCATGTTCCCTTTTATTGTCTTTCTCTTTCCTCTGGAAGAACTTACATAGTCACATGTTTGCCTGCAAGATCCCAGACACATGGTTCTCAGGTTGTAGGTAAGGATTGCCAACATGTTTAAAATGTGAGTGATGTGACAACAGAATTCTACCTATATATACATATATTTTTTATTTTCACTTTTTCTTTGTAGAAACCTAAAATATAAGGGAAATTAACAAAAGCATTTTGTGTGAAAATTAATTGGTTTGGTTCTTGTGTATATTCCTGCTGACAACTGGTCAGGGTTTCGTCTCCCTGGAAGTGCCACAGAGAGTGAATGGGTATAAAAATAAGAACACTGCACAGGGAATTGATCCCAGTTTTGTGACTGGACAGATTCAAACCATGTGAAACATTTTACTGGAGAGGAAGATAATTAATCAAGTTCAAATATTTCTGATTGTGCTAAACACACACACACACACACACACACACACACACACAAAATCTTTCAATTAGATATTAAAGCACATTCCAAAATATTTTTCTTCTTTGAGAAGTTATGTGATTAGCGACTTAAGTGATGTAGTAGGTTCATACAGCTCCATCACCATATGGTCTTTCAATGCCTGGTAAAGATGTTATAATTTATAAAGATTATAATTTGTGGGATTCAATGCATCTCAGTCCTTTTATTTGCAATGGAGCTGAAATTAGAGCCAAAATATAGTTGCCCTGCATCTACACCCAATAGAAGACTAACTCTTCTCTCTTTCCACGGAGAAGCTGATGATAGCACACCTTGTCAGCAGACCTAAATGAAGTCACTGCTGGATGGTGACTGCCATGACTGAGGTCTTCATTCTGCTGTTCACATGGTCTCCTTGTATCTCTTAGGGCAAACACTCTCACTGGCATAGAGATTATAATCCTATTGATCAAAGAGATGTAGATAAGTTAATCACCTAGAATGTGCGTACTTACAGAGCGAGCCTGTGAGGTGCATCGAATTTAGTCCAGGCTAACTTCATGGTAGAGAAAAACACATGTGTCCACTCTCTTGGTTATGTTGAAAGAGCTTCAAGTCTACCCATAATTGTGCCACTTGTGTTACTTTGGGCACATAACTGTCTCTAGGAAACTGAGAAATATATAGTTAAATTAATGGAATAAAGTGGCACTGAGTAAAAGCCTTTTATTGTATCCTTAATGTTGCCATTTCAATTTCAAAGTTTCAAAGTTAGAAGCCACCTCCAGAGCAATTTGCTCCATAAATGGTAATGAAGATTAAAAACAAAATTTTTCATCAACCGTGTATAATTTTATTTTCTTTTACTGTGTCTTGTTATTATGTTTTTGTATAATGTGGATTTAACTTGTCTGTTATCTTAATTTTTGCATTATCAATTTACTTCACATTGATTTTTCTGTTTTTTTCTTATACTCTAACTAAAAAAATATTTTATCCTTTTTGCACTCCTGCTTAATCCTGATTCCACCTTACTTTAATATTTTGTAATTCTAAGAGTGAATTATTATAAGATAAAAATATAAATAAAATGTGTAATTTACTCTTTCGCTCAAAAACATAATTGAAAATAGAAATAAATTAATAAAAAGACAGTTTCTGAGTCCTATTAAGAGTAATATCCACAGGGGCGCCTGGGTGGCTCAGTTGGTTAAGCGACTGCCTTCGGCTCAGGTCATGATCCTGGAGTCCCGGGATCGAGTCCCACATCGGGCTCCCTCTCAGCAGGGAGTCTGCTTCTCCCTCTGACCCTCTTCCCTCTCATGCTTTCTGTCTCTCATTCTCTCTCTCTCAAAATAAATAAATAAAATCTTAAAAAAAAAAAAGAGTAATATCCGCAAAGGAGCAACAAAATCTGTGAATCACAGAGAGCTAGCTGAGAGTAGTGCTAATGCCTTAAAAGTCAATCACATCTCAGTTAAATTGAGAGTCTGATCAAAAGGAGAAATTGTTTAAAAAAAAAAAGGAAAAAAGGAAAGAAAACCACAGGCTCCAAAAGGTACCACTTAGACTGAGTTCCCAAACCAGGGCTTCATACGCAATCTAATTGTACTTTCACATGCCCCAGAAATGTGGCCTTAACAGCCAGCCAGGAAACTCTTATTTCCTCCAGAACCGATGAGTCTGTCACTTGGGTCCACCTTTTCATTCTCCGAAGAAAGAGGAGGTCATCTGTATGATAAGACCCCCAGCTTGCCCCCCTAGCAAACAGCCTCCTCTGGAACAATCCTTCTTTTGTTAGTAACTTTTTGTCTCACCCTTCCCGTCAATAAGAGCCTTCCACTGTAAATAATCATACAGCACATACTCTGCCAAAAGCAGGCCAAGAGCATGATCTTTCTGAGTACCATTTATTAACACTGGTTTTATGAAATACTCAGCGCCCTGAATGTCCAGTTTTTTAAAAGTTCTTTGAATTAGTTGTTAAGCTACAAATGTTTATGTTCACAACCTGTAATCTCAGAAGGCATTCAATCAACAAATATTTATTTAGTTCTTATATGTGTTATGCACATGGAATGGTTCAACTCTAGCAACCCTTCCAACATTCCATGCATTCTTTTTTGTGTTCAGGTTATTGCATTGTTTAGAAATCACATTTCTATGTACACGATCAGTTCAAAAAAGAAAAAAAAGTGCTGACATCTGACTTCTATCCCAAATTAACAGTTGCTCTCAGTTTGCTGGGATATGTGATGCCTTTAACCTTATCTTTCTGTGTTGGCAAGCTGTTTTATGTTGTGTATGTGTATTTGTTTTAGTAGGTGGTTTAAAAGTTTAAATAGATTTTTCTTGCTGAGCTAAAACAAAAACAAAAACAAAAACCTTCCACTTTGTACAACTTGGGTTGCCTCTCTATTTGCTAGATGCGGTGCTTCCCGATTCATGAATCATTTCATAAAGCCAATTAGATCTTCAAAAAAAGAGTAATATTCAACTGAAAATTATGAGTCATGTGGGAAAAAAATCTTGCTATTTTTTTCTACATTGCCTAAGATTCCTATGTTGTACCTTAAATTCCAAAGTACGCGTTTAACACTTCACCAATAAATAAGATGTAAAATTATGGTTTCAACCCTTTAACAAATTGGTCTACTTTAATAGACATAATGTTATTCAGATTCCATTTCATTCAGTATTAATTTTGGTCATTTGTATTTTTCAAGGACAATGCATTTTATTTAACTTTTTTACTCTAATGAATAAAGTTGTTCACAACATTATTTTTATCATTTTAATATGTGAAATCTGCACTGATCATACCTTTTTAATTCCTAATTTTGGAGATATGTGTGCTCTCTCTTTTTTATCAATCTTTGAGGCTTACTAACTGCTCTTTTCAAAAGAGGAGTTTTTGACTTTGTGAATTTCCTCTTTTTTTGTTATTTTGTTGGTTCTGCTCTCTTCTTTATTATTTTCTTCCTTTATTTTACTTTAGGTTCACTTGCTCATTTTTTCTATGATTTCACACATATGTTCATAATTGATATTTAGTATATTAATTTTCTTTTTCATATTATCCTTGATAGATCTTGTCAGTCTCCTGCCGAACTTAGAAAATGTATTGCTGAGTGTTCATTGTTTTTTCTATGCGTTGAAAGGTTTGTTAAATCTTGGAACTATTTTTTCATCAAAATATTTGTTAATTCCTTAAAATAAAGCCAATGAAGCCTGGAGTTTTATTTGTAGTAAGGTTTGTGATAAATTCAATGGTTACAGGATTGTCCAAATGCACTAGTTTTTTGTCTCAGATTAAGTAATGTGCATTTTTTCTTTGAATTTGTTCATAAAATCTAAATTTTCAATTACTTTTTGCAATAACATTGTTCCTCCTATTTTATATTAATGTAAAAAGGACTTGTAATTCTTTTCCCTTTCTTCATTCCTGGTTTTTGAATATTTGTCTTTATCTTTTTTTATTGACAACATGCCCAAATATCTATCAGTATCATTGACAATTACATTATTTCTTTGTTTCGTATGTCATTATTATTTTTTTCTTTTTTCTACATTAGATTTACATATTGTGAATCATTATATTTTCTCTTGTTATTTTTTTCTTCTAGTTTTTTAAGATGACCATTTAGGTCACTGATTTCCATTCTTTCTTCTTTCCTTTATATATGATATTTCATCTCAGTTATATGCATATTGATATGTCTATTTGATTCACTTATAATCACTGTGTATTTTATTATTTTCTTTTGACTGAGAAAACATCCCAACCACATTTTTGCTTGTCTTTTTTTGTAACTGCATTCAAAATTGACTGCACTGCATTTGAATATGGGTTGCCTGGTACCAAGTCCTTGAAGACATTTCATTCTTTTGTTGCTTGATCGTTGTCTGCCTGACTTTTATTCTCTTTCACAAATCAGTGGCACTTAGCAACAGCCACCCAATTCTGCCTTTCTAATAGTGCCTATTCTGTCAGATGTGTGAGACATCATATGGGCACCCCCTTCCATTTTTGCTCCATGCCAGTTCTCCAAAGTGAAAACCTCAGCAAAAGTCGCACTGGGTGGGCACCCCAGGAATGCTGGGGCTCCACCCGCCAGCAGGGATGCAGTCCGTGCCTGGTGGACACCCCTGCTCCACAATTCCACTACAGGGTCTGCCTCCCAGGACAGCCTCTGACACCAGCTGTCACTGATCAGGGTCTCTACCTAGAAGGAGAACCAAAGACAAATCTTTGTGCAAGTAACTTTCTTGAGGAATGCATTGGTGTGGGCAAGGAGAGGGAAACAGGACGGAAAAACGGCGCCAGGTGTGATCTCTGTTACAGATCAGCTTCGGTTTGACCACCAAGCAGCTCTGGAGCTTCCTCTCATAGAAATGTCATGTGAGCTACAAATGTAGCCACACATGTGCACTAAAAGTGGGAGTCACACTTAAAAAAGTGAAAATGAGCAAAATTATTTTAAAGGTATATTTTATTCCATCACGGTGTGCCTCTCTGCACTTGTTCACCTCTAATTTAGAGCTATCAGGACTTCTACAGCTAATGCAGCAGACAACTGAGAGCAGTTTCCTTTTCTACTAAAAATCGTAATTTTACTTCAGTGATTCTGGCTCCTATTGTTTAGGAAAAATCATGTATGAACCAGCAAACTTCCATTTTCTTTAAGACTGTGGACTGTACTGAATGCGTGTACCACCGCTCTTATTTCTCATTGACCTGTGTTTTATAACTTGTGCCAGAAATCATGGGGACAGGAAAAGTATAAGAAATAGAAAGCTGGGGCGCCTGGGCGGCTCAGTCATTAAGCTTCTGCCTTCGGCTCAGGTCATGATCCCAGGGTCCTGGGATCGAGCCCCGCATCGGGCTCCCTGCTCAGCGGGAAGCCTGCTTCTCCCTCTCCCGCTCCCCCTGCTCGTGTTCCCTCTCTCGCTCTCTCTCTGTCAAATAAATAAATAAAATCTTAAAAAAAAAGAAATAGAAAGCAAACATCAGTATTGATACTATCCTTTTCTCTTAAGAACATTATACTTGTCTACAGATAAATTAATGGAATTAATAAGGGAAATTAACAAAGTTTCTACATAACAGGATTCAAAAGAATGTATTTTTAGGTATCAACAATACACAAGAAAATATTTAAATAAAATATTTTAATAGCTACTTCATTAATCTTAATTACCTAGAAATAAATCTTCACAGAGGAGGAAAGTCAAGAGTCAATCAACGTCAGAAAATATGTTCAAATTGCTCAATAATCAGAAAAGTGCAAATCAACAACAAAATGGGTTACCAGTCCACATCCTCCGGATTGGCAGACATTCGTGAGGATTTGGAGCATTAAGAACCTTACATACATTGCTAATTGAAGTGCCAATAGTACACACAAACTGGAAAATGACTGGCATTAACATGTAAATGTAGGCATGTGCTTATCCTACAACCCAGCAGCTAAATGGATGCTTTTACATATGCACCAAAAAGACATATTATAATGTTCATGCAACATTATCCATTAGAGCAAACCTGCAGCAACCTACATTGTCTATCTAATAAATAAAGATTGCCAAGTATGTATTCGATAGAATTCTATCACCAGGGAAAATAAAAATAGATTACCTAAAACATGTGCTAATTTCAAAAATGTAATGTTGAGTGAAGAGTGAGAAAAATACATATGGTATGATTCCATTTACATGTGGTTCAAAATCAAGACTAAACAGTATGTCTCTTAATCACACACACACACACACACACACACACACACACACACACACATCTATTCAATCTATGGAGAAAGACAAAAGGATAAGTAACACAAGAATTAGAGTAACAGTTACTTCTAGGGAGAACACTGTCAGGATTGGCAAGAAGCAAGCAGCTGGTAAATTACTGATAATATTCTAATTTTATTATTTTATTATTCTTCAACCATTCAGAGCATTCCTAAATATTTTTCCCTGTTCTGTTGCAATCATTTATTTCATAATAATAAATGGAAATCATATTCAGGAAGAATAACATTTATCAGAAAATTACTTATTCAAAATTAAAAATAACACGGGTAATAATTTAAATGAATGAAAGCTCATGATTTGTGAATTACATTTGAGTGAAAATAAAAATCTAGCCTGGAACTAAGAGAAAAAATAAATCAAACGGAATATATTTAACTGGATACAAATATGCTTGTACATATATGCATATCAAATGATTATTGTAATATTTAAATAATAGCGATTTTGCATTTATTAAATACCTTCTAAATAACATGCATTGAGATGAGGCAATTTACATACCATATCTTAGTTAATGTTAAATCCCCATAAATTCTATAGCATTTTGTTTTTGTTGTTATTGGCTATATCACGTGTATGTCCTTATTTGAGGGAGCTTTAATAGACATTTAGGAAAGTAATTTTGTGTAGTTTTGTTTACCCTTTTCCCACTAATGTCTATTTGAGAGCTTTATTGAGTGATACTTTACATAGTATAAAATTCACCCCTTTTAAGTATATAATTAAATGACTTTAGTAAAATTACAGTGTGCAAATATTACAATATAGTTTTAGAACACTTCAGACATTGCCTCGAAACTGTAATTATCCACTACCACTCCAGGCCCAAGGCAGCTATTGATCCACTTTCTGTCTATAAATTTGCATTTTCTACATATTTCCTGTAAATTCATTCATAATCCATTCACATAAGCTTTTCTTTCTGGTTTCTATTATTTCCACTTATTGTAATGGTTCTGAGGTTGATCCACATTGTGGCATGTATTGAGAGTACTGTCCTTATAGTTGCTGAATTGAATGCCCTTTTGTGAATATCCTATATTTTTTTATTCATTCCCTAGTTAATGGACACTTAAGTGGTTCTAGTTTGGGGTTGTTATGAATAATGCTGCTGCATTTCTGTGTCTATTCTAAGGAGTGGAATTGCTTGCTCTTATGGTAATTTATGTTTAACTTCTTTAAAAACGGCCACAATGTTTCCAAGGCATCTGTAACATTTTACATTTCCACTTGGAACACACAGAGTTTCCAGTTTCCCCTCACGCTCACCAGCAATAGGCATTTTCCATGCTTTTGGTTACAGCCAGCCTCGTTTTCTCCCTGTCCGTGACGTGTCTTTTCATTCCCTCCAGAGTGTTTTTTGAGGTGCAAAGGTTTTAAAACTTGACAAAGCCCAATTTTTCTTTGTTTTTCTTTTATGGATCATGATTTTGGTATTATGTCTAGTTTTTGATCAATACACAATCATGAAGATTGTCTCATAGTAATGTTTGCTCTAACATTTGCCTCTCTTTTAGACAGTATTACTATTTTCATTTACCGATGAGGCTTAAAGTTGTAATATGACAGCCCAGAATCACACAGTGCGTAACGGGGGGAGCCAGGATTTGAACCTGGGATGATGGTATGAGCTGTTAGACACCATGTAATACCGCTTCATGCATATTATACATCTGCTCTGTATAGACACATGACATCTCTGAGACTGAAAAATGAAGTTGATCATGCAGATGTGCAGTTTAGAGGTCAACAGAATAAGCAACCACGTGTCTTCACATACTCTTCATTAGTATGGAAATAGAGTTAGTTTAAAATGTTTAAATTAAATAATCCCGAACCTTCACTGAAGATTTCCTGCTACTTTTATGCACATGTTTCAACTGGGAGTTCTCTGTTCCTCCCCTGATCTGCTTCTCTCACGTGGACACCCTATTCACTGATGTTCTGTGATGTGAAGTGCAGGTTACAGAGATAGCTGGAATGCCCAAGTTTAATATCCAGTAGCTATAATCTAGCAGGGGAGACAGATGTTCTAAAAAGGTCCCTGTCTCCCTAACAAGCTTTGTGTCATTAGTTGTCACTTAATTGTTAGAGCCCTCACAGTCTAACATTCTGTGACTGCAATGTGTGACCTGTAATTGAGGCGCAATATGTGGGAAAGAGAATTTGATTATAAGTTGGAAAATCCCGGAAACCTTTACAGAGGTGGTATTTGAGCTGCAACAGATACTATAACTCCCTTATTGCTTTTAAGGCCCATTTTTGTATAAGGACCTTGAAAAATGTTTAAAGTTCATTGCTGAGCAGATCCTCTGAAGTTTCATGATGGCCTGTCTTCCTGATTTACAAGTCTCTAATGAGATTAATGGTTTGACAGATCACTGCTTTAATGATAAATAATAACAAAGTCCAGGGATGTGACAGTTCCTGTATTATACTTCATTCATATAGGAACCTTTATTTTATTCTTCCTTTTTCCTCCCACTCAAGCTAAAAGCCAAATCAGTAAAAGGTCAAGCTGACTTGTATGGATTATTATAATATTTTCCTCAACCTGTCCAGAGATCAGTAGTGAATGTCATCATCCATTTCCCTGAAACATGGACACTAACTTCATTATCTTAATACATTAAAGAAAGCAGAGCCTAAAGCTATACCAATTTCATACTTCTACTCTCACAACTAACATTAGAATTTTTAAAATCTGGGCATTAAATTTTTTACAATAATTTCTTAGTAGAGCTGCTTTAGGATAGAATCTGAATCAAGCCCTCCCAATTTACTTTGACAGATATGTGAGTTTCAAATTTATGTTTCAGATTTATGTCTTTAAGAAAAGGCCAAATGATTATGCCCTGGTTGGAAACTCCAAAGAAAGAGAAATGCCCATACCATATGCCCTGACCCAGTTCCTCGGTTCCAAATACAGATGTTGATCATCACAACCATAGAGATTGAAAAGCACCCGTAAACCATCCCTTCTCTGGTCACATATCTTCCAACCCCCAAGTAATTCTGGCAAGATAAGCCATTTTGGTAAGCATGAAATTAAAATACTATATGAAAATTATAAACCTTTATCACATGTTGGTTTGAAGTCACACCAGAATGGAATCTGAAATTTATTAGTTATAAGACAAAATTAATGATTTAACACATCTAAGGTTGACTGTTTTCTCTGTAATAATATCTACTCTGCATGCTTTTTGAGGAGAATAATGTCAATCTACCTACCTCAATGCCTGGATAACATGTAGTATCTGCTTTGTATAATTTGGTTTTGTTTGTTTGGATTGTAAAACACACATAATTTTCAAAGGTTCATTAGGGACAGTCTAAATGTCAACATTGATAACATCTTAATAACTACAAAGCAAAAGTATTATACAAAATATAATTTAACATTTCATTTATTAAATGTCCTATATTTAGATTTATATGTATTTTGATCTTATGATAATGAAATAATGCCACACACAACATACTATAAATACATTTTAGAAGGTGTTTCCCCTTTACAACACATTTTCTAGCTTTAGGAATTTACTACCAAAGCAGAGAGCTTACTGTTTAAAAAAAATAGAAAATGGTTTAAAAATTAAATTATTTAGAAATCTTAATGCAAGGAAATAAAGTTGACCCGCACCTAAAAAGATTCTCTCAATATCCGAATCATCATGATGCTCAACCATCAACACCAGTATACATTCCATGCGACACCAGACATCTTACTTCTATAATACACTTTATGTTTCTTAATGACTGTGATCTGTTGGCACCAGGATTGATGAATGATTCCTCTTTATATATTTTGCAAATGTAGCATATAGCTTTGTACAGTTCGAGTGAATGAAGGAATTAATGAATGGATAAACTTAAAGGAGTGAGTGAATCACGGTATTACATACATTGAAGGAATGCATTGTCTTATTCTGTAAAATACAATCCTTATCGAGGTTCTTCCTAAAGGGCAATCCATCGAGGAGATGAAGCTCCAGTCATCGGCTCACTGAGAAGATTTAAAAAGGTAACTGTGAATATTTTCCTAGAAATTCTGGCATCCCCAGTGATTGTTATTACAGAACACACTTGAAGAGGGAGATGGAAAAACTGGAAAGTATTTCATTTTATTTTTTTTAAAGATTTTATTTATTTATTTGAGAGAAAGAGATAGCAAGAGAGAGCACAAGCAGGGGGAACAGCAGAGGGAGAAGGAGAAGCAGACTCCCCGCCGAGCAGGGAGCCCGACGTGGGGCTCGATCCTGAGACCCCGGGATCATGACCTGAGCCGAAGACAGACGCTTACCCAACTGAGCCACCCAGGCGCCATGAATGTATTTTCAATACCAACACCAAATGATGAAGCAATGCAAAATTGTCCTATCAGAAGCTGTTGAAATAAGTTTCATTTGTAGAAAAGATAACTTTGGGAAAATACAAAATATGAAAGAGTGTTACATATATAAAGGAATTGGCTTTTTGTATACTCCCAAGAGGAAGGTCTGCCACCCAGGTTAGGTTTTGTAAGGAAATGCAGGTTAGAATTTTGGGGAGGTGCACTTTGACTGAATCTAAGAACCTTCTCACTGACATAGTTACCAAGTTAGGAAATACATTGCTCTCAATACTCCTGGTATCCAACATAGATGAGACACCATGATGGAAGAAATTCAAGATTCACATGGGAAGTTCCAGGATTATTTGCAACCCTATAATTCTGAGAATCTATGATTCAAAAAGAGAATATCATTTTTTATACTCTAGCCTAACTCCATGAAATTTTTAAGCATTCGTGAAATACATTTATTAAAGGAAAAGCTGGTAAAGAGGCAATAATACCCCTCACTGCAGCTAAGTTTTCTAGGCCATGTGCTTGCACCAGGCCCTGAGGAATAGACACTTCTGTGTGTGTGTGTGTGTGTGTGTGTGTGTGTGTGTGTGTAATGTTTTCTTTTTGTTTTGTCTTTGATGGGAGGGATATTACAGGAGAGTTTTCTCATACTTTTCTAAGTGGTTATAAATTTGCAACTCTGAAACATTCACTCAATTTGCACAAGAACTGAAGAAATGAGGTAGCTTTTATTATTCACCCTGGGGGTTTTTATGTTCTGTATCCTTCAAATGCTGTCCATTAAAAAGGTCCCAGAGGAAATAGTGTCATCCACCAAGCCATCAACATTCATTCATGTTGATTTTCTTTAGAGGCTCTAACCTAGTATTGACCAACACCTCCTGTCACTGATGAGACTTGACACCAGCTAAGACTGGAATGCTTGGCTTCCTGTTGAGTAGCAAGACCTCTGCTCTAATTAAATCAGACATTTTATAATACTCTATTTCAGTTGTGCATCTTGAAGAGATATCATATCATTTTTTTTAGTAGACTTCTTTAGTAACCAGCCAAGATGTTATCTGAGAGCCAAAGATGATTTAAGATGGAGTTCTACATTTTTGTAGCAACCCATGTGGAGAAAACAAAAACACAAACTCAATAAAAATTCAGTTAGTAAATATACTTCAGGCAGAAAGCAAAGTCAATACCCTCCCATTCCTCTCCTACAATAGGCAGTATAGTTGCTCATTTACTGATGAACAGAATTAAGTGCCAATCCGATTTTCCCCAATGAAATATTCTATAAAATACCCACTAGGGCATTTCAGTATTCAAATCAATTGAGCAAATTACAGTTATAAAGATACAATTTAAGAATAATAATGTTTTTTCCCATTTAACAATATAAAGCACTGACTGATTTTGATAGATTTTTGGTATGTATTAATACCTTATTATAATATAATATATTATATACATATATAATATATATAATATAAAATATAATACCGTATTATAATACCTATTATACATATTAATAATATGTATTAATGAAGCTCTGTCTTGAACGGCTAAGTCTGGCATAGTTCCCCCAGCTGGTGAAGATCATCAGCGTTGACACTCATTCCCTCCATACATGATATTGAATGTTAGACCCTAGTTTTATATATTATATCTTCTGAGGATGATCTGAGAATAAAATTGGATACTGGAAAAAAATAACAAATTCTGAGATAAGATTGAAGAACAAAATACTTAGAGATACTAAGGTTGCTTTTATTGTGTGGTAAGTATAAATGCCGTCAAGATATAAAGGAACTCTTTTGGTGGCATTTTTGTTTTTATAGATTCCTCACTTCCATCTTTACCATTAATAAAAGAACATATAAAGTGTATTTAAAAATGTATCTTATTCATAAAGTATTGCAATCTAGAAAATAAATATAAAGAACAGGATGCATTCGTAACTGTCCCACGAGGAAGAAAATATCTTTCTTTTCTTCATGCAAGCACTTTGACTGTATTATTATTAGCATTTCAAAAATCAGGCAAAATTAACATTCTGGCATAAAGTATGCTAAGTCATTTATATCCTGTTGTCTAGTATATTAATTTGCAAAGGTATTATTTTACAATCAACTAAATCAAGGAAAATTAAAAATGGAATATGTCTCCACCCTGTAAAATTTTCCCGCATTAATGGATAATAAAAAACATCTTCCTTGCTAATTTTCTATGGCCTGATTTAAAAGGAAGCACTAATCAAAATTGTCCTTGGAGTATTAATACAGAGCAAGGGCTGAACTGCAATCTACTGACTGCTTAGTGACATATTATGCCAATTTCAAGTTCAATTCTTATTAAAAATATTTATAGCCTCCAAAAGTTCAGGCATAAAAAATACAAATTTTGTGTTCATTATATCTTGTAGTGAAACTGGATTTGAGCGCAAAATTTCACAAGAATTTTATGAATGAAATCTTGGAAATTTAGATCCTGCTGATGTCAAGAAGGTTTATATAAATCAAGATCGACTGACCTGAATTCCATAGGTCTCTGTCTGGCTGAACCCACGAAGTCTGTATTTTTTGGATGGTTTAAGCTAAATAGGGCTCCTGGGGAAGAATTTCATCTTTCAGAAATTCTGAGATCTTTTCCAAATTATGGGTTATAATTTATGCCAATTGTATTTAATAATATAATTTATGCTAATTATATTTTAATTTAACAATTAAATTGTTATTTATATTTTAATGTATATTTACAATTAAAATATAATTAAATTAAATTAAAATGAAAATATCTCCACAGATGATTATCTAACCAGATTTGTACCAGGCCTAATCTCTTGGTACTCAGAGAGTGGTCCATGGGCTAACATCACAGACATCATCTGGAAATTTGTTAGAATGCTGAATTTCAGGATACCCCCTGCCCCAGACCTACTGTTTCATAATCTGCATTTTTAGTAAGATGCCTTGAAGATTTGTATGTGCATTTGAGAAACATTGACCTAGTCATTGATATAGTATATATGTAAAAATAGCTGTATTTATATTTTTATTGAAGTTTACATATAACACTTGTATTATTTTCGGGTGTACAAAATAATGATTCTATATTTGCATGTATTGCAAAATGATCACCACAATAAGCCTCGTTAACATCCATCATCACACATAGTTACAATTTTTTTTTCTTGTGATGAGAACTTTTAAGATCTACTCTCATGGCAGCTTTCAAACTTTCAATACAATATTGCTAACTACAGTCACCATGATGTACATAACATCTCCAGGACTTATTTATTTTATAACCGGAAGTTCGAGCCTTTCAACCACTTTCACCTAAGGGTGAAATGGCTTATAGGTGGTATAAACATATATGTATGCACACATATACACATCAAATACACTGAAGTACATTTACCATACAATGAAATTTACTCTTTTTAGGCTTACAGTTCATAAGACTTGACAAAGATGACACAGTCAACCAACCACCAACAGGTAAAAGACACAGGGCATTTCCTTCACCACATGGACACTTCTCGTGCTCCTTTGTATGCATTCACCTCTTTCTGTCCCCTACAATGGCAACCACGTGCCTGGTTTTGGTTCCTTTGCCTCTGCAAAATCATTGAGTATGGAGCCTTTGTGTGTAGAGCTTTTCCACTTAGCATAATGCTTTTCAGATTCATTTATGTAGTTGTGTGCATCGGTAATTTTTTCCATTTTGTTGCTGAGTAGTGTTCCATTGTATAAATATATCCCAAATTTGTTTAAATATTCATTCATTCATTCACCATGAAAATGTGGCTCATTTACTCTTTTTGGCAAGCATGAGTAAGGATTTTGTAAAGATTTGCACAAAGGTTTTTGCATGGATATATGCTTAGATTTGTCTTGGGTGAACACCCAGAAGTGACTTATTTGTTAAGTTCATTTTTAACTTGTAAGAAACTGTTCATTTTTTTTTCCCAAAGTGATTGTAACATTATGCTTCTTACACAAATGTAAACAAGTTTTATTATTCCACTTCCTCTCTTGTGACTGGTATTGTCAGATGGTTTCTAGATATTTCTAAAAGTCACTTTAAATTTGCATTTCCCTAATGACTAATGATATATACCAATTTTTCATGTAGTAATTTGCCATTTGTTTCTTCTCATTCATGATGTGTCCAAATTCTTTGACAATTTTTAATATGCTTATTTTTCCCATTTTTCCTTACTATTGAGATGTGAAAGTTCTTTGTACATAATTGTCTTATGGGCATGCTTTTACTCACACATAATTATGAAGATAAAAGAAGGTAAGATCTGCATCTTGATGTTCCAAGCTCAGAATACAAAGCTAGGTTCTGTCATATTGTTGCAGTAAAATGAGCTCAGTGAGTGAGCCTGTCAACGTGCAGACCTGCACCCTTCTCACACCTACAGAGAGCATTAATCTTTCTTCCTGATTGACTTGTGTTTTAAATGCAATCAATGGATAGAAACAAACATGCCTAGATACCACAGAATGTATTTCTTCCCTTCAAACCCACTTTGTGTGAACTTGCTGAGATGTGCTGACTCCATAGAATCACCACAGCAACTTGCAAATGATGCATGAAAATGAAATGAAAGACCCCTGCTCAGTGCACAGGGTGACCAAAACTGTGCTTTGCTGTGCTATTTGATTGTACCACTAAACAGAGGGCAAGCGTGGCCTCCCAGTTTTTCTCATTGAGTTAAGAAAATCCCCAACTATAAATGAAAAAGATGTCCCTCAGGTTTTCATTTCCTTATCACCAGTACTTTAGAACCAAATGAAATCAACAATTACACCATCACACCAGAAACATGTCATCCAATACATCGAGTATATTTCTACATTTTAAATGAAATTCTCTAACCTAGAAGGAAGGATTGGCAAAAGCATCTAAGTTTTTTGATCATCTGACACAAAAGGTTTCCTAACAAAACAAGTCCTGAATCTAGTTCATGACTAAGGTGGTTTTCTAGAAACTGCTTCCTCAAGGATGTAGGCTATATGGGCCTATTTACAATAAAGCATTCATAATCAGGTTCAGATAAGGAGAAAAGTTCTTGTATTTCTTGAAAATATGGAAATTAAAGAGCAGACTCCATACTGCAATTTCACAGTAAAAGACTCTTAAGATGAATTTCTGATTTTAATATTTAAAAAAGCCATTGAGTTTTGTAATATGTCAAAGCATAAAACTTATTTTTCAAAAATTTGTATTTATTTATTTGACAGAGAGAGAGAGAGAGAGACAGCAAGAGGGGGAACACAAGCAGGGAGAGAGGGAGAGGGAGAAGCAGGCTTCTCACTGAGCAGGGAGCCCAGCATGGGGCTTGATCCCAGGACCCTGGGATCATGACCTGAGCAGAAGGCAGATGCTTAACGACTGAGCCCCTCAAAGCATAGAATTTAGAACTAGAAACAAATTATCAAAATTATTCAAGAAATGTAAACCTTTAAATATATTATGTTTGAATTTTCTCAGGGTCAATTGTGAAATTGAGAAGCAAACTTTTAAAAGTTGGAAGTGCTTAAACTTTTCATGCTAGTCAATCTCTGTCCTTTATGGAAGAAATAATTATGATTACTTTCCACTGAAAAATTGAACAAACCTCTAACCGGACAGAGATAGACTGTTTCCTTGGACTATGCCATTTTTCCTGGAATATATACATATCTTCTTGTTAAACACATTTTCCTTCTTGACTAGGTTGTCAGGAGGTTTAATTGAGTACAAGTATGAGAATGTCATGCTGGTGCCACTCTATACACCACACCCAACATGGATTTTGCCTCATTTTTCACACTATTAGCTATTTATCTACATAATCAGCTACAAAAACAAAGAACATTTTTGTGTTTTCTATATCTGTGATGTTGAGGCAAACCACTGAGCATAAGACTAAACCAAGACTAATCAAGAAATTACTTTTATATTTCACATTTAAATATACTATTGACATGGAGGAAAGCAATCATGGTATATTTACCATCGTGGAGAGAAAAAAGAAGAGAACTATTCTCATTAATTTGCTTTCTCTAGAGACTCAGAGCCTAAGACATAACGAGTGTTTTAATCTATTGAGGTCCTGCTCTGTGTCGTTATTAGGTTTTCATAGCTCTTTACCAACAGAGATTATTATAGACACTGGAGTCAGAAAATCACGATGTAGTGGATCAGATGAGTATTGAAATAATAGGGACATTATCCCTCCAAAGTGCTGCAGGAATGTTTTGGGCCTTTATGATTAGGTGTTCATTTTCGATTATCTTAGACAATCCTTTATAACCTAAAAAACAACTTAGGAATTTTTTAAATGTTTGATTCTTCTGTATCCTTTCTTGAAATTATTTTGAGAAAAATCTGTTTTATTTTGAAAGGTCGTTCCAACCTCAACTCATCACACGTTGTGATTACTGATAAGAAGCCCTCATATAAAGTTAGCTTTCTTGTAAATCTACTTTTCACAATCATGTTTACCTTCTGACAACCTTTGTTTTTATTACCTGGTCCATAATGTAGTCACATCCTGAAAATGGTTTGGTTTAGAATTACGGCAGACAGAGAGCCATTTCTCCTCAAGTCTGCGTGCCATCCTGTGGATAATGATATGCCATGCACCCACACCTCTCTGTAATTTTTGCCTCAGATAGCTCAACCAAAAGAGTATCGGCTTAACTCTATGGCTTATTGTAGTAGACATTCTTAGTTTGTTGTATAGTTTTCCAGCATCTTTGTTTTCTTTTAGTTATAGAAGTTTCAATAGAAACTTGCTTGGCTGTGTCGGGAACACAGATTCAAAATCCAGTGTTACTTTTTTAAGGGATGACTTTTCCACAGAAACACTTTGCATAATTAGAAAGCTTCTCTCCAGTGAGGTATGAAGTCTTTCTCTCTTGTTCTCCCATCTCCACCTCCTGGACTTAATGCATTTCCAGGTCAATTCCCATATAGTTCTAATTATTTCTACTCCACTTGTTTAGGAAATTTAGCAAACACAACTCTCATAGCCAACACTCTCTGGATTATAGCTCAGTATTTCATCCTCAACTGAGTGGTATATTTCATGATTAATATATCAGACATGTGTCGATCTTCTAAAACTATCCCAATCATGCCCCAATATTATTTTTAGCAGATTCCTGAAAGCAAAACTAGAATTTGTTATAAATTTCAATGCTACTTCCAGGTTCTCTTTAAAAAATATTCGGTTCTGATTTTCCAAATAAGATAAAGTATTGCTGTCTTTAATAACAATAAAAAATGACTTAAAGCAAATTTTATAAAGAAAAAAGAACACTGTAGAAAATACAAAGATAAAAAGAAAGTTTTTTGAAAAGATCATTTGGATCTTCTTAGAGATGTGAGCTTACAGTGCTGAGAGGACACATGACATGGTATTACAATTCTTACCTTGCCTGTTCCTTACTCTGCAGTGTGTTCTTACAGGATGTGGTTGATAATCATTGCTCAACATGTCTATTTAACAGCTGAATGAAAGATGAATGAATGAATGATGCTAAAAGGCATTTTATTTTTAAAATGCATTTTTGTTATTATAAGAAGTTTTAAGATAAATAGCAAAGAATATACTCAAAGAATGTAAGAAATATTTGAGGCTAAATTTTGCACACAGTTCCTTCCTTCTTTGACCAGATTTGACCTGTATTTCCATCCTGACTCTAAGGGATGTTGGGAGCCACGGAAGTTGGATCACACCTAAGGCAGATTTGGGATGGGATGTGCAAAACCAATGACTCTGGAAAGAGCTCGTGCCACAGAAATAGCAAACCTCTGTGCAGAGTCTACATTGCCACCATCTGAATCTAACTGAACAATTTTGCCCCTGGCTGGCGAAGCAGTTCCTGATAAACTGGGCTGGAAGCTGTATGACCTAGAGAGAAAGGAAGACAGAAATGAGTGAGACTTTCTTCAGACGCCTCCACAGTGTTTGTCAATCTGTCCTCTTCACCCTTTCAACTGGAAGGGCACTTACTCTTTTCCTTTCACAATTTGTGAGACTTCCCTATTAGGGTCAGTCAGTTAGTCCAGCACACAGATGTCAGCCCCAGTGAGCCATCAAGGAAAAACTAGAACACATCTAAAAGGATCCAATAGCAACAAGAGAGAAAAAGATTAAGACAAACTGCAGTCAGTAAAATATGGCTGCTGGAGGAACGGTATTAGTCAGAGTTCTTCAGAGAAACAGAGCCAATAGCATCTCTATCTACCTAGTCCATCTATCTACTTATCTATCTATCGATCTATCTATCTATCATCTATCGATCTATCACCTACCTATCTATATCACTCTATACATGATTGATAGATAGACAGATATAGATGACAGGTACAGATAAATAGTTATAGCCAGACACATATCTGGGCAATGTGATGCAGCCAATTTGACACATCAAATTAAATATCACAGAAACAATGCATTCAACAGAAAAAAAAAAAAGAAAAAGGAAATTTAGAGAATCATAAGAGATATGAAGGATATAAAACAAAGTAGCATGATTTGCCAACAAAGAATTCAGTAAAAGAAATAAAGGCAGGGATAGTCATTGCTTATACATGTATTAGTGTCTAAGAATCACATGAAATTTATATTCCATAGCACAAAAATATAAAATTATGGAAATCATGAGATCATTAGGAGATGCAGAGGATTGCAAGTAGTTGAAGTTCCAGGAAGACCAAAAGACACACATGGAAGATAAACAGGAATTCCACAGAGAACAGAGGAAAGTGCCCAGGCATTGAGGAAATATCTACATCTATAAATGTAAAGGATCCCACTGAACCTAACTCTGAAGTGATGAGGAAAAGCCCAAACTTAGGCTCATCCTAGTTTAAAAAGTTCCAATTTCCAGATCAGAAGATCATGTTTTCTTTAAAGGAAAAAATGTCAGACTGGCACCAGAATTCTGGTGCACACCCCTGCAGGTGGGCAGGCAGTGGCATCACCTCCAACCCACAGAAAGAGCAGGACTGCCACCGAGGTAGTCATCGCATCCGGAAGATTTCCAGATATAAAGGAATTTACGACACACAATGTCTATATCTTTATCTAGATTGAAGACAACAGACTATCTAGGGGTATGGAAGTGCTCAGTTAGAACTCTTAAAGCAGTGGATTCATACCACAAAGGAAGTTGTAAAAATAAATATTGAAATGTATTAAAATATGTCAGCAAAACCAAAATCAAAGCTTCTCATAAAAAAACTTGGGATGGGAAATAGTTATTTCAAAAATTCAATCTGAGCAGGCATGATAGGAAGATAGGAAAGAAAGATATGAAGAAATTAAGATATATATATATATATATATGCAGATATACACACACACACACACCTGTGTGTATAAAGTATCTGCACTTTTCAGAGTGAGAAATATGTTGTGAGGGGGATAAATTTTAGATAAATAGATAAACAAGTACTGGAAGAAGAAATAATATAATTGGATCTTCAGTAATTGATAACTTCAAGGGACAAACTGTTAGTAGCTTGACAGGAGAAATAAGGTGCTTTGAGAGGAAAATTAATAGAGAAACACATTTGTATTTAGGAGTATAGGGAAATGAAATTAATAGGAGATATATTAAAAGGGAAAAGTCTAGAATGATTTGCAACTTAATAAATCAAAGAAATGTGAGCAAAATATATAAAGGAACAAACTACGGAAATTAATATTAGATAAAAATAAAAACAATCGGGTACAAAAGAATTTGGGGAAGAGGATGGTGGAGGTAATAGAAATTTTTATATCTTTCCAAATACCCACATAATAACAGAGCAATTAAAATAACATAGCAAGACTTTTTAAGTCCATGAGCGACACTTACAGCATAGTAGAATAACAAAGTATAATCTTAGTCTCCAGAATACAAATGAAAGTAGGGAAAAAAATCATCAGCTGCCCTAAAGATTGTAAATCACTGGTATCTGCATGGGGAACAGCAGAGGGAAGGCAGGGTGGGCTTGGGTTTGGTGTAAAACAGGAGATCCTCTAAGTGCCTATAAGAATGATGGGCTGGAATGAGGAGTGTTTTGTCTAATTCAGGAGAAGTTGAACTCAAGGAGCCCCACCATAAGGACCGGAGGGAATGGAGGAGTCCAGCTGCCATAAACTACTAGAGCCATCGTGTTTGGGCTCCCTTTCCAAACAGGACTTCCCACGGAAGGGAAAATGACAGAGGAGTGGACCTAAAATTGGTCAAAAACAAAAGTAAGAGAAATAACCCCTTTATCAACAAAGTGTATTATAAAAATAAATTTTAAAAAATGATTTCAAGAAAAAAACGTATTATTTAAAACACACATAAACACATCCTTAACTTCACCTGCACTCTCCAAAAAAATGTTTGTCGTTATTTCGCTAGAGGAAGTTTAATGTCTACTGAGATGTTAGTGTTATGTAAGTTTAAATGCACTTGTCCGTTTGAGTTTGTGTGTGTGTTCACACATGAACTTTTGCAAAAGGAAAGTCTTACATTAAGCTTCAGAAATACCTGCTGTAATCAAACTTCTTCAAACCATGTGGAACCACTCAAAGGACTCCTTTAGTGTGTATCAGTGGTTGAGTACCAGGTAATGTAGTGTTTGTGTTGGCTTATCCTAGAGGATCTCAGAAGCAAGTTTTTCAATCACTTTTTCCCATCTGTGTCAGAATGATATAATTTCCAATTTAGTGTATGTAGACTTTTGTTTAAGGCTAAGACAGGACAGAGAAAAATCATGACTATTACCAGGTCATCTTGAAATGTGCTGTTAAACCCAAACATCCTTGTATATCTGGCTCTGACTAGCCTCCCTGATTCTTCATCATCCTTTCCTGTCCTTACGCATCAAGTGACCCACTAGCAAAGTGCTTCTTTAAAGTTTTGCCGATAGTCCCCACCTTTCCCTTGACTTCATATTTGCCGTTTCTGACACCTGAAATGCTCTGGCCTCAACAATTTATAATCAGTGTAATGTAAAAAATGCAGGAATGGAGAACACATTAGACAAACCAGTCACTATCAGAGATGTAGACTTATCCAAATAAATACAGATAAGTAGTAATTCTTGACTTTGGAACAAATTATTGAGTCCAGAAATAAACCTAAATGTAAGGGGTCAATTAATTTAGGGAAAACTTGTCCAGAATTTTATCAAAATATAGATGGTCAAGTTTTTATTTCATTCAAGTAAATTTAATGGGGAAATTAGCCAAGGTAATTTAATGGGGAAAAATAGAATTTTCAATATATAATCCTGGAAAACTGTGTATTAATATATTTAAAAACCTTAACCTTATCATGTACCATGCAATAAAATAACTCAAAATTGGTCATAGCTGTGTAAAACTACAAAATATTTACAATGAAGCAAGTATTTTCATCATTGTTGTAGTCCAAAATTCCTTAGCTATGTTATGACAAGTAAAACACATAAAGTAATCCAATTGTTTTATTGGACTTAAAATTAAAACCTTTTACTTTTTGAAAGACATTATTAAGGAAATGAAAATGTAATACAGAAACTAGAAGAAAATATTTGCTTTGCATATATATGAAAAAAGTATGTGTATCCACAATGTGTACAGAACTAGCAAAAACGAACTTCACACATTGCTCGTCAGAATGCAAAATTTTGCAAACACTTTGGCATTGTGTTTTAAAGCTAATTGTACACTTACAATATGGCCAAGATATCTGACTTTAAAGCATTTACCCAAGAGACAGAAAATCATGTGCCCACAGAGAGATTTACACATTAACGTTCATAGCTGCTTTAATTTATAATAACCCCAAACTGGAAATAAACCCAATATAAATCAACAGATGAATGAATAATCCAATTTCAGAATATCTATGGGGTAAAATTTTATTCAGCAACATGAATATACATTGTATAGATAAAATTGATATGTGAAAACTCACACGTCTGAAACTATTACAGTGTTTTTTTTTTAAAAAAAGCCAGTCGAAAACAGTTTATTCTATGGGGCACCTGGGTGGCTCAGTTGGTTAGGCGACTGCCTTCAGCTCAGGTCATGATCCTGGAGTCCCTGGATCGAGTCCTGCATCGGGCTCCCTGCTCGGCAGGGAGTCTGCTTCTCCCTCTGACCCTCCTCCCCTCACACGCTCTCTCTCTCTCTCTCTCATTCTCTCTCTGAAATAAAGAAATAAATAAATCTGAAAAAAAAAAGAAAACAGTTTATACTATATAATTACACATATATGAAAATTTGTATAAAATTTAACATTTATAATTTAAAATATATTATTTTCATTCATACACAACTCTAGAAAAATTAAATTTTATCAATAGTCATATAAAAGAGACAGTATGGATGGAGACTGACTAGTGAAATAAACTTTTTAGGAAAATGAAAATGTTTCTATCTTGGTTATGGTTGGCAGTTAGATGGGTACACATATTTACACATTTGCCAAAATTCAATGAACAATTTAATTTTATGTAGGTATATAAGATTGATTTAAAAATAAAGTTGATTAAAAAATAAAAATGGAAAAATGGAAAATAATCTTGCTACTGAATAGTTATCATACTTCTTCCTCATCATAGAAATTGGGGAGCCTAGGGCTCTCCTTTTATTTTAAACTATTTCTGGCCCCTTTAGTCCAGGCTATTTGTGGAATTTTGTTTTTTTTTTTTTTATACAACCTTTGGAAAACCTTGTGGGTTTCCTATGAATATAACTGTGGTTCACACCATGCTTCAAAAGCCCCATGCATAAATCTTTTTACTGTAGGTCCTTTTATACTTTGGTTCTGGTGTGAGAGTTTTAGCACATGCACTGATGATTCTTTGAAGTCCTTCTGTCAACTGAGTCTACTATTCATTGTCTTAAATCTTTCTGAGTCCTTAAAAGTGAGCTTTATAGCCACATACCAATTTCATCTATACTCTGAAGTTTTTTTTTCTTGTTTACAGACTTCTTCTAAGGGTGAAAATTTTATTTTTATTCTCCAAACATAACATCCTGAGTCTTATATGTTGCCATTAAATTCTGCTTACAAACTGAACACAACTGAAGAAAGGAATTGAGAAACAAATGCAGTTGAGAATTTCAAAGAGGTCAAGAGAATCAGAGCGTGAATCCCCAAAGAGAAAATTAACAGAAACTCATTTGTGTATCAGCCCTGCTCCTACCCACCCAATATTGCCTTTGCTGTAACTCTTTAAACAAGACAGATAGCTCTTAAGCTCCTAAATGGAGGGCACTTTTCTTCTCTGTAAAAATTCTGCTTTCATAAAGAAGTATGGCTCATGCCAGTTCAGACAGAGAAGATTAAGAAAATAAAAACATTTAGAAAGAAATACATTCTAGACTACAAATCCATGAACCTTTTTGGGACATCTTTGGTTTCTTAGTTCTGTCTCCTTTTTTGACATTACTCACTCTTTACCTTGCCTCTCTTCTGTAACCTCCCACCCACCAAAATGTTTTCATGCAGGAACAGGAGATTTTTTCACTAAATCAGGAGTCTCCTGACAAAACTGAAAGTAACATACATAACACAGGAGTTTCTTACTGAAAGGGCATTGACAATATTTCATATATCTTCTGCCCATATGGTTTAGGATTTATATCATACCATAAAATCTCTGTTATCTCTATTCTTGAAATAGTAAATTCTAAAGAGCATGACATAAATACCAATCAAGCAAAACCAAAGCAAGTCACATAATAAGGACAGAGGAGAAGTGAAGACTAGTTATTAATGTGGTTATAATATGAACAAAGTGTATGGCCAGGGCCAAGGGAATGGTTTGGTGAAGAATGACATAATGATAGGAGTACTTGCCAGTAGGAGGGAAAAGTAATGAAAAAAAGACCTTAAAAAAGACCTTTTTTCTCTCTACCTTTCTTCTGCTCTTCTGTTCTTTCTCCCTTCTTTCCTTCCTTCCAGGGAGAAGGTGGCTGATGGATGGATGAGCCACAATCATTGGCAGCAGGCTGCTCGGTGATATGAGTCAATCCATCAGACAGACCGGTGGCAGTCACTCAGCCTTCGCAGCCATCATCCCCCACACCAGCAAATGTCACATTTGGAATTCATTTGCATAGCTGGGTAGCGCTCCCTATGGAATTACACTGAACAATTTTGCAGCTGTCACAGCTTGAAATAGAAAAGCTAATGCAACTACCTATTGGCTTCCTCAGTGCCTTCTCTTCCTGAACCTTAACTGGGAATTCGTGACATAGAAAGGGTGAGAGTCACTTAAAATAGAAGGAAAATGTGTGTAAAGCTCTCAGCTATTTTATGGAAAATATTATCAAGTATCCTGCATTTCTAACTTAGCATGCTTTGGCTCTGGTTTCCACTTTCACCTCTCACTATATTTACCTGCTTTGCTTCATTGATTAGAAAGAGTAGTGCTGTTAGGTTCATTAATAGGTATATTTCCTTTGGCCTGTGGGAAAACAAAGACTTCCATAACTTTTCTGAAGTCTGACAATATGGCAAAAGCATTTTTTCACTTCTACTTCTTAAAACGTCTCCTTCTACTTGTATCTGTCTTTAATTCCATGTCCCTGTTTCCATCTCTCTCCCTCTCAATCTCTACCCATACCTCTATCCTTATGTCTCCCTCTTTCTCACACACACACACACACAAATGTATACACACATACACATGCATATGGCGTATTACAAGACAAAATAGAGACCTTAGCTTGATTCTCCTGAATTAACTGAATTTTACTTAGAGGAAGAGTAAACAGGAAGAGAGTTAAGTCCATATTTATTTAGTTTTTAATTCTACTGTTGAAATACAGCTTACACTCAGTTCAGTAGAAAGGTTTTATGGGTATTGTCCAGTGGATTTTCACAAATGGATATGCCTGTATTACCTACAGCCTTGTTAGGATATGGAAAATTGCAATCACCCTAGAAGGTTCCTGCATGAGCCTTCCTGATCAGTCAGTCCCCCATCTCCATGGCCAGTGCTCTGGTTTCCACCACCACAGATTGGTGTTTCCTCTTCCCAGGTTTCATGAAAATGGAGTTCATACAGTATGGACTCTTGTATCTGCCTATCTTCTCACTCTCAGCAGGTGACTTTTAATTCTCTAACTTGTACTCGCTGAGTCTCCAGCAATGTCAACTACAGTTTAGGATCTCCTCTACCATACTTGTCCCATAGAGGTCCTGGGCTTCTGCACCATGAGGTCCACTGTGGTGTTCTGTATCCACCTGTCTCTTCAATTTTGGGGTCAGTGGTTTACCCTGTGAGCTCAGTTCTCTGATGGATCTAGGAGGAGTTGCTGATTTTTGGTTTGCTCAGCCCTTCTTGTTGTGAGGATGGTGATAACAGCATTCAAGCTATTTACATGCCAGACCAGAAACAGAAGTCTCTCAGCATCATTTCAATTATTTAGAATCTACTGAGGCTTCCTTTTTTATTATTATTACTGATGATGTGGTCTGCCTTGGTGAGTGTTCCATGCAGACTGAGAAGAATGTACATTCTGAAATCATTGGAGCAAATTTTCTCTAAGTATTGATTAGATTTAGCTTACTGATATGCTGTTAAAATCTTCTATATCCTTACTGATTTTTTGTCTAAATTTGTCTCCATTGTTGAGAAACATAAAGTCTACAACTATGACCATATATTTGTCTCTGTATCCCTTTAGTTTTTTTAATATAATTATTGATGACCTTATCTACCTTCTTTAGGTGAGTTTTTATTTGAGTATTATTTCTTATCTCCTCTATTATCTTCATTGTTTTGCCTCTTTGTGTTATATTTCTAATAGTTGTCCTAGAGGTTACAATATGCATATTTAACTTATTACAATCCACTCTTCAAATGCATTTCTACAGTTAAACTTTATTTCACCAGGTAGTGTATGTATAATTTTACTTTTACATACATCATAAACCACATAATGCATTATTTTTTTTAACAGGCAGTTGTAAGGTATATATATATTTCCTGACTAGTGTTCTTTATTTTTTCCTGAAGATTTGGGTTTCTATCTGGTATCCTTTCCCTTCTCCCTAAAGAACTTCTTTTAGCATTTCTTGTAACAGAGTTCACTGGGGATAAATCCTCTCCGTGTTCCTCTGTCTGAAATGACATATCTTTTTACCTTAATTTTTCAAGAGCATAGATTTCCAGATTGCTTTTTTTCCTTCCCTGAGCAATTTAAGATATGTTTTTTACATTTTCTTCTGGATGTCATAGTTTCTTTTTTTTTTAAGATTTTATTTATTTATTTGAGAGAGAGAGAGACCTAGCGAGAGAGGGAACACAAGCAGGGGGCAGTGGGAGAGGGAGAAGCAGGTTTCCCGCAGAGCGGGGAGCCCGATGCGGGGCTCGATCCCAGGACCCTGGGATCATGACCTGAGCCGAAGGCAGACGCTAAATGACTGAGCCCCCAGGCGTTCCTGGGTGTCATAGTTTCTGATGTGAAATCAGCTATCATCCCAATAATTAATCCCCTATATTTTGTGTATTTTTTTCCCATCTGGATGGTTTTATGATTTTCTTTTTATTTTTATTGAAGCAGTTTAATTATTATATACCTACCTGTGGGTTTCTTTGAATTTTCCTGGTAGGGATTCATTCTACTTAGGTCTGTAATGGTTGGTTTTCTTGAAATTTAGAATCTTGGATATTATTTCTTCATAATACAGCATTCTTTTTTGCCCCATTCCCTTTCTTCTCTTTGTTCAAAACTTTAATTACAAGTATACTACAAAATTTGATTCTGTTCCAAAGATCCAAAAAGCTGTTCTTTTTTAAAATTGTTTTCTCTGTTTCATGTAGGATTATTTCTATAAAATGACTTTATCTTTATTGATTCTTTCTTCTGCTGTATCCATCTCTAATATTATGTTTTTCATGAACATCATCTCCGTTTGATTCTTCCTAGCTTCCATCTCACTTGTGAAAGTACACATTTCTTCATGCATTTTGTCCCTTTTGTCTAGGTACTTTAATATATGTATCATGGATGTTTTAAAGGTTATTTTAAAGATAAGTTACTTTAAATAATTTAACAATTCTAAAACGTAGTCTATTTCTATGTCTGCCACTGTTGACAATCTCCTTTTCTTATTTATTTATTTACTTATTATTTATTAACATATAATGTGTTATTTGTTTCAGGCGTACAGGTCTGTGATTCATCAGTCTTACACCATTCACAGCGCTCACAATAGCACATAACTTCCCCAAGTGTCCATCACCCAGCCACCCCATCCCGCCCACCCACCTCCACCCCAGCAACCCTGTTTGTTTCCTGACATTAAGAGTCTCATGGTTTGTCTCCCTGTCTGGTTTTGTCTTGTTTCATTTTCCTCTCCCTTCCCCTATAATCCTCTGTCTTGTTTCTCAAATTCCTCGTATCAGTGAGATCATATGATATTGTCTTTCTCTGATCGACTTATTTTGCTTAGTCTAATAACCCTCTAGTTCCATCCATGTTCTTGCAACTGGCAAGATTTCAATTTTTTGATGGCTGCATAATATTCCATTGTGTGTGTGTGTATGTGTGTGTGTGTGTGTGTGTGTGTGTGTACACACAACTTCTTTATCCATTCATCTGTGATGGACATCTGGGCTCTTTCTATAGTTTGGCTATGGTGGATATTCCTGCTATAAATATTGGGGTGCATATGCCCCTTCAGATCACTACATTTGTAACGTTGGGGTAAATACCCAGTAGTGCAATTGCTGGGTTGCAGGGTAGCTCTATTTTCAACTTTTTGAGGAACCTCCATACTGTTTTCCAGAGTGGCTGCTCCAGCTTGCATTCCCACCAACAGTGTAGGAGGGTTCCCCTTTCTCCGGATCCCCGCCAACATCTGTCGTTTCCTGGCTTTTTAATTTTAGCCAATCTGACTGGTGTGAGGTGGTATCTCATTGAGGTTTTGATTTGGATTTCCCTGATGCCGAGCGATGGTGAGCACTTTTTCATGTGTCTGTTGGCCATTTGGATGTCTTCTTTGCAGAAATGTCTGTTCATGTCTTTTGCCCATTTGTTGATTAGATTAGTTGTTCTTTGGGTGTTGAGTTTGATAAGTTCTTTATAGATTTTGGATACTAGACCTTTATCTGATATGTCATTTGCAAATATCTTCTCCCATTCTGTCGGTGGTCTTTTGGTTTTGTGGACTGTTTCTTTTGCTGTGCAAAAGCTTTTTATCTTGGTGAAATCCCAATAGTTCATTTTTGCCCTGGCTTCCCTTGCCTTTGGCCATGTTTCTAGGAAGAAGTTGCTGCAGCTGAGGTCGAAGAGGTTGCTGTCTGTGTTCTCCTTCAGGATTTTGATGGATTCCTGTCTCACATTTAGGTCTTTCATCCATTTTGGGTCTATTTTTGTGTGTGGTGTAAGGAAATGGTCCAGTTTCATTCTTCTGCATGTGGCTGTCCAATTTTCCCAACACCATTTGTTGAAGAGACTGTCTTTGTTCTATCGGACATTCTTTCCTGCTTTGTTGAAGATTAGTTGACCATAGAGTTGAGGGTCCATTTCTGGGCTCTCTATTCTATTCCATTGATCAATTTGTCTGTTTTTGTGCCAGTACCATACTGTCCTGGTGATGACAGCTTTGTAATAGAGCTGGGAGTCCAGAATTGTGATGCTGCCAGCTTTGCTTTGCTTTTTCAACATTCCTCCAGCTATTCAGGGTCTTTTCTAGTTCCATACAAATTTTAGGATTATTTGTTCTGTATCTTTGAAAAAAGTTGATGGTATTTTGATAGGGATTGCATCAAATGTATAGACTGCTCTAGGTAGCATAGACATTTTCACAATATTTTTTCTTCCAATCCATGAGCATGGAACATGATTCCATTTCTTTGTGTCTTCCTCAATTTCTTTCATGAGTATTTTATAGTTTTCTGCGTATAGATTTTTTGCCTCTTTGGTTAGATTTATTCCTAGGTATATCATGGTTTTGGGTGCAATTGTAAATGGGATCGACTCCTTAATTTCTCTTTCTTCTGTCTTGTTGTTTGTGTGTAGGAATGCCACTGATTTCTGTGCATTGATTTTATATCCTGCCACTTACTGAATTCCTGTATGAGTTCTAGCAGTTTTGGGGTGGTGTCTTTTGGCTTTGTCACATAAAGCAGCATATGATCTGCAAAGAGTGAGAGTTTGACTTCTTCTTTGCTGATTCAGATGCCTTTGATTTCTTTTTGTTGTCTGATTGCTGAAGCTAGGACTTCTAATACTATGTTGAATAGCAGTGCTGATAGTGGATATCCCTGCCATGTTCCTGACCTTAGGGGAAAAGCTCTCTGTTTTTCCCCATTGAGAATGATATTCACTGTGGGTTTTTCATTGATGGCTTTTATGATATTGAGGTATATACCCTCTATTCCTACATTGTGAAGAGTTTTATCAAGAAAGGATGCTGCACTTTCTCAAATGCTTTTTCTGCATCTATTGAGAGGATCATATGGTTCTTACTCTTTCTTTTATTAATGTATTGTATCACATTGATTGATTTGTGGATGTTGAACCAACCTTGTAGTCCAAGTGGGATAAATCTCACTTGGTCGTGGTGAATAATCCTTTTAATGTACTGTTGGATCCTATTGGCTAGTATTTTGGTGAGAATTTTTGCATCCATGTTCATCAGGGATATTGGTCTGTAGTTCTCCTTTTTAATTGGGTCTTTCTTTGTCTGGTTTTGGGATCAAGGTAATACTGACCTCATCAAAGGAGTTTGGAAGTTTTCCTTCCATTTCTATTTTTTGGAACAGTTTCAGAAGAATAGGTATTAATTCTTCTTTAAATGTTTGGTAGAATTCCCCTGGGAAGCCATCTGGCCCTGGGCTCTTGTTTGTTGGGAGATTTTTTATTACTGCTTCAATTTCCTTAGTGGTTATAGGTCTGTTCAGGTTTTCTGTTTCTTCCTGGTTCAGTTTTGGTAGTTTATACGTTTCTAGGAATGCATCCATTTCTTCCAGATTGTCTAATTTGCTCGCATATAGTTGCTCATAATATGTTCTTATAATTGTTTGTATTTCTTTGGTGTTTCTTTGGTGTTGGTTGTGATCTCGCCTCTTTCATTCATTTCTTTTTTTTATTTGGGTCCTTTCTCTTCTCTTTTTGATAAGTCTGGCCAGGGGTTTATCAATCTTGTTAATTCTTTCAAAGAACCAGCTCCTAGTTTCATTGATCTGTTCTACTGTTCTTTTGGTTTCTATTTCATTGATTTCTGCTCTGATCTTTATGATTTCTCTTCTCCTGCTGGGTTTAGGCTTTATTGACTGTTCTTTCTCCAGCTCCTTTATTTTTTTTATTTTTTTAAAAAGATTTTATTTATTTATTTGAGAGAGAGAGAATGAGAAATAAAGAGCACGAGAGGGAAGAAGGTCAGAGAGAGAGGCAGACTCCCTGCCGAGCAGGGAGCTCAATGCGGGACTCGATCCAGGCACTCCAGGATCATGACCTGAGCTGAAGGCAGTCGCTTAACCAACTGAGCCACCCAGGCGCCCCTCTCCAGCTCCTTTAGGTGTAGGGTTAGGTTGTGTATTTGAGACCTTTCTTGTTTCTTGAGAAAGTTTTGTATTGCTATATACTTTCCTCTTAGGACCGCCTTTGCTGCATCCCAAAGGTTTTGAACAGTTGTTTTTTTCATTTTCATATGTTTCCATGAATTGTTTTTAATTCTTCTTTAATTTCCTGGTTGACACATTCATTCTTTAATTGGATGCTCTTAAGCCTCCATGTATTTGAGTTTTTTCCAACTTTCCTCTTGTGATTGAGTTCTACTTTCAAAGCATTGTGGTCCAAAAATATGCAAGGAATGATCAGTCTTTTGGTACCAGTTGAGACCTGATTTGTGACCCAGAATGTGATCTATTCTGGAGAATGTTCCATGTGCCCTAGAGAAGAATGTGTATTCTGTTGCTTTTGGGATGGAATGTCCTGAATATATCTGTGAAGTCCATCTGGTCCAGTATATCACTTAAAGTCTTTATTTTCTTGTTGAACTTTTGCTTAGATGATCTGTCTATTTCAGTGAGGAAGGTGTTAAAGTCCCCTATTATTGTATTATTGTAAATATCTTTCTTTGATTTTGTTATTAATTGGCTTATATAATTGGCTTCTCCCATGTTAGGGGCATAGATATTTACAATTATTAGATCTCTTTGTTGGATAAACCCTTTAAGTATGATATTGTGTCCTTCCTCATCTCTTATTATTGTCTTTGGTTTAAAATCTAATTTGTCTGATATAAGGATTGCCACTCCAGCTTTCTTTTGGTGTCCATTAGCATGGTAAATGGTTTTCCACCCCTTCACTTTAAATCTGGAGGTGTTTGGGGTTTAAAATGAGTCTCTTGCAAACAGCATATTAATGGGTCTTGTTTTTTTTTATCCAATCTGATACCCTGTGTCTTTTGATTGGGACATTTAGCCCATTTACATTCAGGGTAACTATTGAAAGATATGAATTTAGTGCCATTGTATTGCCTGTAAGGTGATTGTTACTGTATATAGTCTCTGTTCCTTTCTTGTCTATGTTAGTTTTAGCCTCTTTTTTTGCTTAGAGGACCCTTTTCAATATTTCTTGTAGGGCTGGTTTCATGTTTGCAAATTCTTTTAGTTTTTGTTTGTCCTGGAAGCTTTTTAATCTCTCCTTCTGTTTTCAATGACGACTTAGCAGGATATAGTATTCTTGGCTGCATATTTTTCTCATTTAGTGCTCTGAATATATCATGCCAGTCCTTTCTGGCCTGCCAGGTCTCTGTGGATAGGTCTGCTGCCAGTCTAATGTTTCTACCATTGTAGGTTACAGATCTCTTGTCCTGAGCTGTTTTTAGGATTTTCTCTTTGTCTCCGAGACCTGTGAGTTTTACTAACAGATGTCGGGATGTTGACCTATATTTATTGATTTTGAGGGGGGTTCTCTGTGCCTCCTGGATTTTGATGCCTGTTTCCCTCCCCAAATTAGCAAAGTTCTCTGCTATAATTTGCTCCAATATACCTTCTGCCCCTCTCTCTTTTCTTCTTCTGGGATCCCAATTATTCTAATATTGTTTCATCTTAAGGTATCACTTATGTCTCGAATCTCCCATTGTGATCCAGTAGTTGTTTATTTCTCTTTTTCTCAGCTTCTTTATTCTCCATCTTTGGTCTAATTCTCTCTTCTGCCTCATTTATCCTAGCAGTTAGAGCCTCCATTTTTTATTGCACCTCATTAATAGCCTTTTTGATTTTGACTTGGTTAGATTTTAGTTCTTTTATTTCTCCAGAAAGCGTTTCTCTAGTATCTTCTCTGCTTTTTTCAAGCCCAGCTAGTATCTTTATAATCATCATTCTGAACTCTAGTTCCAACATCCTACCAATGTCTGTATTGATTAGGTCCCTGGCAGTCAGTACTGCCTCTTGTTCTTTTTGTTGAGGTGATTTTTTCCATCTTGTCATTTTGTCCAGAGGAGAATAGATGAATGATAGAACAAAATGCTAACTGGGTAATGATGATCACAGAAAAATATACACTAAACAAATCAGAAGAGACCTGAGAGCGGGGTGGGGGTGACAAGAAAGGGGATAAAAAAAGAATATGATTAACCTGGTGAATAGAACAGAACCATACATTAGATTTGGGGTGTATTTTGGCCTGTTAGAAGAAATTGCCTCCCAAAATTTTAAAGAAAGAAAAACTCATATATGTACAAAAATAAGGGTAAATATGATGAAGGGATGGAATATTACTGTAAAGATGAAAATTAACAAAGATTTTTAAAAAGGATAAGTTGGTTGAAAAAAGAACAAAAAAAATTAAAAAAAAGAGAACGTGATCAGGTGGGAGACTAGGACAAAGTCATATATTAGATTTGACAAAATATACGGTATATTTTGGTCTGTTAGAAGAAACTGTATCCCAATATTTTAAAGAAAGAAAAACATATATATACAAAAAATAAGGTAAAATACAATGAAGGGATAGAATAGGACAATAAAAATGAAAATTAAAAAAAAGATTTTTAAAAAGGAATTGATAAAATGGTGGTTGAAAAAGGAAAGAAGAAAAATTCAACTAAAAAAATAGAAAAAGAGAAAAATAAAGAAAATTTTAAAAATTAACTTTGAAAGACTAAAGAATCATGGGAAAAAAGCCATGAATTCTATGTGCTGTATTCTCCTAGGGCTGGGGTTTTGCAGTTCTCATTGACTGGTAAACTTGTTCTTGGCTGGATGTTCTTGCTAATCTTCTGGGGGAGGGACCTGTTGCAGTGATTCTCAAATGTCTTAACCTGAGGTGGAATTGCACTGCCCTTGCCAGGGGCCAAGCTAAGTAATCCCTTTGGGTTTGCTCGGTAGTTCCTGTTCCCTGAAAGCTTTCCATATAGCTTTGGAGGATCAGAGTGAAAATGGCGGCCTCCCACTCTCTGGTCCCAGAGGAGCTTGGGCCCCCACTCCTCAGTGAACCCTCAGAGAAAAGCAGTCAATCTCTCCTGTCTCCCTGGTCTCTGGCTGCACTCTGTGCTCACCTGGCCTGTGACTGAGCATTTCTATCTCTGGAACATGACCCCATATGGAGTCTCCAAACCCAGCAGATAACTGCAGTGTGCTCCCATGCCACTCCTCCTGGGGGAGGAAGGGGAGTCTCCCTGGATCTTCTTTTTGTTGGGTCCTGCTGGAAGAGCAGTGGCCCAACTATGCCTCAGATCATGGTTTATGGCAACCCCAAGCTGAGAGCTTACTCCTCGGCTCTGTCTCTGCAGCCGGCTTCCCTGCTCTGATACCTGGGAGCTCTGCTGCACTCAGGCAGAGTGCAGTTTTTCTTTCTGTTACCCCGAGGGTCCTGAGACCACACTGTCCAAGCGAGGGTTCCACCCCCTGCTTAGCCACTGGAATGACACCCCTCAGTGGAGCAGACTTCCTAAAAGTTCTGATTTTGTGCTCTGCTGCTCTATCACTTGCTGGTAGCCTGCTGTCAGAGGCTCCCTCCCCCCATGTTTTATCTTCCCAAATATTGCCTGGGATTCACTTCTCCACCCGTCCTACCTTCCAGAAAGTGGTCGCTTTTCTGTTCATAGAATTGCTGCTATTCTTTTCTTCGATCTCCTGTTGAGTTTGTAGGTATTCTGAATGGTTTGATAACTATCTAGCTGAATTCCTGGGACCAGACAAAATTTAGGCCTCCTACTCCTCTGCCATCTTGCTCTTCCCCCCGACAATCTCCTTTTCTTAACAATGGGTTATATTTTATTGTTTCTTTATGTGTCTTCTAATTGTTTATTGTAAGCTGGACAGTGTGTGTAAAAGAAAGGTTGGACAGTGTGTGTAAAAGTAAAGGTTGAAGTGAATGATATTAATTATTGATATTAACTAATGATATTAGCCTGGTGGCACAAGTCAACATAAGCTGAGGCTGAATTTTGTTCTTGCTTTAGCAATATTCACTTCACCCTTGGCTTTAGACAATTTGACGATAAGATCAGGACCTTCTGGTAGCAGATCTTGCAGGGAAAAAATGTGAAGAATTATTTTTACTTCTCATTCATCTATTTACTTTCTTACCTATGGGAGATTTCATTCTGCTTTAACCTGGCTATCAGCTTTTTGGGTCTTTTAGGAGATTCCTCTTTGCTCCCCAGTCCTCTCTGAGATTTCTAGGCCTCAATAGATATCTACTGATATGTATAGTAACTTGTTAAAACAAGAAGACCAAAGTTTTATGCCTTGGTCCCTCTTTTGATAGTAGGCTATATAATAGCCTATATACTTGAAAGTCCTTATGCCTCTTTAAAGCCTTAAGTATATATAATAATATATATAATATATATGTAATATATATGCATGGATAATATGATGTATTTAAAAATGATAGGGAATGCATTAATATAACCTTATTTGAGTACTATTTTAAAGTTTCTGTTTATGTGGTATAGAAGAAAAAATATAGTTAAGCCATCATATAATTATATACTTATACCTTGATTGTCACTTGAGTTTTTTTAAGACATAAAGTTTTAATTTGAACTTTGTAAAAATAATAGAATACTTTTCATTCTTTTATAGTTTTCCTTTTATGTGTTTATTAAGAATATAAGAGAAAAAAAGTAACTTTTTCACAGAGCACTGTAGATTTGTCTATTAAATTTAACATTAAGTTTCAATTTTAAGTGATTATTCTCAAAAATAAAAATAATCATTTGTTGAATTATCTCTCAGTGGAACTTCTCTTCACATAAAATAATGAATTATATGTTAAGCATATTTCTTTTAAAATAAGGAAGCCATGGCCCTATGCCCCTACTATTTTAGAACATGTTCTTATGATATAGCAACCTGAAGGAAGGGGAGAGTCAACTTTCCTCATTAAATTTTTTGATACAACTAAATAAGTTTCATATTGCATGTACTAACCATTCCAAAAGTTAATATTATACCTTCTCAAATTAACAATGCAAAATTTGGTAACTTTATTTTACTTTATGCCAAGTGTCAGTTAAACATCATTATCTGAAAGGTTCTCCTGAGTCTAATTTTACTAAACTTTCTAGATTATTCTGAAGGTTACACTGCTTCGTGATGGATTTGTACTTTCACTGATGTTGTTGGGGGGTGTGGTGAGTACAGCAGCAGAAGTGATAATTGAATAGAACTGCTGGAAAACATCAGAGGGTTTCATACTGTTACACATGCATGTAAGAAGGGTAGCATAACTGCATAAGAGAGACTATTCAGGACTCATTTCAGGAGAATATTTCATTCTTCTGATGACTCCTACTAAACTTCAAAATCCCACCATGACTCCTGTTTCATCATAATCCAGATAGTTTTCAAATTACAAGTACACAGAGTTTCTTCTCCAATTACATCTCCAGGCCAACTTCTTTGCAAGATGCCATCTGCTTATGCTGGCCAAGAGAAAAGCAGAACATCTGAGAACTGGCACCAATAGAAATCTCTCTGACACATATTATTGGAAGTTATATGATAAATCTTTGGCAAGGTTTCCAAATGGACTTTGTATATTATCAGGTTTTGCTAAAACTAAAACAAGAATGAATTTCTAGAGCAACTAATGTTGAAAATTTTGTATGAAAAAATAAGTATGAGTGGTTCTAGCAGAAAATTCCAAATAGCTATGAATTCTACTTATGTTTCTCCCAAATGGAAGTTTTTATCCTCAATTTCTGTGTCTATGTATTGACTGTCATTTATGCCACTTATTTATTTCTTATTGTTTCATTTTCATATATCACTTGATGTATTTCATTATATCAGTCCTGAGAATTAAGCAATAATATCAGTCTTCTTATATAAATGAGCAATCTAAGATTCCAGGAGAAATGAAGCCAATAGTGAAAGGAAGAAGAAAGGTAAATCTCTTTGTTCCATGTATCAGACAATGTGGAACATTTTTTCTCTAATCCCTGATTCCTTTCAATTCTCATATTCAATGAAGTATTATCTCCATCTTACAGCCAAAAATCACAAGACTTGCCAAATATTACACAAGTAATTGGTGGAAGTGGTTACTGTCTTAAGAGACAAAGGAGAGGAACTAGTGGTTCAGAGGGCTGAACTATCGCCATTCTCTGTCCACATCTCTGTGCCCAGGCCAGGAGTCCTGGACAGCAAATAGATATGCCCACTAGAGTATTATTCCCTCCATAGACCATGTTCAAGGCCCCTGAAACTCCAGAATTTCCCACCCAAATGGCCACAGTTCACTTCCTTAGCCAGTTGGGTCTTTTCTCCTCAGAAGGGTAAATGATACCACTCAGGATCTATTCAGATTTTCTATTTCTTCTGAGTCAGTTTTGTAGTTTATATCTTTTTAAGAATGTGTCCATTTCATTTATGTTACATAATTTGTTGACATATAGTTGTGCAGAGTATTCCCTTATGATTTTAATTTCTGTAAATTTAGCTCTAATTTCTCCTCTTTCACTGCTGATTTTAATAATTTGAGTGTTCTCTCTCTCTTCTTTATTTTTTTCTCTTGGTCTCTCTTGCTAAAGACTTGTCAATTTAGTTGTTATTTTAAAATTTTTGTTCTTGATTTCCTCTATTGTTTTTCTATTTTGTAGATGTGGTTTATGTAAATTGGCCTTAAGTAAAAGGAGTTTACCCTTGATAAGGTAGGCGGGCCTCATCCATTTGGGGCCCTGAGAGTGAAAACTTGAGTTTTATCAGAAAAGAAATTCTGCCTCGAGACTGCGGCACCAGCTTCTGCCTGAATTCCCAACCTGTGGGCTTATCCTGCAGATTTCAGACTTGCCAGCCTGCAAAATCATGTGTGTCAGTTACTTAAAACACACATGCACACACACACACACACACACACACACACACACACACATCTGTTATCTATATCTACATCTATAACTTATTTTCATTCATTTTGGCTGGGACTTACTAGGCTTCCTAAATACATAAATTGGTATATTTAAACTGGAAAATTGTGAGTTACATCTTCCAATTCCTTTATGTTGTCCTCCCCATTCTGTTTCTTTCTGATGTTTTGATATTATATGTGCTGGACCTCCTCACGTTATATGATGTATCTTTTTAACTATCTCTAAAATGTACCCTCTCTCTTCTACAGAGCATTTCCTGTGTAATTTCTTCAAACTACTTGTATATTTTTTTCAGGTTTATCCCCAATTATCTCTTCAGTTACATAGTTCTTTAATTTCTATTACAATTTTTACTCTAGAGTTTCTCTTTATTTCATATTTAAATTTATTGTTACAAATTATATTCTCTTTTATTTCATTATATTTTCAGTCAATTTTATTTCTTTAAGTATATCAAATATATTTGTTTTATATATTATATATGCTAGTCATTGGATGTCTATGTCTGTGATAATTTTTCTGGTGAATCAAAATAACTGGCCTCTTTCATGTCATATTTAGAGATTTGGTTTGAGATCAGTAAGAAATCTTTGAGGCCTAGATATTAAGTGTTTTTCTTCTGAATGGGTATCTTCTCTCTGTCTCTCTCTGTCTCTCTGTCTTTATCTCTTACTGTCTCTCTGTCTCTGTATTGTATGTGTACACACTCTCTTTCACACTCCCCCCCCCACTTTTTTGGCTACTTCTAGGAGCTAAGAGGCACCACCAACCCAAAACTGACATACACTAAATGTTCAGCACTGATATGAATTCTTGATGTTTCCTGTTTTATCCACCGAATCTGTTACCCATCAGAGAACTTTACACTAAACAGGGTTTCTTCAGTGTAATTTCTCACCTCAGGGATTTAGATTTGTCTCTTGTCTCCTATAATAGCTCCTTGAATTTGTATTTTAAGCCATCAGAAATTGCCATATTCTCTTCAAGAATTACTGGCTCTACCGCTTTCTTGCCCTGTAGATTCATGACTTATTTTTGTTTTTGGCCAGGATATTGTACAAGAATTTTTAAATCTTTGCTTTAAATTTTAACTCACTAGAAATTAACTTAATCTGCCATTCATTGACCATCTGATATGTTCTTGATATTTATGAGATTGAAAGAATTTTTCTTCTCATATAAGAATATATTTAATATATTTAACAAAATATTTTTTATATCTTACATATATATTAGCACAGAACTACAGCAAGAGAAAGATATATTAACCTTACTAGTTACCATATAGTTCATAATGACTTTAAATGTTTTAAACATTGAAACGTAGAGTGTGTATTTTAAATTTTATTACTGTGCCCCTGGGCTTAGTGACATAGGGTATAACTAATAAACCGTACAAATATGAATATTTATATACACACATAATCATACATATTTAAATATGGTGACTTTTCTGATTATTCTAACTCTAGTGAATTAAAATACCTTAGCACAATAAAAAACTTGCCTTTTTATGGAGACTATAGTGAAAATTCATTATATTACTTGTGAAACACTCTTGAGAAATCCTTTTTGTCAAAAATTTCACATCTATTCTAGTTACACATTCACCATGTTCAACCCAGAAACATTATTTCTTTGGAAAAACATTCATGAAGATTCTCCTGGGAAATACAAAAGGCAAGTGATAAAGTTTAAAGTATTGCTTTAAAAAGTTGTAGCAGTGGAGGCTTTGTTCAAATTGTCTAGTGTGTTTGTAGAAGCTCCATGCATTTTCTTTAGTAGGTGTAGGTAGGATTTGGTTGTGTTCTGAGTGAAATCTAGGGATAATTTAAATCTAGAACAAAGGAAAGAATACAATAACCATAATCCAAACATAGAATTGCCTTAAGAAATCCCTGTGAGAATTGGAGAACACGTCTGAGTTGAAGTGCACGTCTGTGCTGCTCACCTGACACAGACAGGCCAGCAATCACCGCACTTCTGTCTCTGCCATCATTCACAATGCTGCATCCAGATTCCAATTCAAGAGCAGGAAAAAGCAAGATTGTAAACACTTGTAACAAAGTTGCAAAGGGGATAAAACCATTTTGGTTTTGGGGAAGGTGAGGGCTGGTCTACTGACCAAAAAAAAAAAAAGTCCTTAAAGGAAATCTGATATGTGATTACACTCAAAATAGTGTATTTTTAAACTTAATTTTTCTTTTCTTGAAATCCCATGAACTCTACATATTAACACATGTTAAGACATAGAGGACTTTTTACATTTTCTTTTGCTATTCGGTCTTAAAATTACCTTTCTAGTAAGTCTAGGTAGGATTTGGTTGTGGAATTACATTGTAGGAAGAGCTTTATCTCCCCCATGGAAACCAAAAATACCCGTTTCATTTTCTCACGCTCTCTTGCAGACAGAAGAGGATACATGCCTGGGATTCTCCAACTAGGCATGCTGACCTCTGTACTTTGAATCATAAACAAGGTAGACCGAGCAGAACCTCTTCTTGCTATGGGTGGAGGTGTGGCAGCCGGTACCTCCAGGTTCTAAAGGAAACAGTTAAAAAAGACCGACTGCATCATCCACTGTTGGTGCAGTGCGTTTGAGAGACAAGTTATGTCCCCAGCAGTACTGTTTTCACTGGCTTGATTTTGAGCATTGTTCCTCCCTATGCAGACTCCAAATTTTGTTTGTTAGATTTCCTAGAGGCTTTGTGAATCAGTTAATATCCCATTAATATATTCCTCTTCAAGTTAAATTATTCATAGTTTATTTGTTGCTCTCAACTAAGTATCTAATATAAAAAGAGATAGGCAACATAGCTTACTTTATTCTTTAGTATCTCATTTGAGAAAATAAACATAATAATATCAATATTGGGTTATGATTCTGCAGGATGGTTATAATTTTGCTGAATTTTTTTGAAGATAAACTATGTTAGGCACTGTGTTAAGAGTTTTATATGCAATGCCTCATGTAATATTGAAAGTAAGACAAAGTAGGTACTGTTATTATCTTCATCTTTCAGATGTGAAAACAGCCAAAGAGGGACTTACTAACTTGACCCGAGTTTGCACAGATTAGAAAAGTGACAGCTTTTTCCTTGTTTCCATTGCCATAACTTTAGGGATTCTATTCACACCAAGCTCAAGCTCAATTGTACAAATCGTAGTGAAGTCTCACAGAAATCATTGTCCTATAATCAGGTTGATGTTCTATGAAGTGTTTATTATATATCAGGTACTGTGACTAGAGCTAGATATACAAAAACTAATTATGCAATATTCTTACCATTAATTCATTTTATCAGTAAAAATAATGTAAATTAATAACATACATTATAAAATTTCTATAACAGTGGTAGGTACAGTGTGTGGAAACTCAAATAAGGGAATATTCTTTCTCCATATTGGTGTCAGGAAAGGCTACAGACCAGAGAAAACCAGGACTGCTCCTTTTTATATATATGTTATTTGCTGTTAGGAGGAGTTTCATCAATGTTATCTCTAAGCCAAAAGGATAAAACATGGTGGCTCACCAAACACTAAATCGCGGAGATCACCCATGATGCCTGATATGCCACCGAATCTTGTCAAGTGTCACTCCTGGGAATTCTCTCATAATTCTGTGTTGTCAGGAATTTCTAGAGATTTTGTTTTGATGATTAATTTGGAGAGGTAAAGAAAAGAAAAGAAAAGGAATAAATATAAATTTGTGATATTTAAGTGTTATATTAGAGACATGAAAAGGTAGGAGCTTATATTGGCTATTGTTGGTCTGACTATGAAATACTTTAATTACTTAGGTAATTAAACGTTACCTTTAAATGTTAGGAAAAGCAATTTTGCCAATAAGAATCAAGTCCACACTTTTAATGAGATGTTTTTATGAATAAATAAGTCAATAAATCAATAAAAATTCTCTCCTGCCAGCACAAACACATTTCAGATGTGAAATCTTTAAGGGAGATTGACTAGATAAAAGCTGTGTTAGCTTCCTATTGCTGCTGAAATAAATCACAGAGTTTCAGTGGCTTAAAACAGCATGAATTTATTGGCTTATGATTTGGGATGAGCAGAAATCCAAAATGGGTCTCAGGAAGCTACTGCCCATGTTTCGTCAGGGCTACGTTCTTTCTGGAGGTTCTAGGGGACAATCCATTTCTTTGCTTATCCCACCTTCTACAGGCACCTGCCATCCCAAGGCTCTTGGCCTCTTTCATCTTCAAAGCTAGCAATCACTTCAACTTCTGCCTCTGCCTTCATATCTTGTCCTCTGACTCCTGCCTCTTTTTTTCAGTTTTAAGGACCTCTGTGATCTTGGATCTACATTGGATCTTTGCTCTACATTGGATCTACCTGAATAATCCAGCATAATCTCCCCATCCCGAAGATTCTTTACTTGATTACATCAGCACAGTCATGTGAGAAACAGATTCCTAGGTTCTGGATTAGAATGTGGATTTTGCAGGGAGCCATTATTCTGCCTACATTATTCTGTCTACCACAGAACCATATCTCTTCAACTTCGGCACTCATTTCTATCTGATCTAATGAACCTCTTTTTCTCTCCTGATTGTTTCCCTTAAATGAGCCACTGTTTTCTGGAACATCTCATTAAAGCAAATAAGCCCCTCTTTGACTTTACATCTCCCCCCAATTGCTGTCCTACCCGTCCATGTTATATTCTTTTACAATCAGGTTTTCAAAAGTTTCGCTGACTCTTTCCACACCTCCTGTCTGAATCTCCCTCCAACTTACTACAATTTTATTCCCTAGGAGGTCATATATTCAATAACTCCAGTGGTCTCTCTGCGCTTAAGTCCAATGAACACCATATTCCCTCATAGTCTAGAAACTCTCAGACTATTCTTGAAAAACTCATTAGTCTTGGATTATGATACCATATATTTCACATGTTCTCAGTGGTCCTCTTCCCCTTGTGGGTCGATTTTTGCCCAATTCTCTTTCTGGTTTCTTATTCTTTATCTGGCCTGGTGCTGAGCATTTCTCCACTTCTACAGCATTATTTCTCAATAGATAATCTCACTTACTTGCTTTACATACTCCTCTATGTCTTTCTTCTTTGTATTTCTTTCTGGAAAAAAATGAAAACAGAACATATATTCTTGTTCACTTATAGGAAAAAGGGATGACAGCTATTCACCTCTGTTTTTCACTGAAATCATGGCATGTAAATTTTCCATATCAGCACATGCGTATCTCCCTCATTTTTATGGCAATGCAATATTATGTCTATATCATACTTAATATAACTAGCTATGGAGTAACTCCAATTGTGTATATTTTCTAACAAATTATTTTATACAAATTTATTATAACATATGCAATATGTTGTAATAAATATTTTAGTAGTGAAGAATATCATAGAATATTTAGTTCATTACAGAAGAAAAAGAATAGATATAATTAAATAATAGGTAATATTAAAATTATTTTGATCCTATGGCCATCCCATAAGCATAGCCCAATAGTTCGGTAACTATGACTTCCCTATAGGACCAGAAGGTAAGTCTTAAAATTAGGAATAAGTAGTCACTGAATCATACATGTAAAGTAATCAATTTTTATCTATTTTTTTCCTTTTTTTGGAGTGGAGATAGTTTCTCTTTCTTTAAAGCTTTTCCATTAGAATGCCCCTTCCCAAAAAAAAGAAAAAAAAGAAGAAGAAGCAATATCTCAATAATATGCATGTGTATAATGAAAAATTTGTTCTATATGTTTTGTTAAACTAGTATAGGAGAAATGGCAATTTCTTTTGACTAACAGTTTGGGTTAAAACTCAGTATTTTCTATTGACACATCTCTAATGATATCTACATATCTATGGAAGGTGGTTGATAATACAGTGTAGCAGCAGCTTTGCTTCAGAGGTAACATCTTCTGCCATATGAGTCAGGGTAGTCTCAAAGAGACTACCCTGCTTACCTCTGGCAAGGTTAGAAACAGGTACTCCAAATTCCCATTCTTTAACTTACAAATGATTAGCTGAACTGTTTGTCCTCACTAAACAATGGAAACAAAATGCTTTTGAACCAAACTTTGGTTAAGATTTTCTTGGGCTTTGGCCTACTCAGCCTAGGCCAGTATACCAGCCCTCCTCAGGTGTCATCCTAAAAATTAGGCTGACCTCAGGGGAAACATTTAACTTCCTAAGACACAAAGGTTGAGGGGATTTCTTAACCTTTGCTGCTTCCAGGATCACAAGACTCAGGTAAAAGTCAACGTTCTTAAGAGTTAGGAACAGAATGGCAGAAGCAAATCAGTGGGGAAGTACGGTATTTAAAATAATCATGATGGACCAAATGGACATCCATAGGCAAAACTAACAAACAAAAAAGTCCATTAAACCTCACATGTTATTTTAAAAGGTGACTCATAGATCAGAATGTAAAATGCATACTATAACTTTGCAAATCACTGGGACCAAAGATTAGGCAGAGTTCCTAGACATCTCCACCAAGAACACAGTCCACTGAAAACATAATCATTAAATTGGGCTTCAACAAAATTAAAATTTTCTGCCCCGTGGAAGACCTTGTTAGGAGGACAAAAAGGCTGGGGAAAAAATAAAACAAATCACAGTCTGACAAAGGACTTATTTCCATAATACATGAAAAATTTTCTAAATGTTACACAACACAGAATGTGAGCAAACACATTCACAGAATGTGAGCAAAAGACTTGAAAGACACAATAGGGAAGAGAATATGCAATAGAAAATCGCACCTGAAAGATGCTGAAATCCTTATCCATTAGGGACATGCAAATTAAACCCACAACTAGATAGCACTCACTCTTCTAAGAATGGCTAAAATGTAAAACTATTTATACACTGACAATACAAAGTTCTCACAAGGACATTGGGCCATAGGATCTCTATGTTTGCTTGCTATAATGTGAAATCATTATAGCCATTCTGGAAACAGTCTGACAATTTCTTACGGAGTTAAATGTATACTATATGACCCAGCAATTACATTCCTGGGTATTTGTAATAAAAGAATAAAAACATCTCTATTCAAAACACACTGAGCGATATGTGGTCTGCCCATATGATAATATAGACTTACCATATGATTCAACAGATAGGCAACATTCATCCACACACAAATGTGAAAACAATTGTTCATAGCAGTACTATTCGTAACAGTCAAAGATTGTAAATGAATATTTGCATATCCACAAAATGGAATATTATTTAGAAGGAAAAGAGGAATAAAATTGTGCAGCATGTTAAAATATGGGTGGACTTTGATGCCAGTATGTTAAGTGAGAGGTCAGTCACAAACGACCACATATTGTATGATTCCATCAATATGAAATATCTAGAGTAGAAATATCTGTAGGGACAGAAAGCAGAAAGTAGATTCTTGATTGTCTAATGCTGTGAGCCTTTGGGGGTAGAGGAATGGAGAGTAATTGCTAATGGGTATAGAGTTTCTTTTTGAGATGAAAATATTTTAAAGTTATGGCTATACAACCCTGTGAATATACTAAAAGACTCTGAATTATATACTCTAAATGGGTAGACTTTATGACATGTGAATTCTATCTCTGTAAATCTGTTAAAATGGTTTATATACTTTATCATTTATTTCTTATAATATTCTCAAAAAGAAGTCATATTGCTGGAGATAATTCCATAGCTGCCAAGGGGTAGGACTGGAAGAATTGTGTGACTATATGTTAGCGTTGAACCAATACCAGATTTCTCCTTTTGGAAATGTAGTATTGTTTTGTACAATGTTATTCCTGGGGGAAGGTGGGTGAGAGGTACATGTGAATGCTTCCATTTTTGCGACTTCTTTTGAATGTAAACTATTTCAAATTAAAAAGTTTCTAAAAATCTAACTCTTGAGAGAGTGAATCTTATTTTTGAGAAAGAAACTTTCTGACATATTCTGAGCCAAAATTGTTTCAAGTCACATCCTGTGCACTGCTGTCTTACTGATATTTTAGTCTGTTGGATCCTTTTCTTTCACAACGTAGGTCCTGTGGTTGGTTCAGCTATGTCCACAAATTGATGTTTGAACTTCAAAGTTTTCAGCTTTGGAGAACATTACCTTAGAGAGATGTTCAGTCAGAAATACTGCAGGTTTAAGGAACAAACACAATACATTTAGTCATAAAGTCTCTAGTTAAAAGGAAAAAGAAAAATATGTAACTAACCCCATGAAAAAGCAGAGATTAAACTGAGTCAGCAACAATTTGTTAGAAACAAACCAACTATTTCTTGTGTATACCTTGTCTCCCATCACATTTTTTTAAACACCAAAATAAGTTAGCTCATACATGTGTTTTCCTCATTAGTATCTTATGCTGATTTATTGATTGCAGTCTCTCACTGCATCTGTGTGATCATGTGACTTTGAGAAAAAAAGGAAAGAAACTCAAAAATGATCCCTGCTGGGCCTACCAATACAAAAGTATCTTTGACAGTTACAAGACAAAACAACCATACTGTCAGAAAGGCTTTGACAGAATGAAGTGAACCATATTGACAGGATATCATGAAAGCATCTGGTGGGTTGTTTCAGATGAATGCTCTCATTTCATTGTCAATGTGCTTATGTGTGATGAATTTCCTGGACTGTCTTGGTTTCTCACAGCTACTTGAAAGCACAGAATGCTACCTTTAGCAAAGGGACTACTATGCTTTATATCTACTGCCTTCCATAAGAAGTGTAGATATCATCAGAGATGTGCCGATGGAAAATTCCAAGTCTTAGCCCACCTTTTAAGTCAAAAGAAATTGCATTACTCCTAGACCACTTAAAAAAAAATAGGACAGCAAATTTTTGATGTATACATATATGTATATTTTGGAAGGCTGACTTCTTTTTTTTGAAGGGGCATTCTTATGGAAAAACTCTTATCTGTGCTCCAAAGAAGGAGAAAATAGTTAAAAACTGATGACTATCCAAGTGCAATTCAGTAACTACTCATTTCTTATCTTAACTGACTTCTGGTCCTTTAATACATAGGGAAGTTGTAGTTAATGAATTACTGGACTCTTATGGGATGGCCAGAATAATATTTAATATTAGAGTATCTATCATTTTTCTTCTAGAATGAACTAAGTATCATTCTATGACACTCCTCACTGACAAAATATTTATTACAATATATTACATTTTTTCAAAATGATTTTATAATGAAAAATAGAGACAATTAGAGTTGTTCAATAGGAGGTTAGTTATATTAATTATGGTTTAGCCATAATGCTGTATTGTCAAAAAATTGAGGTAAATATTCATACACTAATGTGGAAGGTGGGGAAGGGTAGTGCCAGAGAGACTATAGGAAGATAATTCAGACACAGACTTGCAGGACACTTGACAGGATGTATTTATTCTAAGAGCAATCAGAAGCCACTGAGAGGCTTTAAGAATGGGGATAATTTGCTTTTTCTAAATTTACTGATATAATCATGTGGGATTTTTTTTCTTTAGACTGTTAATATAATGGATTATATTAATTAATTTTTTAATGTTGAACAAGGTTAGCATTTTAGAAAGAAGGCTGACTTGTTAGTGACATATTATTCTTTAAATGGATAGATGATAGATAGGTAGATAGATAGATAGATAGATAGATAGATGATAGATGATAGGTAGATAGATCCATCCAGATTAATACATATTTATTTTCCATGAAAGAATGTCCAACTTCGATCACCTTTCCAAGGTTTGGTCTTTATATGTCCTTAATAATTATCACCAAAGTACAGTGACTATGACAGAGAACCAAGATGCATGTTGGTGTCAGCAGAGGTCAAAATGACATGCAGCATGAAGAGGAAAGTGCACAAAATAGATGCATTTCTTCTTTTTAAAAGGGACCAAAAGAGGGACCAAATAGATATAAGTGGCATTCAGAAAAGCCATAGCTTTTTTTTTTATAGACATAGCTCCCATCGACTGTGATGCAATTGCTCTCCCTAATGTCCCTCCACATTGTTCAGCACTTGTCTGGAACTCTTCTATGCATGCTACAGTGTTGCATAAACAAACTGAAAAGTGTACAAATCAAATGTTGCATCTGCCACCTTACTGTCTTCTTAAAATGGCATTTAAAAATGTCTTTATGATCTGAATTTAGTGTTGAAAATGTCCTGAGGAAAAACTGTGTCAAAACAAACAGCTATTCTTTCAACTTTTTAAACCCCCACAGCAGAAATATAGCTATACATATGAAATTAAAATATATTGTTGAAATAAAGTAAGACTAAAGGAAAATAGATTCCATCTTAATTGTTTTTAACAAAAAGAAAGAAAAAATAGATTTTTCATTCATAGAAAAGAATATTGGTAGACTTTAGCAAATGATAGAAATACATTCTAGGGATGGGGACATAGGTTGTTCCCAAATACAATCTCTTCAATCTAACAAAGGCTATGTATGACAAGCCCACAGCTAACATTATACTCAATGGCAAAAGTTAAAAACTTTTCCTATAAGATCAGAAATAAGACAAAAGTGCTCACTCCCCCCACCCTATTCAACGTAGCACTGGAAGTCCTAGCCAGAGCAATCAGGCAAGAAAAATAAATAAAAGGCATCTAAATTAGAAAGGAATTAGTACAATTGTCTTTGCAGATAACATGATCTTATATAGAAAATCCAAGGATTCCACCAAAAAAAAAAAAAAAACCTGTTAGAATCAATAAACACATTCAGAAAGTTGTAGAATATAATAACAATATATGAAAGTCAGTTGTGTTTCCATACACTAAAAATGAATTTTCTGAAAAAGAAATAAAGAAAACAATCTCATTTACAATAGTGTGAAAAATACCTGGAAATAAATTTAACCAAGGAGGGGAAAGATCTGTACAATTAAAACTAGAAGGCATTGATGAAAGAAGTTGAAGAAAACACAAATAAATGGAAAGATATTCTGTGTTCATGGTTTGGAAGAACTAATGTAAAATGTTCATACCACCCAATGTAATCTATAGATTTAATTTTCTCTATCAAGATTTCAGTGGCTTTCTTTTTACAGAAATAGAAAAAATAATTCCAAAATTTGTATAGAACCACAAAAGACCCAGAGAGTAAAAACCATTCTGAGAGATAAGAACAAAGATGAAGGCATTGTGCTTCCTGATTTTAAATTATATTGCAAGACTATAATCATGAAAACAGTATGATATTGGCATAATAATAGACACAGAAGGGAGCCTGGGTGTCTCAACTGGTTAAAAGTTTGCCTTTGGCTCATGTCATGATCCCGGAATCCTGGGATTCAGCCCTGCATCCGGCCCCCTGCTCAGCAGGGAATCTGCTTCTTCCTCTCCCTCTCCCCATCCCCTGCTCATGCTCTTTCTCTCTCTCTCTCTCTCAGATAAATAAATAAAATCTTTTTTAAAAATAGACACATAGATAAATGGAACAGAATCTAGAGTCCAAAAATAAACCATTCTGAAACAATCAAATAATATTTGACAAGAGAGGCAAGAACACTCAATGGGGAAAAGACAGTCTCTTTAATAAATGGTCCTGGGAAAACTGGATATTCACATGCAAAGGAATGAACCTGGACCCTTATCTTATGCCACTCAAAAAAACTTAACTTCAAAAGGATTAAATACCTAAGTATAAGAAATGAAACCATTATACTCCTAGAAATAAGCATAGGGAAAATTTCCTTGGCATTACTTCTTAGCAATAATTTTATGAAAATGGTACCCAAAGCACAAGCAACAAAAACAAAAATAAACAAGTGGGACTACAAAAATTAAAAATCTTCTGCACAGCAAAAGAAATGATCAACAAAATAAAAAGGTAACTGATGGAATGGAGGGTAATATTTACAAACCACATATCTGATAATGGGTTAATATCCAAATTTGTAAGAAACTCATACAATCCAAGAGAAAACAAATCCAATTTAAAAAATGAGTGTAAGAGTGCCTGTGTGGCTCACTCAGTTAAGCATCTGCCTTCAGCTCAGGTCATGATCTCAGGGTCCTGGGATTGAACCCCACATCAGGCTCCCTGCTCAGCGTGGAGCCTGCTTCTCTCTCTCCCTCTTCCTCTCCCCAAAGTTGTGCACTCTTTCTCTCTTTCTTTCACAAATAAATAAATAAAATCTTTTTTAAAAAATGAGCATAGGACCTGAATAGACAGACATTTATTCAAAGACGATATTCAAACGGCCAACAGGTACATGAAAAGGTGCTTGATATCACTAATTATCAAGGAAATGCAAATCAAAACAACAATGAAGTATCATCTTACACCTGTTAGAATGTCTATAATGAAGAAGACAAGAAATAGCAAGTATTGGCGAGAATGTGGAGAAAAGGGAACCTTTGTACCCTGTTGGTGGAAATAGGTAGAGCCATTATGGAAAACAGTAAGGAGTTCCCCTAATAAATTTTTAAAAACTAAAAAATTAAAAATAAAGCTACCATATAATCCAGCAATTTCATTTGTGGATATATATTCAAATGAAATGAAATCATTATCTTAAAGAAATAGCCACACCCTCATGTGCACTGCAACATTATTTCCATTTGCCAGGACATGGAAACCACTCAAATGCTGTGTCCATCAAACACATGAGTGGATAAAGAAAATGTGATTCTGTATATCTATTTATATATGTATATATGTGTGTGTGTGTATATATACACACAGTATAATATTATTCACCCATAAAATGAAGGAAATCCTGCCATTTACAAAACATGGTTGAATCTTGAGGGCATTATGCTAAGACAAATAACTCAGAGGAAAACAAATACTGAATGAACTCACTTATACGTGGAATCCAAATTCATAGAAATAGGAAGTAGATTGGTGGTTTCCACCCATGGGGAAAACTGGTGACAGCTGTCAAGGGTACAAATTTACAGTTATAAGACAAATGAGGTCTTGGAATATAATGCACAGCATGGTGAATATAGGTAATAATAATGTATTGCCTACTTGAAAGTTGCCAAGAGAGTAGCTTATAATAGTTTACAAAAAAAAATTGTAACTATGTGAGATGATGTGTGTGTTAACTAACTTTAATGTGGTAATCATTTTACAATATATACATATATGAAATCATTACTGAGGTGTCTGGGTGGCCCAGTCAGTTGAGCGTCTGACCCTTGGTTTTGGCTCAGGTCATGATCTCAGGGTTTTGAGACCAAGCCCCGCGTCAGGCACAGCACTGAGTCTGCTTGAGTTTCTCTCTCTCTCTTTCTCTCTCTCTCTCTTTCTCTCTGCTTCTCTCCTCCACTCTCTCTCTCTCTCTAAAATAAATAAATAAATAAATCTTTAAAAGAATAAATAAAATCATTACTATGTGCACCTCAAACTTACACAATATTATAGGTCAACTATATCAGTAATCCTTAAAAACATTCTAATGACAAAATTAACAAATATTGGTGTTTTGACTCCATGTATATGTGCTATGGAGAATATTTTTAGAAAATACTGCAAATAAGTGGGTGTTTGGTCATGTTTTAGTTTACTTTGCTTTGTAAAAAGAGGACTAGCAGGGTGTAATGATAAGAAAATCAAACCTCTGATACTGTAATAGGTTTTTGATGATTTTAAAACGGATGGATAATATAAAGCTTGTATAAGAATTATACTCAAGGTGAACTGAAAGAATTGAAGTTGTAGAGGCAGGAATGACCAGGTGTTCTTCCTGAAGTCCATTCATGAGGTGGGGAAGACTTAAATTAAGTTAATTAGGAGGTGGAATGCCAGAGAATATACACTTTAAGAGAAAATGTAAAAGGTGTAATAATCTTACCCTTGTGTTATTCTTTTAAAGAAGTGCAAAATTTGCATTAGAAGCAAGTCGTAATCAACTTATTTATCCATCTGCCTATGTATTTATTTGTTCAACATTTTCTGAACATCTACTTGTGTGAGAGAAAGTGTGCTTATTTTCATATACATTATTGTTAATTCTCATGAAAACTCTTCAAAATATATTATACTTCATTTATGGGTGGGGAGTTGAAGTTCAGGGAAATTAAGCAACTTGCTTTAGGTCACATAACTCAAAGTATCAAGGAAAAATTAAATGTAATTATGTTAGCCACCAACTTCCATTTCTTTCTAGTAAGTATATTGAGGAGAGTCAAGTTCAAAGCGGTGAACTCAACATTTAGTACAGTTCAGTACTTGCAGTATTCCTACAACACTGCTTATATCTTTTCTATACCCATTCGTCATGACCCATGTTCTTTCTTGAATTAAAATGAAGTATGTTCGCTTCTTTTTTCCTATACCTGAATGGTAAGTTTTTTAAAGCAATTCATCATTGTTTTCTTTATCTTATACATCACTTGATAAAAGCTGATAGCAAATATTCTTGACTGAATAGATGGAGAAAGATGTTGAGTTAAGAACCCAGTGGAGTCACAAGGTAGTGCAGGCAAGGAGAGTGTTCCAGAAGCATGGATCATTACAGCAAAAGTACAACTAACTAGAGAGAAGAATATTGACTTTAGGATACATTGGGACTCAGCCACCTAGATGAATAAAAACTGGGTTGTCAACCCGAACAAAACTAGATCATAAATACACCTAGATGCAAAAATAAATGTGATGATCATGGAAGACTGGGAAAAAATAATTTCAAATCATACTGAAGGAATTTTTGAGCCTCTCAGAAATGCATCTCTGGGAGCTTTGGATAATGGCACATTGTGAGTTTTAAGAGGATTCCAACATTCAAGCATTGATCTGCTTTATCCTTCAATATTCCTGATTCAAAAAGCTATTGGCTTTGTATTTATTGTAATGAAGTTCATTTAAATGCAAGCATATATAGCTTTAAATCAACGTACATGCTTCCCCATTTAAGAGTAAAGAAAATACCTAGTCAAGGGAATATTTACCTTGATTTTTTTCCTAATAGTAATGATGAATTACACTGTGTCATCTACATTCCCGTGACATATCACTTTTATGACCCTTAATGTGGGACTACAAGACCGCAAGGTTAGAGATGCAGCTAGTAGCTGTGCACAGGTTTTTTTTAACTGAGAAGCTAACTGGCCCATACAGGGATTTTAACCACAGCCCTGGCCTCATAATCACCGTTCTACCGTCCAGAGCTAACTGACCCAGACAATAAAGACTGCAGAAGATACCCACTGAGCTATTAGGTTGATGAATGGGAAGTATTTCAGAACATGGCATCTTGTGAAAAATAACACAATAATTTGAGTAGTTGTCCATCCCAGTGGTACCAATTTATATGCAAGGCTGCAAGGCTAATGCAATAGTTTTTCTTACCCAGAGGCCAAACACTGTTGATCTACATCATTGCCAGAGAGACACAAATAAACACATATACTATATAACAATGATATAATAAAGTTAAAACAAACGCAGAATTATGCACAGAATTTTCAAATCAACCTTTTACCTCGTAGCATCAAAAGCAAAAAAGAAAGAAAAAAATGCATTTGAATGCTCTCCTAAATTGTTCTTTTCGTTAATTATTTAATTAATTAATATGAATAAATGTCTTTAAGGAGATGAAATGTTATGTTGTTATAAGGAAAACATTATTTTTTTATTTTCTAGTACATATTAAGAATAAAGTATAACACTTTACACGGCTTAGCAACCATCAGTTCACCTAAAATATATCCAGAGTGTTCTGGATTTGAGTTATTAAGGAATAAAGAAAAGATCCTGAGTAGGGCATATATTAGTAGTTATATTTGAGCTACAATGAAGACCTTCAGTATGGGATATTTGTTGTTAAAAAGCATGTAAACTTAGGGAAAAAACATGTAAACTTATTCATTTGAGGGGAAAATTAATAAAGAATATCTTTTGTTATCATTGGTTGGATTTGGTTTTGATCTGTTGGTCTTACATAGGTAGATCATTTCTTAATAGAGAGAGCCTGGAATTGAGAAAGCTACCACCTATCAGGTGGAATCCCTGATCACATGACTAGCCAGCTATATTTTCCAAAATGATTACATAACTGACAAATGTAAAAAATATTTTAATAATTCTGTCCTGAACATTACCTAAATTACATATAATAACTATGTATGTGTGTGTTTTACATATATTGTTTTATATATCTTCTGCATATGTGTTGACTCATAAATAGACGTGTATATGTATATATATGTATTTAAGGAGATACAAAATATGTAACAAGATGTAAGTAAATATAATTACATGGTCATAGATTATAAATGTACTCCAGTGAAAATTTCATCTTTTCCCTCAGAAATTAGTAGTAAACTAGACAAAATAAACAGTAAAGTCACATATAATTTAAACAATATTATCAACATATTGACCTAATTGTTATTTCCAGAACACTGCACCTAACAACTGCATAATATACATTTTTTTTCAAGTGCACATGGCATATTTACCAAGCTAGAACATATCATTGGTCATAAAGTATGTGTTAATAAATTTAATATATTTCTGTCATACACAGTATGTTCTTTCACTGATGTTAGTGAGAAATGAATAAAAATAGGAAATATTTGTAAATTAAATAACATACTTCTAAATAATGCAGGAATCAAAAAAGAAATGAAAATTCTAGAAATTATGTCAATAAAAATTAAAATGAAAATATAATATATCACAACAGTGGAATGTAATTAAAGTCCTTATCAAGAAATATAGACCATTAAATACATATAGTTGAGAAAAATAAATGTCTAACTTCTATGATCTAAATTTCTATGTTAAGAAGTTAGAAATAGAACACAGAAAACTTAATGTAACCAGAAAGAAGAAATATATCTAAGTAGAAAGAAGAAAATAGTGAAGATGAGAACAGAATCCAAAGACATAGGAAACAAAAAAAGAGAGAAAATTATCATAGCTAAAAGCTGGTTCTTTGGACAGATCAACAAAATCGATAAACTCCAAACTGGTCAGAACATGATAAAAAAAGAGATAACTAAAATGTAAATACAAGAGATAAAAAATTCACTACAGACATTAAAAGAATAACAAGATATTGGGGCACCTGGGTGGCTCAGTTGGTTAAGTATCTGCCTTTGGCATAGGTCATAATCCCAGGGACCTGGGATCTAGCCCTGCATTGGGCTCCCAGCTCATCAGAGAGCTTGCTTCTTCTCCCTCTGCTGCTCCGCCTACTTGTATTCTCTCTCTCTGTGTCTCTGTCAAATAAGTAAATAAAATCTTTAAAAAAAAAAAGAATAACAAGATATTTATGAGTAACTTTATTCCAACATATTCAATAGCATATATAAAATAGGCAAATTATAGAAAAGCTCAACTTACCAAAACAGACACAAAATGAAACAAAATTTGAATAGCCCTAAACCATTAAGCATTTAAATTTTTTTAATTAAAAATCCTAATTGTAAACTTCTGTGAAGGGAAACTATATTGTTTTATTTTTTTTTCAAACTATATTGTTTTAATTTTGTACAGTACCTAACAGTGGAAGAAGCAAGCATTAATAAATAATAACATTTTTGTTAAAATCAACCAACCAATAAACAAAACAAAGCCAAAAAAATCCAAAAACTTTACCACACAGAAAACTCAAGACCAGATGGCTTCACTGAATTCCATCAAATACTTAAAAGTTGAAATAACCCTATCTTCTACAATCTCTTTCAGAAAATAAGATAAAACACTTTCCAATTTGATTGTACCAATATAAACTTGTTGGTTATTATATTTAAGGAAATCCACTCCTTTACTTAACATGATATTGAAAATCTTAGCTACTGTAATAAAACAAGAAAAACAGATAAATGGAATAAAATTCAGGAAGGAAGAAGCAAAGTATATTTGCAACTTTCATGTTTACATAATTTTGCATAAACATTCTTAAGAATCTACAAAATAGCCAGAAAAATCAGTAACTAAATTTAACTTGATTAAAAAGCAAAAGATCAAAACGCAAAAATCAGTTGCATTCTCTATACTAATAGAAAACAATTGGAAATAATATTTTTAAAATATTTTCTTACAATAGTATCAAAAATATTAAATGCTAATGATTAAATTTAAGAAAAGTAGTTAAGTCCTAAAATTTAAAACTATTACTAAGGAAAATAAATGAACAGAAAAACCATATTCATGATTTTAAAAAGTCAATATTTTTTGATATAATTTTACTTCAGATTAATCTATAGATTCAATATAAATTAATTAATAAGCCACCAAGGCTTTTTAAAAATTAGTCAGATAATTCTAAAATTTATATTGAAATATGAGGGACCTAGATATGGCATATCCTGGTAATCTCTCTATATGTAATTTTTTTAGTAGACTGTTGAAGTTTGTATCTCACAAAATTTGTCCATTTCAAGTATGTATCCAATTTATTTGTATAAGGTTCATAATTCCCCCATCTCATCATTTTAATTTCTGTAACATCTGGCATGATATCTCTTCTTTCATTCCTAATATTTCTGATAGAATATGTTTTCATTTTCATTCTAAATATTTTAAAATATTTTTTAAATTTCTTATTTGCTATTTAGAATTGTGTTGTATAGTTTCCCAGTATCTAAAGATTATCTAGATATCTTTTTATCATTGATTTTTCATGTGATTTTATTTTGTATATACATATATATGAACATTCCTAAGAGATTATGTTAAGAAATATAAACTTCCAGTTTTAGAGCAGTAAGTATAGCAGGAACTCATTTTGTTTTTTTTAATCATATAAAATTAAATGCTTTTATTTGAACATAAAATAGAAGGTAAATTCATAAAGAAATGATCTTATTCCTTGAGTGAGTAAACTGGGACTTGACAAATTTAGATTCAAGTATTAATTTCACTTTCTGTCATATGAATTGTTAATGAGATTGTCTCTGCATATAACTCAGAAAAAGATACTTTATATGATCCTAAAACCTTAAGTTAGTTGGTAACATCCCTGTAGGAAATTAGCACATTTGAAAGGTGTTTGTTCATTTGTTTGTTTGTTCTGGGTGGGGGCGTAGAATAATGCATCCTGTCTCAGTGTCTTTTTCAGTCGCTATATAGCAAGTGTTCCTTTGTATGACTATCACATTAAAATAATGGTCCTCAATAAAGGGGTAGGAAAGATTGCAAGAGATATGAGTAACTACTGAAAATAATCTCTGGAGCTTGTTTTCAAACCCGTGAATCTACATATGCCATGGTTCAGGATGGGATGGGAGGACTTATCTTGAAAATATTCCCCAAATACTTTTTGATATTACTACCCTTAGACCTCACCAACATCCATGTTGACAGACCTGCTATATTAAATAACCTCTCTCCCTCCATTTTACTTTTCCTTATTTCCCTCCCTTCTTTCCATGCTTTCATCAAGAATGGTCCATTATTGGGGCACCTGGGTGCTTCAGTCAGTTAAGCACCCTACTCTTGATTTTGGCTCAGCTAGTGATCTCAATGTCATGAGATCAAGCCCTGCCTCCATCTCTGGCTCCAGCTCAGTACGGAGTCTGCTTAAGATTCTCTCTCCCTCTCCCTTTGCCCCTTCCCCTACTCTCTCTCAATAAACAGAATCTTAAAAAAAAAAAAAAAAAGGATGGTCCATTATGTACCTCCTAGATGCTACAATTAAAAAAATATATATTTGCTCTCAAAGAGTTTTCTGTTTGAAGAGAACATGCGCACGCGCGCACACACACACACACACACACACACACTACACACCCAAAACTTCACAACAGAGAATATAATTGAATGACAAGCAGTTAATTGCCGACAAATCCATGTATTATAGGTTGGTTTGTAAGAAAAACTCTGGACTCAGTATAACCATATTTAGCCTTTTTTTTTTAAGATTTTTTATTTAGTTTTTAACAGAAAGGGAGACAGCGAGAGAGGGAACACAAGCAGGGAGCATGGGAGAGGGAGAAGCAGGCTTCCCGCTGAGCAGGGAGCCCGATGTGGGACTCGATCCCAGGACCCTGGGATCATGACCTGAGCCGAAGGCAGACGCTTAACGACTGAGCCACCCAGGCGCCCAGTTAGCCTTTAAATACAATATTTTAACAGGCAAAATTTGGAATTAGGCATAGAGTGTAAGAAAGGGCATGCCATAACAGTGTTGAGCAAATAATAGTCACAAATATAATAATGAGCATGGTAGGTTGAAGAAATGCTAAAAAAGAACAAAAAAGGAAAAAATCCCTGCTTTATATCAAATAATATAAAATCTGCAAATAATAAGGAACTATGCTAAGATATTTATAATATCTTTTTTCAACAGTGGGGATATTTAGAATATGATTTTCTTCTTTCTTTTTCTATATTCGCTAAGTATTTTTCTAGTGATTTGTATTGATTTAGTTTCACTTTTTAGTAGGTGTTCTTAATTACCTGAGTTATATGCAGAGACAATCTCATTAACAACTCATATGACAGAAAGTGAAATTAATACTTGAATCTAAATTTGTCAAGTCCCAGTTTACTCACTCAAGGAATAAGATCATTTCTTTATGAATTTACCTTCTATTTTATGTTCAAACAAAAGCATTTAATTTTATATGATTAAAAAAAAACAAAATGAGTTCCTGCTATACTTACTGCTCTAAAACTGGAAGTTTACATTTCTTAACATAATCTCTTAGGAATGTTCATATATATGTATATACAATTATGAAGTGATTAAAATAATACATATCATTATATTTATTAGCTGTCATTTTACACACACACACGCACACACACGCACACACACACACACGCACGCACGCACACACACACACACACGCACACACACATGTAATTATCTCAATTGTTCCATGACTTTGGCTCCTGCCCGGGGAGCCCTGCTGCTTCCCACAGATCCCACCTCACAGCTTATCACCTGCTCCTTCTCTGCACTGACCCATCCTGCTGCACTTTTTGGGGAGATTTGCCTTTCAGAAATTACTTATAATTTTGTGTCCACAAAGGGCACTTTAGGTTTCCTTGTAAAATTTTGGATTTATCCTTCTAAAAATGCCCCTCTACCCATTTCTAGATACTATATACAGGAGAGACTTGCAGATTCATGGGCTCAATCACCCATGTGGATCAATCCATATATTACTTTTTATTTATTTTTTTAAGATTTTATTTATTTGAGAGGAGAGAATGAGAGATAGAGAGCACAAGAGGGAAGAGGGTCAGAGGGAGAAGCAGACTCCCTGCTGAGCAGGGAGCCCGATGCGGGACTCGATCCCGGGACTCCAGGATCATGACCTGAGCCGAAGGCAGTCGCTCAACCAACTGAGCCACCCAGGTGCCCATATATTACTTTTTATGGGAAAAATTGACCACTTTCCACAATTTAAAAATGTTACAATCTAGGTGTTATTTTTATAATCTATTTTTCCTCAGGCAATAAATCAAATCAAATATTGAACACCCAAGGAACAAATTTCAGCTTAAGAAAATAAGCTTAAAAAATAAAAAAAGAACTAAGTAAGTCAAATCTCATGCTAGAGAAGAATAGTCTAGGCACATATGAGTGTCACACAGAGACATCTCTATTGCTATATCCTTCTGCTTTCAACTTCTGTAATCTAGTCAACTGAATAAAAGACAAGGGAAACCAAAGGAGAAACAGATTAGGCACTCTCTCCCATTTTTTTTTTAACCTCAGAAGAGCATTGTCTTTGCCCTAGTTCTCTACCCAAGTATAGTTATTTTTTTTTATTTTTTATTGTTATGTTAATCACCATACGTTACATCATTAGTTTGTGATGTAGCGTTCCATGATTCATTGTTTGTGCCTAACACCCAGTGCTCCACGCAGAACGTGCCCTCCTTAATACCCATCACCAGGCTAACCCATCCCCCACCCTCTAGAACATTCTAGAACCCTCAGTTTGTTTCTCAGAGTCCATCGTCTCTCATGGTTCGTCTCCCCCTCCGACTTACTCCCCTTCATTCTTCCCCTCCTGCTATCTTCTTCTTCTTTTTTTTTCTTAACATATGTTGCATTATTTGTTTCAGAGGTACAGGTCTGTGATTCAACAGTCTTGCACAATTCATGGTGCTCACCATAGCGCATACCCTCCCCAATGTCTATCACCCAGCCACCCCATCCCTCCCACCCCCCACCACTCCAGCAACACTCAGTTTGTTTGCAAGTATAGTTACTTCATCCATCATTTACCTTGAATTTGTTGTCTCGGCTTGAAATCAGTATTCATCCTGAGGAGACGTTAGGTGATTCCCTCTCTTTTTTCTATTTAATTATAATATCTTGTTCCGTTTGGTCCCCCAAATGGTTTGAGCTGATAAGAAAAGCTAGATTTGAAGTGTATTAAAAAGAGAGGGAGCCTCTGGATTTATGTAGTAGTTTGCATTACTGTTCAGCAGATACTCACTGGCTTCTCCCCACACCCTTCAGCAAGAACAGAGGATGCTTCTTAATCAAGTAATGTGGTGATTGGCCGCGTCACTTGCTTTGGTCAATGGAATGTTAGTAAATGTGACGTGAGCAGAGGCTCTCATATGCTGTGCATCATGGCTTTGCTCTTGGGCTACAGTGCTTTAAAATGGGGAAAACCTATTCCAGGGAGCTGATGCATTTCCAGCCCTGGCCTAGTAACAGCACCTGGGGGAGAGCACCTGAGCCGGTTACAACAGGGACAAAGTGTGGGAAACCAGCAACCTGAAGTAGAGCTAACCAGCCAAGCACTTCTGCCATAGCCAAATGACCTTGTCTGCATGTTCAGGAACATGAGAAGTGCTTACATATATCTTCCACTGGGTTTGGAGATACTTTATTAAGAGGTACTTCTGTGGCAATCTCTGGCTACTACACTGTAAGATGCATCAGATGCGTTCAAAATGCAGAAACTTTTCCACAGTCTAGGTCTCTGGGAGGCAACAGCCATTCTCATCATCCTCAGGCAATATCTGTATTCCTCTCCTCACCTCTCATTTCTCAGACCTGAGGCAGGAAAGGGGGGGGCGGTGCAGAGGGGAAGGAAAGAAGCATATAACTTACTGTTTTAGCTCTTGGCCTACTGCAAATAGGCAAAGGAAGGAAACCCTCTGGATGGAGGACAGGAGAAAGCCATCTAGAAGCCAGAGGCTGATAAGAGCAAGACATTCTTTACAGAACCTGGGCAGCTACACTGCTCCTAGAGGTGATGCAGCATGAAGTAGCAATCACAGGAATTTCACACGCCACGCTCTTATCAAGGAACAGTGACAGACAGAAGTTCACTGTGCTCCTTACACAGCATGACATCCTCATCATCTGTGTGCCCTTCCAGACCCTCTCCTACCTCCCCTCAGAAAACGTCAAGGAGACGGCCCACTGACGCCACTTCCGGGTACTCATTAGACCGGACATCAGGGAACACTTCTTCCAGAGTGAGGTAAATTCCCGACTTACGGCGACCACCACACAAGAAGACACACAGTCATCGGTGGACCTCTTCATATTCTTGTTAACATTACCATATTAATAGTTCTGAATGGTTACTGTAGTAAAGAAATGTGTTAGCATTGCCCAATTCTACAAGTATTTTACCATTTTGTTCACAGCAATGGAATTCTTTAAGCCATTATTAAAATCCTTTGAAACAGTGTTCTGAGGGAAACCAGTGTGGGAACCCACACTACAATTAAGACCATATCATATATATATATATATATATAAGATGCAACGTATCTGGCATTTTAAACAAAATTTAAATAGTGGTTATTATCTAAAGTGCTTTCCTAAGATATAAAGTATAATGGATGTGCGAAAGAGGAACTTTTCAATAGTCTGTAAAAAAAACATCAATCAACAGAATCTAATTGAGCTTTATTGAACGTCCCACCCAAAAACAGCAGAAAACACACTCTTTTAAAGCACGTGTGGAATACTCACCAAGATTGATCATATTCTGGTGTATTAAACAAGCCTCAACACATTTAAAAGAAATTAAGTCACGCAGAGTATGTTCTCTGACCATAATGGAATCAAACTAGAAATCAATAATAGAAAGGCAACATGAAAACCCCCAAACACTTGGAAATTAAACATACATTTTTAAATAAGCCCTGGGTAAAAAAGAAAGCCTGAAAGAGAATGAAACAATATATAAAACTGAACAGAAATGAAAATACAAAACTCTGCGAATTGGTATTTTTCCTCTTTATCTACCTTAGGAAGTTTAGGATTATCTGTGGGAGTTCATAATTAAATTAATGTAGAAATAATAATGAGTTGCAGTCATTGCCCCGGGATTTTTACATGCCTTGTTTATTTATTGTCTCTCTCGGGTCTGTCTTGATTGTAGGCACCCTTCCTCCTATTTTATCAACACTGAAGTGAAATCAGAGGCCATCCTTTCATCTTCCTTGTAAAAACAGCAAGGATAGTATCTGCTTTAAGAGCTAATAAATAAAGTTAAAAATAAAGAAGCTTTGAACCATAGATTACATATTAAACTTTTAGGTAATTTTGTGTAATCATATAGCTGATGTCTGAGTCTGTCTTGAAACGAACCCAGCAAATGATGATACATTATGTTTGAACATTTCAATTCTTGAAAAGCATGTTGCTTGCGGAGGCAGTATATTTACCTTTCTGGAACAGTTTTGATTGTTTCAGAACTCTTTTAATTAACCTGAAATCTATTTCAGTTGAATTTCTACCATTTGGTACTTCCTTAGTTTGACTTCCCAGATTTGAGGGAAGTCCTAGTCAAACTACGTGCTTTTTTGCCACTAATTTCTTTTGTAGATTTTCTGATTCACTTTTAATCTGATCCTATTGCTTACAGTCTCAATGCTGGGCACATTGCCTAAGGGGCTCCTTCTCTCTCAGGACTAGGAAATTGTTTCTATCTGTTGAGATCCTCATTCAAAGGAAATATCCACCTGCCTCCTCTCCTTCCGTTTGAACCAGTCTGAGCAGCTCACTCCCTAGCATGTCTCTGGTTGTCTTTCTGCAAATGTCCATTCCTGCTTAGCTTCTCAACCCCTATCCACCAACAAAACAAACAAGGGGTAGGGGGTGGGATTGCCATTCACTGTCATTCAAGATTTTAGAACTCTTTATTTACTTTTGTCATTGTTCCATCAAGAACAATGTCGGTATTGCCCTCTTGTTTTTTCGGTCCCAAATCTGTCCTGTTCCCTATTTTACGTATCATGACATATTGATTAGCAATTTAACACTCTTGACTGGAAGTTTCTTTAAAAATGGTTTCAGATACAAAATCTATAGGTCAAGAAATCAAAATGTAACAGCATAAAGAGTGAACTGTGTTTTTTAAACGGATTCTTGGAATCAGTAGCTACTAAGAACCACATTGTCGTCTGAGTGGCCCAGATTGATAGTGGATAGAGGTGTTCTGGGCCTGAAAAGACTCTCTGGGAACAGTAAAGAGATAAATTATGCCACTTACTAATTCGGTACACAGAACTTCAAAAAGTCCCCAAAGTAAACAAAGCAAGTAGCTAGGAGGGAAATACTGAATGTGGGAGAGATGATGAGCTAATTACATAATTATTAAAATATATTAAAGTAAACAGCCAGCAAATCTAAAGGGGATGAACTCATCGTCTGAATGCAACTTCTCGCAGGATGTTACCAAAACAATAAAAGAGAGTGAGCCCGGCCGTATCAGGAAACGAAATATTTCATGCTTCATTGCTAGTCTCATTTAAATACATTCCTCTGAATAATGTTAAATCTCAGAGTGGAAATATGATATTTCATTGCTATTTGCAAAAATTCTCCCTTTTTTTCCAGTATAAAGACAGGAAGCATATTCTTCTCTGACCCATCTTCTTAGGTTCAAGGGAAAAAAAAAGAGAGATAAAAAAATTGCAGATAATCTAGTTGGTGTGTGAATGAGAAGTGCTTTTAAAATTAAGTGCATTTGGTATGTCAGACTAACTGCATTTTCATTAATGTGAATGATATGAGCAGCATGGTTAACATTTTAGTATGCTGGCTCACACATTAAAATCTTACTCACGATGTGGTCTGGCTTCCTTATTTTCATTAAATTGCTGCCTCTCGGCAGGAACCCAGACAAACGGGGTGCCTTCATCACTCAGTGTGACTTTCTGTAGGAAGCTTCTATAAAGGGCTGCATAATTGTGAATAAGCCCTTTGGAAGAAATGTGAACACTTCCATTGTGTTAAAACAAGGAAAGAGGCCAATGTTGGAGAGTAGGTCGCTACAGTTTTGCCAAATTATGGAAGGGAAAAAATGCATGGGGCCAATTTTAAAGCCCAGCTGCATCCTTCTAATCTAAATATATAGAGAGATAGGGGTTCAATTTTCTTAGCTTTGAGTAAAATTACAGCTCTATTAAGGTGACAATTAAAGAGATTTTTTAAAACTTTATAAAAATAATACATCATCATCTGTGTAAAACACCATAAACTCAACCACTCTTTTACCAAAGTTTTAAATGAAATAAGCCATTCAGTGAACAAAATTAAAATGCTTCTGGCGGTGTCAATTCCCTAATTAAATCCAGCAGTAGCTCCAGTATCTGCTCATCCCCACTCAACCCTATTTTCTTACCAGTTTGTCTCGACTAGACCCAAACCCCAGACCTCTGCTTCAGTTGGGTGGAGCCCTGGGCTGTCCATGGAATATGTTACACTGAGTCCTGAGTGAGAGCTCAGGCTCCCATTACTCTGGATTAGAATAACCTCTCCACCCTCTCTGTTTCCCCTTTCTTTGTTCAGGTCCAAACTCATTTTACAAAGTTGCATTTCTTCCCGCCACACTGAATTACTGTTGCTTGGTTACACTGTGTCCAATCCCACAAGCAGGTCTTTGCACTGCTGTTTCGGCTCTGGGCTGACTGGGTCTCCCCACTGCCCAGACCCAGGGGTGGAGGATCATTCACAGGAAACTCAAGCTCTTACCCTGCCATTTACTAGTAGGTGCTTCTCTGAAACTCAGTTTCTCAGTGCCCTTAAAATAGAGATTATGAAAGTTGTATTAACCACTATTAGAATTTTATGAGCCTTTTACATGGTTGAAGTTCTTTGTGAACTATTAAAATCTATACAATGTGAGTTTTTATTCTTAAAACTGTTTTATGTGTATATGGTTTGTTTCTTTGACTAATTAAAAATTACTGATGGGGAAGAACCATACTCTATACTCCATTGACTCCATAGAAGTTTAACAGACACACAAAACATTGCAGATTGTAGGTGCTTAATAATACTGTTTGAACAAATGCTAGTTCACATATTACCAATGGATGAAATAGTCATTCAGTTACCCAAATTCTCCTCAAACACTTACTGCTGAAAGCACCAACTAATCCTACTGCCTGGGTACCTGGGACATAACTAGTCTCTTCCAGAAAATTCTGAATCCTTCCATGCTTCCAGTTATAAATTCTATCCTCAAGAAGCACAGCAACCTCTTGGAGCAACAGGCCTATGATGATTTGTACAATAGCAGAGTTATGTACAGGGAGCTCTCTACAGGGTTGATATTCAACAGTCAACATGACGGTACCGGTTGTTAACCTTTTTGATCATGACACATCACAGTGAGAGCACAGGAATCAAAGAAGCCTAGTGAGAGTAAAAACCATATGTCTTAAGCTTTCAAGATAGAAAGGGTTACCCAAGTAGAATTGAATGCTTGCAGATGCTATAGAGATTGGGTGCAGTATGCAGTTGGAACAGCTCTTAAATATCTTTTAAAGTAAACAAAGCAGCCTTATGCATAATACATGATGGTTTGGCTGAATGCCTAGTGATTGCAAAACCCCTTTGGGGACAGTAGGTTGAGAGTCTGCATTTATTAAAACATACAATAACAATAATAACAATAATGAATCTTAACTCTTGTTTTTCTATCTTGTCTTTGCTTCAGAGATGCAGAATGCTCAGATAAATAAATAACAAAAAAATCTTCTAAAATTGCACTTGTGTTTAGGGTTCAAACACAGTACACTAGGAGGTACACTAGTAGGACTCTCCGATTTGACCCGCTCAGCAGGCAACTCCATCCCCTTTTTCCCCACTAAAGACAGACTTGTGGTTCCTTACAAGACACAGATGTTTGAATCAGGTCTCCCTAGATCTCCCAAGGCCAATTGCAAAGATTTGACCATTCTTCCCTCCCCTACTTACCTCGACTTTCCCCAACCCTCACTTCCTCCTTCACTAATCCCTATGTTTATTTGTGCCTTTGTATTTTTATAACACTCAGTAGTCTTTAAAGACAATTTGTAGTTATTCTTTCTTAAGAACATGCATCAACCCTGTAAGACGGTCTGAATAAATAAAACAGGTGAAAGAATTGCCTTACAGAAAAATTATGTAATTTGCTTGGCAATTCACCAGCTTTTCCTATTAAGTGCATGTTCCCACTTTTAAGGATCACTAGTGCTGAACCTTTCTCTTTCTGTGCAAGCTCTCTTGAACCCTCACTTTTCCTGCTGTCCAAATGGGCCTCCCGATATCGGTTGATGATGTCCCTTCCTTTATTGAGAATATAGTACTGGGTAGAACCACCTTGCTTTTCACCAACACGCAAGTATGCCTGCTTGCACAAGCATCTTCTCGTGTTTCTTCTGTACAGTGTTTTGTTTTTCTCAGTGGAGGAGGACTCCCCAACCCCCCCGACACACACACACATTTTGTGTTCTCCAAGACTTTTCCCTCAATGCCATGGCCAAATCCGAAGATGCTTAAGGGTCAGAGGTTGAGAAACCAAAGAGGAAACTGAGGGTTCTAGAGGGGAGGGGGGTAGGGGGATGGGTTAGCCTGGTGATGGGTATTAAGGAGGGCACATTCTGCATGGAGCACTGGGTGTTATGAACAAACAATGAATCATGGAACAGTACACCAAAACAAATGATGTAATATATGGTGATTAACATAACAATAAAACATTTAAAAAAAAAAGGTTAAAAGCTTTTGGCTTCCGCATAGAACTAGAGAGGCAGAAACTCTAATTCAGAGCCCTTGAAAGAGGAGGGGCTTTGTAAACACCCTCGGTTTTCTGTCCAGACCTCTGTCTGGCTTTTCCTTGGTAGAAAGGGCCAACTAAAAATAGACCAGCCCTCACAAAGTCTGAAACTCGGACTCAAAATATCTCAACTTCTGCTAGCTGAAAGGAAATTAAATCCAATATTAAAGAAAATAACAATCTTAATTTATTATTTTATTTTTTATTTTATTAAAACAGAGAGGGAGGCAAACTGTAAGAGACTCAACTATAGGGAACAAACGGAGGGCTGCTGGAAGGGTGGTGGGTATAGGGGGATTGGGCAAATGGGGGATGGGCATGAGGGAGGGCCCTTAATGGAATGACCACTGGGTGTTATATACAACTGATGAATCACTAAATTCTACTCCTCAAACTAATAAAAAAAATAAGTTAAAAATTAAATAAAAGGGAAAGAGCAAAAACAAAGAGAAAATGACAAATATGCTAAAATATAGGAAAGTAAAAAAAAAAGAACTGTCATTATTTACATATGAAATATTTGTGTACAGAGAAATGAATAGAGTCTGCAGATGATAATTCATATGTGACTCTGCAGATGATAATTCATATGTGAATTTAACAATGTCACTGGATACAAGTATAATGTAAAAATCCACTATACAATAGCAATAAGCAAATAAATTTAAAAACAACTAAATACACAAATTTAAATAAATACATGTAAATGAAGTAAATTTAAAAATGAATTAATACCATTGATGGTATCACAAAAATCTACAATGTCACAATAAATCTACAATTGATGTGCACAACTTTTACTCTGAAATTTATAAAACATTACTGAGAATAATTGAAGGCTCAAATATATGAAGTGATATAGCGTTCTTATGCATTGAAGGTTTAATATTGTAAAGAAGTTATTTTTCCCTAAATGATCTATAGTTACAAAGCAATCCTAAATAAGATTCCAGCTGATTTGGGGGGGCCAAATTGGAAATTGACAGGCAAATTCTAACATTTTTTATGGGAAGGCAAATGTCCAAGATAAGAGAAGTAAAGTTAGAGGTCTTTCACTACAGAAATGAAGACTGGGGCGCCTGGGTGGCTCAGTCGCTTAAGCGTCTGACTTCAGCTCAGGTTGTGATCTCAGGGTCCTGGGATCGAGCCCCACGTCTGGGTCGGACCCCCTGCTCAGCAGGGAGTCTGCTTGTCCCTCTGCTCCTTCTCCCACTTGTGCTCTCTCTCTTTCTCTCTCAAATAGATAAAAATCTTTAAAAAAAAACAAACGAATGAAGACTGACACAGCCACAGTCATTAAAAGAGTAACATATACTAACGCAAGGAGAGATGAATAGAAGAGGTGGACCAAGGAAGTTCAGACGTAGTCACACACTTGACATGGTCACGTGGTTTGCAACAATAGTGTGAAGACCTTAGCAGGTAGGAAGAAAGACCAGCCTACTCAGTATAATTTGAGAAGGCCCTTCTCAACAGAATTATCCAAATGAAAGGAACTTCAACTTCATAGTTCATCAGGGAATCCAATTTAAAACCGTTAAAAAAACCCATATATATCTATTGGAATGACTCAAATTTAAAAAAAAGACAAATATTAACAAGTTTTAGCTAAAATGCAAATCAGCTGAAATCCTCACACACTGTGAGTAGAAATGTAAAGAGGTACAACTATTTTGGAAATAAAATTTGGCTATTAAAGCCGAACATGCAAACTTTTAACCAAAGAACTCCCACCTCGATATTCAATCAAGAAAAATGAAAAGTTTTCTACAAAAAAGACATTACAGAATATTAACGTATCTTACTCAGAATTGACCAAAACCAGAAATAACCTAATGCATATCAAAATAGAATGCACAAATAAATATGATACATTGAAAGAAATGCAGTATTATATAGCAATGAAAGTAAATAAACTGTTATATTGGATGACATGGAAAAGTTCCACAAATATAAGGAGTGAAAGAAGCCAGGCAAAAATAAGCCCTATGATTTCATTTATATAAAGTTCAATAATATTCAAAGCTAAGTGATGGTGATAGAAATCTGGAAAGTTGCTTTCCTTCATAAGGGTTGATGAATAGGAAGAAACTGGGGAGAAGTTTCTGGGTTTTTGCAAAGACATGGATAAGGAGGGCTGGTCACAAAAATGTTTTAGTTCTGTTAGAGATTATCTACCAATGCATTTATTACTTGTGCATTTTCCTGCATGTGCATTATGCTTCAATAAAAATCACCTAAAAACACAAGCTCTAGTATCTTTTGTAAAAAAACAGAATTCTTCCATCACCTCACCTGACCTTTTAGTACTCTATCACTTTCATGCATCTCTGTCCAGCCAGACTTCTGAAAAGTGCCACCAGAGACTTGGTTTTCATGTCCTCATCTCCCATTTTACTCCAATCTACTCATATATTTTTCTCCCAAAGTTCAGAAACAATGCCCTTTATTAAAAGGATACAAAAGAACAGATCGTGATTTCTTGTATTTTTTGAAGATTTTATTTTATTTATTTGAGAGACAGAGAGAGAACACAAATTGGGGGGAGGCGCAGAGGGAGAAGCAGACTCCCCACTGAACAGGGAGCCCAATGCAGGGCTCGATCCCAGGGCCCTGGGACCATGACCTGAGCTGAAGTCAACACTTAGCCAACTGAGCCACCCAGGCGCCCCCAGACTGTGATTTTAAACCCACTGAACCATGTCCGGTCCTCAGCTTATCTGTCTCAGCGGAAGTCAGCTTTTCTGAAATCTGCCGGTGCTTTCTCATTTCATGGCAAGACATTATCTTACTTTCCTTCCAATCTTCCAGATTACACATTCCCACTCTCCTTAGTTGGCTTCTTTGGATAGTCTCAAAACATGAGAGTTCATCAAACCTCTACTTTGAAGTTTGCTACCATTGTAGTTTCAGCTGGCCATGGCACAGACTTGTACAGGGATTGATCAGGAAAACAATGTTTTATCTTCCAAAGTGAAGTGCTTCATTCATTTCCTTTTAATATATTGCTGCCTTTAAGGTTTTCATCTATTTGTTTATATTTGTCTTATCTGTTCTTTGTGTCTTTATCCCTCCTTTCCTGTGTTCTTTTGGGATAACCAACTATTTTTTCATTTAATTATATCTCTTCCATTATGTTATTTTCATAACATTTTGGTATTATTGTCTAATTAAAAATGCAAATAGTAAAATCTATACTTTAGTGTATCAGATTATTTCCTAAATTATTTTTTCCATATCCGGAACCATACAAGTGTCTTATAACAGTTTAAATAATTTTAGCTCCTTTGGATCTTTGTGTTGATGTTGCCATGTGCTTTATTCTACAGCTGTTATAAATGCAAATAGACATAGTTTTTATTCTTTGTTTAAACAATTAACATTCTGTAATGTTCATCCACAAGTTTACTTTTCCCAGTGTTCATTTCTTCCCAAATTTTATTTTTTATGCTCAGCAATTTGACTTGATATACTTACATGTGGTTTTCTTCTCTTTATTCTGTGTGGCTTTAACATTGATACATTTCATCATGATTGGGAAATTCCCAATTATTAGGTATTCAGTTTTTGGTTTTGGTTGCACCGTCATGTTGTATGTATATGAAATCATCTAACCATGTCCTATCTGGTTCTTATGCTTACTACTATTTTTATTTTTGCATTGTTTTTTCTTTAATTTGTATCATTAAATGCAAATATTTAATTTGTAAATTTTCTATCTATCTGTCTTTCGGTTTATTAATTTTGTTTAAAGTTCAGTCCAATCTGCTGTTGACACCATCTGATGAGCTCTAGATTTTATGTTTTATTATTTAGTTCTACAGTGTTTTTTGATCCTTCTTTATAGATTCTAACTCCTTGTTAAATTCTATTTTTAATCTATTTTCTATATTTGTCTCTCTAGTCTAACAAATTTGCATTAGCTGTTTTAAAATCATTTCCTGCACAATCTGACTTTTGGGAACTCAAGGTAGGTAATTTTCTGAAAATTTTCATCAATTTCCAAAAAAAAATACTTTCCTATTTTTTTCTCAAAGCAGTATGAAAAAAATCAACTGTGCAATGTTTTCTTACTAAATTCAATTAGCCAACATACAGTACATCTTTAGTTTCAGATGTAGTGTTGAATAATTCATCAGTTGCATATAACATATGAAGTTTTTTTTAAATTGTGATTCATTGTGTCCCACAGTTTGAGTGAGAAAGCAGAGGTTTACAATTGAATAACATGTAAGGAGGACCCAAAGAAATAATCCTTTTAAATACTGATTTGCTTTTATATCTCAACATCTCAACTTGATTTTGAAAATGCTTTCTTCCATTTACCCCTTGCTAAGTAATTAAAAAACCATTGTTTATTTCCACTTTGCTTATCTGAAAATATCACTTGGGGAAGTAAAGAAAGAAAGAAAGACTCTATCCAAATACTCTTTACTTCACAGAATCCCAAATTTTGATCTTTCCTTTCCCCATGAAGATCCAATAACCTACCCTGAGAGTCACTGTTAGCATTGCCCTCTCTGTCATTGTTCTGCCTGGACAGGTGAATAAATGAAGTCAGACAACTTTTATGGACACTAGAGACAGCCAGAGGGTAGAAGAGACTGCTGATGACATGTCCTTGCTCAGTGATGGCACCTTACTGAATGACAATAATATTCCTAGGGCCAGCCTGGGACATTAAGCTGGCAGCACTGATGACCATATTGAAAAACTGGCAGCAATGACAGTAAGAGATGTCATTCCATCACTTGGGGGTCTGCCCTAGGCAGCACCATTGGTTTGTCTTTGGTGGCTTCTCCCTTCTGCTTATCTTTCATCTGTACCCATTTCCAAATGCTCCGGCCTTTATATTATCTATGAAGTAACTAGTTAGCAAATCTCTCATTAGAAACAGTGATGTGTGTGTTCAAATTTCATCTACTCAAAAGAGCCACTGACCAAGGTTTTGAAATACTCTAATAAGAAATCAACTGCATCAGAATGGTATTTAGTATTTACAGTACACTGGGGGTGGGAGGTTATATATCATATTTACTACTATAAGTGATATCTGAAATAAATTACATATTACTACCATAAGTGATATCTAAAATAAATTATATTGAAAAAATGAGAATGTTAAAGATAGTAAAAGTGGGCGAGAATTTATTAATATTTTCTAGATCCAATATGTGCTTGGGTTTAAGCCTCCAACAAAGCAACCAAAAAGCTGTGGGTCAAGGCTCACAGCCCAGGGCCCTCTTGCTTATCCTTCTTACTTCACAGAGGTTTCTGTCCTCTGACAGAGAAGCCGGAATATTATTGCAGGCTTCCAAGATATTATTTCATGCATAGTAGTAGCTGGAGGAGCCTAGGTGAGTGAGACTTTATATGTTATGTGACCCTTTTTAATTTGCTTGACACTGTGTTTCTGTGTTTGGCAGAATGTGGTCTAAAACTTGCTTTTATTATAAATAATATCTGAACATGAGGTTGTAAGAGAAGAGATTCATATGCTCATTCACCTGTAACTGCCAGAATCCAGAATTAAATATTAAAACAGTTGTCAGTTTTTGACCCATAAAATGGTTTTGGATGAGTTTGTAATTGTCATCAAGGTACCCATTAAAGTGCACCTAAACTGTGTCACATGGTACAGATGCTCAGCATCTCAATCTAAACTCAAAGGGAACTTTATCTTCCAATTTTTATTACTTTTGTCATAGAAATGTACATCATTGATCATTTGTAATTAGAATTTTTAGTTATTAATGTAACACAGATATGGATTTCAAAGTATTTAAAAATTATAAAATCATCACTCAATAACATTATGGGGATCTCTGTAAAAATGTTAACTCAAATTATACTCCCATCTTCTGCTTTTCCCAAACTTTTGAAGAGTCTGATTTTACAGTAAAGATAATATGGAAAAATAATACTTAAGTGTGTTATAAAAAATTAAGAAAAACTGATTTAAATATATTGAGAAGTTGAATTATAATAAAAATTATTAAATTATTGTATTAGCCCCTCTTTAAATAACCAAATGGTACATTAACAGAAAAGGTGCTCTAATAACTGCTTAGAAAGATTAGAACCTTGGAAAGCTAACCCTGGAAAGGTAAATTTAACTCTTTGCTGAAGAGTATTCAGAAAGTATTTATACTTTGATTCAGCATCTAAGAAGCTTAGAAATTACCACTTTCATCCTCACAACAAAAAAAACTGAACACACTGAAAATCAACAACTCTTCTTAGATCCATCAGAGAAATGAGGTCACAGGAAAAACTACTTCCTCCCAAATTGAGGAGAAAGTGAATCACAGATCACTGAAGAAGAATCCCAGAAGCAGAAACTGTCACAGGGGCTAGTGCCTGGGGATTACAGGGGAGCAAGCTGCATGTCTCAGGCCTTACATAAGAAATCTCCCAGGAAACCCTAAGATGATACAGGAGACAAAAACAAGGGAATTTTAGCTTACAACATTATAGCAAACAGTAAACACAGTCTAAGTAATAGCTAGATAAACACAAACCCTCACACTAAAGGCCTTCTTACTTCAGTTCCTTTAATCCAGCCATCATGTCTGGCTGTCAACAAAACATGGCAAGACATATTGAAAGATAAATCTTGAAACTGGTTTAAAGAGACCAAGCAAGCATCACTAGCAGACTCAGATATGGTAGAGATTCTGGAATCATCAGACCAGCAATTTAAAACAATTATGATAGAGAGGCTGAAGCCTCTAAAGGAAAAGTGAACAACAAGCAAGAAGACATGGGGAGTGGAAGCAGAAAGATAGGGATTCTAAGAAAGAATCATAAAGAAATAAAATGTATTGTGGCTGAAAATGAAGAATGCCTTTGATGGGCTCAGTAACAGACTGGACACTACTAAGGAAAGAATCAGTGAGCTTGAAGATATGTCAGGAGAAACCACCAAAACTACAATGTAAATAGAAAGTAATTTAAAAGATGGAGCAGACTATCCAAGAACTGCAAGACAGTTACAAAAGATGTAACATGAACACAATGTGAATACCATAAAAAGAAAGAAAGGAAAAGAAGAAATACTTGGAGTAATAATGACTAAGGATTATCCAAAATTAGTGACAGACACCAAAGCACACATCCAGGAAACTTGGAGAACACCAATAGAATAAATAAATTTAAAAATTTACACCAAGGTATATCATCTGCAAATTGCAGAAAATCAAAGAAAAAGAATAAGTGTTGAAAGAAACCAGAGGAACAAAGACCTTAGGTAGAGAAGACCAATTATACAAATTACATCAGACATCTTTTCAGACTAGGCAAGCAAAAAAAGAGTGAAATAAAATATTTAAGGTTGAAAGATAAAACCACCAATATAGAATTATGTAGCTAGTGAAATTATTCATCAAAAGTGAAGGAGAAATAAAAATTTTCTCAGAAAAACAAAAGTTGAGGGTATTTGTTGTTAATAGACCTGCCTTGTTAGAAATGTTTAAAAAGTTTTTCCGAGAGAAGGATTACTTTATGAATCAGAAAATCAGGTCTACATAAACAATGAAAGAGCACTGGAGAAGAAATAAAGGTAAAAACAGAATATTTAATTTTTCTTACTCATAAATTTATCTGATAGCACTCTGTTCAAAATAATAATAGCAAATCATTTTTTGGTTTTTACATCTACTCAGATAATCATATTATTTTTCTTTATAAATAGGGAGAATTACATTGATTGATTTTCACACATTCAAACTACCTTGCATTCAGAGTAATACCACCTAGTCTTGGTGTAAAATCCATTTTATATGTTGCTGGATTCAAAACTGCAGTGGCTGTTTTTTGAAGATTTTTGTGATTCCTAAGGTATGTCTGTAATTTCTTGTGATCTCTGGTTTTGATATGACAGTAATCCTGGCCTCATAAATAAGTTGAGTTCCTTCCTCATAATTTTTGGAAGTGTTTTTAAAGAATTAGTGTTAATTTTTCTTTAATAACTTGGTAGAATTCACCAGTGAGGCCAACTGAATCTGGGCTGTGTGTGAGTGTGTGTGAGAGAGAGAGAAAGAGAGAGAGAGAGAAATTATAATTATTAATCAGCCTCACTTCTTTTTATAAGTCTGCTGAAATTTTCTACTTCTTTTTGAATCCATTTCAGTAGTTTGTATCTTTCTAGGAATATGTCCATTTCTCTAAAGTTACCTGATTTGTTGGTAAACAAGTAAAAGATAAATTTTTAATATTATTGTGTAGAAATTACCATACAATAATATTGTTCATAGTATTACCTTATAGATCCTTTTGCTTCTGTAAGGTTGATGGTAATTACCACTCATTTTTCCCTGATTTTAGTTATTTGAGCATTTTTATTCAATTTTCTGGTCTTTCTAGATCTAAAGTTTTAACAATTTTACTGATCCTTTTCAAAGTACCAACTCTTGAGTTCCTTGGTTTTTCTCAACTGTTTTTTATTTTCAGTTTAATGTATTTCCACTCTTATTATTTCCTTCCTTCTGTTTTTATTGGGGGGGGTTACTTTTCTTGTTTCTTCAGATGCAAGGTTAGGTTATTGATTTAAGATCTTTCTTATTTTTCAGTAGAGATATTTACAACTATATATTTCCACCTAAACGTTACTTTAGCTCAACTCTTAAGTTTTGGTATTTTGTGTTTTCATATTTATTCACATAAAAGTATTTTCTAATTTCTCCTGGGATTTCCTCCTTGATCAACTCATTACTTAGCATTGTGTCCTTTAGGGTCTACTAAAAGGAAAGCTTTGTTATCTCTAACAGTTCTCTGTCTGTTCAATTCTGTAGGAGTTTTTTCCTGTATTTTGGGTCTCTGTTGTTAGGTGCATACATGTTTTTAAATGTTACCCCTTTATCTTCATAAAATATCCTTCTTTGCTTCTAACAATAATTTTTTTCTTAGAGTCTATTTTGTCTGATATATGTACATGTGTGTGTGTGTGTGTGTGTGTGTGTGTCATTGAATTTAGACTACATCTCTTGAAGATAGCATATACTTTAATATTTTCTTTCAAATCCATTTTGACAATCTCTGCCTATTTTTTTAAAGATTTTATTATGTATTTGACAGAGTGAGACACAGCAAAAGAGGGAACACAAGCAGGGGGAGTGGGAGAGGGAGAAGCAGGCTCCCCGCGGAGCAGGGAGCCCGATGCAGGGCTCAATCCCAGGACCCTGGGACCATGACCTGAGCCGAAGGCAGACGCTTAACGACTGAGCCACCCAGGTCCCCGACAATCTCTGCCTATTGATTGATTGTTTAATCCATTTACGTACACCAGACTTACTAATAAAACTCTCTTTATGAATTCTATTTTACTATTTGTTTCTGTATGTCTGTATTTTCCCTCCTTTATTCTTCCTTCTTTACTGCCTTCTTTTGTGTAATGTACATATTTTATTTTCTACTGCATTATATTTATTCCTTATCAATTGTTTTGCTACATTTTTGAGGATTAGTATTGTCCTGCAGATTATAAATAATATCTTCTATAAAATAATATTTTTTGACAGCTCAAATCTACTCTTATGCTCTTATATTTTAGTTTTCGTTTCACAGCCGCCTGGGTGGCTCAGTTTGTTGAGCATCCAACTCTTGATTTCAGCTCAGGTCATGATTTTAGGGTTGTGGGATAGAGCCCCACATCAGGCTCTGCACTGGGCATGGAGTCTGCTTGTCCATCTCCCTCTTCTCCTCCCCACACTCGCTCATGCTCTGTCTCTCAAATAAATAAATAAATAAATTAATTAATTAAATAAAATCTAGGTTTTCATTTCAGTTTTTGTGTTTTTTCAACTACAGAATTACTACTTGATTTTTTTTAAAGATCTTTTGTTGATTTATTTGAGAGAGAGTGAGTATGAGAGGGGAAGGGGCAGAGGGAGAAGGAGAAGCGGACTCCCTGCTGAGCAAGGAGCCTGACCCAGGGCTCAATCCCAGGACCTGGAGATCATGACCTGAGCCGAAGGCAGATGCTTAACCATCTGAGCCACCAGGCACCCCTACTTAATGTTTTTTAATAATTTCTATCTTATTTCTCTATTTGATGAGACATCACACTTACACTTCTCTTTAATTCTTTGAAAACAATTTTTTGAAAATATTTCAAATACATGATTTAAAAATTATGTATAATAAATCCTGTGCTTTGGCTTCTTCAGAAACAGTTTCTATTGATTTTTTTCTCTGTGTGTGGACCATACTTCCTTGTTTCTTTGCATATCGTACACATTTTTTTTCAAAAGCTGTACTTTTTACATTGTGTGGCAACTCTAGGAATCACATTCTTAACCCCCAGGGTTTGTTTTTGTTGATGTTTATTATGCTGTCTTTTTCTTAATCTGATTCTGTAATATGAATTCTTTGTCATATATAGCCACTGGAGTCTCTACTCAGCTTAGTGGTCAGCTGATTAGACAGATGTTTCCTTCCATACCTGGAATCAGCTTTTCTTGAGAGGCTCTATGTGCCTGTTGGAGTGCACCTTCCATTTTCCAGCACATAGTTTACAGATTCTGCCTCAGCTTTCACTTCTTCCTTGCTCAGAGCCTCAAGGTCAGCAAGAGGGGAGAGCCTAGGACTCCTTGGGCTTTTGCTCAGAATGTGTATGGCCCTGCTCAGGTGCAAAGCTCCCTGTGGACATCTCATTCACCATTTCCTAATGTCTGGCTCCCACAAAAGAAAAAAAGAAGAAAATGATGGGAAGAAACAAAAGAGCCCTTGAAATTGAAATCCCCTGGAAGTTGCTTCAACCAGAGAGTGAGGGCCATGTACAATGAGGAGAGGTACAACAAGAGCGGCTACCCACCTTTTTGTGCCTTTGTGACCAGAGGCAGCAATCAGTGATCCGAGCACAGATCCCCAACATTTGCAGGGCAGAGTCTTTTTTGCCCACCTGGCTCTTGCAGATTGTGTGCAGGTTGCTCCAAGAATATGTGCACACCTTCTGCCATGGGGTTGAGGGTGGGGGGTGAATAGCTGCTATTGTGTTAAGAGCTAAAATTGAGCACAATTAACCACAATTTACCATCCAAGCCTTTCCCCTGGAAGTTGCAAGCCTTTAGTAGATTTCAGAGTTCCAAAATAACTACATGAGATTCTGCTAGTGCAATTGTTGTCTGGTTGAACAGATCAATTCTGGGTGCTTCTTACTCCCCCATCTTCCCAGAATCCTCCGTGGTGTGTCCTTATATTATTGAATGCTGAAAGAGAGGGTCGTCTATCTTAACATGAAAAAAGACAGGTATTAGTAAGGATCTCTTATGGTTTTTTATTAATGTTCTTATAGAAATTTGCCTATGTATGGATTAAATAACCATAATTTTTAAAAATAGTCTAAAGACATTTTTATACGTTCAAAAATGCTTACCTCTTTAAAAAATTTCCCCCTTTTTTGGCACAATTTGTGATGTGTGTTATTAATTATTGTGAATATTTCAGAATCATTTATTAATAAAATGTGGCATTTCCCTGGCAAGAAAAATCCCATTAGGCTTTGCTGTAAAAGCCCCATAAATAGAGTTCTAAGTACTTTATCAGCTTCCTGTCCTCTTTTTGAATGACAGCCTGAATCATTAAAAACAGTCAGCACTAAAATGATTTATTTTCATCTAAATAGAGATTACTTAATTTAATTAAATATGCTTTATGCTTTGCAATCGCCACAAAGTGGTTCCTACAAACTTCTGACTCATTATTTAATGCATCCACAGCCTCAGTGGAATGCTAAGAGGCTAGAGGTTTTAGACCTCTTAGCTCCACTTTGTAAACATCTTTAAAAATTCAAGAACTCTCCGGAAATTCTCTGTTGGCCTATGAAGCTTACATAGTTCCTGATCATTTTTTATTAAAGTTACTATACTTTTTTCATACTTCTGAAATTCTGATTTGCTTTTTGTGCGTGTATTTACAACATACAGGCAAAGGATTACCTCTATAAATATTAAGAATCGCATCCTCCGTTTTTCCTGGCATTATTTAACTCACCCTGATTCCTTTTCCTCTCTTTACACAGAAACAGTTTTTTTTCTGTCCCAGGGCTTTATTTTCTAAGTTTGAAATACAAAAATATATCAGTTTCACAATTTAAAATAAAATGTGCCACTTTCACCAAATATGAATTTAGTTCATGTTTCATTTCCTCATAAATATCTTGGTTGAAAGAGGGGGAAAAGGTATGCACGGCTTTATTTTCTCCGGGAGTTTTAAAAAGCAGCTTTGTTTAAAAAACTTCTTCCTCTGTGTCCTAATTTTCTTCACATGACCCTCATCCCTCCCATCAAAATTTCTCATCATACTTTTTTCCAAACATATCTCTATTTGTCTGTCCACCTCCCAAACTCTTTTAGAAACCACTTGAGAGCAATACAGCATAAGAGGTGCCCCTGTGAACAGTGCATAAGTGAAGGAAAGATTGTATTCTACCTCAGATAGAAATATGGTGGCAGTCGAGTTCTTAATTTTTTTTTGGCTTCTCCTGGAAAACTTTAGACAAATAAGTAGAACAACAACAAAAAAACTTAAATCTTCAGGACATTTTTGAGAAAACATGCAAACTCCAGATTTTAATGAAGTGTCACCATAGCAAGTGGGAGCAGCTGAAACTGTGGGAGAAGTTTTAAAGATACACCGGTGGGTGCCTGGGTGGCTCAGTCTAAGCTTCCAACTCTTGGTTTTGGCGCAGGTCATGATTTCAGGATGTGAGATGGAGCACTGGGTTGGGCTCCAGGCTCAGCATGGAGTGTGCTTGAGATTCTCTCTTCCTCTCCCTCTGCCCCTCCTGCTCATTCTCAATCTCTCTCTCTCTCTAAAGTAAATAAATAAATCTTTAGAAAAATAAAAAATCGGATACACTAGTATGGCGGGAGGTACACAGAGACTAGAGCTGTGTCAGGCCTGCCCTTTTCCTTCTTTCGCCCCTGACCTGGGTAACACTCAACAGTATTACTTGCCCAAGAACTAGGTTTGCGTTCTGCTGTAGTTATATAGTTTGGTGCCAGTTGTTGTTTTAGGTTGGTAACTACCACGACGAGTGTATTTTCTATCTACAGTGCAGGGTGTGCTTGTGGTCTTGATATTAACTCTCACAGGGCACCTCATGATGTGCACCCACGTTTACAGGCCCCCCTCCCCAGTCCCCAAAACCCTGCTATTTCTCCCCATCACAAACAAGGCTGCACGAAGCATCCTCAATTCTGCTTCTAAACCTATGCTATTTATACATATACAGAATTGATTTCATTGGGCCATGTGCCTCTAACTTAACTATGCAAGGTTTGCTCTCTGGAGTGGCTTCACAAGACAGAAGAACACGAGATCAAGCAACAAACCAACAAACTTCTCAAATATAGGGCAGATTTGCTCACAGATAAAAGCAACTACTTGTCTCTATTTGGAATACTATATAGACATGAATCAGAATTTAAAAATTTAAGTTTAGCCTCCTACTTTCTGGTACAATTTCAAGACTGGGGGCTCAAGAGTGTTTTAGAGGTTAACAGATACAAGCAATTGCCAGCTGTGTGATTTCTTTGGCAATGATGTTGCTTCTAAAACTTAACAGATGTCTGGTCTTTTTGCTTTTAGTTAATTCCTTGTGTGAGTATTCACACCTGACGTTTTCCCGTACACTGTGTAAAACATGCAGACTCGGACCTTCCTCCTCTAGTTCTCTGTTCTGCAAACCTGATGGCAGCTCTCTTGTAAGGCCATCTAAAGTGACAGATTGGGGGGTGGGGGTAACAACTCCCACGGTGCTAGTGCTTTTCAGTAGTCTCACCACCTTTGTACTCCAGACACTCACCTGCTCAAGATACAGTTTCAAAACCACGGTTTGTAACATTATCTGGAGTGCACATCCAGCTGACATTTCTTACCCCTCCAGTTTCCAAATTACAGGCGGACCGTGCTTCCATGAGCCCTTTCTTACCACCCTGCATCAGATAACTCCCTGCCCCCCATGACAGACCCCCGTCTTCCCATGTCCTGCCTATTTTTCTCCATAGCCTTAAAGCTTTCTGGAAGACTATATTTTACTTCTACGGTTGTTTCTTTCCTCTGGGAATGGAAGCTCCAGGGAGGCTGACTCTTTGTTTTAATCAGTGCCATAACACCCGTAGCATCAGGATTGGGAATAGTGGCACCAGCTTGCACTGAGTGCTCAATGAGTATTTGTAGAACAATGCTCAGCCCTGTTGCGTCATGGGTTCACTAGCAGGGAGCAAAATAGACCACTCTTGTTCAGCCCTCTTGTTCTACTAATTTATGGTTCTGTCTTACAGTAGTCAATAATTTCAAGGAATCTCTGCCAGGTGTTTCTGAAATTCCAGGACTCCCATTCTCTCCCTAGACAATGTGTGTGTTACTGCTAGGGCACTTGCACTATTTCTTTGCTGAAAAGGTACGAGTGTATAGAGATGATGTTTTAAGTAGGAAACCAACACCTTCTACTTTGGGAATCCTTCCTTCCTTTTTTCAGAAGTACATTTTGAACTCCTGCCATGTGTTAGTTACTTTTAAGGGCACTAGAATACGCAGACAGAAAAAACACAGTCCCTTTCTTTTTTTTTTTTACGATTTTATTTATTTATTTATTTGTCAGAGAGAGAGGGAGAGAGCGCGCAAGCAGGGGGAGGAGCAGAAGGAGAAGCAGGCTCCCCGCTGAGCAGGGAGCCCGATGTGGAGCTCGATCCCAGGACCCTGGCATCATGACCTGAGCCAAAGGCAGACACTTAACTGACTGAGTCACACAGGCCTCCCAACACAATCCCTTTCTTTAAGACCAGTAGAACTCTGGAAAACTAGACATGGAAGTGAAAATCTTAGGGTGGAGCAATCTGTTATAATAGAGGGATATACTGCTGAGTGGACTGGAGGGAAGGACAGTCTTTCCAGGGGGAGGAAGGTTGGAGTTGAGAATCACAGATAAAACAGTGATAAGGAGCCACAGCTGCCCTGACCCTATGTCCTCAGTGCTCTTCTGGTCCCAAGGCTCTCAGTGCAGTGACCAAACCATTCAGCTTCCTGAGTCGTTGGACATGCTCTCTGCAACCGCGCTGCTCTCCTACCAACATGCAACGAACCTGCACCTGTTCTCCGAACTCTGCTCCACACACGTACAACTGTAATTTCACAAGCCTTGCAGACTAATTTTAGTCTTCATTACGTTAGAAGTGACTTTTCCCAATGGCGTTACTATTTTGATGCATAAGCAAAAGAATATTGAGGTTGAAAAATAATTTGATGCTGGGAATGAGTTGCTAAAGGTAACGAGGAATTATTGAGGTCAGAGGACGTTTCTCAGCATTCCTAAAATTATGCCAAAGAGCAGCTGCTTTCTCTCCTCTTGGTGAGCTCTGATTCCTTGGGGTTTGTGGAATGTCTCAGGTACACGGAGTCTTCACCTGATGGTTCCAAGTACATATGGATGGCATCCACTTCAAGGGATCAGGCAGAGATCTCTGAGGCCACATAATCTCAGTATGTGCTTGGTTTATTTTAGGACAGAGGCTTCCACTTGGGGGAATTGTAATGATCTGAGCAAAGCCAATTTCTCCCTTCTTTCCAATTGATAACACATGGCCTCCATTATAGGCACTCATGAGTGCCTTTTGTAAATCCACACATATTTCTGCACAAAAACTAATGGTCCATTGAGTCAGGAGTTCTGCATGTGACAGCAGCTGGTGCCAGATGTTCCAGAGGAAAGCAGAAAGCTCCCATGATGGAATTAACCATAAAAAACTAAAGCACAGGGAGAAATCCTCTCTGACCCAAGGTGGAGATCAATCACAGGTCTTGAGGCAAAACAATCATTACTGTTGGCAAAATTTCATATTGGCAAGTGTAGATGCACACACAATTTTTCTGTATAAATTAAGCTAAGTGCACTACGAACAGTTGGTAACTATTAACAGTTACTACACTTTTCAACAGTCTGTCACAATTTTCAATTCTTACCATGTGAATAGATGTGTTAATCACTGCATTAAACAAGGCATATAATGAGATAACTTAATTTGCCACTATATGTGGAGAAAGGGGAATATTGAAAATATGACAAAACAACACATTTAAAAGAGATCTTTTCTGAGATATCACAATAATGAGAATTCTGGAATGTTTGGGAAAATTTAAATAAACTTAGGATATAGAAGAAGTATATGCAGAAATGTATCTTATGTTCTTCATAGTGTTACTTATAAAGCCAGATTGGGAAAAAAGTGGTGGGCAGGCTAAATTCAGTAGAGGATATTCACAGGACTCACCTCTCTGAAGCCACTGAAATTGATGTTATGGAATATTGTTTCGAATAAATGATCACAAAAACTTGTGCAATGTAATTCATTATGCTATCGTGTACAGAACAAGTATGTGCATACTTACAAACACACGATTCTGAAGATATATATATCTTTTATCTTACTTTTTGCTCTTAAAAAAATGTATTACATATGAATTATTTCACACACAAAAAACCATACTACAGTTGTCTAAAGCAAACAAGCAAAAAATCCTCCCCAAACATAGGCAGGCACCCTTTTAACAGTTTCTTCCAGAATAGTTGAAACTGGTCAGAATTTTCCAAAAGATCTTTCACAAACTCCAAGAGAGAGAATAAAAGGGAAACAGCAAAGAAAGGACAGGAAACATAAAAACAGTCAGCTTTTCAAAGTACAGGTTTCATATCACGTAAGAACTGCCTCCCAACCTCGCAAGCAGCGTTCTGTCTTCATCCTGTCTTGTTCTAGCCCCAAACGTTGAGCACCACTATTTGGGCAACATGCTGTGATTTCCACACTTTCAAGTCTAAATGAAGATTCCATCTTATTTTCAAACGCATTTAAAAAAAAAAAAAAGTGGTCTTCAGGTCATTCCAAACTCTTCCCTGAATCCAGCAAAAATATTCAGGTAGTGGCTATAGACCCAGCTGGGGCAATTGACTATTTCTTCTACTTCTAGTTTTTGTTCTGAGGGACGTTAATTATCCAAAGCCAACTGGAAAGCCATTTTTCTGATAAAATCAGTGAACCTCCACTCAAATACAGCTGTGCTTTCTCTTCCCCGCCTTCCCATTGCTGATACCACCACAGGCTATAGAATGGTCTCCCCAAGTCTGAATTATCTCTGTATCTCTATGCGATTCTCTTTCAACAACTGCACTTTTAAAACAGGAAGTCCACATAAAGAAATACAGGAGGGTTTTCTCTTTTAAATAGTTCTTTCTCACCTCTAAATTCAGCTCAGAATTTACTTCTGCTAGGATACCGCTGCTATCTTTTTTTTTAATTTTTATCATTTGATTTACATTCCAGAATTTGTTTTTCTTATTCTGAGCTTTCTGTTGACTCATAGTCAAGCTTTCGCCCCATCCTGCCTTTCCACTACATTATTTCAGTTTTGTTTCTTATATTCTTCAGCGTTGTGCAGTATTAAAACTAAGGATTTTTGAATCTGAGGTCCTAGTTTCAAATCTTAATTTTTCCATATCTTAGCTCTGTTATTTTGAGCAAATTTCTTAATCCTTCTGATGTTCAGTGAGCAGGGGGTAGAGGCAGAGGGAGAAGCAGACTCCCTGCTGAGCAAGGAGCCTGATGTGGGGCTCGATCCCAGGACCCCGAGATCATGACCTGAGCCGAAGGCGAACACTTAACTATTTGAGCTACCGAGGTGCCCCTCTGATGCTCAGTTTCTTATCAGAGATAACAGTCCCACTTGATGGACATTTGGTGAAGTCCAAAATCAGGAAACTCCCGTCAGTCCAGCTTACACGGTGCCTGGCAGAGTCAACTCTGAATGAAAGGATTCTGTCATGATGTTGTCAGCAGTAGTTCACAGAGATTTTATTCATGAAACTTTTCCAGAGACTTTTTATTTAGTTACTGGTACAGTTATTTATTACCATGTTTAGGAATGGGGATGATCGGGGTACCTGGGTGGCTCAGTCGGTGAAGTGTCTGCCTTCGGCCCAGGTCATGATCTCAGGGTCCTGGGATCGAGCCCTGCTCAGTGGGGAGTCTGCTTCTCCCTCTCTCTCTGCCCCTGCCCCCGCTTGTGCTCTCACTCTCTCTCAAATAAATAAATTAAAAAAATAAAGGAATGGGGACAATCCGTGAAATGTGTCCCTAGCTACTACTGAGCTTAGAGAGTATAAATGATCATGAATTTTTACTTTGAACAAGGAATGTCTTCCAAGAAGCAGAAATGCATGTCATCTGGGGAGACCCTCCCCTCACTCACACTGGCTCCCTGTTAAGCCCGCAAATTGATTAGAACTTTGGCTGCATGCACAGCCAGTGGTAGGAACACATGAGTGATTAGATCCAGGAAAACCCATAGACAGGAAACCTAATCTTCTGTGAGAAACCCCAGAAATTACTGATTTTCCTCCTCACCACAGACCCTCTGTGGTTAACTAGAGGAAAAGCAGTTTGCTTGTTAATATGGCCAGCCTAATATGGCTTGTTATCTTTTCCTTCTTTCTTTTCTTTTTGTAGACAGTTTGGAAAGTTTCCCAGATGTAATCTATACACCCTTCCAAACAGCACCTCCGAGGCCGAAGCAATAGGAGGGGTGTGAAGAAGAAACACATTTGTTAATGGGGTGGATTTTCCTCTTTCTGTAAGTTGGTGGATTCCTCTGTGCCTATTCACAAGGTAGAGAAAAGATCCTGCCTGTTATTTAGCTTCAGCAAACACACAGATCACACTCATCTCTGGTCTGCAGCCCGAGGGGCAGATCTTTGAGTTTGCTGCTATGAATTCCTCTGTACAGGAGCCTCACGTCAGCACTTGGCTAAGGGGGATTCATTACAGGGATGGGGATTTGGCTGCCACAGAGTTAAAGCTTCATTTTTCTCTCCCCATCGCCACGCTCATTGTAACTCCTCTCCAGATGTTTTCTCTCTGCCACGTAGGGAGGTGATGGATTTAGATGAGCCAGAGGAGGAGAGAAAGAAATGAGTTGGCTAGCACAGAGCAAATTCTCATAAGACGCACAATATGTAGGTCCCTTGTTTTGTGAAGTACTATTTCTAGAAATGAGGAGGGGGCCTGATCCAAGAAACGATGCCGAAATCAGAGGTCCCGTTGTCCTCGTGGTGATGAAGGAGGCAGAGAAGCGCACCCAGCTGAAAGACACCCTGCGGCTTTTTCTCAAGTACAAGAAAGAGGTGATTGTTTCAGGTGGGAATAGTGAATTCCCCAGGTAAATATGCAGAAAGGCTGAAATCATACAACCGAAGAAGGTAGGAGAGAAAGGAAATCGTGGGTTGCGGATTTATTTGTGAGTGAAGGAAAATTGAAAGAGAAGAAACATACTTCATATGCTCTCAAAGCAGCATATTGATCTTCCCCTGCCCGGTTAGGCACTGATAAGGGCTGAGACGTGTCCCCCACGAAAGATACGCTAGAGGGCTAGCTGCCCTACCGGTGAGGGTGGCCTGACTTAGAGGCTGGGCTTTGCAGACGTAGCCAAGCTAGGGTGAGGTCATGCTGGCATCGGGTCATGCTGGCGTCGGGTGGGACCTCACACAACATGACCAGTGTCCCCAGAGAAGGAGAAACCCAGAGAGAAGCCAAGTGGTGAGCGGTGCCCCTGCCAGCCAACCAACACCCCGGGTCACCAGCTCCAGCAGCCAGAGGGGCAGGAAGGGGTCCCCCAGAGCACTGGAGGGAGCACAGCCCCTCCAACGCTGGATGTCAGACTCTGCCCCCTGGTCTGCGGTGGGTACATTTCCCTCCATTTCATTACGGCAGCCCTTGGAAACTCATAGACACTGAAGAAAGATAGGACACAGCTTTTACCCTCAAAGAATCTACGGCATAGCTAGGATGTTATTCCTGTCAGGGCGGGAACCACACTTTCCTGCTGCTGAGAGAAGAGATGGATCCTGCCATACTAAGGCTGTCTGGTGAAGTGTTTATGCCAAAATTTCTGATCAAGTCCTCACACTGTATTTACATAGTTATAATTTTAGGATCATAATATTTTGAAGTTGACATGAACTTAAGAGAATATTCAAGGGCTTGAAGACTGTGCCCCACCAAGTGTTGGAGTCCTGAAGCATGGTATGAAGTAGCTTCTGCTTCAGCAAAGGGGGCAGCTTCGAGGTGACCTGCCCCAGGACACAGCCACCGACCTTTGGATCCTCCATCCGGTCATTATCATGCTATCATTTACCATAAAAATGTAAGGGCTTGCCTTCCCCCAGCCAGCAAGAGCAGGGCTTTCTGAAGCTCAGGTGAACACCAGTCCTTGTGTCTGTGTCCTGAACCATGTTTCTACCACTGAGACCCTCTGCTGGGAGATTAGCCTTTTTGGGTTTTTGGTTTTTGGTTTTTTTTTTTTTTTTTTTTTGGTAAGAAGCAGAACCTAACTGACGGATTTAAGCAGCATATGATACTTTTGCAAGTATTTTGGCTAGCTTACAGAATCCCAAGAAAGACTTGAGGGGTTGTAAAAGGGGTAGGACCAGGCAGGAAAATGCTTGCTGTCACAAGAGCCATCCACTAAGGACAGAGGGTGAAGAGGGGCCATGCCCTGAAGCCTCACCTCCCGTGACCTCCTGGCCTCTATGACACTCTCAGCCTGGACTCCTTCCCCTGCCCGCACGCTCAGAGACCAGGGTTGCTGCTGCTGTCTGTGGCCCTCATGCTTGGCTCTCAAAAGTCAGCATAAAAGACAAGAAAATGTGAAAGGTATAAGTAACAAGAGAAACACAAAACTGTCATTCCTATGACATTTTAGATATGCATCCTCCCCCACCAATACTTGGAACAGCGTTTAGAATCCATGATGTGTAAATGTTTAGTAATATGTATCAATATGAACAGCTTCGGTCCATGACAGCGCATGCAGGTCTGAGCGTAGCCAGATCCCAGGGCCCTGTCCCTGCTGAGCGGCAAGGCAACAACACAATGAGAGAGAGTGTGGGGTACTGGTGGGCACTCTCTGCCACACCCCACACTAGTGCAATTAGCACTCAATGCCAGGAACTCCTTGCTGGAGCTGAGTAACAGAGTACCTGAATCGGAGTTTCACATACAATTTTATTCAAAAAATGAGATTTTTAGAACTCAATGAGGCACAAAAGCACACCCACCTGTCCCAGTCTGCAAAAGAGGGAGGTGTTGGGTTGTCAAGGGTCTTGATCAAGGTCATGCACCTCATTAGCGTGAATCTAATGAGACTCACGTGATGCTCAGCCCAGCATCTCCTGCCTGCCTCCAGGGGCAGCAACTCAGCGCCCTACCGGTAGTCAGCTTCCTGGCTGGAGAATCCATTCCCTGGGGGTGGGCGAGGGGAGGAGGAGAGAGCGAATGAGAAGCAAAGCCAGGAGACGGAAAACCCACAGAAAGCTAAATGGTGTCCAGAGACCAATAGAAACACTTAACCAAAGATCACAGGTGGAGTACTTCTCTTCTGTGACAAAAGAGCAATATCTTGCCCTTTGAATTAGATGTCAGTGTATCCCCTGGACTTTAAGGTAGACACGTATGCAGAGGCTTTGGACATGGCTCAGTCCCTTGTTTCTTGATTTTGGATGTTTCCAGAAGTGAATGATGAATCTACACTGAAAACCCAAAGAAAGCCTTTCTTGGAAATCCCCTAGAGACCTGTGCTTGGAGGGCCAGGGGTGAGGATACCAGCATGAATGTGTCAGATCTGTGCCGTGCGGGCGTCACCACTGAAATCTGCAGAAACCCAGGCACTCCCCTGAGATCCCAGGGCCTCCAAGGTGACCCTGGCTGAGTGCACACCTTCCAAGTGGATTGTGATCCAAGAGCGACTCAGAACAGGTGGCCACAGGAGCTGTCAGAGCCGCCTCACAGTGAGGCTTCCAGCCAGCCGTGGAAGGTGCCCTAGGCCAACGTAACTGAAGGAGCCCCCGAAGCAGGTGGGATGAACTGACAAAATGACATCTGAGGCTGTGTGCATGGTGGGTATTATTTCATTGTTTTCCATTTTACATATACTTTAGAAAGAAGGATAATGATAAATATTCATTAGGAGACATGGAGGGATATGGCCTCAAAATCATACAAACCTCCAGCCAAATTTCAGATTCTTGGGAGCCGTCTGATCTGGGAACATTTTAATATAAATGGCAGATTACTATATTAATTTGTGACATTAGTGATTACATTTATGTCCACTAATTAGCCCCATCTTGAGCTATCACATATGTGAGGCAAATATAAATGATTAGAGCAAATGGACAAATTTCCGAGGACCCCGCTGTTGACTCAGGTTCCCTGCAGCCCCGGTGAGACACTGTTGATCCATTTCCTCAGTGACCAGCTTTGAGATGACCATAGTCATCTCTTCACTGGCTTCCCGTCATCTCCCCCAGACATGGAGGAAATATTATGTGTAATTCCTAATTGAGGAGAGAAAATTCAAAGAAGTTGTGACACTTTCATGGTCACAGAGTTAATGTATGGTGGATACAATGTTTAAATCCATGTTTTCTAACTACACAACACACAGACGTCCTCTGAGAACTCAAAAGGTGTAGTGAAACTTACTTACTAGTCGAGTGACTTTCAGCAAATTACCTACCTGCTCTGAGCTTTACCTTGACCATTTGTTGAAGGGAGATGATGATAGTCATCTTAGGAGTTTATGACAAGTAAATGAAACAATCTTTGTAAACATCTGTCCCAGCACCTAGTCTGCACTATGGTAACAACAGATACCTTCTTTACTTTCCCTTCACATTGAGGTTTCCTGATCTTGCAAGATTAAATGATCACTCAGGCTTTGATAATCTGGTTCATAGAACTTGGTTCCCCAGATAAACAGAGATGACACAGAAGACAGACCTCTGCTGACTACTGCCTTATGCTGAGTATCTTCTGAAATGGAACACGGTGTGACAGACCATGTGCTGGAATGTCCTGGAATAAAGGAGAGCGCTGAACGCCTATGCATGGCATTCAAAGCTTCCCCTCATCCTCTTCATCACACCTTCATAGATGGCCTTATTTTCTAATAATAACTAGATTTCATTTGTTTACTTGTTTGTAATGCAAGCTTCTCCAGAAATATATTTTATGTCCTTCACACGGTAAATGTAGAGAAAAACTTGGCCAGAGAAAGCTATGATAAGAAAACTGGCACTGATATTGACAAGAGTGGCTGAGTAAGGTCTTCTAAAAATTGCTCCCTTCATAAAATTAGTGAGAACACTGGTAAAAATGCCCCAGTCACTGTTAAAAATGGTATGAAAACAGTAGCAACACTTTGTCTTCCATCAATTTTCATGGATACCAGGACATTTTAAATACTCTTGATTCTGTATCTTGGGCAGGAAAACGTCAGGATGATTCTGAAACTTCCTGTCACATCCAGAAAACAAGGATGGTTTCAGGAATGTTAGGAGTAATATCAAAAATAAACACAAGAAGGCAAGTGAAAGGGTGACTACCAGCTAAGTTATGACCATTTGATCTTCAAAACATTTATGATTATGTTATAGGAAATTGGGACAAGCTAAGCCTGCATCAAGCCATCAATTCACGATTACATCAGAAGACAAAATACAAACTTAATAAAAAGATATACATAGCATTGAAAAAGAAAACATTAAATAAATTTAAATCATTACTGAACTTTGAGTGTACAAGAGTGTGATTATATGTAGTTTTATTCTCTAACAATTATGTATTTTCTCATAAAACAGATAATCTGCTTGCTTCTACCATGCATGCAAGCCAACACAGCCAATTTTGAGTTAGGCAAGAAATTCTAGAAATAGATGAACTAATCTACAACAATGGTCGCTGTGTTTCTAAATGATACCAAATGATGAAATGATTCTAAATAATGAAAACTCTAGATAAGTCATTATAATAAATAAAAATATGTTTAAATACTTGAACAGAGTCTGTGTGCTCTCATAATGGAATTTTAATGGGTGTTCATAATGATAGTTTGTATAAAACTTGTAGAATACTTTGGCTTGGGGAAAGACACTAAGTCTCTAAAAATCAAATTCCAGGGAAAAAAGTGCGAGGTCCTGAGAGATTCTATGATGTGATGAGTAAACTTTGTTGTTAAAGCTTATGCTTTGGCTGCACGAGCAGGTCTTACTTTCCTACCAAAAATATTCAGTTGATGACCCAGCTCTTGCAACCATGGCTAGCACAAAAAAGATATTTTCATTTCTTTTGGGCATAGCATATATACCAAAACCCAGGAAAATGTAGATATTATCCTAGGAAAGAATAGGAATAAGTAACAGTAATCTCATGGCATTAATATTCTTTATAACTTTTTTTAGGATAAGTTTACTTTTTACTTGTGCAATCATTTTGACATTTTGTGTATATTTTAGCTGTTTTTGGCAGAGTTTAAAATATTTGAAAGACTATGATTTATTAGACTTGCATTCTAATAAGATATGTAGAAATATTTACATTTCCAATCAGTGTTTCCATGTTTGAAGAAATTTCTTTTGTTAAGTACATAAATTTTAAGTTAATAGTTGAACAAGTTATATGTAATTGTGTAGATGAATGGCACTTCTTAATGTCTCAAAATATTTACTTTTGTAACCTCATAAGATTAATAAATCTGTCATTAAATAAGAAAATTACTGATAATTATGCCCTTCCAGGTGCAACATTAAATAATTCAGCAACACACAATGTCCTTCTTTGTAAGAAAAAGTTGGATGGAAATAAAGGAAAAATCATAAAGTTATTTCATTTTTTGATGTTCTTCCAGTAAGATTACAGACTCCCAGAGACAGAGAATGTTTTACAACTTTTCTTTATCCTTTCATGGACACCTGGGTCTGTGCATTTGTAGTCAATGCAGTTGAATATCACTATTTCTCAAGGAATATCCTAAGACATACAGCAATTGGCAGAACACTGTGGGAGGCAGCATTTATAGGCCCAGGACCCTGACCATCTCTTGCTGGTAAGTCCAGCCCAATGGGTCAGTCTGTTTCATTTCTATCATAAGGACATGGACACCTAGCCAGAAGGAAAGAGTTTTAAATTTAGGTAAACTTCTGACTTGTCTATCTTCCTACTTTGAACTCCTTAAAGGATTCAATCATATATTCTACTCCTGGAAAAAGTTCTGAACACCTTTGCCCACTGTCATTCACTCAAGGGGTGGACAATTCATATCTAATAGGAAGAACAAAATTCCCTTATACACAGCTCACAACATCCACAGGACTTATGGATTCCTTTCAAATCAGTGCTTTCTGTTCCCAGGCAGCATATGCCCAGGGACCCATTCATAGATGCAATGTGCAGCACTTCCTCGGTGACTGGAATTAATCCAGAAAAATCATCACTGCTTTTGTTTTTGTTCAAACCTTTTAAGCTCAGCTTTATGGTAATTTTGTGACATGAGTGGTAGGTGAGGCCACACTGATCCTGATATGTTATTCTAAACCCTACCTCACAGGGGCACCTGGGTGGCTCAGTTGGTTAAGTTCCAACTCTTGGTTTCTGCTCAGGTCATGACTCAGGGTCATGGGATCGAGCCCCATGAGCCCCGAGTGGGCTCAGTGCTCAGTGTGAGTCTGCTTGTCTCTGCCCCTCCCCATCTGAACTCTCTCTCTAAAATAAATAAATGAATAAAATCTTTATTAAAAAATAAAATAAATAAACTCTACCTCACAGAGAAATTCCAACAGACAGCTGCTAAGGGTATTGAAAGTGGCTTAGGATTTGAAAATAAATTTTCTGCCACCAAAAAAGTGTGTGTGTGTGTGTGTGTGTGTGTGTGTGTGTGTGAGCTATATATGAGGGTGTACTGTCATAAAGAAAGCATGAAGTTTAAGGAAGAGCTAGCACCATTTATACTCCAACTCCTTACCCAGAACCATCTGCAAAAACTCTCCTGGTCTTTTTAAAAGTCTTATCAAGTGGCCACACAAAGTACTGGGCTCAGACTCCTTGATCTCACAGTGAGATGTGCCTGACCAATTGTCAAAAGGACCATGCAGACACAGATACAAAGGGAGGTCCGAGCAAATATAGGGAACAGTGTCTCTGTTTCCCTGAAAAGCAGGCAAACCTTGCTTTTCACTTTACACATCTTTTTATTTAATTTCCCCCCAAACTTAAGAAGATAAACAAGGTTATTAATTGTGGTTAATTTTTAGTTCATTTTCTTCCACTATATATTGGTTATATATATAACCATATATAAAATTATTAACAAACATATCATTATATAGGTTTAAATTATTATATGATGATATAAATATTATTTATTATGGTTTATATATATACACACATTTAATTATGTCTTTTTGTATATGTATCCACACACAGAGAATATAGACCTATATGCATGTGGATATGGTTGTTGTATTTTTTAATATATAATAATCAGTTTTATACATAACTAATCTTTGAAATATAATTTAGAATATTCATCATATTTTATTTGATAATTTTGCTATGAAGTGAACATTTGATAATTAAATAATTTTTCTGCCCATGGGTATTTTACTCTGCTTCTAAGGTTTCAGTATTATATATAACATCTATACATTATACATAATGTTGTTTTATATATATATATGTATAATAACAAAATCTTTGCCAGATTACATTTCCTTAGATTACTTCCTAAGAAGTAATGAACATTTTAAGAGAGAGAGAAGGAGAGTGTGTGTGTGCTAAAATTGTCATCTCCCCAAATGTCAGAATTTTCAAAAAATACATGAGAGCTCATTTTATTCTGACCTTTCCAAAATTGGATACAATCATTCAAAAAATTTTATTAATCTCTCAAGCAAGAAATGTTTGTTTTAATTTGCCTTTCTTTCATTAAGTTGAACAATTTTAGTAGTTTTATTAATCATCTGTAATTCTTCTCTAATAGTCATGTTTTAATTACCTTTCCATTAAATTGGATTTTTTTTCTACTTATATGGACTCTTTCTAAAATAATTTATTGTCCCTTCTCAGTTATATTTTTGGTAATGATTTTCCCTATTTGCATTTTTTAAAACGAGTTTTGTGATTATTTCAACATCTTCAAATTTGAATTTATATTTACTGTTTCTTTTCTTTGGCATTTCTTATTGGTGCAGATGTGGGAAGGGTCTTTGATTTCAAGATCAGATCTATGTTCTGTAATGCTCTTTCCAATCTCGTTTTATTTTTTATATAAATATTTAATATATTAGAATTTCAGTGTTTCTTAGAGGTGAAGCTCTAAAAACCACTTTTAATTTCTTCAATATAAAAATTAACAAAGAAATTCTCATTTCTGTGTAATTGATCTAAAATTCTTAAGGGACTTCCCTTAAACACAGTTCTACTTTTACTATGTTTAAGTGGGGTGATATTTTAAACAATGGAATCATTTTGAAATCTAAGGAAAACAGATGAAAAAAATTAAATTCCTTTAAAGAAAGAAGATTAGGGGTCAAATGCGATTTAATATTCCTGGTAACCATCCCCTCTGCGTATCAGCTGAGTGACAGAGCAGAGAGTAAATCTGGGTAAGTTGATCTGAAAATTCCAGGCTACCTGGCAAGGATATGATTATTTTTCAAAAGCTAGAAGACGAGACGAGTAAGGGAGCATGAGTAATGCGCAGCTGGGAAGATTAGCCGCTGTCTCTGAGCTGTTCACCTCCTGATGGCGTTTGTGTAGGACCGACCTGCACTGATGCATAGTTTGCGATAACAAAAGGTGGATCAAGTTCATCAGAATGGCCATATTCTTGATAGATATGATCCCCAGAGGGCAGGGGGGTTAATTGTTTGCATTTCTGAATATTCCGATTTTGACCTTTTTTGCTGTGGTCTTAGAGCATAACACCCAGTGGAGGAACCTTCGAGACAGATGCGGAGGACAGGCTGAGAACCTCATGGGTCTCTGAAACCAGGAACTCCGGCAACACAGCCCTAACGGAACAAGAGTGTAAATCGCAAGGCGATGGAAGCTTATTATCTCTTATTTGGTGTCCTCTAGTTGAAAATGTGCAGTGTTTCTGATAAATATATTCACGGGGGCTTTTTGGGATAAAGAGAATCACGGAAGTTAGGACTTCCCAGACACAAATACGTCCAGGAAGCAACAGGCTGGCATCTTTTTGTGTCGGCATTTAACTCACGCCCATGCCCCTGGAAGGTACATTCGCAACTCCATGGATTTTTCTGTTCGGTCTCGGTGCTCTTGAGGATTTACATTACTGAGACAAATGGCTAATTCAGTGCAGCCAAATGTTGCACATTTCATGATTAAAGACAAGCCTCCCAGGACTGGGCTTCATTTATTTCCCCTGCAGTGAAATATGTGTGGATTTATATTTTTTCATTACTACATAAATACAAGCAGTTTATAAAATACTGGAGGAATTATCAAAGTTAAATCTCCCATTCCAAGACTGTGAAAGGAATTTTTCTGTTGTTTCTTTCCTCATAAAAGCACAAGCCACCCGTGTAATGATTTAATGAAAAAAGTCTATTTAATTACATTAAAAGTGAAATTAATAGAATTCAGCATATCCACTCATTAATTCAGCTGAAGTTGAACCCTTGGTTTCTGAAAATTAAAGTCTACTGGCAGAAACTTGTACTCCCAACTGTCCCAAGTGATTGATTATTAATACAGGTGACATTGGATGATAATGTCAAAGTTGTTCTAGCACACATAATTACTGTAAGTTTTCCAGTTATCAGACTATTTGTTTGTCTATCCATTCCATAAATACTTCAGTGTCTACTTCACACTAGGGACTGTGAATCAGTCACACACAAGACATAGTATTAGTTCCATGGAGTTAACTGGGTTAAGCAGCCTCTAAAAATGGCTCTCAATGACACTTGCCTACTGATATTCATGTTCTCATGTAATCTCTTCCTTCTTTAGTGTAGAATGGATCTAATGACTCTTTCCTAATATACAGAAACTGGCCAAAGTACTGGGATGTCACTTCCAAGATTAGGTTACAAGGAGATGGTGGCCCACCTTGGTGCCCCTTCTCTTGCTCTATAAGACACCTGCCATGACTTTCTTGCAACCTCTGAAAGACCCAGAGCCAGAAGCCCCAGCTGAGCTGCTACCAGATCCTTGACCCACAATAACCATGAAATAACAAATGTTGCTATCCAAAGTCTATGGCTTTGGGGTAGTTTTCTACCCAGCAATAGATAAATTACACTCTCACATGCTAGTGAGTCACAGAGTAAACAAACAAATAAATGTATGATCTGACTTGAGGTTGAGCCGGCTGCTTTTGAGTAACTTGACTGTGTTATGTGTTGGTGGATTTCCCTTTATATTTCTTGTGCTTAGATTTTTTTTTTCTTTGCCTCTTGGAACTGTGGGTTTGGAGTTCTCATTAAATTTGGAGAAAAAATTTAGCCAAATAATTAAATTTAAAAAAATTGAATTTGAAAAATTAAATACAAAAATATTTCTCCAAATATTATTTTTTCTGAGCCCCTTATGCTTTTGGGAACTGTATCCATTTACTGGGCTGCTCAACGTTGTCTTGCATGTCACACCTGCTGTGCTCATTTTCTAAAATTTATTTTTCTCTCTGCATTTCATTTTGGATTGTTTGTATTTCTAAGTCTTCACATTCATTAATCTTAACCTTTGCAAAGTCTAATCTTATTTTTTGATTTTATTCAGAAAATTTTACGTTTCAGACATTGTAATTTTTGCCTCTACCCAAGTTTGCTTAAGGTCTTTTTTATACCTTCCATGTCTTCACTTAACTTTTTGAACATGTGGAAACGCAGTTATAATAATTGTTTTAATGTAATTTTCTGCTAGTTCTCACATCTATATCAGTGCTGGGGCAGTTTAATTGGTCGATTGAGTTAGTTCCTCATTATAAGTCATTTTCCTGCTTCGTTGCATGTGTGATAGTTTTTTCAATGAATGCCAGAGTTTGTGCATTTTAACCTGTGTGCTTGATATCTTTTATTCCTGTAAGTTTTCAGGAACTTTATTCTGGAATGCAGTACAGTTGCTTGGAAATAGCTTGCTTTTTGTGGGTCTCTAAGACTTTTGGGGAGCAAACCATAGCAGTGCTTAATCTGATACTACTTATCCCCCACTACTGTGACGGGACCATTCTCTGTGCTCTGCAAGGATGCTCCATGACCTTGTCTTCCAATCTGGTTTATGGAAAGAGGCACTATTCTCAGTACTGCTAATTTTCCTCGGTGGTTCTTTCCCTGGACTCATGTTTCCCTGAATCCTCCACAAGAAGCCTGTGGAGAAGGTTGTGCAGCCATCCCTTCTCTGGGACTCGAACTTGTAAACCCAAGCTACCTTGGTCTTCCAAAACTTTCATCCCCCTCCTCACAACTCAGGGACTCTGCAGGGTGGCTTGTACACTCTTGCAAGGCAACCAGGGGGCTTACCTCCTTTGTTTCCTTTCTCTTAGGGATTACGGTCCTCTCTTGTCTGGTTCCCATTGTCTTGCCATCCATTGTTTGATGTATTTTTGTCTGCTAGAGGTGGGAGGTAAATCTGGTCCCATTACTCCATCTCAGTCAGAAGTGCAAATATAATAGATGTTTCTTTTGGTTTTATTTACTTTTTCTTCTCTTTTTTATATTTATTTTATTTTGTTTTTTTAAATTTTAATTCTGGTGTATATAACATACAGTGTTATATTTGATTCAGGTGTACAATATGGTGATTCAAGAATTCCATACATTACTCAGTGCTCATCAAGTTGAATGCACTCTTAAATCCCCATCTCCTATTTCACCCAGCCCCCCACTCACCTCCGCACTGGTAACCATCAGTTTGTTCTCTGTAGTTAAGAGTCTGTTTTTTTAGTTTGTCTCTGTTTTTGTTCCTTTGCTTGTTTGTTTTGTTTCTTAAATTCCACATATGAGTGAAATCATATGATATTGTCTTTCTCTGACTTATTTCACTTAGCATTATGCTCTCTAGCTCTATCCATGTTGTTGCAAATGGCAAGATTCCATTTTTTATGGCCAAATATTTTCATTCTTTTTATGGCTGAATAATAGTATCTTATGGCTGAATAATGTATATATACTCCACATCTTCTTTATCCATTCATTGATTGATGGACCCAGGTTTCTTTAATAATCTGACTCTTGTAAATAATGCTGCAATGAGCATAGGGGTGCATATATCCTTTTGAATTAGTGTTTGTGTATTATTTGGGAAAATATCCAGTGGTGTGATTACTGAATCCATAGAGTAGTTCTATTTTTAATTCTTTAAGGAAACTCCATATTATCCTCTGCAGTAGCTGCACTGTTTGCCCTTTGCATTCGCACCAAGAGTGCAAGAGGGTTTTTTTTCTCCACATCCTGACCAACACCTGTTGTTTCTTGAGTTTTTTATTTTAACCATTTTGACAGGTGTAAGATGGTATCTCATAGTGGTTTTGATTTGCATTTCTTTCCCTGATAATTACTGATGTTGAACATCTTTTTCATGTTCCTGTTGGCCATCTGTATGTCTTTTTTTTTTTTTTGAGAAATGTCTGTTCATGTCTTCTGCCTATTTTTAAATTGGATTATTTGGGGTTTTTTGGTGTTGAGTGCACCTTAGGAGATATATCAAGGAGGATGTTGCTATGACCAATGTCAGAGAAATTACTGCCTCTCTTCTCTTCTAGAATTTTCATGGTTTCAGGTCTCACATTTAGGTCCTTAATCCATTTTGAGTTTATTTTTGTGTATAATGTAAGCAAGTGATCCAGTTTCATTCTTTTGCACGTAGCTGTCCAGTTTTCCCAACAATTTGTTGGAGAGACTTTTTCCCATTGAATATTCTTGACTTCTTTGTGAAAGATTTTTTAATTGACCACATAATTGTGGGTTTGTTTCTGGGCTTTCTGTTTTGTTCTATTGATCTATGTATCTATTTTTGTGCCTGTACCATCCTGTTTTGATTATTAAGCTTTTGTAATATAACTTGAAGTCTGGAATTATGATCCAGTTTTGTTTTTCTTTTTCAAGATTGCTTTAACTACTTGAAGTCTTTTGTGGTTCCATACAAATTTTAGGATTACTTGTTCTAGCTCTTTGAAAAATCCTGTTGGTATTTTGAAAGAAAATACAGTAACTATGCAGATTGCTCTAAGTAGTATAGACATTCTAACAATATTTGTTCTTCTAATTCATGATCATGGAATATCTTTCCATATGTTTGTGTAGTCTTTGATTTCTTTCATCAGTGTCAGTTTTCAGAGTGCAGGTTTCACTTCTTTGGTTAAGTTTAGTCCTAGGTAATTTATTTTTTTGGTGCAATTGTAAATGAGATTATTTTCTTAATTTCTCTTTCTTCTGCTTCATTATTACTGTATAGAAATGCAACAGATTTCTGTACATTGATTTTATATCCTGTGACTTTACTGAATTCATTTATTAGTTTTTTGGTGGAGTCTTTAGGGTTTTCTATGTATATAGTACCATGTCATCTGCAAATAGTGAGAGTTTGATTTCTTCCTTACCAATTTGGATGTTTTTTCTTTCTTTTTGTTGTCAGATTGCTGTAGTTAGGACCTCCAGTACTGTGTTGAATAAAAGTGGTGAGAATGGACATCATTGTCTTGCTCCTGATATTGGGGGAAAAGCTCTCAGTTTTTCTCTATTAAGTATGATGTTAACTGTGGGTTTTTCACATATGGCTTTTATTATGTTGAGGTATGAACACTTTTATGTGATTATTTGCCTTCTGTATTTCCCCCTGGAAAAAAAGTCTGGTTTTGTCCTTTGTGCGTTTTATAATTAGACTGTTACACTGAAGCTCATAATCTATTTTTGAATTAATATTTTGTGTAAAGTGTGAGATTTCAGTTGAGATTCTGGTTGTTGTTGTTGTTGTTGTTGCTCGTGCTCATAGATATCCAGCATCATTTACTGGAAGTCTGTCTTACTCTAATTGAAATGTTTTGCAGGGGCGCCTGGGTGGCTCAGTCAGTTAGGCATCTGACTCTTGATTTCAGCTCAGGTCATGATCTCAGGGTCACGGGATTGAGCCTGGCATTGGGCTCCCCCCTCAGCAGGGTGTCTGCTTGAGATTCTCAGATTCTCTCTCTTCCTCTGCCTCTCCCTCTCTCTCTCTATCTCAACTAAATAAATAAATCTTAAAAAAAATGTTTTTGCCCCTTTGTCAATAATCAGCAGGGCATATTTATGTGATTCTACTTCCAAATTTTTTATTCTGTTTTGTTCATGTATATGTGTCTATCCCTTCACCAGCAACACGTAATTCTGATTATAGCAACTCAGTAATAAGTCTTGAAATTAGGTAGAGTAATTGCTCCTCTTTATTCTTTTTTTAAATAATTTTAGCTTCAATCATTAATTTGAGACTTTTTTTCTTTCCAAATACATGTATTTGATGTTATAAATTTTCCTCTCAGCCTGTGTCCCACAGATATTCTAGTTTCTTTGACTTTCTGTATAAATTTTAGATTAATTTTGCTATAATTGCAAATGTTTTGCTAGTACTTTGGAAGGAATGCATTAAATCTATATTTCAGTTTAAGGAAAATTGGCATTTTCATGATGTTGAGTATTCTGATCAATGAGCATAGTGTGTCTCCAGTTATTTAGATCTTTTATTGGCATTGTGTGGTTTTCAGTGCACAAGTTCTGTCCGTTTGTTAGATCTACACTTAAATATTTCATTTTGCAAATGATCGTCAATAGTATTATAGTCTTAATTTAAATCCATGTGCTCATTGCTAGTATATAGAAATACAATTGAATTTTGAATGTTTATTTTATATCCTGCTGTCTTGCTGAACTCTGAATTAGTTCCAATAATATTTTTGTAGCCTTATTGGAATTATTCTACATAGATCATCATACAATCTGAAATAGGAAGTTTTATTTCTTTAAGATCCTCATGCCTTTTACTGCTTTCTCACCGAATTGCCCTACTATTTGAGTGTGAATAGTAATAGCTGACATTTGTGCCTTGTTCCAGATCTTAGTAAAAAAGTATTCGGTGTTTATAATTAAGTAGAATATTCACCGTAGCTATTTTGTAAATAATTTTTTATCAATTTGAAATCTCTTCTTATTTTTTTCTGAGAGTTTTTATCATGAGTGGGTGTTTAATTATAGATTTGTTATTTGTTTCAGTTCAATCAGTTTTTTGCTTTACTATTTTGGGCAGCTCTCTTGTCTAGGGCATACATATTTAGGATTGTTATGTATTCCTTCTGGATTGAGCTTTTTATCACTATATAACATATCTCCCCATATTTTTGTTTAATGTGTTCTTTTTCCTTCCTCGTATTCTAGTTTTTTATCATTTCCTTTATATTTAGATAACTTCATTTTGCTATCCCTTTATGTCAGGTCTTCTGACATAAAACAAACAAACAAACGCTCTTCCTTTTCTTTCATCTGAGATTGCCTTGATTTCCCCTTCACTGCTTAAGGATATTTTCACGGGATATAGAGTTCTGGATTGACAGTTGTTTTCTTTCAACGTTTGAAAAATTTTGTGCTGCTTTCTGCTAGTCTTTATGGTTTCTGGTAAGCAATCTGCTGTCATTTGATTTCCCCTATAAGGGAAATTTTTCCCTATAGGTAGGGTGTGGTTCTCATTCACTGATTTCAAGATTGATTCTTTGTCTTTAGTTTTCAGATGGTTGACAATAATGAATTGCAGTGTGGATTTCTTTGATTTTGTTGTTTAGGATTCACTTAGCTTCTTCACTATGTATTTTTATGTCTTTCACTACATTTAAGAAGGTTCAGTCATTATTTTTAAAGTAATTCTTCAGGAGTGCATGGGTGGCTCAGTTGGTTGAGCATCCAACTCTTCATTTCAGCTCAGGTCATGGTCTCAGCGTTGTGGGATCCAGCCCCATGTCCAGCTCTGTGCTCAGTGGGGAGTCTGCTTGGGATTCTCTCTCTCCCTCTCCCTCTGCCTCTTCTCCCCATTCTCTCTTTCTCTCTCTTTCTCTAGAATAAATAAATAAATCTTTAAACAAATAATAAAATACTTTTTCACTCCCTCTCACCTTCTCTTCTCTTTCTGGCATTTTTATGACAAGAATGTATATTTTGTTATGGTCCCCCCCTGGGTCCCTGGTGTTATGTTCCCTTTTTTTTAGCCCATTTTCTCTCTGTGGCTCAGATTAGCTAATTTCTACTGTTCTTTCTTCACAGATTCTTTCCTTTCTCCCCTTGTTATGGACTGAATGTTTGTTTCCCCCAAATTCCTGTGTTGAGGCCCTAACCTCCATGTGGCTGTATTGGGATATAGGGTCTCTACAGAAGTAATTAAGATTATATTAGGTGACAAGTGTGGGGTCCTGATTGAAAAGGATAAGTATCCTTATAGAAAGTGATACCAAAGAGCACTCTCTCCCCCACTTCTCTTTCTCTCATCCTCTCTCCCTCTCTCTTCTCCTCGTGCTTGAGTTGATGCACAGAGGACACATTTTGTGAGGACTTAGAGAGAAGGCAGCTGTTTGCAAGCTGAAAAAAGAGGCCTCACCAGAAACTAAAGCCACTGGGATCTTATCTTGCACCTCCCTGCCTCCACAACTGTGAGAAATGAATGTCTGTTGTTTAAGCCACCCAGTCTGTGGTATATTGTTATGTTGGCTCAAACTTACTAGAATTCCCCTCTATTCTTCTATTGGACCTTCTACTGAGTATTTTATTTCAGTTGTTTGCACTGAACATGGTTATTGATGCAAAGTGAGCACCCACTGAACTAGTGTGGCAAACAACAACTCAAAGTAATGCAAACTCACCTTATGGATCAGCTAAAATGCAAGCTGAGGTCCAAGATATTTCAGTTTTGAAATCATTGAAAATTATCTAAAATGAAACAAATGTGATTGACCACCCAATCATTTGAGGAGCCAGTGTTGTTTTCAGTGTTCTCTCTTAAATGCTGATTCTTTTAATAATTTACTGAATATCTGCATGTATTCAATCAATAAATATTTATTGAGGACCTCCTATTTCCCTGCCACTATGGTCATGGGCAGTAAAGAATAAAAATTTAACTCACCTAGAGGCGGAGCAAGATGGCGGAGGAGCGGGAGACCTGGATTTCATCTGGTCTCAGGAATTCAGCTGAATAGGGATCAAACCATTCTGAACACCTACGAACTCAACAGGAGATCGAAGAAAAGAGTAGCAACAACTCTCTGAACAGAAAAGCGACCACTTTCTGGAAGGTAGGACATGCGGAGAAGTGAATCCGAGGCGATATTCGGGAGGATAGACGGCGGGGGAGGGGCCTCCGTCGGCCGCTTCTGGCAAGTGCTAGAGCCGCGGAGCACAAAATCGGACCTTTTAGAAGTTGGCTCCGCGGAGGGACGTCGCTCCAGTGGCTAAGCGGGGGGTGGAACCCTCGCGGGACAGTGTGGTCTCAGGACCCTCGGGGTCACAGAAAGACCGGGGGTGCCTGAGTGCGGCAGAGCTCCCAGGGATCGGAGCGGGGAAGCCAGCTGCAGAGACGGAGCCGAGGCGCGGGCTCTCAGCTCGGGGTGGCCATAAACTGTGATCCGCGGCCCAGTCGGGCCACTGCTCCTCCAGCAGGGACCCAACAAGCGGCAGAGCCGGGGAGACTCCCCTTCCTCCCCCGGGAGGAGCGGCGCGGGAGCGCACCGCAGGGATCTGCTGGGTTTGGAGACTCCACACGGGGTCGGGTTCCAGAGATAGAAACGCTCGGTCACAGGCCGGGTGAGCACGGAGTGCGGCTGGAGACCGGGGACACGGGAGTGACTGCTTTTCTCTGGGGGCGCACTGAGGAGCGGGACCCCGAGTTCTCAGCTCCTCTGGGCGGAGATTGGGAGGCCGCCATTTTCACTCTCATCCTCCAAAGCTGTAGGGAAAGCTTACAGGGAACAAAACCTCCCGAGAGCAAACCGGAGCAGATTATTTAGTCTGGACCCGGCAAGGGCAGGGCAATTCCGCCTCTGGCGAAGACATTTAGAAACCAAGGCAACAGGCCCCTCCCCCAGAAGATCAGCAAGAACAGCCAGCAAGCCAAGACCAAGTTTACCGAGCAATGAGAATGGCAGAACTCCAGCGCTAGGGGAATACTGAACATAGAATCCATGGCTTTTTTTACAATGATTCTTTAGTCTTTCAAATTTAACTTTTTTAACCTTATTTAAATTTTTCTTTTTCCCTTTTTCTTTTTTTAATTTTTTATTGTTATGTTAATCACCATACATAACATCATTAGTTCTTGATGTAGTGTTCCATGATTCATTGTTTGTGCATAACACCCAGTGCTCAACGCAGAATGTGCCCTCTTTAATACCCATCACCAGGCTAGCCCATCCCCCCACCCTCCTCCCCTCTAGAGCCCTCAGTTTGTTTTTCAGAGTCCATCGTCTCTCATGGTTCGTCTCTCCCTCCGATTTACTCCCCTTCATTCTTCCCCTCCTGCTATCTTCTTCTTTTTCTTTTTTCTTAACATATGTTGCATTATTTGTTTCAGAAGTACAGATCTGTGATTCAACAGTCTTGCACAATTCACAGCGCTCACCATAGCACATACCCTAGCCAATGTCTATCACCCAGCCACCCCATCCCTCCCACACCCCACCACTCCAGCAACCCTCAGTTTGTTTCCTGAGATAAAGAATTCCTCCTATCATTGAGGTCATATGATACATGTCTTTCTATGATTGACTTATTTCACTCAGCATAACACCCTCCAGTTCCATCCACATTATTGCAAATGGCAAGATCTCATTCCTTTTGATGGCTGTGTAATATTCCATTGTGTATATATACCACTTCTTCTTTATCCATTCATCTGTCGTTGGACATCTTGGATCTTTCCACAGTTTGGCTCTTGTGGACATTGCTGCTATAAACATTGGGGTGCACGTACCCCTTCGGATTCCTACATTTGTATCTTTGGGGTAAATAACCAGTAGTGCAGTTGCTGGACCATACGGTAGCTCTATTTTCAACTGTTTGAGGAACCTCCATACTGTTTTCCAGAGGGGTTGCACCAGCTTGCATTCCCACCAACAGTGTAGGAGGGTTCCCCTTTCTCCACATCCCCGCCAACATCTCTGGTTTCCTGACTTGTTAATTTTAGCCATTCTGACTGGTGTGAGGTGGTATCTCATGGAGGTTTTGATTTGGATTTCCCTGATGCCGAGCGATGGTGAGCACTTTTTCATGTGTCTGTTGGCCATTTGGATGTCTTCTTTGGAAAAATGTCTGTTCATGTCTTCTGCCCATTTCTTGATTGGATTATTTGTTCTTTGGGTGTTGAGTTTGATAAGTTCTTTATAGATTTTGGATACTAGCCCTTTATCTGATATGTCATTTGCAAATATTTTCTCCCATTCTGTCGGTTGTCTTTTGGTTTTGTGGACTGTTTCTTTTGCTGTGCAAAAGCTTTTTATCTTGATGAAGTCCCAATAGTTCATTATTGCCCTGGCTTCCCTTGCCTTTGGTGATGTTTCCAGGAAGAAGTTGCTGCAGCTGAGGTCAAAGAGGTTGCTGTCTGTGTTCTCCTCTAGGATTTGGATGGACTCCTTTCTCACGTTTAGGTCTTTCAACTATTTGGAGTCTATTTTTGTGTGTGGTGTAAGGAAATGGTCCAGTTCCATTCTTCTGCATGTGGCTGTCCAATTTTCCCAACACCATTTGTTGAAGAGACTGTCTTTTTTCCATTGGACATTCTTTCCTGCTTTGTCAAAAATTAGTTGACCATAGAGTTGAGGGTCCATTTCTAGGCTCTCGATTCTGTTCCATTGATCGATGTGTCTGTTTTTGTGCCAGTACCATACTGTCTTGATGATGACAGCTTTGTAATAGAGCTGGAAGTCCGGACTTGTGATGCTGCCAGCTTTGCTTTTCTTTTTCAACATTCCTCTGGCTATTCGGGGTCTCTTCTTGTTCCATACAAATTTTGGGATTATTTGTTCCATTTCTTTGGAAAAAGTGGATGGTATTTTGATGGGGATTGCATTGAATGTGTAGATTGCTCTAGGTAGCATTGACATCTTCACAATGTTTGTTCTTCCAATCCATGAGCATGGAATGTTTTTCCATTTCTTTGTGTCTTCTTCAATTTCTTTCATGAGTATTTTATAGTTTTCTGAGTACATATCCTTTGCCTCTTTGGATAAATTTATTCCTAGGTATCTTGTGGTTTTGGGTGCAGTTGTAAATGGGATCGACTCCTTGATTTGTCTCTCTTCTGTCTTGTTGCTGGTGTATAGGAATGCCCCTGATTTCTGTGCATTGATTTTATAGCCTACCACTTTACTGAATTCCTGTATGAGTTCTAGCAGTTTTGGGGTGAGGTCTTTTGGGTTTTCCACAAACAGTATCATATCATCTGCAAAGAGTGAGAGTTTGACTTTCTCTTTGCCGATTTGGATGCCTTTGATTTCTTTTTGTTGTCTGATTGCTGTGGCTAGGACTTCTAATACTGTGTTGAATAGCCGTGGTGAGAGGGGACATCCCTGCCGCGTTCCTGACCTTAGGGGAAAAGCTCTCAGCTTTTCCCCATTGAGAATGATATTCGCTGTGGATTTTTCATAGATGGCTTTTATGATATTGAGGTATGTACCCTCTATCACTATACTCTGAAGAGTTTTGATCAAGAAAGGATGGTGTACTTTGTCAAAGGCTTTTTCTGGATCTATTGAGAGGATCATATGATTCCTGTTCTTTCTTTTGTTAATGTATTGTATCACGTTGATTGATTTGCGGATGTTGAACCAGCCTTGCAGTCCAGGGATAAATCCCACTTAGTCATGGTGAATAATCCTCTTAATGTATTATTGGATCCTATTGGCTAGTATTTTGGTGAGAATTTTTGCATCCATGTTCATCAAGGATATTGGTCTGTAATTCTCTTTTTCATGGGGTCTTTCTCTGGTTTTCGGATCAAGGTAATGGTGGCCTCATAAAATGAGTTTGAAAGTTTTCCTTCGATTTCTATTTTTTGGAACAGTTTCAGGAGAATAGGTATTAATTCTTCTCTAAATGTCTAATAGATTTCCCCTGGGAAGCCATCTGGCCCTGGAGTTTTGTTTGTTGGGAGATTTGTGATGACTACTTCAATTTCCTGAGTGGCTATAGGTCTGTTCAGGTTTTCTATTTCTTCCTGGTTCAATTTTGGTAGTTGATACATCTCTAGGAATGCACGCATTTCCTCCAGATTATCTAATTTGCTGTAATATAGTTGCTCATAATATGTTCTTATAATTGTTTGTATTTCTATGATGTTGGTTGTGATCTCTCCTCTTTCATTCATGATTTTGTTGATTTGGGTCATTTCTGTTTTCTTTTTGATAAGTCTGCCCAGGGGTTTATCAATCTTGTTAATTCTTTCAAAGAACCAGCTCCTAGTTTCATTGATCTGTTCTACTGTTCTTTTGGTTTCTAGTTCATTGATTTCTGCTCTGATCTTTATGATTTCTCTTCTCCTGCTGGGTTTAGGCTTTATTTGCGGTTCTTTCTCCAGCTCCTTTAGGTGTAGGGTTAGGTTGTGTATTTGAGAGCTTTCTTGTTTCTTGAGAAAGGCTTGTATTGCTATATACTTTCCTCTCAGGACTGCCTTTGCTGTATCCCAAAGATTTTGAACAGTTGTGTTTTCATTTTCATTGGTTTCCATGAATTTTTTTAATTCTTCCTTAATTTCCTGGTTGGCCCATTCATTCTGTAGTAGGATGCTCTTTAGCCTCCATGTATTTCAGTTCTTTCCGACTTTCCTCTTGTGATTGAGTTCTAGTTTCAAAGCATTGTGGTCTGAAAATATGCAGGGAAGAATCACAATCTTTTGGTACCGGTTGAGACCTGATTTGTGGCCTAGGATGTGACCAATTCTGGAGAATGTTCCATGGGCACTAGAGAAGAATGTGTATTCCGTTGGTTTGGGATGGAATGTTCTGAATATGTCTGTGAAGTCCATTTGGTCCAGTGTGTCATTTAAAGTCTTTATTTCCTTGTTGATCTTTTGCTTAGATGATCTGTCCATTTCAGTCAGGGGGTGTTAAATTCCCCTACTTTTATTGTATTGCTGTCAATGTGTTTCTTTGTTTTTGTTATTAATTGCCTTATATAATTGGCTACTCCCATGTTAGGGGCATAGATATTTACAATTGTTACATCTTTTTGTTGGATAGACCCTTTAAGTAGGATATAGTGTCCTTCCTCATCTCTTATTACAGTCTTTGTTTTAAAATCTAATCGGTCTGATATAAGGATTGCCACCCCAGCTTTCTTTTGGTGTCCATTAGCATGGTAAATGGTTTTCCACCCCCTCACTTTCAATCTGGCGGTGTCTTTGGGTCTAAAATGAGTCTCTTGCAGACAGCATATCGATGGGTCTTGTTTTTTAATGCAATCTGATGGCCTGTGTCTTTTGATTGGGGCATTTAGCCCATTTACATTAGGGTAACTATTGAAAGATATGAATTTAGTGTCATTGTATTGCCTGTAAGGTGAATGTTACTGTATAGTGTCTGTGTTCCTTTCTGATCTATGCTGCTTTTAGGCTCTCTCTTTGCTTAGAGGACCACTTTCAATATTTCTTGGAGGGCTGGATTCGTGTTTGCCAATTCCTTTAGTTTTTGTTTGTCCTGGAAGCTTTTTATTACTCCTTCTAATTTCAATGAGAGCCTAGGTGGATGTAGAATTCTTGGCTGCATATTTTTCTCGTTTAGTGCTCTGAAGATATCATGCCAGTCCTTTCTGGCTTGCCAGGTCTCTGTGGGGAGGTCTGTTGCCAATCTAATATTTCTACCATTGTAGGTTCCATATCTCTTCTCCAGAGGTGCTTTCTGGATTTTCCCTTTGTCTCTGAGACTCATAAGGTTTACTATTAGATGTCAGAGTGTTGACCTATTTTTATTGATTTTGAGAGGGGTTCTCTGTGCCTCCTGGATTTTGATGCCTGTTTCCTTCCTCACATTAGGGATGTTCTCTGCTATTATTTGCTCCAATATACCTTCTGCCCCTCTCTCTCATTCTTCTTCTTCTGGGATCCCAATTATTCTAATGTTTCATCTTATGGTATCGCTTATCTCTCGAATTCTGCCCTCGTGATCCTGTAGTTGTTTCTCTCTCTTTTTCTCCGCTTCTTTATTTTCCATCATTTGGTCTTCTATATCGCTGATTCTCTCTTCTGCCTCATTTGTCCTAGCAGTTAGTGCCCCCATTTTTGATTGCACCTCATTAATAGCCTTTTTGATTTCGACTTGGTTAGATTTTAGTTCTTTATTTCTCCAGAAAGGGTTTCTCTAATAACTTCCACGCTTTTTTCAAGCCCAGCTAGTATCTTTAAAGTCATAATTCTGAACTATAGGCCGACATCGTACTAATGTCCGTATTGAGTAGGTCCTGGCTGACGGTACTATCTCTTGTTCTTTTTGCTGAGGTGATTTTTTTCGTCTTGTCATTTTGTCCAGAGGAGAATAGATGAATGAGAGAACAAAATGCTAACAGGTTAACAACGTCCCCAGCAAATATACTCTATACAAATCAGAAAAGACCTGAAACCAGGGGTAAAGAAAGGGAAAGAAAGAAGAAAGAAAAGAAAAAAAAAAAGAAAAAGATAAATACAAAAACAGAAGAATACGAAAAATCTGAATATGATCAAATATGATCAGGCTAGTGCATATATCAGTGCCACACACTAGATTTTGGGCATATTTTGGTCTGTTAAAAAAAAGTGCTTCCTAAAATTTTAAAGGAAGAAAGACTTATATATGTACAAGGTAAGGGTTGATACAATGAAGGGATGGAAGATGACTGTAAAGATGAAAATTATAAAAGATTTTATAAAAGGAATTGATACGATAAGAAGTTGTTTGAAAAAAGAAAGATGATTTAAAAAAAAAGAAAGAAAGAAAGAAAAAGAAAAAAAAAGGGAGAGAATGTGATCAGGCAGGAGACTAGAACAAAGCCATACACTAGTGATTTAGGGTATATTTTGATCTGTTAGAAAAAACTGTATCTCAAAATTTTAAAGAGAGAACAACTTATATATATATGCCAAAAATAAGGGTAACTACTATGAAGGTATAAAATCTGACTCTTCCAGTAAGTGGTCGCTTCTCTGTTCAGAGAGTTGTTGCTACTCTCTTCTTTGGTCTCCTGTTGAGTTCATAGGTGTTCAGAATGGTTTGATCCCTATTCAGCTGAATTCCTGAGAGCAGACAAAATCCAGGTCTCCTACTCCTCCGCCATCTTGCTCCGCCCTCTTTTTCCCTTTTTCAAGCAACATCTTATCAATCCCTTTTTTAAAGAAACACTTTTATTTTTCATTTTTAGAGTCATATTTTATCCCTTCATAGTAGTTACCCTTATTTTTGGCATATATATATAAGTTGTTCTCTCTTTAAAATTTGAGATACAGTTTATTTTAACAGATCAAAATATACCTTAAATCTCTATTGTATGGCCTTGTTCTAGTCTCCTTCCTGATCACATTCTCTCCCTTTTTTTTTTAAATCCTCTTCTTTCTTTTTTCAAACAACTTCTTATCTTATCAATTCCTATTATAAATTTTTTTATAATTTTCATCTTTACAGTCATATTCCATCTTTTCATTGTATCAACCCTTATTTTTGTACATATATAAGTTTTTCTTTCTTTAAAATTTGGGGAGGCACTTTCTTCTAATAGACGAAAATACACCCAAAATCTAGTGTGTGGCACTCATCTATGCACCAGCTTGATCATATTTGATCGTATTCTGTTTTTTTTTTTTGTCCTTTTTTTCTTTGTGTTTTTCTTTTTTCTTTTTCTTTTTCTTTCCCTTTCTTTTCCCCCAGTTACAGGTTTTTTCTGATTTGTTTAGAGTATATTTTCTGGGGACGTTGTTACCCAGTTAGCATTTTGTTCTCTCATTCATCTGTTCTCCTTTGGACAAAATGACAAGATGGAAAAAATAACCTCAACAAAAAGAATAAGAGGCAGTACCGACTGCCAAGGACCTACTCAATACGGACATTAGTACCGTCAAAACTTGAGTTCAGAATGATGATTTTAAAGATACTAGCTGGCCTTGAAAAAAGCATGGAAGTTATTAAAGAAACCCTTTCTGGAGAAATAATAGAACTAAAATCTAACCAAGTCAAAATCAAAAAGGCTATTAAAGAGGGACAATAAAAAATGGGGGTGCTAACTGCTAGGATAAATAGGGAGAAGAGAGAATCAGTGATATAGAAGACCAAATGATGGAAAATAAAGAAGCTGAGAAAAAGAGAGGGAAACAACTACAGGATCACGAGGGCAGAATTCGAGAGATAAGTGATACCATAAGATGTAACAACAATAGAATCATTGGGATCCCAGAAGAAGAAGAAAGAGAGAGAGGGGCAGAAGGTATATTGGAGCAAATTGTAACAGAGTACTTCCCTAATTTGGGGAAGGAAAAAGGCATCAAAATCCAGGAGGCACAGAGAACCCCTCTCAAAATCAATAAAAATAGGTCAACATCCCGACATCTAATAGTAAAACTTACAAGTCTCAGAGACATGGAGTAAATCCTGAAAGTAGCTCTGGAGAAGAGATATGTAACCTACAATGGTAGAAACATTAGATTGGCATCATACCTATCCACAGAGACCTGGCAGGCCAGACAGGACTGGCATGACATATTCAGAACACTAAACAAGAAAAATATGCAGCCAAGAATACTACACCCAGCTAGGCTGTCATTGAAAATAGAAGCAGAGATAAAAACCTTCCAGGACAAACAAAAACTAAAGGAATTTGCAAACACGAAACCAGCCCTCCAAGAAATATTGAAAGGGTTCCTCTAAGCAAAGAGAGAGCCTAAAAGCAAAATAGACCAGGAAGGAACACAGACAATATACAGTAACAGTCACCTTACAGGCAATACAATGGCACTAAATTCATATCTTTCAATAGTTGCCCTGAATGTAAATGGGCTAAATGCCCAAGTCAAAGGACACAGGTTATCAGATTGCATTAAAAAACAAGACCCATTGATATGCTGCCTGCAAGAGACTTATTTTAGACCCAAAGACACCCCCAGATTGAAAGTGAGGGGGTGGAAAACCATTTACCATGCTAATGGAGACCAGAAAATCCTGGGGGCATTTTTGGGGACACCAAAAAATCCTTATATCCAATTAGATTTTTTTTTAAAGGGATAAGACTTTAACTCGAATGTAATTATTGTTGTTTAAAAATAGATACTGGGGCACCTGGGTAGCTCAGTCCCTAAGTGTCTGCCTTCGGCTCAGGTCATGATCCCAGGGTCCTGGAATCAAGCCCCGCATCAGGCTCCCTGCTCCGTGGAAAACCTGCTTCTCCCTCTCCCACTCCCCCTGCCTGTGTTCCTTCTCTCGCTGTGTCTCTCTCTGTCAAATAAATAAATAAAAGCTTTAAAAAAAATAAAAAAATAAAAATGGATACTAAATTGATTGTAAACCATTAAAACAAAAAAGAAATTGGGGTATGACAAATTAGATTTTTAAACCAAAGACTGTAATAAGAGATGAAGAAGGACACTATATCCTACTTAAAGGATCTATCCAACAAAAAGATCTAACAATTGTAAATATCTATGCCCCTAACATGGGAGCAGCCAATTATATAGGCAATTAATAACAAAAACAAAGAAACACATTGACAACAATACAATAATAGTAGGGGAATTTAGCACCCCGTGACTGAAATGGACAGATCATCTAAGCAAAAGATCAACAAGGAAATAAAGACTTTAAATGACACACTGGACCAAATGGACTTCACAGACATATTCAGAACATTCCATCCCAAACCAACGGAATACACATTCTTCTCTAGTGCCCATGGAACATTCTCCAGAATTGATCACATCCTAGGTCACAAATCAGGTCTCAACCGGTACCAAAAGATTGTGATTCTTCCCTGCATATTTTCAGACCACAATGCTTTGAAACTAGAACTCAATCACAAGACGAAAGCTGGAAAGAACTGAAATACATGGAGGCTAAAGAGCATCCTACTAAAGAATGAATGGGTCAACCAGGAAATTAAAGAAGAATTAAAAAAATTCATGGAAACCAATGAAAATGAAAACACAACTGTTCAAAATCTTGGAGATGCAGCAAAGGCGGTCTTAAGAGGAAAGTATATAGCAATACAAGCCTTTCTCAAGAATCAAGGAAGGTCTCAAATACACAACCTAACGCTACACCTAAAGGAGCTGGAGAAAGAACAGCAAATAAAGCCTAAACCCAGCAGGAGAAGAGAAATCATAAAGATCAGAGCAGAAATCAATGAACTAGAAACCAAAAGAACAGTAGAACAGATCAATGAAACTAGGAGCTGGTTCTTTGAAAGAATTAACAAGATTGATAAACCCCTGGCCAGACTTATCAAAAAGGTAAGAGAAATGACCCAAATCAACAAAATCATGAATGAAAGAGGAGAGATCACAACCAATACCAAAGAAATACAAACATAAGAACACATTATGAGCAACTATATGCTGGCAAATTAGATAACCTGGAAGCAATGAATGCATTCCTAGAGATGTATCAACTACCAAAACTGAACCAGGAAGAAGTAGAAAACCTGGACAGACCTATAACCACTAAGGAAATTGAAGCAGTCATCAAAAATCTCCCAAAAAACAAAAGCCCAAGGCCAGATGGCTTCCCAGGGGAATTCTACCAAACATTTAAAGAAGAATTAATACCTATTCTTCTGAAACTGTTCCAAAAAATAGAAATGGAAGGAAAACTTCCATACTCCTTTTATGAGGCCAGTATTACCTTGATCCCAAAACCAGACAAAGAAAGACCCAGTTAAAGAACTACAGACCAATATCCCTGATGAACATGGATGCAAAAATTCTCACCAAAATAGTAGCCAATAGAATGCAACAGTACATTAAGAGGATTATTCACCATGACCAAGTGGGATTTATCCCTGGGCTGCAAGGTTGGTTCAACATCCACAAATCAATCACCGTGATACAAGACATCAACAAAAGAAAGAACAAGATTCATATGATCCTCTCAATAGATGCAGAAAAAGCATTTGACAAAGTACAGCATCCTTTCTTGATCAAAACTCTTCAGAGTATAGTGATAGAGGGTACATACCTCAATATCATAAAAGCCATCTATGAAAAACCCACAGCGAATATCATTCTCAATGGGGGAAAACTGAGAGCTTTCCCCCTAAGGTCAGGAATGCAGCAGGGATGTCCACTCTCACCACTGCTATTCAAAATAGTATTAGAAGTCTTGGCCACAGCAATCAGACAACAAAAAGAAATCAAAGGCATCCGAATTGGCAAGGAAGAAGTCAAACTCTCACTCTTTGCAGATGATATGATACTTTATGTGGAAAACCCAAAGACTCCACCCCAAAACTGCTAGAACTCATACAAGAATTCAGTAAAATCGCAGGATATAAAATCAATGCACAGAAATCAGTGGCATTCCTCTACACCAACAACAAGACAGAAGAAAGAGAAATTAAGGAATCAATCCCATTTACAATTGCACCCAAAATCATAAGATACCTAGGAATAAATCTAACCAAAGAGGCAAAGGATCTGTACTCAGAAAACTATAAAATACTCATGAAAGAAATTGAGGAAGACACAAAGAAATGGAAAAACGTTCCATCCTTATGGATTGGAAAAACAAATATTGTGAAGATGTCAATGCTACCTAGAGCAATCTACACGTTCAGTGCAATCCCCATCAAAAATACCATCCGCTTTTTTCAAAGAAATGGAACAAATAATCCTAAAATTTGTATGGAACCAGAAAAGATCCCGAATAGCCAGAGGAATGTTGAAAAAGAAAAGAAAAGCTGGCGGCATCACTATTCTGGACTTCCAGCTCTATTACAAAGCTGTCATCATCAAGACAGTATGGTACTGGCACAAAAACAGATGCATAGATCAATGGAACAGAATAGAGAGCCCAGAAATGGACCCTCAACTCTATGGTCAACTCATCTTTGACAAAGCAGGAAAGAATGTCCAATGGAAAAAAGACAGTCTCTTCAACAAATGGTGTTGGGAATATTGGACAGCCACGTGCAGAAGAATGAAACTGGACCATTTCCTTACACCACACACAAAAATAGACTCAAAATGGTTGAAAGACCTAAACGTGAGACAGGAGTCCATCAAAATCCTAAAGGAGAACACAGGCAGCAACCTCTTCCACCTGAGCTGCAGCAATATCTTTCTAGAAACATCGCCAAAGGCAAGGAAAGCAAGGGCAAAAGTGAACTATTGGGATTTCATCAAGTGATGAAGTGCATCCTTTGCAGAGCAAAGGAAAGAGTCAACAAAACCAAAAGACAACCAACAGAATGGGAGAAGATATTTGCAAATGACATATCAGATAAAGGGCTAGTATCCAAAATCTATAAAGAACTTCTTAAACTCAACACCCAAAGAACAAATGATCCAATCAAGAAATGGGCAGAAGACATGAACAGACATTTTTCCAAAGAAGACATCGAAATGGCCAGCAGACCCATGAAAAAGTGCTCAATATCACTCGGCATCAGGGAAATCCAAATCAAAACCTCAATGAGATACCACCTCACACCAGTCAGAATGGCTAAAATTAACAAGTCAGGAAACCAGAGATGTTGGCGGGGATGTGGAGAAAGGGGAACCCTCCTACACTGTTGGTGGGAATGCAAGCTGGTGCAACCACTCTGGAAAACAGTATGGAGGTCTCTCAAAAAGTTGAAAATAGAGCTACCATATGGTCTAGCAATTGCACTACTGGGTATTTACCCCAAAGATACAAATTTAGGGATCCGGAGGGGTACGTGCACCCCGATGTTTTTAGCAGCGGTGTCCACAATAGCCAAACTGTGGAAAGAGCCAAGATGTCCATCGACAGATGAATGGATAAGGAAGAGGTGGTACATATATATACACAATGGAATATTACACAGCCATCAAAAGGAATGAGATCTTGTCATTTGCAATGACATGGAGGGAACTGGAGGGTGTTATGCTGAGTGAAATAAATCAATCAGGGAAAGACATGTATCATATGACCTCACTGATATGAGGAATTCTTTTTTTTTAATTTTTTATTGTTTATATGTGGAATTCTTAATCTCAGGAAACAAACTGAGTGTTGCTGGAGTGGTGGGGGTGGGAGGGATGGGGTGGCTGGGTGATAGACATTGGGGAGGGTATGTGCTATGGTGAGCACTGTGAATTGTGCAAGACTGTTGAATCACAGATCTGTACCTCTGAAACAAATAATACAATATATGTTAAGAAAAAAAAAAGAAGAAGAAGGTAGCAGGAGGGGAAGAATGAAGGGAGGGATTCGGAGGGATAGATGAACCATGAGAAATGATGGACTCTGAAAAACAAACTGAGGGTGCTAGAGGGGAGGGGTTTTGGAGGATGGGTTAGGCTGGTGATTGTTATTAAAGAGGGCACACTCTGCATGGGGCACTGGGTGTTATACACAAACAATGAATCATGGAACATTACATGAAACCTAATTATGTAATGAATGGTGATTAACGTAACAATAAAAAAAATTGAAAAAAAATTTAACTCACCTAATTCCCTTTTTGACTATGTTGCTTTTTTAGTCTTATAATGATTTCTGCATTATGACCAAGAAAGGAAGATGTACTTGGTATTTAGGGTGGGCATTATGGGTACTGGCCTGGTGCCTAATTTTTTTAATATCCTTCTTCTCTACTTCTGGTAGGAACTGTTTCTTGCTCTCATTTATGACTGAGGAATAAATAAAGAGCAATAAATGCATGCAGCATAAAGCTTCTCTTTGTCTCTATCTTTGCACAGAATTTATCCCACAAACTAACAGAGACTCAGAGGGCTTTCTGATCCCCATGGGTGGTCTGAGGTTTCAGTGTGGCAGCTGGGAAGCCCAAACTACTGCTGTGGGGCAGCAGGAGAACCACTAGAAAGAGCCAGTTATAAGGATTTATTTTCTGTTTGGTTTTTCCTCTAAATCAACTGGAAAAAGAAAAAAAAGCTGTATAATACTTAGCCTGATAAGTAGAAAAAGGAAAATGCAAGATTTAAATTACAGGTTCATAAAGTAAGGCACCAGACAATTCAGTTTCATTACACAGCATGGTTGGTTGTAGTCTGTTAGCAGGCAGAGGTACTATGCATACAGATACTGCAATAATAGGAAAAAACAAAAAACAAAAAACAGTTGATTGGGGAAGCAGTTCCCCTGCCTTGATTATTTTCATAATTCTTCTCTGTCTGCTGTCTTCATAGATAATCCACAGAGCACAACTTCAACTCTAGCCTTTTGTTACATTTGTTTTTACTTTTGCTATAGTCAAAATTTTCAACCACGTTGAAACAACAAAAAAGTGTTAGGCTGTTCTCTGCATTTATAGGTTCGTCACAATATTGGATAATTAGGCATGTTCACAATCTAATATCCAAATTAAATGCATAATGTTTTGGTAAAGACATGAACCCAAGAAATGGTAAAGGTACTGTGAAATTCCTAAATCTCAAAGCTTTCTTAATTTTGAAGATATGTGTGTGTGTGTGTGTGTGTGTGTGTGTGTGTGTGTAACTACACATGACTACTACACATGACTACATATATAGTAATATAAAGGTACAAAAATAGCCAAAAGGGGCAAGGTCTCAAAATCCAGAGCCTTAGGTGAGTTACAGAGACAAAATCAAACCAGATTTTGAGGGCCACACTCATCCAAAGATTTAGCTAGTACTGGGACGTCATTTATTGATTCATTTTACAAATATTTATTGACAGTTTACCAAGGGCCAGACACTGTTTTAGAGCTAAGGGTCAATGGGTTTCAGGGCCAAATCTGTAGTAATAACTTGCCCCTAAAGGGCAACTAAATTATGAGAAAGGAGTGAGCTTGAGGCATAGCCCACTTGGCCCTGCTGATGCACTGACACACTGCCCTCAGCTAGAATTTCAGAGCTGGTTGGTATTTGGTAGATAAGTATTCAGTAGATGGAATTGCTTTTCCCTAAAGTTTTGGTTTATTACAAAACCAGTGTAGTCATGCTTTCTTCATTTGAGAGGTGTCAAGAAGAGGGCTTGAAAAAGGCAATCAGTGTTGGTATTGTCAGAGGTTCGCTAGAGACTGGAAGGTATAAAGTATCCACAAAGCATGAATAGAGAAAAGACTAGCTGAGGAATCGACATGTACGTATACACGTAGACACCCATAGTGCACAGTTATCTACTGTTGTACGGAAAATCACCCCAAATCTTACTGGCTCAGCACAACAGTGATATTTCTGCTGGTCCTGCTGGCCTCACTTCTATAGTTGCATCAGCTGAAAGGTCAGCTGTGGACAGGGTTCTAGGACAACCTCACGTCCATGTTCACGTTCATGTTGTTGGAGTGGACTGTTGCCTGGACCTCTTTCTCTCTCTGTCTGTCTACTATAATTCAGTCTTGAAGCCCAGGACTGTTTACATGGCAGCAAGAGCGCTCCAAGAGTTTGGAAGCTGGAAGGGCTTTTGATGTCTGGACTCTGAAATTTCCATAATTTGGTTTCTGCCACATTCTGTGGGTCAAAGCAAATCACAGGGCTAGCTCAGATCTAATGGGCAGTGACATAGACTGTACCTCATAAAGGAAGTCATGCAAAAATACTGTAGCCTTATTTGACCTATAATATCTATTAAGGACTATGTGTCCTATTCATAATATTTGACATATATTTTATATACATTTATATACACCTACATTTCAAAATGACCCCTGTTGCATAAGAGGTCGCCGGAAATGCAGGAAGAAAAGAAAGAGGATGGAGAAAAGGTTTTTTTCTATTGTGTTGAAATAATTTAAAACTTCTAAATTTTGCAGAACTAGTTCAAAGAGCTTCCATACGCCATTTCTTTAAATTCCCCAATTGCAAATATTTCTTCCCTATTTGCTTCCTCACTAGGATGGTGATGAATAGGCAACATATACATTCAGAAAGTAGATTAGTTGTTGCCTAGCCTGTGGATGGGAATGAGAATGGGGAGTGACCGCTAAGGGGTAAGGACTTCCTTGGAGATTATGAAAGCGTTCTACAGTTAGAACATTGTCACGGCTACACAACTCTGAACACAGTGGATTCTACACTCATGTAAATTTTATTATATGTGAATTATACCCAGATAGAGCTGTTAAAAAATACTTTCTGTAAGCATTAGGTGAATGGATTTCATTCTCAAAGTATTAAATTAAAGGTTTGGCCCTTTATTTATGCTAAGACATTGTTGAAAAATCTCCCTAAAAATAAATAATCAGAGAATCTACAAAGTCAAAATAAATCAGGGTTATCTGTGAATTCCAGCATGTGAATTGGAACTTGATAATGTGACCCTTGGAAACTGAGGCATCAGCTTAGATTCAGGTATTTCATGGGTCCAACATGTGATTCAAGGCTCAGCAGAGCTAGAGAAATTGAAGGTCTTGCTGGTGTCCACGGCCCACATGGGGAGGTGCTGGGTAGGCAGGTGCATGTACCTGACCCCAGCTTATGGTGCCCAGAGTCCATTTAAGTGGGCCAGTGAGCCAATGGGCCATTTTGATTTGGTGGAATACACAGTACAGATGTAGTACAATTGTAGATTTATAAACATATAGAAAAATAGAAATACTGAATATTGTCCAAAGGAAAAAGCTGAAACTAGATGAGATAACACAAGCAGTTGTTCTAACTCTTGTTGATCAGAGCTCCCCGTATCAGTAACTTTCAGAAGTACCTGGTTTTCCTTCATTTAAAATTTACTCCCTTGTGTGTGTGTGTGTCTGTGTGTGTGTGTGTATGTAGTTGTGTTTCCTCATCCAGAAAATCATTAATAAGAACTAACCTTAACAACCAAACAATAACTGATACCTTTTGGAAAGCCTTAAAGAATTTTTGACTAACTTCTTGATTGGCACGATAGCCAAAATATGGGCTTTTTGAGAAATATGCATTATTGTCATGGTAAGAAACAGAGATAAATTATATGTAATTTCCAGTTTTTAGTACCATTTCTATGATTATGTAAGCAATGTATATTACTTCAGAGCATGTTACCATGGTTATTTCAGGTAATTCCGGGTTATTAAAGCTTTTAAAATAAAAACGATTTTTCTTTTTGGTGGTGGTTGTTGAATAAAATTGTTCACGTTGAGTAGAAAGAAATCTCCTTTCTTGTTAACAAGGTTCTGCGCTTAGCGCACATGGTGGGAGCCTGGAGGAACGCACAGGGTGGTTGGGGCTCAGCTCGTATCCCCCCGCCCCCGACCACCCTCGTAAGAACGAGGAGAGCGAGGTAGCTCCCATCTACAGATATGGCAGAAGCTGCAACAGATGGAAAATAAGCTCTAAACCCTAGCATCCCCTTGGCTTTTGAATATAAATAGAGTGACAGGAAAATTAATGACGGCCAGCTCAGAAAGAGAAAGGGCTGACCAGATGCTTGTTTGTTCGACAGTTGCTGCTGTTGATACCATTTTTTGTTTATTTTTCTTGCTTCCTCCACTGGTGGACACACTGGCAGCCATAAACTTGAAGAGCAGATGAATGTTAGGCATAGAGGTCCGAGAGGGTATTTTAAGGGTTGATTCTGAGCAGGGAGGATTCCCTTCATGCACTATTGCTGTCCAAAGCCTGCCAGGGACAGGAGGACGTGGGGACCCCCACAGACAAAGTGCTGGACCAGATTCTGTCCACCTCTAAACAGGACAGATTTCTCCTGACCATGCCTGAATTTTTAGCCAGCAGGTCCAATTGATCAAGCATCTGATCTTCATTTTACTGGGCTACAGTCTCTAAAAAATCTGAAACCAAATTTATGGTCCCACTTTGGAAAGCCTTGAACCTTGAATGCAGCTCTAGGAGCCGAGAGCAGACGCAGGTGCTCAACTGCACGAACGTTCCTAGTTTTCCTGCTCCCCAACTCCCTGGTCCTGCCGTCTTTCTCTCCCGTCCACCCAGTTTAAATTGTGGAACACTGTGCTGTGTTATTTGGATTTACGTAAGCTGCAGGAAACTCCTTATGAAGCAGGTTGTGGGATGAATTAATAAAAATAGTAGAAGTCAGGAAATATTACTGTAATGACAGCATAAAGGGGGAATAAAAACCAACCACATACACTACACATGGACACACACGTGCACAATTCCACAACACTATTTCAGCTACATATCTATTTGCCATCTAGCTATCTATCCATCCATCCATCTGAAAAATGTATCATTTGAGGACTTGTAAATTAAATTATTGCTAAAAGCTTAAAACTATCTCACACATAAATATTGCCCAACTTATATGAATACAAGGATTTTCCAGTAAAACTTCATAATCTAACACAATAGCTTATTGGAGGGCACTAAAACCAAAACTACCTTTGTAGTATGGTATGGTATGGTATGGTATGGTATGGTACGTATGCTATACTTTATAGTATATTTGATGGAGTATATATTTGAGCAGAGATGAATAATGTGGCCACTAAATTATAACAAACGTGCTCTCCTGAATGTCCAGGAAAGCTTGTGGATGGATAATGGCTTGTTTCCTTTCATTCTTCCTCCCTATGGAGACAGGAAGAAATCCTAATGAGATGGAAATAAACAGTACTCAGAGGAAAAAGGCCTGGTTCAATTTAACATGTGGACGAATTAGGGCAATTTAACTAAATTTTCTGCTTGTTTCCTCATGTGCAAATATTTCCCGTTTAAAGACCCTCACAGGCTGCTGTAAAGTTCAAAGCAAGAAAGTAATTTGTCATTACTTGTAAGTGCCAGAGTAGCATAAGCTGCCAAATTAATAATAAAAAATGATCATTCAAAGTTCATCATTTTCCTTACCAAATAAACTTAAAACACCCACACAAAACCAATTTCCATTTCACAAAAGTATCTGGACAGAATGTGTTTGAATTATTTATCGGGATCCCCTTTTAACAACACATGCATTTCCTCCCGCTCTCCTTCTTTTTTCTTTTTCCCATGGCTACTCGTCTCCACGGTAGACCTGTCATTTTTTTCCAGAATGCTTACTAGAGAAACTCTGCCTTTGAACATGGCGATTGAGTCAGCCTGTTTCAAAGAATATTACACAGAGCAAATCAAAGAAAACACAATTCCTGCTCAATTTTAATAACATTTTTCCTTTATTATAATTATAAAATATGTTCAATGGCAGTTTCAGAATTAAATGAAAAATTGTACATGACATCTTAACAGCCATTGGATAATTGAGAAGGATTGTTGGCTGAGTGGATTAGGTTATAAAAGTGAAGATGTCAAAAGAATTTTGGTAAAAAAAAAATCCATTTTCATTTCATGGACTATAGGGCCAAAGAATCATAGAACTGAAGACAAGGAATCTTAAAGAATTACCTGGGACAGCCCTTTAGTATAAAGAAATTTAAGAAAAAAAAAATAAAGAGGGCGCCTGGGTGGCTCAGTTGGTTAAGGGTCTGCCTCTGGCTTAGGTCATGATCCCAGGGTCCTAGTTTTGAGCTCCAAGTCTGGCTCCCTCCTCAGTGGGGATCCTGCTTCTTCCTCTGCCCCTCTCCCTGCTTGTGTGCGCTGTCTCTCTCTCTCTCTCTCTCTCTCTCAAATAAAAAAAAATAATAAAAATCTTTAAAAAAATAAATAAAAATTAAAAAAAGAACTAATAGTTTTAGATGTTTAAAAGAGACTATTCCGAAGCAAAATGAAAATCAGATGCCTGATTAATTTCCTACTTGAACCTGAAAAGGATACCCTTGCGTTCAGCTAGAATATTAATGAGTAGAGAAAAGTTCTCTTCAAATCATGGTTAAAAAACAATTCAGTTACTAAATTATAGCTTTTATTGCTCAAGGTATTTATTTGTCTTATGGTATTTTATGTGAGAGTCCTTATTTCTTCCATAACAAATGCAGCAAGTTGACTATGATATTTATATTAGTAATGCAATATTGGAGGTTTAATGTGGTCACCTGGTCTGGAGTTTTGGGTAACAAAAACTATGTTGGATTTCCACATTACCAACAGAATCATCTTACTAAGACTTCCTTTTAAGTATACCAAAATCTTTCAATTAAATGCAATAAATTAGCATATTCCTAGGGGTCATTTTACGATTAGAAATAGAGTTTAATTTCTTAGTTGTGGCAAATGCAATCTCTCTATGTCTCTTTTTCTCCTTCTCTCTCTTTGTATCTCTATGTTTTCATAATCCTTATTTTAACAAAATTTTTGCATGTAAAGAATAGTGAATTTTAAATGTTTTCTAATCGGAAAGCAATTAATTATTATTAAACAATTAAAGACACAAAATGAGGGATTACAATGTGCCAAGGTCAAATATGTTACTGCATTTCTAATTGCAATAAACTAACAAGACATGATTAATTTTCACACTTAAAAGGTGAGAAAACACAGTCACAGAAAAGTTAACTTTCCTAACTCACTACTACGAATGCGCAAAGCCCAGGCAGTCAGTTATGTTTTGTGTTTTTACAGTTGACCCTTGAACAACATGGCTTTGAACTGCATGGGCCACTTATACATAGATTTTTTTTTTACATAAATACAGTACACTATTGTAAATTTGTTTTCCTTATGATTTTATTCATAGCATTTCCTTTTCTCTAGCCTACTTTATTTGGAAGAATACAGTATATAACACATATACAGAATACGTGTTAATTGACTATGTTATTGGTAAGGCTTCTGGTCAACAGTATGCTATTTGTAGTTTAGTTTTGGGGGATTCAAAAGTTATATGTGGATTTTCAGCTAGTGGGGTTGGTATCAGTGCCCCTGACCCCTGAATTATCCAAGGGTCAACTGTATTTAATTTCTTATGGTATTACTACCTACGCCAATAGTTTTCAATCATTCTGATCTCTGGAATAATGTTACTAAAATTTACTGAGTCCATCAAGAAGCTTTGGTTTATGTAAGATATACCATATCACAATTTAAAACTGTGAATAATTTTAAATACATATTTAGTCATTTAAAAATAACAGTAATTTATTACATGTTAACAAAGATAATATATTGTCTGACACTTAACTATGTTTCCCAAAACAAAATATTAGTGAGAAGGGGCATTGTTTTACATTTTTGTAAATTTCTTTGCTGTCTGGCTTAAAGGAAGACAGCTGGATTCTGATATATGTTTCTGCATTCAATAGATTGCAATATGTTGTTTTGGTTAATGTATATATTAAATGAAATCTGATCTCACACAGATATGTTTTTGGAAAAGGGAGGGGTATTTAATTTTCCTATTCAGCTAATTGTGATATGTCTACTTAATAACCCCAAGTCAATAGTAGTTTCAAAAAATTTTGTATTCTGTACACTGAGAGAATAAGTAAAAAAGAAAATATGTTAATGTTATTATGAAAATTATTTGCCCATCTTTCTACTGGATTGTTCATCTTATCCTCATCTATGTGTAAGAGTTTGCGTATGTATCCTGAAAGTCTATTGTCTCCATCTCAGGAGTTTCAGACCACATTTTGAGAAACATTAATCGTTAACATTAAATAATCTTTGTGAACATGATTTTTAATGACTGTATAATATTCTATCTTAAGAATAAATCTTAATCATTGGTAACCATTCACTCATTATTTACAGTTTTAGTTTTATTTTTATAAGGAATTCCATATACCTTTGTTGACACTTCTAATAATAGGTTTAGGTAAGAGTCTTTTAAAATAGTGTTGAGTGTGGATCTTTTCAAGGTATTTGATGCATATTGTCAAATTACCTTCATATCTATTACCAAGAATGTTGCTATGAACATTCTTGTCCGTGTCTTCAGGTGAAGGTAGGTATGCATTTCCGTTGAGTATATGCAGGACCGCGGAATGGTGATGACATTGATCTGCATATGTTCAGCATTAGTAGCTCCTGCCCAATAGCCTTCCAGAGCAGTTTTCAAGTTACACTCTCATCAGTGTTGTATGAGAGTCCTGGTTACATTACCTTCTTCCCAGCGCTTGGTGAGTTTTTAGTATTTTTCCCATTTTAGCCAAAATGGTGGATATGTAATGGTATCATACCATTATAATTATTTCCCTAATGACAAACAGATGAACAAATTAACATATTTAGTGGCAATTTTTATATTTTCCTTTGTGAGATATTTGTTCAAGGTTTGTCTTTCTATTGGATTATCCAACTTATCCTTATTCATTTGTAAGAGTTCTTTATGTATTCTAAAGTCCCTTGTTGCTTGTATGTATTGAAAGTATTTTCTTCCCCTGTCATGGTTGTCTTTTCAATAGCTTAATCCCTTCTGATATGATAACTTTTTAATGCATCTCAGTTTATTTTTTTCTCTTTTATAGTTAGTGATTTTATATGTCTTTAAGAAATCTGCCCTAAAGTCAATCATAGTGATGTTCTTTTATGTTTTCTGCCAAAAGATTCTTTATTTTAAATGTCATTATTTAAATTTGGATCCCATCTGAAATTTAATTTTGTGTATTGTCTGAAATAGGATGTAAAATACATTTTTTCATAAGAGAATACAGTTACAAAGCAACACCCATTCCCTACTACACTGTATTGGTTCATGTAGCTTTATAATAATGTCTTAATTTTTGGAATGTATGTTTTCCAAATTATTCTTTAAGAAAAATCCTTGCCAATCTTGTGCCTTTTCATTTCCATAATAATTTTGGTATCATTATGTCAATTTCAAAAAAAATTACTTGGATTTTGTTTAAGATTGAAATGAATTCATAGATCAATTTGCGGAAGGGCGCCTGTGTGGCTCAGTCGGTTGAGCATCTGCCTTCAGCTAAAGACATGATCTCTGGGTCCTGGGACATAGTCCCACATCAGGTTTCCTGCTCAGTGAGGAGTCTGCTTCTCCCTATATCTCTGCCTCTCCCCTGCTTGTGTGCTTTCTCTCTCTCTCTCTCTCTCTCAAATAAATAAATAAAATATTTTTTAAAAATTTGGAGATAATTGACATTTTTCCAATATTGAATCAGAAGAATCTATGAATATGCAATTGAGAAATATTGCACATTTTTCATCAATTTTTGTCCTAGTATTTGATATTGTTGAGGCAATACTATTGGCATGTCTTTGAAATATATATTTTCCAAAAGTATGTTGCTAGTATATAAAACACAATAGATTATTTTTAGTAACCTTGTGTCCAATAGCCTTGTGAAGTCTGCATACTTATTTTAAACAGTTTGTAGATTTTTTTGGATGCTCTAGAGAATTAATCATGTTGCCTACAAATAACGACAGGCTTATTTCCATCTCCAAAATCCATATAGATTTTTAAAAATTTTTTCCCTCATAGCAAAGGTTAGGTACTTCAGTAAGCACTTTGTTGAACAAGAAGAATAGCAAGCATTCTTTTTTATTTTTCCTGATTTTAAGGGTAGGAAAGATAAATATTTTACCATGGAGATTAAGGTTTTTTTTTTCAGTAGTTATTCTTTTTCAAATAATACAGTACTCTCATATTCCTGGTTTAATAATATTTTTAATTAAGAAAGGGTATTAAATTTTTTAAACCTTCCCCGAATTTACTTATATAATAATATAACCTTTCTTATTTTATGTTTAATGTAGTAAAAGAAACATTGATTAATAATCAAATGTTACCCAATTTTCAAGCCTTGGAATAAACCCCCTTTGTTGTGATGTATTATTCCTTATATATAATATGGGATTTGATTTTCCAATATTTGTTAATTTTTTAGTGAAATTGGCCTGTAATTTTATTTTCTTATGAGGTGTTTATCATGTTTTAGAATAGAGATTATGCTAGAGGCATAAAAAGATATGTAAATATTTCTACTATTTATGTAGTAATTCAGAGTAAATAAAATTGAATCCAATTGCTTGATCTTGATATTTGGTTCATTTGTATCCATATTGATTTTTTTGGTAGCTATAAACCCAAAATGTAGTCTTTAACACAGAGTCTAAGACAAATTAAGTAGAAAAAATAAAATGTAAGTGATTTAGAAGGCCTGGAAACATGGTCAATACAATAGGGCTTATGTTATGTATTGTACCCTGGGCCCAAATAATATAGAGAAAAACTTATTCATGTGTCAGAGGGTCAAGCAATATAGACTATAGCTTTGGCAATAAAACCCCAAAATAATAAAATAAAATTCCAATGCCAAGGCAGTAAAATTAAAAGGTAGTGAATGCAAAAAACACACTTCTATAAGAAAATTTTAAAACACAATTTAAACCAATTTGTAGTTTAAGGGAAATATGGACCAATCTTCAGAATTTATTAAAGATAAGTATGCTTTGCCCTATGCACCTTTTCCTCTTGGCTGTTCCTGAGTTGTATTTTGTTTTTGTTTTTGTTTTTGTTTCAAGATTGATTGATTGATTGATTTTTGAGAGAGAGAAAGAGAACAAGAGTGGGGGGAGGGGCGAAGGGAGAGGGAGAAGCAGGCTCCCTGCTCAACAGGGAGCCCAAGATGGGGCTGGATCCCAGGACCCTGAGATCATAACCTGAGCTGAAGGAAGACCTTAACTGACTGAGCCACCCAGGCACTGCCCAAGTTGTATTCTATATAATAAATGGGTAACAGAAAATAAAGTATTTTCCAGACTTCTAGTTTTCTGGAAAATTATGAAACCTGTGGAGGGGGTTATGGGAACTTCTGGTTTTGTAACCAAGTTTGATAGAAGTGTGGATAACCTCAGAACTAACACTGAGATTGACATCTGAAGTGGGGACAGTCTTGGGGGACCATGCCCTTAAACCTGGAAAACTGGACACTAACTTTGGGTAGTTAGGATCAGATTTGTGATTTGTAAAACACCCAGTTGGTGTCCACAGAGATTGGAGAAACAGTTGGTGTCGAGAGGAAAAAACACTTCTCAAAATCTAACTCTAAAATCTACAAAAAGCACAAGAGAAATAAAAAGTAATAACTGTATAAAAATAAAACCTAGTTAATTGGAAAACAAAAAAATTAGTAGAGTGAAGCAAAAATTCCAAAATGATTTATTTTTAACTAAACAGGATACATAAACTTTAACTCAACTGATAGAAAGATATGGAAACACAAATACATAATATAAGAAATGACAAATGACAAATAACTACCAAATGAAGGAAATGTCAGACTTTAAAATATAAAAGACTTATTTTTATGACAACATGCAAATCTCTTTAAAATATAGATGAAGTGAAAAAACAAAACCTAGATGAAGTGAATTGTTTCCAATATAAATGTAATTTACCATATTGATCCAAATAGAAAGAGAAAATCCAAACTGAAAAATTATGAGAAACATAAAAAGTAATTAAGGAGTGTCACTATGGTTTAAAACAACAACATAACAACAAAAATATATTCTCAGTTCTATCAATTTTTGATCAATTTTTGCTTCATGTACTTTGAAGTTTTACTATTAGGTGTGTGTGCATGGACCATTGTTATATATTGGTTTTGTTGACATGTTTACCATTATTTGATGTCAATTTTTATCCCTGTTAATATTGTTTATTATAAATCTACTTTAATGTTAATATAGCCAACTAACTTTCTAGTATGGAATATCTTTCTTCATTCTATTTTTATCTATATTTAAATAATATTTATTTACTTATTTATTTAAAGTAGATTTCTTTAAAAAAACAACTTGTGTCACTTTTTATGAAATCTATTTTTTCTTTTTAATTGGTATGTATAAATCATTTACACTTAATGTGATTACTATTGTTGGGATTAAAATCTATGTTGCTAGGTTATATTTCCTATGTGTTCCTTACTTTTTTTTTAAAGATTTTATTTATTTATTCATGAGAGACAGAGAGAGAGGCAGAGGGAGAAGCAGGCTCCCCACTGAGCAGGGAGCCCAACGGGGGACTCCATCCCAGGACCCCAGGATCATGACCTGAGCCCAAGGCAGATGCTTAACCATTTGAGCCACCCAGGTGCCCTATTTGTTCCTTTCTGTTTTGTTTCTTTTTTCTTCTTTTATACCTTCTTTGGGGTTATATAATTTTTAAAAATCTATTCCATTTTATCTTCACTTGTGTCTTATTTCTTACACTGCTCTTTAAAAATTTTAGTGATTATACTTGCATTTATATTATAAATCCATTAAGTAATCACAATATGCCTTCAAATAATATCACAATGCTTCTTCTATAGCTTATAAAACTTACATTTTACCTAAATTCCTCCTTTCAACCTTTGTGCCACTGTTTCCATAGATTTTATTTTTTTATATTTTATTTTATATATGGAAGCCAACAGTACTGTTCGCTTTAAAAAGTCATTTATCTGGGGCACCTGGGTGGCTATTGGTTAAGCATCCAACTCTTCAGGGGCGCCTGGGTGGCTCAGTTGGTTAAGCGACTGCCTTCGGCTCGGGTCATGATCCTGGAGTCCTGGGATTGAGTCCCACATCAGGCTCCCTGCTCAGCAGGGAGTCTGCTTCTCCCTCTGACCCTCTTCCCTCTCGTGCTATCTCTCATTCTCTCTCTCTCAAATAAATAAATAAAATCTTTAAAAAAAAAAAGCATCCGACTCTTAATTTCTGCTTGGGTCATGATCTCAGGGTTGTCAGATAGAGCCCCATATCAGGCTCTTCACTCAGCTCACAGTTTGCTTGAGTTTCTCTCTCCCTGTCTCTACTCCTCCTTCTGCTCTCTCTCTTTCTCTATCTCTAAAGTAAATAAAATCTTTAAAATAAAGTCATTTATCTTGTAAACTGATTAAAAATAATAAACAGTGAGTTTTATGGCTACTTTTATTTGTACCCCTTTTTTATTACAATTCATGTGTTTGTGTGAGACTATATTTCTTTAGCCTGAAAAATTTCCTTCACTAATTCTTCCAGTAAAAGTTTGCTAGTATTAATTGTCTCTGGTTCTGGTTTTGTTTTGGTTTTTTTTGTTTGTTTGTTTTTGTAGTTTTTATTTTCCCTTCATTCCTTTGTTTTTAATTTTTAATTTAAATTCAGTTAGCCAACATATAGTACATCATTAGTTTCAGATGTAGAGTTCCTAAAACATATTTTTGCTGGATATAGAATTCTCGTTTGTTTCTTTTGAGCATTAAAAAAAAAAAAAAAATGACATTCCATTGTCCTCTGACTTGCATGGTTTCTAATGAGAAGTCTGTTGTAATTCCTGTTTTGAAATCTTTATGATGTGTGTCTTCACTGGCTGTCTTTTTTTTTTTTAAGATTTTATTTATTTATTTGACAGAGAGAGACACAGTGAGAGAAAGAACACAAGCAGGGGGAGTGGGAGAGGGAGAAGCAGGCTTCCCGCAGAGCAGGAAGCCCGATGTGGGGCTCGATCCCAGGACTCTGGGATCATGATCTGAGCTGAAGGCAGATGCTTTAACAACTGAGCCACTCAGGAGCCCCTTCACTGGCTGTCTTAAAGATTTTCTGCGTGTGCATGTTTTATTTTATTTTCCTTCTGGTATTATATAAGATTCTTGAGTGTATAGTTTGATATCTTTTATTTTGACTAAAAAAACTCACAGCAATTATTTCTTCAGATATTTCTTCTGCTCCTTCTCTCACTTTGGTCTTTCTGGTTTCAATTATACACATCTTAGATCCTTTGCATCATTTCACACAGCTTCCATACTCTTTTATTTTTATTTTTATCTTTTAAATTTCATAATTATTATTGACCTATCTTCAGGTCACCAAATTTTTCATGAGCTATATCAACTTTAATAATAATAAGCTCATTAAAGCATTTTTAAATGTTTGTTACTGTGTTGTATTAAATTATTTGTTATGGTTTCATCTCTGTTTTTGATGAAAATTACCATCTGTTCATGTTACTCTTCTTTTATGCTAGAACAGGTCATGGCAAACTGTAGTGCATGAGCTGGTTGCCTATTTTCATAAGGGAAGTTTTATTGGAATAGAGCCATGTTCATTTCTCTATGTGTCATCTATGGCCCTTTTGAGCTACAGTGGCGGAGTTAAAAAACTGTGTATTTACACACACTCCTACCTATATACAACATACAACAATGGAAAAAATGGAGAGACCTAAATGGTATAAAACTTGTACTTCATAATATTTTAATTTAGGATCCAACTGAGACAATGTAATAGCAATCTAATAAGTGAAAAATAGCTATCTAGGGGACTGGTAAAATTGTATGTCTTGAAGGATATTTTCAGCAAAATATCTCAATATATGGTTTGGTCATCCATGAAGACCTAAATTATAAAAGTCTCCAAAAATAATCGTTCTTAAGAAAATGATATTATTCTAGTCATCTGAGAAAAAGTGGCCATTGATACACCAAATGACTAGCAAATGGGACAACCTGTAATGGGGGCACACAAAGTTAATACTTTAAGACTGTATTATAAAATTTGATGAATGGCAGATGATTTATTGAAATATTGAATATTGAAATACTGTAAGACATGCTTCATTGTTTTACATGAATAAAATTCTAAAAGATGTGGGAAAAGGGGAACTTCAGTGGTTTACTTTCTAAATCACATAATATTTTGTTTGCTTATATTTTCTCCTTGCAAGTGAGTGCAGTTTATTTGTTTCATGAGGCTAATGGGTAGGTCACTGAAATTTTCCCAGCATAGTTATGCTCAATGGAATTGTATAAGAATAGAAATATATCTCTCCCTGCTTTCCTAGAAACTGTGATTATGTTTATTTGTTAATTCCTAGTTCTTTGAATACGGGTTATTAGGTAGGGCGCACTTTAAAAAAACAAGAGAGGTTAGACTGACTCACAATAGAAAAGGCCCTGAATCAGGCTTATGTCTAATGGTGGTGAGATAGACCATATATAGAAGGCAAAAAGGAGAGTATGGGTTTGCCTGAGCTGAGTGGACTGCAAGTTTCTGAGGAAAAAGGGTGCATAGGAGAGACTCATGAACAGCTTTTGTGAGATTCAGAGAGATTCAGGTGAATAAAGGTGGTTTTAGGTCTTTCTGCTGAGTGTCATGAATTGCAATTTTTTTTCAGCAGTTCTTTGTAGGGTAGCCATAAACATTTAAGCTGCTATTCGATTCTTTTATTGTGTATCCAACTGTTTTTTGTTTGTTTGTTTTTTGAACATGGTGCTGTTTTGAGACAGGTTACAATGTAAGCCAGCTTTATCCAAGTTGCAGGAATTTCCTCCTAATCTCTGAGTACAGGTTATTTGGTCTATATTTACAGCATTCTGAGTTTTCATTTTGTTTTGTGTCTTCATCCATCTTTTAATGAGAACTAGGGAGAGGCTGTTTTAGGAATTGCTGCATTCCAAACAGCATTTTAAAACACAATATTAACTTGTTCTTCCCTAGCCTAGATTTTTCTTACTATTTAAACCATAATCACAAAAATCACAGCTCAAAGTCTTTTTGCAAACACTGTTTATTAATTTTCTAGTTACAGAACAGAAATATTAAAGCCATTTTAAACAGAGATTTTGATCATTGTTTTCTCAAAGCAACTAAAATAAATCTCACTGAAGTCTGACTGATTGTGTTTTGCACATATCCCCTTCATAAATCACTGAGATTTGTAATACTTACTCAAATCCATCATTTGACCTTTCTGCTATATAGAACATGACAACAAAAATGATTCCCCAAAGAGAAGAATATTCTCATTAAATGCTGTATCCTGTTGCAGCTTTTGATTTTTAAAATCAGTGAATTCTCACTTCAACAAGAAGTTAATGTTTGAAAATAGCAGAAATGACCTTTGTTGTCATGCATGAATCTCCATAAAAAGGACAAACAAGTGTTTTATCATAAACCAATCGCAGAATATAACCACTATCTTAAAAATACTGACAATTAGATAATAATTCAGAGGTTTTGATTTTAAGTACCTGGTGTGGAGCAGATTAAGAGAACATTGTCTATGTATTTCAGGAGAAAACCAATTAAGCGAACCGTATAATGAGCAGGGATGTTCTCTCACATCGGCCAGCAAAACCAATCAACTTAATCTATTATAGACTGATACACTTCTATTCAGTATTCTATATGTATGGCTTAAAACAACAAATCATGTGCACATTACAGACACTGGTGAGATCTTGAAGCAACAGTTCTCAGAACCAAAGTTCTTTCTAAATCAAACTGTTAATTGTCAGTCCTTTGGATCTTGGGTCAAGTAGGAATATTTTGCATGCTATATCTTCTGGATATTTATTCTCATCTTACATTCCCAAAATTATCTTTCAGTCAATTTGAGGAAATGTTATAACTTCTCAAAATGTAAATTGAGCTTTGTTGATATTTGCTGAGTTCTCTGATTTGCAAATATTAAGATATTTTTCTGAAAATTAATAATGAAAGCATCAATAGTTTGTCAACTGCTTTTCATGTAATTTAAGTATGTATAATATTTATATGATCTTGGGGTTACTTTCATTTAAATATATGAAGTTACTCAGGGAAGAAATTGCCATCTCTGAGTTATGGTGTTTTATTGTTTGTGGGTATTTTTGTAATTTTGGAAAGAGGTATGAGAATTTTATTAATATTCCAAAACATGATTCACAATCAAGAGTCAACATTCTATCTTTAGAAACCAAAAAGATATAAATTGGGGATACTCATAATTAATATTTTATTGTCCTAGGGACAGATGGAGAAATGAAAAAAGGAAATATATAGCATTCAGCCTTAAAGAGTTTACTCATTAATACTTTTGTTCCTCAGGGCTCCCCAGGACCCAAAGCAAATAAATAGATTTACAACAACTCCAGTAAGGCAAATAAGGGCAAACTAAAATTAGCAATCATTTATTTACACTTCCAACAAATATTTGTTGAGCATTTCTGCCTTCTCAGTACAATGCTAAAATAACAGACAAATTTATATCAGTTTCTCTTTATACATTCTCTCCGTTTCTTACATATATGTAGCACATTTCTAATTTCACTCCTTCTTACATTAATTAGCATTTTTATTTCCTAAAATATTTATCAATGTTTATATTTCATTCTTGTTGAGTACAGCCATTTATTCTGTTAATATTCAAATATACAAAATGTAACACACATGCTCCATAAGGACACTGCTTCAACCTGCCATAGTAATTCTATACAACCTAAAGAAAGGGACAAATTAAAGTCCGAATGAATAAAGTGATCACTGTTGTGGGCTTTTTTTCAGCCAACTGGGTGGGGAGTTTTCCAGTAGCTATGTCAAATAAATGCTGAAAGATTAAAAGTACGTAATATTTTGAGGAGCTACATTCGTAACTTTGAGAAAATATCCAGCATAAAATAGCATTTGATAGCATGCAAGACTTCTCCATGAAGATACTCTAATTCTTTCCACAAGTATGTGACAAAATAACTTCTAAAAAAGAAAGGTGTGACCAAATCTTTATTTTAATATTACTATTACTATTATTATAAGCTACATTTCATTGTCTAAATTGTTCTAGGGAGGCACTTTATACGCAGCACTGAACTCATTAGTGAAAATGGTATTTTGAGGGGACTTACTAGATTTTAATGAAGTCCTAAAATCAGTGGAATATTTAATCACTTTTTAATTTTTTAAATAACAAAACCCATTTCAGAGAGCTTGGAAACACTATCATATAGGGGTATGTTATTAATATGTTTTCATACCATATCCTTCTATAATATTTTCAGTAGCTTTCTTATATTTTAAAAAGTGTCATGATGGGATGCGGAGGCTCTTTTTATTTCTTGATGATTTCAAACAGTGCGGCAATAAGCATCCCTGCTATGGACATCATTTATATTTTCCTGAGGAAATATTTTCTAAAGAGTAATTGCAGGGCCGGATTTATTTGGTGCATCACCACACTGTACATGTTGCTTTACACATGACTGTTTTGAAGCATCTTTCCATGCTAACGTACTAATAATCTCATTGTTTTTAGATGACACATCTTTGATTATCCCTGTAACAGAGGATCTTTCTAAGTTCACTGGTTATCTATATTTCTTTTTCTATGAACTACATGTTCAAGTTTTCTTATGGTTTTATTTATTGATTAATTCACAAGCAACCTTTGTAAATGAAGACTACTAATACTTTATCATATATTTTATACATATGTTTCAGTAAATATTTTATAACCAACCATTACATTTTCAAAACAAAAAGAGAGCAGTATTTTAAATTATGTTGTCTACACTTGAGATGTTATTTAACTAAAATTACCAAAATTTTGAGAATTAAGAACAACTCCCTATGAAATATTTTATTTATATTTATTATAACTATCCTGTTGTCTAATTTACTTCATTTTAATATGCTTTTTGTATATATTTTCAAAAATAATATATACTTTGTATGTATATTCTCAACCTGTTATAATATTATTGTATCTCATATATCATTTTTATAATATAGTACCTCAGAGAGAGTATTTCGAGATGTATCCATCAGAGCTATCAATCAAGTTGCATGTTTCATTGTCACCATGTTCTTAGCAATATAACTAGAGTAAAGCTCTTTTATTTTTTTTAAGTTTTTATTTAAATTCCAGTTATTGGGACCCTGGCTGACTCAGTCAGTTAAGCAGATGCCTTTGGCTCAAGTCATGATCCCAGGGTCCTGGAATCGAGACCTATACCGGGCTCTGTGTTCAGTGGGGGGGAGCCTGCTTCTCCCGCCGCCTGCTGCTCCCTCTGCTTGTGCTTTCCCTCTCTCTCTGACAAATAAATAAATAACATCTCAAAAAACGAATAAATAAATAAATAAATAAATTCCAGTTATTTAACACGCAGTGTAATATTAATAGAAATTAGTAAATATAAGGAAGGAAAGGTTTGAGTGAAATGGTCACCATTCAGGTGACCATTTGTGTGTAGGGTTGATAAGACACAAAGGGACTGCCTGAGGCAGCCATGAGCGTGATCAAGGGAGCCCTGGTCTGAAGTTCAGGGGACCCAGCGCCAGAGAACACGTGATAGAGAGGACCGGCTCCAGGGCTCAGAGGATGGGCGGGGCTTTCAGCAGGGGTCATTTAAGAGGGATAGAGTTGGAAGTCAGGAAATCATGGGCTGGTTCCGTATTGACAAACGCCAGCTCTGACTTGGGTTGACGAGCCTAGGCTGAGGATGGCACTAGGACTGCGCAGAGTCCCGGGGCGTCTCCTGTCCACCAGTGACGGTTGGCTGCCTCTGACACGTACGCAGAGCTGTCCTCAGTGTCTTCCTGTTGATTTCCAGGTTCTCTGATGTCCGAGATCAAGGCATCTGCAGATTCCGAGGCTGGTGAGAGCCTGCTTCCTGGTTCCTAAATGGCCATGCATGATGCGCGCCCAGGACCGCCATGACCATGTTAGCCAACCCCTCCCATCTCTGGCCATCCAAAGGGAAGGTAATGTTTCCACACTATTGTTACTATCTAAAGGAAACACAGAGAGATTACAACTTGCTGCTTTCTTAAGTCATTAGCCCATCTTAAAAAAAAAAAAAATAACACATAAGACGACTTCTGTGCCTTCCAACAGTTCAGTCACTTTTTGACAGAAACACAGTGTCATTTGCCATCAGTGAGCTCTGCAGGAAAGATGAAAGTGAACTGGAGCCTGGAAAATGTTGCTTTGCTGAGATCTCTCCAATGCAGAGCGCTCAAGCAGGCTTGGAGGGAGCTGGGGATGCACCCTCGCTGTGGGAAGCCGTGGCCGGCACATTCTTCGTGGAATCATCTGTGAGGCTCATTCTGTTTGGAGAGAGCCCCATGCTTAAAACTCAAACACTATAGTTTCCTCGTACAACATCCTCTCTCCCTTACAAGTGGAGAAGAACCTGTCAGTGCTAGGAAACGTGGTGACAGAAAACAATCAGTAGATGCGTCTGTACTTCCCTGAATATTTCTTCTGTTTTTTTTTTTTTTTTTTCTGTCTACCCTTCCTTTCTGTTAATTAGAATTCTTCTTAGGGACTGTTTTCTGTCAGACCTGCTTACCTTTCATTTCATTTTACTGAAATGTGGACTGGTGAATAGGGCCTTTTCAATCTCCTGTATGTGCTTCTTCTTTTCTGCCAACATTAGAATTTAACAGGAATGGGGAAGTGGCTTGAAGCTAGCAGGACAGAGAAATGTACACCATATTTCTTTGTTATTTGTGCTTAATAAATTGTTGGCAGCCTTGTCTGTTTTAGCTTTTTGGCAGTATTTTGTCTCTCTTCCCTTGGCAGTATTCCCCCATTTTTGAACACTCAGGGAAATTTATGTAGAGAGCTTTTAAATAGTCCATTTTTAGACCAACGGATATAAGACTCACCAGCTGACCCAGTGCCATCAAGCTGCCAAGAAGTGCAGCCTTTATTGTAGTCAGCAGTCACTGAAGTGCAAATGGATTTCGAATCTGAGAAACACAATGTATATTTGCAACTTTTATAACATATTGGTAAAAGCCTTCAAAAGGAATTTCTGTGGGTGCAGAATCTCACTGTGAATTAGTGGGTATGAAGTTCTGATAAAGCGAACTGCATTTAATAAAATGCAAATTACATTGAAATGCAGAAGATCTTAGCAACATGTCTCTATGGCAGTGAACTCTATTATTTGTTTAATTCGGTTTCAGCTCATGAAAAAGAAACTAGAAGAGGCTGCTCCCAACGCTGTAAGCACACAGCATCACTGGGTGACCGGCTGTTTTACCTTTGTGCTGGAGCACATTTCAGTTCACACAGAGCACAAGCCAGGATACCGAGACAGAGGGAATTTAATTTAACAATACTGTCATGCACATAAAAAGAGGTACCACCCCGGACAGTGGGATCTGCTCAGTAGTTTGGCCCACATCTCATTTCATTAACAGAAATTTAGAGGAAAAATATTTTAAAACTTGGGGAAAAAATCCACTCAAATGGAAAGTCAGTTACTGGTCTGTTTTATGGCCAGCCCACCCCAGTCTAACTACAGTGCCCCTCTGATCTATACTTACACATTCTTTATTGCAAACCCTGAAACCCTCAAGTGCATGGATTGTGCAATTTCCAAAGAATCTATATTATAATTTAAAATATGCATTAGGAAGCTTTGGAAGAAATATAACACATTGTTAAGAATATTTATCTCTGAGGGCGCCTGGGTGGCTCAGTTGGTTAAGCGACTGCCTTCGGCTCAGGTCATGATCCTGGAGTCCCGGGATCGAGTCCCACATCGGGCTCCCTGCTCGGCAGGGAGTCTGCCTCTCCCTCTGACCCTCTTCCCTCTCGTGCTCTCTATCGCTCTCATTCTCTCTCTCTCAAATAAATAAATAAATCTTAAAAAAAAAAAGAATATTTATCTCTGAGTTGTGGGATTGGTTTCTTTCTTGTTACTTGTATGTGATTTTTTTTTTACAATTTGAAAAACATGTGATTTTAAGAAAGCAAAGAAATATTAATGTCTTTTTTTCCAAGTGGAATTAACGGTCATAAAAACTGGAATCAAATATGTGTGCAAGCATTTTCCTGACAGTTGAGCAAGTTTTGAGTCAAATACTCAAGTTTCATAACTGAGAGTACATTTAGCATGAATGTTACTGTGGTTGTCCCAAACCCTGATATACTATATCAGTAGAAGTCTCTACACTAAAGGGTAGTGAGCTTGCCTGCCAGGTTTGGCTGACCTCCTCTTTTTTTATGGCCCAAGAGTGAAAAATGGCCTTTTACATTTTAAATGGTTATATTTTACTTTATTTTATTTTATATTCAGATGGTTATATAAGTAGCTACACAATAACCTAAATGTTTTGCCAGCAAAACCTGAAACATTTATTATCTGAGCCTGTAAGAAAAACATTCACTGGCCCGTGATCTAAACAGAAAATAGCAGATTCAAATAAATTTGGGAAATAATAGGTTAAAATTGAAAAGGTTTATCTCATGTAACCCTGCCAACGCTTTAATGTGTTATTAGTATTATAGCTACAGCTAAACTATAACTTTAACTACAAATATGCCATCTCTACAAACTATGTGACCATGGAAAAATTATGTTCTGGCATAACTTTTGATATATTCCAGGTCTTGGTTCCACAGAAAACTATTTGCTATAAAGTTTGCATATAAAGTGCATGTTATTCAACTAGGGGAAGTTTTCTCTGTACCCTGGTGGGAATCCATAGAGATTATTTATCATGTTCAAGGCCTGCATGCAGCTCTTGGTTAAAAGAAAATAGGTCTACAAAACGTTGCCTCTGCCTGCTGGTAGTTTGCAATCATTTTGAGGAGTATAAGAGAACTGTTGTTTGCATAGATATAGAATGGCATCCTCTCAAAGACCTAGGTAATAGTAGGAGAAGTTGTGAATTAAATGTGGATTTATTATTTTTTTCCTAGCACACAGTCTGTGGGAAAGAGAAGGAAGAAGATTAGCAGTGCCCTTTTTTATAGGGAGAGGAAATAAGACATCTTGTTTTTAAGAACTTGTTTGTCTTTATCCACAGGATTGGTAAATAGGGTTTTTACTGTGTCCATTGAGTTGCAAAGAACTATTAAACTCTTCTTGTATATTTTACATGGCAGGGCTTTACAAGGGAAGAGAATGCAGAATATAGCTGGAGGAAGAAACAGGAAGAGAAAGGGCTGGAAAGTGGGTGTTGAGACCCAGGACACTTCTTGAGAGGCTCCAGGTGCTGTGACTGGGCAAGGAGGGCAGGACAGGCAGACCTTCAGTCAATGGGGAGCAGCACAGAATTCAGAGGACAGCTGAAGTGAGCCCTGAATCAACATCCTAGCCAAGCACAGGCTCCCCTTGCCCTGAGTGTGGGAATAGTGTTTGGCCTATTGTTTAGAACTCGTTTGATCAGTTGTGTCCATCACACAAATGGAATCGATGTCATGCACGGACTTGAGACATTGCTGCCTGGAGGGGGACAGGAAGATAACACAAATTCAGGAAATGTTTTCAGGTTCCAAAACCTGAACTATGTGAGGCAGGTTTTATTATATCCACATATATCCACATACCAGAAATAAAAGTGATATTTTAAAAGATGTATTGCCTTGACCTAGAACATAGGCAAAACTTCTGACTCAAATGTTCAATCACTCAGCTTACTTAACCCCTCAAAGGGCATCTGAGTCTTCCCTGGAGGCAGCCTGCAGGTTCCTGGTCTCTGCTCAGGAATCCAAAAAATCTTGGTTTTTACCTTTAGATAGCTCTAAAACAAGAGCATAATCCTATAGATTCCAGAATAGATCACATATGGGGTCACAAATACAAAAAAATCAACCCTCAACAAGTACAAAAAGTTTGAGATCATACCATGCATATTTTCAGACCACAATGCTTTGAAATTTGAAGTCAACCACAAGAAAAAATTTAGAAAGACCTCAAATACATGGAGGTTAAAGAACATCCTACTAAAGAATGAATGGGTTAACCAGGAAATTAAAGAAGAAATAAAAAAAAAACATGGAAGCAAATGAGAATGAAAGCATGACAGTTCAAAATCTTTGGGATGCAGTAAAGGCAGTCCTAAGAGGGAAGTGTATTGCAATACAGGACTTCCTCAAGAAGCAAGAAATGTCTCAAATATACAACCTAACCTTACATGTAAAGGAGCTAGAAAAGGAACAGCAAATAAAGCCTAAAGCCAGAGAAGAAGGGGAATAAAAAACATTAGAGAAGAAATAAATGATATAGAAACAAACAAGCAAACAAAAAAACAGAACAGATTAATGAAACTAGGAGATGGTTCTTTGAAAGAATTAATAAAATTGATAAACCCCCAGCCGGACTTATCAAAAAGAAAAGAGAAAAGACCCAAATAGATAAAATTATGAATGAAAGAGAAGAGATCACAACCAACACCACAGAAATACAAACAATTATAAGAGAATATTATGAAAAATTATATGCCAACAAACTGGGCAATCTGGAAGAAATGGACAAATTCCTAGAAACATATAAATTACCAAAACTGAACAGGAAGAAATAGAAAATTTGAACAGACACATAACCAGCAAAGAAACTGAATCACTAATCAGAAATCTCCCAATAAACAAAAGTCCAGGGCCAGATGGTTTCCCAGGGAAATTCTACCAGACATTTGAAGAGTTAATAACTATTCTCCTCAAATTGTTTGAAAAAATAGAAATGGAAGGAAAACTTCCAAACTCATTCTACAAAGCCAGCATTACCTTGATTCCAAAGCCAGACAACGACCACACTAAAAATGAGAATTACAGACCAGTATCCCTAATGAACATGCTTGCAAATATTCTCTAAAATACGAGCAAATCGAATCCAATAGTACATTAAAAGAATTATTCACCACAATCAAGTGGGATTTATTCCTGGGCTGCAGACGTAGTTCAATATTTGCAAATCAATCAACATGATAACACCACATTAATAAAAGAAAGGATAAGAATCATATGATCCTGTCAATAGATGCAGAAAAAGCATTTGACAAAATACAACATTCTTTCTTGATAAAAACCCTCAACAAAGTAGAGGTAGAGGGAACATACTTCAACATCATAAAAGCCATATACGAAAGACCCACAGCTAATATCATCTCAATGGGGAAAAACTGAGAGACTTTCCCCTACAGTCAGGTATAAGACAAGGATGTCCATTTTCACCATTACTATTTAACATAGTACTGGAAAGTCTTCACCTCAGCAATCAGACAACAGAAAGAAATAAAAGGCATCCAAATCAGCAAGGAAGAAGTCAAAGTTTTACAGTTTGCAGAAGACATGATACTCTACGTAGAAAACCCAAAAGCCTCCACCAAAAAGATTTCTAGAATAAGACATGAATTCAGAAAAGTTGCATGATATAAAATCAATGTGCAGAAATCTGTTGGATCTCTATACACCAATAACAAAGCTGCAGCAAAAGAAATCAAGGAATTGATCCCATCTGCAATTGCACCAAAAACAGTAAGATACCTAGGAATAAACCTAATTAAAGAGGTAGAAGATCTGTATGCTGAAAACTATAGAAACTTATGAAAGATATTAAAGACACAAAGAAATGGAACAGCATTCCATGCTCATGGATTGGAAGAACAAACACTGGTTTTTGTTTTGTTTTGGTTTGGTTTTGGTTTTGGTTTTAAAATTTTATTTATTTATTTGACAGAGAGAGACAGTGAGAGAGGGAACACAAGCAGGGGAGTGTGAGAGGGAGAAGCAGGCTTCCCACTGAGCAGGGAGCCTAATGCGTGGTTTGATCCCAGGACCCCGGGATCATGACCTGAGCCAAAGGCATATGATTAATGGCTGAGCCACCCAGGTGCCCCAGGAAGAACAAACATTGTTTAAAAGTTTGCTACCCAAAGTAACCTACACATTTAATGCAATCCCTATCAAAATACCATCAGAATTTTTCAGAGTTAAAACAAACAATCCTAAAATTTGTATGGAACCACAAAAGACCCCAAATAGCCAAAGCAATCATGAAAAAGAAAAACAAAACTGGAGGCATTACAATTCCAGATTTCAAGCTCTATTACAAAGTTGTAATCATCAAGACAGTACGGTACTGACACAAAAACGTACACATAGATCAACAGAACAGAATAGAGAACTCAGAAATTGACCCTCAACTCTACAATCAACTAATCTTCAATAAAGCAGGGAAGAATCTCCAATGGAAAAAAGATAGTCTCTTCAACAAATGGTGTTAGGAAAAGTGGACAGCCACATGCAGAAGAATGAAAGTGGACCGCTTTCTTATACCATACACAAAACTAAATTCAAAATGGATGAAAGACCTAAATGTGAGATAGGAAACCATCAAAATCCTAGAGGAGAAAACAGGCAGCAATCTCTTTGACATCAGCTGTAGCAACTTCTTACTAGACACGTTGGCAAGGAAAATAAAAGCGAAAATGAACCACTGGGACTTCATCAAGATAAAAGCCTTCTGTACAGTGAAGGGAACAATCAACAAATCTGAAAAATGGCCTACAGATTGGGAGAAGATACTCTCAAATGACATAGCTGATGAAGGGTTAGTATCCAAAATCTATAAAGAACTTATCGAACTCAACACCCAAAAAACAAATAATCCAGTTTAAAATTGGGCAGAAGACATGAACAGACACTTCCAAAGATATCCAGATAGCTAACAGATACATGAAAAGATGCACAACATCACTCATCTGGGAAATATAAATCAAAACCACAATGAGATACCAACTCACACCTGTCAGAATGTCTAAAATCAACAATACAAGAAACAACAGGTGTTGGTAAGGATGTAGAGAAAGGAGAATCCGCTTACACTGTTGGCGGGAATACAAACTGGTGCAGCCACTCTGGAGAACAGTATGGAGGTTCCTCAAAAATGTAAAACTAGGACTACCCTATGATCCAGTAATTACACTATTAGTTATTTACCCAAAGGATGCAATAATACAGATTCAAAGGAGTACATGAACCCCGATGTTTATAGCAACACTATCAATGATAGCCAAACTATAGAGAGAGCCCATCAACTGATGAATGGATAAAGAAGATGTGGTATATACATATAATGGAATTTTACTCAGCCATCAAAAAGAATGAAACCTTGCCATTTGCAATGACCTATATGGAGCTAGAGTGTATTATGCTAAGTGAAGTAAGTCAGTCAGAGAAAGGCAAATACCATAGCACCTCACTCATATGTGGAATTTAAGAAAGAAAGCAGATGAATATATGGGAAGGGGGAAAAAGAGAGAGGGAAGCAAGCCATAAGACACTCTTAACAACAGAGAACAAGCTGAGGGTTGATGGTGGGAGGTGGCTGGGGGATAGGAAAAATGGGTGATGGTGATTAAAGAGGGCACTTGTGATGAGCACTGGGTGTTGTATTTAAGTGATGAATCACTGAATTCTACCCCAGAAATCATTATTTTACTGTATGTTAACTAAAATTTTAAATTAAAAAAAGAGCACCATCTTATTTCCTAAGCATTAATAACATAAATCAGACAGGTGATAAAGTTGGTTAGACATCAGGACAGCACAAAGTTTGGGGTGGCCAAATCATTCCTACAAGAATTGGAGATTCAAAGCAGTATCAGCCTTTCCAATAAACCAGAAGACAGAGACAGCTTTGAGACCCAGTGAAGCACGGAGTCTGCCTGAGGCTACAGGTCATTCCTTGCTGCATCAGGACATTCTCTGCCCCAGACTGATGTGAGATCTCTAACTGACATTAAAACAGGTGTCACCTACACAAAGAGGGATATTTGGGGCACAAAACATCTCCATTTTATACCCTTATAAATATACACTGCCATTGATATTTTAAGTGGGCATGCCCCAAAATTCAATAAACCATAAATCCATAAAATTGGTTTAGTATAAGAAATACAAGCAGTGCAGATAGAACCTGCCAAAGGCATTCTGGAGATAAGGACTCTTCATTATCTCCCACTCGTAAGTCCTACTAGGAATTCAGATTAGCAGGTATAAAAGGAGATCTAATCATTTTTTTCTTTTTTTCTCTTTTTCCCTCTCATCCTGGAGGTTCTCCAATAAAAAGGATGTGTTACAGACCAGCTTCTAAGCTGTTATTTCCCACTCTTCATTCTCTAATATCATATCATAAGCACTTTATGATGGTAGGTTTTAAAATAAAAGAGCTCAGTCAGTTGGGGAATGGAAGTAAATCATAAGGTGAGACAGTAGCATGGGAAATAAGCTTTGGAATCAGAAAAAGAACTGGGTTCGAGTCCTGACTGCATGCATACTGTGATAATAAAGTTTCACAATCTGTATAATGGAGATGCCAAAACACCGACCATATATATATAGATGTATGTAAGGACCGAGTAAGATAACACTTCCAGGGTGTCTAGCACAGTGCCAGCCTCTCAGTCAATCTGGGATAAAAGCGATTATTCACGATGGTGTTGAAGGCTGTGGGACATGTTTATTGGTGAACTTGAGAGTTGGAAGAATTCAGAAGAGCAGCAAAGAAAGTAGGCAACCATTGTTCAGCAATGTCCAGTTCTCCTCAACACCTGCATATACGGGATTCTTGTGTTCCTTCCTCCCCTCAAAGGCAGGTACACCTGACTTGCCCTGATGATGAGAAGTGACACAAGTCACTCTCATCACTCGCAAACATAGTCATATGCCTCCCAGCTAGTGCTCTGTCTCCAGATGGCTCTTCCCATGGTGTAGTGAGCTCAGAAGCATTTGCTGCTTTGGAGATGTCTGCAAGGAAGCCTTGACTGATGCAGCTCACAATATCAAGCCAACACATGGGACAGCTGCCCTATTGAGTTACACAGACCCAGAGCACACTATCTGTGGGGAAAAAAACACCCTCTTTTTATGAGTAATTCACTGAGATTGTTTGTTGTTACAGAATAACAGAGACTATTTGTACCCATAGAACTTTTATCTAGGTAAAATTCAGCAACTCATTATACCTAAGGTAAGATTGTTTGAATTTATGGGCACGTGTTTTATTGCCATTTACATGTCATGCTTCCAAAGCACAACCCAGCATTTAATGTATTGAAGAAAATGGATTTATACATACGCATTCAGGAAAAAAGCAAAATTTCTTCTTCCATTTTGCAATTTTTATAGAAAAGGTCTATCAAGTCGCTGGTTTCGCAGACTAATTTTCAGCTACAGTATGCTGTTTGCACTGAATACATTGCTCAGAATGCATATTGGCAAATGCCTGATTCTTTCTAGTCCTAATGAATAGAACAGGTTGTCATAACAAATTGCTATCTTTTAGAACAGATTTTGAGAGAAAAAAGCCAATAGCGAGAATGTCAATGATTCTTGGGCTTTTCTGTTTACGATAAGTGGAGATCAATACCATTTATTTAAATGGCCATGTATTACACCTGCTATAATTCTTTTCACATTCATATCAACTTGGCATTTCCCTAGAAATTTTTTTGCAAGAAAAGCAGCAACAATGTAGACTTTTTTTTTTCCTTTCTCTCCTATGAATCTATATGTATGGTGTTTCTATAGAAAGGCTTCAATAGCCAGTGGTACAAATTAAAATTTGAATAAAGTTATAGTAATTTCTTTTCAATGCATTACATGTTTTTTTTTTCTAGTGGAGAAACTTGATAAGAATATTTATTATAATAGGTAAATTGTCTCAGGTCACTTTAACATCTTACATGGAATACAATGTATTTTTTTCTTTATTTCAGTTGAAAGTATAATTAACTGGCAAAGCTTGGAGAATTATTTGCAGGAAATGCTATCTGACTTATGTATTATTCAGATATATTTCATCAATTCTGAAACCAAAAATATATATTAAAATTTATTTCAATATATTTGTTATTTACGGTTCTTATTAGGCACACAATTCAATGATTCTGGCTCTGTAACCAGTACTATCTCAAAGTTGTCCTGGTACTTTTTCTTGAAAAATTGCAATTATGTTTCTCAGTGCAATTACTTACCCAGTCTCATGTAATTACTGCTGGGATTTCTCCATGTTCATGGTCTTCCCATCCCAGGAACTCATGTCTTGTTGACTTCCAAAAATGCTCTTCCATTGCTCTTTCATTTTCTTCCTGCTTCCAATCAAGAAAAACAGAAGATTTATTTTTTCATGTGTGCTTTGGAGAGTCACAAGATTCTAAAGAATTCCCTCTGGCACAGGGTTGCTGAGGGTTATCCTTCATTGTTCTGAATTTTTCACAAATCTATTATAACCTCAATTTCAAGATGACATAGTGTCCAAAAGGGCTAGAGGAAAGGCAATTGCAATCATGCAGCTCTGGAGCATACTGCTTGGAGAAATAGCTCTGCTGGGAACACAACATGGAGCAGGTCATTCCTAAACAGAGCTGCAGTGCAAGATGATCAAAGTGAGGAGGGGGGGATTCAATAGGGTCCCTGCAAAGAGAACAAGCATGCCCTGCAGGCTTTCATCCCCTTCAGTAAACACGAGGAACAATTTCATGGCCCAGGGAAAGGACTCAAAGGCAACATAAAGGCATGGCCTTGGAACAAAGTCATCCCTCCATCATGTGACAATTACGGGTTGCTGACGGGATCGAGAGAGCTGACTGGGGGGGTTGAGTCTTCTATGCCCCAAAGACTGGGGCCAGAGAGCAAAAAACTTCTCTGAATCCTCAGCAGGCAACTAGAATTCTCTCAGCTCTATGCCATAGTGACAGAGAGGGTGGGAGAGGCTGCATAGCCTCCAGCTTCCTATAAAACAAGCCAATGAACAACACAACATCTAGGGTAGGCTGAAAGGCCAAATAGCTAGAGAGAGGGAGACCTTGCAGGAAAACAGGACATTGGTCTGCCAGGGGACACAGAGGAGCCCCACAAAAATATGAAAGAGAGAGAGAACGTTAAGGTTTGAAATGTAACACACAAATGTCTACTCATCTTTTTGGGTCTGAAGAAAAAAGCATGAGGTCTTCTATAAAATGTAATAGGTGCACTGAAGAAAGACATGGTCACAACTGTGATTGTGGTTTGTAAAATCAAGTTCGAGAAATTTCAAACCCATAGTGCACAAATGTAAAAAAAAAGGATATCTTGAGGGAAACATTAGAAAATTGGAGGGTAGATTAGGATGACGAAAATATTCATAACAGAAGCTTCAGAAAGAGAATATAGATCAAGAACTTATTCATAATAATAATCATTTGATTCTTTTCACTAATTAATTAATTAAATGATGATAAGACAGGTAAAATGAGCTGAGCCTGCAAAATAGAATGGCTCACCATTTGCAGAGAGGATTGATACAAACAGTTATGGATCAAATCAAGGCATGGTTTGAGGATAATTTGGAGGATATAGGGAAAATCTCAAAAGTTTTTAAACTGAAAACCCAGTATCCTATCAGATAAAAAAAACCAACACTGGAAACAAAGAGGAAATAAAAAGAGAGAGAGATGCCCAAATAATCATATTTATAATTGTCAGGATAAAAAGAAAAATAAAAACCTAACTAAGGGGTATGCAAACAAGCCAAGTATATTGCTGTCAGAATACCGTGTGAGAAAAGACTCCATCAGGGGCGCCTGGGTGGCTCAGTCAGTTAAGCATCTGCCTTCAGCTCAGGTCATGATCCTAGGGTCCTGGGATCGAGCCCTGTATCATAGTCATCATTGTCATGGGCTCCCTGCTCAGCAGGGAGTCTGCTTCTCCCTCTGCCCTTCCCCCTCCACTGGAGCTCTCTCTCTCTTTGTCTCTCTCTCAAATAATAAAAAAAAATTTAATAAAAAAGACTCTATCAAAAAAAAAAGTAAAACTGAAACAATGAAGCAGAAGAGACAACAGAGTGTGAACCCAGCGGAGGAGACAATAAGAGGAGTAGCAGTAGCAGGTCTAGATATTGTTGATAGAGCAGTAGGGTTTAAATGAAAAGAACGCCCTTACAGAAATGTCAATTAGGCTAAAGTTTTTCTTCAGATCTACTTTATTCTGAATTATTTTTCCCTGATTGTCTAGTAAGTTACAAAGAAAGATGAATTAATATTGCCAACTGTTAATATCTCCAAATTTGCGTAAGGGGTTTTCTTTTTCTTTTTTATTTTATTTTATTATGTTATGTTAATCACCATACACTACATCATTAGTTTTTGATGTGGTGTTCCATGAGTCATTGCTTGCATATTAACACCCAGTGCTCCACGCAGAACGTGCCCTCTTTAATACCCATCACCAGGCTAACCCATCCCCCCACCCCCTCCCCTCTAGAACCCTCAGTTTGTTTCTCAGAGTCCATCGTCTCTCATGGTTCGTCTCCCCCTCCGATTTCCCCCCCTTCATTCTTTCCTTCCTGCTATCTTCTTCTTCTTTTTTTTTTAACATATAACATATTATTTGTTTCAGAGGTACAGGTCTGTGATTCAACAGTCTTACACAATTCACAGTGCTCACCATAGCACACACCCTCCCCAATGTCTATCACCCAGCCACCCCATCCCTTCCACCCCCCACCACTCCAGCAACCCTTAGTTTCTTTCCTGAGATTAAGAATTCCTCATATCAGTGAGGTCATATGACACATGTCTTTCTTTGATTGACTTATTTCACTCAGCATAACACCCTCCAGTTCCCTCCATGTCATTGCAAATGGCAAGATCTCATTCCTTTTGATGGCTGCATAATATTCCATTGTGTATATATACCACCTCTTCTTTATCCATTCATCTGTCGATGGACATCTTGGATCTTTCCACAGTTTGGCTGTTGTGGACATTGCTGCTATAAACATCGGGGTGCACGTACCCCTTCGGATCCCTACATTTGTATCTTTGGGGTAAATACCCAGTAGTGCAATTGCTGAGTCATATGGTAGCTCTATTTTCAACTTTTTGAGGAACCTCCATACCGTTTTCCAGAGTGGCTGCACCAGCTTGCATTCCCACCAATGGTGTAGGAGGGTTCCCCTTTCTCTATTTCCCCCTTAAATCCTGTCAGTTTTAGCTACAACCGTTTTATATGTATGTATGTAACAGTTATAGCTTCCAGATGTGTGGCCTATTGATCATTATGAGCTCTTTAGAGCCTCTCCTCCTTTCTGATGCTGTTTGTTTTCAAGGCATATTATTTCTAACATATTTTAAACCTATTTATGTTGTTTTAGGTATTTCTTGTAGACAGACTAGAATTGGCACTTTTCAAATCCAGTCTGAAAATCTTTGTCTTGATTGGGTTCTTCAGTCTAGTTATATTTAACACTGTTATGATATGGTTGGGTGTCAGTATGCCATTATTCCTAATTGTTTACTACTTTTCTGTTTTGCTTCATTTTTGTTACTTCTTGTCCTCATTAATTTCTTTGTTAATTAAATATTTTTGAGGATTCCATTTTATTCCCACTAATGGCTTTTTTGGTCTATTTACTTGAATTACTTTTTAGTAATTTCTTTAGTGATTACGATATGCATCTTTAATTTATGATAGTAGTCTTAGAAATATTTTTCAATTACTTCAGGTAAAATAGGAGACTTCTGATCAGTATGCTTGGAACACTCCATCTGTAGGACTTATTGTCCTATTTATCTATATACATTATAAACTGAACAAAAATATTACCATTTTTGCTTTAAACAGTCATATATCTTTTAATGAGATAGATGAAACACGAGTGGTTTCAGTCACACAGGGTTTGATTTTTCTTAATAAAGGAGACTCATGTGACCCCAGATGACAACATCAATGAATCACTTACTTCAGGAACAGGATACAAGTAGCAACTACACTAAGGTGAGGATGTCTATGGGTTTTCTCACTGCACAGTCCTACAGAGACCAGCATCAGCCCTGATAGTCCTCTCTCTTCAGGGGCTCACAACTGGGTGTGCTTTCTTTTCAAATTCAGAATCACTAACATGTTCATGGAATACATCAGAACAGATTCTCAACCAGGGCATCTTATACCTGGCTCATCACATGGTGTATGACCAGCTTGCTATACAACCAGCCCCCAAGGTTTCTTACCTGGACCAGCACAAATCATCAACTCTATTGCACAAACCCCCTGAATTCTCCTTGGGCCCCTCATCACAAACAGCATGTTAATTAGCCAATACCTTTAATGCCTTCACTAAGGGTCAGTGCTATGCAGGTGCATCACTTACTTCAACAAAATAGCTCAAGCCAACTCCAGGGTCACTGCTGTGATTAACCTTCAAAGTGTGTGAACATGAATGTGTGCGTGTAGATACACGTGTGTGTGCGCAGGTGTCCATACTTGTGTGTGCGTGTGTATGTGATAATCTATCATGTTTACTCACGTATTACCCATTCATGCAACTCTTCATTCCTTCCTGTAGATTGGATTTTTCATCTTGGGTCATTTCCCTTGGCCTGGAAGACCTTTTTTTTTTTTTTTTTTTTTTTTTTAGCGTTTCTTATAATGCATATCTTCTGGTGACAAATAGTTTCCATTTTGTTTCTCGGGTACTGAAAATATATTTCATCTTCATTTTTCTCAGGATAAGTTAGTTGCAGGTAGAATTCTTCATTGAGTTTTGACTCATGTGGAATAAAAAAAAAAGCAAATGAAGAAACAAACAAACAAAACCAGAATCAGACTTGCAAATACAGAGAACAAACTGATTTGTCAGAGGGAAGGTGAGTGGGGGGGATGGGAAAAATAGGGGCAGGGGCATAGGAGATACAGGTCTCCAGTTATGGAGTGAATAAGTCATGGGGGCAAAAAGGATGGCCTGGAGAGAATATAGGTAATGGTATTCTAGTGGGGCTGTGCGGTAACAGTTGGCAGCTGTGCTGTATTTGTCGCCAGAAGATATGCATATATCACATAGAGAAGTAGAATCACTATGTTGTATACCTGAAAATAATATAACATTGAGTATACTCAAAAGAAATTTTTTTAAAGATTTTATTTATTTATTTGACAGAGAGAGAGCACAAGCAGGGGCAGGGTAGTAGGCAGAGGGAGAAGCAGGCTCCCCACTGAGCAGGACCCCCGATGCATGACTTGATCCCAAGATCATGACCTGAGCCGAAGGCAGCTGCTTAACTGACTCAGCCACCCAGGCGCCCCTCAAAAGAAATTTTTTAAGGATTTTGCCACTGCTTTTTTTTCAACAGTGTGAATACATTGCGCCAATATTTTCTGGCTCTTATGTTTTCTAAAAGGAACTCAAGATGGATTGTCTTTTTCTCCTTTCTATGGGATGTTTCTCTTTTTTTCATAATTTCTCCTTATATTTAACCTTCAATGGTTCAGTTACAATGTTGCCAGGTGAATTTTTTTTTTTTAAATCTATCCTGCTTGGGGTTTGTTGATTTTCATGGATCTGTATAACATTTTCACTAAATGTAGAAAACTTTTAATCATTGTTTCTTCATATATTTTCTCTGCTCCTTTCTCTGTCTCTTTTCTTTCTGAAATTCCAGTTACATTCCTACTGACACATTGACCTGGTGCCACAGGGCTCTGAAACTGTTCATTTCTCGTTGGCTTTTTCTTTGTTTTTCAGATTTGCTAATGTCTATCGAGCTATCCTCAGTTTCACTGAGTGTTTCTTCTGTCATCTCCACTCTGCTGTTGAATCCATTTAGTGAATTTTTCATTTCAATTATCACACTGCGTGGAGTTTTAGTTCTTATATTTTCTATTTCTCCATTCCAGTTCTCTATCCCTTCATGGAGACCATTTTCTTTCTTTGAACACAAAGCTGCACTTGTTCATCTTGCAGCTCAACATATGTAACATGGTTGGTCTGCAACACCTGTAGCCATCAATTTAATTTAAAGTGGCCCCAATTTAAAATGTTTATAGGCCCCAGGGAGAGACAGATTCAAATGTTTTTCAAATGATAACACCTTCATCCTATGCCCTAAATAATCCCCACAAATGATTATTCAAGGAAAACTAGCATCTAACAATCAAAAATACCGAACCCCACAAGGAATCAAGACATAACCAAGAATAAGTAGAAAAAAAGTAGATTGAAAAAATAGACTTAAAACCATTTACATATGGAAATTATCAGACAGTATATGATATAGCAACTATCTTGCCTTGGTTAAAGAAATACAAATCAGGGGCACCTGGGTGGCTCGTTTGGTTAACCGTCTGCCTTTGGCTCAGGTCATGATCCCAGGGTCTTGGGACTGAGCCCCACATTGAGCCCTACATTGAGCTCCCTACTCAGCAGGGAGTCTGCTTCTCCCTCTCCCTTTGCCCCTCCACCCTGCTCATGCTCTCTCTCACTCTTTCTCCCTCTCTCACAATTGCTCTCACTCTCATGCTTGCTCTCAAATAAATAAATAAAATCTTTAAAAAAAAAAAGAAATACAAATTAAATTTAAAAAAATGTTAAAAATCTGGGACTTAATAAAAACAACTTATCAGACTTGCAAAAGAAGCAAATACTACAAGTAAAAAATGCTGAGAATGAAATTAAAGCACAATAAATATGTTATAAAAATAAACATAGCGGCAGAAGAAATTAGTCGGTAGGATAATATATCAAAAAATTATAGGAGCACCTGGGTGGCTCAGATGGTTAAGTGTCTGCCTACAGCTGGGGTCCTGATCCCAGGATTCTGGGATCAAGCCCCATATCAGGCTCCTGGCTCTCCCCCTGCTCAAGCTCTCTCTCTCTCTCTGTATCTCTGTGTCTCAAATGAATAAATAAAATATTTTTTAAAAAATTAAAAGAAATAAATTATAATGCAGCATAGATGGCAAAAAGGTAGAAATGTAAAATAATAAATAACATACATGGAGGACTATGTATGAGCATCAACCATCATCTATTTGAATTTCCAGAAGGAAAGCAAAGATAGAAAATGAGCTGGGTTCAATGGAAGAGGTAAAGACTGAGGGTTTTTTTGAACTGATGAAAGACATCAATCCACAGTACCACAAACACTAATAAAATCAGTCTGGTACTTTCATGTAAGGATAAATATTACGGTTGTCCACAGCTATTTTAATTCTCCTTTTCCTTCCTCATCATTTCTGGAGAAATATAGCCATGTACCTTGCTTTGACCAATGAAATATATTTAGTGTAATGTTTAGTGTGTCCTTTCCAGGCAGAAACACAGTGAATGTCTGGTCATAATTCCCTTCTACTTGCTCTAAGACAGTGGAAGTATGCATGTTACTGGAGACTAGTTCACCATGGATCTCAAAATAGCTGCACCGAACGTGCATAATGAGCAAAAAATAAACATTTGTTGGTTTAAAACATTGACATTTTGGGGATGTTTGAAGCTCAGCATAAGCTAACTGATCACTACTGAAACATGAAATTAGAAAAATAAATCACTGGAACAAAAGTGGGTATCAGAATATAGAAATAGGTATTAGCATAATCTAATAAAAAATCAGTGACTTATTTAATGAATGGTATTGCCACAGCCGACTATCTATCTAGAAGATGAAAATAAGGGGCTCTACACTCATGCAAATCTTAGACCTCCTATCAAAATAAATTTTAGATTGTTGAATGTTAAAAACAAAATGAAAAGAGTTAATGCCAACAGAAAACCGAGCAGAGTACAAATGGGGAGTCAAAGAAATTCTCTTTTTAATCAAGGCTTGAAACCTAAGTATTTCTTAAAGAAAAATTTACATTTTGAATTATAAAAAAAGTAAACCTTTGTTGAACAAAAGTTACCATAAAAAATGCCAGTAGACAAACATGTGAGGTGAAAAGCTTTCATTATGCAGATGGTGATATGTTATTATCATGATATAAAATGAAATTATACAAATTTGCAAGGGAAAGAACAATGGAAAGAAAGTTAAATATAGTAATTAACGGAAGTACAAATGTAAAGGCCATGAAGCATATGAAAAGTGAAATTCATTAGTAGACAAATGTAAATAAAAGTAATAATAATATATTGTTTTACATTAAACTGAAAACAAGTAAGTTATAAAGCCTGTTTCCAGTAGGTTTTGTGTGGTAAAGAATATTTTAAAACATTTTTGATGAAGATGGGAAGTAATACCACCTTTTTTAAAGACAGTAACTGGCAACATCATTGTTAAAATTATAAAGAAGAGTATATACACACCTTTTTAGAAAAAAATTGAGTATAGGTGACGCAGGATATTACATTAGTTTCAAGTATACAACATAGTGATTCAACAAGTCTATGCATTTTGCCGTGCCTTCAGCAGGTGTAGCTCCCATCTGTCACCATGTAACACTATTACAATACTGTTGACATACCTTTTGACAAGGAACTCTCACTCTTCAGCCCACAGAAAGCAAGTACTAGAACATACCAAGGTTCCTTCCAGCTTTATTTGAGATGGTAAAAGGATAAACAAAGAACCAGAATCATATCTATATCTATATGTCTGTACGTGTATTGCTCATCACATCTCTTATGTGCATATGCCTCCCGAGGCAGGCAGGGAGGGAGGGAGGGCAGGACAGAGAATAAGTGGGGGAGATATATTCCTATGCATTAACACGCTGAGAGGAATTTCCATTTAAAAAAACGAACGAGTCACAACACAAAACATTTTCTATAACATAGCTCATTTTTGTAAAACGAACAACAACAAAACCCACAACCTTTTGCGAGTGCATCTGACATCTTATTTTAATCAGAACCTGGGCTGGGACTTGGGTGAACTGAGTTTCTAGGAGGTGGCACCTTAGTAGGCACGAGGAATCAGAAAAGATGACAAAGGCCAAGAGGGCTGTAACATCCTGAGCCCGGATCTCCTGGGACCCCTGGAATCATACAGGAGGGCTCCAGAATCATCAGTCTGAAGCATGGGAAGTAACGAATTTCTCCAGCATCTCCCATGTCCAGGTGGTTGAGGGTTGCCCTGCATTTCCACACGACGTTTGCTTGTCTTTAGAGTAGCATATGACCAGGGTGTTGAGGAAGAGGAAAAGTAGAATGGTGCACTTGGGCTGATAATGCGGGTCACCACGTGCAGGTAAAGAAGAAATTTGCAGACACCTGTGCAATAAAGCAAAAAAGAGTGTGAAGAAATACATACTTCACTATGAAAGGACTATGCATATAACCAAATTTATGTATTGCTGTAAGATTATTTATGGGGGTGGGTTTAAAAATGTATACAGTGAACACATGCTATCCTAATAAATATTTACTAAGTGGATGAAAAGGAACAGAGATGCACCTTATCCAGTTATGCTTTAGGTCACTTGATATTAGAAAATCTGCGTTTTAATTTATGATAACTAATAGATACAGGAAATTATAACAGTTAATTATAAAACATTAAAAGGAAAATGATTTAAAGTATTTCTGCTGCTCAGATTAACTTTCTTTTAAAAGATTTATTATTTATTTATTTATTTATTATTTATTTTAGCGAGAGAGTACACAGGGGATGGGGGAAGGGCAGAGGGAGAGGGAGAGAAGCATACTCCCAGGTGAGTGGAAGCCCAACTGGGGGCTGGATCCCAACACGCCCAGATCATGGTCTGAACCAAGATCAAGAGTTGGTCACCCCCCCAGCCAAGCCACCCAGGCACCCCTGAGATTAACTTTTAAATTTACAAATCACTTGTCTTAAAAAGAAAGCACTATGTACATGCTTTTTAAACATATAGAACACCAAAAAAGTGAAATTATGGAATCTGTTGTATGCGTGTGTAAACTATTTCTGTGTATCTAATTATCCCTTAAAATGGGATCCTACAATAGGTACTGTTACCTACTTTGCTTTATTCTAGCCCATGCCTGCTTTATTTTTATCAAAGTGTTTGCTACCTGAAATTAGCTTGAACTCGCTGGAGGGTAAAGTCTGTGAGATTAGGGATTTCACCCATCTTGTCCATTGCTTTATCGTCAGCACCTAGAAAAGCCCCTCACATAATGTACATGTTGAATATATACAAATTGCTAAAGAATAATTCATTTTTTATTTAATTTGCTACATGTGGTTTGGTGGATAAAGGATACACCATTATAAAGAAGTATATGGGGGCCCCTGGGTGGCTCAGTCGTTAAGCACCTGCCTCCGGCTCGGGTGGTGATCCCGGGGTCCTGGGATGGAGCCCCGCATCGGGCTCCTGGCTCCGCGGGAAGCCTGCTTCTCCCTCTCCCAACACTCCCAGAGTGTTTCCTCTCTCGCTGTGTCTCTCTCTGTCAAATAAATAAACAAAATCTTTAAAAAAAAAAGAAGTATATAAAGTAATTCAACTACTGATCTAGTATTTCATGTTTAATTTTGTTTTTAAAATTTTCACTATGAGAAGCAATGCTGTGCATTCCTGTGGCTAATCTTGGCACACAACCTTGGTTAGCTCTCTGATTTAGATTTCTAGACTTGTTGATGGGTCAAAGGATATCCGTATTGTAAGCATTTTCATCCACTTTGCCAAATTGAGATATACAACATTTTTTTCTCTTCTATCAGCTTTGCATGAGAATATCTTGAATATTTGCCAACATCAAGCACTATTAACATTGCTAGTTTGAAAGATAAAAAATGGTTTCCCATTTTGTTTATATTTGCATTTCTTGGATAATTAACAAATTTGGATTTCATCATAGTAATTTATGAATTACTTGTTCATATCTTTTGCCAGTTTTAATGGAGACATTGTCTTTGTCTTACTGATTTCTTGGGGTTTTAAAATAATAAAAAGCATTAATCATTTGCCTGTCATGTTATAAATATTCTTCCCAGTTTGTAATTTGCCTTTTTTCACACTAATATTTTTCTAATGATATTCAAACTAGATTTTTCAATTTCTAGCATCTCAGTCAGAAGCTCCTGCCAGGAAATCTCAAATAATTTTTTAAAAGCTTCCTTTCATTACCTATTTTTTTGGTGTGTTTCTTGTATATTCTTCTGAATAGACTTCCTTTTAAAAATGCAGTTAATATCTGTGGATTTCTACAAAGCATTTGAAAAGAATACCCGTGATACATAATTGTGAACACAACATAGAGATTTTGACTGATAATACAGTTAGGTAGCAATGCAGTCAAATCATGCATGAACAGTGTTGCTCTCTAGATCACACCAGCTCAGGAGCAGTGGCCTACCAGGTAGACTTTATCCCTGGCCATGGCCCTTTCTTCCAACTGTCAGTTGAAGTGTTAATGGCAGAAAATCTGCATTTAAAATTTGTAAGTGAAACCAAGCTACAAGGGATAGTAAATTTACTTTGACAGCCAGATTTCAAAAAGATTTCCGTAGACCATGTAATAAAATGATAGTATGACACTTTCTGATCCAGCTTCTCCTTCCCCTACAGCTGCCTCAGCAAGGAGTGTGTCCTGCAAAACCATATCAAGAAGACTATCAAGGAAAACACTGGAGAGGTTCACATGTGTCCACTGGTGTCTGACTCCTAGCTGAGAAGTTTATAAGGAAGAGTTGTGGGATGCCTGTATGCTCTGAAGATGGAGCAATATGAATACAGAGAGTATCCCAGTGTGTAGTGAGGCAACAAATCTGTTAGGATTTCCTGCTCACAGAGAGAACTTCCTTTGGATTAACCTTAGATCTGGCCCAGGTGAAATGCTCAAAATGGAGATAGGATCATAACTGCTGGGTGGACCACAAAAGGCTGAGGGAGACAGCCAAAGTCACAGATCAGCTGAGTGAAAGAGTTTCATGGCCCTGGGAGGGTCCCCAAAACACTCAGAAATGTTTTGAAAAGAATTTGAGTAGTTGATCGTGCATCAAATATAGACAGAGGCAGCTTTGAATAATAAGCAAGTCCTGGGAGTTCTCAGGACAGTATCAGCAGAAGTAAAATATTTCCTGCCTCTCTACTGCTTTACTCCAAACTTCCATCCCTGAGCTCAGAAGAATCAGAAAACAATCTTAAATAAGGTGGGTAAGCAGGCCACATCAACCCGTCCTTAATATCTGGACCCCTATGTGCAGGCAAGCTCAAATTAATGGATTTAATTTCCAATTAATTTATATATTTTTTCTTCTTCTTACTAAAATTATGGACATTTTAATTATGGAAAATTATGGAATGGAGAGTACTTGTGGAGGGATGGAAATAATTGAAAACTTTCTATCACTAAAAAAGTGAACTGAAAAATTACTGTACTTGGCCTAGATTTCATTCATGTGTAAGAGAAATACTTGTCCCACAGAGTGGGTTTGAATGTTCAGTAGGGACAAAAGAAACCCACAAGAATTGTTTTTTGGTCCACTGGAGATCCCGTTTCTTTAACATGATGGATAGAATTATAACAATTGACTGAAATCAAAAGACTACATTTCAGATGGAAATTTTTAGAGTTGGCCTAAGGTTAGATACCTCATTAAGTAAAAACACAAGGAACTTGATTGAAGTTCATGGGTATGCTCATGTAGGGATAACTGTTGAACTATATAATTATGATTTGTGAACATTTCTATTTATCTGATACAATTTAATAAAAGAATATTTTAAAGCTGTGGTTTGACAAGTCCATTTGAAATGACTTTAGCTCTTCTCTGACCATAAATGTGTGTGCCCAGTGAACGCTGACAGCTCAAGTCTCCACATAAACAAGGTGGGCACTGGGACAGAAGGATAGCAAAGAGCCCTGTTCTTGTATGTTTATTATATTCCTAATGCCTAGAAATCTCCACAAGTGTCACAGCAGACCTATACATTGAAATGAGATTTGAAGGCGCCTGGGTGGTGCAGTGGATTAAGCATCCGACTCTGGGTTTCAGCTCAGGTCGTAATCTCAGGGCTGTAAGATTGAGCCCCAAACCGGGCTCTGCACTCAACGGAGAGTATGCTTGGGATTCTCTCCCCGCCCTGCCCCTCCTGCTTGTGCCCTCTCTCTCTCTCTCAAATAAATAAATAAATCTTTAAAAAAAAAAGATAAGAGATTTCCATTTCAAGAAGAGTTTTAATAAAAGGTTATAAGGTCTCTCATTGAGAACCTTGCAGGCATCTTTTACCAAATCATGCCTGCTTCTTCAGCATTAAAATACTTGTAGAATCTGAAGCAAAGTTAAGATAACTACTCTCCCTGGGCTCTTTTTCTTACTCTCTCTTGCTCTCTCTCCTTCCGTCTCTGGGTAAACCAGCCCTCATTAAGTGAGGCAGCTGTCCAGCCTGCTAGAGCACGGTCCATGGCCAACAAACAATGCCCCAGGGATACAGAAGGAAAAAAGCCGACGGGGAGAGATACCTAAGAGGGTATCAGCTGGGACCTGGCTCAGTCTATCTCCCCCTGCGTATTCTGAGCTGCTGGTGACACCAGGTACCAGGGAGGTGACACGGCATGAGCAAAGCAGGCAAAATATAAGATGAATTAGGAACACCTGAGTAAGTGATGGGGCCCGGGTTTAGTTGAAGGAGACATTCTTGGAGTAAAGGGACAATTCAAACCTGCTTAATCCCGATGTTGCCATGAAACAATGAAGGTTTACCTGGCCATACATTGTGAATTTGCAAAAAGACCAGAAGTCTGGATATTTATATTTCTTGGTGTTTAAATACTGCCACCTAATTTAAAGGATTGTGTGGCCTAATGCATGTGGGCCACCCTAAACACATCTATAAGCCTAATTTGACCATGAGTTTGTGATCTCAAAATGCTAAGACTTTACTCAGTGGATCTATGAAAGACTGAATTCAGTATATAAAAGGTGTTTGTTGTGTCAAAATATAATGTATGAAAGTATAAGATGTTTGAATAGCACAGGTTCCATAGCTAATGTCATATTCAAAGATTTTATTTATTTGTCAGAGAAAGAGAGAGAAAGAACACAAGCAGGGGGGAGCGGCAGGCAGAAGGAGAAGCAGGCTCCCCACCGAGCAGGGAGCCCAAAGCAGGACTCGATCCCAGGACCCTGGGATCATGACCTGAGCCGAAAGCAGAGGCTTAACTGACTGAGCCACCTAGGTGTCCCACTAATGTCATGCTTAATGATGAAAGGCTGAAAGTTTTCCCCTAAGATCAGGAACAAGGATGCCCACTCTCACCACTCCTATTAAATATAGTTTCAGAAGTTCTAGCCAAAGCAATTGGGGGGAAAAGGAGAAAATTAAGAAAAGAAGATAAAAGAAAGAAAAGGCATCCAAATCAGAAAGGAAGAAATAAAACTGTCTCTGTTTGCAGATGGCATGATTTCACATATAAAAGAGCTCAAAAGACTCCAAGCCATTAAAACAAAAGAAAAAAATTAATAAAGTTGCAGAAAATGGAATCAACATACAAAAGTCAGTTGCATCTCCATACACTAACAACAAACTATCCAAAAAAGAAATTAAGAAAATAGTCCCATTTACAATAGCATCAAAAAGAAATGTTTAGCAATAAATTTAACCAAGGAGATGAGAGATTTGCACACTGAAATCTGTGAACTGATGAAAAATGGAAAGATATTCCATGATTGTGGGTTGGAAGAATTAATATTGTTAAAATGTCTATCCTACCCAAAGAAATCTACATATTCAGTGCAATCACTATCAAAATTCCCACTGGAATT